>NC_136487.1:83748906-85031406 GCF_053919585.1 Euprymna scolopes | reverse complement strand
TTTTGTGTTTTTATTCGATGTAACATATTTATTCAGCTCGAAAAACATACAGTGTTTACCGATGTATTCGAAAATTCAAAATAGCGTCTCACACCCTCTTTAACACCGTAAGTTTGGAAAAAGGTGTTATAAATAAAAAACCATACAAAATATTATTAAAAACCCGCCGAATATATGTCACGGTAACATATATTGAGCGAGTTTTTAACAGTATTTTATCCGTTTTTTTATTTATAACATCTTTTCCCACACTTACCGTGTTAAAGAGAGAATCAGACGCCATCTTGAATGTTCCAATACATCGGTAAACACTGTATGTTTTTCGATCTGAATAAACATGTTACATTGAATAAAAACACGAAAAATATATCCAGTTTGGTAGAAAAGTAACTTATCTTGCCTTTGATAACATTTATTTGTTCTATATTTGTTTTTTGACAACTTTTTCGAATCTGTGTGTACAGTAATACAAACCCAACACATTTTCTTTGAAGCAATACAGATAATAAAAACATTTTTAATAACATAAATAGGTTGCCAAAAAATCAATCTGGTAGCAAAAGCTAGATCTGATATCCGGAATATTTTTGTATAATACAAATTTATATCATTATTATTGTTTGATTTATAGACGAACTCAGTTGGAAACTGAGGAAATTGTTGGGGACCTGGTACACAACTTCCTGTTACCTGATGTTGAAAAGGAAATCATGAGAGAAAAAGGTATGTATAATGTCTTCTTATAATATATATATATGGAGAAGTACAAGAAGGCTATAGCAATGCAGGAAACTGGTTCCCTGCAATAGCCTTCTTATACTCCTCCATATTTATTTACCAGCAATGCTTCAAGCAGATCACCTTTCCCTCTGATATTTATATTTATATATAAATATTATTCCTTTTAATATTTATATTTATATATAAATAGAAAATTTGGAATTAGTTTCAATAAATTAAAAAATTTACAACAAATTTATTATTCGATAAGATATACACAATTTAAAGTTTTTTAAAATCCATGGATTTGCAATAAATGGCTTATCTCACTAAAGGAAATGTTTTTAGCAAAATAATGTTTATAGGCAATCATAGATTTTGCTATTTAGCACATAGATTGAAAAACTAAAAAGATTAAAGATTAAAAAGGTATATTCCATGGTGTAGTTAGGTTCAATGAAGAAAAATAGAGGCACTATCGTAAGAACCAAGGCAATGAAAAGAGGTATAATCCAGACCAAATGGAGAGTTTTTTAATGTTCAAATGTATGCAATTCATAAAACGCGAAAAGGTAAAATTCATTGTATTAGGTTGGTGCAAAAATGAAATTGTTTTTTTATATATAGTTGAACGTCAAAAAACGACATTATTTTTGCACCAACCTAATAGATTATAATATTTCCACAAGCATACTGCATGAAAGATTTTCCTGAAAAGTTTGTCAGATAAAGTATATTGAAAAATTTCTTACATAATTAATATATTTTAAATTAATATATTTTAAATTGATAAATTTTAAATTAATATATTAAAAAGTATTAAAAATATTAAAGTTATAATAAAATATAGGCCACTATGAGAGGGTAAAATAATACAATATAAATGAAATATACAATATTTTATCTAATTAGTAATGGTAATTGAGTTATGGGGGTCACCTTAATCCAAACATTTACAACCGGTTGATGCTAAGCCTTAAAGAAAATGAAAGAGAAAGAAAGAAAAAGAAACAGCGGAACAAAAGGGACAAGGTTTAAAAATCTAGAAATATAGTTGTAACCAGATGAGAGTGATGTTTTACACAATCCCACTTCATAGGACCAATTAGTGTAACCAGGCCATCTCCAGTCCCTAAACGCAGGGGCTAATCCTAAGTCCCCGGGGCTACACTCTTATCTTTGTGTAGTGATGAATCCTTCAAAATGTAACTAGACACTCACCGGTCACTGGAATTACTGCTCTGATTCTCAGAGCACAAAAACGTGCACAACCCTAGACGCTTTAGTTGAGTTCTCCTCATAGGTTCTATGGTGAATAGCTGGTATATTGCTTCTCTGTTGTAGCTTGGTGTTGGGTTCAGGGTAGATCTAAAATCAACTGGGTTATTCTCCACAAGCAAAGCAATCAATAACAAATGATAACTCAGAGATCAATTTCTTATAAATTTGAATAATTATTCATCAGATATTTTTACATACAATCGTGCAAGGAAAAAGATAGATTATTTGGGTTCTAGATGGAGGCTTAAAACAAAGTTCAATTAGCTTTCTCATGCTTGAAAAACAATTTCTTCTCCAAGTGTTCTTTGGTTGGCCTTTTTTCCTCTTCCCCTGAGGGTTCCAGGTCAAAATTTGGCATGTGATGTTTGTTGGTTGTTTCTTCAGGGTGTGCCCAATCCATCGCCATCTTATTCTTCTAATCTCTTCTTCTGCCGGTACTTGGTTGGTTCTCCCCAAGAGACATCTGTGTTACTGATAATAATTGGCCAGTGGATCTTTAGCATTCTTCGAAAGCATGAGTTGATAAAAGTTTGCACTCTTCTGATGGCAGTCTTTGTTGTTCTCCACGTTTCTGCTCCATACAGTAGGACTGATTTGATGTTGGAATTGAACAGGTGGATTTTGGTGCAGGATGTAATGAGATTGGATCGCCAGATGTTCTTGAGGGCTATGGACGATGGTCTTGCCTTTTCGATGCAAGTCTTAACATCTGCATCTGTTCCTCCTTGCTGGCTTATCACATTTCCAAGGTATGTGAAGGTCTCTCAAGTTAGTCTCCACATCCACGCACCTCTCAAATTGGTCTCCACATCCACCCCAACAAGATCCTGAAAATCAACGCCTCCAGCAAAGAGGCAGTGAAGTTGGGCAACAACAATCTGGAAGAGGCCAAGACCTTCACATACCTTGGGAGTGTGATAAACCAGCAGGGATAAACAGATGCAGATGTTAAGTTTCCTATCCTCACTAAGTTTTTTAGGGGGAACAGTGACGTTTTGCATCTGTTCCACTTGAGTGTTTGGCCGGAAAGAAAAGCAACTTTCTTTCTCTGAAAATCACATGGCTTAGTCACTTCCGTTTTCTAAGGTCAATCTTTTGTTTACCCAAGCTTGCAACTTTCAGTATGTAACAAGTATAGAACAAGATTCTTATTCATAAAAACAATCAGATTTTTTGTTAACATATTTATTTTTCAAGTAAATTTACAAAAGCAGTGACAAAAAAATAACAACACATTCTGCTCTCTTTTTTCAGTGAAACAATGCCAAAGCAAATACCTGATGGCTGCGCACAAAGAAGTGCACCAATCTGTGGAAGAAATCCTGGAAGAAATTGGAGCAGAATTTACAGAATTGGAAGAGTCAGAAAATGAGAGTTCAAGTTAGAAGTCTATATAACATTGTGTATAAGTAAACGCATATATGTGTGTATAATTAAGAATTCATGATGATTATTATTATTATTATGATTATTATTATTATCACTATTATTATTATCATTACTCACTAGGAGTTCTTACACAGGTCATCATCAGAGATTACTCACTGACAATAATTGGTGATGCTGTAATCACCAATGCAGAAAGACAACTTTACTTTATATACACTACTGCGTGACAACAAGTCTCCCCAGATTTCCAGTACTCTCTACCTCTTTCAATAACTCTTTGCAAATGAATTCGCAACAGCCGTTTACCATTGATTTCTCACTAGCAACAACCATTGGCCTTCACTGGAATTTTGGGTTGCCCCTCTCCAAGATCTCAGTCCTCTTTGCACTCATCCAGTGGAGCTCTGGTTAGTGCTTTTTCTCTTTGATCTTTCCATCCTCCTTAACTCATAATGACTATTTGGTGTGACTCCAGTCTATGCCGACACTACAATTTTTTTTTCAAGAACAAATATTACTATTTTTTTTTGCTCAGAGGCAAAGATGGTAATCTTTTCTGTCCTGGTATGGAATGCACACTAAGTGGAAGGGGGAAGGGTCAGCAAGCTTCCTCCAAAGGAACAAGTTTCTAAAGGATATCAATTTCATGAACGGGATATGCATGCAATTGAAAACCACTTCCTCTAAAGGTGCAAGTCTTTATAGAATATCAATTTCACAAGTAGTCTCCAATTGTATGTGCAATCTCGCTCAGGCAAGATTACTTTAACAATGTTTTTTTTTTTTTTGCAAGATAGTGTCACCATCCTCCCACATACACCACTTGGTATTCTCAGATGGTTACCCATCTGGTACTGACTAAACTGAACGTTGCTTAACTTTAGTGCTCTAACGAGAACCAGTGTGAGTAGGTGAGATTCTTTTACTAATTTCGTTGTGATGTGTTGACGTTGTGTGTATTTAGGCAGCATTGTTTTTTTGTTGTTTTTTTTTTTTCATTTAAGCCAACGTTGTTAAAAATAACAAAAAAGCTTTTGTTTAATTACCCTTTTTTCGATTTTTCTGATAATCTTTTTTGTTAAAATTAAAAAAAGCAGTTAATACAAGTTCCATATGTATCACAAACGCTTTCAATTCGTTGTTGAATCGTGTCCAAGTGAAAAACCAGATGAGCAAAAAAGTTGGAGAAAAGAAGAGAATTTTAAAATGTAATTGTGAAATGGGTGCTTGAAGTCAGTTAAACACCGGAAAAACGTTTTTCTGCTCTTCTAAAAGATATGTTCACAATTTAAATTCTGCGATGCCAGAATTAGCGTCAAAGAATAAAATTCTATTACAATAAGCATTTTAAAATATTATTATTGATTTCCATAGGCAATATTATTAGTTGTAGGTTGTTGAGTTTTTATGTAGACAACTTTCAGTATTTGTAATTTGGGGGAGATTTTAATACAAAAACCATCATTAGAAAAATTGGAAAAATAAAAAAGGTATAATTTTTTTAGAGAGAGAGGTTACCTTTTATCCAGGTCTGGAGGCCACTCTAGGATAAGGGTTAGGGTTAGGGTTAGATAAATAGTGAGACAACATGATCAGTTATGGTAGAACTTGGTTAGGGCTAGATTATTTAATAAGATGGCTCAACAGGAATTTATTCACATTAGATTTGAAGATGACCATGTTATAATCAGCTGGGAAGTAGACACATGGTATTGCATTCCATGAACAGTTCTAGGAAAGAGAAGCTCTGCTCAAGGAATTTCCATTTAGTTTTAGGCAGAGAGAGAGAGAGAGAGAGAGAGAGAGTAAGAGAAGTTATTTGTAGTTAGGCGAGTATTTGTTGGGAACGTTTTGCAGGGATAGACCATAGATTGGAACTCAGTCGAGCACCTACCATAAAAGTAACGATAGAATAGAGACAGACTTGCAATGTCTCTTCTCTGAGGTAGAGGAAGTAGGGAGCCGAAAAGGTCCTCGCCCATAAAGTTTTGAAAACAGTTTTTAACAATGTTTGCTTAAATATATTGATGTGTGTATGTACATGTATATGTATATATGAGCCGTCATTTACTACTAGAAGTATTAGCAGCAGTTGATGCTTATTGAACCTTTGATTGTAGTTGTTTTTGTTACCACATTGAAGTGGGAATATATTTTTCTCAATTCCAGAAATAAATTTTTAAAACTCCAGACGTGTTTTATATTTTTCCTTTACTCCATTTAAAGATCATATTTCATTTCCTTCCACACTATTCTGCAATGGGCCAAAAAGTTATTGGCCTAGTCACTTTATATGATGAATTCAAATTTCAAAAAAGTTATACAGTATCACATTGAGTTCTTCTTTCCTTAGTGTTTAAGCATCTAGCAAGTGGGTGCAAGCGTGAGGGTTATTTAATTCTCTCCAACTGCAAGAACTGTGATACCAAGATCGGAAAGTGCGATTGAGAAGACAACGCCCCCAAGGAGGGGCACTCTGACCTGTAAAACGTGCCCAGACAGTCATGTCAGCATTCCCCAGTAAGGGCGCCTTAGGCGATTAGTAATAAACTGACCCCTTCTCAAAGAGAGAAGGCAAAGCCTGGAAGTGCGAGATCTCCTAGAACTGCACAGAATCAACATTACATTGCAATCAACAGAGACCAGCAAGAACCATTTTTACCAAAATGCATATACTGTATATTTATAAAGTTGAACTATTTATCGTACAACAGTGAGATTAAAATGCCACATTCATATTTACAATCCAACAGCTTTCTAATATACCAATCAATGCCAAAGCAAATACCTGATGGTTGTGCACAAATCTGTGGAAGAAATTCTAGAAAAAAATGGGAGCAGAATTTACAGAATTGAAAGAGTCAAAAGTTTATATATGTCGTAAGATAACTGATTTGCAAATTGCAGAAGAACATCACATTAATTAACTAGTTGTATTTAATGTTTCCTAATTCAATGATTTTTTTTTTCTTCAGTTTAGATTAACACATAATTCTTTTTGCGAATATGTTTCATATCATAGATAAAAGCTATGAACTTCTGGGGATTGCAATTCTTAGTTTCTCCAATTTTCTGGAGCAACTCTGAGAAATAGGTCCCACTAGTTCATAAAATGTGTTTATTTCATATAAAATTGAAAAAGTCATATTACACAGTAATTGTCTATATTTTTGAGATGAGGTGTTTTCATTGATTGAGATTGTTGGACTGACTTCCTCATCTTGGTTGTTATAGTCACAACGTTTCGGCCGTTTTGGCCTCCAGCCTACATCAGGTGTTTTGTATCGAACTGGGGAACCGTTTGTTAGGAGTCTCGAACCCAACCCTTTATTATTATTACGGGGGTACCGTGTTCAGACTCCAGCTAGGCTCTGGGACATAGTTGCTGATTCTCTATTTTGAATGTTACTTTTCACTGCCTTCGATGTGTTCTTTGTTTTTGGTAAGGATTTGTAACAGCGTACCTTCACCGGACAATACCTTAACTTCAACTCTCATCACCTATACAGTATCAAACATGAAATCACATGCTGCTTACAACATCAAGCAGAGACAATAAGTAGCGACACCATTACATACCACCAAGAAATGGTCAGGTTGAAGAATACCATCGGTCATAACAACTACCCCGATAGCATACTATCCACCAGACGTGTTAATAGTATAAGAGAGGAGAATGAAACTCAAAAACCTCCAACGGTCTGCCTACCATACATACGAGGCATCTCCGAAAAGATTCAGAGAATATGTGCCCCCTACAATATCAGGACGGTATTCAAGAGCGAGTCAACACTCAGACGACACCTGGTACGAGTGAAGCCCCACATGGAGGAGAACATGACCAAGAACTGCATATACTCTATGCCATGCAGTTGCAGAAAGGTTTACAAGGGTGAAACATGCCGCCGCCTTAAAGTAAGGGTGGAAGAACACCGAAAAGCGGTAACTAAAGGGGAGACGGAAAAATCGGGTATAGCCAACCATGTCTGGATGGAGAGGGGATGAAGTAAAAATAATAAACAGAGAGACCCACTGGAAAGTGAGAAAACTTAAAGAAACAGCTCACATGCTCGGACATAACAACCTACTGAGCAAACCAAGCATAGAGCTGAATGCAATTTGGACACCTCTGATAGAGAGAGAAAACCTTGAATAACAACATAGGTTTAACATTAACAAAAACCAACTAAGAATTGTCCTAGTAACATATGGCCGAGTGGTCCTAGATATTGTATCAATGTTTACAGTTACCCAAAGGTGCTGAGTTCAATCCTGAATGAAGGCAGTGAAAAGTAACATTCAAAACAGAGAATCAGCAACTATGTCTCAGAGCCTAGCTGGAGTCCAAACACGGTACCCCTGTAATAATAATAAAGGGTTGGGTTCGAGACTCCCAAGAAACGGTTCCCCAGTTTGCTACAAAATACCTGATGAAGGCTGGAGAGCAAAAACGGCCGAAATGTTGTGATTATAACAACCAAGATGAGGAAGTCAGTCTGACAATCTCAATCGATCATATTACACAGACAAAAAAAAAAAAAGCATAACATAGATAATTCATTTCTATAATGATATTTTTTCATGCCATCAGCCTCTTGAGTGGACTTTAGATTTACTTTTGCCACCCCATAACTCTCACTCCTCCCCCTATTTTGTTCTTTAGTCTTCACATTCCATGGCTGATGTTTTCTGGCAAAGGAGAAATAACTGCTGTTTTCCGGGTTGGTTGTTTTTTTTTTATGTGTGCTGTATGTGGAGATTTTCAATCCTCTCATATTATTCATCATTATTATTCAGCTGTCAATCTATCCATATTATTATTCCTTATCACCGAGTGAGTTTTATTTTTATAAATAGTGGTGCATTTGTCTTTTTATAATTGCATGTATCCTGTTTTTACTATAATTGATTAAATATTCATTAGCAGGGTTACTCAGCGTTGCCTGGGTTAAAAATATAACATATTTCTATTTTCTCTCTCTTTACCACTCTCTACCTTTCTCTTTTTCCCTCTTCCCCCATTTTCTCATTCTCTATCCCCACCCTCTCTTTCTCCTCCATCCAGCATATTCCTCTCTTTGGACATACAGACATACATATAGACAATTCTTCTTTATATAGATTTCTACAAGGAATTAGTTGGCATAAGGGAAGTATCTCCTTGATAAAAAAAAAAAAAAATCAGTTATTTCCCTTTACTTAGTACATGAAATGTCTGGAAAACTAACAATTCCTGATGTACCAGTCCTGCACCAGTTTAAGGCTAAATAATAATTTTCTTTTTTCTAAATTTTAGATATTATTCAGTACCATTTTTTTAGTATTTGGTATTGAGATGACCAAAGATTGAACCACAATCTCCAGAAGTATAAGCTAACACTAACCATTATGCCAAATAGACTGGTAAAAAGATACATAACAGGCTAGTAACATATTTAAAATAAAATTATATATATATACATATATATATATATATATATATATATAATATAAAGCTGAATGTGTGTGTGTGTGTGTGTGTGTGAGTGCGTGTGTGTCTGGTCATGAATAGGCTCCTATATGGTTGACTATTTTAAAAAACTGATTACATATAATGATAGAAGATGTATCAAGACACAGGAATGGGTATAGTTGATCTGACAGAATGGTGGTTCATTAAAATTTTGGGGTCAGCGTTCATGCCTGGTCCACAAAGTATGGAAATAAAAAATTTTAAAATTAAAAGAAAACGTTTACAAGTGTTTTTGATATAGATGTACATAATAATACTTTGATAAGTATGTTTTAACTTAAATAGGGATGGTATAATAAAATTGTGGGGTCTGCGTCCGTGCCTGGTCTCCATAGAATGGAAATAGGCACAAACTTTAATAAAGACTTTTCATATCTATCTGCATAAGTATACTTTGATAATTATGTTTCAGTTTGAAGAAATATGGTATAATAAAATTATGGGGTGTTCGTTTGCACCTCACCTTCATAGAATAGAAATATGTCATAAAGTTTAACAAGGTTTTTTAATATAGATCCACAGAATATTGTGATAAGTGTTTCAGTGTGAACAGGTATGGTATAATAAATTATGGGGTTTATCTATTTTATTTTTACTTTCATCATATTTTGCTTTGGTTTTGATACCCCCAAATTCGAAGCTATCTCTTTACAACCCTTCCTTTTGATAACCTATCATACTTTCATAAATCAGAGTCCATTTTCTGTAGGCTGTTTTTGAACCCAGTCAACGACGGGTACTTTTGCTAGTATATATATATATATATATATATACTCGGTTATCCCAGAAGCTTTAATTTTCAATCTTTAATTCTGTAAAATTTAATAGTAAGCAAGTAAGTAGTAGTAAAGTAAGTAATATTAAATCTAAATAAATAATATATAGTACTAGTTGTAATTTCTTTTTCTTTTTGTTAAACTATATTGCTGTTTTTTTTTTTTGTTTGTTTTTTTTCTTTCTTGTTTTGATTTTTTAATCAAAATATTAAGTTCCCATTCGAATTTTTATATACAAATACGTTACATTTTTCTCCTGATAGTATCAGATCAGGTAATTTGAAGATACCGGATTTCTGACTTAAAAATACACCAAAGATTGATAATATTTTTCCTCCCCTTTCTCTTTGCAAAACTTAATCATGTTCTGTGAAACCAAAAAGAATAAAAACAAAAATTTTTGTCTATAAAGCAACCAAACCAAACACTATGAATAAATATTTAAAGAACTTAAAGCATAAAACTTTTACCAAAATTACCGGATTTAGTATTAAAAACCCGAAAAGGATTGATATGATGTAAAACAAAACAACCAAACCAAACATCTTTTGTTTTTTTAAGATGACAACTGTGTGAAAATAATTCCAAAGCATAAAAAATATTTCTAAGAAAGAGTTAAATCGAATCACATTTTATTACGTATAATAACATGCTATAATAATCCACAAGAAAAACTGATCAATAAGAATCGAATATTGATTTTGTAAGAAGAATGCTCTGATAACAAAGAAATGATAAAGACACTAGCTTTAGTTTATATATATTTTTCGTGCTTCAAAAAACTTTAAATCACTATCTTATATATATATTATATATATAATATATATATATAATTATTTACTATAATAATTATTAGATACCTACAGACACTAGTGTTTCATCCTTTCGGGAATCATCAGTGCAGGGTGTCATGATTAACACCAGTCGATAGATCTAAACCCAGTGGCAGAAGCCATCCCTGGCTTCATTAGCAAGGACCTAATCCATTCGGTTACTGTTAACTGCGAGAAATGCTGTTGAATTTAAACATTTATTTTTTAAAATGCTTATATTATATATATATATATATATACACACACACACACACACGTATTCTTTTTAATCGCTCCAGACAAGGTATGAGCTACTTGATTTAAGGGGCTAACAAGAACAAAAGATGGTTATCGTAAAGATAAGAGATGCCTATTGACCTCAGTCTTGAAAAGACAAAAGCTATAGGTAAGAGGAAAACAGTCAGCAGGAAAAGAGTTCCACAAGCCTGCAATTCCTGGAAAAAAAGCTACTGGAATAGGAAGCTGTATCGCAATGAGGTATCAAAACAGCGAATTGATGGCAACTACTAGACCAATGAGTCAAACTAGCTGGAACAAATAAAGCAAGGAATGGATCAAATTTGAAGAACACATGCCATAATAGTATTTATAGAAAAGATTGAGACTAACAAAATCACATGTGTGGGAAAATGATTGCAGAAAAAAAAAGATAGGGTCAATCAAATTACAAATACGTGTCTGGACTTTATCAAAAACTTTCAAATGGGATAGGAGTTCATCAGCCCAAATATAACAACAGTACTCTATACATGGTCTGATAGTAGATTTTTAAAGATAGGGTACAACAGAGAACTGTTTCCAACAAGAAAGGAAACAAGACTGAGATAAACAAATATTAAACAATTACTAGAGGATAAAAGAAAGATTAGGAGCACAACGTTTCAAAATGACAAGAGGAATTGAATTAGGACCAGAAACTTTGGACTGGTCAAGAGCAGAAAGTACCCTAGCAACCATCTTCAGAATGATAGTAACCTGAAGATCATTAAAATGAGGAGGAATAACAAACTATACACAACTTCGGGTCAAGATCAAAGTGTAGTATCTGTTCTTCAGATCTACACTTCAATTTCTTGTTCTCTGTCAGTGGAGGAGAAATCCTTCACGACTGAGACAATTTTTTTTGTTTTGTTCCTTTTCTCCACATTAAAAAACGACCCTGGTGTCTAACTCTGTCCCGTGGGGAGGCATTGTAAATAGGAACTATACACAACTGACAACGCTGTTGTAAATTCTTCCAAAACTATGAAAGCCAACATTTTGAGATGAGACATAGTCCCAATTCCCTTGAGACTAGAACTAGAACCTAAATATGTAACCTCAGAAATATAGAGTTAACTTTTTCCCTATATCAAACATGGCGACTTGCACACTTAAAGGGCAAAGGTTACATTGACTAAAAACATTGTGCAAATAACACTCAAGATGAGAATATTAGTCAAATTAATCCAAATACCATAAACAATTATTCCTTATCTCGAAAAATTCAGAACTGTAATAGTGAAGCATGTTACTTCAATATTCCATAAGAATGTTTCACTTAGTGATACAAGCATCAAGTGAAAGATTGTTCCAGCAATCTGTCCCACTAAAATCAATTTATTTTCTCGTTTTTCATCAGAGCAAAGTTGATTTTTTTTCTTTGAGTTATAAGAGATTACAGTTAAATGCATTCACAGACAAATGAATCTCAGACTTAAGTGGTTGACACATTGACTCCCTCCACTTCTACATCAGTCACTCTTTCAGCATCCACAGTAAACATTAAATAAATTTTGTTTACATCATCTGATTTCCTTCCTGAGATGAACAGCTGACATGATTTCTCACTCATCACTCCCTTGAACAATACCATTCTTTGGTGACAGTGTTTTTTTGTTTGTTTATTTTTTTTTTACTTTCAGGCCAAGCATGTTTTCACTTTGTTCATTTTTTACCAAAATATTGCTTTGTTTTGTTTCTGTTCGTTTGTTTTATTTATTTCACCCTCAAAACGTTTGCATGCGATCTGGGTTAAAAACCAGCAACTTGCCTCGTATCATTACACATTGAATAAATGCAAAAGCTAAGAAAAACAAAATAAATAAAATGAAATAAAAGCTTATCAATCAGATAGATCTAAAATAAATTCTCTGTTGCAAAAATAAATAAAAGAAGGCATTTTTAAAAACGTGAACTTTCTTTTTCATGTCTTTAATAAAAGATGTACAAATGAAAGCTTTACAAATCAGTCACATAAGAAAAATAAGAAAGAACTTTTCTTTAAGTGGATATTTATTATTTGCTTTTTATAAAAAAATAATAAAAATGTAAAACATTAAATAAATTCATTGAATTTCATATTAGTTATCACCTTACAAGGCACTTTCAGTTTGTCATGAAAATAATGAATACTTTATCCTACTTAGTACGACATTTTTTTTTAACTTTCATTTATCTCAAACAAATGCAAATGGGACGAGGTCATTGTGACAATGGCCAGATTTAAAGAGGGGGGCGGCTAGCCTAAGTGGGGAGTTAGGCAGTAAAATGTTTGTTTATATTACATTTACATTTCTGTACAGTTAGGAAATGGAGCAGTGAAGGAATTTAAAAAGCAACGAGTCTGAGGAAATGGGTAATTGGAGTAGAAAATTTTCCAGCATCCAGGGATCTCTACATATACAATTAGGCTCAATACTTAAAATAGCTCAATCACGAGAGACAATCAATGCCTACAACTGCTCAAACAGGAGAGCCAGCCACTACTCACCATTGCTCAAAATAGGAGAGTTAGCCACAGCTTACAATTACTCAAATACAAGTCGATTAATAGACTAAAAGATTAAAACAATCAAAATATTTAAATCTGACAGATTTTATGATAGAGTACAAATTTGCATATTTTAGCTTAGAATTTTTATATGATGAGAAATTGTTAATTGTTAATGCTTATATTATTATATTAGAGTCTTCATAATGTTTTACATTCATTCACTTTATCGTAATGCCTCCGTCTGACATCTGTCAAAATAAGAGAAGAGAGGCAATGTAATTTAGTAAGCACTAGCACACCACCCGGCGTTGCTCAGTCGTAAAAGACACTTAAATATTTTAATTTGTGTGGATTTCATATTTATTATTATATTGTACCTAATATATAGCAGTGATTTCAAAACTAAAAAAAAAAATTACTTGGATGCCATCAACTAGAATCAAAATCAAAACATAGTTCTTCAGCCTTATTTATTATCCTCTGAGCCACATCCATACACACATAAAGTTTTTAAAAAATAACGTTGTTTAACATATAAATGTATATTTGCACATGTGTAGAAGAGCACTTTAAGTCAACTTACGCCTGCCAAGTAAAAATTGTTTTTTTTTTTAATTTTCACCCCTTTAGCAGCTTTTTTTTTTCTTTACCAGCTGAAAACCAAAATCAAACTAATTCTATGAGTCTAAATTCTCTATATATTAAGTTTTAAGTCTGCAGACCAAAAATTAACAGAAGTTTGGTACAGACCATTTCTTGCACAGACAAGGTTGCTTATATATATATATATATATATATATATATATATATATAAAAATTATAACACGGAAATTACATAATTGTCGATGCAATAATTTATTTCAACCTTATGGTATTTTCAAGCATCTAAATCAGACAATTACATTTTTGATACTGAAAAAGAAAAGAAAAATCGTGCTTCGACCCTCAAAAAAAAAAAAAACCAAAGGTGGTGGTAGTAGCAATCCACTTAATACATTTATAGAGAGGGTGGTAGGGATTTAAAAAAATAAAAATTAAAAATTAAAAATAACAAATAAAAAAATTAGATTAGACACTTATAAGCGGCAGCTCGATGTAACCATAGATACACACACACACACACACACACACACATACTCACACACACGCAACACATACACATACACACACACACGCCTCTAAGATGTACGTTCTGACATGTAAATGCCTTGACACGCGTTTACTAACCTAGGAAGGGGGGGGGGCGAAAGTATACGGATATATAGTGAAAGAAATAGAACAGCGCGTAATGGAAAAAAAGAAGAAGAGATATCTCCGCCGGAAGCTGGAAACAACGTTTTTATGACCACAAACATTCTTTCAATAACCCAGAACTTAAGAATAAAACCGAGTTAGCTAAACAATGGTGGTTATTAAAAAATGAGAATCGATCCCCAATGATTTCATGGTCAATCCTATGTCATTCGGACGTTCCAAACGGCTTTAGGCAGAGATGCAGTTTATGCCTTGAGGAAAAAATAAGAATCCTGAAGTACCAACACAGTAATCTCCTAAACAAACGAGATGAACTGATGGCCAGATGTAGACATAAATGTAAATTTAAAATAACCAATAACTCTAGATCCGACGAACAGAGAATTCTATAATGGTAAAGACACCGAATCTAACACCACTAGATTAATTACGATAAACAATCCTACCCCACCCCACCGGCAATTATAGTGTTGTCCGGTATATACTCGATAATAACTACTTTACGATTTGTTGTCCGAAATCTAAGCTAGGCATATATATATGTGTGTATATATATATATATATATATATATATATATATATATATATATATATATATATATATATATATATATATATATATATATATGTATATATATATATATATATATATATATATATATATATATATATATATATATGTATATATATATATATATATATATATATATATATATATATATATATATATATTATGTATATATATATATATATATATATATATGTATATATATATATATATATATATATATATATATATATATATATATATATATATATATATATATATATATATATATATATATATATATATATATATATATATATATATATATATATATATATTCCCCGAAGTACCTGGCTTGTCCAAATTACTTATAAATAAATGAGATAGCCTTAAGATAATAATTTTTCTCTGCAGATAATACATTAGTTATTAAACTGAGTTAAGTCAAAAAGACCAAATACTAAAACTAGATATTATTAGATTTGATACAAATCAACACAAAAATTTAATTATTTTACTTATTTCTTTATGCGTGCATGAGAATAATTTTGTTGTACGGAGGGAATAAAAGTATATATTAACCGAAACTAGATACGTCCTATCGAATTGGGGGCGATCAATATTACATTTTCCCACTTCTTAATCAATTAAGAATTGAAATATTAATTACAACGACCGCTATAATCACCAATAAAATTATTTACATGAAAATATATAAAATATTAAATATATAGACTCAATTTTTAAATTCATAGTATTATATTACATAAAATATTTAAATGAATTATAAGATAATATTAATTTTTACATAATAACATACAGATAGTTTTAAAACTTTATATATAATATTCTTTTTATTTTTATTTTCTTATTTTTATTTATTTATTTTTTTAGTTATATTTTTTATTAATTTATTTATCTTTTAATAGACCTACTTTCCATGACTCAATCACTGTATCCTCTTCTTTTCTTCCTCTTTTTTTCTTCTTTTTTTCCATTACGCGCTGTTCTATTTCTTTCACTATATATCCGTATACTTTCGCCCCCCCCCCCTTCCTAGGTTAGTAAACGCGTGTCAAGGCATTTACATGTCAGAACGTACATCTTAGAGGCGTGTGTGTGTGTATGTGTATGTGTTGCGTGTGTGTGTGTGTGAGTGTGTGTGTGTGTGTGTGTGTGTGTATCTATGGTTACATCGAGCTGCCGCTTATAAGTGTCTAATCTAATTTTTTTATTTGTTATTTTTAATTTTTAATTTTTATTTTTTTAAATCCCTACCACCCTCTCTATAAATGTATTAAGTGGATTGCTACTACCACCACCTTTGGTTTTTTTTTTTTGAGGGTCGAAGCACGATTTTTCTTTTCTTTTTCAGTATCAAAAATGTAATTGTCTGATTTAGATGCTTGAAAATACCATAAGGTTGAAATAAATTATTGCATCGACAATTATGTAATTTCCGTGTTATAATTTTTATCTTATTGCTCTGTTTACCACATTGAGCTCTCATACCCGGATTTCCTCTGGATTTATTCCATTATAACACTATATATATATATATATATATATGTATATAAAAAAAAAGTCATTTTTTTTTTTAAAACTTTGACCCCTATTATGACCCCTTAACATTTATTATTTTGGGCTCAAATCAAGTTATTAAGTTAGATCCACGTCCAAGGAACCTATATCTAAAATTTCAAGTGTTTAGACCCAAAATTGTCGGAGGAGTTTGGTAGAGTTCTCAAAGGTCAAATCATTCTCTATTTATTATTATATTACAATCAATATATAGTAGTGATTTCAGAAGTTTAAAAAAATGACTTAGATGCCATCAGCAAGAATCAAAACCAAAACATTTAGCATTTCAGCCTCAGTCATTACCATTTGAACAGATGGATGAGAAAACGTTAAACTTTAACGGACTTTGACATATAAATGTATATTTGTGCATACATAAAATAGCACTTTAAATTCCAATTTTTTTTTACCCTTTAACAGCTGTTTTTACCAGCTAAAAAAAAAACAAATCGAATTTGTTCCACAGGTCCAAATCCCCTATTTATCAAGTTTCAAGTCTGTAGACCAAAAATTGACAGAGGAATTTAGGAGAGACCATTCCTCAGACAGGCAATATATATATATATAAATAAATTTGAATCCAAACAAATGATTTGAAATAAAATGTTGCCAAAACTATTAAGGCAGAATTACATAAATATGAATGGTGGAACTAGTAATGTCTATCCCCATGAATTTAAAAAGTGATTGCTTTAAGAATCTCAGTATATATATATATATATACATACACACACACACTAGCAGGGAGACCAGCGGTTGTCTTGGATTGAATGATGATCAACGAATGTTTCACACTTCCAAATTTTTATTGTCATCAAAACCTGTGAAATCACCAATTTTTCAATCAAATCGATTGGTTGCTTGCTCTAGTTGGGGACCCATCGCGGTGAATCGGAAAGAAGCTTCATATTCCTTTTCGCAGGGACTTAGTTCACAATATATTGTGATCCACATTGCACTGTACAGAACCTACTGTTGATTTTATAAAATTATTTTTATATATAACTAGTCATTAGTTTCAACAGATTCCTGACAATGGCTTAAATGTTGTAGATATGAAAAAAGAAAAACAGAAACAAATAAAGCGTGAATGGGCCAAGTGTTATCATAAATACTTGAATTCATATCAACAACCATAAATCAAAACGTTTTGTTCATTTTGAAGAAGTAAAAAATAATCCTTTTTTTTTTTTTTAAAAAAAAAAAAAAAGAACATTTGCAAAAAATTGGATTTTTTTTTTTTTTTTACTATTTGGTGGGGAGAGGGGTGGTGTTCAAAATTTTCCTAGGTTCACCATTACAAGATTCATGAAAATTTATGACTATAATAAACCCGGATTGATCAACATTTCTTTCCCTAGGCTTTTTTCTATATTTTAATAATACAAAATCTATACTCCTATAATTTTTTTTTTGTGTGTGTATATCGATATTCATACCAAAAATCCTTTTTTCTATTTATTTAAAAAGAAAATATAACTGTGTTATATACGGGTCGTGGAATTGCATTCATCTGCAAAAGATCTAGATAATTTGCATATTTTAAACATTCATTTTAATTAATTCCCTAGTAGTTTTTTCGGTTTTCTTATGGGATGATCATCTTTAGTTAACTATTATGTGTAATTATATTAGTGCAGATATTCTACATGATTTATAGTTGTGTAATATTTGCGTAAAAAAGTCTTAAACACAAACCTTTTTCTATATATATATATAATTAAAAAATTTTGCCTACCACACTCCTGTCAATTTCTGGTGTACAGACATGAAACTTAATATATAGGGTATTCGAACCTATGCAAAGCTTTATATTTGGGTCTTAGCCAGGGAAAATCAGTGCAAATGTGTGAAAAATTAAAGAAATGGAATATGCCAGGTGAGGGTCGAACGACAGCATTACGAATATGCATGCGTAACGTAATAGCTATTGGTTCATGTTTTAATTTTTAGCCTTGCAGCAGACATGTCTTCATAACTCAGACATTAACATCAAAGGAAAAAATAAATCATAAGCTAAACGTTTTGGTTTCGATTCTCAGTGGTGGTGCACGGGTCATTTTTTTTTTTTTAGCTTTTTAAATTATTACTATATATTGGGTCCAATATAATAAGTACAAAATCTGCATTAATCAAAATACCATATTTAAGCGTATTTTACGACCAGACGGCCTGCTAGTACATACTAAAATAATCTTTAGTTTTGGGATTGAGTTACGTTTGAGAACCCCCCCCCCAAAAAAAAAAAAAACGTCAATTTTAATTGTGATAACTTGACGTAATTTGTAATTAATTCACCAAGTGACCCATATGTCTATTCAGTCTTTCGCTGTATGTTGTTTCATCCCCTAACCTCTGCTATATTTATAAGATATCTGTCATCCTGACATCACTCATGCTCCATTTAGTAAGAGTCAATGTTAATTAGGACAATATGAACAATCCATTACAAACAAAAGGGAATATCACCATGAATAGTAATACCATTTAATCTGTCAAATGAGATGTAGATAGCAGAAAGAAACTAATTTGGGATCTGACTTTGCAAACTTACATTTTCCTGATTAAAACAATTTAATTGAAGTCCAACAAGTCACAATTGTTTCTTCTAATTATTAATCATAATTCTTGTAGAATTTGGGGCAAAAACTTGTGTGCAGATTTTGATTAAGAGGAATTTTATCTGATAAATTACTGAAACAATTTTAACAGAATCAGATTGCATTAAACAAAACATCAGATCACATAAAAAAAAACTTTTACTCATTTAAATAATTTTGATTTAAGTTTTTATAAACCTTTAACCAGTAAGAACTTTAGTTAGGTTTCAAAATTGTCTATTTTGGAAGATTTTTATTATATAAATAAAAGAAAAACAAAAAATCTTTTAAATCCTTACTATAATTGGGATACTCTCTCTGTAAACAAAACTAAATATTATTTAAAGTAAACCTGGTGCTAAACAACAGAAGTCATTTAGCACAAGGTTTATTTTAAATAATGTCCACTGTTTGAGCTACAGACATAGTATGTTTATTATAGTAAAAATGCTTAAAACTTATCCATATGGCAGTAAATGACATTAATGCCAAAAGTTGCTTAATGATTGTTTTACCTAAGTCAAGAATGTTTTAGACAATCAGTTCAACAGTGACTAACCATGTTGATGGGCTTTCTTTTCTGTCAGACTATGGTATGTGTTGGGTAGTCTTAGGAAATCTACTCTTCTAGGACTTGCCTTGCCTCTTTGGGAAGGAGTTGGTTTGTTGCCAATTTTCTCAAGCGTCTACCAGGGAATGCCAACGAGGTTGCTCAGGCTATTTTTAGAGGCCAACTTAGCTCTTCCATTGGGACGCTGGCTATTTCTCCTTCCACATTTCGGCTTTGTATCATGTTATAATTAGTGGGAAGTATCCAAATATCGAGAGATTGTGACTAAAAAGTTTTAAGAACTACTCTTATAGAGGATTTTGGTATTAAATATAGATCAGGTTATTTAAAAATAACTGATTTCATGATACATCGATTCACTTCTTAAACATAGTTATGGAAACTATCAGTGATTATTTGAGAAAGTTGTGACAGCTGCTTTAGTCAAATCATTCCTCTGACAATGAAGTTATTTGCTGCGCCATCAGCAAAAGTCTGCATTTGCATAAACTAATTGTTGTCAACGATTTAGAATCAAACATAAAATGAACCTTTCCACTATTAAACTGCAAAATTTTATGTTTCCTCTAGTCTTGAAGATTTCAAATGTAGAACTCTTCTCATGAGATATCAGATTGTGGACTGAAAGATTGCAAGCTCATGGTTATTGCAAGTTATGGAGTCCTCTTTAGCCCAGTATGGATTTTTGACACTTCTGGTTATCCTGGACTTTGTTTGTTATAGACAGACTCTCTTGGAACTATTTAAATCACCATCGAATAATCTTAGAAGAGGCCAGATTAATGTTGAACTGTCTTATAAAGAAAAAAAAAATTAAATAAATAAATAAAAAAAAAACACATGCATCATAACTTTTCACTTGTTGACTGCATTATGTTGCTGGTCCTGTGCAGTTCTAGGAGGTCTACGCTCCCAGACTTTACCTTCTCTCTGAGAAGGGATTAGTTTATTGCTATTTGCCTGAGACACTCCTACCAAAAAAATGACAATAGGACTGCCCAGGCATTTTTTTTCAAGCCAGAGTGCTTTTCCTCTAGGACGTTTACTCTTCGAATCTCATTTTTCGACCCTTGTGTCAAATTATCCTGTCATGGAAGGTTGATAAATATCAATAAACAACTAAATGTTGCCAGGAGAAAAACACAACTAACATATACATGGCAGCTATTCAAAACTTAGAAAACTCCATTTTAAAATGGTCACTGACTTGTCCCATAAGAATGTTTATAAATTGAAGAAATGCTACATAAAATCAGAATCTCTTTTTTTAAATAACTTTTACATTTTGAAACTGTTTTTTTTTTTTTTAGATGAGGATTCATAATTTGCTTTAGTTGTTATTTTCTGTTTTCTATTTGTTTCCATTGTTGTATTATTTCAGATCTGTAGCAATCTGATATCAACCAAGATGAGAATAGTAATCAAAATAATCCAAATAATACATGCGTATGTTTAACGCCAAATTGCATTTGCCAATCTTCATGTTAGTTTTAATTAAATTTCTTATATGGTACTAGCAGGATGGCCAGCACTGCTCAGTCGTAAAATACACTTAAATATAAATATGATATTTTAATTCATACAGATTTCATATTTATTATATACATAATCACACACCTAAAAAAAAGTGGAGTTTTTCTTACTCTAACATTGATATTAGAAGTCTACTTTTTTCTATTTAAAAATTACTAAAACGAACTTTTTAATATACTCAGTTATGGACATGCAAGTGACTACATGAAGGTTAACTAATTTGTATATTCCTTTGATAAACGAGCATTAATTGATTGCTTATTAGAGGATTGGTTTCATAACTATTACGCTTAATTCTTTTTATGCACATTTTCTAATTTGCGCATAGTTGCTTAGCACACAGACATATTTATCTATATATCTATTCCGATCATATATATATATATTAGCAGACCGTCCAGCATTGCTCAGTAGAGCAAATTGATTATCATATTGTACTTAAAATATACATAGTAATGATTTCCAAAGTAAAAAAAAAAAAAATGATTTTGGTGGCATTAGTCTGAATTGAAACCAAAATATTCAGTGCTTCAGCCATAGTCATTATTTAGTGCTTCAGCCTTCGTCAATACCATCTGAGCCATTGCTAGATGGATAAATAAAAAAACAAAAAATTAAGTGACTTCAAGATAAAAATATATATATATGTATACATGCTCAAAAGATAGTCAATTGACTTCTAAGTTCAACTGTTTTTTCTCAATTTTGACTCCTTTACAAGCTAAAAACCAAATCTAAAATGTGCTACAGCTCCAAACACTCAATTTTCAACTTGGTAGACGTAATATTCAGAGGAGATTGGTAGAAATTTTTCTCACACACACATGGTCATATACAGATATATAAAAATATTTTCATGTACTAGAATGTTTTCATCTTAAAGGCTATGCAATTATTCAGAATGTAGAAACTATGCATAAATAAAATTCAGCGTAATACTGAAATGAAACCAATCATCCAATAAGAAACCATAAAAAAATGAATAATTAATTAACACTCGTTATTCAAAGGAATATGCAAATTAATTAACCTTTATGTAGTCACCTGCATATCCATGACGAGTATATTAAAGTTTTAATTTTTAAATAGAAAAAGTGGGCTTTTAATATCAATATCAGAACAAGAAAAAAATTAACTATATTGGTATATAAGATAAAAAATAACAAAGGGCTCCTTCAGTCTTTCACAGACTATGAATACCCAGGAAGGGGTGCCTGCGCGTGAACTTTTTGTGGGAGGAGACGCAATCTCCAACCACACCTCTCCTGAGCCAACATTGTTAAATACCAGTGGCAAGTGAAGTGTATGTACAGGGTGACTGGAAACAAATGCTGAGATAAGTGGAGAGCACATACAGGACCTAGAATTCCCAAATGGTCACCCATATGGTACTAACCAGGCTCAACATTGCTTAACTTGGGTGATCTGACAAGAACCGGTGTGTCAATGCGACTATGCCATATATAGATTAATGTAATAACAAAATACAACCGTAACGTGATTAAGAACAATCTTTAACATTCATCAAGAGGATTGTTAGACTAATTAGTGAAATTGAACATGACATCAAAACTATGTATACCAATGACAACCTAATGCTTATTCTTTCAAATTGTTTTGTTTCTTGGCCTTTTGGCTAGAAGCAAAGTCTACTTCATCTGATGTACCGCTAGCATTCATTCTCTAATGCAAATGCAAACCAACATAAGCATTATAAATTCCCTCCCTTCGTAAGAGAGCAATGTCTCAATTGTTGACTAAACAATCTCAGTTAAGGACCTTGCCACATTTGCCCAGATGAAAGAGCCGCAAATGGTGAAACAGCTGTCTATGGATCAAATAATATCTCCTTGTCTGTTTACAATGATGTCATGGATGACATATTGAGTATATATAAATCTCTACTATTATAGAAAAGAAACTTTGTTTATGTTTCAAAATGGCTGGGTCGATTTTTATGAAATTTCATATAAAAGAATTTCATGTGCCCAGCAGTATTCATAGATAGGTTTTCTATCGGAACGTCTTCAAAGTATCAATCATTGATAATCAAAATAATCCAATGAAAGAAAGAACAGGCGGTTTGGACCGAAGTTAACACCTTACACAGCCTAACATCATAAGTGCATTTGAGAAGTTTTATTACCACACAAGTTGAAAGGCTCAACATATGAAAATCAACAGTAGGTTTTTTGATATGACAGATGTGCATTCGAAATGATTGTTTCTGTTTATGAAGTATAATACTTGACTTTTTGCATTTTAAAGTTTAATTAATTTAGTCCAATGTATCAGTTTTGGTTGCGTGTATGTATGCGTGCATGTTTTTGTCTCTACACGC
This sequence comes from Euprymna scolopes, assembly GCF_053919585.1. Lineage (NCBI taxonomy): Eukaryota > Metazoa > Mollusca > Cephalopoda > Sepiida > Sepiolidae > Euprymna > Euprymna scolopes. The sequence goes on along the minus strand of NC_136487.1, from coordinate 85,007,713 downwards.
ACACACACTATTTGCAAGTAAAACGCTATGCAAGTGCTCTATTCTTTTACAAAGAGCTATGCATTTTAGTTTGATCAGATAAAATTGTCATATTTTTCTAATAGATGCTGCATAAATATATATCTACACATAATCCAAATAAAGATATAAGATTAAAAATGTTCCCATTTAAATGTTTCATTTTAACAATTTCAGAAACATTTACACAAAATATTTTGTTGATGTTAAACTTATGAAACATGTTTAGCTAAGTAAATATGTCATAGTTTTTATTCATCCGAGTTATAATATAAAGGAGCTTGGTCACATCTTTGGAAACATTATTTAATAAGGTTAATTTTTAAATTTTAGAAAACCAAATGGTACAGTTTTTTAATAAACGAATAAAATTATTTTCTGTTTTCATTTTTTTTTTTTTTTTTTGCGAGACTTTTAGTGATATACACATTTTTAAAAGAAAACTTTTTTCTCTTCATTTTGCTGGTGGTATTAGTCAAGAGGGGTGGGCCCCTTGAGGAGAAAGCAAAGTATAACATCGAACATATACTTTGCTTTCGCCTCAAGTGACCTACCCCTTACAATTAATACTGCCAGCCAACTGAAGAGAAGCCTTCTTTGAAAAAGATGTAGAAAAGTGTCAGAAAAAAAAAAAAAAATTATATTCATTAAATAAAAATTTATATAACATTATTTGCTGTTCTAAAAATTTCAAAATATACATGCATATTTTCATAACTAAAGATTTTCTTGACTCAACAGGCAAAAGACTAAAGTTTAATTTGATTCTAAAAATGACACAATGGTCACCTGGTTGCTTTCAGCATATCAAAAAAAATCAATCATTTAAAATGGGAATTCTCAAACAGGGTTTACACAAGCTTTAAGGTGGCCCACAAAAAAAATGTTTTTACTTATTTTGTTTTGTTTACCAATTAGTGTATGTGAGTTTAATGAAATCTTTAAGATTTGGATTTTTTTTATGAACATAAAACAGGTTCATTATTAGTTTTTACCAACCTAGAAATAATTATTTGACTTTTTAAAATAATGTACATATATAGGTGCTCCACGTATCAAATAGCTTCAAGGGGATCCACAAGCAAAATAAGGTTGAGAAGCCCTGCTTTAAAGTATCTCATCGACACCTGGCTAAATACAATTTCCAATGACATCGTGGTTATTGTTGAATTGGTGAGCGTGATGATGGTTGACATATATGAATTCTATTATACTTCAATGCATTTCCTACTAAGTTCATTTAAATACACTTACATTAAATGATTCAATGAAAATCTGGGGTTATGATCAGGTGAATGTGGATTGTGTTGTTATTTTTTTATTTTAAAATTCAAGACAAAAAGGTTGAGAACCTTATGGTTAAAGTGAACAAAAGAATTACTTTTTACAAAAAAAAAAATGTAGGTAGAAAGGCCTGAAAGATTACGTGATAATACTTTGATTTTTTTTTTTTTACTCCAACAAAATTAATTTCCTTAACAAAACAAAATTAAATTAAACAAAAATAACTAAAATAATTAAAACAAAATTTTTTAATTTTTTTTTCATTTATGTACACATTAACTTGTATTTATGTTGAAATAATTTACCTTTACTATTTTACTATTTGCACACAAATACAAATCTTTTTTCAGCCACTCAAAATGGTAGGAAAAAAAAAAAAAAAAAAAAAAAAAACAAAGCTAATTTCTTTACAAGAATATTTTGGATTTATTTTTTTTCTCTTTTTTTTCTTTTCCAAATTTCATTTTCATTTTTAAAATTGAACTATTTGTACGGCACCATTCAGTTGCAATTCATAGTTTATCATCATTCAAAGAGAATCAACTGAATAATCATTGATCCATGTCCATGTACAATCAAGTACAGTGTTTTTTTTTTTTTCTTTCTTTTAATATTAACATCTTTATAAACAATGTGCTTGGAGAGAGTGAGGAGAGAAAGGGGGAGAAGAAGAATGAAAGAATTCATCCTTGGAATGGTCAGCAAAAGGCAATTCTGCATAAAAAAAAAAAAAAAAAAAGAATTCTGTTGTCAAAAGATAGGGGAAAGAAAAAGAAAAAAGAGGAGGTATCCGATAAAATGCTACATTTTTAGATTTTCAAGCGTGTTTGTCCGGTCACGCGTAAGTTTTAAATCGCACTTCTCTCCATCTGTCTGAATTAGTATAGACTAATCTTAAAAAATTAGTTTGTTTTTTCATAAAAAAATAAAATTAAAATTATCTAATTTTAAAACTATTATAAATAAAAACAGGATAACTATTAGCACTCATAATAGTTAATCTTTAGGAGTTGTAAAGATCCTAGCAATTTAATTTATATAATAATCTGCTAAAATAATTTCATGTTCATACGTTATGTATGTTATCACTTGTCACCTCTATTTTAAAAGATGAAATTGTCTAATTGATAAAGATTTTATTAAACAATATTTAAGATTAGAAGGATGTATTTATTTTGTAAACAATTTAAATTGTAACAATAAAGAAAACGATTAAAACTTGCATTTTATATATAAAAAAATATTAGTGCTTTTCCATTATTAAAATGAAATTTGAAACATTGAATTTCAAATAAAGCCAATGCTATCTACTTAATTGTCATGTCACAGTAATGAAAATATCCAAAAATGTTGAAAAGTAAGGTAGAAAATTAATTATTAACGAAAATAGTTTTCAAAGAAACTTAGCAAAAATTGAGCTTTGTTGAAATAATAAACAGGAGAGTTTGAATCATAAGAAGGGAGGTAATCATTTTCTGAAACTGAAAATCTTAAGCCAACTTAGCGAAACTCAATTTTTGATAATTCTCTTTGAAAACTTTTCATTAATAATTTTCTACCTCATAATTTTTCATAATTTTTGGATATGTTTATTACTGCAGCATGACAAGTAGATAGCATTGGTTTTATTGAAATTCACCATTTCAATTTTAAAATTTTACTCTAATAATGAAGAAGCCCAAAAATATTTAGCTGACAATTTTTACACTACAAGAATATTTATGGTTTTAAAGATTTAAATTGTTACAACTCACTACCCAGGTTTACCCCTAATAAATCCGGCTCCTATCACAGTAGCCTCTTATGTGCTTTGTGTGCAGTAAAACAATATAGTATAAAATTTAACTTGCAAAATTCTATTTAAAAAAAAAAAATATTTATATGAACAAAACTAAAACTCCTAGACAACCCTGGTTAGAGATAGCTATTGTTTTTTTGTTTTTTGTTTTTTTTAAATGATTTTCTTTTTACTTTTAAAATTGCAAAAACAAAATAATGATATTAAATTAATGTATTTCTGCCTTTTTTCCACTTGATATTTTATTTATGAAAATTCTAATCTAATGTATTGAGCTAACTAATCGATCTTATTTAAGTAATCACTGAATTTGCAAATGTTCTTAGTCGATTTCCTTTCAGAAAAAATGAAAAATAATGCGGAGGAAAATAAAAATTTAAATGCTAAAATGAAAAAGTGCTAAATTCAAGGGCAGATAATTTGTGTTATAGTGATTCTTTTTTTCTATTTCTTTTTTGCATAAGTCAAACTTTTATAAAAAGTTTGAAATCAATTTTAAGTCAAGTTTAAAAGTGTTAAACTTTTTTTATCATTGTAGTTATTCAAACTCATACCCATTTGCAAACATGTGTGCTTTATCCTCCATTAAGAGTAAAAAGATGTTATGATGGCCATAAAATTATTGGTACATTTTTTACATGGAGAGTATAGTACCATTTTGGCACAAAAAAAAAACAAAAACAAAAAAAAAACGGTTTAAGTGATTTTTTTTTTAAAAAAGATTTCAGAGCTTTTTTTTTTTTTTTAAATGGGTTTGATTGAGCAAGACATCAAATAATATTCAATTACTGACAATATTTCTTGGGGATTATCTTCATAGATTTGTAGCAATATAAAATATTTTTTAAATAGCCACAAGAATTCATTAAAAAAAATAGTTTTGTTTTTTTACTTGGCAGTTGTCTTGAGGTCACTGATGTTGGCTTCAAAACACAATTATAAAGTTTATATGGATAAAACATGTTTGCAATAGTATAATAGTAATGATTTTTATTGTAAATATTACGAAATAAAAATTTATCAATATATCCCCTCTTACCCTTCTCTCTTTCATCTCACCCCATTCCTTACATTAGGTTTTAGTTTAATAGACCCCCAAGCATCATTGATTTGCATAGAAAAGTGCAATGATATACATATTTTTTTTTAATTTAGTCTCTTGATTTTCTTTTCTTTTTTTATATCCATTTGTGCAATGAACCAAACCAGCAATTGTCAATATCAAGGAATAAGATTGAGGATGAAGAATACATCCTCAAGTGTAGTAGAACAAGTCAAAGGATGAGAGGGACTAAAAGGGAGAGAGAGAGAGGGGCGAGGTTAAAAAAAAAGCCAGAAGTCTGTATAAAGAACATCTATAGACTTGCAGGTTGAAAAGGGTAAACAGATGGGGGGGATGGAGATATAGGTAGACCTCACGACGCACCACCCGTTATATCTGGTATAACAATTCCATGTTGTTGTAGTGCAGCACGCAATATAGAGTTCTCCTGTTTTAATTCTTCACACTGTTGTCGATGTAAATCACAGTCAACTGATATCCGCTCTGTCTCTTTGAGGCTCTCTGCCATCCGAGCATTGGCCGTCCGCAATTCCTGGATGTATTCACAAGCTTTCGCGAGGATTCCCCCCTTGCTCTGCACGGAGATCGATAACAGAAGAAGAAAAAAAGAAAAGAAAATAAGTAAAAAAGTTTCCACTTTTAAATCAGAAGATATAAAGAAAAAAACGAATATCTTAACAGTGAATGAATTTAAAAATGAGATATTTCTATTTTTTTTCTATGCATCCAAGTGAGATTTGCTTTCTTACAGGCAATCCAGAATTCCATCATATCAAAAACAAAGGAAAATTTGTATGTACATACCCCTGAAGAAACGAAAATATATTCCATAAATCACTTAAATTGATCAAGTAATTATATTTTTAAAAAAGTAAATCAAATTTTATGATTAGCAGAATAGAGTCTGTCTTGTCCGCCATTTTGAAAACAAAAATATAACTCAATAATTAAAACTTGCAAGATCTATGTTGTAATGGCTACACATTCTCATTAAACGCTTAAAAAAAGTTTGTTTTTTTATTAAAAACACTACTAGATCAAGTAATGTGATTTTTGGAATATATTTTCATTTAGTCATGGATTTTTCTTTTTTTTTGTTTACTATAGGGGCAAATCTGGACAAGAACCTCATCTTCTACTAGTAGCGTGTAAACTAGTACTATCCACTCCACGGTTTGTTCGTTGGCAATTAAACAGGCACCCCCGTCAGGCAGTGTCCAATGGGTGGATGTGTGAATACCCAGCAACACTAAAAATAAAATCTGCCAAAGAGAAGATGATCTCCATATTCAACGACCACCCACATCAATGGAGAGTGGAAAATCAACCTTTAGTTTAGTTTCAGCAGCTATGTACCTCTTGTTTCCCCCATATTTTGTTCTTTAGTCCTCACATTCCATGAGGAATATTTCAAACATTGATGTAAAATTGCTTTTTCTGGGTCAGCTGTTTTGGATGAGTGAGTGGTATATGATGATCATAGTATTCATCATTATTCAACAGATAAGTAAATAATAGTTAATGTTTGTCAGTATTTTGGGGGGATGAACAAATTGCATTAGTAATCATTTTCAAACAGATTTACTCATCTTGGTGGTGGTTGTTATTGTCACTATGTTTCAGCCATTTCATTCTCTGGCCCTCTTCAGGTGCCTTGTGTTTGACTCATTAACAGTAATGGACTGTTTTTTAACCCAATCCTTTACTGGAGCCATTCAATTTTGTAGGCCTTGTGATATTCTTTCAGTTGTTAGATTACCTCACTGCCTTCATTCAAAATTGAACTCAGAATCTTAAGATAATCTGTACAGTTAACCAACATCCATGTTTTTGACGCGTGTCCAAGAACATTCTAAAACACGAGTTAAAGAGAGGTCATTCAATCACATTTTATATATTCTGCAATACACATGATGGTGTGCTCAGCATACGGTGTTCAAATTATGTCTGTGTTGTTGAGTCACATCTATGAATATTAAGGTAGACTCTTAAGCCTTGAAAAAGCAACTAGTCAAGTAAAAAACAAAGCACAAGTAAGTCTGGCATATGCCCCATACCATGCATTAGTTCTTGTCCAGAATTTCTCCTATATTAAAAAACAAAAATAAAGAAAAATATATATGATGTACGTACCCATGACAAAACGAAAATATATTCCAAAAATCATGTAAAGTAATCAAGAACTTTTATTTTTAAATAAGAAAATCAAATTTTATGAGTATTGAAGAAGCGACTGTCACATTTGCCATTTTCTTTTTTTAAATATCTCAAAAAACAAAAGGAGATAATTCAACAATTATTCTTACCAAATTTTATGTCAGGATACCTACAAATTTCCATTAATCATTTAAAAATTATATTTTTTAATAAAAATAAAACAACTTTATCAATTTACATGAGTTTTGGAATATGACATTTGTTTTGTCACAGGTACATACATCATACAGATTTTTATTTTTGTTTTTTTAATATAGGAGAAATTCTGGACAAGAATTCATTCAACTTCCTAGTGGAAAGGAACTTATGTTCTTCATGATACATGTAAAAAAATAAAATTTAATTAATGTGTAGTAGTTGTTTAACTTTCATTTTTGTCAGACCAGTTTTGTACACAATTAGAGTAATGTCAATAGATACATTGTCATTATTATTGTTTAATATTAATTTAGTCATATATGAGGAATAAATAGGGTGGGAGAGGCATCATTAATGTTATGTTAATATTGTAAACATTACAATAAAACGTAACATGCCAATAACCTTTTATATTGATTTCAGTTTAATGAATGTGATACAGTCATCTTAGATAAGAAATCTAAAATTTAATTGTAATTAATTCAGACTGTTTTATCTAGTACAAAAATATTTTTAATATTTATATGTATTAGTATAGTGACGATTCAGATTCCTTTTTAAATGTTAAGTTGGAGTTTTTTGTTTTCTAATTTTTGTATAACTGCAAAAATCCATGTATCATATGCAGATATTTTCACAAACATAAAAATACACTTCTGTGTGTTGATCTATAGATTTTAGTTTTGCTACAAATATTTATCATTAGTACCAGCAATAGTAAAATAAATTTAAAACAAACCAAACAAATTAATCTTCCCAACACGAATATAAAGATGAAAACTGTCCATCTCTTCTCTGCCAAAATTTCTGTCAATATTTAATATATATATATATATATATATTATATATATATATATATATATATATATAGATAATATATATATATATATACTGACCTTAAACAATGATCTATCTTAAAATTATTGCCATATTATGCATCCATAAACAATACAAATATCTTGAAATTAAATGAAAATAAAAATTAAAAAACGATTTCATTAAATTCATCCTTATTTTTTTTAAAAACAATTTTAAAGCACTTCTGATTTATTTCACTCTAAAAGCTTCATTTTCAAAATATTAGTGTTACATACAAACTCTTCAATATGACTATATCAATTAAACATTAAATTGACAGATTTTAAATTCAAAAAAGAAAACTCCATGTTCAATTTTTAGCATATAATAAAGATATGACTTCAATATCAGTACTTTTTGGTAAACATATAATACAGGTCTCCTAGTCTCACTCTACATTTTTTTTCAGGTTATGCAAAACATAAATCAATTCAATTTTTAGCAGGAAGGAGTCATGTCTGCCATCATAGATATGATACTCACTGCATTAACTTGTCCTTGTTTGTGATCTTGTGAACATTCTGGCACTAATTTTGATAAATGTACAATCCAATTATTAATTTTATCTCTTCTTCGCCTTTCAACTGAAAAACAAAAAAATTTTTTTATTAATCAAAATAAGTCACTTTCAACTTTTATTCAATTCATTCTCAAATAAAAGTTCATATTCAAAAATCTAAAATATTATTAGGTTGGTGCAAAAAATAATGTCGTTTTTTTAGTGTTCAACTTCAAAAGATTATAACTCCTTTCATAATAAATTTATTAATCGAAATAAGAACCATTAGGGTCAACATATTTTTGCCAACGAGAGACAAGTTTACTTATCTAATTAGCATAAAAGCACTGAGTTCTGGAAGTGATGAAGTCATTGAAATCTCGGCTTTTGAAGCATGTTTCGTGCAGAAAGTTGTCGAGATGCTTGAAAAAGTGATAATCAGTAGGCGATGAATATGGCGGATGAGGCAGTCTCGTAGCTCCATGCATTCAGCTTCTGCAGGCTGAGTTGAGCAACATGCAGGCAAGTGTTATCATGGAGAATAATTGATCCCATCATATTGACCAATCTCGGGCAAACACGGAGCTTCTGGTGCATTTCATCAATTTGTCAGCAGTACTTCTCTACTGTAATCGTTTTGCCTGGATTCAAGAAGCTGTGAAGGATGAGACCAGCTGCAGACCACAAAAAAAATCACCATAACCTTTCTTTGGTGCAATTTCAGCTTTGGGAAGTGCTGTGGAGCTTCTCCAGCATCCAACCACTGTACTGAAGATTGGTTGTCGTAGAGGATCCACTTCTCATCATGTCACAATCCACTCGAGAAATGGGTTGTTTTTGTTGTGATGAAGGAGCATAGACACTTCAAAACGACAATTTTTTTTTATTATCATTCAATTCATGCAGCACCCATTCATCCAACTTCTTTAATTTCTCTATTCGCTTTAAATGATGAATGGCTTGAGTGGTCGACCTCGAGTACAACAGCAACTCCGTGTGATTTTGTGAGGATCGGCTTCAATTAAGGCTTTCAAATGTTCGTTATCAACCACAGTTGGCCAGCCACGACCGTCTTAATTTTCAAGGCTCTCATCACCATTAGAAAATTTCTTGAACCACCTTTGTGCCACATGTTCGTTAGTGGTTCCTGGGCCAAATGCATCATTGATATCATGAGCTGTCTGAGCAGCTTTTCGGCCTAGTTTGAACTGGAACAAGAAAATCGTGCGGATTTAAATTTTGTCCATGCTATCGAAAAGCCTTAAAAAAATGAATGAAGAGATTGAGAATAGTAACGAACAATACAATTTGATAGAGCGAAAAACGCGCTTCTAAATGATATATAACATGGCTATATATATCAATGAATTAATTCAGAAATCATATATAAAAGTAACATATGTAAGAAAACGATATTGTCTTTGCACCAATCTAATAGAATTTTTAAACAACAAACTTTCATATAAAAATTATTTTAATATTAAAAGGTTTTATAGAGATGATGTCTTATTAAGAACTAGCAGGGCTACTCGACATTGCCAAAATCCATAAAAAAAACAGAGAAAAATGAAATTGTGTTTGTACATACCTGCCATTCTTAAGATATTGAGTAATTTTTGATGACTATCACTTTCTATCCAAGCAAAGCTGAGCAAATTTCCTTGTATGAAATAGTATAACAAAAGTCATATTGTTTTTCCCCTCGGGCAACAGTGTTTGAATATATCTGCTCTATTTAGGATATTGAGCACTTGGAATTTACTAACTTATACGCTTTACCATATATGATAATGTATTTTTCCTATTCTGACTCTCAGGCAACACCATATACGAAGTGTTCCTAGTTTAGGGCAACAAAATTAAAGAAATAAAAAAAGAGAGTTTGTCTTTGCAAGCCAACAACCGCTAGGTTTGAGATCACAACTGACATCAACCTTCGTTTGTCTGCCTCTCCCCGACCTAACCTGTCAACTCCTTTTATACATACCTCCCGCATGATTTTGTATGACTTACACCAGAGCACACCTTTTAAAACTATGGGCAGCATCTTGATTTCTCTCTTTCACCCAACCTCGCCCGACATATGCAGTAAGACCTGTTCGTTTGATCTGTTTTTCCCTTTCTTTTTCTCCTTTCCTTCTGCTAATTTTAAACAACATGCCCCACACCCCCCTAATCTCTGGATCACATTTCATAATCCCTCATCCACTGCGGCGGTCGTCTTTCCCTACTATGTCTCTGAAGTGTCTCACCATCCTCCTCCCATTGCACATCGCTTTCCACCGTTTCATTTTCCACTGGCCTGATATCAAGAATATGTCTCGGTACTCCATCTACAACAACGTTGTTGCTAGTATTATTCCCAGTTATGTGTCCTCTGCTCCACTGTGTGGTACATCGCGCCCCTGGAGGCTTCACCCATACTTCACCACCGAGTTTGATGGTCCCTGTTGTCTCCGTCTCCCTGCTTACTGGCTCAACCCTAGGATGCCCTGAGGAGTATTTGAATATTGACAGGTGTGGCACTGCCCCTTGCTGTTGCCCTGATCTAGGTGACATGCTGTACCAATAGACCGCTTGCTCAGGCAAGGTGTTTCCTCTCTCTGCCACTGCCTTTATTGTCCGGTGGTTTCTTTCTATAATCCCGTTGCCACTGGGTCTATAGGCAGCTCTAAAGAATTGATGGATATTCCATTTCTTTAGCACATCCGCAACTGCTGCCGAGCTAAAAGCAGTACCATTGTCGGTTAGAAGCTCTTCCACCGGACCGAGCTCCAGAAACACCATGTCAAGGGCTGCTGCTGTTTCATTGCCCGTTTCACCTCACAGCCTTTTCTATAGGGTGAAACGCCTGGGGCCACAGTCGACCATTGTTATGTAAACCCTACCCCTGTAATGGGTGGCATCAACTGCGAGTCTTTCCCAGGTCCCAGTCACACCTAGTTCTCCAGCTTCATGTGCACTTGGAGCAGGGTCAATTGACTGACACTTGTCATAAGTCCTGACTACTTGCATCACTTGTTCCTTTGGAACACACGGATCAACTTTTCTCACCAGATACAATGTCTTCTCTACTCCCATATGGTGCAGATCGTGCAACTCTCACACCTCAGAGTTATCCAGATGAGTCACTGCAGCAATATGCTCTTAGCACAAGCCAATTTTTTCTCACTCTTGTGAGAGCATCCGCTTTGTTCTTCTCAGAGGTAACCATAATTACGCGCAGCTGTAAAGAAAACTCCTATATCAGCTCAGCCAGCATCCCGAGCCTGCGCTTCACTAGCATCTCTGCTGCTCCTTTCATTCTTATCTTTTTGTCATGTGAAATCATCGATTTCAGAAGCAAACACAGTGGCAGAGTCTGTTTTCACACAGATGTTGCGTAGTCCCCATTTTAAAGCCAGATTAACTCCTTTGGTAACTGCATCTAATTCTGCTACATTAATGTGGTTAGCATCATCCTTCTTCTGTGGCCAGGCCGCATCCTCTGCAACCACTCCACCTTCCTTCCAAGACAACCCCTGTTGCAATACTGCTTGCATCACACTACACAACTCCATCCAGTGTTTGCGGCACGTTGCACATTCCCCAAACTGGGTCTTGTTTTTCCACTTCTTTCAGGACCTCTCCAATCAAGGCGGTCGTTCTTCCTCCCACTATCATCCCATCCTCTACCTTCGGCATGCCTCTTGATGTAGCTGCATGCTGGCCTAAGCCAGCCGGCAATGGGGTAATGCCCAATCAGCCTGCCGCATATCAAAAAAAGCTCCCGCTTGTTGAGCTCCTACAGTCACAAGAGTTTCATTCACAAGGATGTCGTCGATATGAGCTCACGGCGCCATCTCCCTTCCCCATTTTTTCTAGAATATTCATTAGAATGGTTGACATGATCTTGGGTGCCGAGTTCAGCCTGAACCCCACCGTCGTAAGGCAGTAAGTTCTGCCTTTATATCTGACCAACTGGTACTTCCAGAGTTTCCTGGCAACATGGAGTTGCAAATAGGCAGATTTTAGATCAACCAACTCAGAGGCATCATTCATTTGCCTCCATTCTCTGATGGTCTCACTACATATAATATATCTATGGCATTACCCCTTTTCTCTTTTTTTTTTTCATTTTTCTTAAACTTTTTCTTCTAGGGGATGGGACATCCAACCAGATGTCTGACATTTACCCCTATTTTAGTGAGTCCAACCAAGAGATCTTTTCAGGATTCTAGCCGTCCCTTTCAGTGCAATCGTTTGTATTTCACTTGCACTTGGTTCACCGGGTATGCTTGCTATGTACTTTTTAAAGTTCTTTTTCATAAGCCCAGTTGCACCTATGATGACTGGTATAATTGAAACGTCTTTTAATTTCCAATTTCGTTTCATATCATACATAAGTCCTTGATACTTTGTAATCTTTTCCCTCTCAACTCTGTTAAGCCCTGTATCATTGGGTACACTGACCTCTATTACGGTCGCTTTTTTGTTTGCTCTGTCCCAAATCACTATATCTGGTTTAACAGCTGCGTTTTCAAGATATGTAGCAGTAGGGATTATGTAGTCATAGTGAATAGTGTAGTTGTCATTCCCAACTGTTCGTTCGGGTATATGTTCCCAGGAGTTTTTACTACACTGAATGTTGAGTTTCTTACATATCTTCCAGTGAAGGTATTTGCAAACTTCGTTATGGCGATCTGTATAATAACCGTCTCCAAGTAGGACTTTGCAACCAGAAATCAGGTGGCCCACACTCTCAACCTCAGTGCTACAGAACCTGCATTTATTATTGTTGCTTAGACCACACATCTTTTTGAAGGCGTTTGTCATGAGGCCCTGGTCTTGTGCAGCCAATATCAACCTCTCTTGGTCGTAATGGAGGGATCCTCTTTTGAGCCAGTCCAGGGAACCATCCCTATCAATATATTCTTGGGATAGTTCAGTCGGTAGGTATTTTGCCCGTTTATGGTTGGTCCATTCTTCTGTTTTAACACTATGGAACTGGCTAGTGTATTTTTTCCGACTTTTCTGGGCTATGTCAGTGGCAGGCTTGTTTGGTTACCCCCAGTATGGCACTCGACGTGTTGGTTCAATTCTCGGAAACCTAGTACTGGTCTGACTTTTCCTTTTGTTGGTTGCAGAACGGCCATTAATGGCAAGATGCCCAATTCAACGTCATTTGTCCACAGCAACAGTATTCCCTCCTCGATCCATCTGTCCACTTCTCATTCAAAATCCTTTCTTGCTCCTCCTTTGAGCGAGTTATTGTAACATGTCACCCTGTTTGTTAATGTAGGTGCTTCATTCTTACATGCCCACTTCACTGTCCACCGATTCCCATCGAATTCCGCTCTAAAATCCGAATCAATGATTAACATCCATTTCTTTTCTTCAACCTGTTTGATTCCTTCGTTGACCTGTTCTGTTACTGCGCATCCAGTTGGTCCGAACCTCACGCTATTGCTGCCGACTGTGACACCTCCAAGTTGGCATATTATGAGGGGCGTGCAATAAGTAATGACCCTGACCCACTTCCAGTTGTCTGATCTAGCTGAAATTCTGCATGTGCAATGATTTATATCTCTACGGGTTATGTGGCAAATTACAGCTCTGAACTAATTGTGGTTTTTGTTTTACAGGTGTTTGAACTGAGTCAGGTGTCAAATGGAGTCTGTTGAATGTCAAGCAGTGATCCGGTTTTTGTATTTGAAAGGACCCACACCACAGGAGACTTTTGATGAAATGAAAGAAACTTATGGTAATAATGCCCCCATCGTATGACCTTGTAAAATGCTGGCATCATGAATTCAAACATGGTCGGAAGTCTGTGGAAACAGCTCCCAGACCTGCCCCCCTCCTTCTGCCATTGATGAGACATCTGTCAGTCAAGTTGAGGCTGCCATTTTGGAAGATCGGCGCATTACTATTCGTCAAATAGCCAAAGATGTCAAGATTAGTACAGGGTCTGTGGAAACTATCATTCATGACCATTTGCATATGCATAAGGTGTCTGCCAGATGGATTCCCAGGTTACTCACACCATTCCAGAAGTGAGAACGCATTCAGTGCTCGAGGATGAATTTGGAGATGTGCCAAGAAAAGGAGTCAAAGTTTTTCAAAAGACTGATTACACAGGATGAAACCTAGGTCCATCACTATGATCCAGAGACCAAAGCCCAGTCAATGCAGTAGAAGCACTTGGACTCACCACCTCCAAAGAAGGCAAGGGTGCAGCCCTCCGCTGGAAAGGTCATGCTCACAGTCTTCTGGGACCAGGACGGAGTAGTGATGACAGATTTCCTGGCAAAGGGTACCACAATTACAGGAGCCTATTATGCTTCACTTTTGAGGAAATTAAGGGAAGCTATCAAAATCAAGAGGCGGAGAAAGATCAGCAAAGGTACCCTCCTCCTGCAGGACAACGCTCAAGTCCACAACTCGCATGTCGCCAGATCAGAAGCACAGGCGTATGGTTATGAAATCCTTCTCCATCCTCCCCACTCTCCTGACCTTGCACCCTCTGACTTTCACCTCTTCCTAGCCATGAAGTTGTTTTTGAAAGGAAAACGTTTCCCAGATGATGCAGCCTTGATTTCTGAAGTCACGTTGTGGTTGGAGAACCAACCTGGGGTGTTCTACAAAAACGGTCTCCAGAGCTGCATCAAACGATGGGAGAAATGCATAACTCTGGGTGGTTCCTATGTAGAGAAAGACTAATAACTGTGCCAAGTTTCGTTGCTCTACTGCTATGGGAAGTGGGTCAGGGGCATTACTTATTGCTCACCCCTCGTACATCCATTCCGACAATCGCTTGGATGCCAGGCACCAGGTGATCAGTGACAACCGCATGGACTCATCCGGTGATCCTCGATTTTAATTGTGACAGTCCTCCTCCCTCGACATTTCACTCGTGACCCATCGAATGCCACTACTTCGCCCTTCCCTTTCCATCCTCTGACAAAGCTAGTATGCACCATGGTAGTGGTACAGCCAGTATTGATCAGGGCCACAGCTTCTTGTCCTTTCACCACAATTTCACGCTTGGGCATCTACTGCGAGCACGCCATTATTCCCATGTCGGGGCAGCCGCTGGTGCTTCGGCTCCCCCTTGACAGTTTCCCATACTCTTGCAGTTAACTGCCATGTGACCACTCTGATTACACCTGTAGCACACAGTCCTTTCCAAGAACTTCCTGCAGTCTCTCCACACATTCAAAATATGTGCCTCGCGGTCTTGGGTGGCTTTTGCTCTCATCCTTCTGTGCTGTTGCCACCATTTCTACGGCCCCAGAGGGTGTGGTGCTTACTAATATTCTTACACTTGGAAACAGATCACTCACCCTCAAAGTCTCGATACCTGAGATCTGCTCCAGCCTCTTGGAACTCTCCTCCAGGAACCCGGTAACTGACTATGATCGTCTGAGCATCCTCCTGTTTACGGGAGCTCAGCTCCAAATATAGGGCCAGCTCATCACCCTCCAGGAACAACGGTATCACTGTGGCAACGTCGTCTATCTTTTTGAGTTTTGCCACAAGGTTGACTTTCTTTAACCAAGCCACCACATTGCCTTCGCCACTGAACAGCTTTATCATATTGTTCAGGCCGGTAGCAATCACCAAAATAGCTTGATGTGTTCCTAGTTTAGGACAACAAAATTAAAGAAAAGAAAAAAAAAAAAAAAAAATGAATTTGTCTTTGCAAGCCAACAACTGCCGGGTTTGAGATCACCACTGACACCAACCTTCGTCTATCTGCCTCTCCTTGACCTAACCTGTCAACTCCTTTTATACACATCTCCCGCGTGATTTTGCGTGACTTCCATCAGAGCACACCTTTTAAAACTATGGGCAGCATCTTAATTTCTCTCTCTTTCAGCCAACCTTGCCAGACACACACGCGGTAAGACCTATTCGTTTGATGTTTTTCCCTTTCTTTTTCTCCTTTCCTTCTACTAACTTAACTTTAAACAACAGTCTAGTATACAATATAATAAAAAAAAACAAAAAAAAAATAAAGAAAGTATTTCTTAGGGGCAATGCTGCGTTTAAACATACCTGCACTATCTAGGACATTGAGCACTCTTGAATCACTATGCCAATTACCAGATAATATACTCCATTATTATAATATAGTACGGTGTTATTACTATTATAAATCCTGGGCAACACAGAATAGATTATCTTGTATAAAATAGGATAAAACAGAGTGATATTGTTTTTTTCTGGGTAATTAGGTTATTAAAACATACCTACTCTATCTAATATATTGAGCATTTAGGACTGATTATAGTATATTCTTTATACTAAATTGTTATACATACTGGGCAATACTGTAATTTGTTTGGTGAATAACATAAGACAAAGAAATTATTTCTCCTATGCAACACTTGCTCTATCTAGGATATTTTGCATTCTCTTATTACTATATACCACTTCCCAGATAACATGCATTATTATAACTCCCAGCAATGCCGAGTGGATTTGTTGTAGAAAATATAATAAATCATAGTGACATTGTTTTTCCTGGTGAACACACTCTTTAAAAATACCTGCTCTATACAGGATATTGAGCACTTTGAACTGACTAATGGATAATACTTACCAGATATTTAAATGTATGAATACTCTTATGTCAACTTCCAACACCATCTGCGCTGTTTAGTTTTCAACATAATAAACAAAAGAAGTTCCTTTTCCCAAGCAATGGTAGATTTAAACAAACCTGCTCTATCTAGTATATTGAGCACTCTACTATTACGATATACCACTTTCCAGATATGCTACTTAATTATAACTATTACTCCCAAGAAACGCAAAGTAGATTTTCTTGTATAAAATAGTATGAAAAACAGTGATGTTGTTTATCTTGGAAAACATGACATTTAAACATACTTGCTCTATATAGGATATTGAACACTTATTACTATATACGACTTATCAGATATGATACTGTACTATTATTATTATGACCTCCAGGCAACACCGAGTAGATTTTCTTGCATTAAATAATATAGCAAAACAGTTATATTGTTCATCCTGGGTGATGCAGTCTTTAAAAATACTTGTTTTATCCCGGATATTGAGCACCTTAGATTGATTAATTTATACTCTTTACCATAAATCATATACTGTATTAATTATATTTTGGCTCACGAGCAAACATAGTAAAAGATAACAAAGAATGTATTTCTCCCAGGCAAGCTACATTTAAACACGCTTGCTCTATCTAGGATATTGTGCATTGTTTGATTACTATGTACGAATTATTCCATAATATACAGCATTATTATCGTTATATTTTCTGGCCATGCTGAGTAAATTTTGTTGCATAAAATAGTATAATAAAGCGAATGAGGATTTTTTGGGGCCGGGGGACGAATTTTAAACAACCTGCTCTGCCCAGGATATTGAGCATTTTGGATTACTTGACATATACCACTTATCAGATATGACACAGTATTATTATTATAACACCTGGACAACACCATCTATTTTGTCTGGTATACAAAATAAAAGATAAAGTTCTTTTTCCAGGCAATGCAGCGTTTTAACACACCAGATCTATCTAGGATATTTAGCACTCTGTGATTAATATATACTAAAAACCAGATATGATATTGTATTATAAGTATTATGAATCCTAGGCAAAGCCGATTAGATTTTCTTGTATAAAATAGTAAAATAAAATGGTTGTTTTTCCTGAGCACTTTGCCTTTTAAACATACTGGCTCTATCTAGGATATTGAGCAGTTTGAATTACATGAGGTATACCACTTACTAGATATGACACTGAATTATTACTCATATCTATTTGGCAACAATATCTGCTTCATCTAGTATACAACATAGTAACAAAAAAACAAATAAGTTATTTCTCCTGGGAAATGTTACTTTTCCACACACCTGCTCTACTTAGTATATTGAGCACCATTTTATAATCATAAACATGACTAAATTAAAAAACATTTCCTTTTCATAGATGTAAAGCCTTACAATATTATAAACATCAATAAATTAAAGTAAAACTTATTTGTTTTTATGTCAAGTATGAATATACACCCCATAATATTATAAACATAAACAAATAAAATGTATTTCCATTTTTTATAAATGTCAAGTGTGATCATGGACTTGAATAGAGGTAAATGAATGAAAACAAAAAATTCAATGAAGAAAAATGAATGGAAATAAGGAAAAGAAATGAAAAGAAAATGGACAAGAAATTAAGGAAATTGAATGAAAAATTGAAAGGAAAACAATTCAATTTCTGTGAAAAGCTCCTTTTATTATTTTGCAAGACAGCAAAAAGGAATAATGATGTTATCTCAAATAATAGAAGTTTTCCATAAATAAATTACATTTTATATACATTACAAGGTTTTATAATAATTAAACTTTTATAGTTATGAAAGGCCTAAAGTTGTTTAAAAGTTACAGAGACAATATATATTAATAATTATTACATGCATAAAAGTCATCTATATACATGCATGTATGATGAGGAGTAAACTCATCATACATGCATGTATATAGATGACTTTTATGCACGTAATAATTATTAATAAATAATATTTTAAAAAAATAAAAAAAGTAATACGTCCTAAAAAAATGTGGTCGGAAAAAAATGTAAACAAAGGGCAAATAACTCCTTTCTTATAAGCGCTCAGGGAGCAAAAGGGAAAAAAATTAGTATGGAATCGCTAATAAAAAAATAAAATAAATAAAAATTCAACAATCTTGTGTATGTGTGTGTGTATATATATATATAAATGAACTTGAATAGTACAATCAGGATTAACTTTTTTTTCCAAACTATCTTACTTTTCATTCCTTCCGCCGTTGGCGTTTATTCTCTATGCTAGATATTTATGAACACTTGCTTTAGAGTCATTTATTTAAATCTATATTTTATATTCTCCATCGATACACCCTTATTGTCATAACTGATTTAGCATTATTAAATTGTGCCAATGTTCACAAGGGATGAAAAAAATTGTAAGATATTTAGGCTATTTGTAACTATAAAGGTTTGATTTTCATAAATAGTTTTTTGTATTAGGTTTAGGCCAAAAATTATATTCATAAACAAAATAAATATTAAGATGCTTATCTAGTTTTATCTCAATATTAAAAAATTATAATTGCACAAAAATGTTATTGTGAACATACCTGTTAGATAAAACGAATTTTTAAAAAAGGCTTCTATTTTTTTTTTTTAATTTACGTACATTCCCCCGGTATTTTTATTTTCATAAAATAAAATTTAATCGGTAAACAATTTCTAGTCAGTATCATATGATATTTAAACTCTGAGTTATGTCCCTTTGCCTTTAACTTTAATTTAAACAAAAAATGGCAAAGGAAACATTTTGTCGTTAAAATGAGGGTTTTTTTTTTTATATACTTGAATTTGCGTAATCTTTTTGTTTGAAAATCAACACACAAGTACATAATAAAAATTCTTTTTATGAGCAGTTTTAAATATTGGGGTAAAACTGAATAAGCAGAAAATAAAATAATAACAAAGTTATGAAACTACAAAACTGCATAAGCAATAAATACAAATATAAATTTGACATAAGCTTCTAATTAGCAACAGCTTCAGTATAGTGACTGTGCCGTGATCAAGTGAGTGTGTGGCAGCAAACTATGGGATAAATTCCTTCAGCCGTGCTCTATCAGAAACTTGGTATTGGTGGGATTTTGGATGCCTTATGCGCTTGGCATCTTAGGTCAGGTGATGTAGCTTTATCCAGCATTAGGGCAGGTCGATTTTGGAACCCCCCGGTGAGGCCATGGGGATGATAGTTGGGGTTTGACATAGAAAAGACCAACACAAAATATTTTTTTCAAACTCATTATCTTTGCTGGAGGAAATGACTTTAAAATTTGAAAAATTTAAGCTATTAAAAGTTTTTCGGTGAATTGTTAAGCACGTCCAGTCATCAAAACAATCCGTATTGTTAAGAAAATGGAATCATTATTTAGATTGTTTTAAACTATATTTTTAAATAAAATGAGTGAAGATAATATTTATTTTATTAATTCACTAAGTGTAAAGGCAAAATTATGTTTTTTAAATAATAGCAACCAAAGTTTACTTTTTCATTTCAGGAACTTTTGGGGGTAGAAACATTTTAAATTTCACCGTCGCAAAACATGCTCGTTATTGATATTGAAAATTAATGTTTGTTTATTATTTAATTTGTGTAAATATTACGATTTAGGCCTAATTATTTCGAAAGGAAAAACGAAAAAGACTTGTTTAAAATATATATTTTTATATTTCAAGTATCTGCAGTGTATTTAAACATTTGTTTTATCTTTTTTAATTTGTTTTCTTAATAAGTTGGTGCAAAAATGGCATTTTTTTTTACATTATTTTCTTTCACCAACCTAATATTTCACATCAAATTCTATTTGAAATCTTTATTAAAATATGGTAGTACTCCAGTTTTATATTAAAAAAAAAAAAAAAAAAAAAAAAAAAAATAGTCCATACAATTTTATTCTGCACATTCTTTACAAAACATAACCACGTCAATTTTCAATTTTTTTTTTTATTTAATAAAAAAATAATTTGCAGAAAATTAGAGTTAAATTTTTATTTCTTTTATTTTTAGGGAGTAATTTTTTTTAAGCAGTATTTTTTTTTTTTTTTTTCGAAAATTATAGTTTTAAAATCAGATAACCCACAAAGATTAATACAAGAAAATAAGGAAACTCCTTTAAAGTTTTTTCGTTTTTTGTGCATCTATGGTGTTGTGCTAAAATAACTTTATTATTTCGAAAACCACTCTTAACATGGGGAGGATAGGTTGTGTTGTAACTATTCTGTACTTTTACCTAAGAATTTAATAAACAAAAATTTCATAAAAATTAAATTTAACTTAAGAATACTATTAAAAATAGCATGGTAATATAGTGGCACAAGCACTGGTTTTTCAAACTTTAAACACTCGTTTAAAATGGCACAGCTACAGCAAGAACGAATCTCTTTATGGAGGATAAATTAATGTTATCGGAGGACCTAAAATCTGCTAAAAATGTCTAAACTAAACACTACTATGCCTTTGATACATCTAATTCAACTCTACAAAGTTTTTCATTATTTCTTATAACTAGCACTTATTTTTTTACATATGCAACTGGAAGATAGCTTAAATCAGTTATAATCCATTTATTTATTTTACTTTTCCGAATGTTTTAGAATGTTAGTAAAAGCACGATGTTCAGTTTTAACCCGTAGTTCACAAAATTTGCTGGTCCACCTTGTCGTTTGGATGAAACTGCTGCTTCATCCAAATGACAAGGTGGACCAGCAAATTCACAAGTCATTCAGTTTAATTAGTTCACGACAAGTCATCCAGTTTAGTTATTCCCTCGAAAACACTGGTCAAATTTGATTGATTTTTCTCAAAAAGTTGTATATGGGCAGAAAGCAAGACAGACACATTATTACAAAGTCATCGTACCAGCAAATTAGACCTTCATTTTCCTCGAAAGGAAATTATACAGAACAATTTAGTTCTATTATAGCAGTTTATATTATTGCTTTTAATAAAAAATTAAAATACATGGTTCTGTAACTTGTATCAAGTTGTTATATTGTATAATACATCTCCACATATCTTTTTGAATTGTGAAATTTAAAAGACTTGGTTGCTAATTAGCTTTTTTGACAATTTCTGTTTAATCAATGCAGTAAAAGTTGAGATATTTTGCTAGTTGTGGTCCATAATTAAAATTATAATTCATGTATTTATTTTTCTTTCAACGTATTTCATATAAATATATCAATTTTAATTGAATTTTTTTATAAAAATAGTGAAATTTCAAAGTCAGTGTTGTGTAAAATGCTATGAAAATGAAGGATTTCCCAGCATTTTTCTACACGATTTTTAAAATTAAATGCTCAATTTTGTGTTCAAGGTAGGAATTTAATTTTTGGTGTCTGTTCACATCAAATCCCAACTATCATCACCAGTGCTATGTTGATTTTCTGAAAAAAGTTGCAAGTCAACCTGCCCTAATCCAGCATGTCTCCTGCAGCAACTCAATAAGATGCATAGATAATGCAAACATAAGGAAGACAAAGAAAAACCTGGCTTGAGTGCATACAAGATGACTGCTTGCAACATGACTGGTATTAATTTTATGGATTGAATTGCATGGAGAGAAGTGAGACATGGTCTGGAGTTCAGGAAACTCACATCTTAAATACTAAAACTGGATTATGACAAGTCAAAAAAAAAAAAAAAAAAAAAAAAAAAAAACTAACCTTCGTTATGCGTTGCTCGCCTCCGATCATCACGAGTCGACCTTCCTTCAATTTTTGGTGTGAAACCTGTTCTAGGTGCAATATTTCTTTGTCCTTGAAGGACATCTTGTGGTGACATCATGACATAGAACTGACCTAAAAAGAAATTTTTTTTTGTTTAATCGTACTTAAAAAATATTTTGAGAGCAAAAACAAAAAAAAAATATATCTTTTTCAAAATCCATAAAATATCAGGCATTTATAATTACAAGATTATTACGATCAAAAACTAATTGCAAGACCCCGACTAACCCAGTAATATTTGTGGTAATGTACCTCACCAACGTTAAACTTCAAATCGTCACACAATTATTTCAAGTAATAACAAAACAAAAAAGTAAAACTTTGCAGTTACCAGGATTATGACACTTACCTCCAGCAGCCGTTACAGGGCCAATAGCAGTTGCCGTAGAAACATCAGCTTGAGAGGTTACAGCACCTTCCCCAGATGATGCAGAGGGGAAATATGTGAATCTTGTCTCTGATTGATTATCTGAGGTTGGACTACCTCCGTTACTAAAGGGAGCCTGGATCACAGCCTTTAAGGAAAGAAAAAAGAAAAGAGAAAAAGAAACTAAAATAAATTTGTAGATCTAGTGTTAAGCATAATAACAGTTACAAAAGGGTTATAAAACAAAATTAATTTTAAGTGAAATACTAAAGGGTGAAGCAGGGGTATTTAGAAGTGGTCTGTAAAACATTTCAGAAACTTTATATGTCTAAAGTATTCATTACAAAATGATTTTTTTTTCAATAAATACTGAATATTTCATTACAATCTGATAATTTTATCATTTGTTATATTTAAAAGTGTGTGTGTGTGGGGGGGGGAACAAAATTATAATGTAATGTTGAGTTAATTCTGAATATCCCTATTACTCCAAATTCATTAAAATGATAGTCATGACCCAAGGAAAACCGATCTGCACCCTTAGAGGAATGAAAATTGCCCTAAAATTGATTTTTAACAAATATCTAAAATTGTTTACATGATTAAAATACTGATGATCACAGGGAAACTGATTTGCATAGATCTCCAAATGGTAACTCTTTCACACACACTCTTTAAAAAGTTTGGAATACTGAATTACATATGACTAACAGATGGATGACAAATCAGAAATGTAAAAAAAAGCGTGTGCACTTGTTATATAGATATGAAATTAAGTTATCTCCTTTGGCCATGTGTTATATTTAAGTGGAAGGCTATCATTTTTTTTTATAAAGATGCTTAATCTGAAAGGAAAAATATTTACAGAGATCATGTATTATGCTAAAAGTAAGATATGGAAAAAACTTTTCTGGTACCGGCTGGAGTATTAGTACTGACAAAAAATAGTTTGGGAAACCTACCACCAAATTATAGTTTTTTTTTTCTAATATATTTTAAGGAAATTAGAAAAAATGAAGTGGTGTACTTGCTGTTTTTATTTTGTTTTCTTTGTTTTGTTTCAAACAAACAAAAATGTTTTTGTATGCAACAATCTTTCTGCAGCATAGGTTAGGTGAGATAACAGGCAGTAAAATAAAAAATTTAAAAAAACAAGCTAAGCATGTGGGGGACCCCCTCCAACAAGTGAAAAATTTACTTTCGATATGACTAATGTTGGTGAAAAAAAAAAAAAAAAAAAAAAAAAAAAAAAGACAAGGAGTAGTTAATGAGAAAAGTGCAGACGAACGATTTTGGGGCAATTTTACCCCTATAATGGCTCCTAAGGGGCTCAACCAGAGTTATCCCGGAAAATCCATTCTGACAAAAACTTACTTTCACCATAACTAATGTTTGTGCAAAATTTCAAAAATTCAAGGCGTAGTTATTGAGAAAAGTGCAAACAAAAAAACAGGAGTGAATTACTAGGTCCAATCCCTCCTTTGTCGGGAGGAACCAAAAATAATTTATTAATTAGTTCGTTTTTTAATATTTTATTATATTAGATATAAGAAAAAAATGTATTATGACATTATTTCACTGGAAACAGAAAATAAAATTGTCGCTTCAAACAGCACAGACCAATATGCACCCTTATCTGACCAACAATAACATTGAAACACTTGTTATGAAACTTATATTAAAGCAATTGAGCACAAAAGTGGGGGAGAGGAGGATCAAGATTAAAAGCAACAATAACATTGAACATGTCAAAATAAAATAAACAGAATTATTAGTAAAAAATGTAATTAAAAGCATTTTTGGAAATTATTCAATGAAATATTTAACAGAATTTTAATTTTAAAAATTGATATTGTATTAATAGCATAAATGCTGTAAGAAAATAAGAAAAATTTTAAATGATTTTTTTTTTTTATAACATTTTGATTTCAAAATTTTAATTCTAATTTATTATGATTTTCATAGAATAAAAAGATTTTTATGGAGAATTTCTAAGAGACTAACCAGTTCTGATTAAAAAAAAAAGAAAGTTTTTGTCTGGATGAAATATGAGGAAATAATCACAAAAATATGGGAGCTATGGCAGGAATAGTAAAAGCAGTGTGATTTTTACTATAATCTAATTTCTTTATTTTGATTGCTAAAACAAAGGTTTAGATAAATGACAACAATCAAACTGGTCAAAGTGCAAACTTATTGTTGGTTGGTAAAGTATAATAAATCTCTACATTAATAAATTTGTGTGAACATTTGTGCGTCCGTATTTCTCGTCTGTACATGACTTAGATATTTTTCTTATTTACTATCAATTGAATATTTATTGAAATCAAAAATGCAATCATAAATTAAAAGAAATTAAAATACAAAAACCACTAGAATACATTTGTTTCTTCATTAACAAGTCAACAATTTAATCTTTTAATAATTGAAGAAATTATTCATGACTCAGTGAAATTTGAAAGCATTTAAACTGTCAAATTGTGTCATATTTGCATTTAAAGGTATTGAAAGACTGAAAGTTTGGAAAGTATTTACATCCAATAATCTTATAAATAGAGACTAGAACATTACTTTAAAATCATTTATAATACTTTGTTTCAATTAAAGATTTAATGACTAAATGATACCGAAATATGAATTTGATTTAAAGTTCTTTTTGTTAATTTGGTATCATTAAAAAAAATAAAATAAAACGAAAGCAAAGACTCCTGGGCAACACCAGGTAAGTACAACTAGTTTATAATAATAAAATGATGGAAGAGACAGGTAGCAGGTTCACGTTCTACTTTTACGGAGCACCCCTCTTAATGTTACCATGGATAATTAATTTTCCATAGCTCTTTCCACCTTTTTTTTCTACCAATCTTGTTTTCAAATCATAGCAACTATTCAAGCTACACACCTCCTTCAACAGTCCTAGGTATAAAAAAAACTCCATCCAATAGTGAAGTTCCATTTTTGAAAGCTTTGCCAAGTGTGAAATCACTCCTTAATTAATACTTCTCTTGTAGTTTTACTGGCTATCAACCAAGTCAAGTTTAACAAGTACAGCGGCTCAGGTTATTACAGCCCACTTTTGCCAATCCTGATCTAGGTCACATGATATGGCTAGCCAATCTAGATTTCAGATTCAAAGATCAACTAGGTTTCCTCCAGGTTTTCAACTGTCCACTAGCACATTTGACTTAATTATGTAGAGATCTTCCTCTGGATGCTGAATATTGCATACCTGAACTATCTTACTACTACTACTACTGTTAGGTTTAATCATACCCAAACAGAAGCCATGGAACATGATTTCCAGGCAAAGATTTTTGCCCACTTAACTGGCAAACTTTAAAGAAAAATGTGTCAGTGGGTACTATACCTAATGTGGGTGAGCTTGTACAATGTAACTGGATGTAGTGAGATAAATCATCAGTCTCACTTTCTCATGCATACAAGTACCCCATCACTAATGCTTTCTGACTCTTTATAATCTTTTTTTATAGATCAACATTAACATTCAAGTAGTTTGGTATCTGCAGGCAAACAAGAACCTGTGTTCACAACAACAACGACACAGGTGTATAATGGTTTGTATACTCATTGGTAAGTAATTAAAAAGATAAAAGTAAATAATCTTAACAGTGTTGTAGTAATAAAAGTACACTTAACAGATATAAATAAAAAAAAAATTATTACCTGTGCTACTTGTGCACCTGGGGGAAAACCTGTGGACACAACTTGTGCTGTAGCTTCACTACCATCCTGTGTCACTTGCACCACGCGATAGGTCACTTGACCTGTAGAAAAACAGTCACCTACTTCATATGACGCGGCCATTCCTGTGACAGAGAACAAACATATTAAGCCGTTTAAACTCAATATTCAGACATCAAGAAAAATAGTAATATACACAAACAGCATTTAAGAATATTAAAATCCTGGAAGAATAAAGCAAATCAATTAAAATAGAAGAAAAAGCAAATAAACATCAAAATAAAACAGTCAGTTGTTTCATTTTTGTTTTGACAAATATAACTTTTTGTTTTTGTTTAGTGGAGTTTATTTTTTAATGTGATGTGCTGGGTGGTCCAAAAGTCTTGCTACCAAGGACAAAAGAGGAACAAGTAATATACCAATACAAAACAGGTTCTGGATTCAGTCTATTTACTTTAAAGGAGAGTAAAATAAAACAAGATGACTAGAACCAGTAATACATTAATAGAAAATCATCTAAATATTCAGTTTCTGTATGAAGACCATTTTCATGGCCCAAAACAATGTGGAACCATAACCTGTGTAACATTTAATAAAACACTGTTAATTGTTTCTCTATTGTTATTTTTTTAAATATAAATAAACAAAAAAGCTGGAGAAAAGAGAATTTCAAAGAGCAGCCAAGAACACACATGTGAAGTCAGTCATAAGAACAAACCAGTGAAGTTTCAGAAGAAATGTTAATTTAAATTCCTGGATGCGAGAATGGGATGGACTGTTATGTTAAGCATTTTAAAATGTTATTGATTCCATACATTGGCAGTTTATGGGCTTAAAGATAGTTTCAAGGATTTTTAACTTTTTAAATTAGTTTCAATAAAATCATTGCTTCTATTGATATAAAAAGCTTATTCACTAATATACTTGTAAAAGAAACAATTGATATAAGTTTCTAACATGAAAATGATATAATATGAAACCAATTAAAAATACTCAAAATTATCTTTATTGAAACCTAGTAACCTACAATAAGTAAAATTGCATATGAAACCAGTAACAATTTAAAATGCTTAATGTAATATAATTCATCCTGCTCAGAATTTAAATTGCTAACCTTTCTCCTGGAACTGCACTGATTTGTTCTTTTAACATTTAACTGACTTCGTATGTGTTTTGAAATTCTTTTTTCTCTAGATAGTTTTGTTCATTTGTTTTTGTCACCTGAACATAACTTGACAAAGAATTGAAAACAATTCATTAAATGTTTTTTATCATTCATTAAATGTTTTTTATCTATCAACACAAAAAGATTAGAAAAATTGAAAAAAAATTTTAAATGGTATAATCAAGTATGGAAATTCTGTTATATTTAACAATTTCCACATAAATGTATATAATCGTAGTACGTATATAAAATCGGAGGTATAGGTTTGACAGAATGATTTCACCCCTTTGCAAAAAATTAAATATAGTCTCTTATGTAGCCGTGTTGCAAAATTCATAATGATCGGTTCATTAGTTTAGGTGTTTATCCTGTACAACAATACATGCATATACATTACTCTAAGTAAATTGAACTTTCTGTTGTCTTGATAGGTTCTAATATAAAAATATTTTTGTAATATATAAGTGACCTTGTTTTTTGTTTTTTTTTTTATTTAATTTCAGTAAGTTTTAAGATATCAAGGGGCTCCCTCCTGGAGCTAACACTTGATTCTGTTATGATTCAAATTTATATCCGAGGGCTCTTAAGAATAGATGCTGTTCCCTTTATGGCTGCTATTTGGATCTCCTTACAGCTTGGTCTTCCAGGGATTGCTTCTAAGTATTTCTGAAGGTTCTTTTTTTATTAAACCAGTTGCTCCTTATCACAACCGGTATAATGTTTATTTCTTTCAGAGACCATGTTGTTTTTAGATCATTTTTTAGGTCCTGATATTTTGTTATCTTTTCCCGTTCAGCTCTATTAAGGCCAAAATCAGTGTGTATGTGTGAATGGTCTACCAAAGTACTGTCAATCTTTGGTCTACAGACTTGAAACTATATATAGGGAATTCGGACCTGTGGAACAAATTTGATTTGATTTTTAACCAGTAAAAGTAGCTGTTAAAAGGTTCAAACTTGAAAAATTGAAACTTGGTAAGTGTAAGTTGACTAAACATGTATATTTTTTTATGTATGCACAAATATACATTTATATGTTTAACTACATTAATTTTTAAAGTTTTGATATATATTTGAACTCAGTAACAAATAACACTGGAGGGCTATATGATTGAAAAGGTGAATAAAATATTGCCCTTTAGAATTTAGCAAAATGTATTTAGGCAACATTCTTGAGCCAACATTTTTGCATAAATAAAAATGTATACTAAATATATAGCTCTACTTGTTATGGAGCATTATTACATAAACCCAGTAAGGTTTCATAGAATTAAGTTCTATGAACCAAAAATATATACTAGTAGGACTACATCCTTGCATTGCCAGAGGAAATATAAAAGAATCATTTAACTATATAAAATAAATACCCTATTCTTTTGATGGTTTTGTACCAAATGTGTGAAATTAAAATGTTTGTTTTCTAATTTTTTTTGTAAATGATTAAAAGTGTAATATTTATTATGATACATTTCATCTATTCTGCTCTGTCATTGGCAGAGAAATTGTTCTCAACTAAGGCAATATTATTTTGTCTCAATTGAGAGTGTCCCTCTCTCAAAATTGGATTTTCTCCACATTAAAACCGGACCTGATGTCTAGCTTGCCCTCATGTGGTGGTAAATAAATAGAAACATAATCACTTACATTATAACCAACAACAGTTTCTAAACATAAATATGTTGATATTGTAAACAAAACATTTTATAATCAACATTACGTTAGCTTGCATGTTTTTATTTTAATATGTAAAGGAAATTATTTAAAATAAAAATACAAATTTTAATTTCTAAAATCTCAGAAATCACACAAGTTTATTCATTTGAACACAGCAACAGCACAGTTATGGCTAGGAACAAAGTGTAATATCTGATATATGTATGTATATATATGATAATACACTTGATCTTATCAGCTCTCGGTCATTAAAGGAGAAATCCTTAAATTTTATTTTTGTTTCAATTCAGTGTGCCATTTTATGGAGGAGCCCTGTTTTCCCTACATTAAAAACAGGTCTTGTGTTTTTTGGTTTTGAATGAATGTTTTTTTTTTCCTTTTATATCATGTTAAATATTTATATTGACTAGATTTCAATGGTAAATTAAATCAGAACTTTTTCTTTACAAAACAGAAAAAAAAAAGAAATTTAAGTGTTCTAGAACTTTTTTGTAAAATCTAGCATTAATTAATGTACACTGATTGTTTTTTGGGGGGTAATTTAATGAATTGTTGATATTTGTTGTTATGAAAAGTAAACTGGCATACCATAAAAGTATATAAAATTTTTCTTAAAACTAAAGATGGCAGATTTTTGTATTTTGATATTCTATGTTCTGTCAGGAACAATTTTTTTTTTTTTTTTTTTTTTTTACAAAGATGTTCTAATTTTGGTTGTAATAATGTTTATGCAGATGTAATACTTTGTGCAAAAGAATTCAAACAGTAAGGGAAGCCTTCATTATTTTTATTTTGTATTTAGCATGTAATGAAAACATTTTTGGTAGGAAGTAGGCTAACAATAATTTTAAATCTGCAGAGTAGACAAAGAAGCAAAATTAAGAAAGAAACGTCTTTTTTATTTTTTAAAACAATGGTGTTATTTTCTAAATTTTTTTTTTTTTTGGACGTTGGATGCAATGCAAAAGATTGTCGAAAAGAAAATGTGATTTGTTCTATGAAGGAATCATTGGATAATATGTTTGTTTACCTCCAGTTTGATATTGTCATGTGTTAGTAATAAGAAAGGAAGAGTTTAGTTTAAATTGTGTCAAAGATAGATTCAAAGTAAAAAAAAAAGCAAGCTAATTATGAAAACCAGTTTGATATTGGGATGTAATAATACTTAGAAAATTGTTGAAAAGATACAGACAGCAATTATACCTCCAGATTGATATTGTTACATGTTAAAAAAAAAAAAACAGTTCACTGTAAATTGTGTAAAAGTACCAAAAATGTTTTGTGGGAAACAAAAATGTAATCATGAAAAACACTAAAAATTAGTTGTGTTATAAAAAAAAAATGTTGAAAACAAATTAATTCCCCCTCCCCTCAAAGAAATCCTACCTGAAATGTAATGAGAAATGATTTTTTTTTGATAATCCTCAGTTGTCAATTTCTGATTTCAAAACCGGATGCCATCAGCAAGTTGACTAGAGAGAATGTAGTATTCAGAAACGTCATAATTGTTTAGTGTTTAGCAATTGTATTCAAGTAAAACTACAATAGGATTGTAGTTATCCAATCAGAACACAGCAAAAATTAGTTTTTCTGATCGAAGGAGTGATCCATATTTACTGAGGGAAGTCATTTTGTGTTAGATAATATCATAGAATAAGAAAATTAACAGCGCAAGGTAAAAATTGTACACATTGAAAGAGAATTCTTGGTGTTTCATGGGAGTGGGAGTATATATTTTTGAGTGAGTGAAAGTTACACACACTTTCTCTAAGTACGATTGTATTGAGAGAGTCAGGTTGGTCAGAATTAATATAGTAAATCAAATGAAAGGGACTTCATTTCCACAAACATGCATCAATTATTGGCAGAAATTGTGAGTATTATAGAATTATATGTAGCACCTGTTTGTAGTTCTATGGTGTCCAAATTGAGAAAGGACAAATCAGCTTTATTTTATTAGATAGAAGATAGATATAGGAGTTAATCCTATGAAATCTTACATAGGATTTGTAATAGTACTCAATAACAAGTAGAGCTATATATTTAGCATACATTTTTAATCATACAAATATTTTGACTATGTTTATGTACAGATATGTTTCAGATACAACCTTATTTTGGTTAAGCCCCATCATGGTATTAGGTGTAATAAAAAAAATCTTTTAATAATTTTGATTTTTAAAAAGCAGAGAAAGACTGTGATGTGACTAATTATTTTTACATTCGGGAACATAAGATTATGTTAGATTATCTTTTGTTTAGGTCTATATATATATATTAAATGAAAGATGAGGAATAAAAGTTATATAGAACTTTATTATATCAGAACAATAAGGAAAAGTTAAGGGGAAATTTAAGAAAAAATTTAATGTACGTCTCTCTCTCTCTCTCTATATATATATATATGTTAACATTTTATGGCCAGTCATCCACTTATATTTTGGAAAAAGTCCAAAGCTACACACGTTACTGACCTTTTTAGATGTGAAGATGCTGGGATGGACACATACGAGTCACATGTAAACATTTCTTCATCTCATTGGCTATACTCTTTTTCCCCTGCTACCAGCACCCACACCTTTCAATACACTGAAAGCCGAAGGAAGAGGATGAAAATCGTGTTCTTTTATAAAACAATTTTTTAAAAAAACACTTTATTCTATATGCCAATAAATAAGAAATCAAAAATAAACATTTATATATTTTTCACATTAATTTTTATCCACACACACACACACACACACACACACACACACACACACACACACACACACACTATATGGAGAGGGAGAGAAATCGGCTTTCTTATAGCAGTTTTGTTTAATTTTCATAAAATTTACACTACATGCAAATCAGATTCCAAACCATGAATAGATTTACATCTTGTTAAGGAGAGAAACATTTTCTGAATCCATAACTTCAATTATGTAATCTATTTTTATCATAGGAGTTTTTGATTACTTTGAATTCTTTTATTAAACAGTTCAGTCTTGTTGCATTATTAACTCTTCCTGGGATAAGCATTCCAACTAGTAATTAAAGCCAAAAATATGAATGAGAATATGGTTATTGATACAATCTGCAAACTTAATGTCTCAAGTTCAAGTTCTGCTGAGAGGAGAAAATTCACTTGCACTAATAGTAGGTACCTACAGCCAAAATTTTACAAACAATTATGGCTAAATTAAATCCTTTTATATAAAAGAACATGTCAATACAAAAAAAAAATAAAAATAATGAAGATATCTTGTTTAGTTTTCACGTTATAATATGGCAACTTTGAAAGCAACTGACAAAAATGTCATAAAAGATACTTTTATCATTCCTAGTATCAGAAAATAATAGGAAGTAAAAGTACAATTATATCTAATTCAATATTGGCCTTCATTTTTGAGGTGTGAAAAGTGAACATTGCATTATTTATAATAACAAAATTGCACTGGTGGGCACTTTTTTTTTTTTTTTAAGTATCATTAAATAAAACTGAATTAAATAAAAGCCAATATGAACATGCAATATAATTCTATATATAATGATTATTATACCTATTTTTTTTTCAAACAATTTCAGCTGCAATTTACTTCATTATAAGTAGATAAAAATGCTCATTTGTTCAATTTTAGTAATGGAAATAAAGTACCAAATGTCATAAACGTATACTAATTTCAAAATCACATATCACAAAAATTTTGCATGCTTAACGAATACATATTATAGAATATCATATCCAAATGTCAGCTCTTTACACCTTGTATATGCAATAATTTTATGTAGCATTTTTCACTTTGTTTATAATGGCGATGCATATAAGTAAACGTACATGAACAGAAGCGTGCGTTCTATCCCAACTATCATCAATAGACCTGAGGTCATCTCGTCAGCATCAGACAAGGCCAGACTATTTGCCAAGAACTTTGCAGCTAATTCTACCCTATGCAACAATGGCTATCAACTCTCTGTATTTCCTCCTATAACAAACAACACGCTATGCAACATACAAATATCTGTGCGTGAGGTCGCCAAGCTAATCAAGATCCTTGATTCCAGTAAAGCAACTGGCCCTGACGGCATTCCAGTTATAGTGCTAAAAAAGCTCCAACCAGAACTAGCCCCCATACTTACAAAACTGTTTAAGCGTTGTCTTAAGGAGAAGTGCTTTCCAACACCCTGGAAAACCTCAACAGTATGCCCTGTGTTTAAGAATTCAGGTGAAAAGTCATCTCCCTCTCAGTACAGACCAATAAGTCTCCTGTGTGTCATGAGTAAGTTGTTGGAATCCATATTAAATAAAGAAGTAGTCAACCACCTTAACAAAAACCTTCTTAGTGACATGCAATATGGTTTCCGCTCAGCAAGATCTACAGCAGATGTGCTAACGGTTATATCACATAACTATGCTGATGACATGATCATCTATGGCAACACATCAAAGTAGTAATACACACGGACGAAAAAACGCTTTGGATGATCACAGATTTCAAGGTAGTTCTACTAAAATAGCCATATTTTTTAAACCAAAGCACTTCAAGTCTTCAAATTACTACTGTTTTGTTTGGAAATGAATATACTTTCAAATGAATTAATAAATATGAATGTACATTATATATTTTAAGAGTTTTAAGCAAATAAAGTGATAAAAATGTGAACGTCATAAAATGGCGTTTTCGGTAAGGTTTTGTAATGACCCCCCCCGTTTTCTAAAGGTCCGTACCGTGATTGTATGAAGAATTTCGTCATGAAATTTGGGAACCAATCAGTAGAGGTGTTAATCTTAATACTGTCAAGTGTCCGAAATATTTTTGACCATTTCTTTTTTTGTTGTGTTAAAAATAAGACTTTAATATGACTAGTATCGAACATTTTGAAAAAAAAATTCTTCGGACACCCAGTAGTAAGTAAATCAATCTTTTTACTATCTTTATCAATTGAAAGTATTATTTTATGTTGAGTAGGACCGCGGTAATTGATAATTTAAAAGGACCTACCCGAAAAAAAAATTGTTGCTATTTCTCGAATTTGGTCAAATGAAGTACTAGCAGCAGCAGCAGCTCCAGAGCCTGTAGAATCAGCCATAGCACAGCACAGTGTATAAACAACACGCGTTCTTTAATTTTTATTCAAGAACGAATTAAGAAAAACATGAAAATATGAATATAAATGTTCTTATATGTTTAATTAGAGCTATTTTGTTATCAGAATAACATTAGTTTAGAACTATTCGGTTTTCAGAATGTATAATAACAATCCCAACCAATTCGGCATTATGAATCTGTAGCAGTGTCAGAATCTTTGGGAAAAAAAAAAAAAAAAAAATCGCCATTGCAAATTTGACACCCCTAAGACAAAACTGCGAATAAAATATAAAAAAATCGTAATTTCTGTTTTTAAAGTGGGTTTTTTATTTTATTTATGGAATATACTTCCAAAATAAACTATTAAAGTTGTTTCAAACATAATAAAAATATTATTTCTTATTTGTTAAAAAAACGTGTTGACAAAATATCCGCTCGCGGTGATTGAATACGCGGACATTCATTGAATCTGTTGCAATTTCTCACATTTCTCGTCAAATTTAAAATCATGGTTAAAAAAACAAAATAAACTTTTGTAGATTGCATGCACTTTTATTCTTTAAATTAGTTTTGAACAGCGAATTAAAACAATGTTTTACTGCGAACAGCCACAAATGTTTTTTTTTTAAATCAAAATAAGTATCAAAATCTCGTTTATACATAGATTCGAAAAAGTTGTCAAAAAACAAATATATAACAAATAAATATTATCAAAGGCAAGATAAGTTACTTTTCTACCTAACTGGATAATTTTCTAGTGTTTTTATTTAATGTAACATGTTTATTCAGCTCGAAAAACGTACAGTGTTTACCGATGTATTGGAAAATTAAAAATGGCGCCCGGCCCGACTCTTTGACACGGTAAGTTTGAGAAAAGGAGTTAAAAATAAAAAAAACTATACAAAATACTGTTAAAAACTCACCGAATATATGTCAGCCTATGTCACATGTCACGGTAACATATATTGAGCGAGTTTCTAGCAGTATTTTGTCTACTGTTTTATTTTTAACTCTTTTCCACAAACTTACCGTTTCAAGAGTCGGGCGCCATTTTAAATTTTCCAAAACATCGGTAAACACTGTTTTCAAGCTGAATAAACATGTTACATTAAATAAAAACACTAAAAAATTATCCAGTTATGTAGAAAAGTAACTTGCTTTTGATAACATTTATTTGTTATATATTTGTTTTTTGACAACTTTTTCGAATCTGTGTATAGTAATACAAACCCTCAAAATCTATATCAATATTCTTGAAATTTTAAAAGAAAACACATCAAACTACAATTAGGAAGCTTTTTATTTCGTTATTTTTTTTTTTCTACTTATTAAGCGAAAGATATTTTTACAACCTGCTCCAGCGTAGTATAAACGGCCTATGGAATTAACACTTTCAACCTCGAAAATAGAAATCAACAAATTTATGGAATTTTCTTTGAAATTTCGCAACGCAGTTTCTTATTAAATTAAAACTAAATATAACATTTTCTGACTTATTTACCTGTCGAATACACACACACACATATATATATATATATATATCTTTCTGTAAAATATTTATTTGAAATGGAAACGGCATTTTGCAGTTAGGACAACAAAACAAAAATGAAGTAACGGTTCGTATTCCTAAAACACTCTTTAACCCTAACAATAACACTAAGTTCGAGTGGCAAGCCCCCCCCCCCAATAAATACCTTTGTAAGCCACATACAAGCATCTAAAACAAACAAACAAAAAATAGATCCTTCCTTAAAGAAAAATACACATGAAAATAAATTGGTTAACTGTCCTAAAATGCTAGAATGGCCAGGAAATGGTGAATTATTTTACATTAAATTTTTGTGAAACTAACCGCTCCCCCCTCTAATATTGTTTTTGTTAGCTTTGTCTCTGTCAAGTTTTCAGTATGTTCACACATAATTTTCCTTAGCCCCTACAATTAATTCAAAGTCCGAATGGCAACCCTCCACATATTCTCATTGCATAGAAACCCTCTTAAAACTACACATAATCATCTTAAAAAAACAGTTAACTGCCCTAAAATGCTAGAATGACCTATATTAGGAAATTATTTTACATTCAATTCTAAAATAATTTGTTTATCTTTCATTAAAGTTTTTCATGGCATTTTATACATAATTTCCTAAAAAGGTAGAATCACATTTTGGAGGGGGGGTCAGAAGGAGTTGAGTGGGGTTAAACAGAAGGTGTTAATCTACAATAATACCAAAGAAATATTGCAATATATTCATTTTTAAATGGTCTTATGTTTAGATTTAAGTTTTTTGTACATAAAGCACATTACAATTTAACTTTGAGTTCTCCAACTTCTTTTCTGTTTATGGATACATGGCATTTTTAAGGAATTGCTGCATATTTATGCACATTTACTGCAGATTATTTGGAAACCATAAACTTTGGGAGATTTTCAGTTGCATATTCTGATTCCTTGTACAAAAATACACTTATATGGTAAATTTCATTTCTTAGTCTTGTGTTTTAACAAAGATATGACATTTTTACTGAAAAAGTAGTGTAAAAAATGTGACGAAACGCATATGGTCTTAAAGAGGGAAAAATATCCAAACGTGTGAGGCACAAAAATAGCCATAACTTCCTTAATTTTAATCAGATTTTAAAAATTTAAAAAGATTCTTTCTTAGCTCATCAAGCTCTTTCTATGCATACCAATATTGAAATATTTCAAGCTATTTCAATTTTTTCATGTGTATTGCTAATCAAAGGCCGTAAATGACAAAGTTCTCTCTAATTCTCTCTCCTCTGATCTTGAGCATGTGGTACAATGGGGGAAGAGGTGGCTGGTCACTTTTAATGCATCCAAAACCAAGCTTCTATCTTTACATCATCAACGCTCTGATCCCCATCTGGCATCAATTGAAATAGATGGCTCTCGTCTTGGGGAGGCTCCATGTTTTGACAAGCTTCTGGGTTTGACCTTTACTCCTGATCTGAAATGGAACACGTACATCAAATCTGTTGCCAGGGACGCTGGGAAAATGGTGGGATCCTTCTACCGCTCCAGAAGATATCTCACTACTGATG
Source organism: Euprymna scolopes (assembly GCF_053919585.1). Lineage (NCBI taxonomy): Eukaryota > Metazoa > Mollusca > Cephalopoda > Sepiida > Sepiolidae > Euprymna > Euprymna scolopes. The sequence continues at coordinate 84,970,467 of NC_136487.1, read as the reverse complement.
CAATTCTCTATCTGTATAAAAGCCAAGTACGTCCAAGGATGGAGTACTGTTGCCACATATGGGTAGGAGCTGCTAAAAACAGCCTATCCTGCCTTGAAAGTAGACTTCATGGTTTAGTAGGGGATGCCCTTTTCTCTTCCCTGCAACCTCTCTCCCACAGAAGAGGCGTTGCAAGCCTGTCTTTGTTTTACCGTTATTTCCATGGCAAGTGCTCGTCTGAGCTCCAATCTCTCGCCCCCCCCCCTCGCCAATCTTTCACGAGAAACACCCGTCTGGCTGAAAGTACTGTCAATAATTTTGCTCACTCTTTATCTGTGCCTAAATCCAAACGTAGATTCCATGAGCAGAGCTTTCTCAGAAGTGCATGATTGTGAAACTCTTCCATTCGCCGTTTCCCACCCGACTACAACTTGGATGTCTTCAAATCCAACATAAACAAATTCCTGACAAACCGCCCCCTGTAGTAAGACACTATCAAATCTCCAATACTAATGATTACTACAATACTATCTCAATGTATTACTGTACACGCAATAACCCTTATCCCTGAGTGGCCTCCGAGCCTTGATAAGTGGTGACCCCCATGTATATATAAAAAAAAAAAAAAATGTTCCACAACAATTTAACTTTAATAGAAAAGAAAGCTACATATTATCAACAATAAAGTTCTTTATACAATTGGTATTTCTTTGTGATTCTGTTAAATTCTTCGCTGGGAACTAATTACATTTGCCCATTTGAGGCGATTACCTCAAAGCCCCAGTCAAACACATACAGAGAAGAAACTTTTTCTATTTCTGACCTAATCTATCTAAAGGCATTTACTTTTACCTTACACTTCTCTAAAAATTTTGTCCTTCACTGCTTGTGGCATAAATCACTTGGCCTAAATAAAAGTCATCATCATAATATACTGTCACAAACTGTCCTTGTTTACTGAAGCTGTAATTTCCAAATTGTGTTTCATTCAGCCGTTTCACTGCTTTCTGATTCATTGTCTGGCAGTGTTTCATGATCATTTGTTAGGTCTGTGCCATTCAAAAATGCTTTCAAGTGGTTTGCCAGCGACTCTAAGGATCGGTCAAGTTTTAAATGTTCAGATCTATTGCCAAGAACTATTTTCTGAAACTTAATTTCATCCTTCAGAAGCAGTTCTGATGAAGCGAGTTGCATTTTCTTAACTTATAGAAAACCTTTTGAATTTGTCCAGACCATCTCTATCCATTTTCTCATTCAGATGTTGTTCTTATTTTCTCAAGACTTTCTCAGATTAAGAACTGAGGTGAAGAAGAAAGTGAGCATTACAATGCAAAAACTCCATATTTACATCAGTGCCAAGTGTATCCATCCTCTGTAAGTTAAAGGCTTTGTCAAATGACACTCATAGGGCCAGTCAGATTCTGTAACGTTGACCGAAATATAGCATCCACTTCATTATTTGTGTACAGATCAGCCAACTCTTGGAGCAGATTAAAGGCCACATCAACTAGAGTATCTGAATCTACCTTGAATATAGAAGTGAATCCACATGAAAGCAACTGATCACTATCTGTTGAAAGTTGGTGTCCTACAATCTTTTGGTGATTCCTAGTTGTGCCATCAGAATGCAAGTCTATGTTGCTTGACTGTAGTACTGCTTCAGCTATTTGTTGTTGGGCCAGGACATACCCTTTGTCAGCATACCTAAGAGATGATCTCTCTGATGGTAGGTCTTTTGGATCTATAGCTGTGTGAAATATCTGTCTTGCTACAATGTCAATTACCTTTCCATAATTCTTGCCAGATACTTCCACTTGCCCTATCAGTTTTAATGACGCACTTGAGATCTTTGGTATACTGGTTGCTATTATATTCCTTCATAGCAACATTCTTCTCACAGCCCTGATTAAGAAAATCAACTTTCATCTGTTTGATTTTCAACTCATTCTTCTTTTTCTCTTGTTCGTTTTTCTTGTGAAGTTTTCTTGATTTAGAAAGGAGGGTTTGAGGGGTTTTTTCAGTTGCAGCTTCAACTTCAAAATTTTTGACAATATTATTTGATTGGCTGCTCTTTCTATCTTTTCTTTCTTATTCAGTCTCCCCCCCCCCCCATCTTTTCAAATGCTTGTGAAATGCTGAATGTCTAATTTTTGAAAGTTCTTGATTTCTCTGCTGCAGAGTAGATAAGGTACTTTCCTAATTTTATTTTCCTCATATTGCTGTTGTCATGATGACAATAAATCTTTATTCTTTCTCAGCTCCTTTTCCTTTCTGCTTCAAATGGTCATGAAACTATTTTTTCTGACAGTATGTTTCTCATGGTCTGGACTTTATTTTCTTTCAGTTTCTTTTTTTTGCATGTCTTCTACTTCTCCCCTTCATTTTTTTTTTTTTTTTTTTTTTCATCTGAATGGTTTTTGACCCTGAGAGCATTGGTGAATTTTCTAGATTGCTTTCATCATCATCAGTCGGATTTTGTTGAATATACAGTCTCTCTCTACAAGCTGGCATAGCTGCCTTGGGTATAACTGGACTAGATTTTACAATGGTTGTGGTGACATCCTCACTGATTGGTTGACACCAGTAATCTGCTTTCAGGAAGTTCTCATAATTTTAATTATGATGCCAAGATTTACAGAGATTTCTAGATGTTTGAATTCTTACTTGTTTCCCAAATAATTGCTTATCAATGGAAGATCCAGATAGATACTCTGCAGCTTGACATATCCAGGATGATGAAAGTACCTCTTTCTTCTGTAAGGAAACTAAGACCAGAATGATGCCATTTGTAAGTGCAATTACTTCTGGTCATCTTCACAAACTTGGACTAATCGGTTCATCTTTTGTAATAACACATGACAAATGCTCTCCAACAAATTTTAAATTTTCAAATAAAAACGTCCCGAAATCTGTCAGAGTTATTTAAGTTTAAAGTTTGTGTTTTCTCAATTAAGTGCCTTATTCTCGACCGATGGATGATGATAAAATTGGATGGAAATTTGACATCATCATCCTAGGTTTTTTTTTATCTTTTAGATAGAAATGTTGTAGGAGTTTGTTGTTATATCAACTTAGGAAGTGGTGGTCTTCTGCCATTTCCAGTGAAATTAAAAATCTCCTTATTTCCTGAAATTACAATCGTCTGAAATAAAAAATATCCCCAATGAAAATTGCAAATCTAAATTTAGAAGAATTTAATAACAGTATAAAATTTTTTGAATTTTAATATCTAATAACCAAACTGTTTTAAATGAGGGTACTGATGCACTTCTGATACCACGCTATTTTGAAATAGTTTTTCAGGTTAAATTTAAGTTTTACAATATCTTTTTTTTATTAAATTGGTAGGTGGAAGCACAGAATAGTTACAAAACACCCTCCCTATGTTAAGAATGGCTTTCAAAATAATATTTCAGCACGGTATCAAAAGTACACAAGTACCAAAAGGAGTGGAAATTAACAATTATTTTACCTTTGTATTGTTTATTACATTGTTAGGTGAAAATATAGACTAGTTAAAAAAAATATTAAAAAACCCTCCCCTCCACATGTTAAGAATGGTTTTCTAACTACTAATGTCTGCTACATAAGTACTATTGTTTTCTTTTATTGTTCTTACATTTATTTTTTGTTTATTAAATTGGGTCAAGGTGCATTAGTTGTCCAACCTGCTAAGGGTGTTTATTCTCTAAGCCGTTCTTAACATGGAAAGGTTGGGAGGGGGGAGGGGTATTCCGAAAGCTGTTCTTAACATGGGAAGGTTGGGGGTGTTTATTCCAAAAGGCATTTTCTTATTTTCAACCTCACCATGTTAAGATCGGCTTTCAGAATAAACACCGCACATTGATCTTAAATTGTTAGGTGAAAGTACAGACTAGTTTAAAAAAAAAAAAAAAAACACTCTCCCAGGGCTCTACGGACAAATTTATCTTTAGTTGACCTTTGACAACTAAATATTTTCGTTTACTAGCCAAATAGAAAAGTTACTAGCCAAACCCACATGATTTTTAGAATATGACATCCTCATTCTATGATGAGTATGTACATCATAAAGATTAAAAAAATTTTTTTTTATAAGTGTAATTCTAATTATACACCGAATTTTATATTGATACTTGAACGTATAAACATTCGAATTTCCTCAGATGTTTAAAAAAAAGTATACTGTTTTGTTAAACCTTTTATTGTTTAAATAATTTGACTTTCCTCGTTTTATTAAAAAAAAAAAAGTTGAAAAAATATTTTTCATTTAGTAATGAGCTTTGCAAGATTGTAAGTGAAAGAAATACAATCTCCGAAAGATAAGTGTTTCATTATTTCTAGTCACCACTTTGAAACATCACTCGCAAATGCGACTGTTTCACTCACAATGTAGAGCCCTGTCTCCTCCACGTGTTAAGAATAGGTTTCTAAATACTAACGTTTGCTACATAAGTACTATTGTTTTCTTTTGTTGTTGTAACTAGTGGTGGGACGATTAATCGGAATCGTTAATCATAAGAATCGTGTATTTTGGAGGGTATCGGTATCAGATTGTTAAAAAATACCTTAGATTTACGATTCTTTCATTAGAATTCTATTATATTTTTAAGTTGAACTGTTTGTTTGAAGTGAGATTAATGCTCTCAAAAATTTATGATAAAAACATCATAAAACTTTTCATAACATATTTAATATGATGTACAAGAATTTTATTAACTACTTTAAAGGTAATCTTTATTTATTTTAACGAGTTTTGAAATTTCTTTGAATTTTTTTCTTTCTTTGAATCAAAAAAAATTTTTTTTTTTTACTTTTAGCTTTTAACTTGCTTTTCTATTTCACCATTTCGTTTTTTAGTAATAAATGCTTCTCTACATTAAAAACCGACCGTGTGACTAACTGCCCTCGTGAGGAGGCAAGTAAATAGGAAGTAATATGGCGGCTGAAAAACATTTTTCGACCACCATAAAAGCATTACAATACATTTAAACCCTGAAGAATTTCCGCCATGCACACTTGTTGTTCTAAGTTAACTAGCCACTACTCGTGTTTCAAACTTAAAAAAAAAAAAAGGCGCTTAGTAAAAACACTAAAGCTTTTTCGTTTTGGAAGGAGGGTTTCAAGCGCCTCTATTATCCAAAGAACCGGCTATGTAAACACTTTGCAATATTTTTCAATAATTATTTAAAAAAAAAAAAAATTCTTTACAATCAATCTTTATTTAAAATTAAGAAATTATTTTCTGAAATATTTTGTTTATATATGTTTACATTTTGTTTTTAAATAAGATTAAGAAATTAATTTAAAAAATATTGTTTATATCCATCTTCATTCAAAAGGGTTACTTTTCGGTAGCTTCACTGGTTGTTAACCTAAATTTTCCGAATGTCAGAACAAGGCTCGGCTGCGGGACCTACTTATTTAAGCTTCACCGATTTTTGTTCTTATGATTTTATCTTTTTTGGGGGCGGAATTTATGTAATTATTAATAGGAAAATTGGTGAAAGTCAAAATGGAATACATGCTATTTTTAAATATTATTTTAAAGTTTAAAGTTTTACAATACCCCTTTCTTATTGTTTTTGTATTCTTTTATTTTTACTTATTTATTTTTTGTCGGATTTAACAAACAAACAAAATGAAAGCAAAGCAAAAATTTTTGGTGCTTATGCACTTATGTTACCGTTATTTTTTTTTTTTAAATGGTGCAAGTGTCTCGCTCAATATTTGAAGAGTTTCTAATTGTTTTTTTTAAAGGAAAATTGGTGAAAGTCTAAATTAGCACTTGTGATAAACAAAAAGCTTTAGCATGTACGTACCTCTCATGGAATGTTGTAGATCGAAACACAGTGAAATGTTATTTGGTACTAGTGCACTTATTGATCCGCACTATTTTTAAATAGTACTTTCAAGTTTAATTAAAGTTTTACGATACCTGTTTTTATTAAATTGTAAGGTGAAAGTACAGAATAGGTACACAACACCCTCCCGTCCCCATGTTAAGAATGACTTTCTAAATGTCATTATTTCAACACGGCTCAATCAGTGCATGAGTACCTTTTGTTTTCTTGAATAAAATAAAAACTACTTGACGAGAACACTACTGTTTTTGTTTTAATAATTATTTATTCAAAAGTAAAAAATAAAAATTTCAATTGTTCAAAACATGTTTTTTTCCCAAAGCTTATTGGGATTTTTTTTTTTTTTTTTTAATTACCATATTTTTCATGAACATGCTCTGAAAATGTTTCAAAATTATCTAATATTTTTTCACTTTTCATGTTATAAGCCTCATCAACATGAGACTATTTCATTTCTCCTACTGATCCCATGTATTTCAGTCTTCTTTTAATACGAGGCCAGTAGGCTTCTATAGTGTTAGTGCAAACACCAGTAAGCGGATTTTTAAATAAAAAATAACGCAGGTATCATAAAGCTTTAATTAAACTTGAAAATATTTAAAAATAGCGCGGATTCCATTTTGACTTTCACCAATTTTCCTGTTAATAATTATGTAAACTCCGGCAAAAAAAAAAAAAAGAGGATAAAATCATAATAACAAAAATCATGTACAAATTTCAAGCCAAAATAAATAATAAAAAAACTAGGTCACACGCGCAAAAATTCTTTCCTTGTCGAACAACATCGGAGCCTATGTGTATTTCGCTACAGGAGTAGCATTCGTGTACGCCCGCCCTTTTTCTTTATATTCTTTTAATATATAAAATAACTCCTTAAATTGATGTTATTAATTTCATGGTGCATGTTTCATTCATGGTTAAAATATTTGTTTGACTTATCTTCAATGAAAGAAATCTTACGAAAAAAAAATCAAATCGTTTTCGAAATCCACTTAATTGTATTTCCACTTTTTCGCTGTACCAAATTTTTCGCTACACAAAAAAACTTTGGATTATATAATGATATATTTCAAAACAACAATTCCACAGGAATCTGAATCGTATTTGGTATCGGAATCGTTAATCAACATTTTCCTGTAATCGGAAAAAATTTAGGATCGTCTCAACACTAGATGTAACATTTATTTATTTTTTTTTATTGTTTATTAAATTGTTAGGTGAAAGTACAGACTAATTAAAAACAAAAAATAACACTCCCAATGTTAATGTTTTCTTTAATATTTATATAAAATTTGTTTATTTTTGTTTGCATTCTATTTTTATTCTAACACATAACTGTCAAGCCAGCTGCTTGACCGATTTTTTTCTTGGCCATTGGTTTTAACCATCATCAGGAATTATTTAATTAAATTATCAGCGCTTTTAAATCTTATGAGTTTTTTTTCAGTTTATAACAAAGAAAAACAAAAACAAAAAAATTCAGAACATCGCTCATTTGTTTACATTACATGCTGACCATGTGCTAACCACATGTTGCACAATATTTATGAATATTTAAAATATTCAAAACATAACTTTTACAAATGTACAAAAATGGTTTCTTATTGAAATTGAAGCATTATAGTTACGTATTTAGCAAAAGACTAAGATCGAACAACTGTCATCCATTGACTCGCTAATCTTTTCCGTATTTATGTTTCACGCAGTTTTGTTCAAAATGCTGTGGGTAAGGGTATTTTCTTTTGCTCGGTGCATTTACGCAAATAAACCTAGATAAAATTTTAAGCACCATTTGATAGGAAATTGAATGAACTTTAATTTGATATCACATTTGACATGGTTATTATGAATAGTTAATTCACCAGTAGCAAATTAAATGAAAAATAAATTTTGAAAATGAATTACATTTTCTTTTTATATATTTGTGACAATTTTTATATGAAAATAAAGATAATTCTTTGCTTAATTTGGTGCTATTTTTAGTTTTTTTATATTGATTGAATGGCAGAAATGCGTGAGAATTTTAAATAAGGTGTATGATTTTCTTGACAACATAAAAATTACAAGCATTCCACGTCACAGTTTTATCACCTTTCTTGGTGTCATGAAAATAGATTAGTAAAATCAAATTTTTATTCAACAAATACAAAACGAACATCATACAAAAGAGTAATATATACTATTTCATGCAATATATTTTTTTATCTAAATGCGAATTCAAACAAATGAGATTCATGCTGGTAAACATAGCTGAAATTTGGCCATTTTCATGAATTCCACTCAATTTTAAGGCTGTTGCCGGTAATTACTAATAATGTGCTTCAGCAAAAATACATCTTAGTAACTGAACTGAAAAACTTTAAAGAATTACTATGAAAATTCCAGTCTTATGAAAGAAATTATACCAACATGAAAATCTTTTGCGCGTTTTTTTTTCTTCTAATTTTAAAAGTAAATACATTAAATAGAAATAAATGCTGTATACTTAAGAAGGTTTAAAAAAATATAATTTTTAAATTCATACAAAATTAATACACTTGTGGATTTCTTTTTCTTCTCATTAAATTTAATAATCGTATTATTTGAATTCTTCAGACTACTGTTCTCATCTAAGTGTCATTTTCACAACCTTTCAGTTGATGTAACCTCCGACTTTCTTCAGATGTATCTTGTCAAACTTGGGAACATTTCTTCCGAACTCAGGAATTTGGACAGAATTTTGAATTTTATTTACTTCATGGGGGTTACATGCTTTCATTCCGTCAGTCATGACTGGATAGAGATAATTCGCAATTATATTTTTTGATCGCCCATACTGAGAATTGAACTTTAAACTTTCAGGAGAAAGTCCCTTTTACAATTGATTTTTCCAAATACCCTAATCACTAAGTCATGGATTCTTACGACTTCAACAGGATGCATCCAAACAAAGTCGGAGGTTAGATCAACTAAATGTGAAAATAACACTCAAGATGAAAACAGTAGTCACAAGAATCCAAATAATCAATTCTCATTTCAAAAATTCAGAAACAAATTTAATAATGCATAAAGCATGATAAAAACAGTTTGACTAGCTGGATTATTTTTTCGATACAGGTACTCACAAGAGGGAGTATGTGATGGTTGCCAACATTCCTACTGAAAGTGGTGTGATAGATCTGATAGGATTTGAACAGCACACCAGGATCCACTTCACCACTGATGTCAATGTGCATGGCATTGTCAATTGGGATAGTATTTTGTAAATTATCACATATGACAATGTAGTTGACATTGAAACGTCAAAGTGTACAAAGCAAAAGGCTGGATTTTTAACAAATCATAACTACTGATGAGATTTGTTTAATAATAACTTTAAACTTTACATTAAGGAACATTTTCATAAAAGTATTACGGCACTTTAATTTTTTAGATAAATAGAAAAGTAAAAAAGGACCCAGATGAATGAAACATTTTGAATAAGTATAAGTTTCTCTGAGATTATATGTGTGTGTGTGTGTGTGTGTGTATTCCCTATAGAAACAAAGGTTAAAACAATCTGCATGAACTCTAAAATATTTTTACGTAAAATTTCATAGGAAAAACAATGGAAGTGGTCATGAATTTTTAAGTGCCCTTCTACACAAGCTATCAGACTATCAGAACTAAACCTCTTAAAATTTCCAAGATTTTATTTTGATGAAATTTATATATGTATAAAATTATCTGGAGAAGACAATGAAAGTGGTCCCGAATCTTTAACTCCAGTGAGCTATAGGAAACTTATATCCAATTTTAATGAAATTTAAACCATATTGATAAGATACCAATTTAGAGTTTTCCAAAATTTCAGTTTGGTCCTACTATATCATGGGGCTAAATTCAGTAAAAGAAAATAAACAGAAATATGGTACTATGAGCACAGTGAAAAAAGATGTGATAGTTTCTCATTTAATCCTGAGAAATAGCAATTCTTTTTGCTAATCCTAAATAATAAGAAAATATTTGTCTTTTCTTAATTGGATAATTAATGGCAGTGGTGGGAGAGGAACAGACCACTTTATAAAAGTTGAATAGGTTTTTGCAATGTCATCCAACAACACAATAGCAAATATATAGCTACTTCAAAGATAATTATAGATTTATACAGCTATAACCATGTTGATTCTCGTAAGATTGCTGAAGCTAAGGAACATTGAACATGACCAGTACTAAATAGATGATCATTTTGGAAGATCGAATGCTGTATGAAATAAAATCGTTTTAAAACACTGACAACAGATGATACAACTCATTTGTTTAGAGTATAACTGTCACAATCAGACACATCTGGATGGAAAATTTCAGTATGGATATTGTTTTAATGGAATAAAAGCAAAAGAAAATATGATAGTTTAGTAGTGGAAATAAAAACTACAGGTAATTTAATACTTAATGAAATGTTGGTGAAGTTCATTAACACAAATTCCCAAGAATAAATATGTTCCTGTCAAGAAATCAGAATTTGTTTTTTTGAAGAGATGGGAATATAAACTAATGTAAGTCAAAAGTACAAAATATATTGTTAAATAAAAATACTAACCTTCAGCATGTCCTGTTAACTGAACATCATCGGATGCATTTGAATCATTTGTTTTATCTTGACTGCAATAGAAAGAATTAAGGAAAATAATTAAAATAAAAATTAATGATTTAAAAAATAATTTAATTCTAGGCATCTTCTTACAACCCTGATCATTCAAAAATTAGAAGAACAAAAAATAATTTAATTCTAGGCATCTTCTTACAACCCTGATCATTCAAAAATTAGAAGAACAAACAATGTGCACATCAAGTCTTGTATATCACACTACCAGATTTTTAACTTTGATATAAATGGTATTAGTATAAAAGAAAGCAATTTTAAATAATACTCTATACGATACAAAAAAAAAAATACTAATCAATTCGTATTACTTAGGATCTGATATAATGGACTGATCCAACACCCCTCAAATGAATGGACTGTTACGTCTATAAAAAGACAAGCAAACTCTCCTCACGTGGGAGACTAAGCTGTCAATGGACGCTTAGAAATGTGTGTACTTTTTTACCTAATTAAACCCTTTCTGTACAATCCCAGTAATGACTTGTTATTCATATAATCTACGATATAACAGGATCCAACTTCCAAACAATTGCATTGCATCCAACTTCACTAATAAGAGTTGGGTCGACAGTGACATATGGTTTTCAAGTACTTACCAAAGATGCCACAAGGCTTAAGTCTTAACATAAGCAGCTTTGAACCCAAAACCTGATTTAAGTATTAAAACTCCTAATTAGAAATCCTTACATTTTTAACAGATTAGTCAGGGACACACACTTTTAAACCAGACAGAAAAAAAAAGGAAGATACAGGCAGAAAGAAAATTGAGAGTGAAATAATACAGCTGGGACAAAAAATATGGTCAAAAGATGTATAAGCAATGAAAAATTGAGTGGTTAACCAAAAATTACAAAAGAAAAGGAGAGAAAAGGTAGGAAAACGGTTAAAGTCAGTTAACATACTTTCTAACTTCCAGTGTGTCTGCTGCCAAAAGCAGTGACAAGGCAAATCAGTTCCTTCACTTTTATTGTTCTCCAGTATTTCTATTGTGAAGCAATTTATTGAAATAAGATATAAGAAAAGAACATTACTGAAAAATATGCAATAAAAATTAAAATTATACAGATAAAAATAATAGTCTTTATTTGCACTTTTTAATCACAAAATTAAAAAAATAAGTTATTTTATTGGAAATTTTATAAGAATCATATAATAAAATAAACTAATTTCAATAATTAAGATAAAACCGAAAAAAAACTTTTCAATGATTATTAAATTAAAGAATGATTAGAAAAAAAGAATAGTACATGCACAGGGAAGATATAGACGCGAGAGAAAAAAACAAAACAAAGGAACTGATTTGCCTTGTCACCGCTTCTGGTAGCATACACACCAGAAGTTAGGAAGTATGTTTGCTGACTATTACCAGAAAACATTTGAACAGTGAAATGTCAACTTACCTAAAATCAACATAGCTTTTGTTTTAGTTTTGATAATCTTTAGTATATACTAAGCATTCTGAATATTTTATAATGGTTTAAAAAAAAAAAAAAAAAAAAAAAAAAAATTAACTTAATGTATTTATTCAAGAAATTAAAACTCCAATGTCCACGTTTTACTATCAAATTGACCTATAAATAGCAATACCACACCAATTTTTTCTTTAGATCGAATAAACTCAAATCAAGCATTATTGAAAAGACCATAAAAAACAAAGAAATAATATCTTTAGTTTTTTTAAATCGGCCCATTAGAACTGGAGTTATGACCATTCAAAGTATCAAAAAACGAGTGGTTCACTGAACATTTTGCCTTAAGTCAGTCCTATTCAAATGCATATAAGCTTGTGAGTGAAAATGGTAGAAAATTTGCACAATTTACAGACTAATTCATCTTTAAAAAGTTGTATCTTCAGATCTTTTAAGATATTATGATGAAATTTTGAACACATCATAATACCATGAATGTTCAGTTGGCATTATTTACGACCATCTCACTTGGTAACTTACGGAAACGGCTTTAAGTAGAAACCTCATAAAAACAGCTAAGAAAAATGGTAAGGCTTTATCATCATAGGAAGTATTATTCTGGTGGACATTATCATTTACCATTACAACATCATGAAAAATTCAAGATGGCGACCAGGAAATCCAAAATGGTGACCGAAAAATCCTAAATGGTGACCATGACACAATTCAAAGAAATTAACAAAATATGGCTTGTAGCATATCAAATTATGTTTTCAAGTACATTAAACTAATTAGTATACTAATTAAGTTTCATTTTAACGGCTTTAAGTAGAAGCATCAAAAAAAAAAACAGTTAAAAAAAATGGGAGCTAAGGCTTTATCATCATGCAGAATATTATTCTGATGGACATTATCATCTGTCATCATTACACTGTGAAAAATATGGGCACTACAAAACGATTCAAAGAAATTATTAACAAAATATGGCTTGCAATATATTAAATGAAAGGAAATTTTGTACAGATTACAATTATGTTTTCAAGTGCATTACATTAGGATGATTACATTTCATTTTCATGGCTTCAAGTTACCATGACAATTATCAGGTGAGTTTCTATCACTATTTTGTATAATTTTTTTATTTTATTTAAAGTCATTGTCAGGACTTCAACAGATATCGCGCCCATTTTTTCTTGTTCTCATGTAACGATCGACACTACTTGTTTTTTGAACAGAATAAACATTTACAACATCAAAATATCATCAAGGTAAGTAGAAGAGTAACTTGCCTTTGCTAACATTTGTTATATATTTGTTTTTTGGCCACTTTTTCATACCTCTGTGGATTGTAAAACAAACCCAATAAAAGTTATTCTTTTACTTAACTGGAAAAGTGGTTTGTGTGTTTTAACTCATTTAAAAGAGTGGTCATTGTCGGTCATTCTTTTTCAAAGAATTTTTTTTTTTTAATATTCTTTTCCTTTCTATAATTAAAAATCTGTTTTCTAAATAATATGAAAAATAAAATGAATACTTTATGTTCGTAAGTTAGTTGATGAACACTTGTTTACAGATTTTTTTTGTGTGCGTCTTAGCACACAAAAATTTTCACGTTTATATGCGGTTGTCACTACTTCTATAGATTCATGCATAAGTTTTTATCCAATTCTTTTCAAATTTTAGGATAAAAGAAATTAATATATTCACTAATAAATAGCGTTTGAGCAGTTTCTATCTTTAATTATCTTTGTACTACAAAGCATCAACTTTGAGATATTCTAACTTTTGACTAGAAAGACGTATATGTTGTGCTCAAATTCCGTAGCAAAGACAATTCTTTTCCCTGATTAGCTAAAACAACTAGAAATGTCGCTGATGAGTACAACTTCTGCTTCAAGTATTTATGTGAACACACCCCAACTGCTTATTCGCAAAAAGTGATCTACCATCAGTGGACATGCTATGCTAGCATATTTCATTGTTAATAGTCAGATTTAAATAGCGATTTCTTCGAATATACAAGTCACAACAAAAATATTAAAATATTTTTTTTAAGTAAATTTTATTGTGAATCCAGTTATATAAATTTTATTTTGATGAAGGTAGGAGAAATGTATTTATTACTGATTTAAAGACTATGAGTGTCAAATTAAGTAGCAGTGTGTGCTTTGTTCAGCGCTGAACATTATGGTGTCTGGTATTGCTACTACAAAGTAAATCTCCAAATTTTAATGTGAAAAGTTGAATAGTTTCTATTAATAAAAATAATAAAAAATAATTTAAAAAAGTTAAAAAAAAACAAAAAAAAAACAACATTTCTCATGTAATTTAAAAGAGAATTATCTCCCTTTGGCATAAAGTTGGAGCTCTGCGTTGAGGTTGAAAAATCAGTTAATGCAATGAAGTTTTTTTTTTTTTTTTTTAAACAATCCTCAGTATGTAGTAATTAAGTTTTATACATTCACTAGCAGTTCAGCCCGGCTTTGCTGGGGCCCTATATACTGTTCATAACTTTATGTGCATATGTGTGTGTGTATATAAATATACTAGCAAAAGTACCCGTCGTTGACTGGGTTCAAAAACAGCCTACAGAAAATGGACTCTGATTTATGAAAGTATGATAGGTTATGAAAAGGAAGGGTTGTAAATTTGGGTTGAATTTGGGGGGTATCAAAACCAAAGCAAAATATGATGAAAGTAAAAATAAAATAGATAAACCCCATAATTTATTATACGATACCTGTTCACACTGAAACACTTATCACAATATTCTGTGGATCTATATTAAAAAACCTTGTTAAACTTTGTGACATATTTCCATTCTATGGAAGTCAGGTGCGAACGAATATCCCATAATTTTATTATACCATATTTCTTCAAACAGAAACATAATTATCAAAGTATACTTACACAGATAGATATGAAAAGTCTTTATTAAGGTTTGTGCCTATTTCCATTCTATGGAGGCCAGGTGCGAACGTAGACCCCACAATTTTATTATACCATCCCTATTTAAGTTAAAACATACTTATCAAAGTATTATTATGTACATCTATATCAAAAACACTTGTAAATGTTTCTTTTATTTTTAAATTTTTTTATTTCCATACTTTGTGGACCAGGCGCGAACGCAGACCCCACAATTTTAATGAACCACCGTTCTGCCAGATCAAACATACTCATTCCTGTGTCTCGGTACATCTTCTATCATTATATGTAATCAGTTTTTTAAAATAGTCAACCATATAGGAGCCTATTCGTGACCAGACACACACATATAGACATTCAGCTTTATATTATATATATATTAAAAAGTTTGACTCATGTCCAGGTAACCTACATTTAAAATTTCAAGTATTTAAACCTAAAATTGGCAGAGGAGTTTGATAGAGTCTGCAAAGGTCAAATCTTTCAACTTTGACCTCTTGGCAGCGAAATTTTTGTCCAAAAAACTGATTAAAAAGCTTGCTGCATGTCTGAATACCGTTTATGTAAAATTTCAAATGTTTAGATCCAAAATTGGCTGAAAAGGTTTCTAGAGACCGCAAAGGTCAAATCTTTTGAACTTTGACCCATTGATAGCCAAATTTTTGGCCAAAAACTGATTGAAAAGCTTACCCTATATCTGAATACACTTTACGCAAAATTTCAAATGTTTAGATCAGAAATCGGCTGAGTAATTTGGTAGAGACTGCAAAGGTCAAATTTTTAAAAACTTTGATCCCAATTTTGACCCCTTAGGGCTCAAATCAAATTAAAAAGTTTTCTGCACGTTTAGACCCAAAATTGGCAGAGGAGTTTGGTAGAGTTTTCAAAGGTCAGATCATTGAAATTCGACCCCTTGACAGCCAAATTTCTGGCCAAAAACTGATTAAGAAAATTTTCTCAAATCTCAATACCCCTTATGTCAAATCTCAAGTCTGTAGACTGAAAATTGACAGAGTAATTTGGTGAGAAAATGTATACACACACACAATTTCACTTTTATAGATATACTAGCATGGGTACCCAGCGTTGCCCGGGTGTTTGGATGTGTATATTGAGAAAGAGAGAAAAAAAAAAAAAAAAAAAAAAAAAAAAGTGGTAGTAGGAAGGCAGGCTCGAACCCGTACTGTGAAGGAGGAAAAGAACGTAAAAAAAAGTGACGTCTTTGCTATTACGACCACCGCCAAACCGGAAGTGACGTAGGTTTAAATCAAGGCTAGACAATCAAAAAAAGGGGATGACTTTCGAAAATATCGGTGAAAAAAAGCAACCCCTCCCTGTAGAAAAGTGCCCAGTTGAGGGTGAAGAAATTAATGTTTTTAGCCAATTTTCCAGTATTTGTCGTCTGAAGGGTCGAGCCTAAAAAACGATACTGGTCTTGTGAAAATCCGTCGCCTCTGTTAAAAGTTTTAGGCAAATATGCAAACATACATACATACATAAACACATTTATATATTGGTAGCTCAAATTTATGCCCCAAACCGATTAAAAAGCTTGCCCTATCTCTAAATACCTTTTATGTAAAATTTCAAATGTTTAGACCAGAAATTGTCTGAGTAATTTGGTAGAGACCGCACAGGTCAAGTGTTTTTTAAACTTTGACCCCTATTATGACCCCTTAACATTTATTGTTTTGGGCTCAAATCAAGTTATTAAGTTAGAGCCATATACAAGGAACCTATATCTAAAATTTCAAGTGTTTAGACCCAAAATTGGCGGAGGAATTTGGTAGAGTTCTCAGAGGTCAAATCATTGAACTTTGACCCCTCAACAGCAAAATTTCTGGCCGAAAAATCTCCATACCCTGTATGTCAAATTTTGAGTCTGTAGACTGAAAATTGACAGAGTTATTGTGTAGGGAAATGTACACAGACAGACACACACACTTTCACAGATATATAGATTGGGTATAAAAACCGGACAAACACAGAAATCCACCTTTAAACAGGAGTTTTGTACCACTTTTATGTCT
This sequence comes from Euprymna scolopes, assembly GCF_053919585.1. Classification (NCBI taxonomy): domain Eukaryota; kingdom Metazoa; phylum Mollusca; class Cephalopoda; order Sepiida; family Sepiolidae; genus Euprymna; species Euprymna scolopes. The sequence continues at coordinate 84,953,651 of NC_136487.1, read as the reverse complement.
AGAATCCTTATTCCAATTCTGGCCAAAATCCACTACATGATTTTTATTCTAAAATGCCTAAAATTTAAGTTTCAGGTTTTACAGATCTTGAGAAATTAAGATTCAGCAAATCTTGTTTAATTTATGTCCAATGACTATGGATCAAATTCAGTGCAAATCTGAAATGTTTTGATTTTCAAATGGGCCTATATTATGGCCCTTAAAACCCTTTAAAATATGCTAAAGAAACCAAAATATGGAAAATATTTATCAATTGATTTCTAATACCTATTATTAAAAGTTCAGAATAGTGAAAGGTACCTTAATTCTTACAAATGACTCCATTCCATCTATATATAGAAAAGCGAAAATATGTGCGTGTATATATGTTCGCTTTTTGTGCATGTCCGAGAAAGGCTTTTTTTCCGAGAAGCAATCAGTCGACTCACTTCTTAATACTTTTTCTTTTTATATCACGTGTAAATGATAATATCTACGAGTTAACAACGGAGGTCGCCTGTCTAATTTGCTCGACTTTGAAAAGATAAATATTCAACATTTTCCGATCGCCACATGTGCATTAAGCTTTTTCGTATAATAAAAGTGAACCTAATTCTGACGGCATTTTTCCGGTCACGATCGCCGGAAACGTCCAAAAGCAATCAGCTTTGATCAATGTGGAGTTTCTCCTTATATCAGACAATTGCTATTCAATTTGGACAATCCCCTTTTTATGGGGAGCTGGTTTTCCCCACATCTTGGGGAAACAAAAAAAATAGAAATAAAAAATCCTGCCCCGCAGTCAAAGTTGACCTCATTAAGTATGGGCACCTGCCAAGTTTTAATCTATAAATATAAAAGCGAAAATGTATGTATGTATGTACGCTTTTCCTCGATGTCCACAAAAGGCTTCTTTCAGAGAAGCGCTCACTCGCTTCACAACTTCTTAAAACTTTTTATATCATCTATAAATTGTAATATCCCGCACTAAATGAAATGCTACCCCGCAGTCAAAAGTTGACCTCATTAAGTCATTAAAACGTGCACATGCTAATTTAAGTAATTAAATAAATTCAAACGTGTTTCCGTTAGCATCTCGCAGTGGCGCAATGGTTAACGTTGCACATATTTTTTTTCACACTTTAATTTACAACTTTGCCTCAAGGCTTCGATCCTCATACTTATATCCACCAAAACATTTTTTTTTTTATTTTAACCCCACCCCCGGAGTTTTTATTTACCCAAAACCACACACACCTCCAAACACCTGGGCAATGCCGGGTACCCCTCCATAGTACTTAAATAAATTCAAACATGTTTCCGTTACTATTTCGTGGTGGCCCAGTGGTTAACGTAGCAAGTTTTTTTTTCACTTTAACTTCCAACCTCGACTCTAGGGTTCGGGTTCAATCCTTCATACTTACCTACCAAAACTTTTTTTTTTAAATTTTACCCCCCCGCCCCGGACACAAACACCCGGGCAACGCTGGGTACCCCCCCTCCCCGGTATTCTTTGTATAAAATAAACTAAATATAGCACACAATACTACCTTTTATTTCTAGCAATTATATTCCAGAATTCATAATGACCGGTTAATTAGTTTAGGAGTGAATCCTATACAGACATAAACATACTTAACACTATTTTATATTATATATATAATATATACATGCACACACACAAAAACGAAAATGCACCAACTCATTGTAGATAAACATTTTAATGTCCATTTACCTTGTGTTGAATTTCACACCACTGATAGATCTGCTTGGCCCAAATTAATGTAAAAAAAAAAAAAAAAAAAAAAATGAATACTCACATTTTATCTCATACATTGAAAATCTCAAGAATTTTGTTTGCTCAACTGTCTACTATAATTCACTAAACACATTTATAGTCTTTCCATCTTATTACATGATTACAGACAGATGCTAAATCTTCAAAGGTAAATTTCTAAAAAATCTAATTACACACCACCAAAATCATTAAGAAGGAACCTATAATACTCCCCCACTGTCTAAGCTAAGGTTAAAATAGTAACTTGTGTTTACGCAATTGTATACAATAGTGAATCATTTGTAATAAGTCTTGTCTTCTATCATCATCTTTGGTTTAATGTCGGTTTTACATGCTGCCATATGTTGAAACGTTTTTAGAAATTGACTTTAAACTACTCTATCTCTAGTCAGGTCTTTATTTATCCCTGAAGTTCATGATCACTTCCTTCGTCTTCCTCTGTGAATTGGACCTACTGCCTTAACCGTTCTACATTTAAACCAAGAACTCTCATTCATTTTTTTCAACATGATTATATCATCAAGAACTCCTATTCTGTATAGATTTTCTTATACAATCCAGATTTAATCTTCTCAGGCCATAAGATCTAAGCTTGTCTCAAAGATTAACATAACACGTCCATTGTATCATTCTCTTCATTTCTTTCCAAGCAACTTGTATCCGTATATTAAATAACCTCAAAAGAATTGATATGCCATAAAATGGAGAATCCTTTTTTTTCTTAACTGAAACATTGAGCATTACAATCTCATTTGAATATTAATTTTATTATCTACTTTACATACTCCCGGAGATCTTTACAAGTCTTTACTGCTTTTTATGCAGACTCAGAAATAGACTCCATTCAAAATAAACTGCTATTAATATCTATTATCATGAAAGATTTGCATATCTTTTACTAGTTCTACAAAGCTACAAAGTACATAAATTTTAAGCTGTGTAAATATTAATTAGAACTTATTTTTAAGCTTAGAAAAGTTTTATATAGACTGTAGAAAATAAAATCTTTATAAATTATCTTCGATATTTGCCAAGGTTTATTGTTTAATAAATTTATTGAATTGAATTAAATATTTCTTTAAAAGAATTGATTATAAGCAACCAAATAAAGACAAGCTTCACTACCTTGTTCTACAATTCTTGTAATTTTTTTCTGTTTCCAACTCGGATTTGAAACTCAGGTATTGTAAACACTGAGTCATCATTTAGTTACCTATAATATAAAAGCGAAAGTGTGTGTGTGTTTGTGTGTGTACATTTTTTTGTATGTCCACCAAAGGTTTTTGGAAGGGGGGGGGGGGTCAATGTTTCTTAGAACTTTTTATATACTCCATAGATTATAATACGTCCCATTTACAAAAGGAGGTCGTCTGTATTTTTATTTCAGCAATTTTTATGCTACAAAATTTGCGCTGTGATTTTATTTTCTCTACTACTACTACTACGGCATGATGTTTGACCTAGAAAACCACATGTTTCCGTTCGTTTAACCACCTGCTTTTTTAAATGTTTAATTTCAAACATTATCACTACCCTGCCCTCATAGTGTCATGGTAAGTTGTCAGGCTATTCGCCTCAAGGCTTCGGGTTCAAACCTACCTCCCTACCAATATTTTTTTTCTTCTTTTACACCTCCAAAACACCCGGGCAACGCCAGGCACCCCAACTAGTCTATAATATAAATCTCACCTGTTTGTTTTTTAATGTATATATGTAGGTCTCAAAAACTTTCGATAGATGCTAACAAGATCGGTATCATTTTGAAGCGCGACGTCTCGGCCGACAAATATCGAAAACTTGCCCAAAAACATAAATTCTATCCTAAACTCGGCCGTTTTGTATAAGGAGGGGTTGATTTATTTTGCCAACAATTTCGCAAGTCATCAGCACCGTTGGATTGACTTCAGTTAATTTCAACGCTTTTGACTTCCGATTGAGCCATGGAGACATCAGCTAAGACGTCAGATTTTTTTTCACTTTCTTTTCTGCCTTTCCATCATGAGTTTGAGTCTGCCTGCCTACTACAACTTTTTTTTTTTTTTTTTGCTCAACAAACACCTCCAAACACCTGGGCAATGCCGGGCACCCAGGCTAGTCATTATACATAAGAGAAATGTATATAATTATCAGACTACCAAATGCTCTATTTTTTTATGAAGAGCTATGCATTTTCACGAAGTTGTCCTCCTTACATACACACAAATTATATATATATTTTTACTTATAACACTTAAGTAGGTGTGTCCTTACCAGTCGGGGATACATGTTGGCATCATTGATTTTGTTATCAGACTGAGGGTTAGGGTTTTGTTCAGTCTCAAGAGGTCTGTTCTAGGCTTTACCTTCTCTTGGAGAAAAGGTTAGTTTATTGCTATAGTCCGACACACCCTACGAGAAAATGCCAAAGACATTTTTTTTAAGGCCAGAAATCTAGTGTGCTAGCTTCTTATACCACACTTGATCTTGTGTCTAACCTCCTCCTGAGGAGATAAATAAACATATATACAAAAACAAATAAATGTTTGCTTGCATGCTTGAATATTTTATGTTAGTGTTGATTTGTTTATATGTATGTGCTTCCTCACCTATTGTGGTTAATGTGCTCCAGACAGACCTAAGATTAATGAAAATCCATGATGTAGAAAACACAGATTTATCTCTATATAAATGAAATAAGTAAGTTTGACCTTAATAGGATTAAAAATCAAGACATTACATGTAAATGTAATGTGCACAAACTGCAGCACAGGATCTGAGGTGTGCTGTAGGCCTATTACTCTTACACTTCCTCAATAATCATACATTCCTATATTTTTTCCGGTGAGAGTTCACTGCCAAAATCGGTTAGAATCAATAGAAGTTGTAAAATCTTTTCTTTTTATTAAATTCCTCCTACTCCTGCTACCACTTAACACCACTGAGGATGCGTTCACAAGGAACAGTACAAAGAAACACCGGTTTGGAATCGTAAAGGGTTATTTAAGCCATTTTTTTCTTTTTTCCGCTTCTCAAAACATGTCCATCAGCTTTTTCTTTGATTTATGCTTTCTGTTTCTCCCATAAAAAAAACAAACAAAAAAAAAAAAAAAAAACGATTAAGGTCCAATTAACATTATCTTTTCCCCCTTTTTTTTTTTTATTTACCGTAGGACCCACACTTTGGAACTACTCGGTTTTTACTTTCTGTTTTGATGACTAACCGAGGAAGCTGACTATGAGCTTTATTTATTAGTGCTTCCCACTAAAAAGTTATTAAATAAACAAACAATTTAGTATTTGCAATTTATTATTACAATGCACCGATATCATGAAATTACTTACATTTCACTTTAAAAACAAAAACAAAAACAACTAAACACGATAAATGTCCAATTAAGATTAAATTGTTTTGCATTTTCTATTACCGTAAGATGCACACTGCGGGACTACTCGGTTTTTACAACTAACTGAGGAATCTATGAGATTTATTTATAAGTGCTTTCAACTACACATTTTTTTTTTCAAACAAACATTTCATTTTTTCACAAATTACTATTACAATGCAACGATATCATGAAATTACTTGCATTACACTTGAAAATCAAAAACAAACGCGATAAAGGTCCGATTAATATCAGATCGTTTTGTTTTGCATTTTCTCTTACCGTCAGACACACGCTGTGGGACTACTTGGTTTTTAATTCCGGTTTTGATGACTAACCGAGGAATCTAACTAAGAACAATTTATTATTACAACGCAACAACATCATGAAATTACTTGCATTTCACTTGAAAAACAAAAAAAAAACAAAAAACCTGATAAAAGGTTCGATTAAGATGAGAAAATATGATTGCTTTTTCTTTACTAAAGAAATTTTTACATGTTTAAATTAACAATTATGAATGCTTCTTCATCAACAATCCCTTTTTATTTAATGTATCGTTCAGTAGGCTCGAAAAACAGTGTTTATCTGTATATTTGAAAAATACAAATGGTAGCAGGCACTGTTGATTACGTTACATTCGGGAAAGTGAGTTCAAACTAAAAAAGTCTGACACTGTTTTATAGAGTTTTTACTTATTTACCCAAACTTAACATATTAAACAGAGTCCGCGACCATTTCTGTTTTTCAAATACATCGATAAACACTGTTCTTCGAGATGATTAAACATTTTACATTAAATAACACTAAATCAGACTATTAGGTAGATACGTAACTTACCTTCCATTTGCTTACATTCACTTGTTTTTTGGACAACTTTTTCGAATGTGTGTATTGTAACCCCCCCTCACCCCCACCTCATCCAAATAATAATTAAAAACTCACATTTGATTGTTGGTCGAGTCCAAGACATGCTGGACGGAAACTCCAGAGGATCCGGATCCAATTCTGAAAGAGTACCACTTTTTACATTTTCTCCTTTTTTTTTTTTTTTTTTCCACTTTTTGGAGTGGATTGCTGTACTAACACTATAACATGCATTTTCTCTTTATTAAACTTTTCCATTACACCAAATTGAGCCACTGCAATGCGTAGCAGGGTACAGCTAGTTTAATTATATTTAAGCACATGTGAACAGATTTTAAAATATCCACACACACTAATTAAACCTCCTACACATATTTAATTTAAATAGTTTTTTTTTTTTTTAATTTCATCAGAACTTAGAATTCATGGAGTTTTCAATGCTTAAAATCAGAAATTTTTAAAAAATTTAATTTGTTTTATTGTTTTTTAATAATTAAAAAATTTTTTTTTAATTTTATCAATTTAAAAAATACTGTGATATGAAATTAGATATTTTATGATAACTACAAAATGTGAAGCAGGATATAGAGATATTATAATATGCACCCATTTATTTGCTGAATATAAAATATTAAATAAAATTTAAACAATAAAAATAAATTGGTTTCTAATATAAAAACATTACTATTAGAGTAAGCAAGTTAACATTTTGAGAGATATGATTAAAACACTTCTGTGGCCATGCGCAATATCATGAAGCTCTAATGTATTGAGAACTTTTATGAAAATAGAAACTGGAAAATTTCAAAATATTTAAAACTAGGAAAGGTACCCAAAATTACCTGGTGGACAATTTCCACTATTATATAAAATGAACTTCGTGTGTCTGAGTTTATTCCCTATGGTCTCGAAAAAAAGTTGGGTTGATTTTTATAAAATTTCGCACAAAGGTACTTTATGTGCTTGGCAGTGTTCTTAGATAGGTTTTGTGTCAGAATGTCTTCGATAGGTATCGATAATCGAAACAATCCAATGAAAGATGGAACAGGCGATTTTGACCAAAGTTAACATCTTACACAGACTAACATCGCAAGTGCACTTGAGAAGTTTTATTACCACATAAGCCGAAAGGCCCAACATATAAAATCAACAGTAGGTTCTTTCATATGACAGGGGCACGTTCAAAATGAATGTTTCTGTTTAAAGCATAATTTCACAATGATACTTTATTTTTTCATTTTAGACTTAAATTCAAACCATTATAACTGCACAACCAGCAATACCAGGTACATAAAAATCAACAATAGGTTCTTTAGTATGACAAGGACACGTTTGAAATGAATGTTTCTGTTTAGAGCACAATTGAAGCATGATACTTGACTTGACTTTTCCATTTTAAAAATTAACGCAAGCCATTATATATAGAAATTATATAAAATCAACAGTAAGTTCTCTACAGTGCAATGTAGACTACAATATATTGTGAACTTAGTTACTGTGAAAGGCATATGAAGCTTCCTCCAGGTGCATCGCGATGGGTCCCAAATTAGAGCAGGCAATCTATCGATTGGATTGAAAAATGGGCTATTTCATCAATTTTGATGGCAATAAAAATATAGGAGTATGAAACTATAGTTGATTATCATTCAATCCCGGGCAACATCGGGCCACCCTGCTTATAATAAATAAGAATAAAATAAACAATGTCAATATATATATATATATATATATATATATATATATATATTACACAAAAAATGCCCCTGACCCACTTCCAGTTGTCTGATCTAGCTGAAATTTTGCATATGCAATGATTTATATCTCTACGGGTTATGTGGCAAATTACAGCTCTGAACTAATTGTGGTTTCTGTTTTGCAGGTGTTTGAACTGAGTCAGGTGTGAAATGGAGCCTGTTGAATGTCGAGCAGTGATCCGGTTTTTGTATTTGAAAGGACGCACACCACAGGAGACTTTTGATAAAATGAAAGAAACTTATGGTGATAATGCCCCATCATATGACCTTGTAAAACGCTGGCATCGTGAATTCAAACATGGCCGGAAGTCTGTGGAAACAGCTCCCAGACCTAGTCGCCCCCCCCCACCCCTTCTGCCATTGATGAGGCATCTGTCAGTTAAGTTGAGGCTGCCATTTTGGAAGATCGGTGCATTACTATTCGCAAAATAGCTCACGATGTCAAGATTAGTACAGGGTCTGTGAAAACTATCATTCATGACCATTTGCATATGCATGAGGTGTCTGCCAGATGGATTCCCACGTTGCTCACACCATTCCAGAAGTGAGAATGCGTCGAGTGCTCGAGGATGAATTTGGAGATGTGTTAAGAAGATGAGTCAATTCAAAAGACTGATTACACAGGATGAAACCTGGGTCCATCACTATGATCTAGAGACCAAAGCTCAGTCAATGCAGTGGAAGCACTTGGACTCACCACCTCCAAAGAAGACAAGGGTGCAGCCCTCCGCTGGCAAAGTCATGCTCACAGTCTTCTGGGACAAGGACGGAGTAGTGATGACAGATTTCCTGGCAAAGAGTACCACAATTACAGGAGCCTACTATGCTTCACTTTTGAGGAAATTAAGGGAAGCTATCAAAATCAAGAAGCGGGGCAAGATCAGCAAAGGTACTCTCCTCCTGCAGGACAACGCTTCGGTCCACAACTCGCATGTCGCCAGATCAGAAGCATGGGCATGTGGTTATGAAATCCTACCCCATCCTCCCTACTCTCCTGACCTTGCACCCTCTGACTTTCACCTCTTCCCAGCCATGTAGTTGTTTTTGAAAGGAAAGCATTTCCCAGATGATGCAGCCTTGATTTCTGAAGTCACATCGTAGTTGAAGGACCAACCTGGTGTGTTCTACAAAAACGGTCTCCAGAGCTGCATCAAACGATGGGAGAAATGCATAACTCTGGGTGGTTTCTATGTAGAGAAAGACTAATAACTGTGGCAAGTTTCGTTACTCTACTGCTATGGGAAGTAGGTCATAGGCATTACTTATTGCACACCCCTCATATATTTCATAGGATTAGTGAATCTCTCGACTTTCTAGGGTAATTGCTCTTGACATATCCAAGGCCTTTGATAGGGTGTGGCATAAAGGTCTACTCCACAAGATTTCCAGCTATGATATAACTGGAAATGTCTTAATTATTAACTCATTTCTCTCTGATAGGTTCCTAAGAGTAGTGGTTGATGGGCAGAAATCAGAAGCTCACAGTATTAATGCTGGAGCCCCTCATGGGTCCATCCTGGGCCCAACTCTCTTCCTGATCTACATCAATGATCTCCCAAATCACATCCCAAGATCATTTGTAGATATTTATGTTGATGACACTACCATCTATGGCAACACATCAAAGGTCGTAAATGTACAAATTCTCTCTTTTGATCTTGATCACAATGTGCAATGGGGAAAGAGGTGGTTGGTTAATTTTAATGCATCTAAAACTAAGCTTCTATCTTTACATCATCAACGCTCTGTCCCCATTTGGCACTAATTGAAATGAATGGCTCTTGTCTTGGGGAGGTTTCAGGTTTTGACAAGCTTCCGAGTTTGACCTTTATTCCCGATCTGAAATGGAACACATCAAATGCTGGAAAAATGGTGGGATCATTCTAACGCTCCAGTAGATATCTGATTGCTGATACAATTCTCTACCTGTATAACAGCCAAGTACGTCCAAGGATGGAGTACTGTTGCCACATCTGGGCAGGATCTGCTAGAAGCATCTTATCCTGCCTTGACAGAGTTCAAAATAGACTTCGTAGCCTAGTAGGGGATGCTTTTTTCTCTTTCATGCAACCTCTTTACCACAGAAGAGAAACTTTGGAACTCTTATGTTTACCTGGTTTCCAGCTAACTACAATATGATCATCTTCAAGTCCAACGTAAACAAGTTCTTGATGTGCCGTCCCCTTAAGTAATCCAATTTACCAAATTTCTACTACTAACGATTACTACGATATTACTCCATTGTCTACTGGATACTCATTAACCCTTATTCTCAAGTGACTTCCAGACCTTGATAAGTGGCGACTCATTTGTGAAAAAAAAAAAAAAAAAAAAAAAAAAAAAAAAGAAAGCATTCTTTCTACTCCTACATGATGTAGCATGTGCAATTTTATTTTATCTTGTTTGACACAGTATGCTATTGTAATCATTTTCTCTGATTGAAACCAACTTTTTTTCACTCGGATCTGTATATCAGCCTTATTTTTGCTAGTGAGCACAAATGCGGCATTTTATTTTATATCAGGCTCATTAATCATTATCCTTCGAATCCCTAAACATCATAGGATATTTAATTCTGTTGCTCCTTTTGTTCGGACCCTTTTCTCATCATTTATCATAAAATTAATCATGATAATCATAATTATGAATAGTAACTAAATCAGTTCGGATCTCGATTTCTTTCAGATTCCATTTCAATGCAAGGTTCACATCTTTTATCATAGCTTCCAGCTCAGTGATGTTTATGTGATTATAATCACATTTCTTTCGTAACCATGCTGCATCCTTGACATCAATTTTAATATGTGCCAGTGGCCATACTGCTTGCATCACATCATGCAATACCTTTTTCTAATTTGGGAAAAATAGCATCTCCCTCAAACCGAGTCTCTTTGTAGAACCTCTTCCACAACTTCTCGTAGCATGCTGACCGTCTCATTATTCACCATATTTTCCGAATCAATTCCTTCCGCTCTCCTTTTTAAACAGCTGCAAGTGGTTTTAAGCCATCCAGATATTGGGTAGTGGCCCACCAGTTTTCCATAGGCAAAGATAGTTCATACCTGCTCATTTCATCATGTATCTCTGGTAGGTCTTTTCCTCTCATAAATATCAATCTTCCTGCACTGTTCGTATTGGGCCAGAGACTCAATGTTGTTTCTCCCTTCAACAATTCTGATGGTTTTACTTTTAGGCCAAACTTGTCAAGATGACATACAAGTTTCACTGCAGTACTAGAATTTCATTAACCAGAATGTCATTAATATATTAATGTGTGTTCTTTCTGATGAGGTCCTCTTTATCGAGCACTGTTTTCAAATTTTTTGCCATGATTTTTGAGGCAACATTTAATCGGCAACATAATCTAGTCAGATAATAGGTCTTACCTTCATACCAAACCTCCTATTTTATACATATGCAAGTTTCATAAAAATAAGATATATTAGAAGTTTTAAGGAGATTATGCCCTCATAGACCCTTTAGGGGTGAACTTAAAGATTCTTTAACACTTCCATTGCTTCCCTTGGTAAATTTTACATAAGAATACACTTTAAGATTTTATGCAGATTCTCTAACATTTCTTTGTATAGGAAACACAAAATCACACACACATACATACATTTAGTTTTATATATAAAGACTAGCCTAGTTGCCCAGCGTTGCCTGGGTGTTTGGAGGTGTGTGTTAGGAAAAAACAAAATTAGTTGTAGGCAGGCTTGGATCTGTCCCACCAAGGAGGAAAAGAAAGTGGAGGAAAAAAAAAAAAAAAAAGTGAGGTCTTTGCCGTTGCATCTATCGCCAAGATGAAAGTGGCAAAAGGAAAGGGATGACTTTCGAAAATATCGGCGGAAAAAGCGACCCCCCCCCCTACTTGTAGAAAAGTGCCCAGTTGAGGGTGAAGGAATTAATGTTGTTAGCCAATTTTTCGATATTTGTCGTCCGAAGGGTCAAGCATAAAAACGATACCGATCTCGTGAAAATCCGTTGCCCCTGTCAAAAGTTTTAGGCCGACATACAAACATACATATAGTTTATATATATATATATATATATATATATATATATATATATATATATATATATATATATATATATAGAGAGAGAGAGAGAGAGAGAGAGATTACATAATAAAAACAAATTAAATCTATGTAGTACAGAAAATGTATTGGTGAGAAAAAAGGTAAATATATGTGTATGGCAAAAGAGGGTTAATCTCAACATGTCAGTTTTGTTTACCTAAAAAGTGAATTATTTTTAAAACAGAATAATTTCAGTACTTTACTTACAACACTGATGATACGTGACAACCAATAGGTGTTTGTATAAGCCTAGCAAAAAATGTTCAAATTATGATTCTGTCGAAAATTATTTAACGTTCAAAAACAGTTTTTAAGCAAGAAACCATGTGGTTCTAATTTTTTTTTTATTTTGTTGTATCAGAAATGACAAAACAGAAAAAATAGTCAACTAGAATTGGATTTTTAATTTTATAAGTTCTATTACGAATTTTAATTTATTTAAGGGCAGGTGAAGCGATCTTTAGCCTAGGTAAGCAATCACCTAGAGATGATGTCTTCATTAAAGAACTGGTCCTCATCAGTGGGTTGGCAACAGGAAGGGCATCTGACTATATCACGGAATGAAACTGTCATATTCCAAAACTTACATAAATTGATAAAATAGTTTTCTTTTTAAGTAAGAAAATCAAATTTTTCTAGGAAGCAAGATGCTATTTTTAATCTGTCATGTTTTATAAATATGAGGGAAACAACTTAATTTGAATTATCGAGATCAAACTCAGCCTTATAATGGCTAAATTTACTGTAAAAAATTAAAAAAATACTGCTTGATCAATTTATGTGAATTTGGAATATGACATCTTTGTCCCATGACGAGTACATACAGCATACAGATTTTTCTGCATTTTCTTTTAGTGTAATTCTGATAAAGCAATAAAAACAATTTATCTTTGTTTAGAGGTACTAACTTATCACGTCTTGTGTTGAAAATAATAGCATTTCAAGTTTTATAAATATTAGCTGTGAATAAAGTAATAAGAGTTCTAGTATCTAACTTCCTGTCAATAAACAAAACATCCGACCCATTATTAATTAAAGAAATTAAAATACTTATAACTTGTAATTTTTTATGGTATTTTTGTTTATGAAATTGTTAGGTTATAGGGTCATTCCATGTCAAAACCCCAGCAAAAAGTTGAAATCTGCACCCACCAACACTGAATTACTTGAAATTTGGCACAAATATTACCCTTCACGAGCTAGGAAAATTTGCCAAATTATTTGGTCCAAAACCTTACCGTTCAGATTTTAGGGGGGGGGGTGTAAAATTTGCATATTTTGCTTCTAAATTTATGCTGCGAAATGTCACGAAATTTCAGTGTTTTAAAAAATTATTTTAAAAATACTTCCATACATTCAATATTTCTGAAATTTGGTAGGAAGGGTATTTAAGGACTGTAGAATCCGAATATTTAATTATTCATATGTACACAAGACTCGCAAATTGTGTTTAGAAAGTGGTATTTTAGCTGTGCATGAACAAAAAGAGGCAAGTCTTTGCCTGTTGATATTGCACAGTTAGTGCAAGCATTTTATGAAGATGATGAGTACACTCGATTGATGCCAGGAAGGAAAGACTGTTAGTATTAAACGTAATATACATCAGCAGAAGAGACTCATATTGATTGTGCAACCTAAATGAGCTCTTCAGAGCATTCAAGGAACAGAACCCGAAAATATCTTAAGGGTTTTCAAAATTTTGTAGTCTTAGACCAAAATGGTGTGTCCTTGCTGGTAGCGCAAGTGCACATGCTTATGTGTATGCACTATCCACCAAAATATCAAACTATTACTGAAACCACTAAATGTACTGTATTAAGATCTCTGAAATATATTGTCTGCAATACAAGTAATAGACAGTGTATGATTCATAGGTGCACAAATTGTCCTAAATCATCACAATTGCTGGAAAAATTTCTTTACGACACCCTTGAAGAATGTATTGGTAATGAAAACTCTATTGGGTTCTCTCAATGAACAACAAGTGACAGATCAACTTTAATAATTCACAAGGAATCATGTCAAGCTTATGTGGAGTTAGTTATTTTGCAATTAAATAAATTTGCATCTCCTTCCTAAATCACAATCCAGATATTTAAAGCAAAAAAAAAAAAGGAGACATCAGTGATAGCGAAGTTTTATTTCTTGGGGATTTTGCTGAAAATTACAAATTTGTTGTTCAAGATGAGATCCAGAGTTTTCATTGGAGTACCTCTCAATGTACTTTACACCCAGTTGTACTCTATTTTAAGCTTGAAAATACAATGCAATGTTTTTGTATTATATTGAGTGACAATTTCCATGATGTGGCATTTGTTTATATGGTACAGAAAAACATTATAGAGTTGATCAAGACTAATTTGCCAAATGTGAAAAATATTGAATATTTTACAGATGGTTGTGGTGCAATCATCAAAAAAATTTTGGACTTGATGCAAAATGGAGCTTCTTTGCAACTAGTCATGGTAAACAACCATGTGATGGCATAGGTGGGACAGTGAAAAAGATAGTAGCACAAGAAAGTCTACAAAGACCAAATTCCAAACAAATCCTTTCAACAGAAACTATGTTTGTATACTGAAAATCTGTGATTGAAGGAATCAAATTCATTTTGATTAAAAAGGAAGTTGAGGAAGCAAGGAGAAATCTCACTATTAGATTTGAAAATGCATCCACAGTTCCAGAGACAAGTTTTTATCAGTTTATTCCACTCGACAGAGATAAAGTAGCCATGAAACAATGTAGTGAAGATGAAAACTATGAATTGATATATGACTTCTCTATTAGGTTTGAAGAAAAACCAATGGAATTTGTTGTTTCAGAATATGTTTGTTGCAGGTATGACAGTAACGTTTGGACTGGCATGGTCCTAGAAATTAATATGGAAAATAAGGACTTGAGATTAAGTTCGTGCATCCAGCTCTTCCATCACATTCATTTTATTGGAAAGAGGATTTTAAGGATATGTTTTGTGCTATTAACAAATATTCTGTGCACTATTGATGTCCGTACAACACCAAATGGTAGTTTATCATTTGTCCAAAGTGGATAAATTATCTGTGCAAAAAATTGTGTACAAAACAATTTAATCTATGTACACAACAAAATTTGGTGCACAGCATAGTTTAAAATCTGTATATTATTATTTTCTTCTAAATGAAAAAAAAAAAAGTTTTAGATTAATGAAAATAACTTTTTGAAAACTTGTAAAAAAAATATAAATAAAGAATTTTTAAAATGATGAAATTGAAAGCAATAAAATGTTTAGTGCCAATTACAAATATTCTAAGTTTTAAAAATTCACATGCATTTAAAACAAAAAAATCAATTTTTTTGTTTCATGAAAATAATGAAATTAGTTTTTTAATTCAATCAGAAATAATTTTTTAAATTAATGTTTAATGCCATCTACAAAAACTATAAAATGTTGATCCTAATGCATGAGTCAATGTTTATCACTTGTTAAAGACAATCTGTCCGTACCATACAAAATGCAATATCTGCAAAATATATTTAAATTATTTTCTTTTTAAATTAACAAAGATTATCTTATTGAATAGTTTAAGAAATTACTTAGCACAATATGAACATTTGAGGAATTTTGGGGCATTAGGATTATTGTCTTTATCAATCTTTCACTGAATTACTGTGCGTAGATTAAAAAAAAAAAAAAAGATAAACTTCACAGGGCCATATCTTCTAAAGTAGGCTAGAAACCCTCACAATTTTTTTGTTGAGAACTTAAGCAGTCATAGTAGACGCTATAAAAAAATATGAAAATTGAAGAGGACATATTTTCTCTAGACTGTCTGTAAGCTACATAGGTAAAAAATTGATGATTTGGGGGACATGCTTTTGGGTGAGCAAAATTTTATTTTCTACCAGGTACGGGGTTAAAATAATTAAATATTCGGATTCTACAGTCCTTAAATGCCCTCCTAACAAATTTCAGAAATATTGAATGTATGGAAGTATCTTTTTTTTTAATTTTATAAAACACTGAAATTTCGTGACGTTTCGCAGCATAAATTTAGAAGCAAAATATGCAAATTTTACACACACCCCCTAAAATCTGAACGGTAAGGTTTTGGACCAAATAATTTGGCAAATTTTCCTAACTCATGAAGGGTAATATTTGTGCCAAATTTCGAGTAATTCAGTGTTGGTGGGTGTAATGTCCTGGTGAATTGACATGGAATGACCCTATAGAACAGTTAAAAAAAAAAAAAAAAAAAAAGCCTCCCTCCCATTTTTTCTATTTAAATCTTAAAAATTAATTATGTTTTAAAATTCTACTTTTTTTTTTTTTATAACTAATTATAATATATATTATTGAGAAAAAAAAAAACCTTGATTTTTTTTTTAAACATAATATTGATTTTATGTCCATTTTTTTTTTTATTTACAACTTCAAGGTAAATGAAATAAATAATGGGTTATATATATATATAACTATTTTTTAATTATTTAAACTCTTCAGCTTTATAAAATGTTGCAATTTTTATGGACCTAAATTTATTGTTTAGTTTCTGTAACATGAAATATAGGAGGGGGTAGAACACCTAAAAAGAAATATTTCCCATATATTAAATAAAAAATGCTTTCAAAATATAAGTTAATTTAAAATTGAATACGTATCGAAAATTTTATGAAAATCTGACCATTAGTTGATTTTTGCTAGCTTTTTTAAACACTGGTGTGTTTACGACTTAAAAATAACTACTACATAGGAATGTTGCTTTAAGGTATTGATAATGTAAACATGATTTTGGTCTCGCATTTTTCATTATTTTCTTTCTGTAAAATTTAAAAAAATATTAGTTTATTTAAAGCTTCTTTTAAATGGTATAAAAGTTATGATGATAACATTAAATTAAATTACAGCGTGTTACATATGGGGCGTGGAGTTAAATCTGTGTCTCCTGTTGGCGGTACCTAATAACTTAATTATTTCAGAACGGTCCGTATGCATGGTATTATTCTGTATTGTTTTTAACGCAAGAACACTAATGAATAAACAAAAAATAGTTTGACTATTTCATAACTATATTTCCTTTAAAATAATTTGTCGTCAATGGTAACGTTTATCTGATCAGCGATAATTCAAACTTATAATTTAACATAAGATTATTGAAATCATTTATTTTTCTCATTTTGTTTGTTTTTCTTTATAAAAGTTTGGACTTTGTAATATGCCAACTTTTGAACGCCAAGATTTTCTTTTATTTACACTTCATGTAAAGCAAAATAAACAGGATATGTTTAAGAAAAATTAGAAAGGAATCCGGATATTGGTAAAACCCGAAAATATTGAGGCAAAAAAAAAAAAAAAAAAAAAAAAAGTTATACTAACAAAATAAAAACAAATAAAATAAAATTATTCCAATTTTAAATTTATACTTTAACAATACATAATAATATAACCTGTTAAATGTAAGGAGTCAAAAACATTTTACATAATCTAATTATGGTAATTATTAATTCAATTATTAATTGAATCAAATTGTGCAAATGTTGAGACGATAGAAAAACTGTACAAGCGTTAAACAGGGGGCACTTGTGCTATATTGTCAGGAAACAAGTTTTTTTTTTTCATTTTGAAGATCGCACTACAGAGAGACCGTATCCGAAAATGTCAACAACAATAACACAAGATAAAACATTATCTGACCATTAGGGACCTCCAACACGCGACACAGAATCCTCTTCTTATATGTAACACTAGGTATGTCAGAATTTGGGGGGAATTTTTGACACCCCTAACACGAAACTGCGAATAAAATATAAACTCATAATAAATAAGTGGGTTGTTTAATTTCTTTATGGAATATACTTCCAAAATAGACTATTAAAGTTTTTTAAAAAAATAATAGAAATATATTTAAAAAAAAAAAAAAAAAAAAAAAAAAAGAAACAGTGTTTACAAAGTGTCTGCACGCGTTCATGCAGCCATGTTTTTTACTTAATGAAATGAATTGAATTTTATGAGTTAAATTTTTTTCAATTTTTTTCACTTTAAAAATCCATAAAATTTTTTCTATTGGTTCTATTTTTACAATATTTTCAGGTTCAATGTGAAATTTTATGCTCTTTCCAATAAACCGAATATAATATTCTAGACAAGCGTTTTTTTTTTTTAAATTCACCTTCCCCCATTTTGAAATGTCTATTCAAATGAAAATAATTTTCTCACCTCAAATTTATATAATCACAAATTGAAGAGAAAAGATCAATAAATAAAATAAGCTAATTTAAAAAAAAAAAATGAATAGTTATTTGCAAATTTACCTGTAAAGTCCAAAGTTTAAAACCTTTTTTAAAAACCACGTTGAATTTTGCTTTTTTTAAGTGAAACTTTATAATCTTGTTATATTGTCCAGAAAAGTTCGTACAATTACAGCATTTTTTTCTCTTTCATACAATGTTTTTTTTTTTTTAGATATTAAAAAAAAAAAAAAAATTCCTTTCATAAAGAAGAAAATACATTAAATCAAAAACTCATGTATTTCTTTGAGAGAAGATTAAAAAAAAATCGAAAATCCATCAAGTGTTTTTTTTAAAAAAGGCAAAAACTGATAAGTAGAATCTGATCATTTTTCAAGTACATTAAAAACGGCCTTGTGCCTAATTTGCTTTGGTGAGGAAGCAAATAAATACAATAATTCGTAATGTTGTCGAACTTACTTTCGAGTTTACCGGGCTTAACTGCAAGACTGCCTTTTTTGAGTATAGGTTTTCCATTTTTTTTTTTTTTTAATATTTTAATATAATAATATAAAAAAATGATTATTGGCAATTTAAAATAGCAAATTCAACTACAACCTAAAATCATTTTAATTGCCAAAAACTTTATTTCCGGGGAGGGGGGGGGGGTCAATTTGATTTTAGAACCTATTTAAAAAATGTATGGGCGCCTTTAATTAATAAAACGTTATCTCCAAAATCAGTGCTCGGAATGAAATCAAGCTACCGGAAGTGGATACGGTTGATTATGAAACGGCACGGAATTAAGACACGAAAAACGAAACCATATATTTCTTAAAAGAAATACTTTAGTTTTAACATTTCTTTTGTTATCACAAAAAAAAAGTTAAAAAATAAAATAAAAACACTTCTTGTATTATCAAATAAAACAAATATTTTATTCCAAAAAATTAAGTTAGTATCAAAAGGTTTTAAAACTTTTTTAATAAATGTATGGTTTCGTTTTCCGTGTCTTGACTCCGTGCATCCGTTCCGTAATCAACCGTATCCACTTCCGATAGCTTGATTTTTCCGAGCACTGATCTTGGAGATCACAAAATAAAATGAACAAACAAACGTTGTTTTCCTTATCCAACTAGCGTCTTTCGGCATTCGTAAAAATTATACACAATTATAAGTTAGACAAAAATTTGGAAGCGCCTACTGAACAGTGTTAAATATTCAGTGAACATTTATTAAGATAAAATTAAGAAAATTATAATAACACAAAATAGAAATTTTTGGCTGGCACTTGTGCATTATTGTTACGGAACAACTTTTTTGTTTTCAATTTGAAGTTCGCAGTACGAAAATTTAAGCATTCCAATAATGACTGTTTAAACCTATACATTTTAAGAGTCATACAATTTGACAACTTTTATTCTTTCAGAAATTTAGATTTTGTAAAAAAATGAAGTGGTAAAACTTGTCAAAAAAACAACAAAAAAAAAAACGAAAGTAATCAAAAGAATAACATTCAACAATCGTACTTTTTATATTTTTTTTTTTATAAAAACAAAATTTTGGGTTTGTATTACTGTACACAGATTCGAAAACGTTGTCAAAAACAAATATAACAAATAAATGTCATCAAAGGCAAGATAAGTTACTCTTCTACCTAACTGGATGTGTTTTTAGTGTTTTTATTTAATGTAACATTTATTTAGCTCGAAAAACATAGTGTTTACCGATGTATTGGAAAATTTAAAATGGCTCCCGACTCGCTCTTTAACACTAAGTTTGGGAAAAGTGAGTTAAAAATAAAAAAAAAGAAAATATGCAAAATACTGTTAAAAACCCATCGAATATATGTCAGCCTATGTCATGGTAACATATATTGAACGAGTTTCCAACCGTATTTTGTCTAGTTTTTTATTTTTAACTCCTTTTCCCAAACTTACCGCGTTAAAGAGAGAGTCGGGAGTCATTTTAAATTTTCCAATACATCGGTAAACACTATGTTTTTCGAGCTGAATAAACATGTTACATTAAATAAAAACACTAAAAACATATCCAGTTAGGTAGAAAAGTAACTTCTCTTGCCTTTGATGACATTTATTTGTTATATATTTGTTTTTTTTGACAACTTTTTCGAATCTATGTGTACAGTAATACAACCCCCCCCCACCTTGTCAGCATACCCGAAATAGTTGACATATCGGAGGTGAACGAGGGGTTGGGCGTAATGTAAAAATCTACAGAATTTAAAAAGGAACGAAATTTAAATTTCCGTTCCATTTTTACAAGAATCGTAAAACAGCGGATTCTCCGCAAGGTTTACGTCTGAAGTGCCAAAACACCGTGTTCTTTTACGTAGAAAAGGTCGAATCTAAATTTCCTTACTGGAAAAGTATGCTGTTTGTCAACCATTTCTTAAGTAAAATATGGGACCAGAACAATTTGAAATAAATAAATAATTATGAAAAAAAATAAAATGGAACGAAATTTAAGTTTCCATTCCATTTTTAAAACAACCTCAAAACAGAGCGCTTTCGACAAGTTTTACCAAAAAGTTTTCTCAAAACAATATCACAAGCATTCATTCCAGAATTTAAAATTTTGTGTGTGTGTGTGTGTGTGTGTGTTTTTTTTTTTTTTTTAATAATTTTGTGTTATAAGAGCCTTTAAAAATTTTAATTCAATAAATGTTCAGACAACTTGACGGTTTGTTTTGTGTTTATTGCATTGCTGATATTTATTTTCGGATATAAGTCCCTCTGTTCTACGATCTTTAAAATGAAAACAAAAAAACGTTCCGTGACACATGTCTTATTCCAATTTTTTATTTAAAAAGTTGGAACAATCGCGTCGATTTTAAAGAAAATTTAAGAATGCAAAAAAGTTGTCTCCCTGACATTTTTCTTAATTGTCACGAATTGTCCTGAGGAAGTCGACTTAATTATAGCTACGACTGAAACATGCTCTTTTCTCAAATGTGTATCCATCATGGATTTATCTTTTTCCTACGGCGAAAAAAAATGACACTAGGGTCGGAAAGTGCGATTGAAGAGCAAGCGCCCCAAGGAGGAGCACTATGGTCTTCAACAAATGCCTGGGCAGCCCCATCGGCATTCTCGGTAGGATGGCTTCAACCAATTATCTCGACTAACTCCCTTCTCAAAGAAAGAAGGCAGATGTTAGGGGACTTATGGAGAGAAAGTACCATGATGAAATAATAGCATTATTTAGCCACGCATTCTTAACATGAAGGCGTTTTGTAATTATTCTGTACTTTCATCTAACAATTTAATAAACAAAAACCTTATTATTTGAGCACGGTCAATATTCTGCACAAGTATCGCTCTTGATCTATAAACACAGTAAAGATCCTCAGGGTTTTTATCCTGTGTATACAAACCATACCTGGATTGCTATATAACTTTTATAGGTAAAGCGTTTGCTACTTTTACCGTGTTTGGTTCCCAGGATCCTGATTTTTCCGATATTTGTGTTGCTAATTTAAACAAGTGTTAAAAACGACTTTTTTTTTTTTTTTTAAATCTTTTTCCAACTGGAATTTAGAAAATGTTTTAATAAAAAAAATGTTTATTATTATTATTATAATATTATCGCCGTATTTGAAATAAGCGTGAAACTGGATACATTTAAAAACCAATCTATTATAAAACAGGGAAATGTATTAAACGTAAACGCCGAATAATCCTTAGTTACACACATGCATTTCACGATATAGCTCTAAAACATTATTGTCTTTGTAAAATACGTACGTATAAATAAATAAAAATTTAAAAGAAAGGAAAGAATGTTAGTTATGCCGTGTTGACGTGCTTATTTATTTATTTATTACTACACCTAAATAAAGAGTTAGTCTTGATCGACCTATAAAATGTCGACGACATCAAAAAATTTTTAAAAATGTCGACATTATTTTAAGAGAGAAGAAAATCTGTCGGTGTTTCCGGAATTTTTGGAGGGTTCGCTTTTCCCGTTCGCTTACCTGGATTCAAGGGCCTGATCCAAACTATCCATGTGGGAATATTTCTTTGCGGGTTTTTTTGAATTTGCCAGCAAATAATAAGAGCTTGATCACGGGGCCAAACAACAGGTCATGTGAGATGTAGAAATGAACATGTGACGAGCGGATGGCAAAATGGCGGATGGCAATGGTCGATGGCTTTCGCTACTGCTCGCTTTCTGCCCGTTTTCCTTGCTTTCTGACACGATCCCGACAGCTTTTTTGTCGGTTTACGGATCCACCTCGCCTCCTGAACCTAAAGCTTTGCGTTTAAAACGCTGCAAAGGACACCCTACTGGATTTTCAGTTCTAAAAATGTCCGGACAAGCCGTTTCTTCACCAACCAAGATGTCGCCGTAGCTATGTGTATTCGTGTGAGTATGAGTATGAGGTAAGAAAGTAAGAGGGAGGAGGAGGCAACCCCTAAATTCATGGTGAGGAGAACAGGAGGAAATTAGCTAGAGACACATAGGAAGTTGGAGGAGGCAACAACACAAATATAAGAGGGGGTTGACGGAGATTATAGAGGAGTGGGATGAGTAAAGTTTGGTAATAGTATAAGATAATATATTAAAGAGGTAGGAGGAGATGCGACCGAATATTTTTCTATTGAATTTCTCCTAATGTTGAACTGGATTATTTTATAGAAGATAAGTTTTTATTTTGAAATAGTCAGTAAGAAGTAGCATTTAGTTGGGAATTATAGCAACGATTAGTTTTATGGTACTTGTAATGAATGAGTATCCAGATAAATTCAGTTTCCAGTATCGAAAGAGAATCTAGAGTCAGTTCCGGAAACAGCCGGAGCAATTTACGACACAACACCCGCGGAAAAATTTAAAGGCTACAAAAAGCATGTGAAGGCTTAGATTAGGGTTTTGGAAAAGTTAGTCATTTAAAAAAAGGGAAGGGGAGGTGAAATAACTTCATCAAAGAAAGCTTAAAAATCGTTAACTGTTACAACCATATACGAGACTGGTTCGGAACACACCGTCAAATAGTTGGTATTGATTGTACCTATTTACTATGCCTCCCCACGGGACAGAGTTAGACACCAGGGTCGTTTTTTTAACGTGGAGAAAAGGTACAAAAATAAAAATTGTCTCAGTCGTGAAGGATTTCTCCTCCACCGAAAGAGAACAAGAAATAGAAGTGCAGCAGCAGCATTGCAGCAAGCATCTGAAGAACAGATACTACACTTTGATCTTGTCCCGAAGGTCAACGTAGTTGGTATTGATTGTAACAACTGATGGTGATGGTGCTTGTTAAGATAATCGATAAATCGATTTTTAGTCAATTTTTACGACGTGCCCCCTCCAAGCGTATTATAAACACCCCAACCTCCCCATGTTGAGAACAGCTTTCGGAATAAAGACCCCCCCCCAACCTCGAAAGCCGTTCTTAACATGGGGAGGTATTTATTCCGAAAACCGTTCTTAACATGGTGTTTATACTACGCTGAGGCAAGTCGTACAAATTGACCGATTTTTTAAATATTAACAGGACTATACGAACAAATTTATCTTTAGTTGACCTTTGCCAACTAAATATTTTCGTTTACTAGCCAAATAGAAAAGTTACTAGCGAAACCCATATGATTTTTAGAATATGACATTAATTCTGTGACGAGTTCTGTGTTTGTTTTAATAAGTGTAATTCTAAATATACACTAAATTTTATGTTCATACTTGAAGGTATAAAACATTCGAATTTCTTCAGATGTTTTTTCTTCGTTAAGAAAAAAAAAGAGTATATTGTTCTATTAAACTTTTATTGTTTAAATAATTTAACTTTGTTCGTTTTATTTTTAAAAAAAGTTGTAAATATATTTTTCATTCATTGACGCTTTGAAAGATTGTCGGTGAGAGAAATACAATCGCCAAAAGATAAGTGTTTCATTCTAGTCGCCAGTTTGAAAAATCACTCGCAAATGCGACTATTTTGCTCGTAAAGTACTTAATTTTCATAAAACGATATTACGTACTTAATATTCATGTCGAAAATAGTAATTTATCCAAAAATTACGAAAAATCATCGAGTAGAACGAATTTTTAAGTAAAAAAAAGGGGGGGTACTGTACTGTACTCATAGATTCGAAAAAAAAGGGTTCTCCTGGTCCTTTTGTTTCCCAATTTTTCGTCTGCTAAAATGTTAATCACGTGATTACGGTGTAACAAGAATAAAATAAACCATTCATTCAATGCCGCTTATGATATTAAAAGTCACTTTACTGGTACTTATGTTACCGGGCTGGCAGAGGTTTGGTAACTGTTCTAATGTGTGGTGTTTTAGTTTCAAGAACGGCCGCGGGCAATGTTGCCAACTGAGATTTTCAAAACCCGCTAGATTGGGGTGGGGGGGGGACATAAAATCTCCAGAAAATCGCTAGATTTGTTATTTTTCGTAACCGAGATTTTGAAAACCACTAGATTAACAAAAACAATCTAAAAAATAAATAAAAAAAGAAACACTAGATTTTAACTTTGTACCTTATAAATAAATTTAGTCGTTATGCAGAGTACGGAGCGTGTTTTTTTTTTTTTTTTAGACATGAATTTGTTGTTGAGTTAAATTAAATTTTTATGGTATCTTTTACGGCTTATTAAATTGTTAGGTAAAAGTTCAGAATAGTTAACAAAAAAGCTCATCCTCCCACGTTAAGAATAGGTTTCTAAATAATAAATAATAACGTGATTATTTCAGTGCAATCAGTATTCTGCATAAGTACCATACATTTTTTTTTACATAGGCATGGCATCACCATTTATCAAGGCCCAGGCCCCAGGGGCCACTTGAGGATTAGGGTTAAAGAGTGTACAGTAGTAGTCAATGGGACAATATAGTAATTGTCAGTAATGGAAAGCAAATTAGCATTTGAAAATAAACATTTTTAAGAAATTGCAAAAATCAGACAAAATAATAAGTCGATTAATTCGCTGTATCATGACTGAAAAAAAGAGACAAAATAGTTTGTAATATTGGGGAGTCAACCAACCGCTTCAATATACCTACGTTTAATTAATGGTATTTAAATTATTTGTTACATTAATGTTATTTATATTTAATAATTCAAATGTTAAAAAACAAGCAAACAATGTAATTCATGAACGATTTATTTTAATCATGTTTTCTTTTTTTCCCAAGTTAATTACAGTATTAATAAATTACTTTTTACCATTAAAATTTAAGATATTGCAAGTCGTCAGAATTATTTTCAGTTTCAACGGGACTAAAACTTGTCCATATAGGTAAAAGAGTAATTTTTTGTGTTTTTATTCAGTACTGTAACATGTTTATTCAGCTTGAAAAACATGCAGAGTTTACCGATGTATTGGAAAATTCAAAATAGCAGCCGCCTCTCCTCTCAGAGAGGGTACGTTTGGGAAAAGGTATTATAAATAATAAACTAGACAAAATACTGTTAGAAAACAACCGAATACATGTCAACTTATGTCACGTTAACATATATTGAGCGAATTTCTAACAGTATTTTGTCTAGTTTATTATTTATAATACCTTTTCCCAAACGTACCCTCTCCGAGAGAGAGTCGGCTGCCAGAAAAAAAAAAAAAAATGTTAATTAAGGTTTATATCATATATATAATTTAAACGATATAAACCTTAATTAACATTTTTTTTTCTTCTTAGCGATAAAAAAATAAAACAAACAGGGCCACCAGACCACAAGTTAGGGATCCTATTTCCAGATTTTTATCATTGACTCTCCCGGTTTAATTTGTATTTTCCCTCATCGGTTCGTCCTGAACCCTTATCTATTTTGAAGTGTTCACTTGACACCTACTTGGCAAAATTTACAGTTGAATATTAAAACACTGAACTTTTTTTAGCCTTGTCTCGACCTGGTCGCTGTTAGCTGTGTATAACTAATTAATGTTTGCTTGCGATTTTTTTTTTCTTCAAAAAGAAATCTCCAGATTTTAGAAAAAAAACGCTAGCCGCTAGATCCAAAATTTACCCGCTAGATTCCAAACAAACTCTCCAGATCTAGCGAGAAACTCGCTAAATTGGCAACCCTGGCCGCGGGCCGATAGAGGGCGTTTGTCAAGGCAAAGGAAAGGGTCGATAACTCGTACTCTTCTAAAAGTTCGTGTAAATCTTTCTCTGAAAAAATGAAAAGTACTCATTGAAAAAAAAATAAAAATTTAATTTCGATACACTTTTATACTTTAAAATTATATTTAGCTATATTTGTGTACAAAAAAAAAAAGACGAATTATTCTTAAACCGGTCTTTTTTCATTTCTTTTTTTTTTTTTAACGACCTGCCGCAACGTGGCATAAACGCCCCAACCTCCCCATGTTAAGAACGGCTTTCGGAATTAACACCCAACCTCGAAAGGCGTTCTTAACATGGGGAGGTTGGGAGGGTTATTCCGAAAGCCGTTCTTAACATAGGGAGGTTATACTATGCTGAGTCAGGTCGTAAAAAATACCATATTTTTATAGAGTCTTATTGTGAAAAATAAAACAAATAATTCAAAAAATAAAATGTTCCGTATTTTAGCATATTTTTTCACTCCGACCACACCATCGGCGATTAAAAATTGTTTTGCTACATTTTATACAATCTTACTAAGAAAAAAACCCACAATTTTAAAAGCAATCTATGTTTCATATTTTTAGCATTATTTTATTTTCAGTTATAAATCAGTGAATCACTAGCAGTGTCTGATGTCGCTATTATAAATGAGTGATAAAAATGTGAATTATTAGATTAAATATCTTTCGAAGCTTATAACTACTTGAAAAATGTAATTTAAACCATAATTCTTTTTCAATAAAAGGAGCAAAGACCAAATTTTAAAATAAGAAAAGGTTGGATAGAAAAATATGCAATATTTTTTTTTAATCGGTTTTCTTTAAAAAAGATTTGAAGAAATTCAACGAATTTTAACTTTGAATATAATAAATATATATAAAATCGAAAAAAATCACTTACCTATAAAGAATACTAATCAATGGGTACTTCCATTCTTCATTTATAAGAATTTGTCTATATTTGTATTTTATATTCCATCCATGTACTTTTTAAATAAAAGAATTGTTTAAGCAAGAATTAAAAAATACTGCCATTTTAAATTCTCATATCAGATGGTCACAGAGCGGGTTTGTCTCCCTTTCTTCAAGTTGACAAATACGGTGGCCTAAAACGCCATAATTAATCTCCCCTTTCTATTTCTGGCATGTTTGCTGTCAACAAAAGTTAGTCATACCGGTCACCGCATATGAAAAATAATCACATTCACTCATAAGTAAGTTTATTTTTATAAACAAACCCCTCGACAAATTTTCGTTTTTTTTTTTGTTTTTTGTTTTCTTAAAGAAATACATGAGTTTTTTATTTTAAATATTTTATTTCTTCTTTATGGAATGAATTTTTTTTTTTTTAAATATCTAAAATAAAACAACATTGAATGAAATAGAAAAAATTGATGTAAGAGTCCAATAATTACTGAACAATATTATCAAAATATGAGGTTCCACTTAAAAAAAAATCAATATGATTTTTTTTTTAAAGGTTTTAAACTTTTGACTTTACAGGTAAATTTGCACATAACTATTCTTTCTTTTTTTGTTTTAAATTAGATTATTTTATTTATTGATCTTTTATCTTCAATTTGTGATTATATAAACCTTAGGTGAGAAAATTAATTATTTTCATTTTAATAGACATTTCACAATGGGGTGAGTGAATTTAAAAAAAACCGTTTGTTTATTGGAAAGAGCATAAAAGTTTACATTAAACCTGCAAATATCGTAAAAATTGAACTAATAGAAAAACTTTGATAGATTTTTACAGTGAAAAAATTGAAAAAAATTTAACTCGTAAAATTCAATTCATTTCATTACGTAGAAAAAATGGCTGCATGAGTGCACGCATGCACTTTGTAAACACTTCTTTTTTTTTAAAATAAAAAATTATATTTCTATTATTTTTGAAAAAGTTTTCATAGTTTATTTTGGAAGTATATTCCATAAAGAAAATAAACAACCCACTTTAAAAAGAGAAATTATGAGTTTTTTAATATTTTATTCGCAGATTTGTGTTAGGGGTATCAAAATTTCCCCCAAAATTCTGACACACCTTGTGAATCACACATTAAAAAGAAATATTAAAACGTTAAAATAATATTTTTTATACAATAAATATTTTGCTTTTCATTATGTTTTTGTGTTATTTATTTCGTTATTATATATGTTTACGTTCTTGGAGACACTTGTTTAAATTTGAGATTCACAGAAGGGCCGATAGAGGGCGTTTCTCATTCAAAGAACAGAGGTCGGTAACTCGTCTCGGCCGGCTTATGCTGTTGTCATGCAGAAGTGCCAAAAAGATATTGAGAACTTGAATTTAACTTGAAAATACTATTTAAAAATGGCACTGTAACATAAGTGCATAAGCACTACTTTATTTTAGTAAATATGTAAAATAATTTTATATATATTTTTTAAAGGACCGTTTTAATAAATTCAATGATTTAGTGTTGTGTAATTATTTTTAAAAAATCATTTTATTTTCAAATGCGCTTGTGCTTTATTCAATTTTGAATAATTTCACAATTTTGAATGGATTTGCATGTACTTTTAAAAAGTACTATTTTTTCCAGTTGCGCTTTATTTTATTATTGTATTTAGTATTTTAGATAGATGAAATCAAGAGCATTTAAAACTACTTAAAAGTTCTAAAAAAATAATGAGCCATGTAGGTAGAAGTTTTATTAGTAATGGCAACATTTTATTGTATTTTTATCTATTCATTTTTATTTATTTATTTTATTTATTTATTTATTTTTTAAATATTTATTTTATTTGTTCATTTTTTTTTTTTTTTTTAATTTTTTTATTTTGACACTTTTTCGGCTTCTCTGCACCATATCCCAAGGAGTTTTGTACGGTTTTAACAACAGAAACAATTCGATTCAAATAATAAGACAATCCAAAAGGAACAAGAAGTGAGTTAAATTACATTTTTGAATGGTCCTTTATCTCGCTAAGTCAATTTTCCATTTCCCTACAAAAAATATATATATAATAAATTGATTTTAATATCGTAAACTGCTTTAGCAGTTTCTGGGACTTACTCCATAACAAGTGGTACCCCCCCCCAAAAAAAAAGAAATTTGTATATGAATAAAATAAAGTGGTGTTTAAAAAGTATTAAGAAGTGCTATTTTAAATAGCATTTTCAAGTTTTACGATATCTTTTTTGTTTATTAAATTGTTAGGTGAAAGTACAGAATAGTTACAAAACACCTGTCAGCCCAGTAACATAAGTGAAAATAAAGTAATTTTTAATATCATATTCAGCTAATTCTATAACAGGCGGCACTTGAATGAATGGTTTATTTTATTCTTGCTACACTGTAATCATGGGGTTAAAATTTTAGCAGACGAAAAATTGTGAGACAAAAGGATCAGGAGAACCTTAATTTAGTTTTAACATTTGTTTTATGACGAAAAAAAAAATTTAATTATATAAATTATATATTTTAAAGTTGTATATATATAAAGTTTGGAGATAACCGTCTTTTGATACATTATTTATGAAAACATTAGGTGATAAAACTTGTGAAATACATTTTAAGAATAAAAAGTATATTAAAAAGACTTTATATATATATATACTAGCGGGGCTCCCCAGCGTTGCTCGGGATCGTATAAACAATAAAAAAAATCTAATTGGATTTTGAATATATTTGTTAATATTAGTAGAGAGGAATTTTTAATGGCTATGTGGCGTTCGATAATATTTCCAGGGGATATTTTTTAAATCAAAGGTCATGATCAGATGGTAACTACTTAATGCTCAAAATAGCAACCACTTAATGCACGAAATACCAAATATGGTATTTCGTGCATTAAGTAGTTGCTATTTTGAGCATTAAGTAGTTACCATCTGATAATGACCTTTGATTTAAAAAAGATCCCCTGGAAATATTAAGAGTAGCATAGTAACAATGTTTTCAAATGTTTTTATTTCAGCACAGCCTCCTTATATTAACAGAAGAAAGTCAGCAATTCCATTCACACTGTATGCATTCTTTACATTTTGAAATCGAGTAATTATGATCTTTGTTGGTAAATATATGAAATCAGTCGTAGTTTGATTTGTTCCAAATCGATGTTCGGGAAAATTTGATATTTGACATTTCTTAAATGCGATAATCGCGATGGTATAATTATTTTGACCAGAAAATAAATGTTTAACTGTGTGTACTCCCCAATAGGAAGCAGTTCAGTTTTTGTAAGCAACTAATAAACCCGTAAACGGTGGCCGTCCGTAAAAGTTCCTCATGAACGATCAAGCAGCGGTGTAAATGGGGAGCGGGAAAAGGAGGAATTTAATAGAGAGAAAAGATTTTACAACTTCTATTAAATCTAACCGATTTTGGCAGTGGACTCTCACCAGAACAAATATAGGAATGGACGATTATCGAGCAAGTGTAGAGGTAATAGGCCTATAGCACACCTCAGATAATGTGCCGCAGTTTGTGCATATCACATCTGCATGAAATCTCCTAATTTTTAATCCTATTAAGGTCAAACACACATGGGGAAAAATTAATTCATTTTATTTATATAGATAGATAGATAGATGAAAGATAATTTATATAATTAATTAAAACTTTATGATATACTAGCTGTGCCTGCCTGACCACGTGTTGCTCTGGTTGACACAAGTATTAGATTGATTTGTGATGCACACAAACACACACGGACGCACAAGCTCACATACATAAGGAGATTTTCAAGTATATAACCTGTCAGTTTCTGGTTATGATTAAATGTTAGTCAGACAATATAGTTTACTGTGTAAGGTTTTGGCAAAATCCGGGTCTCAGCTATATTATTTGCTTAATCTGTTTTATTTTCATTTTTTATTTAGCATGTAAAGAAAGAATTTTAGTCAATCGTACATTAAAAAAATAGTTTTATCTAGCTTTAAAAAAATGATGAAATAATGTGCCGACGTATCAAAAAACAATATTTAATAACATGTACGATCTATGTAAACACAAAAGAGTTAGCATGGTAGCATAACTGTATAAGAACAATTAACGTTTACAGTATATTTAATGTAAAAAATATCAGAATTCTTGGCTTATGAACATGTCTCAATGTGTCACAATTGGTTATTATGTTTATATTTGGTTTATTTTATTTTAAACAATTGCCTCTAGTAGAGAGTGATGCCATATTTGAAAATTTCTGGAGCGTTCGTTTTTATAAGATTTCAATTCTGGAATGAGCAAATTGTCAGCTCTCGGCCAATGAGATTTGGCAGAATGTGAGAAGGGAGAATGTATTTTTAAATTGGGAAATGGAAAGATCATGCTATGTCTATGAGTATATGATCCAGTTAATAAGGATGTAATCCCATATCTGTCAAAAGTGCAGAAATCCTCCTGGTGATGAGGTGGTGGTAGTAGGAGGACTTATTATTTAGAGTGAAAAATAGGAACAACTTTCTCAAAAGATAGTTACAATTGTGATGTTGTTGCTCCTAGGATGAAATATAGGATTTTATCATAATGACTAAAAGTAGCTAAAAACGGCACTCTAAAGTTACACAAGATAAGAACTAATAGTCTAGATATAATAAATTTGTATGTGGCATATATTGCAAACCTACGGTATTTTGGTCCAGAGGGGAATTTCTGCAATCAAAATATTATATAGGAGAGGAGATAATTTATATAATTAAATGTTTTTTTTTAATAAAATATTTGTTTTATTTGATAACTAACGGGGGGTACCCTGCATTGCCCGGGTGTTTGGAGGTAAATCAAAAATCTGGGGGGGGGGTAAAATTAAAAAATTTTGGTAGGTGAGTATGAGGATCGAACTCGAACCCTTGAGGCGAAGTTGGAAATTAAAGTGTAAAAAAAAAAGGTGTGACGTTAACCATTGGGCCACCGTGAGATACTAACAGAAACATGTTTGAATTTATTTAATTACTTGGATTTGGCAGGGGCACGTTTTAATGACTTAATGAGGTATTTCATTTACTGCAAGAACGCTTTTTTTTTTTTTCCAAAAAAAAAATGGGGGGGGGCAGCTCCCCTTGTCAAAATTGAATAGCAATTGTCTGATGTAAGGAAAATATTTCCACATTAATCAAAGCTGATTGCTTTCAGACATTCCCGGTGATAGCCGGAAAATACCGCCAGAATAAGTGTCGCTTTTATTATACGACAAAGCCTAATCCACATGCGGCGAGCGACAAATGTTGAATATTTATCTTCCCGAAGTCGAGCAAATTAAATAGACAGGCGAGCTCCGTTGTTAACTCGAAGATATCATGATTTATATGTGATATAAAAAGTTTTAAGAAGTTGTGAGCTGACCAAGCGCTTCTCTGAAAAAAGCCTTTCTTGGACATACACAAAAAGCGAATATACATAAACACATTTTCGCTTTTATATATATAGATACAAGAAGTGTTTTTTTTGTTTTGTTTAAAATCAGTTTTATTTCGTGATAACACAAGAAGTGTTAAAACTAAAGTAAATTTTTTTAATAAATATATGGTCTCATTTTTCATATCTAGACCCTGTGGCGTTCGATAATCAACCATATCCACTTCCAGTAGTTTGATTTTTCTTTTTTTTTTCTTTTTTTTTTTTTTTTTTTTTTTTTTTTGAGCACTGACCTTGGACATTACCCTATTTGCTTTATCAATTCTTTTTGTCTTGAAATTAATACATCCAGCATTTTTTTTTTTTTTCTAACTTGCTAACCTGTATGTGATGGGACTGGTGTGTGTGTGTTACAGAAGATGACAACATTAGTACCATCCTGATCTCCTGTTAATTAAGCTCTTTTTTTTCTGGTATTTTTTTTTTTTTTTTACATAGGCGTCACCACTTATCAAGGCCGGTGGGCCATTCAAGGATAAGGGTTAAAGAGTGTAGAGTAGTCAAAACGACAATATAGTAATCGATAGTAATGGAAGTTCGGTAAATTTGTTAACTTAAGTGGAACGGCTCATCAGAAACTTGTTCACGTTACACTTGAAGACAACCATATTATAGACAGCTGGAAAGCAGGAAAACAGAAGACAATTCCACAGGCATGCAGTTCTAAGAAAGAAGCTTTGATCATGGAATCTATGTTTAGGTTTAGGTACAGATAAAGAGTGGGGAAAATTATTGATAATGTTTTCAGCTAGTCTAGTGTTTCTTGTGAAAGTTTGGCGAGGGGGGACCATAGATTGAAGCTCAGTTGAACACTTTCCATGAAAATAACGATAAAGCAGAGACAAACTCGCAACATCTCTTCTGTGAGATAGAGGTTGCAGTGAAGAGAAAAGGACATCTCCCACCAGGCCACGAAGTCTATTTTGAACCCTATCAAGGCAGGACGTCTTTTCTAGCAGCTCCTGCCCATATGTGGCAATAGTATTCCATCCTTGGACGTATCTGGCTCTTATATAAATAGAGAATTGCATCAGCAGTGAGATATCTACTGGATCGATAGAAAGATCCGACCATTTTTCCAGCGGCCTTTGCAACAGATTTGATGTACGTATTCCATTTGAGATCAGGAGTAAAGGTCAAGCCCAGAAGCCTGTCAAAACTTGAGGCCTCCCCAAGACGAGAGCCATTCATTTTAATTGATGTCAGATGGGGATCAGAACGTTGATGATGTAAAGATAGAAGCTTGGTTTTAGATACATTAAAAGTAACCAGCCACTCCTTTCCCCATTGTACAACGTGATCAAGATCAGAGGAGAGAGAATTAGAGAGAACTTGGTCGTTTACTGTCTTAGATGTGCTTCCATAGATGGTAGTGTCGTCAGCAAAAATGTCTACGAATGATGTAAGGATGTGATTTGGAAGATCATTAATGTAGATCAGGAAAAGAGTTGGACCCCTGAGGGACTCCAGCATTTATACTGTGAGCTTCTGATTTTTACCCATCAGCTACTACTCTTATGAATCTATCAGAGAGAAATGATTTAATAATTGAGAAGACATTTCCAGCTATACCATAGCTGGAGATCTTGTGAAGTAAACCTTTATGCCATACCCTATCAAAGGCCTTTGATATGTCAAGAGCAATTGCCCTAGAAATGTTGCCTCTGTCGAGAGATTCGCTAATCCTATGTGATATAACTGTAAGCACATCTGCTGTAGATCTAGCAGAACGGAAACCATATTGTGTGTCACTAAGAAGGTTATTTTTGCTGAGATGGTTGATTACTTCTGTATTTAACACAGATTCCAGCAACTTACTCATGACGCACAGGAGACTTATTGGCCTGTACTGTATGCGATTTTTGATAGTATTTTCAAGTTTTACAGTATCTTTTGCTTATTATATTGTCATGCGAGAATATAGAATAGTTACAAAGCAGTATCCCTTCCCCAAGAAGCATGGTACCTACATAAGTGCCAATTGTCTTAATAATTGAGCACTCTGCTAGAGTTCTCTCCCACTATTCCTTTATATCTATAATATAAAGCTGGACGTCTGTGAGTGTGTCTGGTCACGAATAGGCTCCTATATGGTTGACTATTATAGAAAACTGATTACGTATAATGATAAAAGATGTATCGATACACAGGAATGGGTATGTTTGATCTGGCATAATGATGATTCATTAAAATTGTGGGGTCTGCATACGCGCCTGGTCCACAAAGTATGGAAATAAAAATTTAAAAAATTAAAAAAACGTTTTCAAGTGTTTTTGATATAGATGTACATAATAATAATTGATAAGTATGTTTTAACTTAAATAGGGATGGTATAATAAAATTGTGGGTCTGCGTTCGCGTTTGGCCTCCATAGAATGGAAATAGGCACACACTTTAATAAAGACTTTTTATATTTATCTGCATAAGTATACTTTGATAATTATGTTTCAGTTTGAAGAAATATGGTATAATAAAATTATGGGGTGTTCGTTCGCGCCTGACCTCCATAGAATGAAAATATGTCACAAAGTTTAACAAGGTTTTTTAATATAGATCCACAGAATATTGTGATAAGTGTTTCAGTGTGAACAGGTATGGTATAATAAATTATGGGGATTATCTATTTTATTTTTACTTTCATCATATTTTGCTTTGGTTTTGATACTCCCAAATTCGAAGCTATCTCTTTACAATCCTTCCTTTTGATAACCTATCATACTTTCATAAATCAGAGTCCATTTTCTGTAGGCTGTTTTTGAACCCAGTCAACGACGGGTACTTTTGCTAATATATATATATATATATATATACTAGCAGGGGGACCCAACATTGCCAATGAATGACGATCAACAAATGCTCCACATTTTCAATACATGTATAGTCGGCTTAATTGTTTGTTCTAGTTTGGGGACAAACCGCGGTAAACCGGAAAGAAACTTCATGTGCTTCACCTCACTGACTTAGTTTGCAATACATTGTAGTCTACATATTGCTAGAGACTCTACTGTTAATTTTATAAAATTATTTTTTGTGTTTCTTTACAATAGCGTGTCGTCCTCAGGATTGTTACACCATTAACAAATATTTGAAGCCAAACCTTTCCGGAAAAAAGGTCCAATTGATAATTGTAGCCAAATTTTCACAAAGCCAAATTTTTAAACACACAAATAAACATTTAAAGATTTTCGAGTATTCTGAAAACGAATATCGCATGTAAATTTGTAGCCTACAAATAGTTTATATGTAATAACATTATGCTTTCAGATGGTAAGCCAAACAAAGCGCTGCATGCGTTGTTTTGCTTATGGCGACAATAGAAAAACATTTTTACATACTTACGTGTCATGCATAAATTAGTATAAATTACAAAAATGGTCCAATAGAAAAATAATAATACACAGAATTTACAACAGACATAAGAAAATAATAAATTTATTTAAATAACATAATTTTTTTGTAGAATTAATTTACTAGAATAAAATTTAAAAAGAATGTTAATTTATTTGAATAACAATGATTGTTTGCTTTATTATTATTATTATTATTATTATTATTATTATTATTATTTAAATAAAATTAAAAGGATTTTTGATTCTTTTAAAATCAAATTAAAAGGAGCAGAACATGTCTTTGGTTTTAAAAAAAGTCTTTGTGCTTCTTTACAATAGTGTGAAAAACAAATTTTGTTAATTTATACTAATTTAAACAAGACACATAAGTATCTAATGTTTTCACCTGAAATGCGTCCGTTTAAAACATCACCAATCCACAAAAGCACAATAAAAAATATATAAATATTTATATATTTACTTACACACACACACACACACACACTTTATTTTTTTTTAACAATTTAAAATATTAAATTTGGCTTTTTTGTTTGTGAAAATTTGCCTACAATTATCAATTTGGCTTTGTTTTGGAAAGATTTGGCTTCAAATATTTTATGGTCTGGCAACCATGAGGACGGTGCGCTATTGTAAATAAGAACCTTATTTTTATATAATGGCTTGAATTAAAGTTTAAAATGCAAAAGTCAATTATCATAGTTCCATTGTGCTCTAAAGAGAAGAATTCATTTTGAACGTGCCCCTGCCTTATCAAAATCAAAGATCCTGTTGATTTTATACGTGAGGCCCTTCTGCTTATGCGGTGATAAAACTTCTCAAATGCACTTATGATGTTAGGCTGTTGATATTTATTTTTAAGTCCTTAATGTTTAGTTTTTAGAGATACATTCATCAGTAATAACTACTGTGTTTATTTAGATTGGCACTTATAACGGTAATTAAAAAGTAAAGGAAATACAGAAAAACCTGCATGATGTATGCACCAGTCATAGTACAAAAATGAAACATTCCAAAAGTCAAGTAATTGGATCAAGTAGTTTTGGTAGGCATAGCCAAAAAAAAATATTAGAAAAAACAAGTTTTTAAAATTAATTAAAATCTATTAAAATTCATACTTTTTTTTCCCCCAGAAAGATAAAAGCCTGAATTTTATCATATTAAAAGCAGAACAATATAAAACCTTTTCTACTATTTTTAATAGAATTTTAAATTTTCCAAAAAAAAAAGACACTGTTCCTCCATTTTTGTCTTGATTTATATATTTTTTAAAAAAGGTTTTTGAATCAATTTTCTTCTTTTTTTTTTGTCTAAATAAAATATAGGATGATTTGCTATCAGAATATTCAAAAACATTATAACATAAGTACCTGAATTTCAGATAATTCCATCTTTTATCTCATTCTATAGATTTCACATAGTAAAATTAAAAAGTCCAAATCTTAATGGTAGCTTAGAAAAACTACAGTAGCCTTTACATGAATAGTCATTTGGTCCTATAAATTTCTATGTATTTTTAACTACTATCTACTTTAAATCTACTTTATAAGGGTAATTATTTTTTTTATAAGTGATCTGTTGCCTACATAACCTCTGAAGTTAAGCAACGATGAGCCTGGCCAGTACCAGATGAGTGACCATTTTAGGAATGCCAGGCACCGTATGTGTTGGAGACAACTCCTGCATCTAGTGTCAAGGTTGGTTGTCTTGATCCTGTTTTGTCATCAGGACCAACTGTTTTGGGGCAGGAATGTGGTAGATGCAAGTCCCCCACATTTTAAACTAAGTCCAGCGCAAGTCACAGCAAAAAGGAAAAGGGGGTGATAACAACTGTTTGTAAATATGAACAACTGTGTGTAGGTCTTATTGTCTACCATAGGTGAGTTAATATCAATTGTAGGTAAAACGTACATATGTAAATATCGATTATGAAAACCAAAAATACACTGTTATAAAGTGCATTCTTCACTTAATAATCAGTGAAAATTTTGTATTGATTTTTGGTAGATTTTTAAAGAGAGACTCCATCAAAAAATATTTACTCCCTCCTTCCGTTTTGGCCATGCCTAAGTTTTGTCAATGTTAAGATTCTTTCCAACTCCAAAAAAACCTTTACAATGTCCACTTTTAAAAGTTTTTGGGGGTGCTGGGCAGATCTGTATGAGAGTACCCACCCGTAAAAATGCATATTTTTCACCTTTTGTTTAACATTTTTTCCTACAAATATCATAGATTACAGACTTAAGTATGATATTAGCAGAAAAAAAAATTGAAAAAAAAAAAAATTAATAACTTTTAAAAAGGGGTTCACATTCTAGTTAGAACATTCTATTTTATTGCTACCTGACTTACTGCCCATTTCTTTACCGACATGTCATGTGACCGGTGAGATTTCCTTAAATTCCCTTAGACCACGGTGGTAATTGTAGCCTTGTAGACCAACACAAAACCTACTTTAAGAAACTTACTTTTGGGTGTGCTGAAAACAAATATCGCGTTTAAAATTGAGGCTGGTAACTAGTTTTCACGATAATGAAAAGATACTTTTCGCATGTTTCATGTAGTAATATAACGCGGCAGCCATATTTGTTAATTTTTTTCTTGGTTTCCACCTTAACATTTTCCTTTAAAATGATGACTGTTTTTGGGGTTTTCGGGTATGCTGAAAGCGGATATCACATTTATATTTTTTCACAAAGTAGAACGTTATAACGAGAAAGTGAACCCCTTAAGTCATATAAATTTTTTTTTTTTTCAAATTTTTTTCTGCTAAAATGATACTTAAGTCTGTAATCTATAGGTACCTCCAACGCACACTGTTATTTATTTCACTTACCTTAAAGTTGTAAATAAAATTGGACATAAAATCAATATTATGTTAAAAACAAGGCCGATAGCCATTAGTCGCGTGCTCTCGTGTAATGAATGAATGTGTGAATGTAGGATTGACATGAAATTCTTAAAGATAAACTAAAATGACCGAAAAATGGGCTGAAATGACTTAAATAAATAAAAAGTTCATGACTTAGAATGACTTTAATGAACTTAAGGATGAATTGAATGACCTTAAGAATGACTTGAATCCTTCAAAAACAACTTGAATGATCTGGAGAATGAATTGAATGGCTTTGAAACTGACTGGTTGTAAAGTGGGTGATCATTTTACATTAAATTAATACAGAAAAGTGATCCCCCACTTTATATCACAATAAGTGCAGCATGTAGTAAGAACAGATACTACCCTTTGATCTTGTTTATATATTTTATTGCTTTTTTAAAAAATTTTGAAAATACAATTAAGTAAAAAACAAAAGATTTTTGAACAACAAAATTAGGCACAAGGCCCTACAAGAAATTGGGGAGGGGAATGGTTCAGGGTCTTTGTGACTAAAGTGATTAAAAAGTAATAAATGTAGACTTTGGAGTCTTACTCTTGACTGGCAACATTTACCAAAATACCTCATTCACTCTATGGATCTTAAACTAACTAATAAATCCCCAGCGTTTAAGAATCAAGAATCTTGGCCAAAAGGTCAAGAAAAGCTTAAAAAGCTAAGAACAGCATCTATTAACAACAGACCTTTAATCTTAACCAAAAAGGCCAAGCACAAAATTGTTACAGACAAACCGACCGACGGAGTGACTTATAGAG
Organism: Euprymna scolopes; assembly: GCF_053919585.1. Lineage (NCBI taxonomy): Eukaryota > Metazoa > Mollusca > Cephalopoda > Sepiida > Sepiolidae > Euprymna > Euprymna scolopes. Next base: position 84,914,153 of record NC_136487.1, on the reverse strand, counting down.
TCGCTTGCACACGACTAAAAACACTTTTTCTTTATAATTTTTTTTTTTTTCACAGTAATATAATTATTTGAATTACAGCAAGAAAACAATTCTAAAAAGTAATTATTTTTTTAAAAAGCTTTAAATGATATTAAATTCAAATATTACACAATATGAAGTTTAAACAATGATTTTTTTTTATAACGGGTTTCAAATAAAAAAAAGAAGATATATTCATATAATAGAATATATGATTCTTGAGATAATAAAAATTGCAAATCCAAAATCGTCCTAAAAGTAGTTTTGATTTTATTATTTAAATTGATAGAGGGTAATCTTTTTTTTTTTTTTTTTTTTTTTTTTTTGCGCCTTTTTCCAAAAAGTTACAGAGGCCTGTAAGCAACATTATCTTTAGATACATAAGTGTCAACAGAAGATGTTAAAATTAATTTTATTTCATTATCTTTCGTCTTAAATAAAAAGAGGAGACAACTTAAATCGAAGTTGAGAGGTCAAAAAGAAGCCTTACATTCAAACCAGTTTAAATCGCTAAAAATCGTAAAGATTGATTTTCTTAGTTTTAAATAAAATACTTCATCGATTTACATAATTTTTGTGTTCTGTCACGAGTCCGTACATTAGGTACAGGCAATTTAATGGCTACTTCCATAGGGGGGCATGGTTTTTAATGCCGGTTAATCATAAAGTTTTTTAAAATTTTCGAGTACTTTTTTATTGTATTTGAAAGGTTATAGTTTAAAGTTAATTTCTCAAAGAAAAAAAGTGTGTAAAATAAAAAAAATACATGGAATAATTTTATCTCAAATTTGAAAAACCCTAGATTTCACATAAAAATTCATTATGACAAAAATCACGTTTACATTTTTCTGGCAAGGAAAATATAAGTTTTCTGGAATTATTTCCAAGTTAAGTATTGAGTTAAAGTCTTAAGATAATGAATTAATACAATAAATATACTTAACTTTTGCTAAAAAAGTAATAATTATCCAAAAATGTATCACTGGTTGAACCGAGACTTGTTTATCGTATCTGAAAAACTCTGGCGGCAATATTCAAATATGTATGGAAGGACAAATTAGACATTTATTTATGTCTTTATTTAACATTATTCTGGCATACCGAGCGACTTTTTTTTTAGTCGCAGACCCTCCTTGCTTCATTTAAAAATGCAGAAAAGTTAATTAAATTCATTAATTATACTACTGACAATTTATTCTTTGAAAAAAAAAAAAAGTTAGCACCATTATTTATTAATATTAATACAGAATTACAATTGGTTAAGAAAATAATTTATAATTATTGAAAAAATTACACACTAAAAAAAAATACAGACTGACGTTAAAATTTATCATAATGTTTACGTGAAATTTAAAGTTCATAAACACAAACAGGCGGGTAGTTGAAAATAGGAGGAGGGTTGGCAAAACAGACTGGTTTTCTTTTCAACTCTGCGCATCCGTACTTACTGACATGGAACGTTCTTATAATTTTTGCCATTTTTTAATTAAATTATTTTTCTATGTTCCTGTTTTTCGATTTAATTTTTTTTACTTTATTTTCCAAGATTATATGAACATTATTTTACGTTGATAATTATACATTCTTGAGTGCAATGGAAATATTAGAATCTTACATGTAAAGATTATGTTAAAAATGTAAGCATAAAAAAAAAGTAGAAATATTTTTTGCAATTATAACTTTTTATGTGTGAAAAACAATTTTTTATGTGTGAAAAACAATGCTTAATTCAATGATAATATTGGTAGTTCGGGAAATTAATTTTTCTTCGAGTTATATCAATTTTATTAATACGGATTTCAGGGTCTTTTTTCGTAATGTTCCTGTAAAAATTATTTTATTTTATTGTTACAAATTACGATGCTTTATTTACATAAAAAAAAACAAAAATAAATTCTTGCATTTTTTATTTACTACTGAAAATCATAATTTTAGTAAAGGTATTTTTTGTTTAAACAAAATAATACATTTCCACTAAGATTTAAATAAAAATAATTGGTTCATTATATTCCGCGATCATTATTTGATAAATACTGAAATTTTCATTAAAATTGGTTGATTTCCGGATTTTAAGTAAAGGGAGGGGTCAAAATGTTTATACATTTCGAGCATCGGCATTCATTTTGCCCATACCTACCGTACATCAGACTTTTCAGTATTTTCTTTACTTTTGATTGCTGCCATAAGTACCAATCTAAATAAGTGCCTACAATACTAATTAGCAGTATTACCACAGCAAGTAAAAATTCAGCTAAATGTTTGTAATTTTACAGATTTAGAATATTAACTAGCGAGGCGTACCCGGCATTGCCCGGGTGTTTGGAGGTATGTGGGGGGGTGTTAAAAAAAAAAAGTAAGTATGAGGATCGAACCCGAACCGTTGAGGCAAAGTTGTAAATTAAAGTGTGAAAAAAAAAACGTGCGACGTTAACCATTGCCCCACCGCGAGATGCTAACGGAAACACGTTTGAATTTATTTAATTACTTGAATTTAGCAGGTGCTCGTTTTAATGAGTTAATGAGGTCAAGTTTGACTGCAGGATTTCATTTACTGCTGATCGCTTTTTTTTTTCCCCCGCAAGATATTATAGGAAAAAAACTAACCCACATGCAGCGAGCGACAAATGTTGAATATTTATCTTCCCGAAATTGAGCAAATTAAATAGACAGGCGAGCTTTGTTGTTAACTGTGAGATATTACGATTTATATGTGACATAAAAAGTTTTTAAAAGTTGTGAAGTGAGCGACCGCTTCTCTGAAAGAAGCCTTCTGTAGACACACAGAAAAAGCGAACACATATACATACATACATATATTTTCGCTTTTATATTTATAGATAGAAGTAACATTTCAAGGTGCTGTTTAACAATTTGTCACTGTGCAGCGAGAGAAAACTCTCGTTTACTAAGATTCGTTCATGTTTTCATCTCACAATGGAGGACGCGATATTTTATTTATTTATTTTCTCTTTTTAAATCAAAGCAATTAAAAAAGAAAACTGCGCCAAATTATTTTATTTTATTTATTTTTTTTTTTTTTTGTAATGTTAAAAACTAGATGTTGGTGTTAATATTATAAGCTTTGTTACAGTAAAAAAAAAAAAAAAAAAAAAAAAAAAAAAAAAAAAAAAACACGCCACAGCTTTAAAAGTTTCATCCTTGTTTTATTAAAGAGTTTCATTCTTGGTAGTTTTTAAAGGTTAAAGACTAATTTCTTAATAACCTTACCATAACATTTACTTTTTAATTAAGAAAAAAAAAAGTTGCAGAACTTTTTTTAAATGTTTTCATCTAATGAAAAATATTGTGGGTTTGTTGGTTTTCTCTTAATGGTCGCGTAAAGACTACATTTTGTATTATTAATGTTATCACTTTTGTTACATTGAAAAAAAATTGTCGTAGCTTTCTTTTTTTTCTTTTTTTTTTTTTAAATGTTTTGATCTAAAAAAAAATATATTGCGTCCTAAATTCTGATCCATATCTGGCATCAATTGAAATGAATACCTCTCGTCTTGAGAAGGCCTCGTGTTTTGACAAGCTTCTGGGATTGACCTTTACTCCTGATCTTAAATGGAACACATACATCAAATCTGTTGCCAAGGCCGCTGGAAAAATGGTGGGATCCTTCTATCGATCCAATAGATATCTCACTGCTGATGCAATTCTCTATCTATATGAGAGCCAGGTATGTCCAGGGATGGAATACTGTTGCCACATCTGGGCAGGAGCTGCTTTAAAGGACTTGTCCTGCTTTGATAGAGTTCAAAATAGACTTCGTAGCCTCATAGGAGATGTCCTTTTCTCTTCCCTGCAACCTCTATCTCACACTCTGATGTATCGTTATTTTCATGGAAAGTGTTTGACTGAGCTTCAGTCTATGGTCACCCCTCGCCAAACTTTCACAAGAAACACTCGTCTAGCTGAAAACATTATCAATAATTCCCCCCACTCTTTATCTGTGCCTAAACCTAAATGTAGATTCCATGAACAAAGCTTCTTTCTTAGAACTGCACGCCTGTGGAATTGTCTTCTGTTTTCCTGCTTTCCAGCTGACTACAATATGGTTGTCTTCAAGTCTAACGTAAACAAGTTCTTGATGAGCCGTTCCACTTGTTAACCAATTTACCGAATTTTCATTACTAACGATTACTATATTGTTCAATTTCTACTGTATACTTTTTAATCCTTATCCTCGAATGGCCTCTTTGCCTTGATAAGTGGTGATGCCTCTGTAAGAAAAAAAAAATTGAGATGAAAGACTGAATAAATCTCTTAGTAAACGAGAGTTGTCTCCCTCTACAGTGACAAATTGTAAATCAGCGAGGAAATAAAAGAAAGAAAATATGATAAAAAGGGAGGTAATTTCAATCTGTAATTGTAAATAAGGGAGATAATTTATTGTGTGTGTGTGCTTCTTAGGATATGATTTCTTTAAATGTGGCATTTTAAGCGAAAACAATATTACATACTTTCCTGCCGAAAATAGTAATATGTCCGAAAAATCGAGTAGAAAGTTAGTTGAAAGTAATTTTTTATGGAAAATTGGGTAAAATCGCATTTAGACGTTATAAAGTAGACAAGCGAATATTTTGGATTACTTGTTGTTCATGGCTGCAATATTTGTTGTTTATAGCGATTCTTTTTTTTTTTTTTTTTTTTACTAAAAACGCAATAACAGTTGTTATATACTCAATGAATTTTCGTAATTTTTTGATTATCTTACTTTTTTCCGACTGTAATATTGTTTTTGCTTAAAACAATATATTTAAAATAAAATGTATTTGTTGTCGACTATATCTTAACAACCACCATTTTTTTTTTTTTTTTTCAAATTAAAATTTGTTAATCTTTCTCTGCTGATTAATCAAACTGTTGTTTTTAAATGTTATTTTGAAGATTTAATTTTCTGCTTAGTTCATTACTTTTAACTTTTATGGGTCTAAATTTGTAGGTTAACACCCTCGAAAAGTAATTCTAATTTTTTTTAAACGATTTTGAAAACAAGTAAAAGAAAACAATTACGTTATAATTTAGAGTGAGGATCATCCATCAGTAGTGTTGTAAATGTAAAACGTAAAATGATCCCCCATTTCCAAACTATTCTTGTTTTTAGAGCAGTTAATCAATTGTTACAAATAACTTTGAGACCTAGTGACTCCTCTTCTATAAAAAAAAAAACAAAAAAACTTGTAAAACCACTCATAATCGCCTAAAAAGCATTTTGTCTGATTAAAATATATAGGAAATAAAGGGTTGTGAAAACAAAGGTTGATTAATTCAGCTTTACTATCATAATAGATAAAGCCAGGTAGTATAATATAATTATTTCATTAGTTACAATTCAGTTCTTTTAACAAAAATAGAAATTATTTTATCAGCTACAATTTTTGAAAATGAAACGTGTTTGCTGGTGGATTCTATAAAACAAGCTATAAAATCCGTTTAATAATGTAGATAAGGAAAGGTCATATATCATTCAACATCAGGGCGTTACACATTGTACTACTTTCGGAGCTGCTTCAACTCTCATTCACAAAATTGGAGTTGACTTTCATGTGACAGTTGAAGCAGCTCTAAAAGCAGTGTAAAGCCCTGGTAATTCATCTGTTGAATGATTTAAAACTTTTCATTATCTACATTATAAAACTGATTTTGTATCTTGTTTCATAGAATCTACCAACAAGTTTCATTTTCAAAAAGGAGTCACTTCAGCTCTACTTCCTTAAAAAAATAGAGGCTCTTTTTCAGCATCTCCTAGTGAAAATGTACCTTTCATTAACATTCTATTTCACCAACAAGTGATCAAAATATAGGTGTTGCCATCAAGATCTCATCCATATCGTGGGGATTTTACTTGAGATCAAAGCTGTAAGATATTTGACAAAATCTCGCTAATATTTTTATAGGATTTAAATTTATGTTACTCTTATATTTGTCAAGAACTTTGCAGCAAAGTCTACTCTTTGCAATCAGGGCAACCTACCCCCTCTATATTTCCTCCAGTGACTGAAAACATTATGCGACATACAAATATCTGTACGTGATGTTGCTAAGCTTATCAAAACGTTGATTCCAGTAAAGCAATCCTCTATCTGTATAAAGCCAAATACATCCTAAAATGGAGTACTTTTGTCACATCTGGACAGGAGCTGCTCGGCATGCCCTATCCTGCCTTGATAGTTCAAAACCGGTTTTCTCTTCCCTGCAAAAAAGTGATGTTGCGAGCTGGTCTCTGATTTATCATTATTTTTATAGCAAGTTCTTGACTGAACTCCAATCTGTGGTTCCTCCTTGTCTAACTTTTACAAAAAAAGAAAACCCTCGACTATCTACAACCACTATATACGATTTCACTCTCTAGCTGTGCCCAAATCTAAATGTGAATTCCATGAATAAATGTTCTTTTCCAAAACTGCCTGCCTGTGGAACACTCTTCCACTGGCCTCGTTTCTGGTTGAATACTAATGTAAACAAGTTCTTGTTTAGCCGTCTCCGTAAATAATCAAATTCTACCCAATTTACACCATTAACGATTACTACATTACCACCTTACATTCATTAACCCTTATTCTCGAGTGGCCTTCGGGCCTTGATAAGTGGTGACTCCCAAGTGAAAAAAAAAATATTTCAATGCCTATTTGTTTTTTTTTTTGTTTGTTTGACCATTTAAATTATTTGCAACATGTTACTGTATTAGAAAAGATGTTAGTGTAATGAAACTTTTTTATGAATATTAATCTTTAAAAGGTATCTTCAAAATAGTATAAAAATTAAATGATATTTGGCATGATAATTATAATTAATTTTTTTGTAAAAAAAAAAAAAAAAAAAAAGTCTCATCTAATAGGTTTCACACTATCTACCAACCTCCCTGTCCCATTGCTGCAATATTGCAACCCTGTCCTTACTTTACAAGTACTTTGATGGAATGTGCACTAATGATCTTGTTTCACTAGTGCCCCTCCCCCAAACATAAATACCCCCAACTGACCTGTCATTCAGCAAAATCTCCCTCCTACAAGTCCGATGCATATAAGTTTTGTTGACTCATCCATTTAAATAACTAAGCCCTACTCAAGTTCCACCATTACTGATCATCATTGTGTTATCTCACCAACAACCTAACACTTATTAACTCTGTTCCGTGAGTGGCCTAGCCTTGTTAAGTAGTGACTTTCAAGTAAAAAAAAAAATACCCTGATGCTTATGACTTTAATAGCATCTTTCCTTGAACTGCTAGCCTTTGGAATTCCCTTCCTGCCCACTGTTTTTCTGACTATACCAGCATGCAGAAGTTTAAATGTAATGTGAACAAACATCTTGATGCAAAACTCTTCACTAAGGATACCTATGTAGGTATGGTCCCCTAATTCATAGTGGCTCTTTATGCCTCAGTGGCAATTGCCTTGTTTGGGGTGAGTAAAAGTAAAAACAAAACAAAAAAAATTATTCATTAACATTAAATATTTATTTTTTATTAACTTTAAATAAGAATAATGGCAAAATTGTGTACAAAAATGAATTTTCAATTAAAAAAAAAATAGATATCTTTAGCAATAAAATACTTGTCAAAACTACAAAACAAAAGTTTAAATATTTAAGAAAATTGCTTCAAAAGTTTTCTCCAGAGTAACTGCTGCCATTGAAAGAACTTTTTCCAGACTGTCATCAAAATGACCCATTTAGAAATGTAACACCTATGGAACAAGGCATGATTGCTTTTATACAAAAATCTGGGAAGCTGAAATTTTTCTCATGTGTAACTCTTTCTCTCGTACATTTATTACAATTATTTAAAAAAAAAATTAAGTTTATCAATTCAACTGAATATAAAAAGGAGCCCTAACACAGCCATTGTAAAGCAGGCCTGGTTACTGAAAAATGACATCATGCCTGCGGTATAAGCAAGCAAGATCTGTTCAACAGTCAGATTGTTGATAATGTACAAAAAGAATTAGAAAACTTTTTTAAAATGTATGGAAAAAGAGGAAAATAATGATACAATCTAAACTGAAACTGAATTTATTCAATAAAAGAATAACAAGAATTCAAAAGGAAATTGCTTCATTGTATCATGGATTTTTAAAGACTAAACTTTGTTTATTATTTACTTAAAAATTGCATTTGATAAAAGGAAACTATTTGATTTATACTGAAACTGAATTTTATTCAATATAAAAAAAACAAGCATTATGTATATAAAATTATGTATGCTTGAAGCAGGAGAAAATTAAATAAATAAAAAATACTGCAAGAAACAATGAAATACTTTATTATTTAAATGAATGTAGGTAATAAAAAAACATTAAAATCGAATAATAAATATTTTTTTAAAAATGATGATTGATTTATACAAAAAAAACTTCCTGACAGAAATAATAAACTTTACATATTTTTTTACACACACACGCAAAGTATTTAATGAATTTAAAAAACAAATGAAGAAGCTAAAACTCTTATCATAAAGTCACGATTGAGGTTAAAATTTTTCTAAAATGATTTGACATAATGTTTGCTGTACTTAAGAAAAAGGGTTGTAAAAAAATACCATTTAAAAATTATTTTAAAACAGGTGTATTTTGAACTTCTAGTGATTTGTGAATTAAATACTCCTTTAACAAATACAAAATTTTTACAGTATTTTCCCGGCAAAAATATTCCCTTATAAGGGCACATCTCCAAATGTAAAATCATATTTTATCTTTCAGAAAATAAAATACAGACACTTTTCAATCAGTTTTATAAATCCTTCGGAAGTTAAATAGAAAATGACCATACTTTGTAAATACTCAGTACCGTGGCCATTGTACTTTATTCTGTGATGTCAGCAGGTCACATGACTTTTAGCAAACGGATTTCTATTTACATTGGTTTTAGCCCTATTCTCCTTGCTCCAGCAAGCCTTCCTTTTTGGAGGGCTTCACAAAGCCCTGTGTATTACAATGTTAAGATTTTCCTGGTTAGTGGTGTACAAACGAAGCAACTTCTATTCTGAACCTTCACTGAAATGTTATTATTGCATTAAGTAACCAGAAAAAAAAAAAAAAAAACTTATAAACTGAAAATTTAGGATTTTATTTTCTTCTCTTGATTAATGGACTGATGGAACAAAATTTGTTTTGTTATAGTAGTATCATTAATACCTGTTCCATCTCCTTACAACTTGATATTACAAGGGTTTTTATGTTATGCAATCTAAAGTAGGTTTAGAGTCAACAAGTGACCAACACCTCACACATGGAAAATGTTCAATAATAATAAAAATTTATGAAGATGGATTATTGTTTAGTCTAACTTAGTTAATTGCTGAATTTTAATTTGGATTATTTGGTTATCTCATAATTTCTGCTGCTGCTGCTGCTTTTTTTTTCTCATACAATAATCTCTACTTATATCTAAAAGGCACTTTGTGTGTGTGAGAGTTTGTTCTTTATGGACTCCAAAACAATTCGGCTGATTTTTTTCTAAATTTCACACAATGTACTTTGTGTCTGGGAGTGTTCTTAGGTAAGTTTTGTATCTGAGTACCTCCAATAAGTCGATAATTGAATCAATCTGATTTAAAGAAGGAACAGTTTGATTTGGACCAAAGTTAAAACTCTGATACAGTCTAACATCACAAGTGTATTTTGAGAAGTTTTATCATCGCACAAGTAGAAGGGCCCAGAATATAAAATCAACAATAAGTTCTTTAATAAGACATAGGGGCGTGTTCAAAATTAATGTTTCTGTTTCGAACACAACTGAACCATGATACTTTTGCATTTTAGGCTTTAATTTAAGCCATTATATAAAACTAATTTTATCAAATCAACAGTGCAGTGTAAACTATAATGTATTTTATACTAAGTCACTGCAGGGAGGCATATGAAGCTTCCTCACGGTACATCACGATGGGTCCCCCAACTAGAGTAGACAATCGATTTGATTGAAAGTGGACGATTTCACCGATTTTAATAATTAAAATATTGGAAGTGTGAAATATTTGTTGATCTTCATTCAATCCTAAGCAACGTCGGATCACCCTGATAGTAATCAATAATCATAGATTTTCATAATGTATGTATTATACGATTTTATTTTTTAACATGCCAACTTTGTTTTGGATTATTTGCTTTTGTCTGTGTTTTATAGAAGTTGAATCAAATCCGGTAATCATGAAAAAAGATCTATTCGTCTAAGGGACATAACTCTATTTTTACTGAGAACATTCGAGTAAATATAAGAAAAAATTGTAAAAATAAAAAACAATAAAATTATCTATTTCAAATAAAAATGTTTTATTTTCAATGTAACAAAAAATTTAAAAAGTAAAATATGACAACTTTATTTTTGTTTCTTTTTTTTTTTACATTTACTTGAATACTTGCTTAGTAAAAGTAGAGTTACGTCCCTTGGATGAACAGTATTTTTTTTTTTTTTTTCATGATTGTCATAAATCGAGTATGGGTGTACCAACCATTTACATAAATATTTGATAAGTCTATGAGCAGATACTTCTAAGTAAATAAATGTAAACGCTTGGGCTCATTTCTCACATTAAGAATTAAAGTTAAAATGCCCTTCTTTTTTTTTCTTTTTTTTTTTTTTTTTTTAACTCTTGCTCATCCCAAACAAAGCACATCGTCACTTGGACGTAAGGGGTTAATATTTGGGACCATGTTTAGGCAAGATGTTGGTTTACATTACATTTAAACTTCTGCATGTCGATACAGTTAGGGAGGCAGGTAGCAAAAAGGGAATTCTAACGTCTAGCTGTTCAAGGGAAGAAACTATTAGAGTAGAAGGCTTTCTGGCATTTAGGCAGCTAAACAGTGAAGGGGTTTGATTTTGTTGCTAAGCAGGGTTGTCTGGGGTATGTATGTCGAGAGGGCACAAGTGCAACAAGTTCATTATAGCATATTCCATTAAAATACTTGTAAAACAGGCAAAAGGATGTAACATTGTGGTGCTGGGACAGGGATTGGAGCTTAGTTGACAATGCAGGACCTATTAAATTGGTGACTCTTCTTTGGATCCTGTCCAAGAGAGAGAGACTTGTGATCGATGCACCAGCCCAGATGTGGCAACAATACTCCATGCATGGGCAAATGGTGGCTTTGTAAAGATACAGGATACTCTCAGGTGTGAGTGATTTTCTAACATGATAGAGAAAGCCTACCTTCTTTGCAGCAGTTTCTTTATTTCGAGCATGCAATAGACTCACCATATGATATCAGTTGCATAATTAAGTAATTTAAATGTTGGTTTTGAAAAGGAAATGTTTAAGTAATTATTGCTTGTTATTGTTTTTAATTTAATGATTTTTTTTTTTTTTTTAATATAACAAAGCGTTTTGTCTCGCAATAGTGTTTTATTTCCTGGGCAAATACTTAGCATATGTGTTCAAATATTCCTTTGTTTAGAGGGACTGACTTAATTTTCAACAAGTTGAGATCTATTTCTAAATTGCTAGTAAACAGACAGATTGATTTTTTTTTCCTCCACTTTCTTTACATTCACTTATAAAAGATAAATAAATTTATAACAAAATCACCAAATATTAATGTTTATCGCTATGAATGAATAAGAATGATTTTGTTTTGTGTTCAAAACAAAGTTGTGAATGAAATGTTGGTACATATCCAGTTTGTGACCCAATCTCCAACAACTTTGCACTGGCATCTTCCGACAGGTTACATGAATAGCTGAAAGATGCCGAAGTGAAGATTGTGTCAGATAATTAATTCAAAATGTGGTGTTTTACCCTTTTTCCCATGTTAAGAATGGATTTCTATTTAGAAAGCCATTGACGTGGGAAAGGGGATTTCACATTGGCATCATGTTAAGTAATTTTTCAGTTTGAAAAGAAATTTCTTGATTTAATGAATTTTACACTTTCATTGAAACTTTTCTTTTTACAGCTGATTGGATAATCGCTTCGGCATCTTCTAGTTGCTTACATAACTCACCAGAAGATGCAAACACAAAGTTGCCAGAGATTGGGTTGTATACTGGATAAGTACCAAAATGTTTCGGTTTTACTGTTTAAAATATTTCAAGTAGCAAAGTAATAATAAGCCAGGAAAAACAGTGAGTATGTTATAAAATATGGTTTACAATGTGTAAAAAAAAAAAAAAAAAAAAAATGTAAAGGTTGTATTTAAAAATAAGGTTATTGCTATTTTTCAGTTTTAAATAAAATTTGTTTTTTCTTTATGAAACTTGCTTGTTTTTTTTTTTTTTTGTTTTACTTTGTTCAATTTTTATTTTCTAAAAAATTAAAAACAAATTTTTTCTTAAATAATTCTTTTGGTTATTTTTTTATTTTAATAATTCCTTTGGTTTATTGTTTTTAAATTCTAAACAATTTTTACTTAAACTGTTTCATATACAATTTATACAAATAAACATTAAAAACACTAAGTTCATGTTTATTTGCCTCTCCACAAAAACATTAAATCATAGCAAATTTAATCATACATGTAAAATGGACGGTAGTTCAAGTTTATAATTTATTTCTTTGAAAATTATTTTCTAAAATATTAGAAACCATTAAAAACCTTTGTTTAAATAATTCTGTTAGTTTATTGTTTTTAATTCTTTTTGTGTTCTGAAATCATTAAAGTATACACATATGGTGTGATTGGTAACGTTGAAGAAAAATTGATAGGTGACCTTGGTTGAAGGGCTGCCATTTTGAATAGTGGAAATAGGAAGTAAAATGGCTGCTCCAGATAGTTTCTCTAGTGACTCTCTAGGGAATCTGAAGAAATATAATTCTTGTTATTGGATAGCAAGGAAATACTTTTTTTTAAAAAAGTAAACAATTAAAAGGGGTGATTAATTATGTTCTTAAAACAAAAGATTGCTCTTTTCATCATATACTAACTGTCCCTAAACATCACTGCCCAGTAACGTATTTACTTGTAATTTGTTTTGCTTCTTTTTTAATGATTAATTTTTGGTGCTGTTTGCATTGGTGATGTTTTAAGCCAAAGCATTTCAGATGAAAACATTATTATGTAATTTTGTCATGGTAAAATTAGTATAAATTACGAAAGATGTTCCAGTATAAAAATAATTACAAGTAAAAATACAACTTATTGAGTTTTATCATATGTTTTAACATGGAAGAGTTGTACGACTACTTCATGTGATAAACAAGGCAGATAACCCTTTACTTAAATTAAGTCTGCCATCTTTAAACACGCTGTCTCAGAATGTAATAATGGCTGATTTTTTTTTTTTTTTTTTTTTTCCAATTCAAAATATTTCTACCACATCATCTATTAGACCATTTTTATAAATTTATACTAATTTTGCCATGACACATAAGTACGAAATGCATTGGTTAAAAAGATCAAAGTAAGCAAGAATCTAATTTTTTGCTACTTAAATGGAAGTAACTCCATTTAAACAAATACAAGAATTACATCCCCCCCCCCTTTTTTTTTTTTTTTTCAAGTAGCAGCCATTTGAAAATAGTTTCTACCTGGATACAGTATTTTCTGGAGAAAGGAATTAAATCGAATTATATTTTATTCTGCTTAACATTCTGCAATGATTCACAAAAAATAAACTGACAAAGCAGAATTAAATACTGATTTTGTAGGAAGAAAGATATTGATGACAAAGAAACGATAGACTGACTTTACTTTATATATTAGATTTATTTCTATTTACTTCCTTATGAGGACAGAGTTAAACACAAGGTCGGTTTTTAATCTGAGGGGAAATGCAATGGCCCAAAAGTAGGTGTTCTGGATTGGGAACAAAAATTAAAATTGTTTCAGTTTAGGACTTCTTCTTGACTAAGCAAGAACAGAATAAATTAAGTACGGCATCAGAACAGATTTGTTCCTAGTCAAAAATAATTATTAGGGCTAGGACAACAGCATATTCTTTTCATTGTTTTGACTCTCGAGGGTGTATCCATTGATATCTTATATGCTTTTACATAGAGTGATGTGGTTCCTGGTTGATTAACTGTTGGATATATCCTTGAGAGTCAAAACAATGAAAAGAATATGCTGTTCTCATAGCCCTAGTAATTATATATATTAGATTTAGTTTGTTTTGGATGAAGAAAAAAATCTGAAATTAAATAGAATTATGAAAATAAAATACCAAAACAATTTTAAAAAATGTTCAGTATTTACATTAGCCCCCTCTTGTTTTGAGAAACCATAATTTTTTTTAAAATTATACAAAAGTAAATTTTCTTTATAAAATAAGATGTGGCACATGACCAACATTGGGTGGCATAAAAAGGGTCGGTTGTTATCCCAGACAGGAAACAAACATACATAAGTTAGCGGTGTGTATCCATCTTTTTTTTTTAATAGTGCATAGTGCAATCTCTTCCCGTCATATCTGATTTTTACTTTGAGCTAATGCTTAAAGTGCAAAATCAGATAGTAATCATGTTACATAGTAGGAACCCTAAACCTGTAAGTAGCTATCAAGTTAGCTAGTATGAATTTTGACACGGGGCACACTAGTACATGTCAAGATAATCCAGATCTGTAAAACAACAATTTTCAGGGTTGAACGAAAGGTGGATGATAAGCCAGGGGCGAGAAGTCAAACTGTAGACGAAGTAGTCGAACAATATGACAAATGAGCCACATTTTTGAGTGGGAGAGAAACATAGATTTTCAGTTCAGTTTCTCCTTTGGAAGCATGCGAATGGAACATGCTAATGTAGAAATAATCTAAGCTGAATCTTACTAATGACTGTATGTCACTCATTTTGTTAAATACAAAGTTTAATAAGTAAATAATGTAACATTACTCAGCACATTGTAGCCTCGGTCGCAAAGTAGACAAAGAATAGGAAAGAACTTCAAATCTTTTTCCCATTGTAACAATAACACTTATTTCCTCATTCTCTTGCCACGCGTGACTTCTCATTATGGTTGTGACGTCACCCACGTTTCTGACAGGATCTCAAACTCTAACAGGATTGTTTTCTCTTAACGTGCTCTTTTTCCTTTTAAAGCCTTTTTCTTTACCAGTGATGTCATTTCCACATGTATTTGCATACGTGCATCCGCGCTCTGTTACAGTAAGATATTAGTCTTTCTCCTAACTTCATTCTCTCCAATAAAACCTTGAAGAAATCCATAAACGTTTTCCTTGTCTTTCCTGCATGAGAAGTTTATTTGTCTTAGTTAAACAGACAATCCCTGATCAATAGATGAAACAATTACAGGCACTCATGAAGCTTTCAGACTTTATTTGGTTTATTGATCGCTCATGGATGAAAACATAACAATTGGAAAGGATTTGAGAAACTATGGATACCTACTGAAAGTATAGTATTTGAACAATGAGGAGTTTAACTCTTAAGTCATGTCTGATATTATGAGGGTCATTCCAAAAGTAAAGACTCCTATTTTTTTAATTAAAAACGGACATGTTGCAGTGCTACGAAAACAGGAGTGGTACCATTAAAACGAGCAGCCTTTTGTGCTCTAGAATTTATTTTTCTACACCACCATTCTCAATGTACTTTTGCCAGTCTGTTTTGATGCCTCAGTTGTAAAAGTCTGGAGCACGCTTTATCACTCACATCTGTCACCATTCTGAAATTAACGAATCCATCTCCAATAGTGCTAACATTAACTGCATCAGCTTCATAAGCATTCAACAGGCGCCCATGAATGTTGATCGATTCAACTTTTTCTGCGTTGAGGAATTTAATGACACATATCTGCTTCTGACGCACATCCATAACAGGAGTTGCTTTCTTAGTCTTACGCCGTCAATATCTGCAACAAAGAGATGAAACTTTCAGGTCGTGAATGCAAAAGCTCAGTCATCAGACCAATGCAGTTTGCAATTTCCCCTGATCCGTTCAGCCAGAATAAAAAATAGGAGACATTACTTTTGGAACATCCCTCATATCTGACTAAATATTATTGGCTTTCTTGTTCACAAATTCTAATACAGAAAGGATAAAATATTTGAAACCTGCATGACCCCAATGTTTCCTCATGATATGGGTAAAATTGCCTCCAAATTGGTCACTCATGGAAGGGGACATCAAGGTTTCTGCATTCTCAGCTAATGTCGGCAAGTTACAACATGGGAAGTCCTAACGCCGGTAAAATTACACATTCCAGAAATGGTGCCATGAGTTGTCTGAAAGGTTTCTCATTTCTTACATCATGGCCTTCATTCAGTCTTGAGAGACAATGAATACCATCTGTTAGGATTGCTGTGTGTGTAATTACGAAGCAAGGTTTGTGCAATCTCCAACCACACCTCTCCTGAGGTGGCACTGCCTGATTCCATTGGCAAAGAGAAGTCTAGAATGAGTGGAAACAATGCTGAGATAAGCGTTGAGCACATACAACACCTGGAATTCCGAAAGTGGTCAACCATTTTAGTATTGATCAGGATCAACATCACATTTCTTACAATCACAGGAGATAAGAACATAACTATAATTGGGTGAATGGTATCCAGTCACTATTATAATTATAATAACCTATGCCAGAAAATCTATTTGACTCTGTAGCTGAGTAGATAGAAAGTCACAGTTTAAGTAGAAATTGGGGTTGTGCTGAAAAGGAATTTAAAACAGCTAAGAGTCAATCTTAACAAAGAGTGTCACATGACTTGGTAAATTTACTATTGTAACACAAAAAAGGAAGGAAGAAAAAACAAGTAATAAAAAAAAACCCCAAAACAGTCAATAACACGCAACAAGTTTCCAAGGATTTTCATACAACCGTCTCTAAAGATTCTCATCACCGTTCATCCGTGTTCTCCCTGCAGCCGAGCAGCAAGATTTTACATACAAGCCACAAGATTTTCCGTCACTTTGCAAAACCACCCAGTTATAAAGCCTGTGGGCACTGCCATCTTGATTCTTTCCTCCATCCCACCCCTGATAGCTCGACTTCACATGACGCACAAACTCGTGGACGCTTTAATGGTAAGCCCAATTTTCCCTACAACTATATCGTTGGCAAATTAGGGGAAGCCAATGAAAATACATCTTGCTCAAACGATGTCATAACTTTAACTGCTGAGGTGGAAAAGTCGGATTGTGTGGATGCTGTAAGAAGTAGTCCAACAAATTTCTCTGCTCCTACATAAAGACCTGATTGGTTGATGGGTCAATCACTTA
The DNA here is from genome assembly GCF_053919585.1 of Euprymna scolopes. Lineage (NCBI taxonomy): Eukaryota > Metazoa > Mollusca > Cephalopoda > Sepiida > Sepiolidae > Euprymna > Euprymna scolopes. Next base: position 84,897,013 of record NC_136487.1, on the reverse strand, counting down.
GCTGTACAACTGTTTTTTTTTTTTTGTTTTGTTTTTTTACAGTAAAAGGATATAACACACACAAAATATATATATATATATATATATATATATATATATATATATGTATATATACAGCCTTTGAGATTTGAAAAAAAAATCACTCTACTGCCGGTCGAGTGTGAGGGGAAATTAACTCGCCCCAAAATATTTTTCCTCATCCGACTTTATATCTTTGTTTCAGTCAATAATAGTAAATAATTTTACAACAATTCAATTATATTTTTCTTCCTTATTCTTAATAAAAATATCAACAAACTATTCTTCCGATACCCAAATTATGTCGTAAAATTTCATACAAAAATTAAAATATCTAGCCTAAACCGTGGGTGTTGAAAAAAAAGTGTTAGGAAATCTCCGAGTATTCACGATTGTGGACTGAAATCTCCTAGTACGAGATCTCCATGGCCCAAAATCTCCGATATTCAAAAAAAAAAAAAATACCATTTAGCTGAAATGAACAAGATTTCTTAGAAAATCAGCATGGTTTACATGGTTTAATATCTTTTTAAAATTTAAAAGGTCAATTTTTCTTTGTAATTTATGGAAAAAAAAACTTTGATATAGAACAGAAATTGGTCTCTTGTTTCTATTAAAACAAAGAATTCATCTTGGAACAACATTCTAAAATTTAGAATATTATTTTTAAAATTGGGTATCAATGATTTTTTGAAAGTTGCGCAAAATGAGCATGCAAATATCTGAATTTATATAATTGAGAAATGATGAGACATAGGTCATTCTAAGTCACCGCATATTTGAGGGTCGTACAATATATTAGTTCCCCCCGCCCCGTTTCCTTATTTAAAGAAATTTTATTGACTAGCAGGCGAGTGATTTACGACTTTTAGTCGCCCCCAAGAAATTTTCAGTTGACTGTAGCGACCAGTCATGTAAAGTCTCAAAGGCTTATATAAGTAGACCATGCAGTCACCCATTCTTTAAAATAATTTTTTCTAATATATATATTTGTAGGCCATGATGACTGCTACATAGCTAAGCAATTTTATTTGATTAAACATTTTTTTTTATACTATTGAAGGGCGCCTGGTCATAAAATGCACTTAAATATATTTTAATTCATGCAGATTTCATATTTATTATGACAGATCTAATTCTCTATTGAATATATATATATATATATATATATATATTCCCCAAAACCTCTGCCCTTGATGGAGCGGAGACTAAAACTTGCTGCTATGGTTTCAAATGATCTGAAATAAAAGCGAGGGGATACTTGATTCCAAATATTTCTCATATGTTATATCTCCCCTCTTTTGAAAAAAGAGTATGATTATGAATATCTCCAATATAAAATAATCTTTATACACTGTGAAATTTACTTTATGTATAAAAACCAAACAGCCCACTACACAATTCAGGTCATTAGTTTTCCGACGAGCTTTCATTTGTTAAATTCTGATCAATAGTCATAAAGATTTTGAACATAAAATTGCCAAAAAAAGGTGGTATCTCTCTCTCTCTCTCTATATATATATATATATATATATATATATATATATATATACACACACATAGCTAAATTGAATATTGAAATGCTCATATCTTTGGTTCGCTGGAATGAAACTACATGAAAATTTGTAAGCGTTTTGAAGATTATACTATTCTATGGCTAAAATTTTATGACAATTAGTAAAAAAAAACTCTATTTTCAAACCAATAAAATATACCCAAATTTGCCTCCATTTATGTGTGTGTTATGGTAAGCCAGCTATAGTTTTGCTACTTTGGGATGAATTTTGCTTAGGGTTTTTGTTTGCTTGGTCGTCTTCCCTGTTTCTTTGCCAGGCCACTAATGTGTGTGTATGTATGTGTGTGTGTATATATATATATATATATATATATAGTACGGAGTTCAAGTTTAAAACAAAAATGACTTCGATGCCATCAGGTAGAATCGAAACCAAAACATTTAGCACTCCAACTACATTCTCTACTGTTTGAGCTATCACCAAATAAGAAAGATTTAAAATTAAACCACTTCAAGCTATGAATAAACTTACTCATGTGCAAAAGTATTAGAAATGTCAGCAAGTTGAAATGAACATTTTGCATTTAAACTTGCCAACATATTTCTGTACGCGTTATTCATCCATTCAAACAAAAATTTTACTCATTATGAACCATTCTTGGTGTATAGTTACTATTTACTGTTAATTTTAGTGTCATGTTACCAGCAGTTTAAGAGCATATTAGTTAAACATTTTCACATACATACATACATCAACTGTTTTATTTATACAGATTAGACCATTTAAAACCAAGTTTATTGATATTTCGATGAGCACCTGTCATTTCACAGCTGAAATAATACAAAATCATTGCATCTCGTATTAAATCATTTTCTATTTACATTGAATTCAGATTACAAATCTTTTTTTTTTTCTTTTACTTTTATTCCTTTCCAACAAGGTATATTACTGCTGAAGCTTTACATGTTACTGTGGTAGGGACCTGATTTATAGTAGTGGACAACCTGAATGAAGTTAGACATTTGTTGAGATTACATTTAAATTTTAGCATTTGTTGATAATATCGGAGAAACGAGAAGCAGGAAAAGAATTCCAGCGACAAGTGGTCTGAAATGAGCTATCAAGGTGGTAAATCTTACGACATTTAGGGACCTCTACAGCAAAGACGTAAAATTTAGCAGCTAGTTAGGTGGGTCTGGTTGTATTTTTATTTAGCAGCAAGTTCATCGGAACACTTTCTGAAAAAGCAAGCACAGAGGTGATGCAACAGAGGCTGGATTTAGGTAGATAATGTGGGATCTATTAAGCTAGAAATTCTTTTTTGCACCCCCGTCCAAGAGGGAGTAGCTAATGGTTAGTGCAGCAGTCCAGATGTAAATGCATGGACAAATGATGATTTATAGAGATATAGGATAATGACAGGTGTGAGTAGCAATAACTCGACATTTTTAGGATTTATGAAGTGCCTTCAATAAGTTTCCAGATTTTTTTTGTACAGACATTTTAAATTGTTGTAGATTCTTAAAAATTCAGTATGCTATTGCTATACATCTTATGAGATAACTAACCAATTTTTATGATTTCAGGTTCAAATGAACAGCTACAGCAGGAATTGGAATACATCCTAAAACCTGATTGTTAAAGCCGGTGAATTTCAAAAATGCAATCTAGACGTAAGGACACTTTAGAATAACAATATGCAGTAAAATTCTGTTTTAAACTTGGAAAAAATGCTACAGAAACATATGGAATGCTTCATCAAACTACTTTTAGACCATCTTGCATGAATCGAGCATCAGTTTTTGAGTGGCATTAGAGATTCAAGGATAGCAGGAGTCTGTGAGGGATGATGAGATGTGGGAGGAGTAAGGAAGCCAGAAAACTAGAGTTGATTGGCCAAATAAAGAGTTTCATGGGTAAGGACAGTTTTGTGTCGAGAGAGACAATAAGTGCACAGGTTGATGTCAGTGTGGGAACTGTGCACACAATTATTTGCGAGGAACTGAAGATGTGGAAGATCTGTGCAAAGTTTGTCCCAAGGATGCTTCATCCTTGTCGCAGACTAATTAACCCAGATGGTCAAATTCCTCACCTCCCTATAGCCCAGACCTTGCTCACTGTGACTTTTGGTTATTCCCCAAGCTCACGGAAAACCTTAGAGGCTGTTGTTATGAGACAATTGAGATGAAGGAAGCTGTGACAAAGGTCATTGACATGCTCACACAAGAGGACTTTCATGGGACTTTCCAGAAGTTGTTGGAACTGTACAACAAGTGCATTGCAACCAGAGGAGATTACTCTGAAGGTGACTAGAGTTTTATGTGTGTACTTTCAATAAAAGTATTCATGTGGAAAAATCTGGAAACTTATTCAAGACAACTTTACTTATTTTATATCTTAATAATAAATAAAAAGTACTATGTGGACATTATTACGAGGCTCCAGTTGCTCCACAAATTTCCCCTGGTACTACGAGATCAGGCTGTCTAAAGATACTGGCTTCCTGACCTAAAATGCACCAAACATTGATGTTATTGGGGGGGGGGGGTTCCATTCCCTTCACAAAACTCAGTTACGGGCTGCAAAATAAAAATAAAAAAAACAATTTTCCTTTACAAAAACAACCAAACCAAACATTAAACAAAAAAAACAAAAAAACTAGGTAAAAAAAAAATAATGAGTTCATTATATTCTGTGATCGTTAATAAATACTGAAAATTTCATTAAAATTGGTTGATTTCGTGAATTTTTTTATTAAAGGGAGAGGCTAAAATGTTTATACATTTTGGGGCGGTCATTCATTCAATAAAAACTTTTTTCTAAAATTACTGGATTCGGCATTAAATAATCAAATATGCTTATATGCTGTAAAGCAAAACAACCAAACCAAACACCATGGATAAATATTTGAAGATATAAAGAACTTAAAGCATAAAAACTTTTTTTCCAAACTTATTGGATTCAGCATTAAATAACATAAAAATGGATAATACGCTGTAAAACATAACAACCAAACCTCACATTTTTGCTAAATAATGTTTGGATTTTTCTGGTGGGCATCTATCGTTTTCACAGCTGAGATAATAAAAACTGCTCCTTTTGCTTACTCATTGTGAACACAATGATTATTTCATGTATTAAGCCATTTTCTATTTGCAAATTTAATCTCTATATTAATAAAATTATGAGACAATTTCACACCTGTATAAATTTCTTGTATTGACATAACTTTTATAATTACATCTAAATTTTTTTTTTTTGGGGGGGGGGTCCCTGTTGTATTTGCATTATTCCATTTTCAAAACTCTATATGTAATAAATTAATGCTGACATTCTGTAGATGTTCAGTGTAAGTACAGACACCCTGCTATTATTGTAGCTCTTTTGTTAAAACTGCAAAAATATCTATCTAAGCTAGCAGAGCGCCCGGCGTAGCCCTGTAGTAAAATACGCTCAAATATGACATTTTAATTCATGCAGATTTTGTATATATTATTATAGAATCAATTTTAGATCAATTCTTATATATTATAAAGTTGTGCTTGTATTATTTTGATTAATTGAACTATTATTCTCATCTGGGGTGTTATTAGCACAATGTTTCGGTCGCTGCAACCTGTGACCTCCTTCAGGTTTTGAAAACCTGCTTCTTTTTCTAAGGAAAAGAGGGTTGGCTCTGCATTACAGAATTGTATAAAGTTGTGATTTCAAAAATAAAAAAATGTATCCATATGACTTGGGTGAATCAGCTTGAATCGAAACCGAAACAAATTCTTGGTAAAATTATTTACTAAAAAATAAATTACTACAGCTATAATCGAAATAAAACCAAAATTTATGAAGAATTCTTGATAAAATTATTTATTACAAGAAATAGAAGGTCATAACAAACAACAATCATTTGGTTGGTTGTTGGTTGTTTTACGGTATATCAATCCTTTTCAGGTTATTTAATGCCAGTTGTTTTGAAAAAAATTTTTTTAATAGAATATATATTTTTTTCAAGTCGGTTTCTATTTAACCCATAGTTGGGACCCCAACAGGTTCTACCACTCCGGGTCAGAGTGGATCTGGGAGCAATGGCAATTAAAGGGTGGCTCCACACTCCCCAAAGCCTGCAAGCTGGGGCCTCACCATCAGATATAGTTTAAGGTCATATCCAGGACCACAATCATTTGGAAGAAAAAAGATGTAAGCGTGACACGAACACACACACTATCGTATAGATCATTGATTTTGATATATTTGTTAGATATAGTTAAAAGGAGATGAGTTATCTGGTTTTTTGTTTGTTTGTTTTTTTCTCTGACCAAGTTGGTAAAGGTGATGTCAGATCCAAAAGAGAGTGAGATGACTCCTGCTTTCATCTTGCTCTTTGCTCTCAGGTAGACAGACACATTTTGTGACAACTAATGGTATTTTACTTCCTGGGAACATTTCACTGTTTTTGTTTTTGGAAAATGATAATAAACCATGTGAATCATAAGATGTTGTTGCTACTTTGAAGATTGTTTATTGTCAGATCGACAAGCATGCAATTTAATTTAAAAGATAGCAGGCTGACAAAATGTGATTGCTAACAGATCAGCATCATCATCATCATCATTGCACTAATGATTAGAGCAGGTGGTCAACTTATGCTTGGTAGGCCATACTATATGACATACCCCGGTGAACCAAGTGCAAGTGAAATACAAACGATTGCACTGAAAGGGACAGCTAGAATCCTGAAAAGATCTCTTGGTTGGACTCACTAAAATAGGGGTAAATGTCAGACATCTGGTTGGATGTCCCATCCCCTAGAAGAAAAAGTTTAAGAAAAATGGAAAAAAAAAAGGGGAAATTGTAATTTAAAATTTAGACATCTTTAAATCAAAGTAGCAAATTACTTTAAAAAAAAAAAAGACCGGTAGTTAACAAAAAAAGTGGGGGAGTACAAAACAAATATGCAACAAATAAATATTACCAAAGTCAATTAGTTACTTTTCTACCTACATGGATAAGTTTGTTTTTTGTTAAGTGTCATAAAAATAAGACAAACTCATATGTATTAGTAATATGTAATGAAAACTGTTGCACAAAAGAAAAAAAACAAGATTTTTTTCATAACAACCGTTACATAGGTGGGGGGGTTATATAACCGTCTATATACCATACTACCTTGACGTATGTGTGTATGTATATATATAGTTGAATCGTGGTGTGTTGAATGTGTATATGTTGCACTACTAAATGTCTGTGTTCTTATTATGCACGGACCATATGTATGTAACTATGTACATTGTGTAATGAACTGTTGTCCTTAGATCTTTAGCGGCCCATGATTCATCTAGGTCTTGGTGCATGTGTGTCAGAACATATAACATATACACATTGACAACATCGAAATAAAAACGTTCTGCTATTGTTTATTCTGGGAGTTTCATCAACTGTCCTTACAGGAGCTGGAATCTGTTAGAAGGAACACTCAAAACAGGACGCAAGATGATATGAGATTTTATGTATTTATTCCACTCCCAGGTATTTGTCATTGCAGAGGAGTGATCGACCATCTTGGCTTGGAGTGGTTCTTCTACGTCTCCATTCTGAGACTTCTCTGCTCCTCATGGGGAGACCCATTTTAGTCCATCTTGTTCATTTGACGTCTTCAATCCAATTCAACGATACTTGTGCACACCGGAACACATGACATGCGACACGTCACGTCCGGTCACCTGTTCGAATACTTTCCGGTGTACACTGACCAGGTCACAAAGTTTGACAACTTGTCTAAACATGATTTCAAACTCTGTTGTCCACTCATCACTAGATGGATAAATATTTGTATAGACAGATAGCTAGATAGATATATAGATCGATAGATAGGTAAGCAGATAAATAGATAGATACACAGATAATTAGATGAACAGATAATTCACTACTTCTGGACGCTATTCTCTAACACAATGGAAGTTTTATTCAATTACTTACACCGTTTGGTATAGGTGGAAGAAAGTTGAACAGTGTTCAAGTGAGGAATGAAATTGTAAAAAGTTTTTTTTTTTTTTTTTTTTTTTTTTTTTTAGATTGTCGAAGGTCAAAGCATTCATCCTCAAGTGAAGATAGTTGATGTTAAAGCGACTAGTGGATAAAGACAGGACAGAGAAAGAGGGGGGGGCATCTTTTTTGTTTGTTTATTTGTTTGGGTTTTTTTTTTTTTTCAGGGTTTTCTCTGCTGATTGACCGTGATTCCCAAAGAGGTTTAAGTAGTTCTTCAGCAGACATATGGAATCAGTGCACCCTAGAAGCCAGTTGGTAAGTGTGTGACGAAATTGCCTAGAAGGAATATTGATTCGCCATGAGAAAATAAGTCTTTATTTATGACTGCTACAGTGTCACAGATACTAAACCAAGCATCAAGTGATAATGTAAGCATGCACAATGCAGGCTTGTAATAAGAAAAAATATTTAGCTAAGAGAGAAGAACCCTCAAAAATTGGATAGTCTCTTTGAAAAGGTCATAGCTTCTTGAAAACAAGGATTCATACTGAGAAAGCAGACAACTCGAGATCCAACAAAAATCATGCCCAGTCCGGATAATAGACATCCTCGTCAGTCAAGTTTTATGTCCATAGATTAACAGCTGATAAATATTGGATGGTTTTGCAGTATGCTCTAATTGAAATCTATCCATATTCTGAGAAAGAAAGGCAGGATGGAGATTTCTGGTTTCTATTAGTCTTCGGGGCAGATGAGCTTTTGTACTATAAGGTGACAGACTGTGTTCAGTTGGAAGAGAGGTTTGTTCTGATTGTAAGTCTGCCGTTCAGCAGAGAATCCAAATATCATTTCAACTTTTCAAAATAAAGCATTGCTACTTGTTTTAACCTAAGACTGCAAGTCACATGAGATTCTACAGAAGTTATGTCCACTCCAGATAAGACATTTTGGTCAGATAGTTTTTATGTGCATAGATAAACAGTTAAAATAATCTTAATTATTTTTTCATATTTATTTGTTACTTTTTAATATAATTATATTTGGTCAATAGTTAATAATTGAACTATTTAAAAATGTTTTCAAAATTAAAAATAAAACCAATTATAAAAAGTTTGATTTTATTTTTTGTCAATAATTAAGCAAATTGCTGAAAACATTATTTGTAAAAAAAAAAAAATCTTACCTAAAATATGATTAGGTAATTTTTCTGGATTAACAACTGTTCACAATTTCCAATTTGAGATATAGCAGCCATGAGGAAGTAGGTACTTTCTCTTTTACCTATACAAGGTGCCTTCAATAAGTTTCTAGGGTATGCTAGCAGCCACCTGATTGCACCAAGATTTCTTGGTGCAATCAAGTGGCTGCTAGCACACTCTTTAGAAAATTCAAGTACACTTTAATGTAGACTTTGAAGTCAACTTCAAAGATGTGAGGTGGCATGATATGGCCCTCACTTAATTCCACACCAAAGGCCATAACTGTGGCCGGAAACTTTGTTGAGCTGTACCCCAAGTATTGAACAGTTTGGATTTGCATTTTGAGTGTGCTGGCTTGGATTGGTAGAGAGTATGAGTTGTACAGTTGCATATCTCCGATCATGTTCGTTGAACATTGTGTCACTTCCAGACATGATAGAAGGCTCCTATCACTCTTGCAATTTGTACACAACTGGCCAACTAGTCTGCAACAAACAAAAAAAAACGTTTTTCATCAAATAGAAATGGAATGCCGTCTTTTCTATGGCGACAATTTTATCATTCCACTGTCTATAAACACCTTCAATAAGTTTTCAGACTTTTTTCATATGGGCAGTTTTATTGATAGTACACATACTGTTGTCCCGAGCGTCTATATGACTGCTACCAGGAAAGGTGCTTGACAGAACTTGTATAAACCATGTGATGTGGAGATAGACAGCCAGTTCAGCCATATACAAGGACTTGGAAAGCACGGCCAGAAAAGAGAAAAGGGCTTTTTCTAGCTTCCACAATGTATCTCCTTAATGCTGATCAGAATAACTTAAGACTTGGAGAAATATTTTATGACATGATAAAAGGAAGACATCACAAAGATATGACATCATCCAATAAAAACAGACAGAGATCCTTTATGACATCATAAATACTAATAACATCATTCATTAAAACAGTTAACAGTATGTCTAAGTTCAAATTGTTGTCTTGTTCTTCATGAATATGAGGTCATTGTGAAAATTAATAAGACTTTTTTTTATTTTTTTATTACATTTTCACCCCAAACAAGGCACATTGCCACTTTGTTGTAGGGGGCTACTATCAGGGACATAGGCATCAGGGGTACTGTGTAGGGAGTTGGGCAGCAAGCTGTTGGTTCATGTTACACTTGAACTTTTGCATCTCTTCAGTAATTAATGGAGAAGATTTATCTGCAGATCTGTCTTTTACTATAGCAATTTCAGACAAACTTTGGCCATGCTTATTCTGATTGATACAGATTGACTTATCAGCATATTGAGTTAACTCTATTCCAACATACATAAAGGCACTAGTGTTTTCAACACCCACCACAAACAACAACCTCAGCTTTTCAATAACTTCCTTTTCAAATTGTTGTGTACCACCTCATAGCTGATCATCTACATAAGTGACTAATATTCCTTCCAGATTGTCATTATTATGCCAGAAGAACACACCAGGATCAACTGAACTCTTCCTACATCCAACATCAAGAACAGCTCTTCTTAAGGTAAGGTACCACTCGCGAGGTGCATCTTGAAGACCATACACGGACTTGCTTAAGTGCCAAACTTTTGATGTTTTTGCTTCTTTAGGTGGTTGAACAAAGATCTTTCTTTCAAGCTTTTGATTCTGAAGGTTTTGTAATTAAGGGAATGCAATTTCCAACCCTTAGAAGAAATGATACATAACGCAACTCTTACACTCCCCTTTAGGCAGGTAGGGCTGTCTGTTCTAAAGATGGCATTTTCTTTAAAGCCCCTAGTGAGTAACCGTGCTTTAACAAGGTGTTTGCCATCTATAATTTTTGTTTTTAAAATCCATTTTACTGATATAAGGGTTTGACCTGTATTATCAACTTCGTCGTAAACATTATTTGATTTCCAACTGTCTAGTTCTTTCTGTTTTGCTGATAGAATTTCTTCTTTAGCTTCAGTAATATAAGTATAGCACATTAAGATTTCATCACCAATTTCATTACCAACCTCCTCTTTTGACTTAAGTTCTTCTGTGACATCCATTTTCCAATCTTGAATGTTCCTATCAAAATCAATAACCGTAGTCTGACCATCCTTGTTTATAGCATTCCACTCATTTCCATATTTTCCACTTACTTTTCCAGATCGTGATACAAATTTTATAGCTTCCCATGACTCAGAATTATTCTTTTTGATTTTTAATTTCATATTCTTAAGTGGTGGAGAGGTGGTAGTCACTGTTTTGTTCACAGCACCTTTTAATGATCTATCTTGGAGTTGTAGATTATTGCCAGAGCTTTCATTTTTGTTGATGCTTGCTGCTGGGGCAGTATTATTATTGACACACTGTTTACTTTCTTCACTATTGCTGTCAGTCAGTGAATCATCATCTGATATATCTTCAAATGATGTTTTATTTTCTGTTACCTGAAAATGAGAGTCCTTAGATTGTTCATCTGTAGTAGATTCATGTTTCAAAGTTGCCGAGTTCACTCTGCTTATCACCAATTTTGTGGGCTTTTCTAGTCAAAGGCGAGAAGGATGTACTCGGACATATGTGCTACCATGTTTCACCAAAATTTGCTGACTATTCTGACCCAAAACAGTAGCCGGCCCCCTCCACCTCCTTCTGTCCAAACATTTATAATATACAATGTTACCAGTGAAGTACTTGATGTCTCCTGAAGTTCAAACATTGTGTCTAAGCACTCTCTTCAGTTTTTCTGAATTTTCCGTAGCAATAAATGCTTTCCGAGCTGAATGCAATGCATTTAAATTCTCTCTAATGATATCACTGGAAACCTCTGGGTTCAGTGCAGGGGGTTTATTTGTTAATAGAGATGGTAGTGTAGTATTCCGAGAAAAAACAAGCTGGAATGGGCTGAAACCATGAACATTTATCAGACTGTTCTTTACACAGAGACACCACATAACAGCAAATTCAAGTGAACAGCCAAGAAACCCTCTCTACCACCAATAGCAATGGCCAACGACTCTTTATCTGAGAGTCCATCTTTCAAACTCCTTGGCCTAACGTTCACAGGAAACATGAGTTGGAACAATTACATTGAAGGCATTGCCAGGGCCGCTGCAAGAAAGGTAGGCTCTCTCTACCGTGCTAGAAAACTACTAACACCCGAAAGTATTCTGTACCTCTATAAGGCCACCATTCGCCCATGTATGGTGTATTGCTGCCACATCTGGGCTGGTGCATCTGCTACTAGTCTCTCGCTCCTTGACAAGGTTCAAAAGAGAGTCGCAAATCTGATAGGCCCTGAACTGGCATCTAAGCTTCAGCCTCTGTCCCATCGACGAAATGTTGCATCCCTCTGCCTGTTCTACAAGTATTTTAGTGGTGAATGCTCTGATGAACTGCAATCACTTGTGCCCCAACGACGCGAGCACCCTCGACAAACCCGACAGGCTACTAGATCCCACCCCCACACTGTAGAGGTCCCTAGATGTAAAAGATCTTTTTACTCCAATAGTTTCTTCCCCAGAACCGCAAGACTCTGGAATTCCATTCCAGGTCCCTGCTTCCCCAACAGTACTGACGTGCAGAAGTTCAAGTGTAACGTGAACCGACACCTTGCTGCCCAAATCCCTACATAGTACCCCAGTAGTTGTTGCCCCTGATAGTAGCCCCCTACACCAAAGTGGCAATTTGCCTTGTTTGGGGTGAAAATGTAATAAAAAAAAAAAAAAAAAAAAAAAAAAAAGAATCAGCAACTGTTTTCCGAATCATTTTCCCCATGATACGATTGTGTCTTTCTACTAAGCCATTTGACCAGGCAGATTCAGCCGCTGTTGTTTTTACGTTAATATTCAGTTGTTCGCAGAACTCTAAAACTTCTGCATTTGCAAATTCCCCTCCATTGTCAGTAAGTAAACTACAGGGAGTACCATAAATTGAAATCCAAACTTTGAAGAGCTCTCTGACAACTGTAGATGGAGATTTATTTCTTATTACTGTTCCTCCAGAAAGTCTGATAGCATGGTCAACCAGATGCAACAGATAAACCTTCCCAAATTGTTTGAGGTCCACAGCTACACACTCATTGAACCTAGTTGCCATGGGTAAGCCAACAATTGGCCTTGGAGGAGCTCTTTGATATTCTTTGCAGATCTTACAATTCTTTGATATCTTATAGATTTCATTAATAATTTCTTGATTATCATTTCCCTCACTATGTAGCAGTTCAATGATTTTCCTTGGAGGACTGAGAAAACTGACGATGCAGTTTCAGGGCAGCATCCTTTGGAGACATATGCTTATTACAAAGTGTAACCTGGACCTTTGGATTCCTACTTGCTTGAACAAGAATTTGCTTTTGTTTAGACAAAGGAAGACAGTAGTGACCACTACTAGCTAAAGATAGCAAAAGTTTTTGTCCCATAATTATAGCGGTATCATCTTCACAATCAATTTTTGCTTTTGTAGATTTCAACTCATCTTGAGCCAGCAAAAGGGGAATGTCTGCATCTATAATATCAGTGATGATAGAGGTTTCAATCTTGCCAATAGTGACCGGTATACAGGCAGTCTTCGAAGCAGGAATCCAGTTGCCATCACCAAACTTGAATTTGTTAAGGCTATCTTCATACACTTTTTCTATCATTTTCTGATAAGGAATCTAAATAACATGAGAACCACACTTGTCCACAAACTGTTTTTGTGGCACCACAGTCAAGAGCAGCACTATTCATAGCTTCACCAACCAGACCTTTCATATCTTCAGAGCTGGAAAATACATCCTGAAACAAGGTTATTTCATGATAAGTGTCATCACTAGGATGATCTTGATAATCACAATCATCAACAACTGATGTTTCTGTTGTGTATGACGTATTTCTGACACTTGAGATTTTATCTGTACAGTTTTGTACCCAGTGATTCTTTGAGTCACAATTGAGACATCTAGTGACCTGACCATATTGATCTAGGGGATTTTTTAAATGTCTTCTTTCTGTTACTTTATGATGACGATCAACGGAGAAAGAAGAGTCACTTTTAAAATTCCGTGGAGGCCATCTGCCTCTTCCACGTTGGCCTCTACTTCTGCTTTGAAAGTTTCTACCGAAAAATGTACCATGTACAGTGGGTTCTTCTGTGAAATCTGTTTCTACTTTGATATTGAACTTTGAGTCTTGAGGGGCAGTTCCAAATATTTTTTTCATTTGTTCACACATCTTTTCATAATTTAATTCAGTGACTGTGGCTCTTACTAGTTGTTCTTGATGTTGAGGTAAGTTTGCCGATTTCAGCAAACGATAAGCAAGTATATCTGTTGACATAGTCATGCCATGTGTTTTTGCCTTATTCCATTTAATTTCAAATTCTGTTATATAATTTGGAATAGTAAGAGACTGTGGTCTTTTGTAGAGTTCAAAATTTTCATACACTTCAAAAGCGTTGATAGTTTTGTTTTTTTCAAAGAGTTTAGACAATTCTAAAATAACTTTATCTGAACCTGTATCTGCAGTAATATCAGTATTTCCTAGTGCTTCTAAGACTTTATCTTGAGTCGCCTCATCTAGGCGTAAAATCAACAATCCACCATGTTTCTTTTTGTCGACATCTGTAATTGATTTCCAAATATTAAATTTCTTCAACCATTTTTGGTAATCATCCTTCTCTTTATCAAAAGGTGGAGGCGCCTTATCAGTGAATATATGTGCTTGGGCTGTTCTGCTACCACTGTTAGACACCTTAGTTCCTTCACTGAGTAGGCAGCTGGAATAGTCTCTGTTGCTCGGAGACTTCTTCTGTTAACCTCTTGTGATTAAGTGCTGTCTTGGAAGAGGCTCACCTGTGCTTCCACACACAAAGCATCCGCAACAAAAGAGAGAATTAGAGACACTTTAACAGGCGACTCTCTTTTGAACCTTATCTAGGAGCGAGAGACTAGTGGCAGATGCACCAGCCCAAATATGACAACAATACTCCATACATGGGCGAATAGTGGCCTTATAGAGGTATAGGATACTTTCAGGCGTTAGTATCTTTCTAGCACGGTAGAGAGAACCCACCTTCTTCACAGCGGTCCTGGCGATACTCTCAATGTAATTGTTCAAACTCATGTTTCCTGTGAGCGTTACGCTGAAGAGTTTAAAAGATGTACTTTCAGATAAAGAGTCATTGGCCATTGCTATTGGTGGTAGAGAAGGTTTCTTGTAATTATTGAAGGAAACGAGTTTAGTCTTGGCAGCATTGAATGTGACCATCCATTTATGTCCCCATTCCACTACAGATCGGAGGTCATCCTCTATTGTTTCTTCCATTTCTTTAGATATGTGTTCATTTGTTTTTCTGTCATGTCTGTTATAGAGTGTGGTGTCGTCAGCATATATACCCATCTCACAAACAATTTTGTCAGGGAGGTCATTTATGAATATTAGGAATAACAGAGGTCCAAGGATAGACCCCTGAGGCACTCCTGCATTTATATCATATTGTTTGGATGTACGACCGTCGAGGACAACCTGGATTTTTCTCTTATCTAAGAAGGATTTAATTATGTTATGTATTCTTCCAGTGATACCATATGATCTGATTTTCCTGAGGAGATCTTCATGTCAAAAGCCTTAGATATATCTAGAGTTACCGCTCTACCCTTCCCTGCTTTGTCCAGTGACTGGTATATACATTCTGAGATTACAGTTAGGATGTCTGCTGTTGAATGAGCTTGCCTAAATCCATATTGGTTTGCTGTGTTAGTTATGGGTGAAAGAGGGATAAGCTAATTGTGTCATCATCTATGAAGATATCTTAGGAAGAATATACAACTAATCTTAACTTTTCACAACTATCATATTTTGTATATGCTTTTATTTACACACTCTGTTGTTTTGTTTTTCAGGTTTTTCACTTATCAGCACCACAGAATGAATGAACAATAAACACTGATGACAAATAAAAGAAGTAACCTCCCTATTCATCTGATCTCGTTCCATGTGACTTTTCCTTCTCTCAAAAAGAGTAGCACTTTATATTTCGCTATCTTCTGTTAGATCATTTTTTGTTTCATTTTACTTCAGTTGATGTTCTCAGAAATTAAATCTTTCTGGGACTAACACTTGATTTCTATATGATATTCAATATTTCAAGATTTCTATAGATATTCAAATATATGATATTCAATATTTCAAGATTTCTAAATATAAATATTCAAATATTCCCCTGAAATCTCCTTTATGTTTCAAATGTTGAGTTAGTAAAAAAGTTAAGAATATTCATTTTCCTCTCCCTAATATATCTTTCTTACGGCCTCTTAGATCTCAGGACAATAATACATCTAGTCTGGTGGAGTATCCAGCTTAATGTTGTTACTATAGGCAACATAACTTGAAAATGCACAATTTCTTATATAAGCCAGTGTTGATTAGCCATACTAAGGAGATCTTATTTGGGCTGCAAATACTATGTGATTTTTAATATTTAATCAGGGTTTACTCGTAGGGAAAAGTATCCTAATGCCAGGTTGTCCGGACAAACCACTATACAAAGAGACCTTAGACACACAATGACAGTGTCTAATTGCACACAGACTTGAACAGTCTCATGACAATTTTCTGGGCCTTAATACTTCCTTGTTGGCTCCTAGTAAATTGGAAGTGTGTATTTTGTTTGTGACACCCTGATTATAAGAGTGCCTTATAGGGCCAATGGCTTTCCTCTGTCTAGTTTGATTTTTCGATTTCAGTTTTTAATTTATTTTCCGAGTTTAATTTTTATTTGTTCTACCTTTATTGTTCTTTTTTTTTTCCTCCTTTTTTTTCTCTTTCTTTTATTGTTTTCTGAAAACGGATTTTGATAAAAAAAAATCAAATCTTGTCAAAGGCTCAGTCAAGTTTGTAAAATTTATTGTTTTTTAACGGATTCAAAATTTTATTGAATTTCATTTGAAAATAATGAGCAAACAAGTTTTTTTGTTCTCGCTTGTTCTTGCTTTCATGTCATCATTTCATTGGTTAATTTGAGTGACATGACAGTTTTAAATTGCAAACACTGGTGGACGACAATTTAAGTTTTTTTTTTGTTAGATAAGAAATTTCCTAGATCCACATACATCCAGCAAATTGCACATGATGCCAACTGTGATCCTAAAGATCTGAGGCAGCTGATGGGAGACAGGGAAATCTCGAGAGAGAGAATCACATTGATAGGGGCAAGGAGCCTAACCAGATAGATAGATAGATAGATAGATGAGAAATAGATTTTAATTTTAAAAATAGTTTTTTTGTTATGAAAATTGTGTTTGTGTAAATTAAGTAATTATTCTCCTTTTATGATAACTCCGTATAAGATAATAGGATAAATCAATATAAAAATTTTATGATGACTTGATATAAGATATTTGAATGCATTTTATTTTATCATGCCTTTTAAAATATACAAAAGTTGAGACAATTGATCTCTTAGTTATATAATTCTAACTTTTTAAGTTATTTTTGGGGATGTAGGCATTTTTGTGAAGTTGACGACACTTGAATTTATTTTTTATTTTTTTGCAAAAAATAGGAGAATTATACATAAAAAAAGATATGTTGACAGAGTCATGGTTTAATTTTTGAAGTTGAAGATACTTCAAAATTATTTTCTCGGAAAAGATCCCAGAATTACAAAGACATTTATTACTAAAGATCATTATTTAACTTTTTATGTGGAAAAACCTCAAATAATAACTTTTATTCAAAAGAAAACGATTATGACAAATATCATTATTCAAATAAGGTTATATTTGGAGAAAATGGAGTCGAAATGTATCTTATATTATTGAAAATATCAGAGAATAATCCAATTGTTTTGTATTTTAGTCAGAGTGACTAATTATTTTAAAAAGTGTCCTTGAAATTATTTGTTTATCCAAACGGTAAATGAAAAAAAAAAATTGCCCAATTACGTTTACACATTTATTATACACTGACAAACATTTAAACAACAATAAAACACAATACAATAGCGACAGTTCGATAAGACTCACCGACTGGTGGAAAAAGTTCTCAGAGCTCACCTCGTGGTGGAACGAAGGTTCTCCTCTTCTTGAGAGGGAAAAGGCAACATGTCTGCCCGTGACCAAAGGGAAAAACCAACCAGCCTTAGAGCAGGGGCAGATTACTCCTCCCCGGTGTCCTCTAATTTTTAGTTCCCTACAAACTCGATATTTGTCCAAGATTCCAAGTAACCTTTTCAATCAAAAATTGTTTTCTTTAAATGTGTCGTGTAAGGTTTCCATAAAAAAGATAAACTGTTTCATTGAATTTTTGTCTTTAATCGTGAAAGATTTCCAACAAAAAAATCTTTTCATCTAGCAATAAGAACTTTTGAATGAACTTCATAAAAAATACATGCACACAAAACAATTTCCTCTTCAAAAAGTTATATGGTGGATAAATATACATTATCTACTCTTTTTTTTTTGTTTATTTTCAATAAATTTATATTTCTTTGATGTATAAGCTATTTTGTCATTTATTTTTTTTTTTTTAACTAGCAGGACTCGTGCCTAATTTCGTCATACATTACGAATCAGCAGCAGCAGTTTGTTGTCCCTGATTAAGTCGTACATAATGAATCATCAGCAGCAGCCATTTGTCATGCCTAATTTAGTCAGACATAATAAATGAGCAGCAGCAGTTGATGATTCATGTGCCTAAACCTAAACATAGATTCCATGAACAAAGCTTCTTTCTTAGAACTGCACACATGTGGAATCTCTTCTGTTTTCCTGATTTCCAGCTGACTACAATATGATCGTCTTCAAGTCCAATTATGCACGACAAATGGCTACTGCTGCTAATTCGTTATGTACAACTAAATTAGGCATGACTAATTTCTGCCCATTATCATACAGGCGATCAATACTTTGCACCAGTGCAAAGTATTGAGCTTTCTAGTATGCTTTGTTTACTGACATTTGTGATAAATTCTTGTGTCATTTGAAAATTAAAATAAATAATCTAAGATAATTTTTTTGCTTGTTATTTGCTGAGAGACAACTGAATTATGCATGATAAGTGGCTACTGCTGCTGATTCATTATGTACAACGTCAGGGGTCTATGTTCCAACCTTCCAGAAGTTGAGACCCAATCACAGGAGACTAAGCCAGACCTATTATTCCTAAGTAAAACTGGCATTGGACTGATTATTTCCCTAGATGAATTCATAATTAAAGGATACTCTAATTTAATATCAAAATCTGACCCCCAAGATTGCCATGAGCATGGAATATGTGCCTACATTAGAGATGGCTTTCCATGTGGTAGAAACATTTACAGAGAAGACCCTAAATTACTCTATATGTGCTTCCAGATCGCACTTGCTCACACTACTGTGTTTATATTTGCTCTCTATCGCCCCCACAACAGCAGTTACTATCTTTAAGAGCATATCTGTGAAAATTGACCACATCCTGTCTGCTCATCCTTCGGCTAACATTCACATCTGTGAAGACTTCAATGTTCACAATGTGGAATGGTTAGTCCACTCAAACAAGATATGATGAGGGGAGGCTCTGTCACAATTTCTCCATTGCTTATGACCTAACTCAGATTGTTCACGAACCCTACCGTGTACCTGACGTTGGCGGTCAGTATGCAAGTCTCCTAGATTTTTTTCTCACAATTTGCCCCGAGCTATGTTTATCTTTCATTCTGTTTTCACTGGGATCTTCTAACCACTCAGTTGTATCAGTTAAGATAAAAACAAAATGTAATAAATCCTCAGACATGCCTCTCCATCATACAGTATATTGGTACTCTATCTATGGCTGACTGGGATAGCTTTCATAAATTTATATCAAATCTATCTCTGTGTTCCATGTTTAAAAAGAATGTGTCCTCTATAGTATCAGACCTGATAGAATGGTTAATTATAGGTATAGATCGCTTCATACTCTTCAAAAAATTCCAGTGAAAACCTAATAGCCAGCCATGGTTCTCTCTAGAATGTGCTGCTGCCATTGCGCACAGAAATCACTATTTCCATTGCTTCCAACATAATAGATTAAAGACTAAAGACGCTCCCAGGACTGCCAGCAACCACTGTACAAGAGAAATAAATAACATGAGAAAATTGTATGCTCAGTCCATTGTCCAAAGTAGCTAAGCAGCAGCTTGGTTCCCATCAGTTTTGGCAAATAACAAACAGGACACTAAACAGAAGAATGTGCTCTATCTCAACCATCATCAATAGACCTGAGGTAATCTTGTCAGCATCAGACAAAGCCAAACTCTTTGTTGGAAAAATGGTGGGATCATTCTACCGCTCCAGTAGATATCTCAAGTAGAGAAGAGAAAAAGGGCATCACTCACTAAGCTACGAAGTCTATTTTAAATTCTGTTAAGGCAGGATAAGCTGCTTCTAGCAGCTCCTGCCCAGATGTGGCAACAATACTCCATCCTTGGACGTACCTGGCTCTTATATAGGTAAAGAATTGCATCACCAGTGAGATATCTACTTGAGCGGTAGAATGATCCCATAATTTTTCCAGCAGCCTTGGCAAAGGATTTGATGCATGTGTTCCATCTCAGATCAGAAATAAAGGTCAGACCAAGAAGCTTGTCAAAACATGGAGCCTCCCCAAGATGAGAACCATTCATTTCCATTGATGCCAGACGGGAACCATTATGTTGATGATATAAAGATAAAAGCTTGGTTTTAAATGCATTAAAATTAACCAGCCACTTCTTTCTCTGTTGCACCACATGTTCAAGATCAGTGAGAACTTTGAAGTATTGCCATAGATTGTAGTGTCATCAGCATAAATGTCTACGAATAACCTTAGGATGTGACTTGGGAGATCATTGATGTAGATTAGGAAAAGAGTTGGGCCCAGGATAGACTCCTGATGGACTCCAGCATTAATACTGTGAGCTTCTGATTTCTGCCCATCAACCACTACACTTATTAACCTATTAGAGAGAAATAATTGGAAAGACATTTCCAGCTATACCATAGCTGGAGATTTTGTGGAGTAGACCTTTATGCCATACTCTATCAAAGGCCTTTGATATGTCAAGAGCAATTACCCTAGAAAGGAAGCCTCCGTCGAGAGATTCGCTAATCCTATGAAATATAACTGTTAGCACATATGCTGTAGATCTAGCAGAACAGAAACCATATTGCATGTCATTGAGGAGGTTATTTTTGCTGAAGTAGTTGACTACTTCTCTATTTAACATAGATTCCAGAAACTTACTCATGGTGCACAGGAGACTGATCGGTCTGTATTGAGAGGGAGATGACCGATCACCTGAATTTTTAAAACGGGACATATTGATGAGGTTTTCCAGGGTGCTGGAAAGCAATTCTCCTTAAGACAGCACTTAAACAGCTTGTAAGTATGGAAGTTAATTCTGGTTGAAGTTTTTTCAGCACTATAATAGGTATGCCGTTAGGGCCAGTTGCTTTACTACAATTGAGATTTTTGATTAGCTTGGCAACATCATGCACAGATATTTGTATGTCACATAGCATGTTTTCAGACACAGGAGAAAATATGGGGGCTTAGCAGCCCTGATCACATGAAGTAGAATTAGCTGCAAAGTTCTTGGCAATGAGTTTGGTTTTGTCCAATGCTGACGAGATTACCCCAGGTCCATTTATAATAGTTGGGATAGTTCAGGACCCTGCTTGTTATTTGCTAAAACTGGTGGGAACCAAGCTGCTGTTCAACTACTTTGGACTTGATGGAATGAGCATACAACTCTCTCCCATTATTTATTACTCTTTTGCAGTAGTTTCTGACAGTCCTGGAGGCGGCTTTAGTCTCAGTACATCTATTACATTGGAAACAATGGAAATAGTGATTTCTGTGCACAATGGCAGCAGCACATTCTAAAGAGAACTACAGCTGACTGTTAGGTTTTTACTGGAATATTTTGGAGGGTATGAAGCGATCTATACCTACAATTAACCATTTCATCGGATCTGATACTATGGAGGACACATTCTTTTAAACATGGAATGAAAAGGTATATCTGATATAAATGTATGGAAGCTATCCCAGTTAGCCATAGGGTATCAATAAACTGTACAATGGAGAGTTACATCTGAGAACATTACATTTCGTTTTTATCTTAACTGAGACAACTGAGTGGTTGGAAGATCCCAGTGGAGACAGAAGGGCGGATGAACATAGATCAGGGCAAGTTGTGAAATAAAGGTCTAGGAGACTTACATACTAACCATGAGTGTCTGGTACACAGGTGGGTTCATGAACAATCTGAGTTAGGTCATAAACAATGGAGAAATCGTGACAGTTCAATTTACTTTATTTTTTTACGAAGTATTTCTACTTTTTTGTTATGTAGATTTGTAATTTTGTTAAAAACTTTCAAATTTGAAAAGAAAAGTCACTTGTAAGATTTAGTCTGAACATTTTTTATTTTTTTTCTTGCTTAAGAAGAAATATTTAAAATAAAATCGAGTTTATTTTTTGTAAATATTTTTTTAAGTATAGATCTGAAAAGATATTTGCTAAAATAAACTCTTGTCTGAAAGTTGTGACTAAATTCGTTTTAGTTTTTATTTCAATAATACTGCAAGAAATGGTTACACTATTTTGCATTGATGGGCCCAGATCATCATCATCAGCAGCAGCAGCAGCAGCAATTAGTTGTACATTTTCCATGTTTAATTTAGTCATACATAAATAATAGACCCCTCCAGAATATCAGAAGGAGGCTAACAGGTGCAACATCTGGAACTGTGAAAGGCAGGCACATTAATCTCCTTCAGGCATTACACTTCCCTGCTTGCATGTACCTTGAGTGAAGCACAAGGGGATGGGGAGTAATTCTTTGGTCCCAGTGAATTATCTAGGCAGTAGCTCATCACATAAGCAGCTAAAGTCTCATTGTATAGATAACACATAGCAGTTGTTCATCCTATCTCCTCTTCTTTTCTTGTTGCGATGTGTGTTAATTTATAGCAATAGTTGTAAATATTAACAGCATAAAATCGTTTGTGGTTTAACAATGCTTTTGTGGCTTTTATTTTCCTTCTCCAGCATACAGTATACATAGATTATCCTTCACGTGGAGGATGAGAGAAACTGTCCTCAAACCAACCACTCTCTTTTCTATGGTTCAGAAAAAAAAAAAAAAAAAAAAGGAAGATTTCATCAGCTTATCTGCTTCATGTCACTGCTGACTTCTCATCTGTGATGCAATATTCTGACATACAGCCTAAAATTGAAGTTGATTTCTAATTGGAATTTTCTACTACTCTAACTTCATGGGCAAAATATCATCTTTAATATTTTTTTTTTTTTTGCACACTCATTATGTGACAAAAAGAATCATGAAAGAGGTGTGTTTTGAAAGTTTGGAGATCATCAAAGAGGCTGCAATGGCAGAGCCAAAGGACAGTCTAGAGGAATCCTTTCAGTAGTGCATAGAAACAATAAAAGCATTGGAAATTGCCTTAGACCTGAAGGGGATTATTTTAAAGGAGGGAACTACATAGTGTGTCACCTGGAATTGAAATAAATTATTTGTGACACCTGTCCTGTTATAACAGTTATATATAACAGTCATATATACTGACTTATTTTCTTTCATGGAGAAATATCCCTGCTAGGCGATTTAGTTACACACTACCAATCAACTTGCAGAGCACATTGATTTCATCTCTTCCCTAAAGAAGTACTTCAGCCTCTTTGGAGAGCATGGTCGGTTAGCAGAGAGAGAACCGTGAAAGCAACAACGAAAGGCGCTCTCTCCTCATCTCTCTCTCTCTCTCCTGTCTCTGTCCATTGGATACCCAAGCATTGGCTATCTCCATCCTAAGATAACTGCTAACAGACCTTCGACAGCTCAAAAAAGTTACTATACGTAAGAGTGTGAGCCACCTGACATCCAGCTGTAAGGTTCTGCTGGGGACGGCTACTATACAACGTGATACAACAGAGTGTGTAAATATCTCCACTGAACTGTGTGAAAAGTTGAATATCAAATACAGAAGCAAGCCCTGGGAACATATACCAGAAAGAACAGTTGGAAATATATGATACACCATCCACTATGACTATGCAATTCCAACAGCAACGAACCTTGAAAACGAAGCTATTGAACCTGACATATAGGACAAGAAGGAAAAAGAAGCAACCTTAGTAGAAGTTAGCATGCCCAATAACACTGGTATAAACAGAGCTGAGAGGGAAAAGATAATGAAATAACAAGGTTTTATGTACAACATGAAAAGAAACTGAAATCTTAGGAAGATCTCTGTCATTTCAGTAATTATAGGAGCAACTTGACTCATGAAAAAGAATTTCAAAAACTACCTGGAAAATATATCCAGTGAACCAAATGCAAGAGAGATTGAAACAATTGCACTCAAAGGGTCTGTAAAAATCTTATAAGGTTCTCTTATTACGATTATATGAGACAGTGGGTAAATGTCTGGCAGCCGGTAGAATATCCCATCCCCAACTTGAACAAACTGATAAGAAAATTGGAAAATTGGGGGAGGGGGAATAGTGTTAATATATAGAACTATATCTCATTTTAATAACGGGTAACCCCAATGTGATCTAAACATGCAATCTTGTTAGGTTGTTCAGCTATAAACATTGCGGGATGAACGATCAACACCAATAAACAAATGAAAAGAACAATCTTCTGTTGCCTGTTGAGACTGTGCACACAGGCACATACAGCAGAGTAAAGTAACCGGCCGATGGGTGCAAATCTGTCAAAACTAACATCACCGGAGGTGAAAAGGTCAAGTAGTTGACCTCATAGTTACTGGGGTTAAAAACCTACAAGAGTACAGGTCGATATAAACAAGTGAAACAGCAGAGAGAAGAGAATCAAAGAGTGACAGTGAGCTACAAGTCTCATCACTGTGCTGTGTCACTGAAATCTGCCCACCTCCTGCCCCCTCTTCTGTTTACTGACTGAAGTGCTCAACACAGAATGAGAAATACATTAGTTTTTATATTTTTGTAACAAACGTTTTTTTGTTGTGAGTTCTTTTCTTGCCTGATAAGAAACTGTTATTTGTTCAACCCAGCTACATCACATTATTACTCCTACTTGTTCTCGAAACATCATTCACCCTGTGTAGGTTGAGCCGACTCCATTCATCCTCAATGCAGCTTCCCTCATGAAAGCCAATCAAGCGTGACAATTAAAGTCAACAATTGGGTGATCTCAAGACTCATGTTGGGTTCTAGATCAGTTTCAAACATCATTAGCTAGGTTTTTTACCGTATCACTTTTTCCAACCCAGTATGAGAACTGGAACAATTGCTCAAAATTCAAAACTAAATAAAAATACTAGTAATAATGTAATGTAGTACACGTGTTTACATACGGGGACCCACACGTTGTATGCAGTCTATGTCGCAAAGGAGACCAAGGCAAAGAATAACCCGAACTCACTTTTTTGTGCTATGACAATTACATTTATTTCTTCATTCTCCCACCATGTGTGACTTCTCA
Source organism: Euprymna scolopes (assembly GCF_053919585.1). Taxonomy (NCBI): domain Eukaryota; kingdom Metazoa; phylum Mollusca; class Cephalopoda; order Sepiida; family Sepiolidae; genus Euprymna; species Euprymna scolopes. The sequence goes on along the minus strand of NC_136487.1, from coordinate 84,871,851 downwards.
TTATGACTGTGACGTCTCTAACGTAATCTCGAACATCATCCACGTCTCTAATATAATCATCCCTCTGACATGCTTTCTCTCTACTTTTTATAGTCTTTTTCCTTACAGTGACATCATTTCGCATTTAATATGCATTTGCATGTCCACGCTCTATTACAGTAATCCATCAAATAAATATCACTGTGAGATCTATTGGGATATTTTTGTTATCAGTAATTTGCTTTATTTTCAAGTTTTAAGCAATTCTTGGGGCTTCAACGGTGATAGGCTCATGTTGCCAGCTTTGTTTCTGTTCTAGCAGCAACTCAGCATTAGTTACATTTCAAACTTAATAAACGCTTTAAAATAAGTTAAAACACCAAAAAACTTATTCAGAAGATAATTTTGCCTTTGGTAACATTTATGTGTTATATATTTGCTTTTTGACCACTTTTTCGTTCTATTTGTCTATTGTAAAAATACCCAATAAATTTACATAGAGATCAACTTCTTATATTTATTTCTCAATATTTTTTAAAGTTATATTGGAATAAAAGAATATTAAAATTTCTTCTCGACATCATTGCATAGAGTTTACTTGAAAATGAGAAAAATAATTTAATGTAAATATAATTCTCATAATAGAAGAAAAAAGTAAAATGATGAATGTTCTCATCCGAAGAAAAGTTGTTCAATTTATAAAAAAATCGTCTGTCCAAAATATTTCAAACGAAATTCAATAAAATATGAATCCGTTAAAAAATGAATTTTACACACTTTTTGTTTACATTGAGCGTTTTAATTTGAAACGATATATGATCAATTTGAAAATAAAGTTTGAAACTAAAAGAAAACTCCTTTAACTCTCTATCACTAACCTTAAGTCTTAGTAGCAAGTCATAAAACATCCCTTACCCCGAAGCTCTCCTCTTAACTCTGTTACTAATCCTAAGTCCGAGTGGCGAGTCCCTATCTAAAAACCTCGCTTAACCTTAGGTTCAAGTGGCAAGTTTCCTCTTAAAAATCTGGTTAACTGCCCTAAAACTCTATTCTGTTCTAGAATGGCCCGGAAATAAATGATGATTTGTCATTAATTTAATGTGCGAAAGTGATTCCTCATTCTATTCTAAATTCTAATATATATATATATATATATATATATATATATATATATATATATATATATATATATATATATATATATATATATATATATATTCTTTCGAGTTCTGTAGGATGTTGATCACATACATAGAATCTCATTTACGTTGTGCGTGATCATCCACAATAATATCATAATAAATTTCAATTCTGAAAGGAATTTCAATAAAAATTCTTAAAAATTAATGTACGTTTTTGTTTTCTTTTTCTTTCCCTCGTCAGAATCAATTTTCACAATTTTAAATTTGAAAAGAAAGTCGTCTAAATCACCAGAATTGAGTTCACACCTGGCAACAGGTCGAAAAAGAAAGATTAAACATTGTTTTGATAAACGAGATATTTTTCCGGAACGAGGAACTTCAGAGAAATCAAGTTGTGTTGCGTTGAAAATAAATAAAAAAGCTACTGTCAAAATTTCCTAATCAGAGAATTGTCTTATTCTTTAATTCCATTGTTTGTTTATTTTTTATTTATTTATGAAATAATAATGAAAAAGTAGGAAAAGGAAGCGAAGAAAACAAAAACGAACGCGACAGAATAGAATGAAACGTCACTTCCGGCGGCAGAGTTTATTTCGCTCTCTCGCCAGAGACGTCGTCATCACTTCCTAGAAGAACACGCACATATTCGCCAATATCGCCAGAGCAATATGTTGGACTTCTTCAGTATTTTTAGTAAGGGAGGCATCGTCCTCTGGTGTTTTCAGGGAACAACCCAGTTGTTTACACCTTCCGTTAATGCTCTGATTAAGAGTGTTCTCCTACAAGTAAGTAAAATATAGGTTAATTCGCATTTTAATACCTTCTTTTAGTGGGCTTCGAAGAAACATGTGGTCACAAAGTCAGTGGCCTAGTTTATTGCGACAAAAAGAAAAGACGACACTAAACACATGCGTTGTGATGTGGCACATCTAAGAACCCTCAAGCTCATCAGATGTTCCTTTTGGGGGATTTGAGATGAAATGGAGGAGAGGGGGGGATAAAATGTATATTTACATCCTATTAGCGTGTAAGTATTGCGCTATACTTTAAAATATAGATGCTGATTATTAGTTTTATTATTATATGAGGTATTGGTAGAAAAAAAATTTTTACCATAAGGTAACTCGAAAGTACTATTGCTTAAAAATAAAACCAGATAAATGAGAAAAATAAAAAAATAAATACCTTTTAATGAATATGAATAGTTACACATTATTCATTCATCCATTTTAATTCTTTGTTCGATATCCAATATTTCTTTTAAATTCTTCAACCATGTGTATGACTTTTGACTGAAAAATAAAATAATAATAAAAACAAACTGACGTATGTAATTTTTTTTTTTTTTTTTTTCAAAACATATTGTCCTTTCTCTTATCTTCCCACGAGTTCAACACAAGGTCGGTTCCAAAATGGGTCCACTCTTCATTGGGAACCCAAATAATAAATAAAAGTTTTTTCCGAGCTAGGACAAAACAGATGTTACACTTTTATCGGAAGGAAAGCTAACCATATTGTCTGATTTCTAATCTCTGCATAACTACCGATTTCTATATATATCTCCAAATAAAATATTTGGTACTTCTGCAGTTTACGAATCGTGCTATTTTTAAGGTTTTATCTACAGAATAAGGGGCATACTAAAATAATGGCAGTCTTGCCTTGCAGTTAAGTCCCGGCAAAGTTCGACAACTCTAGAAGGATCACATCAGTATTTTAGTACACCGTCAAATCACGAATATTACGAATTATTAGTTTTAAAATAAAAATAAAAATTATTAATGTTTAAAAAAAAAATGTGGGGTTTGTTTTACTGTACACATAGATTCGAAAAAGTTGTCACAAAACAAATATAGAACAAATAAATGTTATCAAAGGCAAGGTAAGTTACTTTTCTACCCAACTGAATATGTTTTTAGTGTTTATATTTAATGTAACATGTTTATTCAGTTCGAAAAACATACAGTATTTACCGATGTATTGGAAAATTCAAAATGGCGGCCGACTTCTTTCTCGGAGTCGGTAAGTTTGGGAAAAGGAGTTATAAATAAAAAACCTATCAAAATACTGTTAAAAACCCGCCGAATATATGTCAGCCTATGTCACGTTAACATATATTGAGCGAGTTTCTAACAGTATTTTGTCTGGTTTATTTATAATTCATCTTCCCAAACTTACCGCCTCAAAGATAGTCGACTGCCATTTTAAATTTTCCAATACATCGGTAAACACTGTATGTTTTTCGAGCTGAATAAACATGTTACATTAAATATAAACACTAAAAACATATCCAGTTAGGTAGAAAAGTAACTTATCTTGCCTTTGATAAAATTTATTTGTTTTGTTTTGTGACAACTTTTTCGAATCTATGTGTACAGTAAAACAAACCCAATATACATTTTTATATATTTTCTTCTGCTAAGATACCGGTGTCGACCTTAAGAGTCCCTTTTAGTAATTACCTGGTTCGAGAATATTTGTACAACTAAACGGCAAATCTGCCGCTTTGTTAACTAAAAACAAATACCGTAAAAATTGAATTTAACTTAAATCCTATATTTAAAAAAATACACGGTTCGTATTCTGCATAAGTACCGGATTTTCCAGCTTCAATTGAATTTACTACGGCATCATTTGTTTATTAAATCATTAGGTAGAAGTACAGAAGTTAACAAAGGCTCCCTCCTCCATATTAAAAATGGGTTTCTGAATAATAGCGTTATTATTTCAGCATTTAGCTTAAACTACAGAAGTACCAAATATTTAAATTTAGGTTTATTCATTTCGACTGTCTTGGTTTTTGCGTGACGTTAAATATTTAGGGATTGAGTGAAGGAAGGGTAATACTGTTTTGTTTGTATTTTTTGTACTCATGCACTTATTGATCCGTGTTGAAATAATAACGTTATTATTTAAAAGGCCATTCTTAACATGGGGAGGGGAGGGTGTTTTGTACCTATTCTGTACTTTAACCTTACAATTGAATAAAAAAAAATAACATAAAACTTTAATTAAACTTGGAAATACGATTTTTAAAAATAACGCGGACAGCACCGTTTTTTTTTTTCTCACCCAAATAAATAGTCAACTAACTGCAAAGATGACTAAACTATTTACTTTATTTATTTATTTTTTTTTTTTAAGATCCCATGACTTATATAAGATTTTATATTAAATTTATTTATTTTTATTTTTCTACAAAGCTCATTTTAAAGTAATCATGTTATCTGCGTACTTTAAGTTGATTACATTTTAACTTTAGTTTTGTTTACATTTAAGTAGGTTAGGAAAATAAAATTATTCGTCTTTAACACACACACACACACACACACACACGTGTGTGTGCGTGCGTGCGTGTAAAGCAAGTTGTTTTTAAACAGGTGTCCGGAGTGGCGTATTTATTAAAATATCATCCATGTGAAATATTAATATTAAAAAAAAAAAAAAAATTCGGTGTACGTGGTTGTTGGCAGGTAATAAATATAGAATATATTTAGCATTTACCCGAAATACTTTTCGGGTTTTTGCTTGTCATATTTCTATAATTTCTATAATATAACAATTTTTACGGAGAAAATGAAATTTTATGAAGAAGCAAGGATAGTGTGTCTCACTCCGCCATCTTTAATAAATAGACAATTCCATTCAAGTTACTAAGATCAAAATCAGCTTTGTAATGACTAATTTATTAAAATCCCTAAAAATCGTAAAAATAAAAGTATTTTCTAAAAACAAAAAAATACTTGATCAATTTACGTGGGCTTTTTTTTTTTTTAATGACATTTTCGTTTCATGATGGGTACGTACATTTATAAAGATTTTTCTGTATTATTATTTATTTATTTATTTTTTCTTTGAAATTAGGTTAAATTCTGAACAATAACCCAAAATTAACATTGAAATTCATTCATCAAACTTTGGCGACTTGTTCTATCAATGAACTTGCATTTGGCTTTGATGACAGTTTTGAGGCAGCCAAAGAATCAACTTAAAGGCTCTGGTAACCCTGACCTTTAGCTCATTTATTGTGTTACAGTTGAATCTTGATATCCTGTTTCACTGTGCCTCACACAGAGGAGTTAAAAGGTTGCAATCAGGCAAACTGAGAGGTCAGGTAAAGTATAGTCAAGAAAGTTCTGTTTCTAGCTGCCACACATGTGATCCACCTGATCTATTCTAAGCTTCACTGCCCATTTCGAACGTGAACATTGCCATTGATGTTCAGCGTGAGGCTTTCATGAAGTTGCTTTCACTCAGGATGGGTTGAGCCGGCTCCTCCCATAGAACACACAGCATCCCAAATGAATGCAGACCATGCACGGCAGTCCACAGCAGCCAAGATGGTTATGGGATCAATGGCGAACATCCTAGAGCTGTGGAGTGGAAGTAGGTTTGACGTCAGCTTTGATGTTGGCTTTCTATGCATTTTTGCCAATCTTAGAGCAGTTCTGAAGCTATTGCTTCGTGGCTGAATTCTGTGTTGCAACGTGGCCAAACCAACAATATTTCCTATTTTAAAAGTGCTTGGTTAAGGGGTATGATCCTGCATCACGTGCAGATTTGTCTTGGAAATAAAATGGTTCAAGTGAATGTGCAGAATTCGGCAGAGGCAGTATAGTTTAAACACTACCAAACTTGAGACCCCCTGTTCTCAACAACGAGGTCTTGCAACCATAAAAAAGGATCGGCCGAACAAGTACCTGATAAAAAATTTCGACTTTCGTACCTATTATAATCTCAAGACAACGCCACAGATGAGATTGTAGGTAACTGGAAGTATACCAGACATTGTTGATTTAGACGTCGATACCCTTAACCCATTAAGCCCAGGTATTTGAATAAGGTTTCCCCATTGAGAAAAATCGTGTTTGTCAAAGGGTAGGAATCTTGTGGAGAGAATCTTTTTCATAGAATTTACCTTCATACCAATCTTAGATGAGAAGTAGTGCATTTTGTCTATAGCTAATTGGATTTCAGCAAAGTTTTCTCAGAGAATGGCTATATTGTTAGCATAGTTAAGGTCAGTTAGGATGAAGTTGCGGTCAACAGAGACCCCAGCAAACTCTGCAAATGCATTGCAGATGAAGTCGATAGCATAGTTAAACAGTGTGGGCAAAAAAATACAAGCATGTCTAACTCCAGAGTGGATGTCAAAAAAACAATTTCTGGCTATAGAAGCAAATTTTTTTATGCATGGAGCAGTTGTATGCTTTGATGAGGTTAAGCAGCTTGGTTGGATGGAAATCCATCTACATACCTTGTCTCCCATAATACACCTCTGTTCACAGTCAAATGCTGCAGCAAAATCCAAAAAGTAAATGAGTGTGCACTGTTGGTAGCACCAACATTGTTCAAGGGTTCTCTATAGATCCATGCAGCCCCTTCCATTTTCTTTTCACCTGAACTGTTCCTTACTGGGTGGTCTTTGCAGGTCCTTTTGCGATTGTTACATGCCCATATCATCTAAGTTTCCTCTTTTTCATTGTCAATAGATCTTCATAGTTATACACTTGTTGAGTGACCTTTCTGCAGACTTCACTGTTGGTGACATGATCCTTGTATGAAATGCCAAAGAATCTTCTGAAGCATCTTCTTTCTACCGCTTAGATCCTTCTCTGTAGGTCTACATTAAGTGTTCATGTCTCGCATATGTAAAGCCTGATTGAGATGATTACCGCGTTTAGTAGCTTCACCTTATTACCAAGAAGGAACTGTCTTCCGTTTTCCTGCTTTCCTGCTGACTGCAATCTGATTGTGTTCAGTCCAACGTAAACAAGTTCTCGATAAGCCGTTCCACTTAAGTTAACAAATTTATCGAATATCCATTACTAACGATTACTATATTGTCCAATTGACTACTGTACACTCTTAACCCCTTATCCTCGAGTGGTCTATGGGCCTTGATAAGTGGTGATGCCTATGTAAAAAAAAAATCTGGCAGGTATAAACTACTGCTGTTATATTTGAGCTAGTGAATCACTTGAGGATCCTTGATAAGGAGCAGAAACGTATTTATAATTTGATTGGGGGCCCTCTCACAAACATGATTTTGCAAGTCTCAGTTTTTTCTATAAATACTATTATGGCATGTGTTTTTCAGAATTGTCTGAACTATTGTTTGCTTCCTTTGTTCCAGCTCATTAGAGTTGTTGGTATAGTGGTCTTCAACATTTTTTTTTTCATTCAATTTTCACCCTGAACAAGGTACAGTGCCATTTTGAAGTAGGGGGCTACTATTGGGGGCATAAGTTGCAGGGATATTATGAAGGGAGATAAGCAGCAAGATGTCTGTTTACATTACACCTCTGCATGTCAGTACAGTTGGGAAAGCAGAATCCAGAAGGAAGTTCCAAAGTTTAGCAGTTCTGGAGAAGAAACTATTGGAGTAGCATTTTACATAAAGTAGCTTCACACCTTGTCTGGAGCAATTTCCATTAAAAAAAGAAAAGAAAAAAAAAGACATGTTATTTGTGGAATAAAAAACGGTTACGCAATTTTAATTAATAATTGTTTATTTCTACTTTACATCAAGCGACTAAGAATGATTCTCACTTTCTGTATAATACTTTGAATCGGCTGCTCTTGATGTTAATGCTAAATTGCTTTTATTGGTTTTATACATCAGTGTGTGTGTATTGCTAATGTAATTGGCGTTACTCTGATATCATATATTTCTTAATATTCTTCCCATCACCCTGGAAAATCTCATCAGTATGCCTTGTATTTAAGAATTCAGGTGATCGTTCATCCCGCTCTCAGTACAGGCCAATAAGTCTCCTGTGCGTCATGAGTAAGTTGCTGGAATCTGTGTTAAATAGAGAAGTAATCAACCATCTCAGCAAAAATAACCTTCTTAGTGACACACAATATGGTTTCCGTTCTGCTAGATCTACAGCAGATGTGCTTACAGTTATATCTCATAGGATTAGCGAATCTCTCGACAGAGGCAACCTTTCTAGGGCAATTGCTCTTGACATATCAAAGGCCTTTGATAGGGTATGGCATAAAGGTTTACTTCACAAGATCTCCAGCTATGGTATAGCTGGAAATGTCTTCTCAATTATTAAATCATTTCTCTCTAATAGGTTCATAAGAGTAGTAGTTGATGGGCAAAAATCAGAAGCTCACAGTATAAATGCTGGAGTCCCTCAGGGGTCCATCCTGAGCCCAACTCTTTTCCTGATCTACATTAATTATCTTCCAAATCACATCCTTACATCATTCGTAGACATTTTTGCTGACGAACCTACCATCTATGGTAGCACATCTAAGACAGTAAATGACCAAGTTCTCTCCGATTCTCTCTCCTCTGATCTTGATCACGTTGTACAATGGGGAAAGGAGTGGCTGGTTACTTTTAATGCATCTAAAACCAAGCTTCTATCTTTACATCATCAACGTTCTGATCCCCATCTGGCATCAATTAAAATGAATGGCTCTCGTCTTGGGGAGGCCTCAAGTTTTGACAGGCTTCTGGGCTTGACCTATACTCCTGATCTTAAATGGAATATGTACATCAAATCTGTTGCCAAGGCCGCTGGAAAAATGGTCGGATCCTTCTATCGATCCAGTAGATATCTCACTGCTGATGCAATTCTCTATCTATATAAGAGCCAGATACATCCAAGGATGGAATACTGTTGTCACATATGGGCAGGAGCTGCTAGAAAAGACTTGTCCTGCCTTGATAGGATTCAAAATAGACTTCGTGGCCTGGTGGGAGATGTCCTTTTCTCTTCGCTGCAACCTCTATCTCACAGAAGAGATGTTGCGAGTTTGTCTCTGCTTTATCGTTATTTTCATGGAAAGTGTTCAACTGAGCTTCAGTCTATGGTCCCCCCCTCGCCAAACTTTCACAAGAAACACTAGACTAGCTGAAAACATTATCAATAATTTTCCCCACTCTTTATCTGTGCCTAAACCTAAACATAGATTCCATGATCAAAGCTTCTTTCTTAGAACAGCATACCTGTGGAATTGTCTTCCGTTTTCCTGCTTTCCAGCTGTCTATAATATGGTTGTCTTTAAGTCCAACGTGAACAAGTTTCTGATGAGCCGTTCCACTTAAGTTAACAAATTTACCGAACTTCCATTACTATTGATTACTATATTGTCTTTTTGACTACTCTACACTCTTTAACCCTTATCCTTGAGTGGCCAATCGGCCTTGATAAGTGGTGACGCCTATGTAAAAAAAAAAAAAAAAAAAAAATTTATTTGCAATAAGGTTGAACCTCACATGGACATATTGGACTAAAATATGAATTTTATTTTATTCCTAAAGAACTAGTGTTTCAGAATGTGCACTTTCATTTTTTTTTTTTTTTTATAAAGTTAATTTTAATGATGGCATTGGATACCTTATAAAATCTCATCCATTCATTCTGATGGGGATTTTGTAACTTCTACTATATTGCTTTCTTTAAGAAACAAACATTTTCTTTTTATCTACAGATAAAGTGTTTTTTTCTATATAGTGTGCGATCATTACTTTATTTTTTATCCATGTTAAATATTTGAAAGAGCCTTTTCCATTGTGCAAAGGCCATACACTATATCCACTTTTGAGTGAAGCTATAAATGACACGCACAGGAATGTATGGGTGCCTTTTTAAAAATGGAAAATAATTAACATACCAATGAAATATGTGGTTATATTGTCATTCACAGGGAAAGTATGTGATCAAGGTTGTCTATAAATGCTGTCACTGCATTTACTAAGTGATAAAGAAGCAACAAATCGATATGTCTAATTTGTCTCTGTTTTTGTTTTTTAATTTTCTTATGTTGTTTAAACTGGAGATGGGGCATCCTACTGGATGACAGATATTCAGCCACCATCTCATACATTCCAACTGAGAGACCTTATATATTTTTAAATGAATGTCAAGTAAAACTAAGATAACACATTTCACATTTGAATTATTTCTCCCTTTTATTTTTTCTTATAAATTTTCAGTTTTTATTAGATATTTTTCTTCTACAGATTTAAATACATTGTGCATATATATAATATATATATATATATATATATGGTTGAATTTGGGAGGTATCAAAACCAAAGCAAAATATGATGAAAATAAAATAGATAAACCCCATAATTTATTATACCATACATGTTCACACTGAAACACTTATCACAATATTCTGTGGATCTATATTAAAAAACCTTGTTAAACTTTGTGACATATTTTCATTCTATGGAGGTCATGTGCAATTTTATTATACTATATTTCTTCAAACAGAAACATAATTATCAAAGTATACTTATGCAGATAGATATGAAAAGTCTTTATTAAAGTGTGTGCCTATTTCCATTCTATGGAGGCGAGGCGCGAACGCAGACCCACAATTTTATTATACCATCCCTATTTAAGTTAAAACATACTTATCAAAGTATTATGTACATCTATATCAAAAACACTTGTAAACGTTTTTTTTTTGTTTTTTTTTTTTTAATTTTTTATTTCCATACTTTGTGGACCAGGCGTGAACGCAGACCCCACAATTTTAATGAACCACCGTTCTGCCAGATCAAACATACCCATTCCTGTGTCTCGCTCGATACATCTTCTATCATTATATGTAATCAGTTTTTTTAAAATAGTCAACCATATAGGAGCCTATTCGTGACCAAAAACACACACACACACGTTCAGCTTTATATTATATATATATATGGCATAATCGTGTTGACACACTGGTTCTCATCGGCTCACCAAAGATAAGCAATGTTTAGCCTGGTTAGTACCAGATGGGTGACCATTTGGGAATTATAGGCACTGTATGTGCTCTTTGCTTATCTCGGCATTTGTTTCCAGTCGTCCTATACATACACTTCACTTGTCACTGGTATTTAACAATGTCAACTCAGGAGAGATGTGGTTGGAGACTGCATCTCCTGCCATAAAAATTTCATGCGTAGGCATCCTTTCATGGGACTGAAGGTGTGTGTGTGTGTGTGTGTGTGTGTGTGTGTGTGTGTGTGTGTTTTTTTTTTTCGTTGATTTCGTACGTTGAGTTATTTGGAAAATTATGTGTGAATTTGTCAACATGATCATAATCATTATCATGTACTGTATATCTATGAGTCTAAAACAAACTTTTTATTTAAAAAAAAAAAAAAAAAAAAGGAAGAAAAAGATCAGGAAAGGAAGCGGACAAAAACGATCCAGCCGCTGATCACTTACTATGTATGACTTTTGGAATGTTCCTTCATTTATATTTTACATGTATGTGTGTGTGTGTGTGTGTGTGTGCTTCTACATGATTATGGTTGCATGTGTGTGCATATGCATACATATGTTTTGGTACATCTGTATGTACGCATGTGTTTATTGTCATGTGTATTTGGGGTGGAGAGGGCTCCCGTAAGCCGTGGTGAAGGCAACCCTTCTAGGAGAAGCAAATCTTAGATTTAAAAAAAAAAATAAATAAAATAAAGCAGGAGACCAGTACCCGCATTAAGCTGGTCTGCAGTTTGACTTCTTGCTGGCTATCTTGCTCTTGCTTGTTGCTGGATGTCAACATTTTGAACCAAGAGAGAGATTTAGCTGTCGTACAAAGCTAAAACTCTGTGACCTCATCTGTGTATAGATACTCCCTCAGCCATGGAAAAGTTGTAACGTGTGTAGGCCTGAAATGCTGGAAGCATGTAATAATTGATCTGCCATCATTATATGTATATATAGGTGTATGTATATGTGTATATGTATGTACATATGTATATACGTATATATATATATATATATATATATTTGTATGTGTATATATGCATGTGTGTGTATCTGCATGTGTGCATGTTTGTGTATGAGTGCATATTTATGTATGTATATGTGTGTATTTATATGTACGTATGTGTATGTATATGTGTGTATGTTTACAGATATGTATGTGTGTATGTGTATATATGAATATTTGCATTTATATATATATATATATATATATGCCATTGACTTGTCTTGTGTATGTTTATGTATGTGTATTGTGTGTATGTATGTATGCGTGCATGTATATATATTTATGTATACTAGTGACTGTCTTCAGTGTCATGTCTATTTGAGCGTGTGAATTTTGCTGGCTGGACTAGTCATTTTCGGCTCATGGACTTACAGTACCTGAGGGAGTGGCACTCGTCTGACAAGGCATTGCAATCATCATCTCATATATATATACACACACACACACACGATAAGTTCCTCAATGTTTATTTCTGTTTTTGTCATGTTTACACTAGCAGGATTACCCAGCATTTCCTGGAGCAATAGTGTAACATTTCTATCCCGCTTTCTTTCCTTCTTTATTTTTTATTTGTTTATTTTTTTCGCCCAGCCCAATCCTCTCTGGGTGTAAACACACACACAACTTAAGTCAACATAAGGGAAATAACTGAAAAAAAGTCAGTTACTTCCTTTCAGTTAGTGGCTGGAAAACAGACTACATTATAATATTAAAAGATGTCTAAACATCTTGATAGCATTAAATGATATAAATGCTCATTAGATCTCCAGATAAATCTTTTTTTTAGTTTTAGCTGGATATATAAACAGACATTTTCCCTTTTATGTAATAGTCAATATGAAATACATGCTAGTTTTGGGATTGAATTATGTCTGAAAATAAATTGTTTTAATTGTCCGTAATTTATAATTAACTGAACAAGCCACACATTTCTCCTTGCTATGTATTTTCATGCCTATTCTCACTGTTTATTCAACCATTCTTTAATATTTTTTAATGTGAGAATTTAGAGAAAAGGGAATTTGTTTTTAGCATGTACTGATCATGTCTCCTTACTTCTATATAAAAATAATAAAGAATAATGATTAAAGTAAAAATATATATTTTTACATTGATATTATTGGGGGTTTTTTTCCCTTTTATTTTGCAAAACTTGATAATCTTCTGCAAAGCCAAAACCAGATTTCTTCTACAGAACAACCAAACCAAACTCCTTGAATAAATAATTGAAGATATAAAAAACTTCAATCATAAAAACTTTTTTTCCAAAATTACTGGATTTGGCATTAAGTAATGTAAAAAAAAAAAAAAAAAAAAAGGTTGATATGCCATAAAATAATCAACAATTTGTGCATTTTCAAATGAAATCAATAGTTGTTAGTAAATAAATATTTCCAATGTTGCGCAGAGCACTGTTTTTGGTTTATACAACTGTTTGCATAGATAATACTATTATTAAAGAGAATAGTTGATTATACTATGAGATTTGGAATTTAGAAAATTTAGAGAAAAATCGCTGTCAAGAGATCTCCTCTAGTTGTTTATTTTACCACTTGCCCAATGGGACCATGATGAATTAAAAGTTGAATTTTTAAAGATAATTCAAATTTTTTGCTATGTGCACAATGCGTTTATTCACATTATTTAATCCTATATGGTCAATGTGTGCCAGTAATTATTATAAAATGAAGTTGTAATGAAGTAAACCAAGGAAAACTGACTCCAGCGAAAGGACGTAATTTCATACACAAAGGTTTCAATCTTCTATGGTGTCTTTTTGTGAATTGTTCATATTCCCAATCTTGTAGAATAATTATTTCCTTTGATAAATTTTGCAAGCAAAAATGTTGTTTAAACATTAATGCTATAGATTATGTATGTTAACTGAAAATGTTCCAAATTTCCTTTAAAATCACTTTAGTTGCATATTATTGTTTCTGCTCATCTGAAAATTTTCTATGATATGCAAAATAAAATCATAATCACTCACAAAAGACTTCATCAGTGCATATATATATATATATATATATATATATATATATATAGTCATCCACATACAGTACTATTTAGCTGTTTTACAGCTCATCAGTGTGGCTAGATAGGCAACTGCCTCAAGCCAAGATCGAAACCCGACCGCCCAAATGACAGTCAAGGCTTCTCACCATTACGCTATATGGCTGATGGTGAGTGGATAATAAATTAACGGTGTGTATATATATATGTTTTAAAAGCCAAAAGCAATGCGGAAAGAACTGGAATCACAAGAAAGAAAAAACAAACAAATAGGCGAATAGATGAATAAACAGTTAGACATTTCTCTACTCGAACATACCTGTCTGTTTGTTTGTTTTTCTTTACTTTACGTGATTCCAGTCCTTTCCGCATTGCTTTTGTCTTTTAAAACTTCCATATATTCCTTTACCAGCAATGCTTCAAGCAAACTACCATTTACTTTATATATATATATACCCAATATCAGACTGAAATGGTTTAAAATGCATCTATATTCATTTTCTTTTACTCAAAACCAAAGGGAATCATTCTTCAAATCCGTTTAAAAGTATTTAAGAGTTTAAAGTATTTTTTTTTCATTTCACTTTTCTTTCATAATGTTTATACTAGATTAACCAAACAGAACAACACCTTAAAATGCACATATAAATTAATAATTGGTTTTTCACCCATCACAACAGTCCATTCATAAATGTATAAAATATATAAAGTAAGATTGTGCATCTAAAATACAAGATGAGGTTTAAGTCTCCAAAAATTCAAACTAGAATTGTCCACAAGGATAAAGTATGATGTAAAATTCAACTCTTCTGGAGGTTGATGGTTCAATCCTCAGTGTGAGTAATAGTAAGAATACAATTGCGAATTAAGATTTCTACCTGGTCATGATTGACAGGACAAGAACATGCTACCCCCATGGATTAAATAAAAGGATTCCATTTGAAATTCTGTGCAGATTCCTGGATCTGACAAGAAACACCTAAAGAAGGTAAAGAGTTACATTGTACGAAGCATGAAAATAACACTCTAAATCAGGATAGTAATCAAAATGATCAATTCTCATCTAAAGAATTTTAGAAACAACTAATGAAAATATCAGCATTAGTTAATTTGATTCGCAACGATTTTTGATTTGAGTCCATCTTCAGGTTAATCTATAATATGGTTCTTTTGAAAGTCTAATTTTTTAAATGGCGATATATGATGGATATATTGGTATCTGAAACATTAATATGGTGCTTCTGGAACTGACAATTTTAATGCTTCTGTACTTTGTTGTTATACTCGAATGGTAATATGGTATATTGATATCTGAAAAACAAAATGTCAATTAGTATAAAATATCATTGTTTCAAACTTGTGTCACTGTTTTGTATCGCTCTGAGTGTTGGTCATCAACGGACAAAGCAGAAAAACTCAGTTGTGGAAATGTTTTTTAGACTTCCAGTTTAACCATGTCTTAAGTCACGATCCCTGATAAAATGAGGGAAAATTATCTTCACTGATACAAACATGTTATGCACACAAACAACACCATAGCAAAAATGAGATTCAAGATGGAGGTCAAGAAGATGACTGTACTGTCTCTGGGATCCATACGTTTCATAGAAATATATACAAACCTTGATAGTCACATAAACTCTTATTGACAATCAAAACTCTGAGGCATGGTTTATTTTAGACATAGGTCTGTTGATTGTCAAAAAGGGTAAACTGAAAAAGAAAGAAAAACAATTTCACAAGCACATAAAAAAAAAATGCTGCAGAGATGAGGTGTTCATGAAACCTAAAGAGAGCTGTAAGCTTAATAATATAGCAGAATTAGAGATATTTCGAACATAAAGAAATAGCAATAGAAAGTGAAAAATATAAATTATGCTAAATGAGTCAATTTACGTGAGACTAAATGAATTCTTACACGTGGGGAGAAAAGGTAAACAAAACGTTAAAATAATATAATCACTGTTTAATCCTATTCTTAGAGAGAAGGAAGGCAATATTTCTACCAACGATGCTGAAAATGGCCGACTACTTAAAGAGATGGAAAACATCATGATGTGCACATGAAATAAGCAACTACAATACATCAGAAAAAACATTTTGTTGGTGACAAGTTTGCGGGAATCCTTTAGAAACCACAGGGTAAAAAAAAAAAAAAAGTAAAGGTCGCACCATGTTTTGCTCAGTGGAGATTGAACGTTGCCCGGGTGTTTGGAGGTGTGTGTGTTTTAAAAAAAAACACGTTGGCCGGATGTTTGGAGATGTAAAAGAAAAAAAACAGTTTTAGTAGAAAGGTAGGCTTGAACCCCGAACCTTTGACGCAGAGGTGGAAAGAAAATGGAAAAAAAACAAACCTGCGACCTAACCATCTCAACCACGGGAATAGATGAATTGATAAGTGTTAAGTTGACGTTTATAAAGCAAACTTAACAGGTGCAAGAACGTTAAGTCGCGTGATGTTTGACCTAGTTTTGTGCTGGAAGCCAGTTTCTGTTGTCCTCGCTATGGGTGATCAAAAAATATCTTAAAAATAGCTTGTAAAAGTCGGGTAAATTGAAGATAGCTGCGACCAGAGTTCCTTAGTCATAGATATTATTATTTAGATAGCATATAAAAAGTTTTAAGGAGTGAGCCAACCGAGAATCACGGCAAAAAAAGCCTTTTGTAGACATACAGAAAAAGCGAACACACATACATACATACATACATACATGCATTTTCGCTTTTATATATATAGATGTTAGAACAATGACCAAAACAAGTGGTTAGATACCCAACAGTAAAATAAGGGTTTCAAACTTGAAATGTGTATGAATTATTTTTTTGCAAGATGTCTATTTACTCCTGTTGTATGTGTAGTTTTTTTTTTACATTGTATTTGTTATATTTTAGGCTACTAAAATTGTATGATTAACTATTTCTCTTTTTGTCTTCTAGGAAAGAACTGGCAATAATTCTTATACACATGAAGCATTAACACTCCAGTACCGTTTAGACAATAAACATGAATTGGTGTTTGTGGTAATTATTCTTGCTTTAATTATAATTGATATAACTTTATATTGGCACTTAATTGAACTTTACTGCAATTAAAACTTATGATCATGTTTAAAATTTAAAATGTTCTTTTTTGCAATTGTGGATGTTATCCTTGAAAGAATTTGATTTTTTTTTTCGCAATTAAGTCAGTGTGTATTATGTCATTGTTTTGTCTTCAAAGATTTTAGAAAAATCTTTTTAAAATTATTTTTTACTGAGACATTTTGTGGCATCCATACTTATCAAAGATGTTGCTATTTTGTTTCTTGCTTCTTTATCCGTTTTTCCTTCATTTTGTAAGTGTTGATAGATCCAGTGTTAGTGGTCATTAGAAGAGAAAAACTCTACATTCGATCTTGTTGACGGTTGTAGCAAGATCTGATGTATTTTGCATGATTGACGTAAAAAAAAATAAAAAATTATACAGTATTACTTGGTTTTCTAAAGTTTTCTAATTTTAACCTTATGAAATAATGCTATTAATAGATGTGACTAACTTGTCTTTTTGTCTTTTTTAAATTGAAATTTGCTAAATGTGTACTCCTTTTCTTGAAAACATGTAAAAAAAAAACTGTCCCACATAAGGCTATAAAAAGTTGAATGTTTGCATATTTAGCTGAAAATTCTATCCTCATCCTTCATAATTTTAAACCTCCCTCACACTGCAAAACATTTCAACAAAAACTATCTTGAATATCATTTGAGGCAATTAAGACTTGATGAAAGGCTGAAGATGAGTTAGCTCCCCTTTGTAATTCAAAAGTGAAAAAATGAATATGAAATTAAAGTGGTCATAGAGAAGAATGATTGCATAAAAACTAGTGTTGGGGCAATTTAATCATTAAAATTGGGAGTTTTTGGTATATCAGAATCGCTACCAGAATTGAAATACTTGTACCTAATTTCTAATTTCAAAAATGATTCTTTGAATCGTTAATTTTCCATTGTTGGTTCAAATGCTAAATATTGATTGATTTTAAACTACCAGTAAAACTAAAATCATAAATCACCCTCACAAGTGCATTTTTCCATTTGTGAAAATATATGCATATATTATATGAGGTTTTCTGGTAATCCAAACATTAAAAAAAACAAAAGATTTTAAAAGAAGCAAAATTTGTAATTGCATAGGAATTGGGTAATTTAGAATAGAATTGGTAATTGTATCAGAATTAGAGGAAAAATATTGGAATCGATCCATTACTAATGGAAACTAAATCTGATATTGTGTGTGAGGGGGGGTCTTTATTGGACCTTTAAAAACAGAACTTCCTTTATGACCTTATAATTGGACCACAAACTATAAACTAAAGCAAAACTGACGGGGGATTAATTTGTTAAAGTAAACAAACAACAAGAGATAATTTATTACTTATTTAAGTGATACTCTTCCTCATTCTCACAAGGCCATCCTTACGCATTGTCTTTCCGTTTTGGACTTGGGTCGGTGTATTCATTGACTATCAACTGAGGGAGTACATCAATTAGACCACATGGCTATTTTTGCCTCCAATCCAAAGTGTCTCTTTTTGAAGAGCTAGATTCACCACCTTCAAAATCTATTGTGTATCTATGAGGTTAATGTTTGCTTGAAGCATTGTTTGATGTTGTTATGTTACGAAGCGTATGGTGACAAGCAAAAAGAATAGACAACACAGGATTAAGATTTGAACGAACTCAACAATTTATTTTTGAATAAATAACACAGAATAATAACGAGCTGTCCTTGGGGTGAAGATGGCAGATTGTTGTTAGTTGTTGTTATTGTTGTTATAAGGCACGACGAAACCTTCGTTTGTAATAGTAGTAGCAGCAGTGCTGGTCTGGTTATAATCCTGTGTCAATGGCGATAGTTGTTGTTAGAAGGCGCGACGAAATCTTCGTTTGTTATAGTAGTAGCAGCAGTGCTGGTTATAATCGTGTGTCAATAGCGATAGTTGTTGTTGATAGAAGGCGCGACGAAGCCTTCGTTGGTAATGGTAGTAGCAGCAGTGATGGTTATAATCGTGTGTCAATAGCGATAGTTGTTGTTGATAGAAGGCGCGACGAAGCCTTCGTTGGTAATGGTAGTAGCAGCAGTGATGGTTATAATCGTGTGTCAATAGCGATAGTTGTTGTTGATAGAAGGTGCGACGAAGCCTTCGTTGGTAATGGTAGTAGCAGCAGTGATGGTTATAATCCTATGTCAATAGCGATAGTTGTTGTTGTTAGAAGGCGCGACGAAGCCTTCGTTGGTAATGGTAGTAGCAGCAGTGATGGTTATAATCCTGTGTCAATAGCGATAGTTGTTGTTGTTAGAAGGCGCGACGAAGCCTTCGTTGGTAATGGTAGTAGCAGCAGTGATGGTTATAATCGTGTGTCAATAGCGATAGTTGTTGTTGTTAGAAGGTGCGACGAAGCCTTCGTTGGTAATGGTAGTAGCAGCAGTGATGGTTATAATCCCGTGTCAATAGCGATAGTTGTTGTTGTTAGAAGGCGCGCCGAAGCCTTCGTTGTAGTAGTAGTAGCATTGGTCGCGACAGCCGTAGCGTTGTGGTGATGGCGAGGCTGGTGGTCCTTCTGCTGTCTTTTCCTTGGCTTCGCTAAATATAGCAAGCACGCGGACGTAGTTGTAGACAAACGGTTAGTGATGAAGAAATTGCCCCCATGTTGAGAAAACTGTGTTTCTTTTGAGTTGTTATTTTCGCTACGGTGTGTAAGGCATCTAAGCGTTCTGCCCGTAATTTTGTGGAGGTAACCATGATCATGTGCCTCGACTTTGGTGCCATGGTAGCGATCGTAGCGTGAATCCCTATGTAGTCAATTTCTCCCCAAAGCGGTCAGGAATCATGAAACTTGAGTGGTGGTCGTCACGGTGACACGTGGCAGACAGTATGACGGCGTCCTCAAGTCAAAACGAGATCTAAATCATAACATCATAACAATGTGTATATAAAAGAAAAGGTTTATAGGATGCAAAGATGTTACAAATAGATATCAACTGAAGCAACTTAAGGCACCATGGTGGAACAAGCTATGCAGTTTCACCTTTATTGATTCAATAAGCGTGTGTGTACATATATCTCCACACGAGAGGTAAGCAAAAATAATACTATAATCCGTAATTGTTTCATAGAGGTTGTTAAGCCAAGTTATAATCCCGTTAAATCTATTGCATTCACGTGCAGCAATAAAGATACTAGAGCAATTGCAAGAATTAAAGGGGATGGAATTGATTCCGAGAACTTCTGCCTTTACTAACCAGTAGTCTAATCGCTGTTGATCAACGGAAGAGTCCATTAGGGAAGAAGTGTACATAATGTGATGATGTATGGAAGTGAAACCTGGCCAGTAAGAGTTGAGGACATATGTTGCATGAAAAGAAATGATATGATGAATGTGTAATGTGAGTCTATGATAAGCTTATATTTGATGACCTTGAAGAAAAATTAAATCTGGACAATATAGAGATGTGTGCAGAACATGACTTTGTTGGTATAGTCATGTTAAGATAATGTTCTAGAAATCTTAGATTAGTAGATGTAGAACAGTTGAGGTAGCAGGTCCAGTTCACTAAGGAAACATGGGAAGAAATGATATGGATAAAGTTCAGGACCAATTTCTAATAGTCATCTGCCACATGTTGGCATGTAAAACGGACATTAAACCAAATATGATGATGATATTGTGATACAAACATCTCCTTAAACATCTTCTTCCAGCCAAAGAAAAAATCACAACTTGTGTTAATAATCCGTGATTATTTTATAAAGATATTGTGGTTAAGCATTAAATATCAAAAGGGTTGATATGCCATAAAACTATCATGCTTGCTGACTAGCATTTGTTCATTCAATCTATCATATAAAGTTATCTTGTCTGATTTTCAAAGTTAGACCTAAATAGCATTTAAGCTGATAAATCAAGTTTTGTTTCTAACTCGCCAATTTTTATTTGTTACTGTTGTACCATGTTATTAGCAATACAACATTGGTACAATGTATTTATAAAATTACTTGCTCCGACTTTTAATAAGAAACCTTTTTAATTAATCACTTAAAAAGTAAGTCCGCCAATGAGATATCTCCTTTTAAATTAAAGAATATAAAAGTTATCTACCTTAAATTTACTCTCAAATCTCAAATCATGTTCTGCAAAGTTAAAACCAAATTTCCTCCTACAAAACAATAAAATCAAACGTCATGAATAAATATTTGAAGATATAAAAAAACTTGAAGCATAAAGACATTCAATTACTGGATTCAGCATTAAATAACCTGAAAAGGGGTTGATATGCTATAAAACAAAATCATGAAGCCTTTAATTTAAAAATGTCCAAAAAAATAATAAAATTAAAAACTAAAATGATTTTATTGCAACTCTGTCGGTCTTACTAATAAAAATGCCTTTCCACTTTTCTTTTCTCTATTTCTCAGGCTGCATATCAAAAAATATTACAATTATCATATATAGATGAATTTCTCATAGTTATACAAGAGGAGTTTCGAAACAAATACAAAGATGATTTGCATCGGGGGAATATATATCGAAATTTTGATTTTCACGAAGCTTTTACTCACTTACTTAAAGAAACGGAGGATAAAAGCATTCAACAGGCGCATAAGCCAAGGTAAGATTTTTAATTTTCCTTTTTTCATACTTTATTTTTTACAGAAGGGAAATCTGACCGTAATATTTTAGATCTTCCTTATTGTCCCTGTAGTTGTGGTATTATTCACTACTGTAACAAAAGAATTTTTCTTACAGTCATAACTCCAGTTTAAAATGAGTAATAATTTTTTTTTTTTTGAGAAGTTAAAAATGAAACTGTTTCTCTGCTGAATGACAGGCTTGCAGTCCAATCAGACATCTGTTCCAACTCAACACAGACCTGTCCATCAGCTTAAGGTCTAAAGACTCATCTGCTTCTGAGAACGACGTAAACCAAACCCTATTTCACTATCTTTCTAAAAATTATACACACACTATGTCAATTGGATCACACTGCAAGACCACCTAAGATTTATCAACTGTTAATCTATGGACATGAAAGCTAGCTGACCAGGGTGTCTATTACCTAGAGTGGACATAAAATCTGTAGAATCTCAAGTGGCTTGCAGTTTTAGCATGAAACTTAGTTTTAAAGAGACAATTCCTTTTCCAAATGGAGAAACCAAATTAAGGCTGATCAAACCCCAAGCCATATATTTTTCCCAGCACAGATCTGCTGTATGTAACATGCATGCGTTTTACCATTGCAGAACATAACATGTATCACAATGCATGTTCATATTCCTTTTGTGATATTTGACTTTGCGGATCTGATTTTAGTGTTACTTGATATTTACATGTTTTCAGCTGTTTTCATTGCCTTAGTTGTTGCCATCTGCACAAAATTTAGGCTTTCTTTATGTACTGTTTATCATAGTCTATATCCTAGGAGTTTTTTTTTTTGTTTTTTTTATTGAATCTATTATGTAAGGGCTCTCATTTCACTTTCAAAACAGTTTAAAAAATAGCTTTTATTTGTTTTTTTGGGTTTTTTTTTTCTCCTAGAATATTTTGCTGAGGGTAGAACTCTTAACCTTTAGGCAGAATTCAGTCTAGAATATCTCTTAACAAATACCTATATCCACTTTGCCATGTCTCCAATAGCATGGAAAACTGAAAATCTGTTAAATTCAATAAAGTATTCTAAAAATTCCCAGAGGTTCATAGACGACATTTGAAGAAAACTGAAAAGTATGGCTGAAATGTAAAAATGACAGTAGTCAAGATATGGGTGATAGTCTGATTATTATATATTGCGATTAAGGTGTATACATATAGTGTCCCCCATAAGTAACTATATTTGTATAATTTATTTTGTTTTTGTAATTTTGTCGATACATAAGCATTTCTCTTTCATATATCATTCAAAAGTGGAAATCTTTTTTGGCATCATTATACATAATACATCATTATATATAAGCAATAAATTCAAGCTACGATTGCTCAAGTGCTATTGGAGCTGTGAAAGATTAGAAAAGTTAATTGAGCATTATGGAGAGCACAGATTTAATAAACAATGTTTTGTTGCAAAAAAAAAAAAAAAAATCAAAT
Source organism: Euprymna scolopes (assembly GCF_053919585.1). Lineage (NCBI taxonomy): Eukaryota > Metazoa > Mollusca > Cephalopoda > Sepiida > Sepiolidae > Euprymna > Euprymna scolopes. The sequence goes on along the minus strand of NC_136487.1, from coordinate 84,848,857 downwards.
GTATCCTTTGTTAGTTTCTGTATTGCAGTTACATATTTCTTCCACGTTACATTTATATTAAAATGAAATTATAGTTACTTACGGCATATTCTATATATTTTATTTTTCTTAATATACTCCCCATCTTCCTCCCAAATAAATCTTTATTATGGATTTTACATGATTATGTATATAAAAATTGTTGAGATTTTCTTTATTTTAGTTGCTTTTGACATAAAATATGCAAATATGTATATTTTTTTCTTCCTCAATTGGAAGGAGGGAATTTCCAAAAGTTAATACTTCTGAAATGGATGATCATTTTACAACAAACTTGCATAACAAAATGTTCTTTTCATTCCCACATAGATATTAAATAAGGTAATCAATTTTGATGATCTGAAAATTTACTTAATTCTTAATAATCCTTAAACTTTTTTTTCTAGTCATTAGGGAAAGCTAAAGGAGTGTTTAGTTGACTGTAATTATTGAATTTTTTATTAGCATGTCAATGAGAAAAAGTCAACTTTGAATTCTTCCTAAATCTCTAACTTCCAACTTAGTGGATTTACTTCTATTTTGTTTGTTCTTATTTTGTGTGTGTGTGTATCGTGTGCTAAGAGAATGTTTGAAATCTTAGTATTTTAATTAAGTTTTGTGTCTGTTCTTTACGTATTAATGACTTCTTTCTCTCAATGTTTGAAAATTTTAGAAAAATGAAGACTTACGAAGAGTCTCAAAAATCAAAAAAGACTGTAGCCTCTATGATAGAAAACAAAAAAGAAGAGAAAAAGAAAAAAGAAGAAAAGCAGAGTAAAGGTAACAAAAACATTTTTATTATTTAATTGGAATTCATTATTGAGATGAGTATTATTCATTAATTTTATTTATTGCGGAAGGACTATTATCCTCATCTTTTCTTGGTTGTTTTACAACGTTTTGACCAACTATTCCTCTGGCCTCCATCAGTGCAGTGGATGCAGTTAGGAGATTCAGAGTTCCTATCCCATCACGGTTACCACCTGACAAAGGCCAGAGGAATAGTTGGTCGAAACATCATGAAACAATAAAGAAAAGATGAGGATAAGAGTCCGCAATAAGTAAAATTAATAAAAAAACATTTTATTCTGAACTTTTGAGATTAGGATAGGTTATTCATATTTGGATTCTTCAGACTACTGCTCTCATCTTGAGTGTTATTTTTACAGCACTTCAGTCGATGTAACCTCTAACTTTCTTCAGGTGTATCTTTTTGTCGAAATTTTGTGACTTCCAAAGTTTGACAGAATGATTCTAGAGTTTGACAAGATACATCTAAAGAAGGTTGGAGATTACATTGGCTGAAATGTGAAAATCTCATTCAAAATGAGAATAGTAGTTCGAAAAATCCAAATAATTCACACAAATAATTTATAGCAAACACATTAGAATAAAATTCTCTACTGAACTAATATAGTTACAATTTTTTTTTTTCTACATTTTATAAATTTAAAGTAATCCTCTTCACTGCCATTATTGGTTTTGGGTGTTGGTACGACAGCTTTCATCAAGATAAAAGCGTTCCTAATTTTCACTTGTTAAAATTATACAAGTTTGGTAGAGAATTTTAATACTTTTGATAATTTTTTTTTTTTTTTTATATGCAGGTTCTTGACTGTTAATTATTCTAATGTTTAGCTCATTTTCTTAAATTGCTTTTTAAAATTTCGGTCAATGTGGCCTGGTTGTCCCACTGAAAACTTACCTGCAAAGGGTGTTTATTCCAAAAATCATTCTTAACATGTTGGGGGTGGGGGTATTCCAAAAGCTGTTCTTAACATGGGGTGGTTGGGGGTAATACCCTGAAAGCAACATGTACGTCTTCACTGGGACAACCAGGCAACATTGACCAAAATTTTTAACTTTATTTTCTTTTATCTTCAACTATCTGCAGCCTTGTAACTCTCACTTTCCTTATTTTGTCATTTAGTCCTTGCATTCCATGTCAGATGTTTCTTACAGTGGGGAAAGTATTGCTGTTTTTCTGGGTTGAAATCTAGCGATCCAACACTTATCGTTAGGTAGTTTTTAATCTTGAAGTAGTAATTTTTGTTTTAGCTCCTTACATCAAGTGATCTTATGCCATGTCTGGAGTGATTTCCATTAAAAAATTAGAATCTCCAATCTTTTAAGTTAGCTAAAAAAAAAAAAAGTCAGTTAATATTAAGTTTATTACTTGTGGTAGTTCTCAGCAATAATAAACAGCACCTCACTGTTATTCTTTGTAATACATTTATTTATAAGTTTTCTATATCTCAAGATCTAAAACTTGCCAAGAGGTTTTATTTATTGCATAACATTTAAAATTGATCAGATTTTATGGTTAAAGTCAGTATGGTCTGCTTTTTTTTTTTTTTTTTTTTTTTTTTTTTACTAACAGTTTCTGCTCTGCAAATAGGACGACGGTGTCCAGTAAGATATGGTCCTTTCTAATTAGTGATCATCTTCCTCTTGGATAATCTGACCCCCCGCCCTCCCTTCTTCCCCATGTTATGTATGGCTTTCTTATCCCTTGACTATGTCTAATTATCTAGCCAAGCAGAAGTCAAAAAGAATAGACAGTTTTGACTATCGCAGTTTTTATCTTTTATATATAAAACAATTTAAAACTTATTAAAATAACATTATATTCATTGTTACGGTCCATTCCTCTAAAACAAATTCTACAAAACAAGAAATGAACCTGCTTTTTATTTTTATTTTTTTGTTTTTTTACTTGAGAGTCACTCGAGAATAAGGGTTAATGGATGGAAGGTGTTAGTATAGTAATTGTCAATGGTGTAAATTGGGTTTAATTTGATTATTTATGGGAACAGCTCAACAAGAACTTGTTTACATTGGATTTGAAGGCTACTATATTGTATTCAACCAGGAAGCAGGCCAGCGGAACGGTGTTCCACAGGTGGGCAGTTCTGGGAAAGAAGCTTTGTTTATGGAATCTGTTTAGATTTAGGCACAGATAGAGTAGAGGAAATCGTATATTGTGGCTGTAGCTAGTCGAATGTTTTTTGTGAAAGTTTGGTAAGGTGGGGGACATAAATTGGAGTTCATTTGAGCATTTGCCATGAAAATAATGATAGAGCAGAGATAAGCTTACATCATCTCGTCTGCGGCAAATATTAACATTTGCATCTAATAAAAAAAAGAAAATATATATCGCAATTTCACAACTTATCTTCTAAAAGCTTCCATCTTCAATACATAACTATTACGGATTGTCTTGGCTTGATTCAACTGTATTCAACAAAAATTTAAATAAAAAAAACCCTAACGTGCTATTGTTTGGTCAGCTACGGACTCTGGTGTGTCATTTTTAGGGATATGAGATGCAAATAGGTGGGTGGAGAATAGAATTGTAGGATTATTTGTTTATGCTCTAGTTTAAATCAACATGCCAGACAAGTTAAATTCATTCTTTGACCAGACACTATTTTACATTAAGTAAAACACATTGAAATAAAAAATACAAATTAAAAAGTGAAATCAATATGATTAATATCAACATTAATATTTTCTTTGCAGCAGTCCGTCCTGTTGAAATTCCTGTCAAGGCTCCAGCTGCAACAACACCACCTAAACCAAAAATGTCGCCCATTACTAATACAAATGGAGAGTTGGATGAGGAGACAATACGTAGGAATATTGAATTATTAAAATTAACAAAGAAAAAGAAATCAACCCCAAAAGCAGATAGCAGGTTTGTAAAATTATTTCTTTTTCGTATTTAGGAATCTGCCCAAATTTTCAAACAGAACTGTTTATTTAATACATGAGGGTAACATGCTCTTGATCTGTCAGCCATGACTGGATTGAAGTCCTAAGTAATTCATAATTGTATTTTGAGTGTTATCCACACTGAGGAGTGAACTTTAAACATCAAAAAGGGTAACTAACAACTGGATTGAAAATCCATGGCATAGTGGGTAAAGTACTTGGTAAAATTCAGTTGTAAGTTGGCCTCTTCTGGAGGTTGAAGTTCCAATCCTTAGTATGGATGAAAATTCCAGCGTTTGACAAGATGCACTTGAAGAAGGTCAGAAATTACATTGACCAAAATGTTGTGAAAATAACACTCAAGATGAGAACAGTTATTTGAAGAATCCAAATAATATGAATAATCAATCACTGTCTTTTGGAAACCTATGTCATTTTCATATGAATTTTTTGTAAGCTATACTATATATTATATACAGGGTGTCCCATTTAAAAATGGCTCAGAAAAATGTAGTTGAAAGGAGAAACATTCTTTTATTGTTGAAATTACCTGTAGCATTGTTTAAATTAAATGTAGTGTTATAAAAGATGCTGGAAGTTCTCCCTGTTGACATCTATGCATTAATGTTTTCAGATACTGCCTGTAGATCTCTGATTTTCCTGATAGCGTTGGTAATGTTCTTCTTTAGTTGGTCTAGATTGTGAGGATTAATTGCATAAACTTTTCGTTTTAAAGTCCCTCAAACATAAAAATCACATGACAAGTCTAGGGAACATGGTGGCCATAGCCCTTTGCTTATTGTTCTCTCTTCAGTAAACATGTCATGAACTCATGTCAGTGATCTGTGAGACGTGTGGCATGTGGCACCATCTTGTTGGAAAAAGAATTACATTTTGTCTTGTGGTGTTAGTTCGTCATTAAGAGAAAAATCAGAGAGATTGGGCTATTTTTAAATGGGCCGCCCTGTATAATAAATGGCATTTCACCCAGGGTTACCCGTGTGGAGATATATTGCTGATTAAAAATAATTTTGAACATATTTAGCTATGTTTACAATTTTTGCCTTAAAAGAAAATTTAAAAATAACATTTACAATATGAGACCAAGTAATACAAAAAACAAAACTGTTAGCGTAGTGTTGTTTTTTTTTTTAAATAAAATAATTTTGCTAATGTACTTTCTAATTCCTATGACGGAAATTAGGAAGTATGTTAGCTGACTATAATCAAAATTTCAAGTAAAAAAAAAATTTCGACACTGTTTTTATAAAACAATAAAAAATTATGAACTATTAATAAAATATCTAAATATTTAAACCCCTTTTCTTTTTTTTTCTTTTTGTTTTTTTTTTTTTTTTTTAAATAAATCTTTCACCAAGATATGTATTGTTTTATAAAACAATGAAAATCCATTTTGAAAAATATTGATTTCATTTTTGTTCTTTTTTTTATGTGCTAATACTTTTTAGTTACTTTATGAACCTAAAAGATTAAATTTTTTACAGCAAAAGTCCTCAGGATAAAAAGAAAAAAGGAAAAGAAGCCCGCAAGTGGGAAAATTCTGGAAGTGCAAAAGACATGGAAAATTTGGATTTTAGCAGTATCAATGGCGTATCCAATGGTGAAATCTCTGATGCCGACATCCTAAAAAGTCTTACTGCAGATGATTTGGTAAGCATTTTCAAAAACTTTTATAAATCCTGTCTTCCAAGTACTTAATAAATTAGTTTGTCGTTCAAATAAAAGGATTTGTCATCATTTGGATATTTATCACTAGCTGGTGATGTTCTTCACAAATAATTGATGTGTGAAATTATGCATGTCGTAATGTTTGTTATTCTGTACGAATTAGCTTCCCTGAGCCTTGGAGAGTTGCTTCCCATTACATATACATAAGTTTCCATCCCTTACATGGGCACTATCGACCCAAACTACTAAAAATAGTGATAATACATATGTATGAAACTCCTATGCATGGAATGGGAAGTAACTTTTCAACGCTCTGGGGGGCTAATTCATACTCGTAATTAGTCCTCGCGCGAAAGAGCAGGACACAAAATGTTTTAAATAATAATAGAATAACAATAACAAAGACTTTCGCTGGCGAGGACTACTATTGATCGTAACCATGTATACAGTCCTTTCGAAATTTTCATCTCTATTTTTCTCGTTATGTACTGAATATTTGTTAATGAAACCTATATGAAATATGTTCCTTATTAAATTTTAAAGATTTTCTATTATGAAAGAAGTTTAAAAAAAATTTAATCTAAAAAAGTTATTTTAAAGTTTTTGTTAAAAAAAAATTCAGATTTTCTTATTATTCAGACCTGTATTACAAAGAGGGTTTTGCAAAAAATGAGTTGTGGTGTGAGGAGAAATACAAACTGAAATAGAGAGAAGAAGAGTTTTAAAATATAATCTTAAAAAAAGATAAGATACAAGTTAGAAAAGCATTTCATCCAAGGCATGAAAATTGTTAAACAAAAATGTTTTTACTGTAGGCAATAATAAAGGTACAAGATTCAATTTTAAATTTATTTATCTTCAAAGTGCACTTTTATAAATTTTACAAAGGTATAAAAATTTAATTTAAATTGAATCAAAAAAATTACCTTGGATTTATTTTATGTAATGTACATTTTGTTGTAATTTAAAAACCTTATCTTTCATCTAGCAATTAATGATATAGATATAAAATTTTCAATGATTTTTTTTTAAAAAGTGCAACAGAATGTACATTACATAAAATAAATCGAAGGTAATTTTTTGATTCAATTTAAATTAAATTTTTATACCTTACTTTGTAAAATTTATAAAAGTGGACTTTGAAGATAAATAAATTTCAAATTAAATCTTGTACCTTTATTTTTATAAATAACAAGGAACAATTTTCGTGCCTTGGATGAAATGCTTTTCTAACTTGTACAGTTATTGCTAAAAATTAAGAGAATTAAAATCTGAAAACGATAAATTAGGACATAATTTCAGGAGGCTCCTCATGGCATAATGGACTGCATACTCTTTAGTCATGCGTTAGAATACTGTCATAGTCTGCTATGCTGAATGAGCTGTCGTGATGTGTCCATGGATAATTATTTTATAGCTTCAAACTATACTATTTTATACTATAATACTATATTTAATGCTCAATTAAAATGTTGTTTGTAGAGAAGAACTCCTCTCCATTTTCGAATGGAGCTGCGTACTGCCTTCTAATTTCATTTAATACCAAAACACTTTTCTTTTTCTAACTGTTAAGATGCATATTAAATACATTTTAAGCTGAGAAAATAATAATGTGAAATGATTTTTAAATTACAGGTTTTTCAAAAGCAAAATCTTAATTCTCTCATAAATAAAAATTTTCAACTGGAAATTATTTTATGGACATTTTTTTGTTATTTTCTAAAACAAGAATTCTGATAAAATAACTTTCAATTGAAAATTTTTATTTATCAGAAAGAATCTCATGGTTTTGTTTTAGAAAAACCTGTGTTGCGAGGCCATATACTGCATGTTCACGACTTAGTAATAAGGAAAACCATTATGCCAGTATATATATATATATATATATATATATATATATATAAAACTAAATTATTTATTTAAAACAAAGCAAAGTTCATACATTGGTGCAATAATTTGGTAGTCACGTAAGGACGTGCGATCGTGTCTTGTACATGTTGACTTCTGTGCACAAATAAAAGTTATTGTTCATATTTTACATGAGCAATATATAGCTTAATTATAGCAGTCTTGGATTGTTCATACTGTATTAGCTCTGTGTAAGCGTTTTAAAGGTAACAAAGTTTATGCAAAAAAATATGCAAGCCTTACATCATACGATGATGCAGGTTTATGGTGAGTGCACATTTTTACGTGTGCACTGCTTGGTGCCAAGCGAAAAGGAGAGAAAAGAAGAGGTCACAGGAAACGCACGTGTATCAAAGTTATGTGATGTTTGCGTGCGTGTTCTACTGCACACAGCTTGTTCTGTGTCTGTGTTTGATCTAGACAAAGCAAATTTGGCATATGTAAACGGCTCACTATAAAAATCAGTTCACATTATCTCTGCTTAAAGTGTACATAATATGCATCTTAAGAGCTATAAAAAGTATATGTTCTGAGGGAACCTATGTTAAAATGAGTTAAAATTCAAAAATTGAATAAAAGAATCAATAAGAAAAAAAAGTTGATTTTGTTTAATCAAACTTGTTTGAATGAGATATCATCTGCCACCTTTAAAGATTAGTGATAAAAATAATGGAATATCGTCTTATTTTCTATAAATCCATTACAAATGTGAATAAATCTGATATATATTTTTACCTCTTATCATTTTTGTATTTTTTTGTAGAGTATGACGGGTCAAATGAAAGGTGGTTTAAAAGATATGGAACCAGACAGTAGCAGCGAGGAAGAGGAAGAAATAGAGCAACCGGTTGTTAATAAAAATGACAAAAAGAGGCAAGTATTCAAAATGCATTTATCAAGAAAAGATAGCAACTAGACTTATCATATGCCAATCTTTTTGAAAAACAACAAAAATATCCAATTCAATTTAAATGGTTTTATTTATTTATTTTTTATTTTTAATAAATTTTGATTTAAATAATTAGCTAATTTTATTTATCTCAACCTACGTTATAAAAACTCTGATCTTAATAATCAACCATTCAGCTGCAGTGTTTGGAGTATTTATGTCTGTATTTCAACTTATCAATATTTAATATAGGTAAATTATTCTATTATACATGTATACTCTGCTTATGTTAAAATATTTGGATTATAAATTTTAATTTATATATTCATGCAAAAATAAAATTGCTATTGTTATAGTATGGATTATTGTTTATACTTTTTCAATTTCCAGCAACAATAATGTTACTTTCAAAAGCAGTGCAAAAGCTTCTTCCTCGAAGAGCAGTTTTGGTGTTTTCAGTATGTTTAAGAATTTAGTTGGTTCCAAATCCTTGACTATGGAAGATATTCAACCTGTGGTGGAAAAGATGAAAGACCATTTGATTTGTAAGTAAAAATAATTTAATTCCTTTTTAAAATTTTAATTTTTAAAAATTTTATTCCTCTAAATCTATCTCTCCATGTTAACTCCAATGTACTTGAAAATATGTCTCAACATGTCAGAGCGCTGGTAGAAAAGTAACATTAAAAAATATTGCATCAGAAGTGTAATAACAATATTTTAATTGCTATTGGTGGTGGTGGGGTTCAACAATTTTTTTTACATGATTATTGAGTGAGTAAGGAGACTATAGCAAACATAATTTAAAAACAAATTTTTAAATGTGAAAATTTAGTGAGGAAATGGGATTATACATATGAATGCAATCCTTGGTTTTGTGGCAAATGCATGTAAAAGGTTTTTTGATATTTTTGCTTGTGGATTCTCTTCCAAAATTAATTTGTTCTTCTAACGAGCTAAACGAAAAATCCTGGTAAATATGTTTATTCTTAATTGTTTGTTACAAAACAATCGTTAAATTCAATTGAATTATTTTGAAATTCGGCAAAAATGCATAAAGACTTGGTCATTTGAATTTAACATACAATTGTTTACTTACACATATATATAAAGTTGACTTTGAGCTTACTTTTGACATCTTCATAATAGCTCCTTACATCAAATGACTTCATGTCTTGTCAGGAGTGAACTCCATTAAATTACCCAATAAAAAAAATGAGATGGTCAAATGTATAGATTTTATTAAATTTCACCAAAATATATATATTTAATGTTCATATTTTAAATAATAAATTTTAGAGGCAAAGTTGAGACATTGTTATAAAAGGAATGTTATGGTTCAGTATTTTTATGGAGCAATTTTGGATTCTGATTGGTTGCTAGCAGAACGTGGCTCCATTTGATCAGTCAGTTCCTATCGCCAGTATCTATAAGTAGATCCTTCTCACTTTCGGTGATCATACCCTATTTTTCTATCCAAAATATTGCAACAATATTCTATTCATTATGGATAAAAAAGATTTTTAGTGTAAAATTGAAATATTTGATACCTCTTCAATTTTGGTTCATATTTAAGCTATCTACTTATGCATATAAGTATTGTTTTTTTTTTTTTTTAATCAAGCTGGGTGAGGGGTGGTAATGTCTCAAATGAGGAAATCTTCTAAACCTTGATTAAATTCTGAGAGTTTAACTTTTCTGACTCTGATGGGACATAATCTGGAAGTTAAATTTATAAATAATAATTTTGAATTGTTTTTTAGGGAAATTTAATCCAACCCAAATGACTATTAATGTGAAACCTTTTTAAATTACTTAAAAATAAGAAAATCATCAAAGGTAGATAACTACTATTTTTAATTGAAAACTGTAACTAAAATTTAAAAAAAAAATAATTTTGTCTTTATTGTATTGGAAGTGTTAGTATCACTAGATTTCATTTATGAACTTGCGAAAAGGTTTAAAGTTTGTTTTTATTTTTTATCAAACCCTTTAATTTTCAAATTAATTTAATTTATAATGCAATAATTTGTTTTTTTGTAATTTTTCAGAGGAGTCCAAATTATTTGGATTACTGTTATCATCTTGGATTTGGTTCTAAGAACATTTCAGCCGATGTAACTTCTAACCTTCAGGTGTATTTTGTCAAACTCTGGAATATATACGGAATTTGAACCAAACCATTTATTTCTACCATAGAGGTAGATTAATCTTCAATATTCTTAATATCATCATACTGAGGATTCAACCACCTCTTCACTGCCAACCCAGGTCAATGGATGATTAAATAAATGATTTGATTTGAAATGCTGTATAGATTCCCATTCGAGACGATGCGCCTGAAGACCAAAGGATTAATTACAAAATCTGAAATATTGTGAACATAAGATCTACAATGAGAACAGTAGTCCAAATAATTCCAATAATGGATTATTCTTATCATTTAAACTGATGCCATTCGTACAGATATAGGAGATTGGCTAAATCATTCTGTATTTCATACTTTTTCAGAAGTTTTAGTCAGATTATGATATTCCTCCAGTTGTTAAGCATTACTTTTATGCATTGAAAATATATATATATATACATATATATATATATTCTTATTTGTAATTGAATTGAGCTATATTTAATCTGAAAAAGCAACTATTTGTTAAATATTTTTAAAAATTTTCTTTTATATAGTTTAAAGAATTATTTTCCTTGCTGTTAATTAATCCTAAAGTCATGATCTAGTGTTTAGATTCAAAATCTCAGTGCAATGACAGAACATATTATCTATTTTATTTTGATATAAATAATCTCTTTTTTTTTCCTAATTAATATCAGTTCTAGATTGAATGATGGAATCATCTAGATCAAAACATTTGGATCTATTGTCGTTTATACACTAATATTTTGGAAAATATGAATTACTCCCCCCCCCCTGCTATGTTAAATAGTGATCTTTATTCAGTCAATGGTTTACAAGATATTGTGATATGTTGATACACAAAGTAAGCATTTTTATTGTGACTAAAAATACTTAATTACTTTCTTTTGTAGCCAAAAATGTCGCTTCTGACATTGCTCAAAAACTGTGCGATTCTGTTGCCACTAAGTTAGAAGGCAAAGTACTGGGAACGTTCGGTAGTAAGTATTACTATTTGTAATTCCTGTTTCCTTGCTGTAAAAAAAAAAAATATACTTATCACAAAATTAGAAGAAAAATTTAAAGTCAAGTACCAAAATAAGTCTTAGATTGGCATTTTTTTTGTATGGTAAGGTTAGTATAATCTTTTTTACAAATAATTTTTAGGTAAGAATGGAGTGTTCATTTTTATTTTATTTTCCTGAGAAATAAAACTAAATTTATTTTTTTTTAAACTTGCACATATAGAAACAAATTTTAATTTGAAGATTTCAAATGTGTTCTTTAACCCCTCGCATCCTGCTGGACGAGCTATCAATTCTACTTTTTTTTTTCTCAAGCATGCTTATCAGTTGGTTGAAACCTCCATGGTTGGGTGTACACTCAACCAGAGATAAAGCCAAAAAAGGATCAACAAGGACAGTATGAAGACAACAAATGGATACTCCTTTTCTTTTTTTTTTCTTTTTTTTTTTTTTTTTTTCTTTTTTTTTTTTGATCAGCTCTTCCAGGAATGCTGGGACATGTGACTCTGTCTTCATAAATAAATCTCAAACTGATATTCTAAATACTTAATATCAGTGCAAGAATAAAAGTATACCGATCATTAAGAAAATTATTTTTGAAATGATCAACTCTAGTTAAACTCTATCTCTTCACCTACAGACAAACTGTTCATTACTAAGCCAGCAGGTTTCGATCCAGTTACCCATACCACACATAACTAAACCAATCTAGTTAGCTTTAATCGCTTCTCACGTAGGCAAGTGCTTCTGGATCTTAACCCAGCCGACCACACAGATTTTAATTTTTTTCAGCCATTATTCCTCTGATCAAGATCAGAAAAATTAAAGCTTTTTCAGGAAAATAAGAATAAACTCTGTTCATTTTGCTATTTAAAAAAGAAATTTGTTTACAATAGTGTATTAAGAGTAGATACCTCCCGTCCCCACTCTCTTTTGCCTACAACTCTTACTATTAATAATCCAATTCAATTACTTCTACACTTTCCACTTTATGCTTTGTAGACTTAGTCTTTTCTTTTATTTTTGAATAAAGGTTGATTCTCCAGATTAAGCCCTATATGTAATACTGCTCATAAAAAGAAAATAGCACATAAACATTGTTGTTACCCTTTTAAAATTAAAAAAAAAATAAATAAATTGTACATTAAAAATTACACAAATTTATTCAATATACTTGTTTGTTTTTTTTTGTGCAGTCTTACTAAGGTCAAGGAATATAATTACTCAAGCAAGGGAAAAATTAACAAAGCTATTATGTTAAGAATGGCTTTTTAAATTTCCACAGGTGTGATTTTATTTATATTTTTTTAACAAAAATACTAGATGAATTTTAGTGTAGTCTTTGTTTTTTGTTTATCTAATGGGTAAGTAATTACATAAAGTTTTTGTGCAATTTTGATATTGAGGTTAATCTGGAGAAGCTCCCTACTTACCTGAACTTATTTAGTATGTTTTGCTAAAATGATTTTATTTCTTTAAAAGTAATATTTGATACCTCTTTGCTAAACACACAAAAGTATTAGGTGATAATAAAGAGTAATCAGAGCAATCCATGGAAAGAAGTTGTGCCCTCCTTTACACAGGGTTCGTACAGACTTGAAAAGTCTTTGAATTTTGTCTTTTACCTTGAAAACGTCTTATTTTTATTATCTTTGAAAGTATAGAAAAATGTCTTGAAAAGACCTTGAAAATCGTACTCGCCATTAGTCCTGTCCATGCAAGAAAAGTTTGTTTTTAGAGTGGATGGTCATTTTTATTTCTCCCTCTTTTTTAGGGGGACAGAATTAAAATCTCTTTTAAATGTTCTCTTTAATAATTTAATTTGGGGGACAGTGGTGGCTGCTATAAATGACCCCCCCCCCCCTCTCTAAAAAAAAATACTCTCCTTGCCCAGACGGAACTCTCCAAGGTTGAATACCCTTCCCCCTCCTCCCATAGTGATAACCTAAAATGAGGCTGGGCAGACCAATGAAAAAATAAACAAGATGGCAGCTATCTTGGTTAGAAATTTAAAAACTGTAAAGAGAGTTAATATTTGAGATAAAAGAAAAAGCATTTAAAACAATAAAATAAATGGATGCAGGTAAGTTGCAAAGTGACTTTTATTGACTATGGTAACATTTGTTGTATATTTCATTCAAATCTCTGGATTGTAAAACATATCACAAATTTTATTTAAAAAAAAACTTGAATTTTGTCTGGAGAAGGCCTTGAAAAACTTTAATAAGCCTTAAAAAGTTCTTGAAAATGAACAGTAAAAATCTCTATGAACCTTGTTACATTTTAGTGTCTTAGCTAATGAAAACGGAATCTTTGAATCGCTCACTTTACTTTTTTTTTTTTTTTTTTTTTTTTTACTATAGTTTTATCATAACGAAAAAAAATATTGAATTCAGCATTTTCTCAATATTTAAAGGAAAAAAGTAAAGATGCGATGGATTAATTACAACACATGTGTATGGCAAATATTTGATAGTATTGTGATTATAATGTAGATGCTTAAAGGTAAGTGATGTAAAGGTTTCAATGCACGTTTCGGGTTTTAAATCAGACGTTTTCCACCAGAAACCCAAGTATTTCTCAAATGTTTTTTCTGTTTTAATTTTGTATATATTTTTGTCTTTTTTTCTTATTCTTCAAGGTATTACCACAACTGTAAAGAATACATTAAATAAATCCTGTGTCCAGATTCTGTCTCCACAGCGTCGTGTCGATATATTGCGTGATGCATTAGATGCCAAACAACAACGTCGTCCTTATTGCATCACTTTTTGCGGTGTGAACGGAGTAGGTAAATCTACTAACTTGGCTAAGGTGAGACTATTTGAAGCATTTTTCTGCCTTTCATTGAGTTGACTTTTGCAATTGTAGCTGAAGAGCAAATAAAATGACCATCACAAGGATTAAAATCACAATTTTCCATTCACCAATTAGAAGTTTATGCTTTTAATGTCTGCCATCTACTAGTAGAGCTGTAAAGCAGTTTCTCTTAACCAGGTTTTTTGTAGAGTGGAGACTTATTACTCAACACTTATCTGTTACACCATATGTCTAATATATATATATATATATATATATATATATATATATATATAGTATAACATAAGTGAGTAATGTCTAATATATATATATAGTATAACATAAGTGTTGAGTAATGTCTAATATATATATATATATATAGTATAACATAAGTGTTGAGTAATGATCATTTCTAAGTGACACTGTTCTGGAGATTGTAGATTCAATCATCAGTGTGGGTGATACTAAAAAACACAACTAAGAATTACTTAACACTTCTACCAAATCATGGCTGATATAACGTGGATTAAATAAAGGGTCCTGTTCAAAATTCTGTACAGATCCTAAAGTTTAATAAAAAGATGCACCACCTGAAAAAAGGTTGGAGGTTATATCAGCCGAAATGTGAGAATGACATCCAAGATCTAAAATAAGAATTAGTTATACATATAGATGCACGTTACAGATAGCAGGTCTGAAATGGGATAAATATTTATGTAAGAAATGGTTTGATCACTGCACTTGAAGTTGTTGCCTCTTCAAATGAGGTTTCATATTGAGGAATCAAATTCGAGTTCTTGAAGGACTAAAGTCCTTTTAGTTATGAGGTTCCATGCTATGATTATGACCCACTTTAGATTATTTTATTTTTTCAATTGATATTCATACCAGATGGTGAACCATGGTCAGTCACTTTATGTTCATAGATTGATAGCTGATAGTTTCAGGTAGTCTCTTTCTAGTATGGTCTGGATGTTGTCTGTGTATATTTCAGCAAAAGAGCAGAGAAAGGTTAGTTAGGCTTGTGTGCTTCTCAGCAACAGATAGACCGTAAGCGGATGGATTATTTGTGTTCAATTGGAAGATATATCTTGATTTGTACTAGTTCAGTTAGAGGAAATTGAGTATCATTGTAAAATCTGTTAAAATAAAACATTTGATTGAAACTGGAGTTTTGTTTGTAGGAAGAATCATTTTTTTTTTTTTTTTTTTTTTATGGACGTCACCACTTATCAAAGCCACTCAGGTATAAGGGTTATTACGCGTACAGTAATCAATGGGATAGTATCGTAGTAATCATTAGTATTGGAGATTTGATAAAGTGTCTTACTTAAGGGGGGGGAGGTCCATCAGGATTTGTTTATGTTTGACTTAAAGGCATCTAAGTTGTAGTCAGGTGGGAAACAGG
Organism: Euprymna scolopes; assembly: GCF_053919585.1. Classification (NCBI taxonomy): domain Eukaryota; kingdom Metazoa; phylum Mollusca; class Cephalopoda; order Sepiida; family Sepiolidae; genus Euprymna; species Euprymna scolopes. The sequence continues at coordinate 84,833,276 of NC_136487.1, read as the reverse complement.
CAGACGGAAGAGTTCCACTGGCATGCACTTCTGAGAAAGAAGCTTTGTTCATGGAATCTACATTTTAGTTTTGGCACAGTTAAAGAGTGGGGAAAATTTTTGACAGTGGTTTCAGCTAGATGGGTGTTTATCTTGAAAGATCGGCGGGGGGGGGGATTAGAGCTCAGACGAGCACTTGCCATGAAAGTAACGATAAAACAAAGATAGGCTCGCTACGTCTCTTCTGTGGGAGAGAGGTTGCAGGGAAGAGAAAAGGGCATCTCCCCACTAAGCCACAAAGTCTATTTTGTACTCTGTCAAGTTGTTGCAACAATGACAGAGACCACATGATTGACAGTAACTGGTGTCAGAATCGAGAACCGAATTCATATGTAGGCAACAAGTGCGCACATATTCACATTATTTATTCTTACAATGTTTAATTTTATTGACTCTTCATCCATTACTACCAAATGTTTCTTTCTTCTTCAAGCACATGGTCCTGGATATGACCTTAAACTATATCCGATGGTGAGGCCCCAGCTTGTGGGCTTTGGGGAGTGTGGAACCACCCCTTAATTGCCATTGTTCCCAGGTCCATTCTGACCCAGAGTGGTAGTACCTGTTAGGGTCCCAACTATGGTTAAATAGAAACTTTTTTGAAAAAAAAATCAAATATTCTATTAAAAACTTTTCCTTCAAAATCACTGGATCAGCATTAAATGACCTAGAAAGGGTTGATATGCCGTAAAACAATCAATCAATCTTCAAGCACAAAATGCTTATTCCTAGTTTTACTTGCAAGAGACATAGTAAAATTCCATTTGGAATATCTGATTTCATTATTGGAACTAATGCTAGAACATTCGTCTATTATTCTAGTAATTTTTTTTTTTTTTTTTTTTTTTTTTTTTTTTTTTTCAGCAAACTTTGCTTCCATGATGAAAAAAGAATTCATTTTTTTGTCTTATGTCCTTTCATTGTTTCTTCATCAATGATGTGGTTTTTTTTCTTTTTTTGCTAACTATCCGAAAACTGCTTGCTTTGTTTCCTTTCCTCTTTTTTTTTGCCTTTTCTCATTGATAAAATGGTGATTTGACTTTTCTCCTTGACACCCTTGTAACACTGTATTATCTTAATATTGTCTAGGTATGTTTCTGGCTTGTTGAAAATGGTCTGCGTGTTCTGATTGCTGCATGTGACACATTCCGTGCAGGTGCTGTTGAGCAACTGCGAACTCACACCCGCAAACTGAATGCCCTCCACACACCTGAAATGCATAACGGTGTGCAGATGGTCCAACTCTACGAGAAAGGCTATGGAAAAGATGCTGCCGGAATTGCTCAAGAAGCCATAAATTATGGTAAGGATATATTTTATATTTATTTATCAAATAGTTATCCATGGGCATATGTTTTGTTGCACTACAGCTCATCAGTGTGGCTAACTATGCCAAGATTCAAAGCCACAACCATAGAACCAACTTCTATGGTTATGGGTTTGAATCCTGATATAGTTAGCCACCATGCTGATGAGCTGTAGTGTAACTAAACATGTGTTCATGTGCAACTATTTTATCTATAAACAACGAAGGTATAGATTTGTGTGTATGTATACATATATTTGTACGCATCTCTAAATGTAAGCTGATAATGTATAAAGGGGGAAAACTCTCAAAAACATTCCATGGAAGCTAACTCTTACCATTAAAATTTATTGCTAAAAAAATAGCAAAAATATTACAACATATATATATATATGTTCTTTGTAAAAAAAACAATCCAGTTTCATTAAACATTTCCATAATGAGATGTAACGATTCTAGCTTTGCAATAATCTTTCTACAATCGCTTCCAGATTATTTGTCGTAGTTATGACATGAAACTGTATCCAGCAACAAGGCCACAATTTAAAAGCTTTGAATGTGAACTCCTCCTTCAGTAACCCCAAAGTCCACTCGAATTTGGAGTGGAAGGATCTGTGAGGATCTCATATTTGTGTAAAATGAAATCTGTCTTCGGTATGATATGAAACTGTATCCAGTAATAAGTCATAAATTTAGGAGCTTTGATAAGTACCAAGTCACCTCATATTTGCCACTATTCCCAGGTCGACTCTAATTCAAAGTGGTAGTACCTGTCAGAATAAATAGAATCCATTACATTTGTGGACTATTTATTTCCAAAATTCCTCTACAAACCATTCTTATACAAAATGCAGTTTGGACATAAAATTACCCAGTAAGGGTTGACATTCCATAAAACTTATTCAACTAGAACTAGAATTTTTTTTTCATATAATATTAGTTATCATTAGTTAAATTATTTAATTCCTTTCAAAAGTTAATTTATTATGTAACCGTTTCTGCATCTTTAGCTTCCAAGATTCCATAGAATTAAAATAAAATGTAATAAAGGTTAATGCTAGTTTATAATCCCTACCACACCGAGAAAAAACAAAAAGAAAAATCTTTATGGCATAGGTACCCATGACTGAAAGAAAATACTGTACATCAAAATCATATGAATTGATAAAGTAATTTTATTTTTATAAAGAAAATCATTTTTAAACGATTTGAGTTTTTTCCATGCCTCCCCCTCTTACCATATTGAGAATGGCTTTTTAAAATCTCAAAAAAAGTTTGAATTTGAAATAATCTTCCTCTTGAAAGATGTTGCCAAAATCATTGATTATAATATAAATCTCACCTATCTGTTTAAATGTATGTATGTTTGTATGTTTGCCTTAAACTTTCGATAGAGGCGACTGATTTTGACGATATTGTTATCATTTTGAAGCTCAACCCTTCAGACGATAAATATCGAAAAATTGGCTACAAACATTAATTCCTTCACCCTCAACTGGGCACTTTTCTACTGGGAGAGGTTGCTCTTTTTGCCGATATTTTCGAAAGTCATCTCCTCTTTTCGATTGACTAGCCTTAATTTAAACATTTGCCACTTCCCGTTTGGCGATGAGCATAACAGCAAAGGCGTTGCTTTTTTTTTTTTTTTTTTTTTTTTACTCCTTTGTGGTTCGAGCCTGCCTGCTACCAATTTTTTTAATGAAGTGGGAACTTTTTTTTTTTTTTTTTTTTTTTTTCTTAGTTCTTTTACTCCTTTGTGGTTCGAGCCTGCCTGCTACCAATTTTTTTAATGAAGTGGGAACTTTTTTTTTTTTTCTTAGTTCTTTTACTCCTTTGTGGTTCGAGCCTGCCTGCTACCAATTTTTTTTAATGAAGTGGGAACTTTTTTTTTTTTTCTTAGTTCTTTTACTCCTTTGTGGTTCGAGCCTGCCTGCTACCAATTTTTTTAATGAAGTAGGAACTTTTTTTTTTTTTTCTTAGTTCTTTTACTCCTTTGTGGTTCGAGCCTGCCTGCTACCAATTTTTTTAATGAAGTGGGAACTTTTTTTTTTTTTTCTTAGTTCTTTTACTCCTTTGTGGTTCGAGCCTGCCTGCTACCAATTTTTTTAATGAAGTGGGAACTTTTTTTTTTTTTTCTTAGTTCTTTTACTCCTTTGTGGTTCGAGCCTGCCTGCTACCAATTTTTTTTAATGAAGTGGGAACTTTTTTTTTTTTTCTTAGTTCTTTTACTCCTTTGTGGTTCGAGCCTGCCTGCTACCAATTTTTTTAATGAAGTGGGAACTTTTTTTTTTTTTTTAAGCTGACTTAAAAAAAGAAAACGAAAGTTGAATGGACATCTAAAGAAAAAAAAAATTTATCAACTACAGAGCAGATTGGATGGCAAATATCTGCACTCTCTCAGTCCAACAAACATCAACTTTTAAGGATACAATAATAAAAGAAATCAATTTATTTTCCACATAGAAAGTTTGAAGGATTCATTCACTGTACTTGGAGATTCAGTATTCAATAATTAATAATATTAAAATATTTTTGTTCAAATTTTACAGCACGTGACAGCCGTATAGATGTGGTTCTTGTTGACACTGCCGGCCGAATGCAGGACAATGCACCCTTAATGAAAGCTTTGGCTAAAGTAAGTTTTTTCTCTTTTCCAAGTATTTTTCTATTTTAAAACTGGTTAGAATTTTCTGTATTAAATGGCTATTTATTTCAAGTGTCGTTGATGATTGGTCAAAAACAAAATAATACAAACATGAATTTGAAAATTTTAGAAAACCAAATGTTATAAAATATTTTATTAAATGATTAAAACTTTTTTTTTTTTTTTTTTTTTTACCCAAGACTTTTTGTGTAAGACACCTTTTTCAGAAAAGACATTTAAAAAAAAATTTTTTTTTTTTTTTTGCTGGTGGTATTAACCTCTGAGTTGGCCTCTCATGGAGAGGGAAAAGTGTATGCCTAATGTAAGCCTGAAATTGACGTGCTTGTCTGGTTGGCGCAAATTAAAAAAATAATTTTAATCATGTAATAAAATATTTTATAACATCATTTGGTTTTGTAAAATTTTCAAATTAATGTTTCAATGTAATGTAAAGATATGACCAAGCTCCTTTTAATCAAATATACATTTATGGAAAACACGTTTATTTGCAGCTTATCAAAGTCAACCAACCGGATCTGGTTTTATTTGTCGGTGAAGCTCTTGTAGGCAATGAGGCTGTTGACCAACTTACCAAATTCAACCAAGCTTTAGCTGATAACTCCAATATGACGAACCCAAGACTTATTGATGGAATTATCCTCACAAAATTCGATACAATTGATGACAAGGTAAACAAAATATTGTATGGTGTTTTCTTTTTTTTTTCTAGGTTACTAATTGTTGTACAAGGGAAGAAGGTTATCTTTTTAGTGAAATTCCGTATTAAAATTTGAGTTTCTTAAAAAAGAAATAAAGACTACTCCATCAATTTACACAATTTTTTAAATATGACATCTTCATTCCGTGAGTACATACATCATGAAGATTTCTTTTTTTTTTTTTTTTTTTTTTTTTTTAAGTGTAATTCTTAATTCATATATGAAAAAATTGCTTATTATTTTTGATGACTTAAAAAAAAAAAACACCTACTTTTAACTTTTTTTCCTTTTTTAATTTAGTGGGGGATTCTTTTCTGAAGTCATTTTAAATAGCAGCAGGGGTTGTCTTTCTTGCTATTTGCTTTCTAACTTCCCTTCACCATTTGAGAAGCTAGAAAATGAGATCTTTTTTTTTTTTTTTTTTTTTTTTTTTACTATCTATTTTGTGATGGGATGGATATGCTATATTTATATAAAAAAATATACAAATAAATACGTTGGTCTTTTTTATTATAAAATGGAGGATAAATAAATAAAAATAAATGCCTTTTCAACCTTGTAAGGCTTAATAACCAAGTGTTTCATTCAATTCATATTTTCTTGTCATGAAAAAAAATGTATCATTTGAAACATTTCAAATACATGCATCATTCTAAATAACAAGACACGAAATAGACAAACATGTTGACATTTGATATGTGAGCAATATTTGTATTTTGTTTAATCTGCAGAATTAAACCTATTTTTATTCCCAAAAAATGAAATTGATTACAAAACAAAAATACATGGACAAAATATACAATATCTGTCATGGTTTGTGTCCTCGATCAACTGATGGTGAAAGGTATTTTTCTTAAAGCTTATTGCATATGTTGCATGCCAAGCTTGTATACAGTCTGGTACTCCATTAACTGAGATAGTTATGCCTTTCTATTGTCAAATATATATGATCATTTGCCAAGCCGTGCTATTATCAGAACCAGATCAGGCTGTTAATGAGTGTAACTGGAACTACTGCTATCCATGGAATAGAAAGATTTGTGGTCACGGTTTACTCCTCTAGATCAGTCGTGTCATTAACAGGGTAACACAGATAAAGATGTGGCTCCTTGCCATGCACAAATGGTCATTCACGATGGAAAGGCTATATTTTGCATATCACGTAGTGCTGGAATACATAGAAAACAGTCGATAACATCTCTGGAGGCCAACTCAAAACGATACTATCCTTCTGTAAACTCTTTATCTCTATCAACGTTACAACTGATGCCTAAGTATTGTATAAATATGCACTTATAGTTTTTTTTTTTTTTTTTTTTAAATCAGACATTGTAGTGTCAACAGCTAATTTTTATTTTCATATAATTTTACTTTTCTCTCTCTCTCTCTTCTTAAACAGGTTGGTGCAGCTATTTCCATGACTTACACAACTGGTCAACCTATTGTCTTCGTTGGTACTGGCCAAACTTACACTGACCTAAAAAATTTGAATGCCAAAGCTGTTGTCCATGCCCTCTTGAAAGCCTGAGATGCTTTTGGTTTATAATCCTCCTCCTCTTGTCAAAAATGACTTTTGAATTTTCAACCAATGAAAAGTCAAAGATAATCTTTTAAATATTTTCGGTATTGAAAATGTATTATAAACAAACTTTTAGAACATGCTAAGATGCAAAAAAAAAAAAAGAATTTTCTTTTAAGTTGAAATTTATAAGTATTTCAACTTTAAAAAAAAAAAAAGAAAAAAAAAATTCTTCTTTCTGCATCCTAGCATGTTTCAAAACAGTTTTTCTGTTTATTTTATATTTTCAGTTCATTCCAAGATGCTTCTACAAGCCGACACATTTTCAACTTGTTTTCTTTGTTGCTTTCTCTAATATTTTTACCCTCTTACTTTCTCTTAACCCTCTTACTTTCTCTTAACCCTCTTACTTTCTCTTAACCCTCTTTCTCTTAACCCTCTTACATTCTCTTAACCCTCTTACATTCTCTTAACCCTCTTACATTCTCTTAACCCTCTTACATTCTCTTAACCCTCTTACATTCTCTTAACCCTCTTACATTCTCTAAGCCCTCTTACTTTCCTTTCTTTAAAGGAAAAAACTCTACCTACTCCCCCTTTTTCAAAATACTCTATGCAAGTGTCTGTGTGTGATTAAATGAAAGTCAAATGTCAATATTTTTTAAAAAGAAAAAAATATTATTTTGGTGGATGGGCAAAAAATATTCTAGTTATGTTTTGTTTTAAATTTTTTTTCAAAAAGGAAAACCGTTTTTTCATAAAATATAAAGACAATTTTTATTTTATTTATTTTATTTTTCACCCATTTTTCTTGCAAAAAAAAATTGAGCTGGGCAATATTTAATCTCTTTCAGAGATTTTGAGTAATGCCAAACCTGTTAATAGTTTGTTCGGTATTCCTGTATCAAAAGGATTGAATAAACTGAAGTATTTTTCTTTGGAGTAGGGGTGGAGTCAGATGACAAAAATGTGTTTGATTTAGAGAGTATGCAAGCACTGAAAAAATGACTATTACGTAACTAATTGTTGGGATGATATATCTTTAGTCTAAATCTGCCATAAATCTTTGAATAAATATTGAAGAGTTTTAAATATTAAAATGGTTAATAAAAGCAGACTCATTTTTAGTAGATCTATTACATTGAATATATTGATCTCTTTAATGCACCTGAATATTTTGTTGCCTTTTTACTTTAAACATTTTGTATTGTCAACATTTATTCGAATCATTGTAGAAAAAGAGATATGTCAATTCAACAACTGCTTAAATACACTATGCAAATATGGGTGATTTTTCTTTTTATTCAATTTTTTTTATATATATTTTTTTTAAATATTTGCTTATACCATGAATAATTTTTGACATAGATTAATGTTTTAAAGAAAATCACATTTAAAAAAAGAAAAGGGTGCATGTATTTATTAACGTTTTAGATGGCTGATAAATCAAAAATGTATGATGTAACATATACCAAGTTATTGAATCGTTCAAGCAGAGTTCAGGTCTATTACAATTACTTCCACATGAACTCCCCCTCTCCAGGTATAGATAAAATAGCAATCTGTTGATGAATTGTTTGTAATAGGTTTGTTTTTGTTTTTTGTTTTTTTTTCATGAAAATTATCTAACAAAACAAAAAAATATACTTTTGATTCAACATAGGGATTATACCAAACATCAGTAAGCACGTTTAACTTGAGAACAATTTGATATCTTTTCATTAATATTTTCATTAAGCCATCACGGTTAACTTCTTTCCTAGAGACTTTATAGGACATTTTCTATTATATGCATTGCGGTGACTAGATTTCATCTAACAAAGTCCTATAGACATATTATACTGATGCAAGTGTTGACATCAATATACATGTCTATAACAGAATGTGTGTTGCCTTACGTAAGTGAAGGGAGATAATTCTATCAAAGCTAACAAAGATATTCTCTAATATTCGTTGTTTGTGTCTGTTGAAGTTCTTTATAGTGCAAATGTACAAATCTTGATAGTTTCATAAAAAAAATTATTTGATTTAAAAAAAAATAATAATAATCTTCAAATATCCTAATTGCAGTGAAAGTGTGCTGTGAATGCTGTTCTAAAACCTCTAAGGATACATATTGAATATTGACATGGTTACACCATGTTGTGTATGTATTGTATTATCTATATTAAATAATACCTGTGATGAATAATGTTTCAAAAATGCTTAACATTAGAAAGATTAGCAGAAAAAAATATAAACAATTTCTATTCCTCCAGAAATGGGATAATTCAGGGTAAATTATTTTGCAACTTAAATTCTTTATTTAACTATTTAGATTAAAAAAAAAAAAAGTTCATTATACACAAAATAACATTAGCAATATACAAATTTAAGATTTTTTTTGTCTACTGCAACTTTTGGAGTGCTGCTTCCATAAAATTTTATTTATTCTTAATGTTATCATTTTTTTTTTCTTAATTTGCAAAGATATTCACCTGTACAAATGTAACTCTGTTGATAAAATCTTTCTATACAAATATTTTTGATTTATACATAGATGACAAACAAAATAGATTAGATCTTACAATTCTAACCTGTTCATTAAAAAGGGATATTTGAAAACAAATCGGACTAAAATTAAGGAAATTTTGAAACCCTGTTCTGCTTAAAAATTCAGATTGTACTAATAGCTAAATTGTGACATATTTTTGAATGTTTAATTTACTTGTGTCTAGTTTTTGAGTTATATGATACTAGTTATATTTACCTGCCTTACCCAAGATGTGAGGAAGACCTTTTAGTTTTTAATTTTTATTTATTTACACATTTTTAAACTTAAGGTATACAACTCTTATAATATTTGTAATGGTTATCCTTATTGGTAATTATTTAGAAAGAGTTTCATATTAGTTGTCATCTGGGCCAAACTAGGTAATTTTTAAATTTATTCTACCTAAGTACAATATCATATTGCCAATAACATTGTACAGCAATAACAAATGAAAATTGGCTATTTAAAATGATAAAATGAAAGTTTGTCATCTTAAATGCTATTTGAGTCTGACTTCGAAAATCCAACAAAATAATTTGTAATGTTAGATATTACACATTAACAAATGGGTTTTCTGTTGAATTCAATGTTGCTACTTTGAAAATGTTTCATGAAATAAAATGTTAGATATTTATAATGCACATACATACACTTGATTCAGGTCACAATATTTTTTTTTTTTAAATCCTTTTGTATCTTATAACTCTTAGTTTGTGGATAATTCTGTTTTGGCTTTCCACAGATTTTCCAAGAAATTGTCTAGTAAGAATTGTTATTAGTTCCTAAATATGTTATTAGTGTCAATAACATGGTGCAACAATAACAAATGAAAATTGGCTCATCAAGAGCAAAAGTGGTTATTTCGGCTTAAATGCTATTTAGGTTCAACTTTTAAAATTTTACAAGATAACTTTACATGTTAGATACAAATACAAAAATTGTCTAACTACTTCTAGGTTATTAGATCTACAAATATTAAATTTGATAGGAAGGATCCTCTGTACAGATTAATTTAAGGAAGTCATACTTTTTTCCCCCCTGAATATGCATCTTCTCACAACAGATTTTTTACTTCTGATTTTAATGAGATTTAGTCACATGCACAATTAGATATTAGATTCCTTAGATTTCGAACTTTGATTGTTTCATTCAGCCTCTAATAGTCTAAACATCATCTTAAATTAAAGTCTTTCTCATTCCATAACTTTGTTCATGTAAGTTCTATTTTAACATTGTTCTCACCAGAGCAGTATGCTTTCATTTGCTTTTCATTGCTTTATATTGCTTTTTATTTGTTTTGGGGTTGGTTCCTTTTGAAAACTCCTTCTGCTATTAAAGGAATACATCTTAAAAAGTATAAAAAGCTTATCTATATTTCAATATTTTAAAAGGAGAAATATTCTTTAGATGCCTCTGTCAGATTTGCTTTTAAAAGTAATTCAGTGTCTTTTGAGAGCAGTGTATTCTAGGAATATGAATAATTATTCTACTTATGCAGAATAATTAATTATAAATAATCTAGAATTATATTTAACAGCTTTATTTAGCATTAAATAAACCAAAGATGGTTGACATGCCATAAACAAAATCAAGCCATCTTTAGATGTATTTATTCAATTTATGTATCAAATGTCATGGACCAACAGACAAGCCATTTAAAACAATGCTTGGACATCTCTCTAAAAATTAAAAAAAAAAAAAAAAAACTTCTGTATTTAGTTAAATATCAAAATCATGTAGATTTTTATATTTATTTCCTGCTTATATAGTTTAGCCCAACTGGAGTGCCTAATAATTCATCAGTTTTCGAAAATTATAACTTTATTAATTATTTTATTTTGATTTTTAATTATTCACATAGCTTTATCATAATTTCATCTTTTTTTTTTCCCCCCCATTTTTAAAAATTTATTCTGCTGCATTGGTGCTAACTGGGAAGAGGCTTTGCTCTCTTTTCCTCTCTCTCTCTCTCATTTCTTTTTAGTTTTTTTTAATTTAAAAATTATAAAATCTATTGTTTACACCCAATTTGACAAACTAAAAATATGAAAGTTTCATATTTACATTCATTCTAAAAAAAATCTATTGAAATATTTGTTTTGTTTCTAAATTTTTGAGATGAGGATTGGTTATTCATCTTATTAGGTTATTTGGACTACTGTTCTCACTTTGCATCATTTTCATAATGTTTTAGTTCATATAATCTGCAACCTTTTTTAGGTGTATCTTAAACTCCGGAATTTGCACAGAATTTTGAATGGAATACTTTATTTAATTCACAGGAGTTGCATTCTCTCGTTCTATCAACCATGACTGGATAGAAGTCCTAAGTTAGAAAATACATTTGCGAATTACTTGGAACTTCTATCCAATCATGGCTGATAAAACCAGAACATACTACCTATGTGTATTAAAGAGTTCCATTCAAAATTTCATGCCGATTCTAGAGTTTGACCAGATACATGTGGAGATGGTCGGCGGTTACATTGTTTGAAAATGACACTCAAGATGCGAACTATAGTCTGAAGACTAAATAATACAAATGTGTGTTGTGCGTGTGTTTTTTGGGGGGTTTTTTTATGCAATTTCCACATTCTTACAGATTTATCTTTTATAGTTTTATCTAAAAGAAACACTAAAAAAAATTTTTTTTCTGTTTTAAGATTAAAAATTCCTTCTTTTCAAGTATTCTTTAAAAACAAAAAATAAAACTAATTGTTTTAGTTTTCAATTGGCAATTTGCAATTTTTTTTTAAAATGAAAAACTCAATTGGCTTAGAGAAAAATGTAGTATTTGTTCTGATGTTATATACTTCATCTTATGTTTTCAGTCAGTGAAGTTCTAGACTGAGGCTATTTTTATTTTTACCCCAATCCAGAGTTCCTGTTGTGGAACTGGGTTTTCTCCGCATTAAAACGGACCTTATGTCTTTAAGTCTGCCTAAGATCAAGGTGTATTTGTTCTCTTACCAGTCAGGAAATGAAGAAATTTTAGACTGTAATGTTTATTTTTGTATCAATCTAAAATACTCCTTTTTGAGGTAATTAAACCTATCTAACTCTGCTGGAGAGGCGGCGGGTATCCAAATAGAAGTCTTTTTATTATTAATTTCTCCTGACTGCAACTTTTCAATAAATTTTCATTATTCTTTGAAAAAACAAAATCAAGATTGTTTTTTCTTCATATCTGTTAATCTCAAGAACTCACTGTTGTAAGCGAAATAAAATAAAAATCAAGCCCAACTGCATTTATTATATATCTGAATTTTATTTACACAACTGAAAGTTGCTAATTGAAATGTGTAATTTATTGTAACAAGTATATAAGGTTAGATTTAGTCTATTGACTACTTCAGTTGTCCGACTACCTGGGTTGAGTAAGAGTTTCCTGTCAAGTCTATCTTGAAAACGATCAAAAAATGCTTCAGAACACTCTTTCTCTAACATGTGATTTAAACTCCTTTGAATTTTATGATTTTCATTAAAATAGTGATGACTTTGTGTCAACTGAATAGCTTGCTAGTGATCAAGATAATATATGAAGTAAGACTAACTAGCTCAAGCTTCCTGATGCAAGGGGAAAGTTTTTAGTGAATATTAAATTCTCAAGCAATCTCCAGTAGCATATATATTCCAATAAAGAGAGATAGTTTTAACTATGCTAGTTTTTGCAGAGACCTATCACCACCTGTATACATATACAGCACCTGGTATTCCCAAATGATCACCCGTTTAGTACTGACATATTTTATCGTTTAACTTCAGCAAATTAATGAGGGCCAGTGTGTCAATGTGAACATGCTGTACATCTATAATTTAGTCTGATATAACAAACAATTATTTTATAAAATAGCACCTTAAATTGTACATATTTTACACTTAATTTTGAGCAAGTGTAAATTGAGTATTGTAGTTGTGCTGGTTTCTGTAAGGCATGTGTTTAACATGACACTATATGTGACGTCACTTGAATCTGCAACACTTTTCTTAAACGAAACCAATTCTTATTTTCGATTGTCTGAGATGTCAAATTTAAACTTAGTTCTTTTTTTTTTTTTTTTCAACCTGATGAGCTCAAGTCACCATTCATTTAATACAAAATTCCAATTTTATCAAAATGGCAGCTTAGCTTAAATGTTCTTTTGCTTTTTTTAATAGATTTTTCTTTATTATTTATTAAATTAATTTCAACTTCTATAACTTATAGTTATCTAATATAATAATACAATCAATCTACATCTTAGTCTTTTTTCTTCATGAGATATTTGGGTTTCACCGTGATTTAATCTATATAAACTCGTTTCTACAAATTAAAAAAAAAAATAATTCTAACTTTTTTAAAAAAACTTTTCTTCATACCTCACATGTTTGTTTTTGTGTAGATTTTTATCAGACGACAACCAAATTGCTGACTGGTTGAAATTCCAATATTAGCCCAGAATTTATAAATATTACTTACACTGTGCATGCATTTTGCATTTGAATAACACTTAAGCAGAATGTTGTTGAAAACTTTAAAAGAAAGTTGAAGAAATGGATTATAAAACAATTTCAAACCAACCAAGACAAATCCATTTTCTTCAGATAATTCTGATCTATTAATTTTTTTTTTTTTTTTTTTTTTTTTTTCTGTAAATAGAATAACTTCATAGTTTTAAAATACAAAAATCTTTACATGTGCTTCATTAATATAAATGATTGCATATATTTTAATTTTCAAATATATATTTTTTATATAACCCTAACCATCAGTATATGTGTACACTATCTGCTGTTATGCATAAAATCTACTCGCAAAAATTTCAAAATTAGTGTAATGGTTTTGGGGATTATATTTAACTCCTGTGTTCTAAAACTCTAAAATTCTAAAACATGATTGAACTTATGGTTCTCTTCAAAACTTGCAATGGCTATTTGAGTCAAATGTTTTTTTTCTGGCAGACATACAAACATTTCTTATCTTGTAATCAAACTGTTGCAATATGATCTTTTTTTTTTCTTTTTTTTTTTTAGGTAATTTTAAATTATTATTAGATGAATTCTAAGTAAAATACAAGGGGGAAAAATAGGTTTTAGTTACACTAACACACAATCTGAATTTTTGTATATTGTGACTTTTCAACATTTTTATTTTTTCTAAATGAATCCCAGTGTGAAACTACTGCTAATTTTTTTTTTTTTTTTTTTTTTTTTTAAGTTTCAAAAGTTTATAAAATACTACTAAATTTGAGTGAAATAATATTTTAGTAAACTTTTTTATTTTACTTCAATGTTCTCAAATAAAGAAATGCTCTGTTTGTGGCTTACACTTGTCTCAACATGAGATACATACATATCAGAGTGTTTTATTAAATTCAATTGTTTACTTCTCAAACAGTGAGTTAGTAAAAACTTGAATAACATTAATTTTCCTCTCTCCAATTGATCAGTTAACTATATATCATCTTTCTTATGGTCTCTTGGTCTTACTGGATTCCAGAACAAGAATTCATCTAGTCTGGTGGAGTATCCAGCTTAATTATGTTACTAGAAGTAACATCACTTGGGAGAAGCAGCACCATTCCTCATATAAGCCAGCATGGTGTAACCCTACCACAGTGATCTTATTTGGGCTTTGAATACTGGTATTTTGAGTATTTAGTCAGTGTTTATTTGTTGGAAGTATCTTAATGTTCGGTTGTTCTGACAAACTCCTGTTCCTCGATACCTTAGACACTCGAGGACAGTCTAGTAGGCATTCAAATTCTATCTTAAAACTTTATAATAGCTGAAAAAGTGAAGATTGAAAAGATTATTTAAAAAAATATTTTTATTAGCAAAGGTGGATAATTTGTAAAGATTTTTTTTTTTTTTTTTTTTTACCATCTGAAATTGCAAATTTTCTTATTTGTCTGTTTTGTCTCTAATTTTATTCACCCCTTCCCATTACAATCCCTTAATTTTCTTTCGGAAATCTAACCAAAGGTCGAGAAAGAATATTGTTTTTACTCCAATTTTTTTTTTTATATATATATATATAATATAAAAGCACTTTAATTCTTATTTATCTATTATATTATTGATATTTTGAGTTGTTTTCCTTCAATTTGGATTTTTTTTTATTCATGCTCAAATATCCTTTTTATCATATTGTACAAAAATAGTGTTATTGTGGTTTAAAATGGATGAGAAAAAGAAAAGAATGAGTGTTTGAAAGAATGAGTGACTTTACCACATGTATATTCGTTTACTTATTTGTTTTTATTTTATTAAAGTTGTCACAGTAGTTGGTTTTATGATTATTATAACTCATTATGTTCATTAATATAAAGTTCCCTTCCCACCATGTTTCTTTTTTTTTTTTTTTTTTTTTTAATAAAAAAAACAAATACTGTATATAATTTTTGACAAAAAAAAAGATATAAAATGAGTTTAAGAATTATAAAAAAAAATAAATAAAATAAAATTATAAAAAAAAAATCCCGTCTTTTATTCTTCTCTCTTACATTTTTAAAGACCACAAGAACAAACTTGTTCACCACAACATAGTTTTTACTTTGATAGTTTGTTTGACTATTGAACTACGTTTCTCACCCCCACCACTCATTAAAAAAAAAATGTATCTGATGGTTTAGGATTTTAAAGTCAAAGTTTAAATTGAGTTTGGTGTAGTTTCAATTCTATCACAGGCTAATTTGTTATCCTGCTTGTTTTATGTACACCAATAGTTTTTATATTCTCTAAGCATGCAAAATGTATATTACCTCTTTATTTAAAAAAAAAACAACCAAAAAAAAAAACAATTTTAAACAAGTTTTTTTTTTAAGAAAAAAAACAAAATAAAATCCACTCACCCCCTTTAAAATCTATCAGTTATTACCATTATTTATCACATGAAAATTTTTTGCCTTTAATGCAATAACATTTTGAATCTTGTGAAAGAGAGAAGAATATGGAAGACATTTCCAAGATTTAAAAAAAAAAAAATATTTTTCAAAATTTGGAGAATGGGCTGATGCCCCTCCCCATTCTTGCTACTTGCTCCACTTTCACCCATTGACCGAGTGATTTACCAACCTTTGGGTTTGATGGAAAGTTTTTTTTTTTTTTTTTTCTCTGGGTGTTTTGTTTTTGACTGCTTCCTTCTAACTCAAGAACTACTTGCTATCCTCTCCAGT
Organism: Euprymna scolopes; assembly: GCF_053919585.1. Lineage (NCBI taxonomy): Eukaryota > Metazoa > Mollusca > Cephalopoda > Sepiida > Sepiolidae > Euprymna > Euprymna scolopes. The sequence goes on along the minus strand of NC_136487.1, from coordinate 84,817,359 downwards.
TTTGGAATGGATCATTGGATCTTACATTATTAGGCTCAGTAGCAATACCTGGGGTGAACATGATAAATCCAACAAAATAGACCTATTCCCCCACCCCACCCCACCCTACCCCACCCCAATTTTGCTACTGTGTCTATTGACTAAAAAAAAATTTTTTTAAATAAAAAAAAAAAAAAAAATTAAAACCCTTATATTGACTGGTTGTTGGACAAAGAAAAAAAAAACTTTAAAAGTTATTATTTCTATGTAAGAAATAAATGATATTTATACAAAATCTACGTGTTATTTCATTTTTTTTTTTTTAATTTTTTTTTCGTTCAATCTTTTTTTTTTTCGTTCAATCTTTTTTTTTTTTCGTTCAATCTTATTTTTTTTCTTAAAATTATATATAATGAAAGGCATGAAAGAAGTTAACACCTCATAAAAATAATTCATACATGTTTGAAGTTTTTGTCTCTTCGTTGTTGGCCAGCATTCTGAACAGTACAAAGCAGTAAAAAAATTTGAGAGGGATTTCAACAGTGCGATTTTTTTTTTTTTTTTTTTTTTTTTTTTTTCTTTCTGCTTGTCAGGTAAGTTGGAAATATGTACATCGAGGAGGGGAGGCATAAGTGTTAGGAGTTCAACTAGAATTTATTTCATGAAGAAACAAATGAAAGAAAAGTGTACAGAACGTGTTTAGTTTGGCATGTGTCTCTCACTGTTAACTGGTGAGAAGGAAAGTCTTGTTGTAGAGAGAGAGTGAGAAAGTCAATTCAGTTTGGCGCGTGTCTCACTGTTAGCTGGTGAGAGGGAAAGTCTATTGTTGTAGAGAGAGAGAAAGTCAATCAAGGCCATGGAGAGAGAAAGTGTGGAAGGTGTACGTACTGTCTGTTGGCTCTTGCCCCACACAGTAGCAGGGGACGTGAAGCGAAAGAAAACAGTTGGTCCGTCAACCGCTCAGATCGGGAGCCGAATTGAAAAGAAGGAAACAGCTCAGGTCTCTTGCTTTTGTAGTTGTATCTGGTGGTCTCTTGCACATGTGTGGATTTCCTTTAAAGGGAAGTGACGTTGCGCGTGTATGTATGTGAACGTGAATATATCTACGTGTGTGTATTTGCGCGCGTATGTGTATGACAAGAAAAGTGGCTTGAGATGTGAACGCGTGTTTTGTGTGAGAATAGAACAGGCTTGCACACATTTCTGTTAGATACAAGGGTTGTTCAATAAGTAATGCCCACTTCTCATATAGAAGAGCAATCAAACTTGGCACAGTTGTTAGTCTTTCTCTATATTGTAACTACTCGGAATTATGCATTTCTCCGATCATTTCATGCAACTCTGTATACTGTTTTTGTAGAACAGCCCAAGTTGATCCTCCAACCACGTAACTTTGGAAATCAAGGTGGCATCATATGAAAAATTCTTTCCTTCCAAAAACAACCTAATGACTGGGAAGCGGTGAGAGTCAGAAGGTACAAGGTCAGGAGAGTAGTGAGGATGGGGAAGATTTCATAGCTACATGCTCATGCTTTTGTTGTCTTGCAGGAAGAGGATACCTTTACTGATCTTGCTCCACCTCTTGATTTGGATAGCTTCTCTTAATTTCCTCTAAAGTGAAGCTGTAATTGTAGTACCCTTTGCCAGGAAATCTGCTATCACTACTTCATCCTGGTCTCAGAAGTCTGTGAGCATGACTTTTTCCAAAAAGGGTTGCACCCTTGCCTTCTTTGGAGGTGGTGAGTCCAAATTTTTCCACTGCATTGATTGGATCATGGTGATAGTCAGATTTCATCCTGCATAATCATCTTTTTGAAAAATCTTTGACTCATCTTCTTTTCATCTCTAAATTTATCTTATGCATTCACTGTGCTCTCACTTCTGGAAAGGTTTTAGCAACCTGAGAATTCATCTGGCAGACACCTTATACATATGCAAATAGTAATGAATTATAGTTTCCACAGACCCTGTATTAATCTTGACCTCTTAACCAGGTCTGGGAGCTGTTTTCACAGATTTTCGGCCATGTGTGAATTTATGATGCCAGTGTTTTACAAGGTCATACAGGGTGGAACGATAAAGTTGTCGCCCTAAAGAAAACAACACTACAGTTTTATTTTAAAACTTTTATTGAAAAAATCAATTCAGGTAACTTGATTATGTAGTAGAGCTGACATCTATTCAATGTAGCCACCTTCAGCCTTAATCACTGCCTCGATACAGGTCCGGAACTGGGAGCATACTTTTTCGACAAGCACCGACAGGAGCTTGGCTAATATTCGGCTAATGGCGATGATCAGGCTAGCTTTGGTGTTGTGGGAAGTCATGCTGGTGATGTTTTCGACATATGACGAAACGAAGTAGTCCAGCGGGTTTAGGTCGGAAAAGGAGGTGGGGGGGGGGCAGTGAGAGAAGGGTACAAAGTCGTAGCACTCTTTCTAAAGCCAGGCCTGGGTCTCTTTGGACTTGTGGGCCAGCGCTGAGTCTTGCAGCTATACCCAGGATTTTCCAGCAGCCACCTGATTGCACCAGAGGATCACTACACTCTTCAGCATATCCAGGTACACTTTGGTGTGAGGTGGCATGATTTGGCCCTCACTTGAAACCACACCATAACCATAGCCGAAAACTTTGTTTTCATCAGCCTAGGCACGTTCCTGTTATTCGGCACAAATCTAGCGATGCATTTTGAGGGTGTTGGCAATGGTCCTGTTGTCATAACTTGGATCGGTAGAGAACATGAATTGTACAGCGGTGTATCTCTGATCTCACTCTTTGAACATTGTGTCACTTTCAGACATGATAGAAGGCTCCTATCACTCTTAACATTTGTACACAACCGGCCAACTAGTAGATATTCTGCCATGGTTTTCAGCAAATGGAAATGAAATCAGGTCGTCTTTTCTATGGCGACAATTTTATCGTTCCACCCTGTATGATGGGGCATTATTATTGCACGTTTTCTCATTTCATCAAAAATCTCCTATGTGCGTCTTTTCAACTACAAAAACAGGATCACTGTGCAGGCTCCATTTCATGCATGATTTAGTTCGAACATTTTTAAATCAGAAACCACAATTAGTTCAGAACTGTACTTTGCCGCATAACCCATGGAGATATAAAATCATTGCACATGTAAAATTTTAACTAAATCAGACAACTGAAAATGGGTCAGGGGCATTATTTATTGAGTGCTCCTGTAAACTCCTCCTCTGGTCGCATCGTTGAATCCCGGCTCACAGTACCATAGATGCAATGCAAGGCGTACACACGGGCAAGAAAATGCACACTAACCCTAAGTCCCAGTGGCTACACTCTTAACTGTCTAGTGGTGGACCCCTCAAAATGTAACCAGACGCTTCCTGGTTATTGGAAACTACTGCTCTGATACTCTGGGCACACAACCTTTATCTTCAGCTGGCCGTTCTTAGTTGCTTTTATATAGAGTGATGTGGTTCTCAGTTGATTAACTGTGTCTAACTGTGTCGGATATATACTTGAGAGTCAAAATAATGAAAAGAATATGCTGTTGTCATAGCTCTAGTAATGACTATGTAGAAAAATAAATTTGGGAGCACAAAAGGTTGTTCGTTTTAATCGTACCATTCCTGTCTTTGTAACATTTCAACGTTTTAGTTTTTGAGTTAATTCCAATTCTTAAGTGAATAACTATAAGCTTGTAGTGATCGTTACATATGGCCAGAACAAATCTTTGACAGGAACATTTTCATAGGAATCATCGTTTCAACGCCCACAAGTATCAGAACGCGTAAGCCCACAAGGTTACGATTTGACCACCCGCACACATATTAACAAAGGAACTATGTTACGTTTCTATGTGTAGTGATACAGTAAACAGGCTGGGATTTTCAAGAACATTGTTATATATTTTATTTGCTGCGAAAATCAAATGAGTTTTTCCAGTTTTTCTCTTGTCTTCCCCAAGACTGGATGTTAATGAAACTCCGTCACTGGGTGGCATTAAAATCCCCTGTCATGAATTTGCATGCCACACACACAACCCTTAATTCTCATCATGGAAAATTACTACATCAAATGATAAATTAATTCTTCTTTTAAACAATGTTATTTCGAACTACTGTTTTTTTATGTGATGAACACACACACACACACACACACACGCATTTCTCTTACATGCTTTAATGACTGTTTTTCTCTCAGAAAATAATCACATTAATTTCAAGCCACATGTGACACTCTGGTCATAAAAATATGTAAATATGTTTAAACTCCATGCTATTCTCACGAAATCCTCATTTAGCTAGTCCTGCATAATGAATACTCATTACAAGAAAACACTTACGTTGGAACAATATGAATTAATATTCCTAACATGTAAATAAATATTGTTTATTTCATATTAATACAGTGATTTCGAATTCTTTGCGAAGTGTCGCTATTTTCCAAAGATATTCCTATATTTTATTTTATGTATGTGAGGATATGATCTGGTGACATCTTTCTATCAATCAGCGATCTCATTAGATTTACCTTTAATGGTCCTGGGGATACTCTACTACTTTCGACTTCAAGAGATTTCTGCACATGCGACCTCGGTCCTAAACATTAGTGACACACAATATGGTTTCCGCTCTGGAAGATCTACCGCAGATGTGCTGACGGTTATATCCCACAGGATTAGTGAATCTCTTGACAAAGGCTTCCTTTCTAGGGCAATTGCTCTTGACATATCAAAGGCCTTCGATAAGGTATGGCATAAGGGTCTACTTCACAAGATTTCCAGCTACGGTATAACTGGAAATGTTTTCTCAATCATTAAATCATTTCTCTCCGATAGGCTCATAAGAGTAGTGGTAGATGGACAAAAATCGGAGGCCTGCAATATAAATGCTGGAGTCCCTCAGGGGTCAATCCTGGGCCCAACTCTCTTCCTGATCTACATCAATGACCTCCCTAAACACATACTTAAATCATTCGTTGACATCTATGCTGATGACACGACCATCTATGGCAACACATCAAAGGCCGTAAATGACAAAGTTCTCTTTAATTCTCTCTCCTCTGATCTTGAGCACGTGGTACAATGGGGGAAGATGTGGCTGGTCACTTTTAATGCATCCAAAACCAAGCTTCTATCTTTACATCATCAACGCTCTGATCCCCATCTGGCATCAATTGAAATAGATGGCTCTCGTCTGGGTGAGGCCCCGTGTTTTGACAAGCTTCTGGGTTTGACCTTTACTCCTGATCTGAAATGGAACATGTACATCAAGTCTGTTGCCAAGGTCGCTGGAAAGATGATGGGATCCTTCTACCGCTCCAGAAGATATCTCACTACTGATGCAATTTTCTATCTATATAAAAGCCAAGTATGTCCAAGGATGGAATACTGTTGCCATATCTGGGCAGGAGCTGCTAAAAACAGCCTATCCTGCCTTGACAGAGTACAAAATAGACTTCATGGCTTAGTGGGGGATGCCCTTTTCTCTACCCTGCAACCTCTCTCCCACAGAAGAGACGTTGCGAGCCTATCCTTGTTTTATCGTTATTTTCATGGCAGGTGCTCGTCTGAACTCCAATCTCTGGTCCCCCCTCACCAATCTTTCACGAAAAACACCCGTCTAGCTGCATCCACTGAAAAATTTCCCCCACTCTATATCTGTGCCTAAATCAAAACACGGATTCCATGAAAAAAGCTTCTTTCTTGGAACTGCACGCCTGTGGAACTCTGTTCCATCTGCCTGCTTCCCACCGGACTACAACTTGGATGTCTTCAAGTCCAATGTTAACAAATTCCTAATGAACCGCCCCCTTAAGTAAACACTTCATCAAATCTCCACACTAACGTAATGTACTTGCAATAACCCTTATCCCTGAGTGGCTTCCGGGCCTTGATAAGTGGTGATCACTGTGTAACAAAAAAAAAAAAAAAAATCTCAATTATGAATTTGTGAACGCCAATTCACACCCTTACAAATTAGTGACGCCAGAGTACCTATAATTTGTAATCCATAGCACATGAGTCACTATAAGCTGAAGTTTTGCTCCCACTGGAGCATGCTGTGATTTTTACTTCTGCTATTTACTAGATGCTGCTCTACTTCTTCTTCTATACTTGTTGCCTGCCACCTCTACTCTCATAGTCTCATCAGTATTTAAAGTTGAATACTCTTAAGTTGTAATGCTGAAACATTAGAGTTTCTCTATTCTCAAGACACAGTCTGTTTCTTGTAGGCATATACACATTATCACTCCACAAATGAAGGTGATGCGATTAAATATTTTGAAGCCAGTTTACTCAGCAGTGGTAAGATCTCCTGGGTATTTCTCCACCACTGAAATGGATCATCATCTCTTGAGAGTAGTGGTAAAGCTACACAACGATCAAGTTCTTTTATGCACTTATGAATATGGTATTTACTCCTTTTGAGTTTAGATTGTGTTTCTTGTATTTCTGTTGTAGTCTCATTCTATCCTGTAGCTAATTCATCAAACAAGCTTGAACAAAATACAGTTTTACTTTCACTTTGAGCTTCTTGACCCTCAGCAGAGTTTGAAGAAGTGTATCCTGGTTCTGCTTCATTATCATCAGTAGAAAGTAGATTTAGAATCCAATTCTTAATGGTGTTTTCCATGTCATTTTTTTTTTTTATTTAAAATTGAATCTTGGCTTTAAGAAAGTAGACACACAAGTTAACACTAGACTTGAAGAGGATTATGTTGTAGTCAGCAGGGAAGCAGTCTCATGTTAATGTATTCTGTAGATGGAAAATTCTTAAAAGAAACTCTGTTCATGGAAGTTCTGTTTCATTTCAGGTATGCAATGGAAGAGAGAAAAGTTCCTTGCTGCGGTTTTAACTAGACAAGTTCTTGGTGTGAATATGTAACAGAGATTCAAAAGTTTTAAAATAAGCTTTTATAATATTTGTGAGTGCAAGAGGGGAGGTTAAAAGTTTTGATATAAATGTTTTACTATCAAAATTTGTTTTTTGCCAATTCAAATTGAAATCAAAATGAAATAGCAGGAAGATCCATTATTGCATGAGGAGACCCCCCAAAACTTGGATTTAATGATGTCTGCAAATGTTGTTATATATATAGTTCTATATAGCTTTAATTATTTTATTTTCTTCCTCGCTAGGAGGTTAGACATGAGGTCAGATGTGTAGTTTGGTGAAAGTGTTTATCTGGAACAAACTGAACTTGGAACAACCAGGTTTGCAGTCCATGTTGTAAACAACCTTAGCCACCGCGAATGAGGATCACTGTAAATTATTTTTTATTCTTCATTATAAGAGTGAAGCCGGGACAGATCCTGAAATTGGAATGTTATATATATCTTGGACTATACAACGAAACAGTACTCTATGTGGATGACTATATTTTAAGCCCCCCTCTTTGGGTAGAGCATGCTCGTAAATGTATCTCACCCGTTATTTATTTGGCTATAAAGCGAGGCTCACTGTTTGTTTGCAGCTCGAGCACTGTAAAAGCAGTGGGCCAGTGTTTATTTAAATGGACATTTGTTGAGGTCATTTGCGAGCACCGATCCCATGGGCCAATGGGTAAAACTGCCGACTATCAATGTGATGGTTGTAAATTCAATCCTCGGCTAGGCAAAGGTGCTAGTCTAATCGCACTGATGGGCTGTGATACCAACGAAACAGTACTGTATGTGGATACCTATATATATATATATATGCATAGATCATCGTATAACGATTTGATCACTGTCTGTCTGACGTGATGAACATTTAAATTAAAATGTTTAAAATTCAACGCTATTTCACACGGTTAATAGTAGCCGAATTGATACGGTCTCCGCTAATCGAGCCAGAGATGTCTCATGTCGCGGGGTTCGAATCGTTCGACTGGTAGTAATCGTGACACGCTGCACTGAAGAATCCCGAAAGGATGAAACACTAGTGTCTGTAGGTATTTAATTATTATAGTAAAAAAATAATTATGACAGTCCCTTTAAGAAATTCGTTTCTTATCGTTGAGCACTTTCCGTTGAATTAAAAGTCGGTCAATTTAGCTCTTATGCATAGATCATCGTATAACGATTTGATCACTGTCTGTCTGACGTAATGAACATTTAAATTAAAATGTTTAAAATTCAACTCTATTTCACATGGTTAATAGTAGCCGAATTGATACGGTCTCCGCTAATCGAGCCAGAGATGTCTCGTGTCGCGGGGTTCGAATCGTTCGACTGGTAGTAATCGTGACACCCTGCACTGAAGAATCCCGAAAGGATGAAACACTAGTGTCTGTAGGTATTTAATTATTATAGTAAAAAAATAATTATATATATATATATAGAGAGAGTCAGGTCATGTCATATGCTATTGGTACCATGTAACCCAGTACTACCTGCCTCATGGTCAGGTCACCGGCGACTAAACTGATTCCCCACCAGACTTGTTTGGTGAGGAGGGTGGCTAGTCTCCCTGAAGGATTAAAAACAAGACCTTCCAAAGGGCGAATGAACCCTTTTTTGGGGTCAATGGCCAACTAGCACCGTGTGTGTTTGTGTGTATGTATGTGTGTGCTGGGGTGGAGAGGGCTCCCGTAAGCCGTGGTGAAGGCAACCTTTCTAGGAGAAGCAAATCTCTGATTAAAAAAACCATAAAGCGGGAGACCAGTACCCGCATTAAGCTGGTCTGCAGTTTAATTGTTGCTGGCTATCTTGCTCTCGCTTGTTGCTGGATCTCAACATTTTGAACTGAGAGGGCGACTTAGCTGTCGTACAAAGCTAAGACTCTGTAACATCATCTGTGTATAGATACTCCCTCAGGCATTTGTCTATAAAAATGGTCCTGTGGCGATAGAAGTCATTTTCGGGCTCATGGACTTTAAGTGTCTGAGGGAGTGGCACTCGTCTGACAAGACGTTGCAATCATCATCATCATATATATATATATATATATATATATATAGATATATATATTGAAATGCTGTATATATCTTTGGTAAACTTAAAGATTAACACCTTCAGCTACCCTCCACCCACTCACAAAATGCGATTCTACTTTTTAGGCAATTACATGGCGAACTCAAGAAGAAGAAACTACATAATCAGTAGTAATAACTAGGGCTATGACAAGAGAATATTCTTTTCATTATTTTGACTCTCGAGTATATATAAGTTAATATCTTGTATATTTTTAGATAGAGTAATGGTCGTAGTTGTATCAGAATTTTTGTAGGAATTTTTGACACCCCAAACACGAAACTGCGAATAAAATATAAAAATCTCGTAATTTCTCTGTTTAAAGTGGGTTATTTATTTTCTTTATGGATTATACTTCCAAAATAAACTATTAAAGTTGTTTTAAAAGTAATAGAAATATTTTTTTTTTTAAAACAGTAATGAATTTTCCGAACTCAATATTTTTCAATTTTTAAACTTTAAAAATCTATCAAAATTTTTCTATTGATTCTATTTTTACGATATTTTCAGGGTCAATGTGAAATTTTATGTTCTTTCCAATAAACCGAATATAATATTTTAGACAAACGTTTTTTTTTAATTCACGCCCCCCCCCCCATTTTCAAGTTTCTATTAAAAAGTAAATAATTAATTTACTCACCAAAAAGTAAATAATTAATTTACCCACAAATTGAAGAGAAAAGGTCAATAAATAATATATTCAAATTTAAAACAAAAAAAAAACGTAGTGTTTTTTAGAATTTTACCTGTAAAGTTTGAAGTTTAAAACCTTTTTTTAAAACCACGTTATTTGTTTTTTCTTTTTTTATTATTAATGGAACCTTGGTCCTTGCTCCTTTAATTGAAAAAAAATTAGGGATTGGATTACATTTTTCGAGGAGTTATAAGCTTGGAAATACAGGGGGTCGAATAATTCACGCCTCCCATTTTGAAATGTCTATTAAAAAGTAAATGATTAATTTATGTACCAAAGTCTTATATATCACAAATTGAAGAGAAAAGGTCAATAAATAATATATTCAAATTAAAAAAAAACAAAAAAAAACTGTTTTTTAGAAATTTACCTATAAAGTCCGAAGTTTAAAACCTTTTTTAAACAAAAAAAACACGTTGTTTTTTTTTTTTTTTTTTTGTTTTGTTTTTTTTAATGAAACCTTGGTCCTTGCTCCTTTAATTGAAAAAAAAATTAGGGCTTGAATTACATTTTTCGAGGAGTTATAAGCTTGGAAAGATGGGGTGGAATTATTCACTATTTTTACGAAATTTCTGACACACTTAGTAATGTGGTTCTTGATTTATTAACTGTGGTTAACTGTGTCGGATATATACTCGAGTCAAAACAATGAAAAGAATATTCTCTTTTCATAGTAATAAAATAATATATACGGATCATAATAGATTAAATAAAGGACATTTTTCTGTAGGGTAAGTAACACCGGTTACTTTCGATCACTTTCAAAACCTGAACTCGTTTGCCTCAATAAATACGCAGAATAACCACAAATATTTAATAATTTACAGTCATGGATTAGTTTCGTATATGATTTTTATGTAAAAATGATCTTCCCATTTTCCGGCTATTCAAACTTTTGGAGTATATATATTTTATCCCTAATCCTAAGTCCGACGGGCGAGGCACACGTGAATCGCCTAACATAAGAGACCGTTCTGGCGTTCTACCACCCTTCAAAGCGTACATAATTTATCTCCCAGAGCAAAACAGAAAAAAGAATTGGTTAACTGTCCTATAACGCTAGAAGAGCTAGAAAATTGGGGATCGTTTTATGTTAAATTTACAAACGAAATTGATCCCCTAATCTAAATTTTAAAAAAAAAATTGTTTTATTTTATTTTTATTTTTTTTATTATTTCCAACACGATTTTTTTTTTTTTTTTCAGAGTATTCACACGTAATCGCCTGAAAAAATATTATATGAGGAGATGGGGGCTATGATTTGTTTGAGGATGTTGATCGCGACAATAAACAAATATTTATTCATTTATTTATTTTTTTATTTTATTTTTTTTTCACACGGGTGGCATTAGATGGGAGTGGAACAACCGTAACGCTCTTTAATGTTTGGTTACGCAAGAATTATTTCCCCTTATAAAAACCGCCATTATATTATTTTCCGAATTTTAGTACTTTAGAAGAAAAACTTAATACATCAAGTGAAGGGGTAGCATCAAATGATTGGACTTTGAACACAGAAGTAACATTTGTATTTTTTTTCTATTCGGGTTTGTATTTGTTTATTTTATCAACACTTTAATTCTTCAATTGAACAAATTTAAGACGTACATATTGAAAACGGCGTTTTCAAAACACGCTATAAGCCGTGTTTATGTTTAAACGCATGTTCTTCCAGCACTTCTTTTACGCGATTTAAAAACCTTTTCATTAATTTTTATGGTTTTAAAATATCTTTATAGGTTTGTTTATATATATATATATATATATATATATATATATATATATATATATATATTATATATATAAAGGAGCGTGCAAAAATGGTTTTCTTTGGATCTAGGAACAAAATTGAATGAACTGTATATTCGATGTTTGTGTGTTTAGTTTTTTAAGGTTCGAAAACAAAATGTCAACGTTCGACAGATGTGCCGTTTAGTTGTACAAATAGCCTCGAACTATGTAATCACTAAAAGGGACTTGTTCGGTCGACACCGGTAATATTTGTTTACGTAAAATTTAATGCTGTTTAACAAATAATAAAAAAAGAAATAATGCAAGATGAAGTTTTAAAACGATTAACTGTGTTTTATTTTATAATTTAAAAGTAAAACTTGCAGTACTCGTCATGCACTTATTGATCCGTGCTGCAATAACGTTATTATTTAAAAAAAAAAAAAAAAAAAAAATTCTTAACATGGGGAGGAGGGTGTTTTGTACCTATTCCGTACTTTAACCTTACAATTGAATAATAATAAAAAAAGCATATCATAAAACTTAAATTAAACTTGAAAATACGATGTAAAACATAGCGCGGATCAGTAAGTGCATTTAGAACCAAACTTGCTAAATATAAACAGAAGTTTGTTTACAGTAGGGATCGGGATACGTTATTCCTAATAATTAAAACGTGCATTCGTCCCAGTGCGCGAATAATTTCAGACGGCTGGGCAGCATATCAAGGCCTTGATCATTTCGATCATGGCGTATGTGATCCACGAAGAAAAAACTTTGTGGATTCACAAGATCCAACGACACAGGCACAAACCGTAGAAGGTTTATGGATAAACTGAGGAAGGTGGGATCGAAAGGTAATTTTAGGATGCATATGATTGAATTATTGTGTAGACGCAAAATTAAACCAAAATTTTATTTTTATTGTTGAATATTTTTACTTTTAAATTATAAAATAAAACACATTTAATCGTTTTGAAACTTCATCTTGCAGTATTTCTTCTTTTTTTATTTGTTAAACAACGTGGTTAATTTAAATTAAATTTTACGTAAGCAAACTTCTGGGGTTTGTATTACTGTACACATAGATTCGAAAAAGTTGTCAAAAAACAAATATATAACAAATAAATGTTATCAAAGGCAAGATAAGTTACTTTTCTGCCAAACTGGATATATTTTTTGTGTTTTTATTCAATGTAACATATTTATTCAGCTCGAAAAACATACAGTGTTTACCGACGTATTCGAAAATTCAAGATGGCGTCTCACACCCTCGTTAACACCGTAAGTTTGGAAAAAAGGTGTTATAAATAAAAAACTATACAAAATACTATTAAAAACCCGCCGAATATATGTCAACCTATGTCACGGTAACATATATTGAGCGAGTTTTTAACAGTATTTTATCCGGTTTTTTATTTATAACATCTTTTCCCAAACTTACCGTGTTAAAGAGAGAATCAGACACCATCTTGAATGTTCCAATACATCGGTAAACACTGTATGGTTTTCGAGCTAAATAAACATGTTACATTGAATAAAAACACGAAAAATATATCCAGTTTGGTAGAAAAGTAACTTATCTTGCCTTTGATAACATTTATTTGTTATATATTTGTTTTTTGACAACTTTTTCGAATCTATGTGTACAGTAATACAAACCCAAAAAACAATATTAAATTTACGTTTGCGAATTTTTAAGATGAGGATTGGTTATATGTATTATCATTATTCATCGGACTACTGTTCTCATCTTAAGTGCGATTTTCACGTTTCGGTCGATATAACCTCTGACCTTCTTCAGGTGTATCTTGTCGAACTTGGGAATGTTTCTGTCAAACTCAGGAATTTGGACGAAATTTCGAGCGGAACCCTTTATCTACTTCACGGGGGTAGCATGCTCTTGTTCCGTCAGCCATGACTGGATAGAGGTCCTAAGTAATTCGCAAATGTATATTTCGGTCGCCTACACTGAGGATTGAACCTTCAACCTTCAGGAGAATACCACTTTTACAATTGATTTTTCCCAGTCCTCTAACCATTGTGCCACGGGTCCGAAATATATATTTGCGAATTACTTAGGACCTCTATTCAATCATGGCTGACAGAACAAGGGCACGCTATCCCCATAAAGTAAATAAAGGGTTCCACTCTAGTTTGACTATTTATGTTCAGCAATTCTCACCACTTCACATCACTTATCTTGCCCTTCTCTACAAAACACGCCACATCTCTTGCAACTTCTGGTTTTATCGCGTTGGCAGCAGAGAAAGCATAACTTTTGCTTTTTTGAAGTGAGCGTTACTACTACAGATACATTAGTAGAAAAAAGAAAAATTATTTACAGTGGTTATAACTAGACGAGTTCTTGCTGAGAATGTTTTAGGGGGGGGATACTAGAGATTGGAGTTCATTTGAGCACCTACTATGAAAATAATGATAGAGTAATGAAATACTAGCAATGTCTCTTCTGTGAAGAAAAGATTGTAGGAAAGAGAATTTTAGCAGAAAAAAATAGATGGGACTTTCAGCAAAAGTTAAATCATCATATTTGGCTTAACATCTGTTATATGCTGGGATGCATTGGACGGTTTTAAAAAATTGACTTTCACACTAACCTATCTCTGTCCGGGTCTTTATTTATCTCTTCATCTAAAGTCCATTTTCATCACTTTTTCACATGCTTTCTTTGGCCTTCCCCTGTGAACCGAACCTGCTATTTTAACTGTTCTACATCTACTAAGCTAATAACGCTCATTCATTCTTTCAACATGGCTATACCAACTTAGCTTGAAAAGAAATGACAGCCCACTAACTTACTTCCTTTCTTTACTCTGACACTGTCTTGCCTTTTGGCTACCTATATCCAACAATGTACCTATTTACTATGCCTCCCGACGGGACAGAGTTAGATACCAGGGTCGTTTTTTAACGTGGAGAAAAGATACAAAAATAAAAAATTGTCTCAGTCGTGAAGGACTGATCCTCCACCGAAAGAGAACAAGAAATGGAAGTGCAGCATCTGAAGAACAGATACTACACTTTGATCTTGACTAAAAATCCAACAATGTAGGTCACTCAAATAAATACATTTTGTTGTTTATAAAAGGGCTTTGTTTTCTGTTCATTTGACGTCCATGTTACAAAATATTCTAGGAGTTTGTCCATGCTAACCAACTCCAGAGTCTTTTCTATTTTTTTTTTTTTTTTTTTTTTTATCTTAAATTTTATTTTAGACAACTTCATGCATGTTTAAATACTTTTTTTTATCATTTTGTTCTTATTGAGGATTGAGCATCCTACCGGGTACCAAACATTCATTCACTCTCTTATACATTCCAACCAAAAGCTCTTTTAAAGCTTATAAGCATCCCTTTAAGCGCAATTGTTAGTATCTCTTTTGCACTTGGTTCACTGGGTATATGTGCAGGTCGTTTTTGAAATTTTTTTTATGAGTATGGTTACTCTTATAATTACTGGAATGATGAATATCTTCCCAATGTCATAGTAAGACCTTGGTATTTCATTATCTTTTCCTTCTCAGCTCTGTTTCACTCAACATCATTAGGGATACTAACTTCTGCTAAGGTTGCTTCTTTCTCCTTCTACTCATGAGTTTAATAGCTCCATATTTTAAGTACATAACTCCTAGTTTTAGGACAATTAATTGGAATCAAGAATTGAAAATATTAGAACATTTTGGAGTATCAGAAGTGGAAAAATTTGTGCCTATTTTCCGATGCCAAAAACGATTCTTTTAATTATCCATTTTTTTGGTCCCCTGACAAAAGGAAGGTGGACCTGTAAATTCACCCTCATCCGTTCATCTGTCCGCACTTTTCTCAATAACTACGCCTTGGAATTTTTTGAAATTTTGCACAAACATTAAACATGATATAAGTGAGAAAGTAACAATGGATTTTCCAGGAAAACTCTGATTGCACCTTAGGGGTGCCTTTCAGGTTAAAATGGCTAAAATTGACACTTTTGTGCTCATTAAAAAAATTGATGCCTTGGATTTTTATAAAACTTTCTGAAAAGTTGTAACTAACTGATTTCTATATAATTTTCTTTGTCTCCGTGATAACTCTTGGGTGTGCTCCAGGAGCTTTTTTAGGGGCTAATAAAACACTCCATTTTTATAACTATTTTACCATATTTGTCCCAAATTTTCTGTGTATGTCTATTTATCAGTTTTGCATGGTGCTGAACTCAAATTTACATATGTTAAGGCCTTGGGGACTTTTGGGGCTAAATGGGAGGGGGAGGCAAATAATGGACTGTCATGTCTTTTTTTGCATGGTGCAGAACTCAAATTTACACATGTTAAGGCCTAAAACCGCACCATTTGTTCATTTTCACCAGAACTTGACATCCCCTGAGGGCTAAATGTGGGGGTGGGGCAAATGATGAACAGTCATTTTTTTTTTTTTTTTATGCTTCGTCCACTGTGCATTCATGGGCCCATGCATGCTTCACTTGTTTTTTTTTTTTGTTTGTTTTTTTTTATTTTTGTTTAAAACAAAATCTTCTACTTCTGGTAGTAATAATAAATATTTATTTTTAAACTACCAATAAAGCTAAAAGCTATAGATTAAGTGTGTTTTTAAGTTTGAGAAAATATCTGCACATTTAACATGTGATTATGGTAATTGGGAGAAAAAATAGCAATTTTATAGTTAAATGTTTACAGATTTATAAAGAACCGGAATTAATAATTTAATACAGAATCAGCAATTGTATTGGAATCGTCCCATCACTAATATAACTGCATTAAAGTAAAATCATTCAGACGTTTTTAATCCGATATTTTAAAAAAGAAAAACTCTATAAGTTTTCCTTATCAATTTTCTCTGCCATTTTATTTATTCCATTTCTTTTCTTTTTCAGAATCTAATACATTCCAACCTTAAAAAGCAATAAGCAAGATCTTCGAAGATGTCTTTGCCTAACGTTTTCTTGTGACGATAAATCAGCAACCACCATGAAGGGGATGGATTTCATTCAAAATACAATATCCGTGAAGAATATTTTTCTCGGCAGTTTTCTTCACTGATACATTTACAATATAATATTCTACGAAAATGCTTCATACTCTGAAGAAGGTTTGAAACCTTACAATGAAAGCGGAATAAGATTAATTCTAATTCTCTTTTTCTTTAAAACTCCTGATTGTGTCCGTAAGGCACTCTATCAAAAGTGACTTGGTAGATAGATACCTAAAATCTGGTGCCTTTTGTCTGGATTCTCTTTTCTTTTGAAATAAGGAAGAAGAGTTTGTAGATGTTTGTTAGATTGTCTATTGAGAGATCTAATTTACATGGTGCAGAAAATATCCTTCAAGTTATACTGATGTTTTAGAGAGCTTTTTATCATCATTAGCATCATATTTTCTAGCCTTATATCATGTATACCCTCTATCAAAAATGAAGGGAAAAGAATTCTTTGTCATTGAAATATTTGGAAATTGCACTTAAAAAGTGCATGAAGTTTTAGAAAACTTTTTTCTTTTTTTTTCTTTTTTTTTTAAACGTTTATTCTTTAATACCAAACTAAGACCAAGAAGCTCTTTTGGAGAATCAAGTCGTAATCTTCACAAAAAAATTTCAGGCCCAATGGATGAAAGTCTTCTCTGTAACTACTGCAACAAAATGTTTGACAATGCCGCTGAGCTGAGCTTGCATAAACAGTTGCATACGTTTTCCTGTGAAATCTGCTCTACTGAATTCATGTTCAAGTCTCTTCTATCGACACATCTAAAAACTCATTCCAAGAAACCATTTAACTGCCAGATCTGCTCACGCAGTTTCACGAAACAGGTACAGTTTGCTGCACACACAAAAATCCATGATATTTCTCCTTGCTTCAAGTGCGGATTCTGCGAATCTCTGTTCACTGAGTCTACAGCATTGCTGGTGCACATCGAGGAACACCTGCAGAATACGTACAGGTGTGGGCTGTGCTCGGCGGGCTTTAAATTGTTCGATGATCTCTCCACGCATTTGCACAGCCACTTCAAGGTTAAAGGTGGTAGTAGCCCACGTACAAAGAAAGCAGCTGAAGCTAACTTGTTTCTAAAGCCGGATGCTTTAACTGTGGACAGAATGCTGACCTCTGACCCTGTCAGCAATGGTAGCAAGGACGACATTGCTCCTGCAATCCCTACAGACAGTAAACCTCGCAAAACCCATCAATGCGAGTACTGCAATGTGATATTTAAACGAAAACATCTGCTGACTACTCATCGAAGAATCCACACCGGTGACCGACCATTCAAATGCAGCTATTGCACCAAAGACTTTAGCCGTTACTATGCAATGGTTGCACATGAACGATTGCACACGGGCGATCGACCATACAAGTGTCTGCATTGCGAAAAGTCATTCACCGTGTCCAGTCACCTAAACGTTCACCATAAACTGAAGCACGTAAACCTCCGGCCACACAAATGCGAACTGTGTGTGAAGGCGTACCGCAGCCCTGGAGAACTGCGTGTCCATATGCGTTCACACACTGGTGATCGACCTTTCACTTGTGACGTGTGTGGAAAACACTACGTGACGCAATGTTCACTGACCCTCCATAAAAGGACCCATGCCCCAGAAAACAGTCCTTACATATGCGAACTTTGCGGCTTATCCTACAAGCAGTCAAGCAGCCTCGGTGTCCACATGCGGACATCCCACAGCGGGGATAAAGAGAAGCAGTACCAATGTGAATTCTGCCAGAAGAGGTTTCACATTGCTAGTAGCTTGGTCCGCCACCGGCGTATTCACACAGATGAGAGGCCCTATGCGTGTGACCAGTGCGAAAAATCCTTCCGAGAGTCGTCGGCTTTAAAGATCCACATAAGACGCCAGCACTTGGCTGACCGCCCTTATGCATGCAACTGTTGCAAAAAATCGTTTTGCACTCCGACAGACCTATCCCGTCACAAGAAGACTCACAAGGGTCTCATGGTTCTATCATCATTGGCTGCGAGCATCGCTGAAAATGAAGTAAATGTTTCGAAACCTGACACAAATATCCAGACTGAACCGCCAATGTCAGTCATGGTACCCGTTTCAATCTCACCCAATGTTACTTCAGCTGCATTTGAAGAAATCTATGCCACTCACCATGTACAAACAAATACAGAGATTTCTCTGCCCCAAGAGATCACTTTACCTCAGGATGTGTCTATCTCTAGAGAAGTGACCATTTCCCATGAGGTGCCTCTTACCCAGGATATTACTGATGTTGCTCATGAGATCCCGTTAGGTCATGAAGTCCAGCTCACGCATGATGTAACTCTTGCCCAACCGTCCATTCCCTTGACTAATGACGCTATGGTTGCAGCAACTGTTGTCGCAGCTGATCCGCAGCCATCTGTGATCACCTCAGCTATCGGACCTGTTACATTCACGTTACCTGTCCCTTCTATGCATCAGACTGTACACCTTGATCAACCTGTCACTTTATCTAATGAGGTGGCTCTTCACCTACCCCCTCAAATGTCTGGGACTCTGTCCACTGCAAGTGCTTCCCCTGAACCAGTCTCTCCAACATCCCAATCTGTGACTCTTCCGCAAGTTGTTCAGTCTCTTACGTGACAAAAAAGTGTTCTTGGCTGATAAAAAATATTGTACTTAAATTCATAAAATAAAAATAAGTTTTATAATTTCTCCTTTGCTTGAATTGTTGTTGCTTTTTCTTCCTTTTCTTCCCCCCCCTCTCTTTTTCTGCTCCTCTTCTCCCTCTTTCTTCTCCCTCTTTCTTCTCCTTCTTCCTTATCTCTTTCTTCTCCTTCTTCCTTATCTCTTTCTTCTCCTTCTTCCTTATCTCTTTCTTCTCCTTCTTCCTCATCTCTTTCTTCTCCTTCTTCCTCATCTCTTTCTCCTCCTTCTTCCTCATCTCTTTCTCCTTCTTCCTCATCTCTTTCTCCTTCTTCCTCATCTCTTTCTCCTTCTTCCTCATCTCTTTCTCCTCCTTCTTCCTCATCTCTTTCTCCTCCTTCTTCCTCATCTCTTTCTCCTCCTTCTTCCTCATCTCTTTCTCCTCCTTCTTCCTCATCTCTTTCTCCTCCTTCTCCATCTTTCTTCTTCTCCTTCTCTCACTTCTTCCCCTCTTTCTTTTCTTTTTCTTACTTATCCTCTTTCTTCTACCTTTTTCTTCTAGAACTATTTAATGTGCAAATTTTAAAAATATATAATTAGTGACATTATTAAAAATAAATGTTTTCTTTATGTGTATCTGTTGGGTCATCACATGTACTAGATCTATTATATATGGTTACTCGATCTGGTGTTTGTAGACATAGTTGTTTTATACGAGGTTTGACACTGCAACCATAATCATGTATACCTATATGCTACAATAGTATTAGGCATTCTTTCCAAACAGTCATATTCTGAATTCTTCTGCAGAACCATGGTAGCATTTTATCTCAACTATTTAAAAGTGCTATCACTGAAATCAATAGCTGTGATCAAAACAGAACAGAGTTATTTTGCCGACTAAATGCATCAATCAATAACCATAATGATGAAATGGTGTGTACATGTTTCAATCAATCCAATTACGATTGAAAATGATGTAACGGGTGATAATTTGAAGATTGTGCGTTCAATCACTGTATAGGGCAGTATGTTTGTATTTTTTCTTCAATATCATCGAAAATGAAAATCCCATAAAACAATATCCCAGATTGTGGTCTTTAAGTACTTACCTTTTAGCTAGTCTGTTTGCTGTTCAGGTATTGAACTCTGGTGGTACATAAAGGTCTCTCTGTACAGACGTTTGTCAGGACAACCTGGCATGAGGATACTTTTACCTATAAGTAAATCCTGACTAAATATGAAAAATCACATAGTATTTGCAGTGCAAATAAGACCTCAGTATGGCTAACACACTGACTTATACAAGGAATAGTGCACCTTCTCCAAGTGATGTTTTCTATAGTAATAGTATTGTATAGGGGTGTGTGTCCATAACGGGGACGAGACATATAATATAATGGAGTACACTGCGACGACGATGAGACAATTACCTGGGGAGTTTACATTTATAATAGAAGGCTAAGAGAGATGTGTAATAGACAGTCCTTGAAATATGTAAGGGAGATATATTATTGGTATGGGGATACAATCAACACTTTGGAAGAGGTTTCATATAATGTTCATTATACAAGACAATGAAGCCAAAACCACATTGCCTTGCGGAAATGATGACGAACACAAAGGCTTACAACAATATGAAGACATTTATTTCCTGCTGGTTAGATTTCTACATTTTGTCTTTTCCCCCCACTTTACTTGCTGAAGGAGCTCAGGCTAACTCTCTCTCCTCCCTCAACTGCCAACTTGCCAACCCTAACTCTCTCAACTCCAACTAACTTTGAACTGTAACTTAACTGTATATATTGCTCTATATTTCTTTGTGACGTCAGAATGTGGCCAACATGTGCCTGTTTTGCACGTGGATTATTGCATATGCTTCCAACGCATGTTCTGGCACACAAAGAACATTGTCCAATTCTACCTGCTCTGACCTAACTTTGTTGTATAGATATTTCTAACTACAATGGACAATTCATTACATTCTTGAAATCACATCTAACTAGCAATATGTATTCATTTCAACTTTTGATCACTACATTTGATTCCAGCATTCTCCTTTAATAAATATAAATAAATATTATTTTCAATCCTAATTACTTCATTTCTCTAAATACCGGGAGCTGTCCCTTCAATATACAACATCAGCACTAAGCTGAATACTCCACCAGACAACTAGATGAATTCTTATCCTGGAATCCAGTAAGTCCAAAAGACTACAAGGAAGATTTACTATAATATATTTAACTAGTCAATTGGGGAGAGGAAAATTAATATTAACTTCTTTACTAACTCAGTGTTTGAAAAGTAAAAAAGAACTTTAGTGGAATATCAAAATATCTATTTAGCTTATATAGAGATCAATCATTAGCTCATGGAAAGAATCCCCTGAGAACTCCAACTGAAGTAAAATGAAACAATGTGATTTAAATTCACATAATGTCACATGACTCAAAAATAGATTGTGTGAGAGAAATAAAGTTCATTGTGAAACTTTAAGGTGCACAGTACACGTCGAGAAATGACTTAAGAATTATAAATTAAGGTGCTAAGGCCCTGGACCCACCTCCTTCCGCTGTTAACAGAAAAGAAGACAATATCAATAGTTTAATAAATGATTCTTTTCCAAGTTCGGAATATTCTTTTTTCCTTTGGTTCTTGTGGGACTAATTTCAGATGAGAGTACTCGTTCCCCCAATGGAGACAATTGTGGGTGAAGTGATTCGGTTGGGGAAGAAGATGGCATACACAAGGTATGATTTAATTGTGTTGCTGTGTTTGTTGGTTTGTATTTGGTAATAAAAAGTTGATTGTGATGTATAAGATATTGACCCTCTTAGATCATAACTATATGCAACGCAATAAATTTAGATGTTCAGTTGCACTGTTGTGAAGTGGGTTGTGTAACTAAAAAGGCACAAATATAAACAAATAAATTGGATGAAAACTATTCTATGTCAATTAACAATTATAAATAATAGGTGGCCGGCTTTGGGTAGGATTGAAACTGCTATCTTTAGACAATGCTCATCTGGAACCGTAGAGATTCAATGTCTCTATCAACTGCGCCATGGGCCCCGGAAAGGCGATCAAGGTTGGATTTTTTTTTTTTTTTTGATCTTATAAATCCACGTTTATTTATTATCTGATCTTCCATGGTCGGGTCTGTACCGAATTGCATATATATTTTTTAATTGGAATTCATTATTGAGATGAGTATTATTTATATTAATTTTTATTTATTGCGGACTATTATTCTCATCTTTATTAGTTGTTGTTTCACAACGTTTCGGCCAACTATTCCTCTGGCCTTCATCAGGTGGTAACCGCGACGGATAGGAACTTCGAATCTCCTAACTGCATTCTCAGCAATCACTGCCATCCATAGTTGTTGTCGTCTCACCACGTTTTCGCCAAGTAAGCCTCTGGTTAGATTTTTTTTTTTTTTTTTGATCTTATAAATCCACGTTTATTTATTATCTGATCTTCCATGATCGGATCCATACCGAATTGTATATATATTATTTTCATTGGAATTCACTATTGAGATGGCAGTGATTGCTGAGAATGCAGTTAGGAGATTTGAAGTTCCTATCCGTCACGGTTACCACTTGATGAAGGCCAGAGGAATAGTTGGCCTAAACACCGTGAAACAGCAACTAATAAAGATGAGAATAATAGTCCGCAATAAATAAAAATGAATAAACTTAAGTTTTTCACAAAATAATAGTCAGCTAGATACAGGACCCCTTAGACAGTGGGTTTTATATTCAAAGATTAGCAGCTGGTTATCTCAAGTGGTATTTTCTAGTGTGGTCCCAGAATATATATATATATAGATATATATAACAATCAAGTAATTAATAGAAGAAACTAAAATCAAGTAATTAATAGAAGAAACTAAATAGACAAATGTAAAAGTAAGTCTAATATAAGCATTAATATTTATATTTATCCCAACCAAATAAAAAAGCTTGATATGACAGTACACAGTAGAGCTTAAATAAAATCTGTAAATCGGAAATTTACATGTAAAAAAAATTTATTTTTCGACAAAATACTTCCAATAAAGAAAGATATTTTATTGTCTTTCTTTATTGGAGGTATTCTGTTGAAAAATAAATTTTTTACATGTAAATTTCTGATTTACAGTCTTTATTTATGCTTAAAATGTATATATATATATATATATATATATATATACATTTTAAGCATAGATGACTAAAATATATTTTATAAAGCCCCCCTCTTGGGTAGAGCACTATCGTAAATTATCTTACTCGCTACTTAATTTAGCTGAAAAAAAAAATGCGAAGCTCGCGGTTTGTTTACAAACAAACGTTTGAGCCCTCTACGAGTGGCGGACGGATGTTTATTTAAATAGACATTTGGACAGTTTAATTTCGGCCACCGATTCCGTAGTCAGGGGGTAGAACTGCCGACTGTCATCACGACGGTTCTAGGTTCGATCCTCGGCTTGGGAGAGGTGTTAGTCTAGCGGCACTGATGAGTTGTGAAACAACGAAACAGGTCTGTATGTCGATGACTAAAATATATTTTATAAAGCCCCCCTCTTGGGTAGAGCACTATCGTAAATTATCTTACTCGCTACTTAATTTAGCTGAAAAAATGCGAAGCTCGCGGTTTGTTTACAAACAAACGCTTGAGCCCTCTACGAGTGGCGGACGGATGTTTATTTAAATAGACATTTGGACAGTTTTATTTCGGCCACCGATTCCGTAGTCAGGGGGTAGAACTGCCGACTGTCATCACGACGGTTCTAGGTTCGATCCTCGGCTTGGGAGAGGTGTTAGTCTAGCGGCACTGATGAGTTGTGAAACAATGAAACAGGTCTGTATGTCGATGACTAAAATATATTTTATATTTTATATATATATATATATATATATATATATATATATAAAGCCACTTTGTGTGTTAGTCTGTTCTCTATTGATTCCGAAACGGTTGGGGTGAATATTTTGAAATTTCACACAAATGTACTTTATGTACCTGGCAGTTTTCTTAAGATAGGTTTTGTATTGGAATATCTTTGATAAGTATCGATAATTGAAATAACAGGGACAATCTGATGTTCACCAAAGTCAACACACTCAGAACATCACAAGTGCATTTGAGAAGTTTTTATCACTGCACAAGCAGAATGGCCTGGTATATAAAATCAATAGTAGGTTCTTTGATAAGATGGGCGTGTTCAAAATGAATGTTTCTGTTTCGAGCACAATTAAGCCATAATACTAAAGTTTTGCATTTTAAACTTTAATTGAAGCCATTATATAAAAATAATTTTATAAAATCTACAGTACGTTCTCTATGGTGCAATGTAGACCACAATGTGTTGTGGACTAAGTCACTGTATGTAAGTATGTGAAGCTTCCTCTCGATGCACCGCAGTGGGTGTCCGATCAAAGCAGGCAATCAATTCATTTGATTGAAAAATGGGGAATTTCACCAATTTCGATGGCAATAAAAGTATTGGAAACATGGAAAATTCGTCGATCCTCATTGAATCTCGGGTAATGTTGAGTGTCCCTCCCTCCCTCCCTCTCTCTCTCTCTCTCTCTCTCTCTCTCTCTCTCTCTCTCTCTATATATATATATATATATATATATATATATATATATATATATATATATATATATATATATATATATATATATGTTCCAGCCTGCCTGCCTACTACCACTTTTTTTTTTTTTTTTTTTTCTTGCTCAACACACACCTTCAAACACCCGGGCAACCGGGCTAGTTTAATAATAAAATCGACTAGAAAAATATCATGGCAAGTAAATCTTGTAAAGCCCAAGTGACATTTAAACGTGTTTCACTCAAGTAAGCAATATTCACACTAACGTTTTCCAGTGATCGCAAACTGGAATGCACACCTTACTATTTTAACAAATTAAATCGTTCTTCTTTACTAAGATTTTTTTAGAGTGACCTCCCTTGAATAGTTGTTATTGTCAGCCATTTTCGCCGGACCGCACGTTTTCTACTAAGGTAAATGTTTTTATTTTTATTCTTTATGCGTTTTTGAATGGTGCGTGGAGATCAGGGACTTAATGTTTATAAAATAGGACTTCGATAATAAAACTATCCATTCTCGAGTACGCTCATATTACAAACAGAAAGGCGTAAACTAACTGTCTATTTTCGTGTTTCTTGAATGTTTTGTTTTGAAGTCTACCGTCACCAGTTCTGAAGGTTAAGTTTTTACCATTTACGATTGTCCCTTTTCACAAAACTATTATTTTGATTTAACCTCGCCTCCTTAATACTGTTTAATTGTATTTAACATTAAAGGCTTTCTTTCTTTATTTTTATTATTGGCGGGGTTTCGGAACAGAGGCTGCATCGTTCCTGAGTGAAAAACAAAATAAAACCCTACAGATTAGGTATGTTTAATTCTCACGTTTAGGGCACGGCTATCAGAACCAATATTTAGCCGGTGTAACTGAAATCTCGATACAGAATACGGACTGTGCTGTTTTGTCCTGGTGACAGTTATTTGATTTCTGTGAGTATTTTGTTTTATTTTTATGTTTGGAGCGATCATGGAGACTTCACAGATGACCGTCGGATATCAGCTATCTTGTCTTTCTAACTTAGCAATTCAATGCTACGTTTGTTTCGAATTAAATAAACGCTTTAAAATAAATTCAAATACAGAAAACTTATCTATGTAGGTAAAAGAGTAACTTATAATGTCTTTGGTAACATTTATTTGTTATGTAAGTGTTTCTTTACCACTTTTTCGGTTTGTTTATAGTAATATATACCCAAATGCAACTGGTAGAACCCCATTCGATAAATGTTACCTATCGTGCAAATATGTAATCTTTTACCAGGATTTTGTTTAATTTTCGATTTTTGAGCGACTATCCAGGGTCCAAATGGCTATAACAAAACTCATTTCTTTTTTTTTTCTTCGTTCTAACTCAACAGACTTACCATTAATTTTGTTTCAAAGTAAATAAATGCTTTGAAATAAGTTAAAACGTGCACATACACAAACATCCAGTTAGACGGAAGAGTAACTTATTATATATCACATATCCCTCCAGATTTACATAAACAAAACACGAAATCAGCAGTGATAGTGACAACACTGCACTGACGAACCCCGTTTGTCGACATAAACTAAACGGACATACAAAACGCATCAAAGCCTCTTTTTTTTTTTTTCTGTGTCTACATCAACAGCATAATTCGCAAATCATCCTGGCAAGAAAACGACTAGAGGGAACCATTCAACAGAAAAATAATCAAGTTTGAAATCTGAACATCACTATTGACGACCCTCCTGCATGTACACCAACACAAATAATTAACCCATGGAACACTATGAGAACATAATTCTTACTCGAATACGTCCACAAGGTTATCAGCATAAATCTGATATGGACAAGTGAACATAACCCCCAAACAGATGACTTCCTGCTGTACGTTAAGACTTAGAAACTAACACAACTCTAAAACGAAAACGACATATCAACACCTGGAGCCATCATGTCTTCAATTACATCCGCGGGTTAAGTATAAATACAGCAGGCAAAATAAACAGATCAACAAACGGTAAGGTTGTATGATGATGCTGCCATCCCAGCAGCAGCCTAAGCATCAGCAGCAGCTAGCCGTCGTCAACCTCACCTAAAACAACACCAGCAGTAGCCCAAATCACAGCAGTAGCCAGTCATAGTCAACCTCACCTAAAACATCAACAGCAGCCTTAGCCACAGCATCAGCAGTAGCCAGTCATTGTTGACCTTGCCCCAGACGACACCTGCAGCAGTTGTCCAGACTATCTCTTTTTTGCCACCGATTCTCGAGAGCCTTCTGATCAACATCCCCGTCACCGCCTCTGCCATCATCGGCACATCCTGACAATACCAACAGCATTTGCTACAATCGCATTGACCCTGAATAAAAGTTTAAATTAAACTTCTTCATCTGTCTTTCTTGTTTCCATACGCTCATTTTTGTAATATAACATTATCTTGCCTTTGGTAATATTTATTTCTTGTATATTTTATATCTTCACCATCTTTCATTTTGTACTGTTGGTTACTGTAAAAAATGTCCTGGTGCTTATTCAGGTTGGCACTTATGGTGACATTTAAAATTAAAGAAATACTGAAATGTCTGTATGATGTACATACCAGTCATGGGACGAAGATGAAAAATTTTAAAAATCACGTAATTTGATTAAGTATTTTTTTTTTTTTATTCAAGAAAATGAAATTTTACTGTTTTGATGAGGATGCAAAAGGCATCTAACAAATTAGTGGACAAGGAAAAACCACCCTTAAGCACATGGAAACTGTCAAGATAATCACTGATTACTTCTTTTTCTGTAGTAAAACATGGCCCACCTGTCACTTATCAGTAAAAACGGCAAATTTGTTTTTCATAAACAATAAAAAAAAAAATGCTTGATCGATTTTTGTGATTTTTGGAATATACAATCTCCATTCCGTGACAAGTAGGTACAATATAAAAGTTTTTCTTCATTTTTGTTCATCGTTATAAGCGCCAATGTTCCAAATCCCTAATTTCTAGTAAATCGATCCCCCATATTGGAAACACTCGACAAAAATGCGCTGTGTGGGAGAATTTTTATTTTTATTTTTTAATTTGCTGGAACTTAAATGAAAATTATTTTTGAAAAAAGGGAGTCATCATTGGAGATTCTTGTCTGCACAAGGAATTTTTTTTAGATGTGGGTGGGAGGTATTTTTATTTCTCGCTTTTTTTTTTTTTTTTTATTGCGGATGGTGAAATTCATATCTACCTTTCTTTGCTCTTATTTATAATTTAATTTTTGGGGTTCCACTCCTGATCCAAGAGCAAATAAAGGTAGATATGAATCTCCTCCCCATAAAAAAAATTTTTTTTTTAACAACAAATTTTGTTTTCTTGTCGATTGTTTCCAATATGGGGGATTTATTTACTAGGACGTTGTCATTAAAAACCGAGCACCCATTTCAAATGTCTGAATATCGACTTTTTGCTTTTTGATAATCTGGTAGATTAGTGTCCAATCGATAATAATCCGCTGAAAAAAAATTACAAAAACAAAAAGAAAAAATTATAAGGAGAAAAGGCATTGTACACATCCGCTATTATTTCAATCACATTAGATCAGTTTAATTATTGTTTATGGTTACACACCAAGAAACTGAACCATTTCCACATGACCTGCATCTGTAGATTGATGAAAAGCAAGTGGCAAGACAAAATATCAGACACAGGGGTCTTAACCTAGTCAAGTCTCCTCTCAGTACACATAATGCTGCAGCAGTATCACTTTCGTCATATATGCTGCATGTCAGATTCCAGACTCCCAAATTTGAGGTAAATTATCCGATCGTATGCCTAGACAGAAGACAATAAAAAATTGTATGTAGACGATAAAAATGGTTTCATGTGTTTTATTTATTTATTTTTTAAAAATATTATTACATGAGGAATAATTTTGATTAAAATCTAGTTAGTATTATGCATGCAATCTAAAGAAAAAAACGTTTGAAATGTGTAAATGTGTTAGAATAATCAAGATAATTGCACTATTTTTACAAAATGGCATCTTAGTGGAATCAGAAGTAGAGAATTTTTTAAAAAGAAAAATACAAACCGCGTTAAATGTTAAAACATATTTTTCCCCTATTACTATGTAATATTAAATTGACTTTAACTCCAAAACGTTTATCATATCATCATCTTTATATATATATATTCCAGGTTAAAAATATCCAAAAGTCAAAACTATTGCATTCAACAAGGTTGTTGATAGTGCTCAATAAAAAGAGCAAGATGTTATTCAATTTAGGTAAACAAAATTACTGTTGGTTATGACAATAAATCTATTGTTTCAATCTAAAACGATTTCATCAAGCAACTAAAGCCCCTGGTCTTCATTGAGGTCAGATTTTTAATTAAAAGACTAGTTTTGGTTGCCCGATGAAATCTTTTGAGACTGAAACAATAGATTTATTGTTGTGACCAATGGTAATTTTGTTTACCTAAATTGAATAAAATAATAATTATATACAAAATGAACAAAACAAACATATTCATAGTACTCAGTAAATCTGACTATCACACTAAATTTCAAAAAATTCTTGATGACCACACAAAATTAAAAAAAAAATCAGTCACTTTGTTTCATCTGACATATTCTATGGTCAATAATCAAAACTATATTTCTTAGATATAATGTTTTCTTACTTTTCAACTAGATTCTAGAAGATCATGTTTTAAGGTCAATCGTGTTGAGGACAAAGAAGATTACCAATGCCAAGGAGTCATTTTTTAAAGAGTAATGTTTTCTAGGAGTAATGCTCCTATCCTTTTTGTAAAAATTCCAAGAGTAATGTTCTCACTCTCACTTTGAAATTTTCTTCAACAAATACTGTTTCTAAGAGCAACCCTAGGAATATTATATAATTATTCTACCTGCAAAATTACATTCAACACGTTTATTCAACTTTAAATAACTCGTAAATGGTTGTAAGAGAACACAAACGTTTCTCACTACTCTGCTAGCAAAGAGCACAGTTTTTGTAAAGCTCTGTTGCCACATCTGCTCACTTCCATTTCTGTTTTCTATTGTGAATAAAGCTTGAACAAGGTATTGTTTGTACTCTGACTTCCACAGGTCAGCAGAAAGGACCCCACCCCCCCAAAAAAAAACACATTTCTTTTGGAATTTTGTTGAAGTATTGAGAGGAAAACTTGACTGAAACAAGAAACCTTTTCCCCACAGTAAACACAAACGACAGGAACAATATTTTATACAGGATTCGAACACTTTCATCACAAAAAACTTTCACAAAAACACCAACTTTAATAGTATTAGGCTCAAAAGCCAACTGTCAAAATTGTCTTCTTCTTTGCATGTCTTTCAAGCATATGATGGTCATATTACAGCTTCACACTTTTTTTTTTTATTTTTACACATCCCTTTGCATTATGGTTGTATTCTGCCAGATTATTCAAGCTGCACCGGTTGGACAGTAGAAGGCAGTGTTATTTCCCCTCCCAACATTCCCAAATAGTTGTGCCAGTTTTGTTGTTCCATATAGTCATAGCAACTTTTATTGCCCCTTCCTCATTCC
This sequence comes from Euprymna scolopes, assembly GCF_053919585.1. Lineage (NCBI taxonomy): Eukaryota > Metazoa > Mollusca > Cephalopoda > Sepiida > Sepiolidae > Euprymna > Euprymna scolopes. Next base: position 84,787,284 of record NC_136487.1, on the reverse strand, counting down.
TGTTCTCAGGTAGTTGAGTGTTTTCACTGGAGACATGGTACTTCTGAATTTGGAGGGGGGAGATTCTATGTCAGTAGGATAGAAGCAAACCAAAATGGTGAATTATACCATTTTGTGAACTCAAGCCGACTCATCGCAAGACAATTTGCTGCCATTAATGTTTGCATACAACTCTGTGTAAAACAGATTATTTGCGTAATCCAACATGTTTTGCTTGGTTGTCCAAGAGGTTTGGAAAAGCCAGCATCTCTGTTTTCACCACAGAGACAGCACACAAGTCGTCTGCACTTTGACCGGCATGGGTAACCATTATTGTTGAGGGAAGTGTTTGAATCATCGTCGTCGTATACTACAGGTGGTTGTCCTCACATGCAAATGGACAATACACACAAAAGCCATTAATCAACCAACTCAACACTTACATTATATGTAAAAACAAAAAATTGCTTTAAATTTGACATTAAACTTTTTATTTTCAAGTTTTGTTTTATTAAATTTCTATCACATCTTTTTTTTTTTTTTTTTTTTTTTGCATATTTTTGCAGTCATCATGCCCAGATTTTATGAAGAAGAAGACACTAAAACCTGGAAACCAGCTTGCTCAGGACTCCGTGAAGATTTGAAAGAATGCTTGGCTAAAAGTGACTGTTGTGTTAAGGTACTGCAACTAGGGAACAGTTATGATGCAAAACATGATTTTATATATATATAATGTTTTCAACCATTTTATCAGAATTATCCAGTATTTATTTCAGTAGTGCTTAATATATTAGTAGAGCTCATGTTTCGAGCTGTAGATTACAGCAAACCAGTAACTCAATTTCTCTTTCTTTCCCCTCTCTCTGTTAAATTTTTACTGCTTATACAAAAATAGATACACATTTTAATTTATATTTCAAAATCTTGGATTTTATTTGAAAAATCTTGTGTACAGTCGTTTTGACCCACAGCTGGTATTTAAGTTTATAATAGTGTTTAAGTATAAACATACCTACCAAGGAACTCTTCAGCACCAAAAAGCATAAAAATCAAAGTCACAACAGCCTTTTAAAACGATGCCGTATTCACAATTAGAAAGTTTTTTCTATAATATACACCCAACATAACACATATGCATCAGTCATGTAGGTTAATTCCATTATTATGTTTATGTATAGATGCTTAGTATTTAGTTCATATTTTTTAATAATTATAATGATTATATAATCTACTTGCCTTGATATCTCTTTATATAGACACATTTTTTATGGGCACAGTTCTTTTTTTTAAAAAACACTAACAAAATGTGCCAAACTTATTGATTTGTATATATTATAAAAGTGAACTTGTGTGAAACTATTCTATTAATTTTTGATGTATGGGATGTTTGGATATGCGGAACAAATTCGATTTGGTGTTTAGCCGGAAAAATAGCTGCTAAGGAAAATTGGAACTTGGCAGGCATAAGTTGACTTAATGTGTAATCTTTTACCTATGAGCAAATAATACATTTATAGGTTTAAGTGCATTAATTTATAAAGTTTGGATATGCATGTATACTTAGATGATAGCAAATACCGTTAAATAGCTAAATGTTTTGGTTTCGATTTTGGCTGCTGGCACCCAAGTCATATTCTTTTTATCTTTTGAAATCACTTCTATATATAGGATACAATGTAATAATCAATAGAGAATTGCCTTTATAATGGTAATAAATATGAAATCTGCATAAATTAAAATATCATGTAGTCTCTATCTCTACTGTTATATAAAAGGAACTTTGTGTGTGTGAGTTTGGGTTTGTTCCCTATGGACTCAAAAATACCTGGGCCGATTTTTATCAAATTTCACATGAAGAGTTTTTATGTACCTGGCAGTATTCTTAGATAAGTTTTGTACTGAAATGTCTTTGATAAGTATCAATAATCAAAATAATCCAATGAAAGAAGGAACAAGTGATTTTGACCAAAGTTAACACCTGACACAGCTTAATATCACAAGTGCTTTTGAGAAGTTTTGTTACCACATAAGCCGAAAGGCTCAACATATAAAATCAACAGTAGGTTCTTTGATATGACAGGGAGCATGTTCAAAATGAATGTTTTTGTTTAAAGCACAATTGAAGCATGATACTTAACTTTTGCATTTTAAACACAAATTCAAGCCATTATATAAAAGTAATTTTATAAAATCAACAGTAGGTTCTCTACAGTGCAATATAGACTACAATGTATTGTGGACTAAATCACTGTAGGGAGGCATATGTGTACAGATAGTCAATCGATTTGATTGAAAAAGGAGCGATTTCATCGATTTCAATGACAATAAAAATATGGGAGTGTGAAACATTTGTTGATCATCATTCGATTCCGGGCAACGTTGAGTCTCCCTGTTAGTAAAATAATAATAATAGATACAACTAGTTTTCATATAAGTTCAGAATAGATGGAAACATAGTATATATTATTTGTGTGGGAGCGCAGAGGCATTTGGCTGCAAACCCAAAACAAAGTATACAGAGCTGTGATTCTTACCATCCTTATGTATGCCTACGAAACTTGGATCATATATGCTACACACCAAGAAATTGAACCATTTCCATGTGACCTGCATCCATAGATTGATGAAAGCAAGTGGCAAGACAAAATACCAGACACAGGAGCTTTAACCTGGTCAAGTCTCTCGTTAGCACATAATGCTGCAGCTGTGTCAGGTTCGTCATATATACCGCATATCAGATTCAAGACTCTCAAAACAGCTCCTTTAGGATGAGAAAAAGCAAAAGAACCATATGTGGATAGTTGAAATGGCTCCAGGACAGCTTGAAGATGTTTTTCAAACAGTTTGGTTTGTATTCAGACTTGTAAGGAAAATCTAGCTCAAACCAGATGTTCTGGGCATACTGCAAGCCACAAGGCGGCGGGGGTGAGGGGGAGTCAATGCTTGCTGAATCTGTATGCATTGCGGAATGCCAGAGGAAAAGACAGAGCAGTCAGCGCCTCTGCTGCAGAATCATCCCATAGGTGCCCTAAATACTTCCGAGTTCAGATTGAACAGCTGAGCCATTTCTGGACCCATAAAACAAGTACATCAGAGTCATTTTTGCAAGCAATGGGCTAATACATATTATATGTTATTTGTGCTATCTCTAACTAATGTTGCATAATTGTAGTAATCCAATGAGAGCCATTGTTTCGATATGATATAACCATAGTATATACGATGGGGAATTCTATACTGGCACAAAAATTAAAATTGTCTCAGTCTAGAAGGATTTCTCCCTCACTGACCGAGAAGAGGAAAGATGAAGCATAGTATTAGAATAGATAATACACTTTGCTTATATGTATAAAAAAAATTTCTTTTTTTTTTTAAATTTTTTTGGACATTTATCTTTAATTTAAGCTGTTAAGACTCAGCTTATGTCTTTTAATCCTAGGCATGTCCCTATTTCTTTCCAAGATTATGCCATTTGACTTTTTTCTACTTCTTTCTCCTACCTAAAACCTTGGTCTTTTCAAGAGACATTGCTTGTCTTTTTGGGTGCTTTACATCAAGTGACTGCACATCTTGTTTGGAGCGATTTCTTTAAAAAAAAAATATAGCTTTATATATATTTTAAATCATTTTTTTCTTCTTTTATAGGATGGTCACACAATGAAGGAATGCCTGCAATTGGGAAATCATCCGTCTGTCCCGTCAGAATGCATGGCTTTAAGAAATTCATTTTTTGAATGTAAACGGTCACTACTTGATATGCGGACGCGGTTTCGTGGGCGAAAAGGAGACTGACCATTGTTTATTTTTTTGCTTACAGAGAACTATATATTAAATAAATAAAGATGCAGCTTGTTTTTGTTGCAAATAGTTTTTAATTTTTTTTTTCTTTCATTTTTTTTTTGAAAAAAAATTACCATTTTTTTTTCTTTACGGATCCTCACTTATGAATGTCAAAAAGCCATTTTGTTTGATGAGTTAGACTTCTGCATAGAGCTCATAAAGATTGTGCCTCAGGATTGTCTGGTCTGCATGAAGTCCTCCTTGTTGGTTGCAGTTATTTGTTTTTATCTCAACACCATAAGTAACAAGGCTCAGCAGTTGCACACAATATGTTTATCTCCAGCAGCAGGAGATGTGATACAAACTCAGGAAAGTTGGATTTGAAAAGCCAGTATCCTAGATGATGTGACATTCGCTGCTGGGTATGTATATACTTGATACACACGAACTCAGGAAGGATCGATCAGCGAATGCGCTAAGCTATGGTTCTCCCTTCTAGAATCCAAAGCGCGCTGAGGTTAGATGGGATAATGTTCCATTGTGATATTTTATATACATCAAATAACAAAGAGAAGAAAAAGGAAAAAAAAACAAACAGCGGATTATGTTTCAATTCCAAAAATCATGGGTGCACAACACGCGACTCTTCTTTTATTACTAAATACAGAAATATCTGGAGGGGGAGATTCTCTTGGTTGTTTTTTTTTTTTTTTTATAATAAAAAAAATGGAATGTCACATTTGCTCATTATATATATATGTATGCCAATTCAATATATATCTGTTGGAATAATAACCAATCATTCGCACATAAACTCGGAATTTGATTTCTTTTTCTTTTTTTTTTTTTTTATATATTTTAAAATGTCAATTCAATATACTGATGTGGAAATAATAATCAATCATTTTTTTTTATATATTTTTTTGTTCATAGTGCACCCGCATAGAAACGAGGACATATCTGCGAAACTTTTTAGATATCTTCCGAGAATCATATTGGTTGCTTTCTCTCTCTCCTTTTTTTTTTTTTTCGTAATTAAAACCCTCGCTATGAAAAATTCCTTTTTTCATATTTGTCGTATTGCCTTCCGCGTTAAAATAAAATGTCTGTATTTACCTTAGGTTTTCCAGGTTCGTATTCATCTTTCTTTGTTTATTTTTTCTTTTTTTTTATCTTGATGGGGTTAGAATGGTGATTCATCTTTTTTTAAATTCCCACATGGTGCGCTGTGTCTATCTCATTTCCAATCTTCCCGGCAACTCCCTGTTTTTTTGTTTTTGTTTTTTTTTCTTTTTCCGCATTAGTTATCTCCCTTAGTCATCGCTTCTGCTGATGTTCGTTCTCTGCGCTCTCTCTCTCTTTCTCTCTCTTGTCAACGTGTCGTCTCGACGGGTTTGTTTATTTTTTTTTTCGTAGGCCCGTCACAATGAAGAGCAAAAAATGCCTGGGCAACTCTGTCGGCATGTCCTCGGATGATTAGCAATAACCAAAGGGTAAGAAGGCAAAGCCTAGGAAGGTGGATTCCCTAGATCTGTACATGTCAGCCAACAGAGAGCACACCATCACAACAATAATAGGTTTGGCACCAAGGAAAAATGCTTGACTGGAACGCAGTTGGAGAATGTTTGGCCGAGAATACACAAAGGAATAAAAGCAATGTTGCCACTTTCACTATCGAGTTGAGGTTCCTTGATACGAAAACAAATCAAATATGGCTTCAATATCATATCACACATTAGAACTATTCTTCAAAACTTTTTCGTCTTTATGTGATCATGCCCATTTCTTTTCCTTTTCTTTTTTAAGCTAAAAAATTCCAACTTTTTCTGATGAGTCAACATGTAAAAAGATTCAGTATTGACATTATAATAACAGATTGTTTATGCATTATAGGTGCTGTAAAAAAAAATTAGGAAATTTTGACATATTGAAAGCAATAAAATCTTGGAATTTAGAATATGTCATCCATTTATATATATATATATATATATATATATATATTAGTGTTGTGCCGATGAATCGGAATCGGGAATCGGTTAAATCGGTAATTTTCGGGGAATCGGAATCGGCATCGGAATCGGAAAAATTTGTGTATAATTTCCGATTCCAAAATCGATTCTTTGAATATTTTTCAAAAGTTAATTTTCAATTGCTTGTACCGATTATAAATATTTATTTCTTTTAAACTATTAGTAAAACTAAACTCTATAGATCTATGTACTCGTTATAGAATGAAGTTCTCATAACAAAATCACGTAATTTCATTAAATAGTTTTTGTTTTACGCTTCCTTGACTAATTATCGCAGTTTTTTTAGGAAGATTCCGAATTTCCCAAATCGTTTTTACGGCATAAAATAAAAACTATTTGATGAAATTACGTGATTTTTTTATGAGAACTTCATTCCATAACGAGTACGTAGAATATATATTTTTTTTTATTTTTCGTTTTTTAACATAGTGTAAACTGCACAAGAACCCTTTTTTAATACATGAAGACAGTTTAGAGCTTCATCCTAGATCTAAAAATAATTTGGTTTTTAGTGGGTTTACAAATATCGTCCAAAAGTAGAATTTCAATGAGGGGGGACTTTTAAATGTAAATATAATTTCTTTTTCAATCTGAAAAATTTCTAAATGTTTTCTCTTTATCTATTTTATCCAGACTTTGATAAATTCATTGTGAGATATTCATGTATATTTTTAACTTTTCCGAAACCCGAGAAAAATGCGACGGTGTCAGACAATGTGGCTCCAAGAAAAATAAAATAAAACTCTATTCGTTTGAAATCTTTTTATATTAAACTCCTTGAGAAATTTGGCAAGTGGGTGTGAAAAAGTATTTTTGTCGAAACCAACGGCATCGAAGGTGTTAATTACCCCATAATACTTTCAACTCAACTTTTGAGTGAGATTGGCGGGCTTCAGCGAGGCCTCCGTGATATATATATATATATATATATATATATATATATATATATATATATATCACGGAGGCCTCGGCTTCAGACGGCATTGGCGCCGTCGTAGCAATCCTTAAGTATAAACATAAACAATACCGGCAGAATCAAAGAAAATCACACTGGAAGCATATTTCAAATTAAATCAAAGGCCAAGCCTTTTCACAATTTTGCCCATTCCTTGTTGGTCCCCCCGATTTATCGGAGAGGGACTATAGTTTTCAGTGGCGTTCGTCCGTTCGTTCGTCCGTCCGTTCGTCCGGATGATTCCCGGATAACCGTCCATTACTTTTTTCTGAAATTTTGCCACAAGTTGTACTCCAATACGTAGATGTGCACAACATCGAGTTTTTTTTTAAAGAAAACTCTCGTTGCTCCCCCAGGGGCTGAAAAGGGGTCAAAAATGCCCAAAATGGCAAAAATGACACTTTTGGCCCCATAACTTTTTTCCCGTCCATTAGATTTTACTGAAACTTGTCCAAAATGTGAAGGCAATTGTTGCAAATGTAAATTCAGTATCGCTGACCCTGGCAAAACTCTGGTTTGCGCCCCCCGGGAACTTTTAGGGCTAAAAACCACCCCTTTTTTAGGCTCTTTTTTTCATATTTGTCTAAACACTCATGATTATAATATATATATATATATATATATATATATATATATATATATATATATAAAACGATTAGGAATTTAAAATAGACGGTCAGTTTCACAAATAAATATAACGTAACATGAGCTGTAGTGTGTTACCAATTTTAAATTATGTGCGCTTATTGGGGATAGGGTGTCTACTTTTTAAGCGATTACACATGGTTTTACAACGTTGCAAACCGAACTTAATTTAGTGGGAAACACTTTAGTTAATATCCATAAAGAATTAGGATGGCCAGAAATGATGATCATTTTACGTTAAATTTATATTCGAAACTGATCTTACACTCTAAATTCTAAATGATCGCTTTTCTTTCCGCCAATTAAAAAAATGTTCTAACACGTAATCTATAAAAGTAATATTTCATTTTGGAATAGGGATTTAGCTGCGAGAGAAAGCACAGAAAGCTCACGCAATCTCACGTTAAAAATGGTTTTCAAAATAGTAATATTATTATTTAGAAATTCGTTCGTAACAATGAGATGTGGCTTTGCTAAGTGGCATTGTTAAATATATTGTTCTTACATCGTTTTCTTATTTTGCCTACCAATCTTCGAATATTTTCCACTATTCATGTAAGTAGCATGTTATACAGTAAATACGAACTGGTACAATATAGCTTTGTTTTAAAATCAAAATAAATGTTTTGTTGTGTTACAATTTTTAATCAATTACAAGGCAAACATTTGAGATAAAATATACGCGGACATTAACCAGGGGTTTATGTAATAATTTGAAAATTTACGAAAAAACAAACAAAAAAATCTCTAATTAAATATGTATAAATTTTACAAGAATCGGAATCGGAATCGGGAATCGGATCGGAATCGGAAATTTTGAACGGAATCGGAATCGGAATCGGGAAAAATTTTGGCATCGCCCCATCACTAATATATATATATATATATATATATATATATATATATATATATATATATATATATATATGTCACTTTTGAATAACACAGAACAGAACGTAGTGACATGATTAATTGCTGAGGGTTTAGTGGGTTTTTTTTTTCTTTCTATAGTTTAAACATAAACCATTAAAAAGAAACTTTCAAAAAGAAGACCAAAATACACTTCTAAAGTATATTTCTCCTAAGCATAAATTAGATAAAAGGGATAAATAAGGGGTGGGACAGAAGAAAAAAAACCTATCGAGACGTCTTTCAGCCAACTATAAAAAAACAAAAGAAAAACTAAACCCTCAGCAATTAATTATGGCATTACATTCAGTGTTATTCAAAAGTGTTATAAAATTATGTACCCATAAAAATCTTTATATATATATCCCAAACCTCTGACCTGGACAGGAGACTGAAACTTGCTGCTATGTTTTCAAATGATCTGAAATAACAGCAAGATGATACTTGATTCAAAATATTTCTCATGTTATATTTCCCCTCTTTTGGAAATAGGGTACGATTCCAAAACCAAACTCCTATCTTTACATCATCATCAACGCTCTGATCCCCATCTGGCATCAATTGTGATGGATGGCTCTCGTCTGGGTGAGGCCCCGTGTTTTGACAAGCTTCTGGGTTTGACCTTTACTCCTGATCTGAAATGGAACACGTACATCAAGTCTGTTGCCAAGGTCGCTGGAAAGATGGTGGGATCCTTCTACCGCTCCAGAAGATATCTCACTACTGATGCAATTCTCTATCTATATAAAAGCCAAGTACGTCCAAGGATGGAATACTGTTGCCATATCTGGGCAGGAGCTGCTAAAAACAGCCTATTCTGCCTTGACAGAATACAAAATAGACTTTGTGGCTTAGTGGGGGATGCCCTTTTCTCTACCCTGCAACCTCTCTCCCACAGAAGAGACGTTGCGAGCCTATCCTTGTTTTATCGTTATTTCCATGGCAGGTGCTCGTCTGAACTCCAATCTCTGGTCCCCCCTCGCCAATCTTTCACGAAAAACACCCATCTAGCTGAATCCAATGTGAAAAATTTCCCCCTCTCTATATCTGTGCCTAAATCAAAACGCGGATTCCATGAACAAAGCTTCTTTCTTAGAACTGCACGCCTGTGGAACTCTGTTCCGTCTGCCTGCTTCCCACCGGACTACAACTTGGATGTCTTCAAGTCCAATGTTAACAAATTCCTAATGAACCGCCCCCTTAAGTAAACACTTCATCAAATCTCCACACTAACGTAATGTACTTGCAATAACCCTTATCCCTGAGTGGCTTCCGGACCTTGATAAGTGGTGATCACTGTGTAAAAAAAAAAAAAAAAAAAAATTATAAATATCTCTAGTATCAAATAATCCTTATACACTGTGAAATTTACTTTATGTATGAAAACCAGAGAGGAGATATAACATATGAGAAATATTTGGAATTAAGTCTCCCCTTGCTGCTATTTTAGATCATTATAAGCCAGAGGTTTTTGGGAAATATCAGATATTTTGTAATTCATATACAAAATTAGAAAAACAAATGACTGATTGAAACATTTTATAACTGTAAAAAAGTGCCAAAAATAGGCTCTGGATGATCCCCTCAAGAGCAAATGTCACATAGCCCACTACACAATTCAGGTCATTAGCTTTCCAACAGACCATTTATTTAATTCTGATCAATAGTCGCTGAGATTTTGAGCTCATAAAATTGCCACAAAAGGTGGTATCTCTCTCTCTCTCTCTCTCTCTCTCTCTCTCTCTCTCTCTCTCCATATATATATATATATATATATATATATATATATATATAACTACTTCATTTACTCACATAAATTAATATACGAAAATATGAATTTATGCGTAAACTTTAAGTATTTACTTTAACAGTGCTCAATATGTAGGTAGAGCTAGTTAGTAAGTTATAAAATGTATATGCCGATTAAGCTACACTGAATATTCTGCGTTTCATCCACTCTAGGATTCTTCCTGAAGAATATATATTTTATAACTTACTACATATATATATATATATATATGAGAGAGAGAGAGAGATCTATACACGTAGCCATATTGAAATGCTCATATCTTTGGTTCGATGGGACAAAACTACATGAAAATTTGCAGGCTTTTTGAAGATTATAATACTATTCTATGGTTAAAATTTTATGACAATTGGTAAAAAAGACCAAAATCAAACCAATAAAATATTTGCCTATATTTGTATATATAGTTTCCTGACAGTCAGTTTCAGTTTTGCTGCTTCGGTTGTTTCCCCCGTGGCCTTGCCAGGCGACTAATGTATATAATATATATTTAGTTTAGTGTTCATCAGAGCTAGAATAACATGCATCACCTTGTAAAACTTTGTCAAATACTGGAGAGCGGTATCTTCACCTCAATACAAACCAATCACTCTCCTGTGCACCGTAAGTTGCTTGAATCTGTGATAAATCCAGAAGTTGCCAATTACCTCAGCAGAAGCAGCCTACCCAGTGACAAGAGATATGGATTTTGTCCTGTAAGATCACCAGTTGATGAACTTACTCTCATATTAAGTTGACAAGAAAGTTCTTGCTAAATTTTTAATTTTGATTTCAAATGATGTATTTTCAGATAAGTTTTTGTTATATAATATCTTTACTTTATGTCATTTTAAAGAGCACTTTTCGCTCTATCTCATCATTTAAATTACAATCGTTTTAAAACTTTTTTTCAGAACGTTGAATGCAAGATGGAAAAGAGCAAATGAGCACAATTTTCTTATTTCACTTCAAGCCAGGCAGAAAAGCTGTTGAAGCAGCTCGCAATATTAATGAAGCATTTGACTGAGGAACCACTACTGAACGCACAGCACAATGGTGGTTTAAGAAATTTTGTGGTGGCAACAAGAGTCTTGAAGATGAATGTTGGCCAACAGATGTTGATTAAAACCCTTAGTCGAAGCCAATCCACGCACAACTGTTCGAGAACTTGCTTCTGAATTAGACGTAACGTATACAACGATTTCCAACCACTTGAAAGAGATTGGAAAGACAAAAAAACTTAATAAATGGGTGCCTCACAAATTGAATAACAACCAAAAGAAACGCTGTTATGAAGTGTCATCTTTTCTTATATGCAACAAGAATGATCCATTTCTTGATTGGATTGTCACTTGTGATGAAAAGTGGATTCTTTACGACAACCGGCGATGCTCAGCTCAATGGTTAGATGCCGACGAAGCTCCACGACACTTCCTGAAACCAGAGTTGCACCAAAAGAAGATCATGCTGACTGTTTGGTGGTCTGGGACCGGCCTCTTCTATTACATTGAATGCAGGTGAAACCGTTATGGCAGAAAAATACTGTCAACAGATGGATGAAATACATCAGAAACTTCAACAACAACACCCAGCATTAGTCAACAGAAAAGGCCCAATTCTCCTTCACAACAATGCTTGACTGCATGTTGCTAAACCGATCCTGCAGAAGTTGAACAAATTGAGCTACGAAATTCTGCCTCATCTGCCATACTCTCCAAACCTCTCACCTATCAACTTCCACTTTTTCAAGCATCTCAACAACTTTCTGCATGAGAAATGCTTCAAAAACCTAAGTGATATCAAAAACGCCTTCAGTAACATCATTGCCACCAGAACGCAAGATTTTTATTTTACTGGCATAAATACACTTTTTTAGCACAGTGTGTTAATTCTTATTTCAATCAATAAATTTTTGTTTGAGCTGAGATATATTCATCTGAATTTAGAAGTTAAAAACTGCAAGAACTTTTTTTCAACCTGATATCACCTATCAAACACAGTTAACCCTTTTGGGGCATGATAATCATTGGTTTGTTAGTAAAAAGAAAAAAAAAAAAAAGAAAAAGAAAAACATTCAGTTCCTCTAGACAAAAGAACATTTGGACACAAATTCTAAATATCTGTCCAGGAAATAAAGCAATATTGTATAATAGACCTATTTGTTATATTAAAATCACAACAATCATTGAATAAACAAACAAAAAACAAATCGCAGCTAATTAATAAAATGTCCTTTCTCAAAACTAATAAGTGTTTGTTCAGAATTCCTCCTATATTGAAAAACAAAAACAATAACGTATGATGTATCTAGCCGTGATGGAAAGTAAATGTCGTATACCAACAATCATGTAAATTGATCAAGTAGTTTTATTTTTAAATAAAAAAAAACAAACAAATTTTATGGGGAAACTACAAAAGATAATCTTGCAACACTATCTTGAAAATATTCTGAAGAAAAAAGTGAGATAACTCAAAATAATTCAAACTTATAATTTTTAATTTCTTGTTTGTTTCATTTCAATTTTGTCTTTAAATATAATAAATAAGAATATTCATAAACTGCTTGTTTTTTTTAATAAATACGTTTTGTGAATTAGTCGCATATAATTTTCTTCAAATATCTTTATTTAGATATTTCTTTTAAATATATTTATTTAGAGACACATTTTCACAGAAATAAAAAAAAAAATATGAATGTTTAATAGTTAAGGAACTGAATATCTGACGTACTGATAAAATTTTATTTAGACTACATCCAGTAAATGATATTGCCGTAAAAAGTTTATGAATATTCTTATTTATTATATTTAATAATAAAAAAGCAATATTTTTTTATAAAAAAATTGTGTGAAAATAACATTTATTTGAAAAATGAAAGCAGTTTACGAATATTCTTATTTTTATATTCACAGACAATATTTTGTACTAGCAGAATTTGTGGAAGTTCCATGGAATAAGAAATATATTTGGTCGACAAATAAAGCTGATATTTTTCTTGATAGTGCAAAAATTTAGTTTTTCGGACAGAAAAACCAATAACATGCAAAAAATATGAGTTTATTAACATTTCTATGAAAATAGTGTCCATTATATCTTAAATATAGAACTGACCTAAATGAAATAAATTAACAAGTGCTAATAAATATTCAGAAAGTAGTATTGTGATGTTTAATACAAATAATAGAATCACGTTGCTGTAAAAGACAATCTTTAATTTACTCTTTCAGTCCAGCGTCTCTTGTTCTTGTTTTTCTTCTTTGTTTTGCCCCGTTTCTTTCAAATGTTCCCTTTTTATCTAATGTTTTGCTGACTTTTTCTTTGGTGAAGAACTGATGATGCACGTCGAAATTACTATGAGTTCCTTTCTCATACCATTACAACAATGATTATATGTTATAATGATATTTGAAAACAAGGCTACATAAAGTGAGATTGCTCTCATATTTCTGTCCAGGGTTGCCAGATTGGCCTTCTTAATGCCAAATTTCGTGAAGCATTTTTTTGAAGCAGTTTGGCCTTAAAAAATTGTATTTGGCCTTTTTTTTATACGGACTAACTAAGAAAGGAACAAGCAGAATGTTATATAGTTCATAAAATTGTGCGGAAATGAAATGACACACACAAGAAATCGTGGAACGTTTTTCATCGTGGACGCCAATTCGACTGGCACCGTCTATTTCCTATGCGTTTTCACAGAGCAATTAATGAGATGTTTAATATGCGTTTTTGTCAGCAACATAAAAGAAAATCATGTTACATCTGTTGAATAAAGTAGCATTCACTTAATGTAACATGTTAATGCAAGAAATGATCCCAACTTTCACAATTATTAATTTAAAAGAAACTAAAAACCAAGTGGTACTGTTCGATTCTTCACAAATTCTTTTCTAATTGCCGCTTTCTTGTTTTCATTAACTATTTTAAATAAATTATTCATTAATCAATTAATTTTGATTAGTCGCACCCATTCGTATTCACACAGACATAATTATATAAATAGAGATTTAAGATTGATAGCAAAAAAAAAAAAAAATATATATATATATATATATATATATATATATATATATATATATATATATATATATATATATATATAGAGAGAGAGAGAGAGAGAGAGAGAGAGAGAGAGAGAGATTACATAGAGAGAGAGAGAGAAAGAAAATTCAATTTTAATTAATCCAAAGTTTCTTTTCGTTTCATTTTTTCTCCCATGGTGCGTTCCGCCTATTTTCTATCGACCCAGTTGTTGTAATTCTAATATGGCCGTCATTGTAATTTCCGACCAAAACATCGTCTTTATTTTCTAAAGAAACAATCTTAAGGTATATATATACATATATTATATAACAATTATTGATTGTTATATAAAGAAATACTTAAGAATAATTCATAAACAAAACTTATATTTTAGCAAATGCTTAACCTTCAACACGAGATAACGACAAGACACGTTACGAAGTTAATTAATTTGGTATGTGTATTTTATGTTACAGCGCTGAAATAATAACGTTATTTAGAAACCCATTCTTAACATGGGAAGGGGGAGGGGTGTTTTGTACCTATTCTGTACTGTAACCTTACGATTGAATAAAAAAATATATCATAAAACTTTAATTAAACTTGGAAATACGATTTAAAAATAGCGCGGATCAGTAAGTGCATTAGCACTGAGGAGTGTTTTTTATACGCTTTAAAAAAAAAAACAAAAAAACTATTCTATATTTTCACCTAACAATTTAATAAACAAAAATATCGTAAAAATTAAATTTAACTTAAAAATACCATTAAAAAAAAAAAGAATAGCTTGGTGCATACGCACCATCATTATTTGTTTAATCGGTTGGTACTTATGCAGCATTAATCGGTTGGTACTTATGCAGCATTAATGCAGCACTTATTGAACCATGCTGAAAGAATAACATTATAGAGGGGATGTTTTATTTATTTATTTATTTATTTACTTTTGTAATCTAACTATTCTGTACTTTCACCTAACAATTTAATGATAATAAAAAAAGAGATATCGTAAAACTTAAATTTAACTTGAAAATACTATTGGTATATAGTTTATCGCCGAAAATGGAGACGCCATTTTTATCGGGCACCTGTCGTCAGAATCAGATGGAAAAATCAATAGGACCGGAGCAATAAGCATGAAATAAATAACAAAAAGAATTAAACTAGATAATTTTTACTTCCGGAAAGCACTAATTACTACGTGCCCCAGCGTAGTATAAACGCCCCCAACCTCCCCATGTTAAGAAGGGCTTTCGAGATGGAGGGGAGGATATTCTCTCGCTGATTCTGACGACAGGTGCCCGAAAAAAAAAAAAAGAAAATTTGATTAACTGCTCTAAAACAATAGAATAGCCTAGAAATGAATGATTTTACATCCAATTTATATGTGAAATTGATCCTCCACTCTAAATTCTAAAATAATTGTTTGTTTTTCAGGAAGTTTACATATTTCTTAAAAAGGTATATTCTCAGTTTGATAGGGGTAGCTGACACTGTTAATCTACAATAATACCCATGATTTTATACATGTAAATTGAATGCGTCTAGTATTTGTAAGAAAATTTATCAAAATTAAAAGTATATAAATGTCCATAGATCTGCAGTTGGATTGACTATGCAAAGAAATTGATAGCGCTGTTAAACCTCAATTGTGCTGTCTAATTATGATCATCATCTTCATCAGGAAATACAAGTTTTTTTTTTTTCTTTTTTTTATGTACAATGATGGTGGTGGTGATGCTTGGCACGTTTTCCTTCAGATGTTGGTGAAGTGTAATGTTTAAATGTCCGATATAGTATGCATTAGTACAATAAGCATTAAAATATATTTAGATTGTATGTATAAGATTCACTCCTAAAATAATTAATTGAAACATTATCAATTTGGGAACACAACCATTACGCATAAGGGTTTCTTATGTGTTATCTTTAGTTTAATTTAGTTTTATGCAAAGAGGGTAAAAAGGTGGAAGTTCTTTGTGAAAATTCAGTTGATTTTTATATTTTAATATAGACATCAATTAATACATCTTCCATAAATTTCAATTTCTTTGGGGTATTTTAGAGTGTTTTATCGGAGCAAAATATGGCACGACTTCCAATTTGAAAATTCAAATATTTCAGATTTTCATTGAATTTGATCCATATTCATTAGAGACCAATTAAGCAAGTTTCTCTGAATTTTAATTTCTTAAAATTTTAGACATCTTCTTGGATCAGAACCATGTAATGGGTTTTAATCAAAATTGGAATAAAGATTCTAGACATAAATTTTAGTATTATATTATATCTTCATTTTAATCTTCATAAAAGAATATGAAAGTGGTGCAAAACTGTTCTATTTAGGAAATTAATTCTTCTTGTATATATACTAGTCTGGGTACCTGGTGTTGCCCGGGTGTTTGGAGGTGTGCGTTGAGCAAAAAGAAAATGAAAAAGTGGTAGTTGGCAGGTAGGCTCAAACCTGTACTGTAAAGGAGGAAAAGAACATGAAAAAAAAATGTGACGTCTTTGCTGTTATGCTCATCACCAAACCGGAAATGACATAGGTTTAAATTAAGGCTAGACAATCAAAAAGAGGGGATGACTCCATGTGGCCATATCACTAGTAAGGGTGCTGGAGGCAAACGTTTCATCTGGGATGAGGTTACCTGCCTGATAGTCAGGGACCCGAACCTTGGATTAATCACTAAGGAGGCTGTCCTATCAGCAGGTGCAAAGTACTGGAGCTGCTGTATTGCCATTTGGTGAATGGATTCTGGACCATGCAGTAGTTTCTGATGGGGCCTCTCACTGCCATACTGGTGGGTAATTGTTACGGCTTTACCTTATCATGTGCTACAAAAAACAAAACAAAAAAACAATTTCCTGTCTTTTTCTCTCTTACTTTCTCTCTGTCCTGCTCTAACCAAAACTGTCGACCTATTCCACAAATCCTAAAACCTCAACATGAAACGTCTCCAGAAAAAAAAACACGTACAAACCTAGAACCCCATCCTCCAATGTAGACCCCTACTACCATATCTCCTTCTTCAACATCGGAGATCTACATTCCAACCTTCTAGAGGTTGAAACCCAATTACAGGAGACAAAACCAAACATATTCTTCCTAAGTGAGACTGGCATAGGGCCGACCATTTCCCTAGATGAGTTATAATTAAAGGATACTCTAACTTAACATCTAAATCTGACCCCCATGATCGCCATGGGCATGGAATATGTGCCTACATTTAAGATAGCTTTTCGTGTCGTTACCATCTGAACTACTGACAGATGAATACACAAGGTTAAAAATTAAATGACTTTGAGCTATTAATGTTTAATTTTGATCATGTACAAGAGTAACAGCAGGACTAATGTTTTATTCAACTTACCCTGCCATGGTCAACTGTTTTTTTTTATTTTCACCACTTAGCAGCAATTTTTACTGGCTAAACACAAAATCGAAATTGTGGTTCAAATATCCTATATATCAAATTTCATCTCTATTGACCAGATATTCAGAGAGGAGTTTAGTAGAGACATTTTGCACACACACCAGCAGGGTCACTTTTATATATATATATATATATATATATATATATATATAGAGAGAGAGAGAGAGAGAGAGAGAGAGAATATTACTGTGTTCTAGAACATTTTCATCTTAAATTCTACTCAATCCTGCAGAATGTAGAAACTATGCATAAATAGAATTCAGTGTAATAGCGAAATCATCTAATAAGAAACCATTAAAAATGAATTAATTAATCCTCGGTTTTAAAAGGAATATGCAAACCATTCATCTAGTCACTCAAATATCTATGACTAAGTATATTAAGAAGTTTATTTCAATAATTTTTAAATAGAAAAAGTAGACTTTTAATATCAATTTCAGAGTGAGAAAAACTCAACTTTATATATATATATATATATATATATATATATAAATATTTATTGAATATATATATACATATATATATATAAAATAAAAAGAAATAATTATTGAATATATATATATATACATATATATATATATACATATACATATATATATATATATATATATATATATACGAGGGGCATGCAATAAGTAATGCCCCTGACCCACTTCCAGTTGTCTAATCTAGCTGAAATTTTGCATGTGCAATGATTTATATCTCTACAGGTTATGTGGCAAATTACAGCTCTGAACTAATTGTGGTTTCTGTTCTACAGGTGTTTGAACTGAGTCAGGTGTGAAATGGAGCCTGTTGAATGTCGAGCAGTGATCCTCCGGTTTTTGTATTTGAAAAGACGCACACCACAGGAGTCTTTTGATGAAATGAAAGAAACTTATGGTGATAATGCCCCATCATATGACCTTGTAAAACGCTGGCATCATGAATTCAAACATGGCCGGAAGTCTGTGGAAACAGCTCCCAGATCTGGTCGCCCCCCCCCTTTCTGCCATTGATGAGGCATCTGTCCGTCAAGTTGAGGCTGCCATTTTGGAAGATCAGTGCATTACTATTCGCCAAATAGCCCAAGATGTCAAGATTAGTATAGAGTCTGTGAAAACTATCATTCATGACCATTTGCATATGCATAAGGTGTCTGCCAGATGGATTCCCAGGTTGCTCACACTATTCCAGAAGCGAAAACACGTCGAGTGCTCGAGGATGAATTTGGAGATGTGCCAATAAGATGAGTCAAAGTTTTTCAAAAGACTGATTACATAGGATGAAACCTGGGTCCATCACTATGATCCAGAGACCAAAGCTCAGTCAATGCAGTGGAAGCACTTGGACTCACCACCTCCAAAGAAGGCAAGGGTGCAGCCCTCCGCTGGCAAGGTCATGTTCACAGTCTTTTGGGACCAGGATGGAGTAGTGATGACAGATTTCCTGGCAAAGGGTACCACAATTATAGGAGCCTATTATGCTTCACTTTTGAGGAAATTAAGGGAAGCTATGAAAATCAAGAGGCAGGGCAAGATCAGCAAAGGTACCCTCCTCCTGCAGGACAACGCCCCGGTCCACAACTCGCATGTCGCCAGATCAGAAGCATGGGCATGTGGTTATGAAATAATACCCCATCCTCCCTACTCTCCTGACCTTGCATCCTCTGACTCTCACCTCTTCCCAGCCATTAAGTTGTTTTTGAAAGAAAAGCGTTTCCCAGATGATGCAGCCTTGATTTCTGAAGTCACGTCGTAGTTGGAGGACCAACCTGGGGTGTTCTACAAAAACGGTCTCCAGAGCTGCATCAAATGATGGGAGAAATGCTGGGTGGTTCCTATGTAGAGAAAGACTAATAACTGTGCCAAGTTTTGTTGCTCTACTGCTATGGGAAGTGGGTCAGGAGCATTACTTATTGCACGCCCCTCGTATATGCACATACATACAAATCATAGATTCTTAACTCAGACAAGAAGCACAAGAAAATAAGATAATAGAATAGCAATAAGAAATAGAAAAACTAAAATCAAAAGTGAAATTAATGTAGGTAGATCGAAATCCCGGTCAAAAGATATAGTAGGGAGATCAGAGTGCTGATAAGTTAATGAGTAGACAAAACAAGGGGAAAATATTTGCTTAGTACAATCATGCAAAATCAAGCTGATATTCAAAATATATTTGCATCATAGTTTTTGTATGGTTTCAGTACATGGTGTACTTCCTTCAGTATGAAATACACAAAGTATATCGTTTTAAAAGCTGTATTGAAAAATCAATACGTTTGGCAATCCTTCTTATGTCATTACAAATCAATCATTTTGATCTTTGGTTTTATACCTTTCATTACTTACAATCTGTTCACATGTTTTAATGTTAGTATAAAGTACCATATGCGGCAACTTTTGATTGGTGATATAAAAGTCCTTCTTGAAAATGTAGTTGCCATTTGGCTAAAACAGAAATTGTCTTTTGAAATAAAATATGATTTTGCTTTTCCAATTAAGGTAATTTCTTGTGTTAAGTGATAAACTTGCATGACAACCTGACAAGTTATGAAATTTGTTTTTAAAAAGGTTTTTGTTTCTTAACTGATTATTTCTATATAAATTTTTCTGTCTTTCTTTAAAACAAAAACATAAAAAACAATTTATCCTATAAACGCTAAAATACTTTATTATTTTGAATGTCTGCAATTAGATGTGTTTGCATACATAATGTCTGATTGAAGATCTGCCACTTCATTTGTTTTTCAACTTCATAACTAACATTAATTTAATACAAAAAATTATATAGAAAAGCCAACCTGCTTTTGTCTGGTATTATTTTATTTTCTCTTTTATTATTTCTTTATGCAAAAAAACAAATGCACACACACACACACACACACGCACACACACACACACATATATAATAAACAACAGAAACACATGCATAAAAAATATAACAAATGCACAAAAACAACAAATACAGAAAAATACACAAAATATAACATGCATAAAACAACAACAAATACACAAATAACACAACACATATAAAAACATAACAAATACACAAAACAACAACAACATACAAAAATATGACAAATACACAAAAAGCAACAAATTCAGAACAAATACACAAAAGCATAATACAACACATACAAAAAACAAAAACATAACAAATACACTAAAACATAAATACACAAAAAACATAACATATACATGAAACAACAATTATGTTACTTAGCAGAAGTATGAATAAACCAGAGAAAATTTCAGAAAACTATGTAGTCAATGTAAAAAGGTTGTCGTCTAAAAGCAATTAATAAAAATGCATCTGAGATTTTTCATAAAATGTAAGTTTCATTTGAATAAAGTTGTATAAGCCAAAAAAGTAATCTCCCTTAGTACTTTTAACGGTTCTTATACAGAATTCAACTTAATTTAAAAAAGCAAAAATACAGAAAGATCGTATCTGTCATGGAACAAAAATATCAGATTAATGAAGTAGTTTGTTTTTTTTTACTAAGAAAATTTTTTGGAAGAAGCAGGGAGGATATTCTTTGCTCTGCCATCTTTAATAAATAAAGTGAGTTACCCTCACTTAACAACCCCTCCAGAAATAGAGATCAAAATCAGCCTTGTAATGGCTATGATTTACTATTAACCACTGGAAATTGTAAAAAAAGCATTTTCTATATAAAAAAAAAAAAAACTACTTGATTAATTTGCATGAATTTTGAAATGTGTTGTTTTCGTTACATCATAAATATTTGTTTGCATTTTTTTTTAATTAGGTTTACAACAATCCTTTTAACAGGGAATTATTTTGTCTGTAGACACCATGTATGAAAGGCAAGTCATGTGACTTGAATGGGTATGGAAATATAAAAGTTTTAGGATATTATCTATTTGCACAACAGATGCTATCTGAATGAAAATATGAATGTTTTTAACAGTAACATATCATCAATGAAAGGGAGAATGTATAACAAATCAATAGTAATGTGGACATTTGCTCCTGATAAGCAGTCCACCATTCGCCCATACATAGAATATTGTCATCACTACTGGGCTGGTCCACCAACCACTAACCTCTCTTTCTTAGACAAGGTCCAAAAAAGAGCCCCTAATCTAATAGTTCCACCACTATCTATCAAGTTCTAATCCCTGACCCATCACTGCAATATTGTACCTCTGTGCTTGTTTTAAAGTACTTTAATGGTATGTACTCCGATGAACTTTCTAAACTGGTGCCCTCTTAATGTAAATATCCCTGACTGATTTGACAATCAGAAAAATTCCACCTCTTCACTGTTGACGTCCCCAAATGCAGAAAGACTTTCTACTTTTAATAGCTTCTTTCCTAGCCTTTGGAATTTTCTCCTTGCTCTCTTTGACTTTATCAATATGCAGAAATTTAAATAGAATGTGAACAAACATCTTTCTTCACAACTCCTCATTTAGAATGCCTTCTATAGATGTGGCCCCTAATTTATAGTAGTCCCTTACATATCAGTGATATGTGCCTTGCTTGGGGCGAATAAAAATTTAGAAGAAAAAAAACATGCACTAATTTTCCAAGAAAGAAAAGGTTAGGTAGAATCAAATATCGATTTTTTTAAATATTAGATGCTTCTTGTCTTAGGTAGAAAATTCAAAACAATTTGTTATAAAATTGAAATTAATGTAAAGTATGCTTTCAGAAATATGTTGATTTAAAATATTTTTCAAATCCCTTTTTGATAAAGTTTGGTGATCTCTAAAATATCTTCTTTTTTTTTTTTCATACAGAATATGATCATGTCCTCTTATCAAGCTGTGTTCTAAGGCAGGAAGACAAATTCCCATTTGCAACATAATCTTCACAAAAGTTTCAAAAGAACTATGGCGATCAAAACACGTGGAAAGAATTTACCAAATTCTGTTGTGGCACGATACAGTGGACATCAACGAAATCTGAAATGCAGCATTTGTAACCGCAGTTTTTATTACAACAAAAATCTGGCCAAGCATATGAAAGTGCACACAAATCTATCTGCAAAATCATGCGATGCAAAGACGCTTGAATCATCTGCAAAAAATTTAAGTTCTTTAAAGAGGGATGGGATGTTGTCAGAAATGCCAGACTTAGAGATTCCAAAGCTCACCAGACCCACCAAATATGAAGCTTTGCTGCCAGTGGTAGTTAAGAAGGCCGATGGTATTGCAAATGAGTCTGAAGAAATTAATGAAGACAAGATGTCTTCTAAGGAAGACCAACTTTCTAGCAGTCAGTTTAAGAACAGCGTTGTGGACAATGAAAACGGATGTCAAAAAGGG
Source organism: Euprymna scolopes (assembly GCF_053919585.1). Classification (NCBI taxonomy): domain Eukaryota; kingdom Metazoa; phylum Mollusca; class Cephalopoda; order Sepiida; family Sepiolidae; genus Euprymna; species Euprymna scolopes. Next base: position 84,764,461 of record NC_136487.1, on the reverse strand, counting down.
CAGTTTCTGAATGATTCCAGCAGCGAAACAAATGTAAAAACACTTCTGGAAATTTCAGAAGGTCAGTCAGTGAGCATGGTTAATATTAAGGCTTCTTCGGCATCAACGATGGTCCCGGCTGAGGAAAATGTTAAAATGGACACATCAGTGAATCTGGAGGTTCCACCACCCTCATTAGAGCCAAGCCCATTATTGTGTGACTTCTGTAACCGCAGTTTCAGCAACCCGGGTAACTTTATGCAACATCGTATCATGCATACTGGAGAAAAACCCTTCAAGTGTTACTATTGCTCATCATCTTTTTTTGAGCATGCACTGTGGAAAAAGCACCTTGCGAGTCATTCAAAATCCAAGGTAAAACAGCAAGGATACATTAAAACTCTTTCCGATGCTTCGTATCCTTCATCTCTTGCAACCTCTCAGCATACAACTGATACAGAAACCGTAGTTATGAAAGTAAATTTGGATCTAAATGGCAAAGCAATTACAAACGATGATACGGTCACTGCAACAGAGATGACGACTGTCCGGCCAGGACGACTTGAGCAACTAATCAAGGCTCTAACCAAGGAAGTGACTCAAAGTTCTGTGGACATCCCAGGCAAAAAGAACCAGGGTGGTCAGTGTGACAGCACTATACCTGTGAAGAATACCATGAAAAATTTAGTGATCCTTCAAGCCAAATCTCTGTCTGCACGTGGTACTAATTGTAAAAAGGAGACCTCAGATAAAACTCTGCTTTCACCAACGCAATACCAGTGCCACTTCTGCCCTCGGAGTTTTCCTCGTGCTCGCCATTTGACAAACCATGAGAAGATCCACATGAGAGGAAAACAGTATGTTTCCCATAAAAGTTCCCCTGCAAATGGCGTTGTATCACAGATAACACTAGAATCTACTCGTGATGCAAAACCCGTACTACTTTCCAGAGAAAAATCTGTCATGGAGTCTTTTATGAAGACAACAGATAATGTAGTTGAAGTCATTACTTCAAACAAAAGGCAAACTCTCAGGGAAGTCTTTGACCGATTCCATCCTGGGGTCACGTTGCTGCAGACTGGACAGCAGTGGACATGTGATGTTTGCAACAAAAAGTGCACCAGTGAAAGCCATTTGCGGCAGCACAAGAAAATCCATGTGAAACCTGGTGGGGATCAGTGCTCGACCCTTATAGTTCATCAATCGCCAAAATCCTGTACAGAGTTGTCTGGTCAACAAGAAACAACGGATGATGATCCAGCGATGAACCCAACCATTTTTCAAAGCACACATGAAAACACAAAGGGAACATTTGTTGCCCATGATAATGCTAACTACATTTGTAGAAACAGATTGAATTCTGTTTCCACTACAAACAGGGATCATGGTTTACCAACAGACATCTTATGCACAACTCATGACAAAAAAGACTATCCACAAATATTGAAATATTTGAACAAGTCAGAGATTTTAACAGCAGGAAATGACTTGAAAAAAAGCATTGACAAATCTCATCGAATAAAACACTCTAGAAAATATAACAAATCCTGGTTTTATGTATCAAAATTAAAACTAACAAAAGCAGTTCAATCATCTCCAAAGTTTCCGTTCTTCTGTAAAATATGCAGAAAAAAATTTTCCAACAAACCATTCTTCCTGCGACACAGACAGCAGCATCCTACCTCCAAACTTAATACGTTTAAACCAACCAGCCAATGCAAATACTCTTTGCGATGGAATGAGTGGCTGGCAGCTCATCCTAGACACATCTATACGTGTTCACATTGTGATAAAACACTTAAAAGTTACGGGAGATTTTGCATCCATCAAAGATCTCACAGAAGAGAATTCTTTGTTTGTAAGCAGTGTAATCTTAAGTTCTGCCTGAAAAACTCTTTGAAATACCATTCTTTGAAATGTGGCAAGGATTCTTTACATAGGTTGTTGGATTGTAGTTCTGTCACATTCTCTGACCCTCCTGATCAAGATGTTATCGGATCCCTTATTGAAAAAGTAGAATTTGTACCAATTGAAAAGTTGGGACAAACGACTGAGTCTGAGGCACATAACATAAAATGGCAATGCCACATGTGTGAACATTGTTTCGATCAGGCATCACAGTTATTCCAGCATTACCGGACTAATCACACTGAGTTTTTGGGACCTTTTTCTTGTCCATTCTGTAAGCAGTTTTGCCAGAATACCGAAGAGGTGCTTCACCATTTATTTTCACATAGCAATGCAAATGGCAACACCAAAGTGAACCAAATCGACAATATTCCAAACTCTCAAATTACCACAGAAAATTTATCATCTAACTTACATTCTAATATAATTTTCGATGTTTCTGAGAAGAGTCTTCAAAGTTCGGAAGATTTGAAAATTCTTCCGCAATTACAATCGGCTAAAAATTTACTTTTAATGTCTTCTAATGATGATTACGCCAGTGTTGCCGTCGAAGACCAGTCTACTTTAAATGACAGGATATTATTTCCACAAGTGAACAATGAGGGACCGCATTTACAAGTGCTGCAAAACGTGGGAAAACTGTGCGAGCGTGAATTTTGCAGTAAGAATATTGATCATGTTGACAAGTTACAAGGTTACTCTCACCCCCGTACAAATGAAAGCTCTTACAAATGCACTCACTGTGACAAGTCCTTTTCCCGAATAGATGTCTACAAGAGGCATGCACAGCAGATGCACCGTCTCTCTTATCAGTGCAAAGTATGCAGCAGATGCTATGAATCCTCTAGTGACCTTGCGCAGCATCAGAATGAGAGCAGTCATTGCCCAAACACTGAATGCGATTTACTACCGGCAAAACGTCCATCATCACCTTACACATATAAATGCACTATCTGCCAGAAAGTCATCCGCAACCTCAAAATCCATATGCGTATTCACGACCCTAACCCAGACACGGTATACAGATGCAATGTCTGCCCTAAGACGTTCTTACAGTCTGGCAACCTCAAACAGCATCTGATGATGCACAGCGGAGAACGACCACTGCGCTGCGAATTTTGTGACAAGGGATTCATTCACTCAAGCCATTTGAAACGACATAGACTGACACACACGGGTGAACGTCCTCACAAGTGTGAATACTGTCCAAGGAGCTTTGCAGAACGTGCAAAACTACGTATGCACCTACGGACGCATACAAAGGAAAAACCATACGCCTGCAATTATAAAGATTGTGGAAAGTCTTTCTCATTAAAATCATTACTCGATGTACACCAGCTCCTGCATACTGGGAAACGCCCGCATTCGTGTGACGATTGCAACCGCTCTTTCACCCAACGGTGCAACTTGATAGCCCACCGTCGCATACACACTGGTGAAAGGCCATTTAAATGTAAAATCTGTCAATATACTTTTCGTAATTCGAGCAACCTTAAGGACCACGAACGACTTCACAGCAACGACAGACCTTTCAAGTGCCACTTGTGTAGCAAGCTGTTTAAACGTTCAGATTATCTGGGGAAACATCTTCTTATTCATTCTAATGAACGTGCAGTTAGAAATAGGAGTAAGGGTAAAAGTAGTAACCAGCATGCAGGAGGGCAGTCGGAAACACTAACAGTTAACGATGAATCACCAAAAGAGAGTTATCTCCCTTCTGGGAACACAGCAAAACTAACCTGCAACTCTTCCCTTCCAGAGGTAAAGAAAAATGCTCAATTACATTCTTCTTATGCAGGTACTTTGAAAGAAAATATTGGTTTCGACCAACTGATAAAGACGTTTTCTCAAGAAGTTGCTGAAACGCCTGTCGACCATATGTCTGTGCCAGTTCTTGATGACCACTCTGATTGTGGCACGGTAGAGAATGTGATAGAGATCTACACTGAACAGGACTCTGCTATTGTTCAAATGAGCGAGGATAACATATCGGAACTGACCAATCCGATGGTCATACCTCAGATCGTGTCCAGTGGCCAAGCAAGTGGTCAGGACAGTCTGGAGAGATACAACATCCAATGTCATTTGTGTTCAAAAAGTTTTGACAATACACAGATGCTGGAAAGTCATATAAAATTGCACACCCAAGAAAAAGGAGATAAGCAAACAGATATAATTCAGCAGGAACAGACAGAGAAAACTTCACAGAAGAGCGCAGTCATTGTAGAAAACCAAAAAGAGGTGGAATTAGATACGAAAAAGGCATTAAGTGATTGCCATGTTGCGACTGCAGAACGGCTTACATGCTCACCAGTTTCTGAGGAACAGAGTGATATTTCCCATGAAATCCTGACTCATCTGAGTGAACTGATGTACTACTTGGCTGATTATTTAAAGGGAGATTTGGAATTCCAACTGATCGGGAATGGACGAAGCTTGTACTTAAACTCTATTCGCCAGACACTGAAACCCATGGAAGGTGACAAACTTAATCTGGATGCTAAGCTCAATGCTACCATCGTCACCATTATTGAATTTCAAACGCAACCCGAGGAGCAATATTTGCCGGTTGTTGAGAGTGGCTCATATGGATGTCACCTGTGTTTGTTTCATTCGCTGACTGTTACCACCTTCGCTGAGCATATCTGCAAACACCTGTCAGAATTGGGATGGACCTCTGCAGAGTCTCTTGTGATAGAAACTGATTCTTTGGCAAATGCTAAGAAATTATCAGAGGTGAAAAATGCAATGGATCAAAATGGTACTTCACCTTCTAAAAATGCTATTTTGTCTACGAATTGTAATGTTAATCCGCTGCTTGACCAACACTTCAGTCCAGCTTCCCAACTTGGGACTCATGATTCAAAACAGAATGTTGTTACACTTATGACAACGGATGATGATGACCATATATCGAGTGACACAAACAATATAGTTAATACTTCTCCTCGACAGGAAATCCACCATGTTGGAAATGGCAACAATTGCCATGTTAAAACACAATCAGCACCATCTTCATCTGAAGATTCCTTAAAAGACTTTGTTGAAAAAACTAATTTAAAAGCAACTGAACAGACAGACAAACTTGCTAACTTGATGACCCACCTCCTTCAAGAACCAGATGATGATACACTTGGTTCTAAGGAGAAATTTCCTTCTGCAGTTAAAACTGAAAAATTCTCCTCTACAGAACAGAAAAACATGTGCCAAATAGACACGACTCTGCAGTCTAATAAAAACGATAACATCAAAAAGACGCTATCTTTATGTTCTTCCCAAAGTATGGATTCTTCAAATACTTTCGAGATCCGCCTTGAATGTAAACCTGGAGAGAAACCCTTCAAGTGTGGAGTATGTAACAAAACATTCAAGAAACTGAAGTATGTCAAAGACCACCTTAAACTGCACGTCGGAAAGACGTCGTTGGCCTGCGAGAAATGCGGTAAAGTTTTCCGACGCGCCTATAATCTTAAAAAACATTACAAAATCCACCAGGTAACACAGAACGACGATGACAACCAAACTACTACAAGCGATTTAAATGCAACAATGACAAACAACAACCAAAATAAATCATATGGGCTCAACAGTGAACCAAAGAAAAGTTACGATACTATTGATGATGAAAAAGCCTCGGAAACGTTCACTTGCGATATCTGTTTGAAGACGTTCCAGCTGCAAGTATATCTGAAGCAACACTTGAAGACACACTCATCCGATAAGCCGTATGCGTGTGATCATTGCGAGATGGCGTTCTCGCAACGTGCTTACCTCGTTAAACACAGACGTGTACACACAGGCGAAAGGCCTTACAAGTGCGGCTATTGCGCGAAGGGTTTCTCACGGTCGGAACTGCTGACGAGACACACACGCACTCACACAAAAGAGAGGCCCTACAGCTGCCCGCATTGCTCACAAGCGTTTGCACTTTACAACACACTGAAGAGACATCTGCGCACGCACACTGGGCAGAAGCCATTTGAGTGCTCCGTGTGCAACCAGGCTTTCACGCAACGCGGCAACCTTTCGATCCACATGAGGCTCCACACTGGTGAGCGTCCGTTCAAGTGCGACAAGTGCCAGAATCGGTTCATCCATTCCAGCAATCTTAAGAAACATCTTAAGAGTTGTAAACAGGATATTTAAAAACATTTTGTTCTTATTTAAGAATTCAACCTAAAAAAATAAAAACTCCCAAAAAACAGAAAATCTTTGATGCATGCACCAGTCATGAAATGAAAATATCATATTCCAAAAATCATGTAAATTGATAAGATTTATATGAGTAAGCAAAATGGGACTGTCTTGCATCACTAATTTGAAAAAAAAAAATAAGCAAGGGCAGATAAGTTCATAATAATTCAAACTTGCTAGATCAGCCTTGTAATGCTACCGATTTCGCATTAATCACTTTAAATCATTTAAAAATGATTTTCTTTATAAAAAAGAACTACTTGATCAATTTATATGATTTTTGGAATATGGTATTTCTGTTCCGCAACAGGTATGTGCATTTTTCTGTAGTTTTATTTTTTTAATTAGGTTGAATTCTAAATAAGTACAAAACATTATTGTTTTTCTCAATTTTTTATTTTTTTTCTAGAATAGGGATATAAAAAAGTAACAAGAGTTATTGGCAGTTATAGACAGCATTCTCTCCTTTCTTCTATTCATTTAACATCAAATTTCTCTTGTCTAGGTGTCAAAAAACATTGTGATATTTAGCTGGAAGGCAATCTGGTCAGTGCATTTCTTACTCTACAATTCACAACACCATTGATATTTTTGTTAACGGCCCCGCAGCTTAGTTTGCTATGTATTATTTTTATATGCAGCAACATTTTCTCAAGGAATTTGTTTGCTTTTTTTATTATTATAGAAATCGCTCCACACAAGGTATGAAGCCACTTGATGTAAAAAAAAAATAAAAACTATATTATTCCAAGGTCAACGATAAAGGAGGAATCCTGAACAAGTACTGAACAGAACGTGAGAGGGTTGCAAAGAAAGTGGGACATTGCTTCGTTCAAACCAATTTCACTAGATGGCGCTTACTCTGTTCAGACTAACAGATTTTGCATTCGTCGTCTGATGTCACTTTTGCTAAGTTTATGTTACCATGCCAACTAATTGCACAGAGTTAACTGCCTGGATCCTGCTGTAAATTAGTGTTATTTCTGTGATATACAATCAATCTTTTCTTACTGTTCAAATATTTTTACATCTCTTTTTCATGTTATCCTGAAAGTGGTAGTAACTATTAAGATCCTACCTATGGGTAACATACACTATATCCCGGGTATGTTTATAAAACTACATCCAATGGTATACACATATATATAATACATCATGAATAACTAATTAAAGCAAATGCAATAAATACATATCTAGCATATAAAGTTATCTTGTCAGTTTTTCAAGTCTTTAAGCTGAAAAATCAAACTTTGTTTCTGAAAACTAATTTTTATTTGTTATTGTTGTACTATGTTATTAACAATATAATAACATATACTTCGCTACAATTTGTTTAAAAATGACTTAGCCTGTCTGAGATGATTGATAATATGAAACGTTTTAATTTCAAATAATCAGCAAAAATCAAAAATGAGTATGAGTAATAAATCATTTAAATTGTAAAATAAGAGTTATCTACCTTACAACTAAAATTTTATTTTATTTTCTGTATAAATTTTAAAATTAAAAGCTAAAATGATTTTACTGCATGCTGAGTATTGTTGGGTATGTACAGTTAGTTTGAAGGTATTTAAGAACTCAAAGTATAGAAACTTTTGCCAAAATGACAATACAGAATGAAAAGGGTTGATATGCCATAATGAAACAACAAAAACAACTTTCTGCAGGCATAAGAAAGGAGTAATAAATTGATACATGATTGACATTTGTTTTTTTTTTCTTTTCTTTCTTTTTTTTTCAAAAAGTATACTTGTACAGTTTAATCAAGACATTAAAAATGAAAATATTAAAAAAGTTATATTGTATATACCCGTTATGAAATGAAGTTTTCATACAAAAAAATTTCACTTAATTTGATCAAGTAGTTTGTTTTTTCTTTACAGCGGAAAAACAATTTTTTATGACAACCAGCTGAAGGTAGCCATGTTTGAATTTTTAGATCTTAGGAAAGGAAGGGGGCACCACGGGGAGATAACTCGGTCTAAAGCGTCAATACTCCCTCCCCATCTTAAATAATAACTTTTCTTCCTTCCTTGTGGTCTAAAAATCGAAACATGGCTACTTTTTGCTCAGTGTCATAAATTGTTTTTCCATTGTAAAAAAAAAATAAAAAGACTACTTGATCAAATTAAGTGAAATTTTTTCGGAGAACTTCATTCCATAACGGATACGTACACTATAACTATTTTTTCCAATCTTTTCATTTTTTAATGTCTTGATTAAACTGTACAAGTACCCAAAGTATTATTATTATTATTATTATTATCTATATAATATTTTGTGTGTTCTTTCCTTAGTTAGTCTGTACATTATGCTTTGAGAAAAGGCCAAATACAATTTTGGAAGGCCAAACTGCTTCAAAAAGTGCCAAATTCGTGAAATTTGGCTTTAAAAAGGCCACTCTGGCAATAAGAGTGACCTCCCTGTGATGTAGCCTCGTTTTCATCATTATAATAATATATGATCATGGTTGTTATGGTGTGTGAAAGAAACTCGTAATTTTGATGTGCAGCGGCTCTTCACTGAAGATAGAAGTTAACAAAACATTCTGTAAAAAAGGGAATATTTAAAAGAAACAGGGCAAAACAAAAACATTGTCTGTCAAGAGGTGCTATACTGAAGGAGTAAATTAAAGATTGTCTCTTAGAACGTGATTTTATTATTTATATTGAACTATGTAGCACAATATTACTTTCTCAATATTTATTAGTACTTATCAATTTATTTCATTTGGATTAGTTCTATATTCAAAATACAATGGACACCATTTTCATATAAATATTATTAAACTCATATTTGCTGCATCTTATTGGTTTTTCTGTCAAAAAAAAAAAAATTGTGCTAGCCAGAAAAATATGAACTTTATCAAAACATATTTGTTGATTAAATATATTTATCTTTCTGTGGAATTTCCACGGGTCCTACTAGTTTTGAATATTAATATGCAATTCTTTTTTTCTGTTCTTATTTCATTGAGGCAGTTCCTGTTAAAGCACTTACCTGAACAACAGTCAAACCCCGTTTCAAAGTAAATGCACACTCGTAATCATACCATACGAGTATTTATTTGTAGAAATCACAATTATGCTTACAGATGATGCAAATAATTGATAGCAAATTTTCTGTTTAATATACCTTAATTCAAGATGGCTGCCAAAACTCCAGCCTCTGTTGCATCATAGTGCTTGTTTCGTAAGTACTCCACGTGATGAACTCATTGCACTTGTAAACAGCAAAATCACACTGCTTCATTATAGAGAATCCTAAATCTACTTCAGACCACTTGTCTTTGAAATTCCCTCCCTTTTTCCTGTTTCTCCGACCGTACAAACATGTATAAATTTAAATATAATGTAAAAAACATCTGGCAGCCCAACTCTCCATCCAAGTTGCCCTCTATAAATTCAATATTTATAATATCTCTTTAGCAACTTCAGTTTCTATATGCCTTGTTTGAGGCGAACAAGTGTTAAAAAATTACAAAAAAAAATAACATTTTTAAAGATTCAATTAGACTTTATTTAATGAAATCAAACAGACATTCCCGACCACTATCTCAGGTTAAAGATTAATATTATGCAGAATGAAAAACATTCAATTTTCATTGGGTTAGGATTGTTTTTTATCTTTATTATGGTTTTGGCTTAGGTTTATTTCAGTTGAAAACTCTTTGTTACTAATCGAAGCAATTTTTAAAATTTAATGTTTGCATTATATATTTTTTTAGGTTACATATTCATAAAAATACCTATCATATAATCATGTTTATTTATTTTCTTTTTCGAATAACTTGGCTAACAGATAAACACATGCTGTGAAAAACATAACCTCCTTGGCAGAGGTGATTATAAAGGCTATGACAAGAGAATATTCTTATCATTGTTTTAACTCTTGAGTATATTACCGACACAGTTAATCAATCGAGAACCACATTACTCTATCTAAAAACATAAGATATAAATGATATATACTCAAGAGTAAAAATAATGAAAAGAATATTTTCTTGTCATAGCCCTAGTAATTATAAAGAAACTGCTATTGAATTTAGGAGTTGGTGCTCAGCTGTTGGTATTTATTTGCTTCCCCACGAAAGCAGATTAGACACAAGGTCATTTTTAATGTGGGGGAAAAAACCAGTTCCCTAAAAAAAGGGGGCACTCAGCTGTTTGATGATTTGAGCTAGAACTAAATAAATTGATATCATAAACTAGAGAGTTTGTACATGGGCAGGCTAGTGTGCTCCATTATAGGCATATCCATTCTCTGGGCTTTGTTGGTCACAAATATACATTTTAACAAACTAGGCACAAGGCCATCAAAAGTGTTGGGGGAGGGGGGGTCAGCGGTCATCCTGTTTTATTCTATATTTTGACCTACTGAAGATCAAGAAAGGCATTATCTCCTTTAAGAGGTAGGGTGAGTCGAGGTAATGTAGTATTTGTTCTGTTGTCTTGAGACAATACTCCCAAGCGTAATCTCCTCCTTCCTTTGAGAATGTAGTGTAGTATATTTTCATTTGTTATGATACCATTCTACCTTCTTTTGGGGTGGGTGGGGATAGTGTAGAATCTGTTTTGTGGTTAAAGTACTATCTTCATTTTTTCTAAGCTAACTGGAATAGGGCCGACCAGCTCCCTAGATGAGTTCATAATTAATGGATACTTTAACTTAACATCTAAATCTGACCCTCTTGTGCTTCTGGGTTGCACTTGCTTACACCACCACATTTATATTTACCCTCTATCGCCCCCACAACAGCGGAGTTACTATCTTTAAGAGTATATCTGAGAAAATTGACCACATCCTGTCTGCTCATCCCATGGCTAACATTCACATTTGCGGTGACTTCAATGTCCACAATGTGGAATGGCTGACCCACTCAAATAAGACTGATGATGAGGGGAGGTTCTGTCATGATTTTGCCATTGCCTATGACTTCACTCAGATTGTTCACGAACCCACCCGTGTGCCTGATACTACCGGTCAGTACGCAAGCCTTCTAGACCTTTTTCTCTCCATTTCCCCTGAGCTATGCTCATGTGCCGTTCTATCTCCTCTGGGATTCTCCAACCACTCCGTTGTATCAGTTAAGATAAAAATGAAATATAATAAGTCTACAGACGTACCTCTCCACCGTACTGTATACTGATACTCTATGGCTGACTGGGATAGCTTCCGTACATTCATATCTGATCTACCTCTCCATTCCATGTTTAAAAAGGATGTGTCCCCTATAGTATCAGACCTGACCGAATGGTTACTTGTAGGCATACCATTCAAAAAATTCCAACAAAAACCTAACAGCCAACCATGGGTCTCCCCGGAATGTGCTGCTGCCATTGCACACAGAAATCACTATTTCCATAGCTACCAACGTAATAGATGCTCTGAGACTAAAGCTGCTTTCAGGACCGCCAGCAACCACTGTAAAAGAGTAATAAAAAATGCAAGAGAGCTATATGCTCAATCCGTTAAATCCAAAGTAGCTGAGCAGCGGCTTGATTCTCACCAGTTCTGACAAATAGCAAATAGGATCCTGAACAGAAGCGTGCGTTCTATCCCAACAATTATCAATGGTCCAGAGGTCATCTCATCAGCATCCGACAAGGCCAAACAATTTGCCAAGAACTTTGCAGCAAATTCTACTCTATGCAACGAAGGCCATCAACTCCCCGTATTTCCTCCTACAACACACAACACGCTAGGTAACATACAAATATCTGTGCGTGAGGTCGGCAAGCTAATCAAGAACCTTGATTCCAGTAAAGCAACTGGCCCTGACGGTATTCCAATTATAGTGTTAAAAAAGCTACAACCAGAACTTGCCCCCATACTTACAAAGCTGTTTAAGCATTGCCTTAAGGAGAAGTGCTTTCGAACACCCTGGAAAACCTCATCAGTATGCTCTGTATTTAAGAATTCAGGTGATAACTCATGTCCCTCTCAATACAGACCAACAAGTCTCCTGAGTGTCATGAGTAAGTTGCTGGAATCCATATTAAATAGAGAAGTAGTCAACCACCTCAGCAGAAATAACCTTCTTAGTGACACGCAATATGGTTTCCGTTCTGCTAGATCTACAGTAGACGTGCTAACAGTTATATCACATAGAATTAGTGAATCTCTCGACAAAGGCTTCATTTCTAGGGCAATTGCTCTTGACATATCAAAGGCCTTCAATAAGGTATGGCATAAAGGCCTACTTCACAAGATTTCAAGCTACGGTATAACTGGAAATGTTTTCTCTATCATTAAATCATTTCTCACTGATAGGCTCATAAGAGTAGTGGTTGATGGGCAGAAATCAGAGGCCTACACTATTAATGCTGGAGTCCCTCAGGGGTTCATCCTGGGCCCAACTCTCTTCTTGATCTACATCAATGATCTCCCAAAACACATACTAAAATCATTCATTGACATCTATGCTGATGACACGACTATCTATGGCAACACATCAAAGGCCGCAAATGACAACGTTCTCTCTGATTCTCTCTCCTCAGATCTTGAGCGCGTGGTTCAGTGGGGGAAGAGGTGGCTGGTTACCTTTAATGCATCTAAGACCAAGCTCCTATCATTACATCATAAACGCTCTCATCCCCATCTGGCATCAATTGAAATGAATGGTTCTCGTCTAGACGAGGCCCCATGTTTTGATAAGCTTCTAGGTTTGACCTTTACTCCTGATCTGAAATGGAACACGTACATCAAGTCTGTGGCCAAGGTCGCTGGGAAAATGGTGGGATCCTTCTACCGCTCCAGAAGATATCTCACTACTGGTGCAATTCTCTATCTATATAAAAGCCAAGTACGTCCAAGGATGGAGTACTGCTGCCACATCTGGGCAGGAGCTGCTAAAAACAGCCTATCCTGCCTTGACAGAGTACAAAATAGACTTTGTGGCTTAGTGGGTGATGCCCTTTTCTCTTCCCTGAAACCTCTCTCCCACAGAAGAGACATTGCGAGCCTGTCTCTGTTTTATCGTTATTTCCATGGCAAGTGCTCATCTGAGCTCCATTCTCTGGTCCCCCCTCGCCAATCTTTCACGAAAAACACCCGACTAGCTGAAACCACTGTCAATAATTTTCCCCACTCTTTATCCGTGCCTAAATCAAAACGTAGATTCCATGAACAAAGCTTCTTTCTTAGCTCTCTGCTGCTTGCCTGTTTCCCTCTCCCTCCCCCCCCGAATTCAACTTGGATGTCTTCAAATCCAACCGAAACAAATTCCTGATGAACTTCCCCCTTAAGTAATGACACCTTATCAAATCCCCAATACTATTACTACGATACTATCCCTTTGATTACTGTACACACAATAACCCTTTTCCCCAAGTGGCTCCTGGGCCTTGATAAATGGTGACCCCATTGTAAAAAAAAAAATCACCTTCTTCACTTTTTTCATGGAAGAAAGGTGCAGAGTTCGTTTAGTACTTGTTCTGTGATCATGATATCATTCCATCAGACATTACTTCCATTTTTCGGGAGTAGTATAGTATCTGTTCTGCCATTATGAAAATATCTTTCCAGACATTAATTCTTCCTTTGGGAAAAGTTAGTATAGTACATGTTCATTCGTCATTTTTTTGCTAGTAATAACTAGCGGGACCTGTAGAAATTCCACAGCTGTATTCTTCCTGTTGTATATTGCTGCCCTTTGCTTAAAACTATTTCCATCCTATGGATGTCTGGTACAAAAATAGACTTTGCAATGTTGTACCTGTGACACTTACGTCACCCGCGTGTCGTCTAGTGGTGGATGTTCCCCGATCGTTGGTCCTTGTGTCTTTTAATGAGAATGTCAGCGGCCAGTACCTGAAAGAGACTCGTCGAGCGTTCCTACAATTATGCCAAACAAATTTAAAAAAAGACAAGTTGATATTTGTTTTTTTTTTGTGATTCAAAATCCCTTGCTATTCATAAAAGGTTACAATCGTCGTTTCGTATTTCACTATTAAATTAGGGACTGGCCGTTTGTCAACTGCAAAGTTCTTTCGTTTTTGATAACAACTAAATGGCTACGTCGGCAGGGTCAATCGATGAGGTGGTCGGCTTTTTCGCTCGTTCGAGCCCAGGTGAGCAGAATGTCTCTCGGTGTCTGTCGGTCTCTGTCTGTCTTGCGCTCAAAACTCGCTGCTTATATTGTGGGGGCGGGAGCTATATCTTCTTCTTTTTCTCTCATTCGGCCCTTTGGCCAATCAGGATGCCGGAACCGCTGTCACTCAAATCTTCACCAGGCTGCCTATGCCCAAAAAGGGGCTGTTTCTTCTTCTGTTGGCAATCGAGTCGAATATCTCAGCCGGCGTGTGCCTAATGGAATTTGACGGGCCATTAAAACCAGAATGGTCTCGTTCAATTAACTTTGAGGGATCATAAAAATGAACCAAATCCAATTCCACGCGTCTTTTCAATAGAGGCCACTTACCCACCAGGGACCAGTCAACAATGGTCGCTTTGTAAATTGGAATTTCATTGGTACGCTTCCTTCTACTCACGTATGTCACTGACTGTCATGGTCAATTAGCGTTTACAGCTTTCTTGGCCAAAAGAAATATCCCTCGCACATACCATTCTGGCCCTATCTGCCTTTTTTTCCTTTTTATTTCTTCTCTTTTGTTTACAACTGTTTTTTTTCTATGCCTGTTGTCCCCCCCCCTCTTTTCTCGGTCGCCTGCTACCTATCTTAGTGTCTATCCCATTGGGTGCATTTAGCTTGTCTCATACCATCTTTTTTTTTTTTTTTTTTTAACTAAAACATAGTCATTTAAATACTTTGGTTCATGTAGTTTCAGAATATATCTGATTATTGGGATCTATCTCCAAAACACTTTCAGAAGCTTGTAACATTTGTTTGCTCCGTAGATGTCCGGCGCGAATCCAGACTCCACAACATTATTAAAATAAACACTTTGAAAAATTTATTTATTTCTGAAAATTATGCAATCCTCAAAAACAAATTAGGCCCAAGACCATTCAAAAGTGTAGGGAGGGAGGGTTTATAGTCATCCTTGCCACTTTACTTAAGATTTGTCTATGCCTATTCCTAACTAGAATCCTCAATCACGATAATACCACATTTACACCAAGGGGTCATCCTACTTAAGTTTCACAAATCGAATATTTTTTTTTTCTACCCAAAGGCCAAAGACGTGTATTTTACTTCAAGTTTTACATTCGGCACAAGAGATAAAATTTTTAAAATAATTCTTTTTATAATTGCATCTTTGACAATCACTGTCCTATCTTTTAAAGTGGTGGTGGCGAATTATAATATATGTACTAAGATGAAATTTCCTTAGTGTATTATTATATAGATAATAATAATAATAATAAAAAGAAAAAAACAACAAATTCAAAAAACACAATAGTATGTATTATAAATTATATTTATTTTTAGTAATATCTTTTTTCAGATCTATGTCTTGTAAAAATAAATCACCCTGCTCAATTATTTTTGGGGAAGAAATGTCATTTTCTTTTTTCCTTTACAAAAACTACTAATAAGGAGAGGTAATTTGTCCATTTGTTTCACTGGGAAAGTCTACCAAATGTGGAGACACATTGGCAGTTAAATGGCTGCCAATCACAGTTTGTTCTGTAAATGAGCTATTGAGGAAATCTTTAAACACACTTGACGAGTTCTCTGTATTTTCAACTGTTGTTTCAGTGACAAATTTTGGAACACTGATAGAACAGGGCACAGAGAGTAAACTGTTATTACTACTATCAACAATATCGTCGTCATCATTAAGATTCTTGTTGTCAATAGAAATCTCAACAGCATTAGTAGTAGTAGTGGTAGTATTTGTAAAGACACAAGTTGGGTCAAGATTCTGGTTTTTCTCCAGTTCTTTAGGGGCAAGACTGTAGTTTACGAGTTGATGAACTGCAGAAATGTTGTTGGGATTCTCTAATATGTGGATGTTTCTTAACGGAACAGAATTTTCCAGTTCTACAGATGAATCGGAATAACGGTTGGAATCGGAACGTATATGTTGTGGCTCAACTGTTCTTTGGAGCAAATGCATTTCATTAGAACCAGTGGATTCCTTACAGGAACTCCTTAAAAATGTTTGCATTTCAAGAACTCTTTGGTCATTAGAACTGGAAACCTGATTATTTTGGTAAGATTCTTCTTGGGTGTTAGAATTTGGTTTCAGCATGGAGACTGCAAGATCAAAATTGGGCATAGAGTCAGCATGGATGTCTGTGGGGATTTTGCTTGAAGGCATGGTTGTTTGAAGTATTGACCCGGCATCAGATTCCTCAGAGCATGTAATAGGATTTCCTTCGACAACCGTTGGTAAGGTAGCTTGGATAACATATGCAGTACAGCCATCCAAGATGGTTCCCACATCGACATTTGTTTGGTCCTTTGAAAAGCATCTCACTCCTTCTTCGAGAAGGGTTAATCCTTCAACATTTTCTGCTGAAGATTGTGGAATGGTTATCTGAATGCGGTTCGCATCACCTGTTTCCTCGTTTCCACTAACAAATATGCCAACTTGAGATGACTCTGCTGCCATGGCAAGTTCTGACGATAAGCGAGAGTCCATGCTGGCGACAATTGTGTTTATATCAGCAGCAGTTTTCATCGATACCTGAGTCGAGTTGTTTAAAGACGATTCCATTACTAATTCTGATGTGGTAGTATCTTCCTTTTCTTCAACGACACGAACTGTAAACGTGTACACCTGTGCAAACTCATTGTCTGTAAAGTTAGAAAGATTTGGTTTAAGTTCACCGTTTTCTCCGAGAAGTCTTTTTTCGACGAGAGTATGCGATTCAGCTTGAAGAGCAGAGTTAGATGCTGATTCAGCATCTTTATCAGTTCTTTCTGAAAGGGAGTCTGTTTGGATATTTACAATCGGTACTGATGTTGTTACTGTTTCGATTTGTGATACATTTTGGGTTTGACAAACTGAGTCTGTTTCTGATGCAGATAATGAATCTTTGTTTGTTTTGTTTGATACTGTTGTGGACGAATTTCCCAATTTGTTGCTGGGGTTACCCGCCTCGGAACAATGTTTCTTGTGATTACTAAGATTACTTGACGAACGAAACTGTTTGCTGCAGACTTTGCATCGGAACGGTTTTTCATTTGTGTGTATGGTTAAATGCTCTTTGAGCTTTGACAAAAAAGCGAAAGCTTTAGTGCAGTACTTGCAACTATAAGGCTTCTCTTGCGTGTGCGTTTTCGAATGCTGCGCCAGCCCACTTGACTGCGAAAATGATTTCTCGCACATTTTACATTGAAATGGCTTCTCGCCAGTATGAATACGACGATGACGACCCAGGCTGCCCATCTGTGAAAACGCACGCTGACATACGTCACAGGTGAACGGCTTCTCACCAGTATGGGTCCGCTCATGAAGTGTGAGATCGGCCGGCTGCGTAAATATCTTCACGCAGAACCGGCACTTATACGGTCTCTTGCCGGCGTGTTCCGATTTTAAATGGATGCTAAGCTTACTTGCCTGCGTGAACACTTTTTCGCATTTTTTGCACTGAAAAACTTTCTCGCCAGTGTGCAACCGTAAATGTTGCAACAGGTTTGACCACTGCATGAAAACCCGGTCGCAAATGTCACACTTTAGTGGCTGCTTGCTGTATGCTGTGGGTTCTTCTCTCATATGCGTCCATAAGTGGTGCGCCAGCTTGCTTGAGGAGATTTGCTTGCAGCACGACGGCCACGAGCACTTGACCATCTTCTCGGCTAAATGGACTCTCATGTGTTGATGTAACTTCCCGGATTGAGCAAAGGACTTTTCACAGTGCGGACACTTGAAAGGCTTTTCGCCAGAGTGGGAACGGAGGTGGATACTGAGACTACTCGACTGTGTGAACTTTTTTAGACACTGCGTACATTTATACGGTCTCTCACCAGTATGGGTTCTCACATGTTGCCAAAGCTGCGACGACTGGGGAAATGCTTTCTCGCAAAACTGACATTTATAAGGTTTCTCACCAGTGTGTGTTCGGATGTGATGATGCAATGGACCTGAATGCGAGAAGCGCTTGTCACAAAACGAACATGCAAACGGACGTTCACCAGTGTGTGACCGTTTATGTATCGTCAAACTGCTTGATTGGCTAAACGATTTGTTGCAGACGTTGCACATATATGGTTTGTCTCCGTTGTGTGTTCTCAGATGGTGTGTCAAGTTGCCGGATTGCGTGAAACACTTTTGGCAATTTGGACACTGGTACGGTTTTTCCCCAGTATGGATCCTGAGGTGCCGCTTCAGCTTTCCGAGTTTTGGAAATTCCTTGTTGCAATAGTTGCATTTAAGCAGAGTCCGTGGGGTGACAAACTTTACCCTTGGAGTAAAGTTACCATTTGTATTGGCATTTTGGTTATTGTTAGAACTAGTTTTACCATCCTTGGTTGTGCTGTTACTACAATTAGCACCAGGAGTGGAATCTATTACTGATGTTGTTGTTGTAGCCAAAGTAACTGATGATGATGCAGCATTCACTGCTGTCACCGTTGTTGTTCGTCTTTTAGCCATTTTTACACTTAAAGTATCTTCGCTTTCTTGTGGTACATTTCCACTATCTTTGTGTATTCGTTTTACAGATGGTGTTGCTGTAGCCATAGTAACTGATGATGATGATACAGTATTCACTGCTGCTGCTGCTTTTATTTGTCTTTTTGACATTTTTACACTCAAATTGTCAACTCTTATATTATTGTCTTCTTGCAGTATATTCTTGCTATCTTTGTTTGGTCGTTTTACAAATGAGCCTTCTTCATCCCTTCCCGTCTCCACAATTTCACTTGAGCGGGTGTTTCCTTTCGAGACGCTGTGTTCTTCTGTATTATTTTTTAGAGTCTGTTTTCCTCTAGTTTTGCACTTGACTGGTGACAGTCTGACAGTCCCTTCTGCTGCATTCTCATTGTTTTCTTTCTGAATATGCACATGTATATGTTCAGTGAACGCATCAAAGTTTGTAAAGATGCCTGTGCAATAACTGCACTTGAATGAGCTACAACACTGACTATGTGATTTGGCATGAGCATCCAGCGCTAAGAGATTTACAAAGTTTGTGTTACAAAAGGTGCACTTAAAAGAAGTAGTAGTAGTAGTAGTAGTAGTAGCAGCAGCAATAGTAGAGTCTAAAGAGCTAGGAGGGGTAGAATCAATGGAAGGTGTAGAAGAGTGGTCAGAGGTGAAATGCTTTTTCAAACTGTCCAATTCCTCAAACGACTTTTCACAAAATGTGCACTTGTAATTTTTCAGCTTTGACGAGGTGTTCAATCCAATTGAGATAGCAAAAGCTTCCTTTGATGTCCATTTGAGCTCCTGCCCAATCAGGCCAGTAGCATTACGAGCATCAAGGGTTACTTTTGCCACAGATGCATGCCTTTCTTTGTTCTCCAACTGGAAAATATTTTTATCAGATGAAAGGAAGGGCAAAGAGTCTTTCTTGGCCGAGTTCGACTGTATTACACTTGGAGATGCGTGACTTTTTTGGACGTTGATTTTCTTAGGGGTTGAGTTGAACTGGGAAAACTCAAGAACCTCTTTGCTTTTCGATTTTTTATCGTATTCAGCACGTTTGGGGGAAGACAAATTTTTCTGTTGTTGGTTTATCTCAGAGTGGGTATCCAGGCTACATTTATCCACAAACGTGCTGCCTGAAAAGACGTACTTGCAGACGTTGTTGTCGAGAGCCTTTGACGCATCTTTCTTTGCTTTAGCCTTTGCATGCAAATCAATAATATCAGCCAAGATTTCTTTGCACTTTGAACTTTCTTGAGTTTCATGGATTTTTTCATGAGACTCCAAGTTTTCCTGGCAGCTGAATTTCTCATCACAGGACGAGCACTTGAAAAATACTGAAGAAAAGACAGTAGAATCCGTGTCATGTGAATTGTCTTGCGCACGTATAAATTGTTGTTGTGCAGATGCATCACAATTTCCAACAGGCTGCTTCTGGCTTCTGTTCCGCACATGTAAATCAATGATGTTGGCCAACACCTCAGCGCACATTGATTCGTTTGTTGTCATCGGCATCCTGGGCAAGAAGGCTTGGCTTGTTCCAACAGTTGATATCATGCCACTTGCCCACAAATTAGATGAAGATAAGGAGAGAGTAGTAAAATGATGATGCGAATGGTGCGTTCAAAGTCTTTATTCATCACAGGAATGTGGTTATGTAGCATCAAACTCTTCTCATCATGGAACAAATTGCCAAATTTTCAACAGGGAGGCTGGTAAGCAGTGGTGTTTATGAACATAGTTGATGACGCAACAGTAAGTATGTAAGGATACGGAACAAAATCCTTCCACAATCTGCAAGAAGAAAACGTATATATTAAGTTCTCTTTATAATTTATCAGGATTCAACATTTTTTAAGACCAGTAGTAGCAATAATAATAATAGTCATCTGAGGAAACTTACTGTAAACCAGACTCAAAGGAACATTACCGGTTGTTGTCAATGATAAATCTCTGCTGATAGTCTGTGTGAGAACTTCAAGTGAACACCAACAATAATAATTAACTATAGAAAAAAAATTGAGTCACGTATGATATTGCAAACAGTTTGTATATTATATAAAAAAATAAAAGTTTCTAAATTATATAAAAAATAAAAGTTTCTAAATTATATAAAAAATAAAAGTTTCTAAATTATATAGACATAAAACAGTTTCTAAATTATATAAACATAAAACAGTTTCTAAATTATAAACATAAAACAGTTTCTAAATTATATAAACATAAAACAGTTTCTAAATTATATAAACATAAAACAGTTTCTAAATTATATAAACATAAAACAGTTTATAAATTATATAAACATAAAACAGTTTCTGAATTATATAAACATAAAACAGTTTCTACATTATATAAAAATAACAGTTTCTGAATTATATAAAAATAACAGTTTCTGAATTATATAAAAATAACAGCTTCTGAATTATATAAAAATAACAGCTTCTGAATTATATAAAAATAACAGCTTCTGAATTATATAAAAATAACAGCTTCTGAATTATATAAAAATAACAGCTTCTGAATTATATAAAAATAACAGCTTCTGAATTATATAAAAATAACAGCTTCTGAATTATATAAAAATAACAGCTTCTGAATTATATAAAAATAACAGCTTCTGAATTATATAAAAATAGCAGCTTCTGAATTATATAAAAATAACAGCTTCTGAATTATATAAAAATAACAGCTTCTGAATTATATAAAAATAACAGCTTCTGAATTATATAAAAATAACAGCTTCTGAATTATATAAAAATAACAGCTTCTGAATTATATAAAAATAACAGCTTCTGAATTATATAAAAATAACAGTTTCTGAATTATATAAAAATAACAGTTTCTATATTATATAAAAATAACAGCTTCTGAATTATATAAGAATAACAGTTTCTGAATTATATAAAAATAACAGTTTCTGAATTATATAAAAATAACAGTTTCTGAATTATATAAAAATAACAGTTTCTGAATTATATAAAAATAACAGTTTCTGAATTATATAAAAATAACAGTTTCTGAATTATATAAAAATAACAGTTTCTATATTATATAAAAATAACAGTTTCTATATTATATAAAAATAAGACAGTTTCTATATTATATAAAAATAAAACAGTTTCTATATTATATAAAAATAAAATAGTTTCTTTATTATATAAAATAAAATAGTTTGTATATTTATATAAAATAAAATAGTTTCTATATTATATAAAAATAAAACAGTTTCTATATTATATAAAATAAAATAGTTTCTATATTATATAAAAATAAAACAGTTTCTATATTATATAAAATAGTTTCTATATTATATAAAAATAAAATAGTTTGTATATTATATAAAAATAAAATAGTTTCTATATTATATAAAAATAAAATAGTTTCTATATTATATAAACATGAAATAGTTTGTACATTATATAAAAATAAAATAGTTTCTATATTATATAAACATGAAATAGTTTGTACATTATATAAAAATAAAATAGTTTCTACATTATATAAAAATAAAATAGTTTCTATATTATATAAAAATAAAATAGTTTCTATATTATATAAAAATAAAATAGTTTCTATATTATATAAAAATAAAATAGTTTCTATATTATATAAAAATAAAATAGTTTCTATATTATATAAAAATAAAATAGTTTCTATATTATATAAACATGAAATAGTTTGTACATTATATAAAAATAAAATAGTTTCTACATTATATAAAAATAAAATACAAAATGTTTAAAAAATTATGATATAAACTAGCAATAATATGCTTCCTCCGGTTACATATTTTTGGCTAGTATGTACAAACATGTTGAAGGAGGAGATAATGATTGGGAGGATTGTGACAATGTTGATGGATTGGAAACCAATGTCGAGATTCAGATGGTGGAAAAGAAAAAAAAAAAAAGAAAGTTTCAACTGTGTTGAATGCTTGTAGAAGTCATAAAAAATGTACTGATAAAGAAATACCCTTTCCCGTGATTGAGTTTTGATTATAAATTATACAAAGAAGGATTGTGTTTAATACAAATTAAGGAAATCTATTTGTGATTTTGGGAACTGGCCCAAAGGAGAGGTTCCTCTTTGCTTTTATGGTAGCAGGGAGAGATGAAAAATAGATGAAGAAGAAAAGAGAGGCATGGACCTAAAAGTCCATTGGCCACTCATGATCTGATAATGTATTCTCCAGAATTGAGAATTGTAAAATATTACTGATAATGTATTATTGAGAATTATGAATTAAGTTCTATTGGGAGGGGTCGAGGTCGGAGCTATGCCCCTCTGATTCTGAATATATAACCAAGCATAGCAAGCTTCAGGGACTCCGCTTTGTTCGCCATTCTATAGTTGTCATTGTCTCACCGTGTTTTGGTCAAGTAATCCTCTGGCTGGCTTTGGGTAGAATTGAAACCTAGAACTGTAAAGATTCAACGTCTCTTGTACTGTGCCACATAGTGAGACGACAACTATGGAAGGCAGTAATTACTGAAGCTATACTTAAGAGACTCAGCATTCCTATCCTGTCACAGTTAACCACCTGACAAAGGCCAGGGGGGATAGTTGGCTGAACGTGAAACAACAACTATGAAAATGAGGATAACAGTCTGTAAATAATTAAATATCCAAATTACTCATGTAAAAAAAAAAAGAGTTTCAATAAAAAAATTATTTTATACTGTGAACCTTAATATCATACAAATTGTATTCATTACATACAATTTTTTTTATATATATACAACCAAATGTCAGTTTGCAGGCTGAAATGAAGTTGTAATTTGCATATTGATTTTTAAAACGTTGCATTTTAATAAATATCCACCTGGTCTTATCAATGTTTTTGGTATTAGTACAACTATGCCGATGCAGAGTTACATAAACAGCCAGAAAGACTGAATGAAAATAAATGGGTATCAAAATCAAATTGAAGTGGTGTTACAATACCCCAAAAAAATTTAAAAAATAAATAATGAAATAACAATTAAAGCAAGAAAAACTCTCACCATGTTTATTTTCATGAAAAAGTTCGATTTTTTTTTTACTATAAAAATTAATGAACTCATCACATATTAAATATTTACATAGGAGACAATTTGAAAGATATTTTATAGTTTTTATATCTAGCCTTAAAATCAGTGCTTGTATGCCCTATGTAAAACTTTTCAAGACTAGAATTATTTTCTGGGAACACATTTCCCAAATAAACTATACTTTCAGAAAACATTTTTCTTATAGCGAACATTAATTTTTATCTGTACTTTTACATTCATTATTTTTGTTATCACATTATTATATTATTTTTGTTATTATTAATTCTATTATTAGGTTAATGCAAAAAATAATGTCGTTTTTTGAGATCCAACCTCATGTCAAAAAATGACAATATTTTTGCACCAACCTAATATTATTTTTGCACCAACCTAATATTATTACGGTTTAAGATCTGTCTATTATGCTCTTAATTATTTTTCTAAATTATTTGTACAGCTGTAGATAAGTTTAACAGCATTTTTATTAAATATTTTATGTAGACAATTGCAGGAAAATGTTGACTTAAAAAAATGAAGAAACATCAAATTTTGGATTTAACTTGCATATTAAATGGTATGCACTTGAAATAATTTTCCAGTTGCTATTTTTTCATCTAATGCTCTTACTATTTCTGCCGTGATACTCAATCTTAGTGTTAACATCATAACCACTGTTTTGTAAAGCATTGTTATATGCATAATTATTATTAAAAGTTTTTTCATTAGAGGAATTATATATATATATATATATATATATATATATATATATATATATATATATATATATATATCTCACTTTTGAAGAACACCGAACGTTGCGTCATAATTAATTGCTGAGGGTTTTGTTTTTTTTTTGTTTTTTTTTTATAGTTTAAACATAAGCCATTAAAAAGAAACTTTCGAAAAGACCAAAATACACTTCTAAAGTATATTTCTCCTAAGCATAAATTAGATAAAGATGATAAATAAGGGGTAGAGCAGAAAAAAAAAACCCTATCAAGACGTCTTTCAGCCAACCCTTTTCAAGATTAACGTTGGCAGCGGCATTAACGTCGGCACATATATATATATATTGAAGCTGTAAACAGTGAAACAGTACTGTCTGTGGATGGCACACACACACACACGCACACATATATATAATGGACCCTCCCGTTGATTTTGACATACGAGTTCCATGACAACAACCAAGTTGTTCAGAAATTCACACAGATGATTTGTCTATAGTGGTGAAGGCTTTGTGCAGAATCAACCACAATGTTTGGTACAGCTGCTAATCTTTGTCGGTGCAATGGCTGCCACAAGACAGGGCACACAGTAGACTTCAGAGTTTTCCTTCTTCTAGACGCACGACCGAGGGTGCATCCCAGTGAATTAAATGTGCCTCCAGATACCAACCTGGAATTTTTTACATCTCAGCACAGTATGTACAGCGCCTAGCCTTCCCAAATGGTCATTTACCTAGTATTGAGCAAGCTCATCGTTGCTTAACTTTGGTGATATGAGGAGAACCGGAGTGTCAACAATATTTGAAATTATTGCATATATATATATGTGTGCAATAATTTCAAATATAGTCAAATGTACAATCTTTTGTCCTTGAAAGAAAAGTTAAAAATAACATTTGTAATATGAGGTGAAGTAACGAAAAAATCTTAACGCTGTGGTGTTTTCTTAAAAAAAAAAAAATACTTATTGATGCTGCGTTTCTTACAGATAGCTGTAAAAACAACAAATAGCTTTAACGAATCAGAACTAATGTAATTATTTTAAATATTAATAATACAAATAAAGATAATTATTTAAATGTTTAAATCTTTTCGAAATACATTCTTTACATAGATATTCTTTGTTTAATTTTATTTTTTTTGGTTTTATGAAATGAGAAACTTTATTTACAAAACTTAATTCCGTTTCTTTACATTCTAATATATTTCAGTTATTTTATGGAAATAATCGATAATTTCCCCTAATAATCCCAGTGACAATCAAAGGAAAATTTGTTTTTAGATTCCTTGGAAAATGTATCCTTTATTAATTTTCTGTTAACAAATCGATTTCTATAACACACAAACGTTGACTTTTATAGATACAGATAATGACTGAAACAACAGTTACTAAGGGTCTGAGGTTCGAGTCTCAAGGCTAGCGTGTTTGTTAGATATAGTCATACTGATAAATCATCAAATAAATAAATAATAATAATCTATATTATATTTCACTCTGTCCATTCCATTTTTTTTTGCAGAAACTACTAGGCTGATCTGACTGAAAATTTGTATGGACTTTTGTAGGTTCATGTAGAATATTGCTAGGGTGAGCCAGCTAATCCAATGAAGATGTTGTGCTGAATGGATGCGATAATCGACAGGGTGTAGTTCCTAGCAGAAGTCTAGAACAGTAAAACCCCTGAATGCCAGAGCAGCTGGCATTTGTAGAGTAGCACCTGCCCCTCCTGGCATGTTTAGCCAATCAGGCGCCTCAAAATAGAACAATCCACCATCCCTGACTAATTGTAGGCTGGTCCAATGGCAATTAGCATACCACTAATTGCTACTGAATAAATATGTTGAAATTAGTTAAATGGTCCATAATGGTGGAAAGGAAAGGTAAGCGCATTCTTGATTCTACATCCCCCCTCCCCCATCACGTGGGGGTAACGGTCTCTGAGGAGGGATGAGCTCCTGACGGCCAGGTTGATTATGTGGGAATAGCCTCGCAAGTGCCCGCGCCGACTTGGCTGGCATTGGTCTAGGAGGTTCAGGTACTTCTTCTGGAGTGATATTCCCGCCAGGTTGCTGTGTCCGAAGGTCAAATTGAGGGTCTGGTACGACAGGGCTGTTTGTCTCTGTCACTTGGGGTATGTGAGGAAGGGGCCCCTGGTAGCGCGCTTAGGATGGGCTTTGGAGATGTGGAGGTCTCAAGTTTTCTGAGGAACCGCCGATTTCGCAAGGTGATTCTACCAGAGCCTTGGGGAGGGCTTCAATCACCCGACCAGTGATGTCCCAGAGACGGTTGTTTCTTTGTAGTATGACCAAGTCCCCACTTTGTAGTGGGCGGAGAGAATGGGCCGTACGGTTATACATCTCTATGAGCCGCGTGTTGCGCCAAGACAGGGTTATCTCGCGCTTTCAAGCCGCGGCGATCCATTCCAGATGTGGCTGGTAAAGGGTTGGGTGAGAGGGGAGGTAGTCTCAAAGTCGCCTGTAAAGCAGAAGCTGTGTTGGGGATAAGCCGATACCCTGTATAGGGGTATTTCTGTATTGTAGGATGGCCCTGGCAGCCTTGTCGTTATCTAAGAACCCTTGTGGTCCTGTGTTGCCATCTACAACCCTTTTGGCTGTTTTGACAGCTAGCTCCGCTCGACCATTGGATTGTGGATAGGCCACAGATGATAACCTGTGCTTTACAGACCATTTCTCTAGAAACTGCTTGAATGGGAGGGATGTGAATGGCGGGCCACCATCACTGCTGAGTTCTTCTGGGGAACCGTATGCTTGAAATATCTCCCAACAGATTGAGATGAGCCGAGAGGCAGTTGCCTGCCCTTGGCTTAGGTGGTACAAGATGAGCCAGCCAGTTAATCTGTCAGCGCAAGCAAGGTATCTGTGGTCACCAACGTGGAACAGATCCATGACAATCTGCTGGAACAGCCACTCTGGGGACTGCGTCAATGTAATTGGTTCCCGGGGCTGGCTCGGTGCGATCCTTGTACAAGTCATGCAGTTCTCCCTGCTATTGCGGATGGAGGCATTCATTCCAGGCCAATGTATGGATTCGTTTGCTCGGGCTTTCATTCCAGTTATGCCCTGATGTGCTGAATGCAGGCAGCGCAGGGATTCGCATTGCTTCACTCATAGTAGTGATGCCTAATTCCTTTAACAGGGATCTGTCTATCATGTGTAGGTGATCTGTGGTGAGTCTTTCTCTGGCAAATGTGGTGGCATAGATTTTGGCAGACGCAGATGTAATCCCAGCTTTGAGAAAGAAGTCTTCCCAATCCTCAGGTTCCATTGTTCGTAGTGCCATGTGGAATATTGTTAGGGTGAGCCAGCTAATTCAATGAAGATGTTGTGCTGAATGGATGCGATAATTGACAGAGTGTAGTTCCTGGCAGAAGTCTAGAACAGTAAAACCCCTGAATGCCAGAGCAGCTGGCATTTGTAGAGTGGCACCTGCCCCTCCTGGCATGTTTAGCCAATCAAGTGCCTCAAAATAGAACAATCCACCATCCCTGACTAATTGTAGGCTGGTCCAATGGCAATTAGCATACCACTAATTGCTACTGAATAAATATGTTGAAATTAGTTAAATGGTCCATAATGGTGGAGAGGGAAGGTAAGCACATTCTTGATTCTTGATTGTACAGTTCAGTGAATTAAGTATTATGGCATCCATTCGATTCATAGTTAAAGATTAATAGGGATTAGTAACCACAATTCTACATTTACTTTCACTTTTTATCGGAAACTACTTGGCCGATCTGGCTAAAATTTTGTATGGACCTTTGCTATGATAAGGTCCAGTGAACTAAGTATTATGGTATCAGTCGATGCAGACTTAGGGATTGATATTAAAAAAATAATATTTAATGCAAAAAATTGGCAAAAATGTAACTATATTCAACTTAGCATAAAGCAACGGTCTGTATTTTTTCCCTGCATTTTAACAAGTTAAAACATCTATTAATAATCTATAATATAAATCTTACTTGTCTGTTTAAATGCATGTATTTACGTATGTCTGCCTAAAATTTTTGACAGAGGTGACAGACTTTTACGAGATTGGTATCGTTTTGAAGCTCGTCCCTTCGGACGAAAAATATAAAAAAAATGGCCAAAAACATTAATTCCTTCACTCTCAACTGGGAAGTTTTCTACAAGGAGGGTCGGTTTTTTGGCATCGCCATTTTTGAAAGTCATCATATAGGTTGGAATGACTTTACTAATTTCAACGTTTCAAACTTCCAGTCACGTCATGGAGTACAGGTAAGTGTCAGGTTTTCTTTCACTTTCTTGCCCACCTCCGCTTCACGGGTTCGAGCCTGCCTGCCTACTACCACTTTTTTTTTTTTTGGCTCAACACAACCTTCCAAACACCCGGGCAATGCCGGGCACCCAGGCTAGTAATATATAAATAATGAGATATACGATATTGTTTCAACAAAACTAGATGCAATCAGTTTTATGATAAAAGAATAAAAATTAGGAGAAAGGCAAGGGAAAGGGAAGAATCTATCTCGATGGAAAGTTGTCTATATTTATTTCACAGAAAACATTGGAATTAAAAGCTCGAGCAAAGTAAAACTCATACATCTTTATCACTAAATTACATTTTTCAGTTTCAAAGAAATTGTTATGCACACAATTTGTGAAAGTTTAGAATTGGCAATTTCATGACAGAAATAATGATAAGGAAAATAGCAAAAGCCATAAAAAAGGGTTTATCTGAAACAAACCACTTCTTGTGTTATCACAAAAAAAAAAAAAAAAAAGTAAAAGGCAAAACTTGTTTTACAGTTGTTTTTAAAACGGAACGGAAATTAAAATTTCGTTCCGTTTTAATCTTTGGGTTTGTTTTACTATACACATAAATTTGAAAAAGTTGTAAAAAAACAAATATATAACAAATAAATGTTATCAAAGGCAAGATAAGTTACTTTTCTACCTAACTGGATAAGTTTTTAGTGTTTTTGTTTGATGTAAAATTTTTATTCCGTTCGAAAAAAAAAAAAAATGTTGAAGGCTGCCGGCAAACATGAAAAGATGGCCGCAATGTCTTTGAAGACTTGATAATCACTTCAAAATAAGAAATAAAACAAAATGGTGTTAGAAACCCACCCAGTAAATGTTACAGTGACATTTATTGGGTGGGTTCTAAGACCATTTTATTTCTTATTTTGAAGTGAATATTGAGTCTTCAAAGACATTGCAGCCATCTTTTTTTTGTTCGCCGACAGTCTTGAACAAAACTAGTTTTTCAAACAGAATAAAAATTTTACTTTTTTATGTTTTTTTAAATAAAGGAAATAATTTACAGGTAGGGAGCAAGCTCCTTCATGTGCATCATTTTTCTTTTTTATTAACACTTCTTGTGTTATCACAAAATATTTTAAGCATTTATATAAAAAAGTTGAAACTTAAAGACCGAACCGGAAACTAGAAAACAAGATGAAACGAAATTTGTTTATTTTATTTTATTTTATTTATTATATTTTTCTTGGCACTTTTATATTATTCAGGTAAGCGCCATTGTTAAAGGGCGATAACTCCAATTTCTTCTTGGTCAAATAAATAATAAACATGATTTTTTTTCCAAACACAAAAATATTTGAAAACCAAAACATTTATTGTACAAAAATTTATCAAAATATAATTGTAGACATTTATTGAAAAGTCTGCATAAGAAAATATAATTTTAATAAAACAATTTTTGAATTAAAACAACATCAGTTTTTTTATAAAATAGTTTTTTTGTTTTATTTTTTCGAACAAATAAGTAATTTTAATGGAACATTTTTCGAATTAAAGCAACTTTGAAGGGTCAACAACAAATTTATAATTTAAAAGAAGCACTTTTCTTTTCATTGGATTTTTTTTCCGAAACATTTTTTGAATTGAAGTGTAAATGTGGCACCTGTTGATTGAAAAGTCTGCGTTAGAAAATATAATTTGAATAAAATAAATATGTGGTTAATTGGTATTATGAAAATCCACCGCACATCTGACAGAACTCACGTCTGCCAACACAGTCAAATTGATAGAACACGATCCCGAGCAACACCGTCCATTTGATAGAACACGATCCCAAGCACGAACGCACCAACACGCGACCAGAGCAATCCTATGCAACTGACGCTGAATGACCTATCAGCCCGGTTTCTATAGTTGGCGGGTGAAACCCAACCGTTGCTGTGGGCAGGATGAATGTAGCCCAATGGCAGACTCCCAATCTGCAACAAGTTCGCTTCTCGCCGCTGGTTTGTATTAATTTTTTTAATTACATTTTAGATTACACACTCCTATGATCATTAAAGATCATTTCACATTACATATTCCTGTACCCATTAGGCACGCGTTTTCTCTGCGGTCTTTGCATTGGCACCGGTTCACCTTCATTACTCTCTGGCTCAGCACCGACATCCCCATCATCTACATGAACCACGTGCCTTAAGTCTAAAATATATATTGTGGCATTCCATCAACACTCAAGTTGTTAGAGGATTGCACTCCCGTGATTGCACCTCTTCCCCATTGCATCGTGCATTAGTAGGTTTCACCTAAATCTCCTCTCGTATTTGGATTCTGACTTGTCCTTGCTCATCAATTTCTGAGGACATTTCTCTTGGGTGCCTCCATTCATAATTAAAAATTAATCTATGTAGCACTGTGTCCTCTCTCTGTCTAACCTTAGGGGCCATGTTGTACCAGAATGTGGCTTCTTCAGGTGATACCCTTTCTCTCTCGGCTATTGCTTTCACTGTCCATTGATGTCGCTCCACTATTCCATTTCCTCCAGGTGTACAGGTTGCCCTGTAATAACTTTATCTTCCATTTTTTAGCATAGTCTGGAAGATTTCGGAACGAAAAGCAGTGCCATTATCCATTATCACCTCCCTTACTGGACCTTGTTCAAGCATCACCTTTTCTAATTTGGCTGCAATTGCCTTGTTTTTCTCTGAAGGCACAAACACCGCCTTTTTTCACAGTTCAAATTCAAATATTAACTCTCCAAGCATTCCTAATCTCTGCTTTACAATCATTTCTCCAGCACCTTTTGTTCGTATTCTTTCACTCTCTTCCACTGTAGAGTTCACCCAACCAAGTACAGCAGCTGAATCGGTTCTTATTTCGATATCTCTCAGTCCCCATTTTATAGCTAAATTGATGCCCTTTAGAACAGCATTTAATTCAGCCATGTTAATATGATCATAATCATTATTTTTCAACCAAGTTGCATCTTCCATCGCCATACCGCTAATCTTCACGACTATGCCTGTTGCAATAGTGTTCGCATCACACCACACCACCTCTATGCTCATTGCAGGTATGTGCCAAGCTCCAATAACAGGGTCCTCTTTTTTTTTTTTTTACCTCAGCTAGAATCTCCTGCATCACTCTGACAGTTTTGCAATCAACTTTGCCCTCCCAGTCTACTTCACTTGATCTTCTTTTCACATAACTGCATGCTAATCACAGCCATTCAGCAATTGGATAGTGCCTCAACAATCTCCCATAGGTAAAAAATAACTCCCGCCTACTAATTTCTCCTCCCATCTCTGGGATCTCGTTGCCTCTCCTGAACATCAGTGCTCCCATCCTATTTTTCATAAGCTTATGTATGGCCCAGTGACGCTCCTCCGTCCAGGGATTCCGGCAATTTAGCTGCTAGCCCAAATCCTTTCAAATGTTGCACAACTTCTTTTGTCGATATCTTCATTACATCCATCATTATATCATCAATCTATGAATCAGTGGCGGCTTTCATTTTGGTTCCTTTCTTTAACAGTTTTTAAAATGGCTGCCTTCAATGCAACATTAAGTCTGAATCCTAACCGTGTTAGGCAATATGATTTTCCATTATAACAGATCAACTTGTACTGCCATAGTTCTTTCGCTACATGTAGCTGCATGTAGGCAGACTTGAACTTAAGGTCCACAATGGCGGTATCTCCTACCAACCATTTCCATTTTCTCATCTTTTCATCACACACATCTATTATGTCACTCCCTATATGTGACAAAACGATTCAACTCATGAAAGTCTAACACTGGCCTGCCTTTCCCTTTTGTGGCCTGAAACACTGCCATCAATGGTAACACACCTTTTCTTTCTCCCTTTCATGGTAAAAGAATATCGTCCATCTTTTCACCTCTTTCTTAAATTCTAAATTTTTCTCACTTTCTAGGAAATTCTTATAATACTGCACTCTATTCTGTAACACTGGAGGCTCTCCCTTCCATTTTACTGTCCATTTCTTTCCATCGAAATTTGCTTCAAAGTCTTTATCCTCAATTTTTCAAACATTCAGCTGATGATCAGCTGCCGCACAGTGTACATTTCCAAACTTTACTTTAGCTTTCTTTATAGTTACACCTCCAATCTCATTGATTACATCCATTCCAATTATGACGTTGATCCCGTCAATATGATTCATCAAGATTGCCCCCAATTTTACTCATACTCCACATACTTTTATCTCCACTTGCCTGGTTCCTTTACATTCTGTGTCCTTCCCATCCCATCAACTGTTTTCACTGACGTATCCACTCATGAGTCTTGGATGATTAAAGTAGTGGTGCACCCAGTATCAACAAGTGTGGTCATTACTGAATCATCCAGCACCACTTTTATTATAGGAGGAGGCTTGTATTGTGCCCTTATTCTGTTGTTGGGGTAGCTTGTGGCAAAGAAGCTCCCTCTTGCCCACTTCCCTGAATCTGAGGACAATACCTAGAAATGTGGTCAAACTTTCCTTTCACAATTGTAGCACATTATTCTGACTCTAGATATCTCTGTACAATCTTTTTTCAGGTGTGGTCCTTGACATCTAAAGCACTGAAGGCTTGATGATTCTTTTTGAGCCTTATTCCTCAGTCTATTACTTTGTGCACTCACTGCCAATGTCCCAGTCTCTCAAACTCTTTTCCTGACTAAAAGTTGTGAAGTTGGTATCAGTTTGCTGACGTCCAATCTCTCTATGTGGGGTAACTGTTGTAGTGTCATAGATATCTCGTCTGGGAATTCCGTTATAAAAGCAAGTTTCACTGTATGATCCAGTCCTCTCTCTAGGTATCCTGCTAGTCCAGCCAATCTTTTGATTGCATTTGCATAAACATCAACTGATTCACCTGTCCATTTGAATTGTTGTAGCTTTTCGTCGGCTTCAAAAAGCCTTTCAGTGAATGCAGTCACTAGTCTCATTTCTATCTGTTCTGCATCTTCTTGTTCTTCATTACTCATCTCAAAATAGAGGGCGAGCGCATCTCCATGTAGAAAAAGTGGAATAAAACTGGCAAAGTCTGGCACATGCTGTAGCTTAGCTACCAATTTTACCATTTTTATCCACTCGACTAAATCACCTTCTCTACCAAAAGGTAGGATTACATCTTTGCCCAATCTCAGCATCACGGATTCCACGATCTGTTCTTTGTGGAAATAGCTGTGGTTAAATACGCTGGTATTATTAAAACCCAATGCACATCGAACAGGACTCCATCTCTGCCAAAGAGACACCGTTGAATTGACAGAACACGATCCCAAGCAACACCATCGAATTGATAGAACACGATCTCGAGCACGAACACAGCAATATGTGACCAGAGTATTCCTACTCAACTGACACTGAATGCCCTATTGGCCCGTTTTCTATAGCTGTCGAATGAAACCAACCGTTGCTGTGGGCAGGATGGATGTAGCCCATTGGCAGAATCTCAACTTGCAACCGAAAGGTCTCGGGTTCGCTCCTCAGCACTGGTTTGTATTAATTTTTTTTAATTACATTTTAAATAGTTTGTTTTTTTTGTTTTTTTCGAACAAACAAATAATTTTAATGAAACATTTTTCGAATTAAAGCAACATTGAAGGGTCAACAACACAAGGATTTAAGTGAAATATTTTTCCAAATTAAAGCAAGATTTATTGTCCCGCTCTTTGACCGAAAAGCGCCATCTGGCGACAGTTTAGTGAAACACATTAAAAAACATGGCACTCACCCGAATACCGCAGACGTGGCCTTTTTTTTTTTTTGCTGCACTTATTTTTTTATTTTAGTTCAGGTACGCATTTATCAGAAAAGATGTATTTTCCTGTTATTATTTTAGAATAATAAAATAAAAGACACTTCTGCATTTCAGTGACATGAGGCGAATGTGTGTATTTTAGTTTCAAGAACCGCCGACAGTTGTCATTTGTCAACTAAAGAACAGGGGTCGATAACTCTTCCTTTTCTAAAAGTATGTGCAAATTAAAATTCTATTTTGCTACATTTTTATACAATCTTTCTGTACAAAAAAAAAAAATTACTCTTAAACCTCTATAAATGTTTCATGCTTTTAAAATTCTATTTTGCTACATTGACAAACAAATTATATTTTGGCATGTTTATACAATCTTACTGTGAAAAAAAAATTATTCTTAAGCCTCTATAAATGTTTCATGCTTTTAAATTTTGATATATGATTATACAATCTTGTGTAAGAAATTCTGCAGAAATAAGCAAGCTTTTTATTGGACGGTTTCTCCGCACACGGAATTATTTTAACCAATCAAATTGCATGTTATAACTAACTGCCGAGAATGTTCTCGGCGCCAAATTCCCTTTTCAGACCAGAATCCAGAAAGACGCGGAGTTGAACACACGTGGATTTCTCACTTGAATAGAGGCAGCGAAAAATTACTTTGTTGCTTCGAGACATTTTAATATGTAAACGTGGAGCAGAAAACATTATCATTGTAATTACCAATGCTCTTAAGTAGGGCGAATTTTTTTTTTTTTTTTATTACATTTTCACCCCAAACAAGGCAAATTGCCACTTTGGTGTAGGGGGCTACTATCAGGGGCAACAGCTACTGGGGTACTATGTAGGGATTTGGGCAGCAAGGTGTCGGTTCACGTTACACTTGAACTTCTGCACGTCAGTACTGTTGGGGAAGCAGGAACCTGGAATGGAATTCCAGAGTCTAGCGGTTCTGGGGAAGAAACTATTGGAGTAAAAAGATCTTTTTAATCTAGGGATCTCTACAGTGTGGGGGTGGGATTTAGCAGCCTGTCGGGTTTGTCGAGGGTGCACACGTCGTGGGGGCACAAGTGATTGCAGTTCGTCAGAGCATTCTCCACTAAAATACTTGTAGAAAAGGCAGAGGGATGCAACATTTCGTCGATGGGACAGAGGCTGAAGCTTAGATGCCAGTTCAGGGCCTATCAGGTTTGCGACTCTCTTTTGAACCTTGTCAAGGAGCGAGAGACTAGTAGCAGATGCACCAGCCCAGATGTGGCAGCAATACTCCATACATGGGCGAATGGTGGCCTTATAGAGGTACAGGATACTTTCGGGTGTTAGTAGTTTTCTAGCACGGTAGAGAGAGCCCACCTTTCTTGCAGCGGCCCTGGCAATGCCTTCAATGTAATTGTTCCAACTCATGTTTCCTGTGAACATTAGGCCAAGGAGTTTGAAAGATGGACTCTCAGATAAAGAGTCGTTGGCCATTGCTATGGGTGGTAGAGAGGGTTTCTTGTAATTATTGAATGAAACTAGTTTAGTCTTGGCAGCATTGAACGCGACCAACCACTTTTGTCCCCATTCCACTACAGATTGGAGGTCTTCCTCTAGTGTTTCTGCCATTTCTTTAGAAATGTGTTCATTCGTCTTCCTGTCGTGCCTGCCATAGAGTGTAGTGTCATCAGCATATATACCCATCTCAGAGGCAATGTTGTCGGGGAGGTCATTTATGAATATCAGGAACAATAGAGGTCCAAGGATAGAACTCTGGGGCACCCCCGCATTTATATCATATTGTTTAGATGTACGACCGTCGAGGACAACCTGGATTTTTCTCTTATCTAAGAAGGATTTAATTATGTTAAGTATTCTACCAGTGATATCGTATGATCTGATTTTACTGAGGAGACCCTCATGCCATACCCTGTCAAAAGCCTTAGATATATCTAGAGCTACCGCTCTGCCCTCCCCCGCGTTGTCCAGTGAATGGTATATACGTTCAGAGATCACAGTTAGGATGTCTGCTGTGGAACGGGCTTGTCTAAATCCATTTGTTTGTCAGTCAGTAGTTTAGCATCTGTAAGATGATGGACTAGAGCATGGTTAATTATGGTCTCAAATATTTTGGCAAAAAGTGGGAGGAGGCTAATGGGGCGATAATTTGATGGGTCTGTCCTTTCGCCAGAATTCTTGAATACTGGTACAACAGAAGCAGTTTTCCAACAGACCGGAAAGCAAGCTTCATTAAGGCATTTGTTGTAGAGTTTGGAGAGAACTGGAGCTACTTCGGCTGAGCACTTTTTTAATAGCACAGCTGGGATAAGATCGGGTCCACATGCTTTTGAGGTATCAAGGTTTTTTATGATAGCATGCACCTGAGCAGGGGTGGTTTTCAGATCGTCTAGTGTGGCGTCTGTCCGCATAGGAAAGTCAGGTAGGGGGTGGTTGGAAGGGTCCAGTGTGGAGTTTGAGGCAAACCGACTGGCAAGCATGTTAGCCTTGTCGGTTGCCGAGGAGACAACCTCGTGATTGTTGGTTAGTGGGGGAATTGTTGATTGCCCATTATTTACTACACTGTTGTAGATTTTCCAGAAGTCTCGAGTTCCTAGTTTTTGTGCTTCGATGCGCTTTTTAGTGGTTTCCGTAAATTCTCTCTTAGCTGTCGCTATTTCTTTCTTAACGCTATTTCTAGCTTCTATATACTTCAGTCTGTTTGAACTGGACTTATGTCGGTTAAACCTACGGTATGCATGCTGCTTTTGAGCAATGGCAGTTGCACAAGTCGACGTAAACCATTGGGGAGAGTGGGGCTTACTATAAAATTTCCGCATGGGAACATGCGCTTCGATTGCAGTTTTGAACCAGTCAGTGGTCTCGTTTGCACATTGTTCAGCAGGGAGAGAGAAAATATTTTTCCATGGAGCATCTCTAATTAGTTCCCTGATGGCTTCCCAGTCAGCCTTATTATAATATCTCGTTGTTTTGAGCACTGGCTCTTCAGTTTTGGGTCTAGAGTTTAGGGCGATTTCAACCATTATCACTGCATGATCAGCGTTCCCGAGTGGGCTGTGGGCCTTCGTTATGCAGTCATCAGGAACTGTGGTCAAAAACAGATCTAGAAGTGATGCGTGTTGTTCTTCCTGGTCAGGGAAACGGGTTGGAAACGTAACAATTTGTGATAGGGAGTGAGATCTAGCGAAGCTATGGGTTGTGCTGCCCGCTGCATCTGTGTGAGTAGAGAATCCAAGCCAGTTTTTGTGGTGGACATTAAAGTCACCAAACACATGTATTTGTGCGCTAGTGTCGAGGGTCAGTGCCGTGTCTATGCTGTCAGATACTTTGTTTATTATGGAGCAGTCCTGAGTCGAGGGAGAGCGGTAGAGAAAATAATAGTAGCTAATATTGTGTTGCATGTTTAGTCTAAAGCACATAAAGGCTTGATCATCTGTTTCTAGGTTTGTTTCTCTAGTCAAGGGAAGGGTATTACGAATGTAAACTCCAAGTCCGTGCATATGTCTGTCAGAGTCCTTACGGCAGAGTGGGAGATATCCAGGCATGTTAAAGTGGTTAGAAGGAATGGAGGAGTGTAGGTTAGTCTCACTTAGTGCTAAGATATCCGGGGTATTTGTTAAGAGAAATGCTTCAACATCAGCTAAGTTAGTTCTAAGCCCACGGATATTTGTGAATGAGAGCCTCAAGGGAGGAGGCAAGTTGAATTTGTTTGTCCCTAATCCTGGTTTAAGCTTATTTTTAGATTGTACTGTCGTCATATTCTTTTTTTTAAGAGTTTCGGTAAGGGGGAGCTAAACAAGAGGTTATGCAGAGCTTCAGACATGCATCACAAGTAGACCATCAGCTGACCTTTCTCCAATTAGGATTGTGGCCTCAGGAAAGCCCACCGGGGATGAGTGCAGGGTCCCTTTCCATGCGCGTCATGGTACTACAAACAACCCGATATTATTCAACTGTTGATGGAGCAGCCGCTCTAAGCGCTACCAAAGAGTTAGGGCTCCTGTACTACCAGTCAGGAACAGCAGCCAGGAACTGTCAATCTGGTACCCTCAACCCTTTAGAAGAAGGTCAACCCAATCTAATCGCTCAGTCATATCTTATACTCCAGCACTCCCAAATGTTCAGTTTTAGGGGTGGGGCGTGCTGGGAATGGGGAAGAACGGTGTTCATTGCCCTAGCCAGGAAACAAGATCTACCGCTGGGTGTTTCTGTCGAATCACTGAGATAGTGTCTCTGCGCTTGACTAATAGGCAAAGAAGGAGTATGGAAGCCGGGCGATAGACAGAGCCTATCTACTCCTTAAATTATATATTATATTTGCATGCTTGTGCAACAATTTGATGTCTGTCAAGACAAAATTAAGGTCTATGGTTTGACCTGCCTTGTTTGCCATTGGACTGATTCGAAGGACCTCTCGTGGATGCCCAGCTAGCGGTATCCATCTTGGAAGTCACCTCAACATCTCCAACCTGTGCACTACTTTGTCAGCGGGAATTCTACCCAGCCTTTCTCAAAGACAGAACTATTATTCCCTCCGGGAATGTTACCCGCCCATAGTGGCAGATAGCTGAAGATGACGCATCTTTTGCAACATGGACCTTTTTTTACTTTAATAAAATTTATGTTGAAGTCTTAAGTCTTTGTTGTAATTTTCTGTTTGGTTTTCTCCCATTCTGCCGAGGGCAAAAACCTTGTGAAAGAAATCTCACACTTGCTGTGAAAAAAAAAATCTTTCTGTAAAAAAATTATTCTTAAATCTCTATAAACGTTTCATGTTTTTTAAATTCTATTTTGCTACATTGACAAACTAAAATTCTATTTTGATACATTAAATCACTCATTGAAAAGAAATTAATGCCTTAAAATTATATTTTGGTACATTTTTTTATTCAATGAATGTTTTGATTTTCATATATTTTTCGTTATATATTTTTGCGTTGTCGTAAACACTTGTTTATATTTGAGGTTCATATAATGGCCACTAGATGTCATTTCTTTTTCGAAGAACAGGGATCGATAACTCGTCTCTGTTGCTTATATGTCACTGTCATGCAGAAGTGCCAAATAGAATAAAATGGTTAATTCATGTAAAATATTTATATGTAGGAATAAACGTTAATATTTATATGTAGCTATGGAGCATAAATAAATATATAAGATATAAAACAGGGGAAATACATCTTTCTGGTAAGTACGTACCTGAACTAAAATAAATTTTTAAA
This sequence comes from Euprymna scolopes, assembly GCF_053919585.1. Taxonomy (NCBI): domain Eukaryota; kingdom Metazoa; phylum Mollusca; class Cephalopoda; order Sepiida; family Sepiolidae; genus Euprymna; species Euprymna scolopes. The sequence goes on along the minus strand of NC_136487.1, from coordinate 84,724,892 downwards.
AAATAAGTGCAAAAAATAAAAATAAATAATAAATAAATAAATAAAATTTAATAAATTTCGTTCCAAGTTCTTTAAGTTTGATGGACGCGGACGATTTTTTAGCGGTGATTTGGCCAGGGTATTCCGATAGTCACTTTTACCCGAAAACTAATACTGTTTAAAGTTTTAAAAAATAATATATAATAGGTGCTAATGCACTTACTGATCCGCGCTATTTTTTAAATCGTATTTCCAAGTTTAATTAAAGTTTTATGATATGTGTTTTTTTTTTAATTCAATTGTAAGGTTAAAGTACAGAATAGGTACAAAACACCCTCCCCTTCCCATGTTAAGAATGGCTTTTTAAATAATAACGTTATTATTTCAGCACGGATCACTCTCTGCATGAGTACCTTTTTCTCTAAACTCACCCAGCTGAGCAACGTCGGGTAATTTACAGCTAGTTTGAAGCAATTCTTTAGTTCATGTTTGATAAAACAAAACAAAAAAAAATAATGCGTCAAACTCTGAACAAGTTTATAGTTTTCATGTATGAAATTATCTCCTTAGTCGTAGAATAGTGTGCTATTTTATTGTTTATTTTATAATTAAAAGAAAACAGAAAAAATAAGCCAGACGAAAAACAACTCACCTTTCCAATTTGAATGTCTCTATATCACATTATCTGCAGTATAGTACAAAGACGATGGATGATGACTTATACAAGCATAAAAAAAAAAGTAACTATGGTTTGTTATTGTGGATGGAGAAGCTAATTTGCATTTGTTTCCAACGTAAAATATTTAAAAACAAAATCAGTGTAAAATAATAAAAAAAAAATACCATCACGTGTTCTCTTCTTACGTTTTATAAACGAATAATTTAAAACATTCATACAATTAAGTTCTAAAAATATATAAAAAACAAAAACACAAAAAAGTGGCAGCTGTTTTTTAAAGTGTTTCCTTCAAAAGCTGTTTAACATGAATGTTGTTTGTTTTTGTTGTTTTTTGCTATTGTTGATATTCTCTCGCGCTGATATTATTTCATTTAATTAAGAGACAAGTGTTGAAACACTTCTAATCTTTGCTATGCAATTCTACAAGTATTTAACAAGCTAGGTCACCATTAATGCGTGTACGTATGGAAATATTGTATCGGAGCGATTTTCGTTTTTCGACATTTGTGGATATTAAAAAAAAAAACACGCACACACACCAAAATATTGTCATAATGTCTACAAAAAGGGATCGCGGGCAGAACTGCATTGCGGCGCCGTAAAGTAACTAAGGGCAGATAACTTCCAAGTTACTTCGCTATCAAAAATCGCTCACAATTCCTCTTAACAATTCTTACTTAATTTCCCCTGTCTTAATCGAGTCGATGCAACTAAAAATAATTTAAAAAAATAAAAAAAAGATAATAGTTAATAATTTTTTTTTTTTTTTTTTTAAATTCAATTTTCACCCCAAACAAGGCACAGTGCCACTTTGAAGCATGGGGCTACTATTAGGGACTTAATTAGCGGGGTCATTATGAAGGGAGAAGAGTAGAAAGATGCTTGTTAACATTACACTTGAACTTCTGCATATCATTGCAGTTGGGAAAGCAGATTCCCGGAAGGGAGTTCCAAAGACCCGCAGTTCTGGGGAAGAAACTATTGGAGTAAAAGGCTTTCTTGCACCTAGGGATCTCTACTGTAAAGGGATGAGACTTAGTAGCTTGTCGGGTTTGTCGGGGGTAGTTACGTCGGGGAGGTACAAGTGTTTGCAGTTCGTCAGAACATTCACCATTAAAGTATTTGTAGAACAGACAGAGGGATGCAATATCTCGTCGATGGGACAGAGGCTGAAGCCTAGATGACAGTTCAGGACCTATCAGGTTGGCGACTCTCTTTTGAACCCTGTCCAGGAGCGAGAGACAAGCAGCAGATGCACCAGCCCAGATGTGACAACAGTACTCCATACATGGGCGAATGGTTGCCTTATAGAGGTATAGGATACTGTCAGGCGTAAGTAGTTTTCTAGCATGGTAGAGGGAGCCAACCTTCCTTGCAGCAGCCTTGGCAATGCTCTCAATGTATCTATTCCAGTTCATATTCCCTGTAAAAGTTAGGCCGAGGAGTTTAAAAGAAGTACTTTCAGGCAATGTGTTCTTGGCCATTGCTATTGGTGGTAGAGAAGGTTTCTTGTAGTTATTGAAGGAAGCAAGCTTAGTCTTAGCAGCATTGAATGTGACCAACCATTTTTGTCCCCATTCCACTACGGATTGGAGGTCATCCTCTAGTGTTTCTGCCATTTCCTTGGATATGTGTTCATTTTTTTTTCCCTTCATATCTGTTATAGAGAGTGGTGTCATCGGCAAATATACCCATCTCCGAAACAATTTTATCAGGGAGGTCATTTATGAATATCAGGAATAATAGAGGTCCAAGGATAGATCCCTGAGGTACTCCCGCATTTATGTCATATTGTTTGGATGTACGACCGTCGAGGACAACTTTGATTTTTCTATTACTTAAGAAGGATTTAATTACATTATGAATTCTTCCAGTGATTCCATATGATCTAATTTTCGTTAGAAGACCATCGTGCCATACCCTGTCAAAAGCCTTAGAAATATCAAGGGCCACCGCTCTACCCTCCCCTGTTTTATCCAATGAACGGTATATACGTTCAGAAACTACAGTTAAGATATCTGCTGTTGAACGGGCTTGCCTGAATCCATATTGTTTGTCAGTCAGGAGTTTAGCAGCTGTTAGGTGCTGGACTAAGGCTTGATTAACTAAGGACTCAAATATTTTGGTGAAAAGCGGGAGGAGGCTAATGGGGCGATAATTTAGTGGGTCAGTTCTTTCACCAGAATTCTTGAAGACTGGTACCACAGAGGCGGTTTTCCAGCAGTCGGGAAAACAAGATTCATTAAGGCATTTATTGTAAAGTTTGGACAGAACTGGAGCAACCTCGGCAGAGCATTTTTTTAATAGCACAGCCGGGATGAGATCTGGTCCACATGCTTTTGAGGTGTCTAGGTTTTTTATAATAGCATGTACCTGAGAAAATTAAATAGATGGATAAACAAGCATATCTACCTACCTCCAACTAAGTTAGATATGACTTCAATTTATAATTTATCCAGGGGCACCCTGGATGGGTGAGCAATTTGCATCGCCATTCCTCAGTCAAGGTGCCAAACTTATTCCAAAGAAAGAGATAATACCTAGCACTGAACAGGATACTTTACTCTGATCCATAATTAAAATCCTTGCATCAGATTTTACAGTTCTTGTAAAGAAAAAATAAATTAATTGTAAAAAGTGCGATTGCAAATGTTAAGAGTGGAAGAAAATAAGTTCCAAGAACTTCTGCCATTATAAACCAGCAGAGCGTTATTACCGTCAACCAAGCATGTGTACATAATGTAATAATGCATAGAAGTGAAATCTGATCAGTGAGTATTAAAGACATGCTTAGTATGGAGAGAAATAATATGAGAAAAATATGATGGATGTATAATGTGAGTATTAAAGACATGCTTAGTATGGAGAGAAATAATATGAGAAAAATATGATGGATGTATAATGTGAGTTTTAAAGACAGGCTTAGTATGGAGAGAAATAATATGAGAAAAATATGATGGATGTATAATGTGAGTTTTAAAGACAGGCTTAGATCTGATGAGCTCAGAGGAAGATTAAATCTGGACTGTATAGAGAAATGTGTGCAGAACAGGAGACTTTGGTGATATGACCACATTTAAAGAGTGGATTAGAGTTGCTGTGTTAGTAGATGTAAAGCAGTTGAAATAGCAGGGTCAGTTCACAGAGGAAAGCCAAGGTAAACATGTGTAACTCTCGCTTCCCTAATTTTGTCCTTTAGTTCTGATATTCATGCTGTTTTCTGGGTCAGAATCTATTCCGTCTAACATTTATTTTGTGCAAGATTTTGACCATAAAGTAGTAATTTTTTAGCTTCTTACATCAAGTTGCTTCATACCTTCTCTTGGACCGATTTTCATAAAAGAAAAATAAATAAGGCTGTACTTATGAGAAAGAGGAATAAACAAAATTCTGGTTAGAGATTAGTTAGAGTTTGGAAAGCAATTTCTAAAATCCCTTCAACACATACTGGCATCTAAAATGGACATTAAACCAAATATGAGCATGCCAATGATGTGTCATTAGACACGAATTAAGCAAGATTCTCTGAATTTTAATTTCTTCTTAAGACCCCTTAAGCCCTAAATTTTAAACATTTCCAAAATCAAAATTATGTAATGGATTTTGATCAAAATTGAAATAATGATTCTAGGCATAAGGTTTATGAAAGCAGAAAGGAAAAAGGTTGAAACTTTTTCTCATTAACTCCTCTTAACTCTTGGTTCACCACACCAATTCTCAATTCACCGCAACAATTCTCAATGTTTCTTTTCTCATTATAGTTGGCCAGCACAAAAGTCTTTTCTCTTTCCATGATTCATTTGTTTATTCACCTAAGCAGTAGTACTTTTCTTCTTCTTCTCTCAATTGACAACAAACTCACTAAAACAAGACAACATCCAAAACATGAAATGCGCTTGTCAAACAAAAAATCCATCTTTTAATGCTGCCATCATGAACATCCAATAGCACCTAAATTTGCATGCATATTGTTTCTGTATCAAAAGGGTTCTAAGTGCTTCTTTACAGTGGGTACGTACCAACCATGGCCGCTTATTACTATAACTCTTCACACCGTCATTACAGTTTAGTAGCATTATCTATTGATTTTAATCTTCATAAGGGAACGTAAAAGTGATGATAAATTGTTTTGTTTGGAGGAATTCATTTAATCAATCCTTGGACAGGGATTTTTCTAGTTGTCTTATAAGTTTAGATTTTCATCATACAGGTACTATATAGATTTTCTCACACACTTCCTTTCAGGGTCTTGCCAGATTAAACACTTTGCGGGAACATTAATTAATAATTCATTAGTACACCCCTAACCCACTAATTGTACACCTACTATGTCTCTGAGGAATGTGAAAAAACTCAAATACGAGAATAATTAAATTAATATATGAATAATGTTTAATGCCTTGCAGGAGGGTAATAATGAGGACAGTGAAATCATTAACAAAAAAGTGTATTATGAAAAATTATGTTATAGAAGTTCACATTATGATTCTGTAGCTATAACTGCCACAAATCACTGCCTCCAATGCTTCGTATAACTATATTTATTGTCTCTGGGTAATATAAAAATATTATAAAAAAATAAATATAAAAATTTCTAATTCCTGTAGCATGGTGGAGGCCTCTAAACAGATGTCTGATCATTTTGAAGCCAAACTCCTCAGAGGTTTTTCTGCCAGCTATTTCCTTCTATGATGCAACTACTGCTACACATCAGCCTAACTTCTAATTTGATCTCTGATGGAAAATTTCATCTTTTTGCTTAAACTGTTAGAATGATAGAAGCATGATCAAGGGGAGTAAACCCCTCTTCTTCAGGTGGAGTTACCTCCTCTCTTTTACCTCTGTTATGTGAGTTCTCATGTGGAAACATGAGAATGGGACTAGAGGGCTGCTGGCAGGCGCCAAGAAAGAAGGATCCTGGAGATGGAGATACATTACTCCTGTCTATGATAGTTGTGACACATAAACTCAAGTAATAACGGACTAAGACTGATAGATGTAATTTGTATCATTTTATGTGTTGCCTTCTTGTAAATAAAATATCTATGTCAAGTCAACTGTAGGCTATCCTTATTTCTTCCACTACTTTCTTCATCCTTGTGTTACACACATATTTGGGTTTCGGCATAATCTTCTGTAAGGCATTAGTAATGCTGTCACCCCCATTCATGACACTAACCTTATATGAAATTTTTATGCACACAATATTTAATATTGCTACATATTTGATTTTTTTTTAAAATTTATTAAGATTTAAAATGATGCCTCATCCAAGAGATTTCTCTGAGGCAAGCTCAAGTTAAGATGATTCGAATTAGCAAGTGTGAAAATTGAAGATTTGAGGCAAACATCGTAGAGTTAACAATGGCTGTCTCATTGCAAGAAGATGAACTTTATAGTCTTATGGATTTTAAAATTTGATTATCTCCCCTGCATGGTAATACACAAGCTTTATTATTTATACTGCCATATTACAAAGCAAAAGGGATTCACAAAAATTATAAGGAAGGAATTAGAAAGAGTGTAGTATAGTTAGATATTGAAGAGGAAAAGAGTGTACCTGCGAATAAATCTACCCCCCCTTTTTTTTTTTTACACAAGCAATTTCAGTTTTTCAAGAAGTTCCACCTATTCAGAGTAATTTATTTCATATTTTCTAGAATGTTGTAAACATTTTGAAATTTTCCTGGGAGATTTCAAACGTAAAAGGATTCAAACCTACAGCTGTGACAAACATTAAATGCTTACTTGAAACTAAAAGGTGACAGAGACCCACAAAATTTATCTATTTAGACTGGAAAGCATATGTGTGTACTGCTTTGTCTTATGTACCTAAACCCTTAGTCACAAAAATCTTAAATAAGATCATCTCCATCTATAACAAGAAGCAGAGTAAAATAAAATTTTGCTGGATACTGAATCATATTGGCATTTGTGGAAATGAAAAAACAGATAAAACAGCAAAAGAATCACTGGAGATGATACCTTCCATGCAGTGATCTTCGACCTTCTATAAACAGGATTAAAAAAATAAAGTGGCAAGAATCTTAGGATGAAAGTAATAACTTACACAAATTTTTTTCCCCAGGCTAAAAAAAAAAGGCAAGAAGAAAAGTTGTAGCAACCAGACATTTTATAGGATGTACGCACATTACTCGCAAACAATTATTGGAAGGTGAAGAGTCTTCAATATATATATATATCATGTTAAGAATCTTACACAGTCTAATATTTATCAATAGGCTGTCAGAAGTTGTAACAAAGCTGAAGGAAATACTACAATTCGAAAAATCTAAAGGACCTGTTGAAAGACATAAATCCAACCAAAATCTTAGACTTCATCAAAGAAGTTGAACTGTTCAAAAGAAATTCTATTTAAAGATTTATAAAATTTTATTTTTTCAAAACTAATATAAAACAAGTGAAGCATGCATGGTCCCCCATGAGTGCACTGTGAACGAGGCATAAAATAATGACCAAGTTAAGCATTTGCCCCCCCCCTCCATTTAGCCCCAAAAGTCCTCAGGGGGCATCAAATCCTGGGGAAAATGAACAAACGGTGCAGTTTTAGGTCTTAACATATGTAAATTTGAGTTCTGCACCATGCAAAAAAAAAAAAATGAAGTCCATCATTCCCCCCCCCCCTGCCATTTAGCCCCAAAAGTCTCCAAGGCCTTAACATATTTAAATTTGAGTTCAGCTCCATGCAAAACTGCTGAATGGACATACACAGAAAATTTGGGACAAATATGGTTAGATAGTCCCAAAAATTGAGTGTTTTTATTAGCCTTAAAAGAGCCCCTGGGGCACACCCAAGAGTTATCATAAATATAGACAAACAAAATTATATAGAAATCAGTTAGTTATAACTTTTCAGAAAGTTTTATAAAAATCCTAGGCATCAATTTGTTTTAATTAGCACAAAAGGGTCAATTTTAGCCATTTTAAGCCGAAAAGCACGCCGAAGGAGGGGGTACTGGAGTTTTCCCGGAAAATCTGTTCTTTTTTACTCATATCATGTTTAATGTTTGCGCAAAATTTCAAAAAATTCCAAGGTGTAGTTATTGAGAAAAGTATGGAGAGATGAACAGACAAAGAAGAATTTACAGGTCCACCCTCCTTTTGTCAGGGGGGAGGGGGGCAATAATTATCCTATCTTAGGATTTTATTTGACAACTTTATTTGACATTGAATAACCCTTAGATGATTGATGTGCTATAAACCAAACCAAACCTTACATTCAAAAACACATACTAGTAGCGTCTATGGTATTTTGATACTATCGACACTTCTCCAATGAAAATAAAAGTATTAGAAAGTGGAAAAAAAAAAAAAAAGAACACAGGTATAGGAAATGAGTTTAATACAAAGATATATAAAGGCAGCTGAAATAGGATTGTTAATCAACTATAACAAAAAGCAGAAATAACTTGATCAGCAGAACAAAGGTGTAGAAAGTCAATGAGGAAGAAGTTGTTCATCAAGGCACACAAGGACAGCTGAAACAAGATTGTTAATCAAGATGTGGCAGGTGACTTAGACAGAAGATCAAACATAAGTCACTATATTTAGAGTTAGTTTTGTGATAGTTTATAATAGTTAGGAACAGTTTACCGACGGTCTTAAGTTTGTGACACTTAAAGACAGTTTTCCAGTTTGGGACAGTTGAAGGTAGGTTGTGGCTCGGAGCAGATCGAAATGAGCTGACGTCAACTGATGACAAAACGGCCTTGCCAGACTATGCAGATATTAACGTTTAGTGTTTAGCAGGTCGTTTCTCATCACACGCACACACACAGCCCAACTTACATTTACAGAATGTATCAGAGTTTGTGTTTCCTTTTGTTTCTTTAGTGCTTTGTATTTTTATACTTGTGAACCCATACTTGCCTCCTCAGCAGTTGCCAATGTCAGAGACAATATGGACAGAATAGAAGATGAAAGGAAAGAAGATCACAAGCACAGTGTTGGAGTCAATGATTGTTGTCGAGCTGGGGATCTCAGTATAATCATTTTTTTTTTTTACAAGGGAGTCATCACTTATCCAGACCTGAAGGCCATTTGAAGATAAGGGTTAATGAGTATAAGATGGTAGTGTAGTAATCATTAATGGTGTAAGTTTGGTAGAATTTGATTATTTAGACGAACAGTTCAACAAGAACTTGTTTATATTGGACTTGAAGGCTATGGTATTGTAGTCGGTTGGGAAGCAAACTAGCGGAACAGTGTTCTACAGGCGAGCAATTCTAGGAAAGAAGGTTTGTTCATGGAATCTGTGCTTAGATTTAGGCACAGATAGAGAGTGGGAGAAATTGTTGATAGTGGTTGTAGCTAGTCAAGTGTTTTTTGTGAAAGTTTGGCAAAGGCGGAACCATAGATTGGAGCTCAGACGAGCACTTGCTATGAAAATAATGATAGAGCAGAGACAGACTCACAATGTCTCTTCTGTGGGAAAGAGGTTGCAGGGACACACTGATTTTACTTCAATCGCCAAAGTTAAGCAATGTTGAGCCTTGCCATTTGTATATGGAAAGATGACAAAACTTGTATATGGAAAGATGACAAAACTTACAAACAAATATAGCACTGAAGAAACGTTTTGCAAGTATTTCAGTATAACCTGCTAAGCCAACGTATTGACATAATGGAAGAATTTTAATGCATACTTGACACCATCTTCAAGTGTCTTCTGTCTTTCCATATAGGTGATTCTCAGTAGAACCTGACGTGAAGATATTTCACCCTACAAGTAAACCCTGACCAATATTAAGAATCACATAGTGTTCAATGTCCAAAATAAGATCCCCTTGACACAGCTAGACACTAGTTTATATGAGTGATGCATCTTGTCCTAGCAATGTTATCTGTGATAAGAGCACTTAGTTGCATACTCCAACAGACCACATGAATTCTAGTCCTGAAATCCTACAAGGCAATGGAAAGATCACAAGAAAGGTAAACTATAACATAGGTCGGTGGTCAATTGAGGAGAGGAAAATTAATGTTTTTTAATATTTTACTATTGCAACGTTTGTGAAGTAGAGAAGAACTTTAATTGAATCCTTGGATATCTATGTATCTCATATAGAAATCAAGTGTTAACCATAGAAAGGAGTTCCCTTTTATTTTCAGATCTAACTCAAGCGAAAAAAATAATAGAAATGTATGAACAACTTCCCCCTCCCAGGTGGAAATTCTGTTCTCAATCATGTGGTGAAGCGTTCAGGAGAAAAAGTATGAAATTCATTTTTTTGTTGTTGTCGTCTTTTTTTTTTTTAATTTCATTATATAAGACTAAATATTCTTTAGTGGGACAGTGATACTTTGACCACAGTCAAAATAATAACAGGGACAAAGAAGAACGGAATGAATAAGGAAGGAACAAAAAAGGAGGTTATGGGTAAAAAAGAGTGCTGATGAGGCAGGGGGGGGGGGTAAACGGCTAAGTGGAAAATCTGATGAATCTACCTTGTTTTAATTTGACACAAGCTATTTCAGTATTCCAAGAAAGTCTGCCTATGCAGCAAAATGTTAAGATCATTTAGTAATGAAGAATGTGCAGTGGCTTGGTTTAAAAAAAGTAAAGCTATTGGTAGTGACTTCCGTGAATTACATAGTCAGTTGTCATTATGTTTGAAAGGAGATGCACAGGCGTTCTACTTGAAGATGAAAAAAAAACAATGACCAATTAAATTGGATAAGGAATAAACTCAGTTTGCTGATAGAAACTCAGTTCATTGATGGAAAATTTACAGCTGACAGAAAAGTTACGTGCGAGTTACATACATAATTGAAGTAAATACGTAGCCATGTATACCAGTGTGAACTTATACTTGTGTGCATTCACTACACAGGCCATGATCATTCTTTCATTGTCTCCACCCGAATCTGGTGCTTGATTTCACATCAGCCATAATCATGTAGTCTTGGACATTGCTGTGACATATGTATTTATTTTCTAAAATTAAAACTCTCCATTTTAAAACATGTAACAATGTTTCATAGTGGGAGGATCCACCGATTCTTTAAAATAATAGAATTGCAATCAAAACAACATACCGTTTGCTTAAAATGCTGAGACTGACAGAATCAAAAACATTCTTCCAACCAAAGGCAAACACCCTGTCAGCAGGGCCCAAGGGCTGTCTCTGAGACTGACAGAAATCAAAATCTATCCGTCTGTCTTTCTCTGTCTATATATAAATATCAATTGGATTACACTGTAGACCACTTGAAATTTATCAGCTGTTAATCTATAGACTGACTGACCAAGATGTCTATGAGGAGAAGTGAACATGACTTCTATAGAATCTAGGTGAGTGTTTCATGAAGGAAGCCATTCTTCTTTTAAATGTGCATCAGTGTTTGCGGAACAAGAGTTTCTTATCAGACAAAAGACAACTTCTGCTAATAATGTTAATTTACTCCTTCCTCAGACACTCAGACTCATCTAAACCGCCATCAAAGAAAACTACAACAACAAGCAAAAAGGGGAAATCACTCTAAACAGACTTCCTTTTATCTATAGACAAGAGGAGACAACTTAACAGATGGCCAACCAGGGTGTCTGTTAGGTGACGTAGACATAACTTCTATAGAAACCCGATTTGCTTTTAGCTTCTCAGCATGTGTCACTGCTTTTAAGAAGTGATTACTTTTTCCCAGTGGAGAAAACAAATTCTAGGTAGTCAAATTCAGAATTAGATATTTTTCCCAGCGTCATTTGTAACATGCATCTTCATATCAGTTTTGAGAGAGTGGAATTGGAAAATATAAAATTGACCTTCCGACAAGCATTTCCTGAAACCCTATCTGTCAGACTACAACAGACATTAAATTGTTGACTATAATTGCAAGAGCAAAAGTATTGACAGCGAGTACAGCTGAAGGCTACGATATAGTTACAGTGATATTTATAATGGCTTAGTGTGACCTGCTGCATCAGGAGAAACATGGCAAGGGGCTGCTAAAAAGACCAAACGAAATACTACTGAAGAGATAGAGTTGAGAAATGTGCTAGGGATTATCCAGAAAATGGATCAAAAGGACAAGATATCAGTGCTAGTCTTCTCCTGTAGCATAATTTATATGCGGAATACCCATAGACAAGCATCTATGCTGATGAGTTATGGCGTTTAGCCTTTACTGACAGGGAGTTGTACTTGGATGAGAGTGGATGCAGGTTGGTGCTAGTAGACATAATGATCAGTAGCACATTCTGTTCATGTTGTGTTACCATCATTTACACGGACAAATGCAATGGTCTGATGATGCATGGAGAACCACTAGCACTTTAACTGCTATTGGGACTTAATGTGATAAAAGTATTAGGAAGTCTTGTTGTAGGTTCGATGGGATTAGTGCAGTTTGAAAAGATTGGAGTGTTAGAATTAGTGATGGAACGATTGCAATACTTTTCCCTGATTCCGATACAATTATCAATCGCATTCTAAATTCCCGATTCCAATTCTTTTTAATGTCTCTAAATATTTAGCTATGCAGTTACAGTTATATATATATATATATATATATATAAATCTTTGCACTCTCTTAAAAACCCATGTAATATGTGCATATATTTTCACAAACATAAAAGTACACATTTAAGCTTTTACTGGTAGTTTAAAATGAATAAATATTTATTACTTTATCATTAACAATAGCAATCAAAAATTAAGTTTTAAAAATAAAAAAAACAATTAAGAAATCGTTTTTGGCATTGGAAAAGAAGCAAAATTTTTCCAATTCCAATATCTCTAAAAGTTTCGATTTATTTTCAATTCCGATTAATCGTCCCAACATTAGTTAGAACACAGTGGTTATAGAGATCAGGATATTGATATAAATTGTTGGCTTATATCATATCCATACAAAAAACTAGGGTCTCTTCATGTTTTAATTCCTTTAATGTTGATAACGCACTAAAGCCATGGTATATCCAGTGATAAACTAAAGAAAACTCAAGCATCATATAAACACATCCATGGTCAATTGCGTAAACAGTAGCAGAATGCATCCACATTGAATCTCAGAAGAAGATCCAAATCAACAAGATGACAGTGGCTAAGTGGTTAACAACACGGACTGATAAACTAAATGTGCCAAGTTCAAATCCAGTTTGTTCTACTTAAAATTTTATTTAGGGATGTTGGCAACATTCATGAGGTCCCTCCTGTAAGTACCTGATGTCTTTCTAGAAATAATTCTAACTAGAAAGATACTGGGAAATAAGAATAATCATCACTACCACCAATAACAATAACAACAATAAGCAACAACAAGATATTATGGCCACGCTAGAACATGCAGCTATTTTTTTTTTAATTTTGTTCATCCCCAAACAAGGCATATTGCCACTGAAATGTAATGGGCTACTGGAATAGGGACCAGATTTATAGGAGGTGTGACTGAAGTCATTAAATGTTGAGGGGGGGGAGAACAAAGGATAGACGACGAAAGAAAATGAAGTTAGGTTTAGCAAGTAATAAAAGGACTCATCAATGGACAATGGATAGGAATTTGTTCTAAATGCAAACAAAGAGGAATAAGGGTAGAGTTTAATTCAGGGTGTGGCAAGTGACCGGCTGACTGAATGACCAATAGGTAGAGAACAATGGGCCAGTAGGCATTTTGAGGAGAGAGTTACTGTGAGTCAGGGGACCAGTAGAAACAACACTTGACAAGAGAAAGGGGGAGAGGGTCAGTTGGATGCTTAGTTAGTTGAGGCCTGAACTTCAAGGTGGGCAGTTGGATTTTGGATACAGTCAAGAGCAATTGGTTGCTTGGAGGCTCCCCAAGGGAGATGTGAAGATAAACTGATGGCAAAAGATGCACCAGCCTCGACAGGACGAAGATGTTAGGGTTAGCATATAGAGGGTTGATGAGGACACACACACCCGTAGTTCAACCAACATATGTGAAGCATCAGCATCTGTGATTTTCCTGCAGTTGTTTCATTTTATTTTTATAATTATGGACCCATGCATCCCCATCGATGGATACCAGTGAGAAAATAAGAGGATGAACAAAAAATCCATGGCACACAATGTCTGGGCTGGCGACTTATCTTTGGGGTCATGTAGTGTCACAGAGGAACACTTAGATGAGAAGAAGGGTAGCAAGATGTTTATTTACATTACATTTAAATTTCTGAGTATTGTATGATTACGGACTTCCAAAGGCAGACTGTCCAAGCAAAGAACATTTCAGAATAGAAAATCTTCTAGCATCCAGGGACCTCTACAATGAAGGAATGGGATTTTGCAGCTAGTCAAGTGGATCAGGGGTATTTTCATTAAGGAAACATAAAGGTAATAAGTTCATTGGAGCACATTCTGTAAAAGCATAAGGAAACAACACTGCAGCGATGTAACAGTGAGAGACATATTAGGTTAGAACTTTTTTTTTTTTTTTTTGCATTCTGTCCAAGAAGAAGAGGCTAGTTCAGATGTGGCAACAATACTCTGTACATAGTTGGGAAAAAATGTGACTTCCCTTGAGATGAGGTATTATGATTCCAGAGATTCATAATATCATCACACAAAGCACTGCGTTCTTCTTACGTAGGTTTTTCTGGCAACTCTTATGGATACAGTAACTCACAGGTGAAAAGAAGAGGCTAGGGATCATGAGATGAAGTGTAATACTATAGTCGTCCATCTCTCCCCATTAGGAAGTGATTAAAAAAATAAAGAGAAAAGTTGTCAGAATTTAAAAAAAAAAGAGAAAAGAATTATAATAGGGAATGATTCACCAAGATACAAAAAAAAAGTGGTCAGAACTGGGATGGGTGGTCAACTGAGAGTAACTAAGTTATTTTCTGCTTATTAGTCACTATTAGACAAAAAACAGACATAGGATTTCCGATTTTGAATCAATAAATTTAGGAGTCAAAGTTAGTTTATAGACAGTTTTCAGTTTGGGAGAGTTTATGATGGTTAGTGGCTCAGAAGTCCCCCAAGAGAGATCAGAGAGATTGGAGTCAGACGAAAATGGATCAAGCTAAGAAAATAATCTGGGGGCCCACCATGAATAAACAGGCAACAACAGACATCAGCTCAAAATGTGGCTGGCTGATTGACAAGGGTGTCACTGAGATGGTTTTACACAATAAAGAACAGATTCAAGTCAATGATCGGTACAGTTTACATGTATTGGTTGGATGATTATTAAATTATGTAAATAAACCAGTGAATTGAACATCAGGGAGCATGAGACACCACCTATGTTGCTGAGAGTCTTATCACAGAAAAAACAAGGCAGCTGTTAAGTCGGTTACATAGGTATGTGAAGAATACCAATTTTTTTTTTTTCTTCACTCAGCATGAATTTGCTGGAGACGGAAAATTGGAGCTACTCAGAATTGTGGATGAAAATCATGCATCTTGGTATCTGTCATTTCTGATACTCATAGATGCGGTCCAATGCATTTTTCATTTGGAAAACAATAGCACTTCAGGATTGCGAGAGCATGATTCACCAGATGGAGACCATGTTTCGTGAGTATGGCTCACCCTGTGAGGTACTTGTGAATATTAATATTGCTTTTTGGAGTAGATAAATTAATATTTTTTAAGAGTAAATGACAATATCCATGAATCATTTAATTCCCAAATCATTGAGAATTTATTTTGGCAAATATATTTAGGTTCATATTCGGATTCCATATAATTACTATGACCAAAATTTGTGAGTAAATCTGTTTTATTTCTTTTTATTTCAAATAATTGATACGAGATCGTTCAAACATGTGACTGTCTAAGGAGAGTGAAACTTGTTGGAGTCCATTGAAGCCGCAAGTTGTAAAGCAAACACAGCAGTCAACTCACCAGTTGTAGTTACTCGTCATGGACTTCTATTATTATACCTAACAGAGTAAATCTATTCTATACTTCATATCTGTGTACTGTCTTCCATAACACAACAATAATACAGTAAGAAATATTTCAGATACTTCGAGCCGAGTGTCTGAATGCCAACAGGAATCAGAGAGAAATAACACAAGATTCTCTTTTGTCATCGGCATTCAGGCAATCATGAGCAGTTGTGCTGGTGGGCATAAATAATAAAACCGCAGTACTCTATAATTAGATGTCAAACAGAACTTGAAGATTGATACTTCTGGAATATTTTGAAACCAAGAAACAGTACAAATAAGAACTGAGAGTTAATTCATCAATAGGTTACATATGATAGTGTTAAGTTCATAGTTCGTTTTCTATGCAAGAGTTATGTCCATTGGTAAAAAATTTTTTAAAAACCCTAGTTAAAAAAAAAAAAATCTTTAAATTCTTTAGTGAACAAGTTACCCCCTACAGATCTCATTCTAAACATGGAATTTTGTGGAAACTTTTGTACAAAGACCAGATTTCTTTCTAATTTGCTCTCCAAACACACTGCAGGCAACATCAGCACTTTTAAATGAAAAGACGGCATAAGAAATGTAAGTGTTTACATTAGCTTTTGACATGAGTGATTTGTGCATTTTTATTGCATGGGAACAATGTATTTCTGGTTCATTTATCATCCTCCCACAGCAGGAAGAGGTGACACAATGTTTGGAAAGTAGAGTTGAAGAACCAGCACCCTAGACAAAGGGCATTCCGACCTACAAAAAATGCCTGGGCAGCCACGTTGGCATTTCTCAGGGTGGGCATCTTAGGTGATTAGCAATAAACTAACGTCTTCTAAAAGGGAGATGCACCTCCTAGAACTATGCAGGGCCAGCAACATCCCACAGTCAAAAGGTTATTTTAAAAACAGCCTAAACTCTGTTGGCTTTGATGCAGTTGAACAAAGTAATTCTGTATATAATCTTACTCGTCTAGTTTTACCATGTTTATAACTTGTTGTAGGCAAACCATTAATAAATGAAATGTCTTTGCCTACTACAGGCTTTTAAACTGCCTTTTACATTTTCTTTACATGAACAATTTGTGCATTTTTATTATATGGGAACAATGTATTCCTATATTATATTGTTTTTATAGCTTATTGTAGGCAAACTATTAATAAGTGAAATGTCTTTGTCCACTACAAGCTTTTAAACCACTTTTACTTGCCACGCATGAACACAGCCAATATAAGATAGTGAATTTTAGCAAAATTTTAAGTGACCAGAGAATTTAAATGGAGTTGATATGCAGAAAAGAAGAATTTGAAAAAAGCCATGAAGATGGATACTTCAGTTAGTAAAATAGAAAACAACACATTTTTTATTTTTGTTGCTCAAGTTTTGTTATCAACATTTTATTTATTTACAGTATCTCATTTGAGTTTGCTTGAGATGGAGAGGAAATTCTATTTGTGCACGGCAACCCAGGCAGAGAGAACCACGGGACCCAATTTGAAGATCTGCACAGAAACTGAACACGTTTAGAATAAACAATGAAAAAATGGTAAAATCTTTAAAAAAAAAAAAAAAAAAAAAAAAATATATATATATATATATATATATATATATATATATATGTATGTATATAAAGTCACATTTTTTTTTCATTCACTGGTATAATTTATCATTGGCATTGCAATACACCCTCAGACTTACGTAAGTAAATATACATAAGTATTATACTGATTCTTTTTTTTTTTTTTTGCTAACGTTTAAGTGAGTAATATCACAATACAAAACGATTTATTCAGTTTACTGAGCTGAGATTATATGAAGAATAGCACAAAGTGAAAAATGAGACTCTTACAGGATCCAAACCTGTGCCTCAGAAGAGGGCTCACTTAATGCAACTTATGCAAGAATTTCATTCATTGACTTTGTGGTATGATTTGTTACTTTGCAGCCTCAAAAACTAAATAAATCATTTGTGTAGTATTTTTTACCAATGCAAATATTAGCCTAATGGAAAAAAAAAGCAACATGATACAAAATGGGAAATAAATTCCAATGTATGTGTGTGTGTGTGTGTATATATATATATATATATATATATATATATATATATAATATGTTAAAAGTCCACGTATGCTTCTAGGATAGTGATTTAAAGGTTATGGGGGTTTTTTGAAGCATGAAAAACGATGTTACTTTTTGTATTTTATTGTTATTTTTTATATTTCAAGCGGATCTCCGCTCTTGGTCACAAAAAAAGTATCAAAATGAAAAAGAAACACACAGACACTACCACCGCTACACCTCAAACTTTGGCCCTCAACCCTGACAACATTTATGAACTAGCGAAATCCCTTAACATCTCACCCCCTGGTAGACCCATAATATCAGGTGTTGGCATCCTAACAGAATATATCTCTGGATATATAGATAAAATTCTAACCCCCGTATTACCCAACATCCCTAGCTATATTAAGGACACCACACATTTCCTCAACACTATTAGACAAATCGAGAATCTTTTACAAGAAATTATTTTAGTCACATTAGACGTATCAGCTCTATACACTAACATCCCTCATGATGAGGGAGTAGAAGCCTGTAGAACATTCCTCCTTCACAATAATTTCCCCAACGACAAAATAGAAGACATTTGTAAGCTTATATACTTCATCCTCACACATAACAATTTTAAATTTAACAATCAAAATTATTTTCAAATAAAAGGAACCGCCATGGGCACTAAAATGGCCCCTAGCTATGCCAACATTTTTATGCATATGCTAGAAACCAAATTCCTTGAAAATTTCCCCCCTCAAACCGTCCCATTATTACCAATAGATTGATGATATTTTTTTAATATGGCCACATGGACTAACAAACCTAAAGAATTTCTACGAATACATCAATAATTCACATAACAATATAAAATTTACCATGTAACATTTATACAACTCCATCCCATTCTTGGACATCACTATCATATCCCATAATAGACTATACGTCCCTCTACATTAAACCCACTGACAATCAGACATTCCTCAATTTCTATAGCAACCATCCATTAAACCTAAAAAAATCTATCATTTACAGTTCATGCATACAAATAAAACGCATCTGCTCCGACCCCCTAGACTACATACACCATATCACAAAGCTTACGCAAAAATTCATCAATAATCAATATCCATTAAGTATATTAAACAAGCCATAAAAAAAACTAATAAAATTGACAGATCCCGTCTTCTCCAGTACAAACAAAAAACATTAACAAACGCATCCCAATGGTTTTCAACCACGGCCAACACATGCATAAAATTACAACGCACGTAAAAAAAACTTACAACAACCTAAAAAATAACTCCACTATTAAGTCTATATTTCATCTGCCATCAATTAATGCGATCAAACAACCACCCAATCTCTCAACCATACTCACCTGCAAACATACAACAAAATGGCAATTATAGATGCAATAAACCGCGATGCCTTATATGCATACACTTAAATACCACACCACTATTCAATATACCTGAATGTAACACTCACATAAAAGCACCGCGTCTAACATGTGACAGTTCTAATGTGATATATTACATATACTGCGCCATTTGCAACAATGGAGGATATATTGGCAAAACTCTGACACGTTTTTGAATCTGCCTAAACAATCATAGGACAACAATCAGATAAAAATCCACCACCTAAAAATCAACCACTTCAATTTACCTGGACACACTATAGACAATTGCCTCCTGATAGACTCAAATTTCCCATCAACAATAATACGAAAACAAAAAGAAATACAATGGATCATCCGACTAAACACTCATAAGACAGACCTTAGCCAACTTAAATTCTACAAATACTTCAAAAAATAATTAAGTAACACAATCACCTACTCATACATATATATTAACCTGTTCTATATTGATTTCAATATGTATATTACATCTTTTCGTTTTATAGCTAACACATTATTCTCTTGTTATTCTTATTATTACTTTATCTTTATTATTATATTATCATCATCATCATTACTATTATTTTCGTTATACCTAACCTTCTATCTACACCATTTTCCTATATATATATATATATATATAGATATTTACATCTATATTTACATTGTTAACTTCATATCCCTACTTATTCACTCACTTTATTTTATACATGTCTTTAAATAGTAATTGATATTTGACTATATAAGTATGTGCATATGCGCCTATATATGTATGTATGTGTTTATATGGGGAAGTGTATACATATAAAACCATATATGTACAGATATATTTTTTATATATATGTGTATATATATGTGTATGTACGTTCCTGCCCATGTAATGCATAATTATGTTGATGTGCACATCTTTGTGCTGCCTTACATGCTCTTGTATTTTGTTTTATGCTTATATATTTGTATATGTATATATATGTGTATATTCTATATATATATATATATGTGTGTGTGTGTGTGTGTATATTCTATATATATATATATATGTGTGTATATTCTATATATATATATATATATATGTGTATATTCTATATATATATATATATATGTGTATATTCTATATATATATATATATATATATATGTGTATATTCTATATATATATATATATATATATGTGTATATTCTATATATATATATATATATGTGTATATTCTATATATATATATATATATATATATGTGTATATTCTATATATATATATATATATATATGTGTATATTCTATATATATATATATATATATGTGTATATTCTATATATATATATATATATATATATATATATATATATATGTGTATATTCTATATATATATATGTGTATATATATATGTGTATATTCTATATATATATGTGTATATTCTATATATATATGTGTATATTCTATATATATATATATATGTGTATATTCTATATATATATATATATATATGTGTGTGTGTGTGTATATTCTATATATATATATATATATATATATTCATGCGTATGTGCTTATGTGTATATATGGTATGTGTGCATGCATATATGTATGTATATGGGTGCACGTATGCATGCCTGGACCTGTACATGTCATTGTATGCATATACATGTGTATGGATATATGTGCGTGCATGCATGCACTTCTGTTTATGCATATTATCATTTATATATGCATTATATGTATGGGGTGTGCATATATTATATACATATGGTCATTGAATATGACTGTGTATTGGTATGTATGCGTATATATGGGTGTTAATTGTGCATGCATATATATATCTGTACCCTTATGCACATGTTTTTTATGTAAAAGCTACTATTGGTCTATGGTTTAAATATAAATATTATTATTTATACTATTATTATTATTAATATTTTATAAATATTGTCTTTATTATCAATACACACAGAGTGACTTTCGAGCCAAAAGCACATACATTTAAGTACCTGTTCTGATATTATCCTCGGTCTGTGTATGAGAATTCCTTCAAGACTGAAGCAATTTTCTTTCAGGACCGAGACTATTTGTATTCTCATTTAATTATTAACTAATATTAATTTTATTATTATTATTATTATTCATTTATTTATTTATCTATGTTCGTCCCATTTTTATTGAGGGAGAAACGGAATTTACTCACCATTAAAAAAGCCAACATTGTCTCTAACTCTGCCCTCTTCAGTAGTTTTATTATTATTATTATTATTCATAACTAATAATTACATTATTTTTACCGTTTAACAATTTGATTTCTATTCCATTATACATATTGAAATCAATTGTGTCTCATTTTTGCCGTTTGAATTAAACGCTTTTACGTTGCAACATTAAAAAAAATTAAAAAAAACACAATCTTCTTCCACAAACGGCTAAAATGATTCACATGAACTTTTTCGAACATAATTGCTAGGAATGAACGCTGTCCACGCTACAAATCTCCAGTTCTTTCAACGGTTTTCTTTTTCTTTTTGATATTTTTTTGTGACAAAGAATGGAGGTTCGCTTTAAATATAAAAAATAATAAAAATATTAAATACAAAAAGTAACATCGTTTTTCATGCTTCAAAAAAACCTCATAACCTTTAAATATATATATATATATATATATATATATATATATATATATATATATATATGAGTGTGTGATCCGGGTGTTTTCTTTAAATATTTCAATGGTAAAATATAAAAGTGAAAGTTTGAAATAAAGTCAATTTCTTTTTATAATTACAAAAAAAAAAAAAAAATTCTGGCTTGTGTTAGTAATAAAAAGAAAAAATATATAAAATAAAAATAATATAGCAACTAAAAAAAAATATCATCCTATTATTTAATAAAAATATGAGGATATTTGATATTCATATGTATTTTGCTCTATATAATAATAATAATAATAATAATAATAATAATAGATAAATGTGGTTGATCTTAACAGTTTACTGCCGTTTTATGGATCAATCATTCATTGACAGCTTTAGATATTTTTTTTATATATTTGAATAGTGCATAAAACCTTTAGTAGTTTATTAATACACTTTTAAGGATTGGAGGTTCGATGAAAGTACAGTAAAATACCATGATAAGCAACAATTATTATTGTTAGAAATCAATCTGAAAGAATATTGAACTCTTTATGCATAAAAGGTTGTTTTGGTTCAGTTATGGTTTGAGAAGTTGATTTTCATGTGAGAATTTTTCCTCTGTGTGTGTGCATGCATATACACACCACATATGTATATAGCCATCACTCTATAGTGTATTTGTGTGGACATATTTTTCCTTCACTCTATAATGTGTGTGGGTGTGGGTGTGGGTATATATAAATAGCTTGTGCATTATAATCGAGTATAAAAATATATACAAAATAATATTTTAATTGTTAAAATTAAAAGAAAATGTCTCAAACTGGAAAGTTTATCAATCGCTATACAAAGAAGAAAGGTAAAAGTCTCACTATGGAAATAGAGTGAAGGATTGCTTTCCAAATTCATTTTAGCCTGTAAGAGAGGAGGTGTCAAAATTGCCATTTGTTTTCTATCTTCCCCTAAACACTTTAAATAGTTTTGTCCAGCATGTATTTTTTTTTTAAGTTATAAATCACTAATGTTTGTGTGATAGGATGAATATATGGTGTTGTGCCATATAGTTAAATATTTAAAAAAAATGCATTTTTAAGTAAAAACACTATTTCGTACTTGCATGTCATTTTTAAGTAAAAACATTATTGCATACTTACATGTCATGTCTAAATTAGTAAAAATATTTAAAAATTATGAAAAATAATAGTGTAGAAAAATAATTACAAGAAAAAATAAAATTTATCAAATAAAGCAGTTTTATCGATTTCTTCTATTGAATGACAAACTGACACCGGTTTATTAATTAGAAATAGTGAAAGTGAACTGAAAACAAGGGAGATAATCCCTTGTTTTCAGTTAACTTTCACTATTTCTAATTAATAAACCGGTGACTCAAGAATATGATATATTTTTTTTTTTTTGTAAAAACAGTTTCAGCAGATTTTCTACTCAATCGTATTTTTGAATTTTTAGTAATTTCGACCCGACACATAATTACGCAATAGTTTTTACTTAAAATGTATATATTTTTTTAATATCCACAAGCACTATATATCTGTCCTATTACATAAAATGTTAGTGAGTAAAAACATCTTCTGCACGAAACCATTTCAAATGTTTAAGGGAAGGCAAAAAACAAATAGCAAGTTTGATACACCCTCTCTCACAGTCTAAAATGAATGTGGAAAGAAATCTTTCACTCTATTTTCATTATGAGACGTTTTCCTTTCTTATTTCTATAGTGATTGATGTGCTTTTTTTTGTAAACTTTCCAGTTTGAGACGTTTTTTTTCTTTTAATTTTAACAATAAAGATGTTATTTTATATGAATATTAGTATAAACACTAGCAAAGCACAATTTCTTTTTTGTATGTATATATATATATATATATATATATATATATATATATACACACACACACACACTAGAAAAAAACAAGTGACCCATTGTATAACCCAATGAGCACAGATTAGATCATTTAGGAAAAAATGAGTTTGTAAAGCCAGTTAAATTTAAATAAAAAAGATAAAATCCAAAATATGTCTTTCATCTATATCTCCTCTCTCTTTTTCTCTAGAGCTAGAGATCAATTAGTATTACTATATCTCCTTTTGTGTATAATAGACTATTCCAATCGTGAGTTTTATAATTAGATTTGTTACCTTTCATTATTGAGAATGAGGGAACCAAGATAAACTATGTATAAAATAAGAATGGTGGAAGGTCAAACAAAATGGAGTGAGAGTGCGTTAGAGTAATAGACAGAAAATTGGTAAAAGACGAGTCCTTGGTGAGCTATTTTCAAATTAAAGCTAATCAAAATAATTAAAATGGAATTTTTTTTCAACATAACTCAATACCAAAACTAAGAAATATTTAAACATGTATTTTATATGATGGAAATATATATTTAAAAAAAAAAAAAAAAAAAAAAGAAAGCCCTAAGAAAACAAACATTGACCAACTAAGTATAATAATAGATGCCCATGAAATGGGAAAGTGTATCGAACAAAACAATACAATCAAATTAATTTCAATAAAGAATGAAGGTAGTTAAGTATTCTTGATATTGGGGGGAGGGGATCATAGTGTGTTTCTGGCAAGCACTTTTTCAAGTAATAGTACAGGAGACCCTATCATAGATAATATGGATATTAATAGAACCTCGTTTTTATAGGATTTAGGTAAACCATAGAGGTGAAGACGGATAGAACCAGAAAGTTAGATCAAATTAGAAATGATAATGGAAAGAGCTCCATTCATATCCATTTGACTGGACGTTTTTGGAACATGGTCTCCAGAGATATAGTGGAATCATATGTATCTACCAGACTCGACTGAACAAATTTAGAGGTATCTTCAAAGAGATAGTCATCATTTTATTAACATAATCTTTATGATTAAAGATGATGACCTCTGAGCTTTTATCAGGTTTTGAGATAACGAAAGATTTATTATGGCAAAGTACTTTAATAGTATGAAAATGTTTACTTCACCATTTTGATTTACAAAAAGAGACCTGCATCTGTTTTTGCATACAAATGAGTGAAGTCATTTAATTTAGCCTTAAGATCACAAATTTTACAGTCAGATATAGGTGAGGATCTTGCTAGTTGAGCAAAAAACAGACTTTGAATTCAGAGTAAATTTCTTCATGTCTTGTAATCTAATATATAAAAGGCTTTATCTGTCTGTCTGTCTCCATATTTTCAAACTATCTCTTCCAAAACTAAAAGTCACAGTGCAGCACTAAGAGCCTCAAATAATTGGATTTTTTATGAACCGTTCTTTTATGGGTCTTTAGCCAGTTAAAATAGTTTTTAAGGAGGTCAAAATTGGAAAAAAATCGTTATACATTTTGTATATTCATCTTAGTTTATTTTTAATTTTTAAACAGTTCATATGTGCATCACATTGGTATGGTGGTAATGTCACTAACTTTGAATGCTAGTTTTGCTTTTGGTTTTGATTCTAGCTAATGGCACCCAAATACATTTTTTTTTTTTTTAAATTTTTAAAATCATGACTATAATAATATATACAAAATTTGGACAAATTAAAATATCATATCTAAGCGTATTTTATGACCAGGCAAAATCAGGTGTGCCCCCCCCCAAGTAAAAAAATTATAAAACTCACCATTTCAAACTATCTATTCCGTAACTTAAAGTTGCAGAGCGGCACTAGGTGCTTCAAATGATTAGATTTTTTTATGGACCGTTCTTTTATGGGTCTTTAGCCAGTTAAAATAGTTTTTAAGGGGTCAAAAATTGGTCAAAATTGAAAAAAGAAAATCGTTATACATTTGTACATTCACCTTAGTTTATTTTTAATCAGTTCATATGCGTGTCACATTGGTTCAATGGTAACGTCACCAGCTTTGAATGCTACAGTTTTGCTTCCAGTTTCGGTTCTAGCTGGTGGTACCCAAATCTTTTTTTTTTTTTTACTTTTGAAATCATGACTATAATAATATATACAAAATTAAGACAAACTAAAGTATCATATTTAAGCATATTTTATGATCCCCTCCCACTAGTTGTAAGAAAAATACAGAAGTCCAAACCATGTTAAAGGATATTAAGTGGAGATAACTGAAAGGAAGAAATATTGAGGATGTTCCGACTAATACTAGAGTTTGCTGAACAACTAGATTAAAACAGAATTAAGTGTTGCAGTCTATTCTGTTTACTTTTTAACATTAACCTGAAAAAACTATGTTCATATATATATATATATATATATATATATATATATATATATATATATATATATATATATATGTGTGTGTGTGTATGTGTATGTGTGTATATATATATATGTGTGTGTGTGTACCGGGTGTTTCAAAAATATGTACTCACACTTCGAATAATGATACAATCTTTATTTATGAACATAGAGTGAAACGGAATAGCTTTAAATGCACAAGACAAATGTAAATGAAGAATCATGTCTGCAAATTAATAACCATTATTGTTAAGACAATGCCAATAACGCGCACCAAGGGATTCGCAAACGTCACAAAACAGGTCATTACAGTACATCTTTTTGAGACACCCTATATAAAACCCTTGCACAGTGTATTGTATTCCATGGTTTCAAATTGTAGAGAACAAACAGTTGATTTACATGATAAGCAAAAGGAGATTGTAATAGTTGTTGGTGTTGTACCATGTCCATAAAAATAAGGAATGTATCCCCCCCCCACACACACAGCAGATATGGTAACATAATTTTAGTTTGATTTACAAACAATCTTATGTAAGTTTTTATACATGCATTTTTGGAGACTGCTATTCACAAAATTTCAGCTGAAGTAATTTCTGACCTTCTTAAAATGTGCAGCTTTTCTGATATGGAACCTTTTAGTCTAACTTGGAAATCTTTACAGAATTTCGAACCAAACCCTCATGGAGGTAGAAAATGACATTTATGCTTTTACCCAGTTATAGTTGATGGTATGAGAACAATCTACCCCCAGATTAAATAAAGTATTAGTTCGAAATTCTGTGCAGGTTCTTTTGGAAAGATGCACCTAAAGACAGTCAGAGGTTACATCAGATGGAATGTCATGAATATAGCAATCGGAATAGTAGCCTGAAAAAATTCAAGTAATATCAATCCTAATCTCAGAAAATTCTAAAACAATCTTATATGACCTTAACTGCTTTCTCATCCTCTTTACACTAACTTAACTTGAAAACATCTGCTGATGAAGTTGTCAGTGATATACTAAATAATTTTAGTTCATCTGAGAATAAATTAAACAAATAAGTAAACATTTCTATTTATAAAAGATGTGATGCTTTTGTGTCTTTGTTACCAAAAAATAAATGACTTGACAACCATTCCGTGTTCAAAGTATTTCTATTTAATTATCACCCCATGACAGTAGTTAGACACAATGTCTGTTTTAAATGCGAGAAAATCCAGTTTACTCAAAAATGGCACTCTGGATTGGACAAAAATTAAAATAGCCTAAGTCTAGAAGGAATTCTCTTCAGGGCTCTACATTGCGAATGAAACAGTTGCATATGCGAGTGATTTTTCAAAGTGGTGACTAGAAATAATGAAATCTTATCTTTTGGCAACTGTATTTCTTTCACTGACAATCCTCCAAAGCTTATTACTGAATGAAAAATATCTTTTCAACTTTTTTTTTTTTTTTTTTGAATAAAATGAACAAAGTTAAATAATTTAAACAATAAAAGTTTAATTTTATTTATTGCGGATATCCTCATCTTTTTTTTTTAGTTGTTGTTTCACTAAACAAACAACAACTAAAAAAAGATGAGGATAATAGTCTGCAATAAATATAATTAATAAATAATGTTCATCTCAATAATGAATTCCAATTAAATAATAAATAAAAGTTTAATAGAACAATATACTCTTTTTTTTTTTTAATGAAGGCTGTTTAAAAAAAAACATCCAAAGAAATTAGAATGTTTATACCTTCAAGTATCAACATAAAATTTGTTGTATATTTAGAATTACACTTATTAAAAATAAAATGCTGAAAAATATTTATGCTGTATATACTCGTCACAGAATGAAGATGTCATATTCTAAAAATCATGTCGGTTTGGCTAGTAACTTTTCTATTTGGCTAGTAAACGAAAATATTTAGTTGCCAAAAGTCAACTAAAGATAAATTTGTCCGTAGAGCCCTATACATAAAATAAAAAAAGCAAAAGAAAAGAAAAAAGAAAAAATGCAAAAGAAAAGAAAAAAGAAAAAAAAACAAAAAATAAATAAAAGACAAAAATAGAAAAAAAAAATGGAAATAAAAACAAAAATGGAAAAAAAAGAAAAGTTAAAGGAAAATGGGAAAGAAAAAGAAAAAAGGGGAAACAGAAGAGAAGAAAACTAAAGGAAAAAATGAAAAGAAAGGAAAGATAAAAGAATAAAGAAAAAAAATTATGCAAAACCTTTCATTCGAGAATTTTTCCTAGATTCATTTTAAATGTAAAAATTTTTCTTCAAGCATCTTTGCAGCAAAAAGTGCTAAAATAAAATTTTCTTGTTAGCTGTAAAATCCGATCATTTTTAAATCCCAAAAATTGCTTGTTGCGGACGATGATAACATTTGATTTGTGCAATGGTTTCAATGATGAAGGATAAAAGCAGGATTGACAAACGATCCATTAACCGCCCCCCCCCTCCGCATAGATTACACTCATTCTTACTGCCTCTCCACAATGAGACAAATCCAAAACTTGAAGTAAAAAAAAAAGAAAGAAAAAAAAAAGAAATAAAATAAAAAAGAAATAAATTATTGATTACAGAGAAACAAACAAACAAAAAAAAAAAAGCCATTTTTTATATAGATTCCTCTCCGCGGCACAGAAGAAATGATCTTTTTTTTTTTTTTTAATTATTTTTCTTTCTTTTTTTTAAAATAGTAAATTTACAATTTATGTTTGTTATGTTATTTAGTTTGATAAGGAAAAAAAAAAGGAAAGAAAAAGTGAAAAAATATAAACATTAACAAACAAAGTTGATAAGTCATTATATCTGAACATGTAGTTTGAGTAGTGAATGCATGTGCATGTGTACATTATACGTAGAAGATGTAGCCAATCAAGATGAGATAAAAAACTACCCACATGTACAACGTGTGTATATGTTCTTAAGTGGCCATATTCTATATAAATATACACATTTATTTATTTATTAATAAAGATATCAACATCTTTGATGTTGCCATACCAGTGGTTTCATATTCAACAAAATGAAACTTCCTTCCGTGACCGTCTAATTTGCCTTGAAATTACAGATTCCTAAGTTTTATGAATTCATAATTCCACAGCAAATTCACCAAATTGCCTCCCCACAAAAGAAATGAGAAACAATAGTATTCTTTTTTTTAAATGGGGGAAAAAATCCAGCTCTCCTAAAGAGGCATTGGATTGAGACAAAAATTAAAATTATCTCAGTCTACAATAATTTCTCATTCACTGAACACAAGCAGAATGGATAAAGTGTAGTATTAGGACAGATCATTTCTTGAAAAGAAAACCATTGGTAATAGCAACAACC
Organism: Euprymna scolopes; assembly: GCF_053919585.1. Taxonomy (NCBI): domain Eukaryota; kingdom Metazoa; phylum Mollusca; class Cephalopoda; order Sepiida; family Sepiolidae; genus Euprymna; species Euprymna scolopes. The sequence goes on along the minus strand of NC_136487.1, from coordinate 84,695,772 downwards.
AAAATGTAAATGTCTTCATTGATATTAGACTCTTACTTTCGGTAATTGAGCACTCAGGTCAATTTTTCTTTCTTTTTTTATTTTTTTTATTTCAGAATACACATATATATATATATATATATATATATATATATATATATATATATATATATATATACACACCATCAATAGTGTTCCAAGCAGAAAGTATAATTAATGATGATAATGAGAGTGGATGCTTTCAGCTGATTATACTTTTAATAAACCTCTTGAAAAAGCTTTTTATAATACAAAAAGAAGTCTTTGATAATCACCAGCACCAGATCCATGTGGAGATTTTAGGGGAATTTTTAATTTTTTTGTTTTAGATTTATCCTTTATTCAGTGCTTATCTAGAATTCCCCATATAGTTTATACAAAAATAAAGAAAAATCTGTATGATGTACGTACTCACAACGGAAATAAAATATATTCCAAAAATTGATCAAGTTGTTTTATTTTTATGAATAAAATAATTTGCAAGCGATTAATAGGAATTAATAGGTATAAAATCAAATTTTATGGCTAACCGGGTAGCGACTGTCTTGTGACACCAATTTTAAAAAAGTTTCAAGAAACAAGGGAAATAATTCAACATAATTCAAACTTGTGAGATGTTTGTTTTAATGCCTACAAATTCCTATTAATCACTTAAAAATTATTTTATTTTTAAAAACAAAACTAAGTGATCAATTTACATGACCTTTGATATATATTTTCTTACCCTCATGGATACATACATCATAAAGATTTTTATTTATTTTCGCTTTTTAATAAAGGGGAAATTCTGGACAGTACTCTTTATTTTTAAAAACGTTTATTCCATTTTTTTTACCTATAATATATATATATATATATATATATATATATTTATTTACAAATTTCTACATTTATTTCCCCTTTCTCGCAATGGCGACTTAAAACGTGTTTCTTTACAAGAAAATAAAAAATAAAATATCCTTTGGTTTATATTGTTCTATACAACTGTATTTCCCGCCACAATGCTTACGTTTTTTTTTTTTTCTAAATAGACTGTCTAAGTCTTAACATGAAAAGAAGGTGGAAGTCTGAAAGTTTGGTCAAACTTAAAATGCATCATTTTTAACAAATGTCTCCTGCTGATCTTAACATCTTATATGGCGGGAAATGCAGTAATTAACTTTCTTCTGACATTTCCTGTGTAGCAGCGATCTCTGTTTTTATTTTGTTTAAGTTCACTTCGAATTTGATCTCTTCTTGATATTCGCAGTCCAGTTCTTTCTCCATCTTTATCTTAGCATTTGTTAGAACACTACCTGCAAGTTTAGAGTTTCGGATCATGTCTCTCTCCCACTTGCACCAATCATCTTCTTCTGGTGTTTCGGAATTTTCAACATAAGGCTCTGGCGTTTCTAAATTTTCAAGATAAGGCTCTGATGTTTCGGAATTATTAAGAAGGGGCTCCTGCATTTCGGAAGCGTCGACATGGGGCTCCCGCGTTTCGGTACCCTCAACGTGGGCATCGCACATTTCGGTACCCTCGACGCAGACATCCCGCGTTTCGGAATCCTCGAGGTGGGGCTCACGCGTTTCGGAACCCTCGAGGTGGGGCTCACGTGTTTCGGAACCCTCGAGGTGGGGCTCACGTGTTTCGGAACCTTCGAGGTGGGGCTCACGTGTTTCGGAACCCTCGAGGTGGGGCTCACGCGTTTCGGAACCCTCGAGGTGGGGCTCACGCGTTTCGGAACCCTCGAGGTGGGGCTCATGCATTTCGGAACCCTCGAGGTGGGGCTCACGTGTTTCGGAACCCTCGAGGTGGGGCTCACGTGTTTCGGAACCTTCGAGGTGGGGCTCACGCGTTTCGGAACCCTCGAGATGGGGCTCACGCGTTTCGGAATCCTCGAGATGGAGCTCCTGCATTTCTGAATCCTTGAGATGGGCTTCCATCGTTTCTGAATCCTTGAGATGGGCTTCCATCGTTTCTGAATCCTCGAGATGGGCCTCCATCGTTTTTGAATCCTCGAGATGGGCCTCCATCGTTTTTGAATCCTCGAGATGGGCCTCCATCGTTTCTGAATCCTCGAGATGGGCCTCCATCGTTTCTGAATCCTCGAGATGGGCCTCCATCGTTTCTGAATCCTTGAGATGGGCCTCCATCGTTTCTGAATCCTCGAGATGGGCCTCCATTGTTTCTGAATCCTCGAGATGGGCCTCCATTGTTTCTGAATCCTCGAGATGGGCCTCCATCGTTTCTGAATCCTCGAGATGGGCCTCCATCGTTTCTGAATCCTCGAGATGGGCCTCCATCGTTTCTGAATCCTTGAGATGGGCCTCCATCGTTTCTGAATCCTTGAGATGGGCCTCCATCGTTTTTGAATCCTCGAGATGGGCTTCCATCATTTCTGAATCTTCAAGATGAGCCTCCATCGTTTCTGAATCATGCATGTGGGCCTCCATCGTTTTTGAATCCTCGAGATGTGCTTCCATCGTTTCTGAATCCTCGAGATGGGCCTCCATCGTTTTTGAATCCTCGAGATGGGCTTCCATCATTTCTGAATCCTCGAGATGGGCCTCCATCGTTTCTGAATCTTCAAGATGAGCCTCCATCGTTTCTGAATCATGCATGTGGGCCTCCATCGTTGTTGAATGATCGATGTGAGTTTCCGTCACTTCTGAATCATCAATATGCGACTCCGATATTTCGGAATTGCTAAAATGGGGCTTTGGCATTTCAGAATTATTGAGTTGAAGCTCTGGCGTTTTGGAATCATTGAGACATGGTTCCATAATTTCAGAACCATCAAGACAAGAATCCATGTTTTCTGCCTCGTCAAAACAAGGATCCGACTTTTCAGAGTTCTTTAGATATGAATTAAAATTTTCAGCCTCTTCTGTATCAAAGTTTTCTGTCATCGAATTTTCAACTTCTTTCTCGTCTGATAATTCAGCTGTTGTAATTGGAACTGAATCCTCTTGCATATGGGCTTTGACAGAAGCATCTCCATCAGCCATTTTAGTTTTCGCATCGCTTTCCTCGTTATTATCTTTGATCATTTCCGTTTCATTTTCTTCTGCTTCATCACTATGAGTTTGTTGATTTTTTTCATTTGCATCATGGTCCATCATATCACCTTGATTTTTAACTGAGCTTTTCATATCTTCTTCTTCTGGAGTCGCATCTTCACTCTTTTCACACCGACTCCCCTTATTTTGAGTTTCATCGTTATCAACTTGATTTTGTTCTGCAACTTTGATCCCATCAGTCTGATCAACTTGATTTTGAGCTGTGCTTTCATTCTCTCTATGAGTTGCGCTTTCAGTTTTTGCATCTTGATCAACTTGCTTTTGAACAACATTTTCAGTTTCTTCCTCCTGATCACCTTCCTTTTGGAAGGATTTTTCGATTTTTACACGTGTTCCACTCTCAAACATGATGCACTGAAATTCGCCGCAGCCAGTCATGTGCGTAATAGGGTCTTCCCTTGTGGCCAAAACTTCTCGACAGAACACACACTGCTTCTTCAAGTCACCAACATGCACTACGGAATGAACAACCAATTCCTGAATGTTGCCAAAAACAGAATCGCAATAGTAACATTTACAAAATTCCTTAGGATCATGAGATTTTAGATGACTAATATAATTACAAAGGTGATGTATCTGTTCAAGGCATATTTTACAGGTGAAATAATCTTCTTTGAGTTCAACTTTGTCACCTGCTTGATCCCCAGAGACAACACTGGCATCGACATTATCACCATCATTAGAGCAAAGATCGACTGCCACATCATTATCCAAAATCAAAGATGGAGCCGGCATAGTATCGGCATCATTATCTTTAGAATTGCGAATACGAGGAGATCGACGACGGACAGAAGACGAATTCGCAGAGACACTTCCTGAAGATACTTTAGTCTCAGATTTTTCAGAATCATCCTGAAAGTTGGCGTCAATTTCTGAAGTACTCAGAGACCGAATATCTACAAGAGTAATGCCTGACACTGCTGATCTGTCGTCTGCAGCGGATGTAGGTTGCAGGTTGCTTAAACTTCTGACATTACTGAGAGTAATATCAGGCACAATTTGTTCAGATTCTTTAGCTGGCTTGTTCAGGTTTCGAACTTCGAGTAATGTAACATCCGATGACTCATGATTGTCCGTGGTAATGTTTCTGGAGTTAGATGTCCAATCATCTGTGTCTAGGTTGATGGTGCATGTGCGCGAGGTTTCGTTATGACCTGTGCTGAACGCCTGGATGCTGGTATTTGAAAGGTCAAATTCTACCACAGAGTTAGCATTACTTGAAGTCGGCTGGGAAGCCATAGTATTATTTCTAGTATCGAGCTCGACAATATCAACAAGATTACCACAGGGCTGTTTATTTAAATAAGAACTGCCACCATTTTGGTAGGTAGTCACATTCACATCGGGACCAGTTAGATCAAATTGGACTACATTTGTAGCATTTGTGGGCCGAGCCGTGCTCTTTGATACTACAGACACATCTTCATCAGGATCAAGATCTATCACAGGGATGTTGCTCGAGGCCAGTGTCTTTCTCTGACGGATCAGTCTTGACATTCGGGAACGGTTTAGACCACCCATAGGAGGGGCTGGTTGGGCGACACCTGCCATATGCCTTGGGAAAGTTCTATTTCTCAGGGCATTATTTGAACCCTGGACTCCAAAATTGCCGCTGCGGTTAGCTAATGCAGCTGCAATTTTTTGTCGCTGAAGAACTGCAGGGTGGCTAGTATTTGCGTAAACTTGCACTGGGCGAACTTCTTGTTGCGTTGATTGTCCTGCCACAATATTATTAACGGCCCGTGGGTTTAGATTACTTAGATTAACACTGGAAAGGTTTGAATTAGGCGGGCGTCCTGGTTGTCGGTTGTTTTGTCTGGGAATTGATTGTTGATTTTGTGCTCGATAGCATATAGTGTTGCGACGGTTCCAATCGTTGAGGTTGTTGGTAGTCAAATCACAGTTGACCGTGTTTTGTACCATTTGGGAATTCTGGCTTGACATCACATTCGGGTTCAGACGACCAAAACGGTTACCGTTATTTAAGGAGGGACGATTTTTTTCGATCGATGACAGGTTGACCACAGAAAGATCACAATTTAGTGTGTTTGGCGTTTGTCCAGTTGTTGAAGTGCTGGGAGGCAACACTCGACCAGTCTGTTGTAAGCGCCGATCTCTCTTGAGGACATTAATGTCAGCTTTAGTCAGGTCAAAATTGACCGTGCTAACCGGGCGTGTGGAAACACCATAGTTTCTTAACGGTGCAGAACGAGACACATTGTTACTATTGGTCGGCCACTGACTCTTGTTCAGTGAACTAATGTTTGAAATGGTGAGGTCACAGTTCACAGTACTATCCACTTCTTTGGTACCATTTGAGAATTGCTGGCTGGTATTTCTGTATGGTAAACCTGAACGTCGGTTAATGGTACCAAGATTGCTGCGTGTCAGATCACAGTTGACGACGCTTCTTTGGTTCGTCTGGTTACTGTTTCTCAAAAGCTGATTTCTTTGTTGACTAACGTTAGAATAAATACTGTTGCCAGCAAATCTATTATTTGGAGTGAGGTGGTTAGCTAACTGCTTACGATTGTTGTAGTTGATACGTGCCGGGAGGCTGTTTCGCACGGTACTTTGACTACTGACACCTTCAGACGTTAAATATATCCTGTCCGTTACATTCCTGTTGGTCATGTTATTGTTGGCATTACGTTGACTGGTAGCCATGGAATTCTGATTTCGGAACTGGTTTTGTAAGAAGCTGTTGCGAGACGATGGTTGTGAGAGGCCTGCAACTGCAGTTTTGTTAGCAGTGGAGATGAGTGAAGAACCATAAGTTGACCCTTGGTTCCTAGAAATGTTGGTGCCAGAAAGGCCCTGACCTCTGAAAGGTCGCTTTAGTGAGCTGATGCCAGTGACTATGACATCGTTGCTTTCATTACTTGGGCGCTTTTGGGGTAATCTAATGGAATTTGTTGCATTCTGGTTCAAAGAATTAATGTCTCCAAGGCGCAAATCGCAACTAACTGTACTGTTAGTGCTCGATGGTACCCGCATCACATTCTGAACTGTAGCCTGTCCACTGCGGTAATTTTGGGCATTCCGGTTTAAGGAATTCAAATCTGTGCGACGCAAATCGCAGTTAAAAGTATTTCCTCGGCCAGCCCCACTATAAGCGCTTGTCGTTGATGCAGACCCTGACCCTGCAGTGGAAACAGGTGCTGTCTTCTTCATGGTGATGCCCAAGTGAGCATCTTTGTGTTTATTAAGGGTGTCTACGTCTGGGAACCGCTTCTTGCAAAGAGGGCATTCCAGTTCCTTGTCCATGGCATGTGTCAGCATGTGGACGGACAGATAGTATTTGTTCTGGAAGAGTTTGTGGCAAACTTTGCATTCTGATTCTTGTTCTTGGGAGTGAACATTCCGCATATGTCGTTCCAGATGCACCGGTCGCAGAAATGTCACTTGGCAGTGCTCACATGTGTACAGTTTCTGCGCCTGGGCACTCGTCTCTTCGACTTGACTGGCACCCATAGTCAAAATCTTTTTCTTTATATATAGTCTCTTTCCTTATTCTTTTTTTAAATTTTAAATCAAAACATTTTTTTTTCTGAAGAGATTACAACAAATTTCTTAAATTTTATCAAAATTATTTTACAAATAAAAAAAAAGTTTTTTTTTAATTCAATTAAAATTCTTCCAGAGATCCATAATTTCTTCATTTCATTTTTAGTGCGAGTATTGAATGTTATTTCTTGGACATCTTTGTATATATAAAAAAAAAAAAATAGTTCCAAGGATCTTGTAATCAGGAATAATTTGGCACTTCAACATCACAGCACACAAATACCAAATTTAAAAGCAGCCACCATATCTGCATGTTAAACGTCATTTTTTCTTTTTTAACATTTTCCTCACTGATATTTTGACAGTTGATGCATTCAAGTCGACATTTCCAATTGCATATCATATTCAGCCTAAAAGAAAAATAAAAAATAGTATCAATATATGTATTTATTTTAACAAAAGTACAGTTAACATAAAAGTAGCAATACCACACCATTTTTTCTTTAGATCAAATAATCTCAAATCAAGCATTTTTGAAAAGAGCATAAAAAGAAAGAAATAACATCTTTAGTTTTTTTAAAATCTGCCCATTAGAACTGGAGTTATGACCATTCAAAGTATCAAAAAATGTGTGGTTCACTGGATATTTGGTCTTAAGTCAGTCCTATTCAAATGCATATACGCTTGTAACTGAAAATGGTAGGAAATTTGCACAATTTACAGACTAACCCATCTTTAAAAAGTTGTATCTTCAAATCTTTTTAAGAAATTATGATGAAATTTTAAACATATTATCATAATACCACAAAGATTCAGTTGGCATTATTTGCGACCATCTCATTTGGTAACTTACAGACTAATTAGCATATTCCAGTTTAATTTTAACAGCTTTAAGTAGAAACATCATAAAAAACAGCTAAGAAAAATGATAAGTAAAGCTTTATCATCATAGGAACTATTATTCTGATGAACATTATTATATGCCATCATGAAAAATTCAAGACGGTAACCAGGAAATCCAAGATGGCAACTAGGAATTCCAAAATGGCCACCATGACACGCTTCAAAGAAAATATTAACAAAATATGGCTTGTAGCATATCAAATGAAAGGAAATTTTGTACAGATCAGAATTATGTTTTCAAGTACATTAAACTAATTAGTATAATTAAGTTTCATTTTAACAGCTTTAAGTAAAAGCATAATAAAAAAACAGTTTAAAAATGGGAGGTAAAGCTTTATTATCATGCGAAATATTATTTTGATGGACATTATCATTTGTCATCAATACACTGAAAAATCCAAGATGGCAACCAGGCAATCCAAAATGGTCATCACGACACGATTCAAAGAAATTATTAACAAAATATGGCTTGTAGCTTATCAAATGAAAGCAAATTTTGTACAGATTACAATTATGTTTTCAAGTACATTAAACTAATTAGTATAATTAAATTTCATTTTAATGGTTTAAAGTTACCATGACAATTATCTGATGAGTTTCTACCACTACTTTGTATAATTTTTTATTTTTAAGTCATCATTGAGACTTTAAGAGACATCGCGGCCATTTTTTCCTGTTCTCCAGTAACGCTCAACACTACTTTTGTTGAACAGAATAAACATTTACAACACCAAAAATTTATCAAGGTAGGTAGAAGAGTAACTTGCCTTTGGTAACATTTATTTGTTATATCTTTTTTGACTACTTTTTCATACCTCTGTGGATTGTAAAACAAATCCAATAAAAGTTATTCTTTTACTTAACTGGATAAGTGGTTTGTGTTTTTTAACTCATTTAAAAGTGTGGTCATTGTTGGTCATTCTTTTACAAATAATTTATTTTTTTTAAATATTCTTTTCCTTTCCATAATTAAAACTTACATTTTCTAAATAATAACAAAAATAAAATGAATACTTTATATTCGTAAGTTAGTTGACGAACGTTTTGTTTGCAGATTTTTTTTGTGCACGTCTTAGCACACAAAAATTCTCATGTTTATATTTGGTTGTCACTACTTCTATTGACTTGTGCATAATGTTTTTATCCAATTCTTTTCAAATTTTAGGATAAAAGAAATTAATATATTCGCTATTAAATAACGTTTGAACAGTTTCTATCTTTACTTATCTTTGTATTACAAAGCGTTAACTTTGAGATCTTTTATTTGCAATTCAAAAATCAACAACAACTAAACAATGTTCATTGTCGGTTATTCTTTTTCAAAAAATATTCTTTTCCTGTCCATAATTAAAAATCTGTTTTCTAAATAATAACAAAAATAAAATGAATACTGTATGTTCATCTTAGTTGAAAAAAGTTTTGTTCACAGATTTTTTTTGTGCGCGTCTCGGCACACAAAAATTCATAGAAAGTTTTTATCCAATTCTTTCCAACTTTTAGAACAAAAGAAATTAATATATTTGCTATTAAATAGCGTTTGAACACAGTTTCTATCTTTACTTATTTTTGTATTACAAAGCGTCAACTTTGAGATATTCTGATTTTTGGCTGGGAAGACATACATGTTGTGTTCAAATTCCACAGCAAAGACAATTCTTTTCCCTGATTAGCTAAAACAACTAGAAACGTTGTTGATGGGTACAACTTCATCTTCGAGTACCGATCAAAACGTTGCACAAATTACACGCCCTTATCTAAAAAAAATTCAGAATTTTATAATCAAGACATGTTATAAAAATGGTACATTTTGCCAACCAATCAAAACTTTGGGCTTATTGTTACCCTTTAGACATCCGGTTTTGTGAACCATGTCCCACCTGTTTCTCTTGTTGGTATCTGTTGAAGGCTTTCTGCTCATTGTGGTAATGTAAGTTCATGGAAGACAGAGTTTGTTGAAGATTTGTAATTCTTGGTCAGTCATCCGTTACATTCCTTTAAGTCTCATTGTCCTTATTGTCCATAAAGTCAGGGTATATGAGCAATACCTTGATTCAAATTCATTTTATTAATATACAAGGATTTGTAATTGAATCATCAGTTTTTCAAAATATTTTTTTAAAACTATTTTCGGAATATTATGCAGTGAACACATTTTTTTTTTTTATGTTTGAAATTTTGTTATTGTGAGTTCATTAATTATTATTTTCATACTTTCATAAACATATTTATTATATAAATTCAAATAAAAAACTTATTCATCTTTAAAATTAAAAAGAAAACTTATTTGTATAATTTCATAAACATATTTCTCACAAAATTTCAAATAAAATAAAAACTTATTCAAAGTACAAATAAAGACTAATTGTGTTATTTTTATCTGTATATTTTTGTTAATTTTTACTGTGCAATTTTGTTAATTTTTATCGTATACTTTTCAATACTGTCCTTTCCTTATATTTTCTTTTAATACATCGCTTCACAATAGAAATGCTGAAGAACAATAAAAGGAAAGGAACTGAATTGCTCTGTCACTGCTTCAGATAGTGCTACGCTGGAAGTTAGGAAGTATGTTAGCTGACTCATCTTCATCACCATAAAAGAAAATAATTAATTTAAAATGGAAATCTCTAGCAATCACAAATGAAGATCTATTTTCTCTTGTGAATCAATAATTATTTTATTAGAGGTGCTAACAAGCAATCTCTTAAAACGGTGACTCCAACTATTAAGAACACAAACGAAACATTTAAAAAAAAAAAAAAAAATCATGAAGCAAAACTTCATTTTAGTATTTGAAAATTAACACATTTTTAAAGCCATTTTTCATCCACAAGACAGCCGACATAAACTTCTCCCATCTCCACAATTCATAGAGATAATAACCAGCAGTAAACAAGTTGATGAAACTCTACTAAAAAAAAAAAAAAAAAAAAAAAAAGATGAAAGAACCTGTTTTCCCTTAAAAAAGAAATTTTTTTAAGAATATATATATATATTCATTTTCTTTTATGGCCAAAATTCGTAAGTACTATAATATTCACTTCATTTTTTTTTATTTTTACATAAGCATCACCACTTATCAAGGCCAAGAGGCCACTCGAGGATAAGGGTTAAAGAGTGTACAGTAGAAATTGGACAATATAGTAATCGATAGTAATGGAAATTCGGTAAATTTGTTAACAAGTGGAACGGCTCATCAAGAACTTGTTTACGTTAGACTTGAAGACAACCATATTGTAGTCAGCTGGAAAGCAGGAAAACGGAAGACAATTCCACAGGCATGCAGTTCTGAGAAAGAAGCTTTGTTCATGGAATCTACGTTTAGGTTTAGGCACAGATAACGAGTGGGGGGAATTATTGATAGTGTTTTCAGCTAGACGAGTGTTTCTTGTGAAAGTTTGGCAAGGGGGGGGGACCATAGACTGAAGCTCAGTCGAACACTTTTAAAAAATTTTTTTTTTTATTACATTTTCACTCCAAACAAGGCCAATTGCCACTTTGGTGTAGGGGGTTACTATCAGGGGCAACAACTACTGGGGTACTATGTAGGGATTTAGGCAGCAAGATGTCGGTTCACGTTACACCTGAACTTCTGCACGTCAGTACTGTTGGGGAAGCAGGAACCTGGAAGGGAATTCCAAAGTCTAGCGGTTCTGGGAAAGAAACTATTGGAGTAGAAAGATCTTTTACATCTAGGGATCTCTACAGTGTGGGGGTGGGATTAAACAGTCTGTCGGGTTTGTTGAGGGTGCTCACGTCGTGGGGGCACAAGTGCTTGCAGTCCGTCAGAGCATTCACCACTAAAATATTTGTAGAACAGGCAGAGAGATGCAACATTTCGTCGATGGGACAGAGGCTGAAGCTTAAATGTCAGTTCAGGGCCTATCAGGTTTGCGACTCTTTTGAACCTTGTTTAGGAGCGAGAGACTAGTAGCAGATGCATCAGCCCAAATGTAACAGCAATACTCCATACATGGGCGAATGGTGGCCTTATAGAGGTACAGGATACTTTCGGGTGTTAGTAATTGTCTAGCACAGTAGAGAGAGCCCACCTTTCTTGCAGCGGCCCTGGCAATGCCTTCAATGTAATTTTTCCAACTCATGTTTTCTGTGAACGTTAGGCCAAGGAGTTTGAAAGATGTACTCTCAGATAAAGAGTCGTTGGCCATTGCTATAGGTGGTAGAGAGGGTTTCTTGTAATTATTGAATGAAACTAGTTTAGTCTTGGCAGCATTGAACGTGACCAACCATTTTTGTCCCCATTCCACTACAGATCGGAGGTCTTCCTCTAGTGTTTCTGCCATTTCTTTAGAAATATGTTCATTCGTCTTCCTGTCGTGCCTGTTATAGAGTGTAGTGTCATCAGCATATATACCCATCTCAGAGGCAATTTTGTCGGGGAGGTCATTTATGAATATCAGGAACAATAGAGGTCCAAGGATAGACCCCTGGGGCACTCCCGCATTTATATCATATTGTTTAGATGTACGACCGTCGAGAACAACCTGGATTTTTCTCTTATCTAAGAAGGATTTAATTATGTTAAGTATTCTACCAGTGATACTGTATGATCTAATTTCCTGAAGAGACCCTCATGCCATACTCTGTCAAAAGCCTTAGATATATCTAGAGCTACCGCTCTGCCCTCTCCCACTTTGTCCAGTGAATGGTATATACGTTCAGAGATTACAGTTAGGATGTCTGCTGTGGAACGGGCTTGTCTAAATCCATATTGTTGGTCAGTCAGAAGTTTAGCATCTGTAAGGTGATGGACTAAATTAAGGTCTCAAATATTTTGGCAAAAAGTGGGAGGAGGCTAATGGGGCGATAATTTAATGGGTTAGTCCTTTCGCCAGAATTCTTGAATACTGGTACAACAGAAGTAGTTTTCCAACAGCTCGGAAAGCAAGCTTCATTAAGGCATTTGTTGTAGAGTTTGGAGAGAACTGGAGCTACTTCGGCTGAGCATTTTTTTAATAGCACAGCTGGGATGAGATCGGGTTCACATGCTTTTGAAGTGAAAAGGTTTTTTATGATAGCATGCACTTGAGCAGGGGTGATTTTCAGATCGTCTAGCGTGGCGTCTGTCCGCATAGGAAAGTCAGGTAGGGGGTGGTTGGAAGGGTCCAGTGTGGAGTTTGAGGCAAACCGACTGGCAGGGGACAACCTCGTGATTGTTGGTTAGTGGGGGAATTGTTGATTGCCCATTATTTACTACACTGTTGTAGATTTTCCAGAAGTCTCGAGTTCCTAGTTTTTGTGCTTCGATGCGTTTTTTAGTGGTTTCCGTAAATTCTCTTAGCTGTCGCTATTTCTTTCTTAACGTTATTTCTAGCTTCTATATACTTCAGTCTGTTTGAACTGGACCTATGTCGGTTAAATCTGCGGTATGCATGCTGCTTTTGAGCAATAGCAGTTGCGAAGTCGAAGTAAACCATTGGGGAGAGTGGGGCTTACTATAAAATTTCCGCATGGGAACATGCGCTTCGATTGCAGTTTTGAACCAGTCCGTGGTCTCGTTTGCACACTGTTCAGCAGGGAGCGAAAAAATATTTCCCCATAGGGCATCTCTGATTAGTTCCCGGATGGCTTCCCAGTCAGCCTTTTTATAATATCTCGCTGTTTTGAGCACTGGCTCTTCAGTTTTGGCTCTAGAGTTTCCATGAAAATAATGATACAGCAGAGACAAACTCGCAACATCTCTTCTGTGAGACAGAGGTTGCCGGGAAGAGAAAAGGATATCTCCTACGAGGCTAAAAAGTCTATTTTGAACTCTATCAAGGCAGGAAAAGTCCTTTCTAGCAGCTCCTGCCCAGATGTGGCAACAGTATTCCATTCTTGGACATACCTGGCTCTTATATAAATAGAGAATTGCATCAGCAGTGAGATATCTACTGGATCGATAGAAGGATCCCACTATTTTTCTAGCGGCCTTGGCAACAGATTTGATGTACGTGTTCCATTTAAGATCAGGGGTAAAGGTCAAGCCCAGAAGCTTGTCAAAACTTGAGGCCGCCTCAAGACGAGAGCCATTCATTTCAACTGATGCCAGATGGTGATCAAAACGTTGATGATGTAAAGAGAGAAGCTTGGTTTTAGATGAATTAAAAGTAATCAGCCACTCCTTTCCCCATTGTACCACGTGCTCAAGATCAGAGGAGAGAGAATCAGAGAGAACTTGGTCGTTTACTGTCTTAGATGTGCTACCATAAATGTCTACAAATGATGTAAGGATGTGATGTGGAAGATTATTAATGTAGATCAGGAAAAGAGTTGGGCCCAGGATGGAACCTTGAGGGACTCCAGCATTAATAATGTGAACTTCTGATTTCTGCCCATCAACTACTACTCTTATGAACCTGTCAGAAAGAAATGATTTAATAATTGAGAAGACATTTCCAGCTATACCGTAGCTAGAGATCTTGTGAAGTAAACCTTCATGCCATACCCTATCAAAGGCCTTTGATATGTCAAGAGCAATTGCCCTAGAAAGGTTGCCTCTGTTGAGAAATTCGCTAATCCTATGCGATATAACTGTAAGCATATCTATGGTAGATCTAGCAGAATGGAAACCATATTGTGTGTCACTAAGAAGGTTATTTTTGTCATCATGAGTAAGTTGCTGGAATCTGCGTTAAATAATCAACCATCTCGGTTGATTATTTAACACAGATTCCAGCAACTTACTCATGACGCACAGGAGACTTATTGGCCTGTACTGAGAGGGGGACGAGCAATCACCTGAATTCTTAAATACAGGACACACTGATGAGATTTTCCAGGGTGATGGGAAGCAATTCTCCTTAAGACAATGTTTAAACAGTTTTGTAAGTATGGGTGCTAGTTCTGGTTGAAGTTTTTTGAGTACTCTAATTGGAATACTGTCAGGGCCGGTTGTTTTACTGGAATCAAGGTTTTCAATTAGCTTGGCAACATCACGTACAGATATATGTATATCACATAGCGTGTTTTCTGATACAGGAGGAAATATTGGGGGTTGACGGCCTTGGTCGCAGAGGGTAGAATTAGCTGACAAGTTCTTGGCAAAGAGTTTGGCTTTGTCTGATGCTGACAAGATTACCTCAGGTTCATTGATGATAGTTGGGATAGAGCATACGCTTCTGTTCAGGATTCTGTTTGCTATTTGCCAAAACTGGAGGGAACCAAGCCGCTGCTCAGCTATTTTGGACTTGACGGACTAAGCATACAATTCTCTTGCGTTCTTTATTACTTTCTTACAATGGTTGCTGGCAGTCCTGAAAGCGGCTTTAGTTTCCATACATCTATTACGTTGGAAGCAGTGGAAAAACTGATTTCTATGCGCAATGGCAGCAGCACATTCTGGAGAGAACCATGGCTGGCTGTTAGGCTTTTGCTGGAACTTTTTTGAGGGTATGAAACGGTATATACCTACAATTAACCATTCCGTCAGGTCTGATACTATAGAGGATACATCCTTGTTAAACATTGAACGCAGAGGTAGATCCAATATAAATGTACGGAAGCTATCCCAGTCAGCCATATTGTATCAATGTACTGTACAATGGAGAGATACGTCTGGGGACTTACTACATTTCATTTTTATCTTAATTGATACAACAGAGTGATCGGAAGATCAAAGAGGAGACAGAACAGAAACTGAACATAATTCAGGGCAAGTTGTGAGAAAAAGGTCTAATAGACTCGCATACCGGCCGTCATTGTCGAGCACACGGGTGGGTTCAAGAACAATCTGAGTGAGGTCATAAGCAATGGAGAAATCATGACAGACCCTCCCCTCATCATCGGTCTTGTTTGAGTGGGTCAACCATTCCACGTTGTGAACATTGAAGTTTCCACATACGTGAATATTAGCTGAAGGATAAGCAGATAGGACTTGGTCAATTTTCTCAATATGCTTTTAAAGATAGTAACCCCGCTGTTGTGGGGGGGGGGGCGATAGAGAGTAAATATAAACGTAGTAGTGTGAGCTAATGCAACCCGGAAGCACATATAGGGTAAGTTAGGATTTTCTCTAGAGATGTCCCTACCACATGGAAAGCCATCTTTAATATAGGCACATATTCCATGCCTATGGCGATCTTGGGAGTCAGATTTAAAAGTTAAGTTAGAGTATCCTTTAATTACAAACTCATCTAGGGAAATAGCCTGTCCAATGCCAGTTTCACTTAAAAATAAAAGGTCAGGTTTAGTCTCCTATAATTGGGTTTCAACCTCTGGAAGGTTAGAACGTAGACCCCTGATGTTGGAGAAGGAGACATAGTAGTGGGGGTCTGCGTTGGAAGTTGGAGATCCAGGTTTAATTGTGTATTTTTTCTTGAAACTTGTCATGATGGAATTTTGGAATTTGTGGACTAGGTCGTCAGACTTGCTTAGAGCAGAACATACATTCACTTTTCTTTTTTTTTTTTTTTTTTTTTTTAATCTCTGTTTGGATCCTTAAAATATATTCAAGACTTTATTTTCTCTATTGTTTATTTCTCTCTGGGATGTGTTTCATTGGGAATGTTTTTCCAATTTTTGGAGGTTTGATATTTTTGGTCCGTTTTGTGTAAATGTATATATTAAAAAAAGATGTCATTATCACTACAGCTAGCATCAGTAACTACTATGTTACAGGCTAAAGATTACCTGTCTCCTCTAAAGGAGGTCACCTAATCACTCATTGATATGATTATCCTCAAAGCTATTAAGGGCCTCTTACAAGAGGTAAGACAACCAAATAAGTTACACCGACTCCAGACTCCCTCCTCATTTCTACGTCACCGTCATCACCACTTGAATAAGCTAAGATTGTGTTTGTACTATGGTCGCTTTGGCACAAAGATGCAAAATCCCCTGTTCGTTTTCGAACCAGGGAAACTAATGCCTAGGCAGTCAAGCACCAGATACTCTCCATAGGATATACTGAACAACTATGCCTATTTTATTATAAACTCCCAATCCCAAGTAAGTTGGTATTTAGTCACTGAAACTCCTCACCGAGAAGCCGCCAGTGTTACCCATCACACTACAAGTGATAAGTCACTTTGCTATTCCAATGTCTCATTTTCTGGAATTGTGTAGAGACTTTACGTGGGTCTTTACTACTGCTGATTTACCATACCTCATTCTATGTACCACTTCAACCTAATAGTGGATATGCACAGACGTCAGCTGATAGATGCTAATACCAAACTTTCCATCCCAGATTTAAAATCAAATGCCTCATCTATCAGCCCGGTATTTTTCATTGCTCCTGCTGACAACCCATACTAAGCTTTATTATACGCCTACCCGAAGTTCACAAACTTGAATTTTGCTGTGAATAAACCAACTCACAGAACAAAATATCATATTGAGACCAGATAAGCAGTTTAACCATATTCTGCAGTTGGGAATTATATACCCCTCATCCAATCCATGGGCTTTTCCTTTGAATATGGTCATGAAGTGCTCTGGAGATTGGCATCCAATTCTGGACTATCAACGACTTAATACCATGATGGTACTTGATCATTACCCAATCCCACATATCCAAGACTTTGCTTCTTCTCTGAATGGTTGTAAGATCTTCTCCAAACTAGATTTGGTTTGGTTAAAGCTTACATTTAGAGTCCAGTGAATCTAGCCAAGATACCCAAGACTGCGGTAACAACTCAATTTGAAGCATTTAAATTCTTATATTTTTTAGTTTGCGAAATGTGACTAGTACTTTTCAATGCTTCATGAAATAGTGCAGGATTTTAACTCCGTCTATAACTATATAGATAGCATTCTTGTGGCAAGTGCCTAACCTGAGGAACATATCACCTGCCTCTGCATACTGTTCAAACGGTTTCAGCAATACCAGGTGAGGATTAGCTCTGGTAGATGCGTTTTTGATGCTTCATCACTAGTTTTCTTGGGCTACATTATCAGCACTGAAGGTATATCTCCCTTATCTGAAAAGATGAAGCCTCTACAAGACCTTCAACTACCACTTCACTTCACCAACGAAATCACTTCCTCAGTTTGTGGAACTACTATAGATGCTTTATTCCACACTGTACGGATCTCCCTTCTCTTTCTGACCTGTAATGTAACAGGAAGAAGAAAGTGAGCAGATTTTGCTGAATAATATTCAGCTGAAAACCTTTAATGAAGTGAAGCAGAATCTAGCAACAATATCATTACTTGCACATTCTGTACTCGACGCTCAGCTAGTCGATGCATCGGGCACAGTTGTTCGTGCAGTGTTCCAACAGCAGCATCAACAACAACTACAACCTCTTGCATATTTTTCAAGATAACTAAAACCGGCATAACAATGTTGGAACACATTCGGTTGAGAACTCTTGGCTATGTAGCTTACAGCGAAACATTTTCAGTATTCATTCAAAGGCCGTCATTTTGTGATCTACACCAATCACGATTCACTTACAGTCACACTGCATTCTAAGTCCGACAAATATTCTCCTTGTGAAACTCACCACTTGGATTTTGTTCTGCAATTTACCAATGTTATCCAACATATATCTGGTGAACAGAATGTTGCGGCTTCCTATTAATTCTCTGGCCTCACCTTCGGATACTGACTGACAGCAGATGGTCTTATACAAGCCACTTCGGAAACGCAGATCATTTATGACATCTCAACAGATTCATCTAGACCTTTTATTCCAATGACTCATTATAGGGTTGTCTTTAACATACTTCACAATCTGGCACATCCCAAACTCAAAGCCACAATGAAGCTAATTACAGATAGATTTTTCTGGCCAAATAGGAGTCACAATATCAATGCCTGGACACGTTCCTGTATTTCCTGCCAAAAGTCAAAAGTGCACAGGACATTTTCGTGTACCTCTTAGAACATTTAGCACTCCAAATGCTTGGTTCAGCCATGTCTATATCAATTTGGTTAGACTATGATCAGTTAGTTAGGGACTTATCTCCTGATCTGCATAAACCGTTTCACGCAGTGGCCTGAGGGCACTCCCATAAACGACATTTCGGCTGAATCTATAACGCAAGCCTTTATATGAGGCTGCATATCACATTATGGAGTTCCCATAACCATTACCATTGACTGTGAGGTACAGTTTAAATGCCACCTCTTCCAGAGACTTTCCAGGATTTTAGGGATCAAATATATTTGAACAATGAGCTATCACCCAGCTTCCAACGGGATGATAGAATTGAAAGCAATATTACATACTTATCCTGATCATCAGTGATGGAGTGAATAATTATCTGTTGTCCTTCTTGGCTGTTGTGCAGCTATCAAAGAAGACTTGGGATACTCTGCAGCCAAACTTGTCTATAGATTACCACTATCATTGCCAGGTCAGATGCTAACCTTGATAGATCTAGCTCTGTATATAAACAGACTGCAAACTTATTTCAATAAGCTCCCACTGATGCACCCTAGGGAGCAGACCATCAAATCTTTAGTGCCAAAAGGCATTAACTTGTGGATGCATGTTTTTCTTATAAGTGACGCCATGAAAGCCCCTCTAACTCCACCTTATACTAGTTCTTACTATATGCATTCATGCACGGACAAATTTTTTACCCTTGACAGCAGCAAAAAAGAGACAGTAACAATTGATGAAAAAGGTGAAAAGAGCCTTTCTTGACACAAAAACACAAGAGTTACATACTCCCCCTACATTGCATCAACATACACCTGAAGTGAATACTCCAGCAAAAGACAATTATGTCACCACCACCTGTAGTGGTTGAGGAGTACATCGGCCAAGAAAATTATGTAAGACTCTCTCTGAATAGAAAATGTTTTTGTACAAGTTCTGCTAGTTTTTTGGGGTTTTTTGTTTATAAAAAAACAAACCAAAAAGAAAAAGTTTTCATAGAACAGACATTTTGCCCCCAATATATATAAACATTTTCCCCATATATTTCACTGAAATATAAGAACATTTCTTCTTCATCAACAAGGAGCAAAACTTTTCACTGAAAAGAACATTTTTTCAATAAAAATAAAAACTGAATTGACATTTAATTGGTATTTCTATTTACTTACAACTGCTACTTTTGTTTTTCTCTGTCGGCTTTCCGCCTCAACAGGGAGTGATGTAGCATCCACAAATAAAGATCTATTTTCTCTTGTTAATCACTGCTCCAATGCTGAGTGATTCAATCACACTAACCAATCAGCTGGAAAAGTGCATTGATTCATCTATCCCCTAAGGAACTTTTTTAGCCGCTTTGGGAAACATTGGTCAGCAAGCAAATAGAGAACATGGCAAGCAACAAAGACAAACTCTCTACCTTCTCTTTTTATCCAATGTCCACTGGACATTCCAGCATCAACGATTTTCATTGAAGATAACTGCTGGCCAACCTAGGACTCCACAAAGAACTGCTGCTTGATCAACACACCCAAAGAACTTTATACTCCTTCTCTTCTCAACCTGAACACAGTCCAACGTTCAACTTTCTGCTGCCCAAATAAATGTTTTCATTGTTTGGTTTTTAAAAGAGGTTTTGTAATTTATTCTGTGCTTTGTGTTTGCCTATCAATTATTTTAATAGAGGTGCTAACAAGCAATCCCTTAAAAATCCTTTTATCTTTTCTTAAAGTTGTTATCCCTTAAAAAAAAACAAAAAGAACTCCAAAAAACAGAATTTTGCTTGCAATTTTATTAGTAAAAATATTGTGACTGTTGAGTCAGTATTTATTATACACATTATTAAATATTTCACTTTTCTATCTGTCCAGTTTATATACTTTCAAATAGATGACATTATAAAAGATGAATAGTAGCTTTGTGATGATGAGTTGCATACTAGATATGCAGGGCTCTAGACAGTTTGATTAATAGATGACCTAGATTCACAGATTGTCTGGATAAAAAAATATCATAAAGAATCTTCTCTAGTTTGATGATGTCATCCTTTATAACCTCATAAAGGATCTCCCCAACGAAGAGCTTGTGGTTTCATTTGGCTTATGTCTCCTCATTTAAAGATATCAGAGAGTTTGACATATGGTGAAGCATCCCATCAGTGATATTTCGTAAACTGATTGTGCAGACATCATCCAGCTTTACTTGAAGTAATAAATCATTTACATATATAATATATGTATATATGTACATACATAATAATGCAAGCGTGGATTTCTTCTTATGAAAAAGAAGGAAAGTTACCATGCTATGTTTTCACTTACCAGCAAGTGTATAAACCGTTATACACCTGTGCCTTTGTCAGATCGTCTGTAGACGAGAACACTTGGGTGCTGATATTCATGTTAGGGTCTGTGTTTTTTGATAAAAGCGCTAATGTGAATTCCGTGTGATCAACGCACCGTTCTGACACTTGAAAAGACTACTGTAAAAACAACAAACGGACTTTTACTTGATGATTCTATGCTCCAACAACAACATGGCAAAAAAAAAAAAAAGACATACTGAAGATGAAGTGTAGCTTCGAAATATATTTATAAATTCCAATATAAATTTCAAGCAAAATAAATATGTTTATTTTGTAATAATGCGTTGTTTCGGCTTCAAACGTATCTACTACATATTTTATTTTATTCAAACTCAACCAGCGCTTCTATCAAGGAACACACACCCTAACGAAAATAACACTTCGTTAAAAACTAGACAATTATTAGTGTTATATGGATAGATTTTGACCGAGAAAACAACATTGCTCATGGAATGCGAAGACTAAAAGACAAAATAAAGAAAGTGAGAATTACAAGACTGCCAAAGGTAAACCCAGGGTTTACGATATGGACAAATGGCAAAAAGAATGGGACAGAAACACAAATACTAAACTCCATAATATCCAAACAGACATAAAAAAAATGGTAAAAATTGATATTGGGTAAATAAGAGGAATTAGTACTTGCCAGTCCCTGACTTGGCCACATTCATATTATAAACAGATACATACTCAAAAATGAAGATCCACCTATGTGTCATGAATAATATACAGTGGAACAAATACTTATAAAATGTATAGATTTAAATCTAAGTTGTGAAAAATATGGCCAAGCAGACAATATGAATCAATTATTAAACAGGATCGACCCAAATAAAATAATAAAACCTTTTCTGGAAATTGATGTGATGAGGTGTTAGTTGTACTGCATGAATCTAAAAAATTGAATAAAAATGTTTCTGTATAGATCAACAAATAAAATTTATATACTTAGAACCGAAGAGGAATTACTTCATAATCAGGATGTATTAATTGAAGTATCTGTGTGACACATTGTAAAATTCCAAAATGTCGACTCCGCTGCAATGGAAGGGACATAACTCCCAAAAATCTCTTTGAAGTAAGGGAAATTATTTTTTCTTTTAATTATTATTTCTAGATGAAACCTGTTTCCTCTAACAGAAATAAAACATTTAAAGATCTTAAAAAAATTTTAATACAATAATCTCGTATTGCACTGAACTTTATAGAAAAATCATCACTTTTCTTATCATTTACTCTTTATTTACATTATTCACACTTTCTCCGACCATCTAAAACATTTAGGTACAGATGAAGAATGTGCAAGCAAGTCAGATAATAACATCAGTTTTAGTAGTATATTAATGAGGTTTTTCACATGGCCCATGTTCTTAAAAAGAAATTTGATGACATCATCTTCAATGGAGAGACATTCTTGTAAGAGAATGGTTTAAAAAATGATGGCAAAAGAAATAACTATCATAAAGAAAAGAAAATTATCCCATTCCAAATATTAAATATAGTTATCCCAAGCAAAAATTAACAGTATCAATCCAGTCAGAGAAACTTTGAATTGTAATTGTAAAGAATTCCACATAAAGAATGGTAGGATTAATCCAATCAAGGTCAGCAAAGGTTCTCTTCTAATGTCAAGACGAAATGCTATGACTGAAAAATTCAAAGCGATTCAGTATATTTTATACAGTAATTCTAGTAACTAATTTATTTGTTCTTATCACCCCTGGCTATAAATATAATCATCCAATTTTCTGTGATCACACCCAGTAACATTATGCAGAAAATATTGCAACAGATCATAGTATTAATTTTTTTGACAACAATAATAAATTAACCATATTAATGAGCCATTTTGGATATTCCGCTTTTATATCAAAGCAAAGATATAAAGGCCTTCAGTATACAACATTCCTAAGTAACAGTACATTTCAATAAGGATATATTTTTGTTAAGTCATTGATGATAACGTCAGTAAAAAAAATGATGACATCACATTTATATGCTATTATGGATATGTTTTTATTTTGATATGTAGTGATTGTAGAGGCTTCATATGCAAATTTTCAAAAGTAATATCATATTCCTGTATAGGTATCTTTCCATTCTAGTAACTTGATGATGTCATCAAATATAACTGCTAATGTCAGCATGCATCATTTATAGATATTGTCATGTATATATATAATTATATATATATTTTTCATCAGTGGATAACTTACACATTTTGAAAGAGTGAAAAGCATCATTATTCTAACACTCATTTTCATTAAATGGAAAAATTAAGTCACGTCACTCAAGTAACTTGGGATTCTTATGCCAAGAAGAAACCAATTTTAATTTGGATGGACTGGCACAAGATGGCCACCAGCAATAACATAAGAAATGACATTGCTTTATATACGGAAAGCTACTTATTTGCGGAAAATTTAAATACGATATTCGTTTTCAGCATACATGAAAACCTTAAAAGATAGTCATTTTAAAGAAAAATGTTAAGGTGAAAACAAGGTAAAAATTTACAGAATGCATCACAATGAAATTTTTTATCGAACCGCCTAATTATTATTATTATTTAGATATCTTCAGTTAAAAAAAAAAACGGGTTTGTTTTACAGATTCGAAAAAATGGTCTTGATAAAGAGTTAAAAATAAATTCAAGTTTCATGATATATTTTATTTGTTAGGTGAAAGTACAGAATAGTTTAGATGAGCTTCAACTCTTTAGTTAATCTTCTTTATTAACCAATGATTACAGCATCTGGAAATACATGAAATAGAAGAGTGGTTTCTGAAGAGCAACATCATGTATACCCCCCCCCCCAGTCTTTAAGACAAAAAGACGAGTATGAGTGTTGTAAGATTTCCAGGTAATCAGTTAAGCTCAATGCGAATGGTCCATCTGGGCATGAGAACTTAAAAAAATGTCTTGGTACATAAAGTAGATTTAGAGATTTAAAGTCTGTTTCAGTCTACACTCAGTCGGGCAGGTGGGCGCGAGAGGCGGGTTGACCGACGTAGAGGCAACGCGTCCACTGGCTCCTGTGCGGTAGGTGAGTCAGATAGAGACACCAGGCGTTCCTGTAGGCCGGGGGCGTTGTGTGGCATCAGACCCCGAAGAGCCATAGGAATCTTCTGTTTGTGCTCGGCCACTGGTTTCTCTGTAGTCGCGGGGGGTTGGCTGAACAAATGCTGGGTCAGGGTTGGGAGGCATGACAGTGGTATCTGCTGGGTGTTCCTTTTGCTCGGGAGGCTTGGAAGGTGTGTTAGTAAGTGGTGTTGGTTGGTTTGGCTGTGGCTGTTCAGTTGCACTGCTGGGGCTGTGGGAAGCAGGCGTTGGTCCGGGTAGCCTCAGGAGTGGGGAGCGTTCAATCACTGGTATGTATTTCCGCAGGAATTTCCGGTTCCGCAGCATAACGCGGCCAGAGCCGTCGATGCGAACAACATATTGGTCGAATTTTTGGACCTCCACGACAATGCCAGTTTTTTCCCATTTCTTGGAGTTAGGTCCCATTTGGTTCTGGATCCTCACACAGTCACCAACGACTAGCGGTGGCAGGGGACAAGTGTATTCTGTGAGCCGCTCGGAGATGCGCATGTGGCAGTTGTGGAGGGCTTCCTCTCTCAATGCCAGAGTTTCATGCCAGGTGCTGTGTGGTCGGTGCTTTCCAGGGTGTATGAGTATGAAATCTCAGATTGGCCTTCCAAATACACACATAGCCGGAGACAGCAAGGTATTACGGTCTGGAGTGTTGTGATATTGGAGCATGGCTCACTGGAATGCGTCTGTATTGAGGGAACTGTCAATGTCGGTGTTGTCTGTGTGATACTATAAAGTGGCCCTGAGGTGGCCTTGAGCCACTAAGTGGTGAGAGGGGGGAAATAGACAAAGGAATAGGAAATAGCTTAGAATAAACAAAGAAATCGGAAATATCCTACAATCAACAATTGATAGGAAGTAGCAAACAATAACAATAGAAACCTACTGATAAAACAGAGAAGGGCAGCCTCCGGTAGCCAGGGTGGGGTGGGCGACCTGAGATACCAACATTAGAGGGGACAGTCAGTTGCCAACTAGATGCCCTTGACAGCGGATGGAAGTTGATAATGACAACAGTTGGACAGTTTTTTGAGTTGACTGTGAATCAGAAATAGAGACGAATTGCGACTGACAGACGAACGTAGCATCAATAGAACAGGGGAAAGACACACCCACAAGTCCAACAATCAATTATATGTGAAACATTGGTGTTTGTGTTTTTCCTTTCTTTATTCCACGATTTATTATATTTCTACTTTTGTGAAACCATGCGTGTGTTCCCATCGACAGTCGCCAGCGAGAAAATGACGATCCGGCCATAAGAGGAATAGTCGAATGAAAAATCCACGATACACGACGTTGGGAGTCGACGATCTGTCAGGGGCATACGTCTGGTTACATCTGTAAGAAGTCGCTTGACACTCTTGACTCCTATTTCTGCACGGCAGTTGCTGTGTGGGAATGCGACAGATGAAATCCGGTGGCGAACGCCCCAATTGTACACGAAATCACGCGTGTCCTGAGCAGTGACCTGAGGTCCTCCGTCTGATGTTATTTCATCACTGATACCATATGTTACATGCGTAAGATGCGACGTAGTGCTGAAACGAGTCCCTTGGAACCGTTGACTGCCTGTTCAACTATCGGCCAGTTGCTGTACCTGTCAACGACAACAAGGTAGTGTTTACCACGGAATGTGAAGTAGTCCGTGGCGATACACTGGAATGGGTATTCGGGTAGAGCCGGAGGAGTTGGTGGTTGGCTTGGGTTCGACGGAGACATTCGATTGCATGGAGAGCAACGAGAGCGCATTTTGGTGATAGCGGAGGTTATTCCTGGCCAGAAGAATGATGACTCCGCACGCGAGCACATGGTGGTTACACCCTGGTGAGAAGAGTGCAGCTTCTGGAGCACCTGGTTGCGGAGAGTTAGCGGGATGATGATTTGGTCCTTGTAAAGGCATACTCTATCAAACTCGGAGAGGTATTCTCGGAATTGATGGTAGGATCGGATGTCATCAGAGAGATCTGTTGGGTGATCGGGGAATCCCTGGTGAATGGCTTCTGTTAAGCTGATCATGGATTTGATCACTTTAACATTGGTGATAGCTGCCTGGGAGCAGATGCTAGAGTCCGAAGTGTCTTCGGTTTGGGTGACTTTTGACGTGTCTGTCGCCATATGCCCTCAAATGTGTGAAGTATTCCACATTTGGTGCATGTGTGATTATATGCCAGGCATTTCTGCATGCGCTCCTGCCTGGTTCGCCCATGGCCTGTCGTGCCACAGTAATCACAAAGCTTGGTACCTTTGGTGGCGTCACGAGCCATTTTCGGTTTGTTGTTACGCTTGTACGGGAGGCTTGGAAGGTGTGTTAGTAAGTGGTGTTGGTTGGTTTGGCTGTGGCTGTTCAGTTGTACTGTTGGGGATGTGGGACGCAGGCGTTGGTCCGGGTAGCCTCAGGAGTGGGGAGCGTTCAATCACCGGTATGTATTTCCGCAGGAATTTCCGGTTCCGCAGCATAACGCGGCCAGAGCCGTCGATGCGAACAACATATTGGTCGAATTTTTGGACCTCCACGACAATGCCAGTTTTTTCCCATTTCTTGGAGTTAGGTCCCATTTGGTTCTGGATCCTCACACAGTCACCAACGACTAGCGGTGGCAGGGGACAAGTGTATTCTGTGAGCCGCTCGGAGATGCGCATGTGGCAGTTGTGGAGGGCTTCCTCTCTCAATGCCAGAGTTTCATGCCAGGTGCTGTGTGGTCGGTGCTTTCCAGGGTGTATGAGTATGAAATCTCAGATTGGCCTTCCAAATACACACATAGCCGGAGACAGCAAGGTATTACGGTCTGGAGTGTTGTGATATTGGAGCATGGCTCACTGGAATGCGTCTGTATTGAGGGAACTGTCAATGTCGGTGTTGTCTGTGTGATACTATAAAGTGGCCCTGAGGTGGCCTTGAGCCACTAAGTGGTGAGAGGGGGGAAATAGACAAAGGAATAGGAAATAGCTTAGAATAAACAAAGAAATCGGAAATATCCTACAATCAACAATTGATAGGAAGTAGCAAACAATAACAATAGAAACCTACTGATAAAACAGAGAAGGGCAGCCTCCGGTAGCCAGGGTGGGGTGGGCGACCTGAGATACCAACATTAGAGGGGACAGTCAGTTGCCAACTAGATGCCCTTGACAGCGGATGGAAGTTGATAATGACAACAGTTGGACAGTTTTTTGAGTTGACTGTGAATCAGAAATAGAGACGAATTGCGACTGACAGACGAACGTAGCATCAATAGAACAGGGGAAAGACACACCCACAAGTCCAACAATCAATTATATGTGAAACATTGGTGTTTGTGTTTTTCCTTTCTTTATTCCACGATTTATTATATTTCTACTTTTGTGAAACCATGCGTGTGTTCCCATCGACAGTCGCCAGCGAGAAAATGACGATCCGGCCATAAGAGGAATAGTCGAATGAAAAATCCACGATACACGACGTTGGGAGTCGACGATCTGTCAGGGGCATACGTCTGGTTACATCTGTAAGAAGTCGCTTGACACTCTTGACTCCTATTTCTGCACGGCAGTTGCTGTGTGGGAATGCGACAGATGAAATCCGGTGGCGAACGCCCCAATTGTACACGAAATCACGCGTGTCCTGAGCAGTGACCTGAGGTCCTCCGTCTGATGTTATTTCATCACTGATACCATATGTTACATGCGTAAGATGCGACGTAGTGCTGAAACGAGTCCCTTGGAACCGTTGACTGCCTGTTCAACTATCGGCCAGTTGCTGTACCTGTCAACGACAACAAGGTAGTGTTTACCACGGAATGTGAAGTAGTCCGTGGCGATACACTGGAATGGGTATTCGGGTAGAGCCGGAGGAGTTGGTGGTTGGCTTGGGTTCGACGGAGACATTCGATTGCATGGAGAGCAACGAGAGCGCATTTTGGTGATAGCGGAGGTTATTCCTGGCCAGAAGAATGATGACTCCGCACGCGAGCACATGGTGGTTACACCCTGGTGAGAAGAGTGCAGCTTCTGGAGCACCTGGTTGCGGAGAGTTAGCGGGATGATGATTTGGTCCTTGTAAAGGCATACTCTATCAAACTCGGAGAGGTATTCTCGGAATTGATGGTAGGATCGGATGTCATCAGAGAGATCTGTTGGGTGATCGGGGAATCCCTGGTGAATGGCTTCTGTTAAGCTGATCATGGATTTGATCACTTTAACATTGGTGATAGCTGCCTGGGAGCAGATGCTAGAGTCCGAAGTGTCTTCGGTTTGGGTGACTTTTGACGTGTCTGTCGCCATATGCCCTCAAATGTGTGAAGTATTCCACATTTGGTGCATGTGTGATTATATGCCAGGCATTTCTGCATGCGCTCCTGCCTGGTTCGCCCATGGCCTGTCGTGCCACAGTAATCACAAAGCTTGGTACCTTTGGTGGCGTCACGAGCCATTTTCGGTTTGTTGTTACGCTTGTACGGGAGGCTTGGAAGGTGTGTTAGTAAGTGGTGTTGGTTGGTTTGGCTGTGGCTGTTCAGTTGTACTGTTGGGGATGTGGGACGCAGGCGTTGGTCCGGGTAGCCTCAGGAGTGGGGAGCGTTCAATCACCGGTATGTATTTCCGCAGGAATTTCCGGTTCCGCAGCATAACGCGGCCAGAGCCGTCGATGCGAACAACATATTGGTCGAATTTTTGGACCTCCACGACAATGCCAGTTTTGTCCCATTCCCTGCTTGGCTTTCAATTCGCCATCTTCTGTTGAAGTACTCTCTACAAATGTGGGATATCCAGATGCTGTAATCATAGATGAGCTTCAACTTTTTGGTCAATCTTCTTTATTAACCAATGATTACAGCATCTGGAAATACATGAAATAGAAGAGTGGTTTCTGAAGGGCAACATCATGTATAGTTAACAAAAAAATCCTTCCTTCCTTCCCAATGTTAAGAATGGGTTTCTAAATAATAACATTATTTCAGCATGGTAGCATAAGTGCAAAAGTACCTTTTATTTGTTATATATTTGTTTTTTTATTTTGTTTTTTTTTTACCACTAAAAAACAAATGTACAGTACATTTTGTTGTTTTTTTTTTTTTTTAACGCTTTTAGTACATGTGTACTACAAGCGTTAAAAACAAAATAGTATTGTTTGGAAATCAAATTTGAAAAACCTGATAATATTTTTTTTAAATTGACAAACCCAGAATAAAAAATGAAACTTTTTTTCTGCTTTCGTTTTGAAAGCAAAAAAAAAAGTTTTCTATTTTTAAGAGAATACAAACTCGTTAATATGCTGACAGCAATGGTTAGCGCATAGCGCTGTCATTGTTTCCCTTTAAGCGATTTGAATTTCTATAAAAGATTACATTTTAAAGAAATTTCCACACAATTAATAATTAACAAATATTTACATATTATACATGAAAATAATTCTGAAACTATTATCTATATGAAAATGGATGATATATACCGATTATCTTATCAATTTTGAAATATTCTTTGTCAACTTTGCTCGGTTGTAACTTTGCTTCCTGTGGTCGTAAAAATCAAAATCAAACACCAGTAGAGATGGACTTCTTTGTTTATATAGCCTGTAAAATTTCAGCCATATTCAATATGCGAATATGTATCCAAACGTAACGTATGAAATGTAAACATTGAAAAAACTGTTTCTCTTTTTGCTGTCGTAATTTTTTTTACCGTTTTTTCATTTTTAACTTGGAGTATAAAAATATTGAACGCATAAAAGAAAAATAAATTAACATCATTGGAATGCTTATTCTATTCTCTGTTCATCAGTGTAATTTTTTTTAAATTGGCCCACAAATAAAAATGATATGACTTCTTGAAGCACATTAGGTAAGTAATATTGCCAATGCCCACGAAAATACAGCATACGCTTGTAATGATACTAATAATACAAAGGACACATTAGCTGTTATTTTTTTAGGTAAATACAATGCATAATCTTTGTTCAACCTATGTGAAGCCTAGACAGCATTATTTCTTTTACATGAAATGCACAAATCCGATCCACATGCAAGATCAAAGTTGCAGCTATGAACATAAACAACCAAATACCAACAAACTTTCATGTATTATATAAAGAGTAGTTATCCATATATATATATGTTTTTGTATGTCCAGCTAAAAGTAAAAGAGTACAAAACAAACACCCAGAAGTTGGTATATTCCTGATCAGCTTTGCCATGGATGAATAATAGCTAAAATTTTAAAATGGCCCACGTTTCGTCAAGGATGGTTGTTTTTCAGTGTTTTTTATGTACTAATTTGGATAGAAAATAATGAATCTATTAGGAAATGTGTGTGTGTGTGTGTGTGCGTGTGTGTGTCCAGCTACAAAAAAAAAATGGGCTAGGCAGAGGAGAAAGAAAGAAGGTTGGAGAGAGAAAGATAGATGGATAGAGAAATAAAAGTTTTAATAAAATAGGTTACTTTTGCCCAGGGTAATGCCAGGTAGCCCTGCTAATGTTAATACATGGCTAATTCTAAAATGTATACATTTTTAATATGGTAAAATACATTTAAGTGAAAAATAAATTAATAGCATTTTGTTTGAAAAACAGACAAGACAGTTCATATTTTATTCTAGACATAACAAGAGACTAGATTAAAATAACATTTTGAAAACATTGTAACATCTTACTGCAGGCTATGTCAACTAATCTATTCTAATTATTTTGTTAATTACAATAATTTTATCACAAATTAGCAAATAAAATTAACTTAATTATATACAGCAGAAGAATGTTAATACAAATATGATAAATTAATGAGATAATAATGTCCACAAGGTAAAAATTCTCGACGATACATTCGGAACAATTGCCAATTATTTTCAAAATATTCAATTCAATTATCAAACCGATCTGCCAAGAAAATGAATAAAAATTGATTTTATGACTTCATATATTTCAGACATTTTAACTATCTACAAGCAATGTTGTAGATTCAGAGAATAGCAATTCTTAGTTTGTTAGAGTCAACTGCAACTGCTAGAAATGGGCACAGCGGTATTACCAAAATATCCAAAGACATTTTTAACAAATACTGAAAGCGTTTCATACTCATAAAAGCTTGAAACGCTTTATTGCTATAATTTAAATTAGTGAGAATGAGATTTTATTGAAGTAATATATATATATATATATATATATATATATATATATATATATATATATATATTTACTAGCAGGGAGACCCGTCGTTGTCTGGGGATTGAATGAGGATCAATGAAGTTTCATCCCCCCATATTTTTATTGTCATCAAAATCGGCGAAATCTCCCATTTTTCAATCAAATCAATTAATTGCTTGCTCTAGTTGGGGACCTATCATGACACATTGGGGGGGGGGCTTCACATGCCTCTCCACAGTGACTTAGTCCACAATACATTGTAATCTACATTGCACTGTAAAGAACCTTCTGTTCATTTTATAAAATTATTTTTTATATAATGGTTTTGGTAGTGTCTGAAGATATAAAACGTGTTTATATTTATTTAAAAAATATAGTTATAAAAAGCCCCTAAATTCAAGTTGAGCCCTATTTAGGAAATTAAGAAAAAATGATCAACTTTACTGAAACATATCATTGCAACTTCCTTTTTGTTAAATATTCTGACTGCCAACTATGGAAGCCCACCAAAAATGGCATTCATAGGTACTTCCCTTTCAATTACAAAATAGTTGCCGGTGGCCAAAAGAATATAACGCTAGCCTGGTAAACCAAGGGTGGCTTTGTAGACTGGGTTCAAGTCTCCTCACCAACAGTAATTATCAGGTCATACACTAATCATTGCTTAAGATGAAGCACTAGTGTCTGTAGGTATAAAAATTAATATTCATTTTTTTTAATTATATATATATATATATATATATATATATATATATATATATATGTGAACAAATGATTAATAAAACATGTTAAAAGACATCTTGAAAAAGAGTTAAAAACATATTTAATTTTAAAAAAGGAAGCACAAGATAAGTGGATAGTCCTTAATCCGCGGAGTTTCGAAGAAATACTCTCCTTCTCATCAGAGGGCAGGAATTAGCAAAATGCGGGATCGGATTTTGCATATAAAAGTATTTAATGAAACTACAAGTAAGTCACAGATCTTACTTGGTTAAAAAAAAAAAAAATATATATATATATATATATATATATATATATATATACTGTGTAAGCAAAAACAAAACTTCAAAACAAGGTGTTGGTGGCAACAAAAAGTGTATTTCAATTTACGTTACAATTGTTTCCATGTCCAGTTCGACAATTTCAAGCATTATGTCATGCAACTTGTCATGACTCTGCTCTTAAATAAGGATACGAAAATTAGGCGATATATTTAAATTGGATTTTCGGTAACCACAACAAAGGTAGATGTTTCTCGCATGCCTTTCTAGCTAGGGATTTCCCCTTCCTTCCTTCTCTTCAAAAAAATGCTCCATTGCCAAAATTGTGCTTATTCATAAAGTCTGAAAAAAATGCTGGTTTTGAAAATACACTTTTTGTTGCCACCAAGACCTTGTTTTGAAGTCTTGTTTTTGCTTACACAGCATACTAATAATGCTC
Source organism: Euprymna scolopes (assembly GCF_053919585.1). NCBI lineage: Eukaryota > Metazoa > Mollusca > Cephalopoda > Sepiida > Sepiolidae > Euprymna > Euprymna scolopes. Next base: position 84,663,435 of record NC_136487.1, on the reverse strand, counting down.
AGTTATAAAATTTGATAATTTTGTAGTTTACTCTTTAAGTCAACCATTTTTGTCTTAAAACACATTGGTATATGAAAATTTACTGAATTTCACGAACTCAGTATAATTATATATATATATATATATATATATATATATATATATATATATATATATATATATACACACACACACACACACACAGAGAGGCAAAAAGAAAGTCCGTACTTGTAATTTTTTCAAAAACTACAAATTTAAGCTAAATTTAATGTAGCTGTTTAAACAAACTATACCTCATTTGATTGGCCTTTTATTCTTCTATAATTTTACCTGTTCACATTTAACTATTAATTGAAATATTCTCGTGTTGACATCAATTTAAAAATATAACTTCAAATTGAGGAGGCAAAAAGAAAGTCCACACAATGGAAAATGGTTATTTCAATGTAACTTTAGGACATCAATGCAACACAAATACAACAGGAACACAATGAACTAGTTAATATTTAGTAGCATAACTCTTCTGCAATTTGACAGCCTACAATCTTTTGGGAATTCCTTGAATTAGACTGCAGCAATACTCCGGAGAAAGGGCATCCCACTTTTCTTTAATTTTTCTCCAAAGTTCTTCAAAATTTGAAATTTTATCATTGCGTAGCTGTTGCTTGATGTAATGCTATACGTTTTTGATAGGATTTAGGTCTGGAGATTGCGCAGGCTAATCCAAACACGGAATATCATGCTCTTCCAGGAACCTCTTGACATTGCCAGCTATGTGAATCGGAGCATTATCCTGCATGAGGATGGGATTATCATCCAAATTCCAACCAAAGTAGGGTAGAAAATGCTCAGTCAACATATTAATGTACTTGGTAAAATTAATTTGACCTTGCAAGCGAACTATAGGCCCTGGACCATTGGTACTAATAATGCCCCACACCAAAACTGAACCTCCACCACCTTGCAGCGTTGAAACTGAGCACCTAGGATTAAATTCTTCATCTTTCCTCCGATGAATGTCCTGTCCACCATCACTGACTAGCCTACTGAACTTGCTTTCGTCTCTAAAACGCACTTTTGACCAATATGAAGAGTCATGATCTTCATTGCATCTGACGAAATCCAGACGGTGCTTTCTGTTTTTTACAGACATCATTGGCTTGCGTCTTGCAACATATCCTTGCAAATTAAATTCCTTTAATCTGTTTTTGACAGTAGAAAGAGAGCACTTTTTAACAAGATTGCACTTTTGTTGGATTTGGGAAGCTGTTTCAAATCTATTTCTTAGGTTGTGGATCTTGATAGCATTGTCTTCCCTATTAGAAGTAATTCTAGTATAATCAGATTTAGGGGCGTCATGAACACTGCCGGTGTTTTGGTGCTTTTGCACAGTCTTTCGTACCGTTTTCTCATCACATTTCAATCTGCGGTCGATTTCTCGATTGGATAAACTAGAAAGGTGGAGATTAATGAGCTCCTGACGATCACTAAGAGAAAGTCGAGGCATATGCAGTAAATGTTACGTTGTATAACCTAGAACAACAACAATTACGATTAGAGATGCTTTGTTGCCTGTTGGTGGATATTTTGAACTGATTTAGGGGCAATAATTTAAGCTGGTTTTAAGCGAATTTGTTGCTGCGGACTTTCTTTTTGCCTCTTCAATTTGAAGACATTTTTTTAAATTGATGTGAACACTAGAATATTTCAATTAAAAGTCAAATATGAATAGGTAAAATTATAGAGGAATAAAAGACGAATCAAATGAGCTATAGTTTGTTTAAAAAGTGACATTAAATTTAGCTTAAATTATCAGTTTTTGAAAAAATTACAAGTGCGGACTTCCTTTTCGCTGGCATTGTATATAACTAGAAAAATACCCATCCTGGGACAAGTATAAGTAATAAATACAGCATTAAAGTTCTGAATTTTTTTAGATAAGGGTGGATTGTATACATTACTTGTATTGATCAGACTATTGTTCTCATCTTGAGTTTTATTTGTGCAACGTTTCGAGTGGTCTGGCCTTCGACCATCTTTAGGCATGCTGGTTGTTGTTTGGAAAAAAAAAGGAGAAAAGTTACTGGCTCCATAGATATTTTTCTTGGAGTTAATCTCTATTTTATGGTTGATGTTTCGTATGTATGGAAAAAATTGGTTGACAAAGGGGAGGCAACTCTAATAAAGATTGACAGGTGGATTATCTCCCTTCCATCACTGAAATTTTAAGGGTATACAATTTTGGTTTTTTCTACAATTAGAGGCTCTCAAATGTTATTAATTTCTAAGCTTAGTCTGCTTTAGTAATTTTTTCTTTTTTTTAGCATATGTGCTGCTTCTTTCAGTCACCTGGCTCTCCATCTTGCATCCCTGATAATTATTTTGACCTCGTTTCACAAACGAAAGTGTGTTGCTTTTTCTTTCCATATGTGATCAGCTAGTACCAACTTTTCAGTGTTCTTCTAGCCTTCCCTCTAGGGAGTGACCAGACTCACCTTTGTATAGTTTCTTCATTTGTACGAAATCTCATATATACAGTTTTTGTCATGAGACTTCCAGTCAGGGGCTTGACTTGTTCTAGGTGTTTTTTGAGAATCAGATTACTCTTAAGTATTGTTCTGATGTGATTTGGACAGCATATTTAAAAAAAATTTTTTTGGATATGCCCTTTATGTATGGTGTGCACACTATGACAAGTTTTCGGGTATTGTCCTTTGGTGTTTGCTAAAGGTTTTCTGGAGCCAATGTAACTCTCTCTGGGCAGTCCATTTTGGTGAAGGATTATTCTTAGGTTGTCTAACTCCTCCTGGTACATGTCGCTACATATTGTTCTAGTATGGTGTTGTAAGCACCGAATGATTTCTTTCTTTATGTTATATGGATGGTGAGAGTTGAAATTCAAATATTGTCTTGTGATGATTGGTTTTCGATATATGGAAGATATAAAATTCTGATCCTTGCAGATTATTAATACGTCCAGGAAAGCTAGTTTGTTGTCGTGTTCCTTTTCCATAGTGAACTGGATAGATAGACGTATGGAGTTCACATGGTCTAGTAAGTTTTGAACGACATCCTGGTGGAGGGGACAGATTATGAATGCATCATCCACATATCGTAGCCAACCAACCAACATACATCCAACCATGCAGGGTACAAAAATAATCATAACTTCCTTATTTTAACTCCGATTTAAAAATTTAAAAAGATTTTCTGTTTAAACTATTAAGCTCTTTCTATGCTTGTCATTATTTAAATATTTTAAGCAATTTTTTTTCATGTGTATTGCAAAATAAAGAAAAAGAAGTAGAAGGTATCAAAAAGCCGACACCAATACCAAAACCAAAATTTAAATACTGCCCAACTCTGGTGATTGCATAGCTTTCTTGGTTAGTGATTCACACACTTAGTGGTCTACCCTAATGAATATTCCTACGCTATTTTGGACCATCAGGCAGAAGTTCAGAACTGTGGAGTAAGTATCCCAAATATTCAACAGTTTCCTGAAATTTTAAAAGACACAACTGATTCCAACCAAAAAAGGCTTCCACTCAATAATTTAGATATAACTAGCAGGACTACCCAGCATCTCCCAAAGTCCTAATTTCAATAAGTTGGTGTTATATAAAATAAATAAATAAAAGTAAAACTAAATAATCTACTTAATATTGTAAGTTTTAAGTTTATTTTGGGACAAAAACAGAGTAAAAATACTTATGCCCCAGGTGAGATTCAAACTCACAACCTATGTAAGTACAGTATGCTTACTGATTGAGTCACTAGACTAATTAGGTAATGGTGATGCTATTAAACCAGAATAGGCTGCTGCTGCTGCTGTTTAGACTAGTTCTTTCTTTTTTACCTCCTTTCTCTTTATCCTCGCCCCCTCTTCTTTTACAGTTCAATGTAAGTCAGCTGTTTATCAACAAGGATAAATGAAAGAGTAATAGCCAATGAAAATGCTTGAAAGATGATTTACTACTGATGAATCTTGAAATTTTTAAAAAAATTTGTTCCTGATGCTATGGGTGATAGTGGAAGAACTTCTGAGTGTAAGGCTTTCATTTATAAAATATCAACTTTGATTAAATATTAAAAATGGATTAGAAGTTAAATTTTTATTTCTTTTTAGAACACAAACAAATATTTGCCTGATATGACTACCAAAACAGATATAATTGTGTACGTAGTATTAAACAAAGCAAGATATACATTAATTATAGTATTTTACTTTTAAATAAGACAAGAGTGTTTGTCAAGGCTCTGCGAATTTGATTTTCTTTGTTCTCAATGAACAAAATTTAAATATAAAAAAAAAAGAAAACTGACGCAATGAAAAATGACCAAAACCAAAATAAATCAAAATCTTTATTATGAATGACAAAATCATTTTCATATTTTAGGGTTGGAGACATTTTTCATATACCAATGATAAAAATTAACGGTACTTGTCCAGAATTCCCTCTATATTGAATAAAGAAAAATTTGTATGATGTATGTACCCATGACAGAAAGAAAATATTGTATTCAGCGTCTGCATGGCTTTGACCAGAACATGACATCAACCTCCAAATTATGCTGAGCGTCACCAAACAAATCTTAACAGTACGAAACAGAATAGCAAAATAAATAACTGGAAATCGTAGAAATAAAAAAGAAAACACAATGATCTACCGTAATTTTGTTTTATTAATCTTTTCTTAAAAAATTTTTTTTTAAATTAAACATTTTTTTTATGCTGGGAGGGAGGGGGGGAGTCAGAAGTTTGTTTTTTTTCAAAACAAATTATGTATTTATTTTTGTTTTGCTTTTTTTTCAAGTTTTTATTTTTCCAAATTTTCGGAAAAGGTTTTTTAAAAAAACAACAAAAAAAAAACAGGTTCAATTGTAAAACCTTTTTTTTTCAAAGAAAAGACACAAAGTAATTTTTTTCAAGTATGTAATGTGTTTTTTTTTAAACAAAAAGTAAAGGAAAAGTTTAAAAAAATAAAATAAAATAAGGTCCACTTTGTTGTAAGCTTTCTAACAATCCGATATGACTGTAGTCCACGGCAGAATATATATTTTTTTTATTATACGAAGGAGGGTTTTGGCATTTTGATTTGGTACAGTGATAAAGAAACCCTCCTTCTCGGGAGGGGGGGGGGTCATATTCATTGAAGACCCAGAACAGTGCAAGATGTCTGCCAACATTATGTTTTCGTAGGTTAAATACAGACTTATCAATGTCAACACGATGCTCTGGGTCTCCTATCTGCAGAGGATTTCTAAGAAAATAGTTCTGGTAAATGTCTCTTTAAGAAATTCTTCCAATCTGCTATGGTATGTTCAGAGCCGACCCTACATTCTTGCATTAAGTTTTTCTAGGTAGTCATATCGTGGGTCCATAGGTATACTATTTTTAAGGTTGTTGCAATGGTGATTCGGGCTAATGAAAGAAAGTTTCACTTCTTATAGATGCCCACTTCCAGAATCTTACATTTGTGCATCTCCACCCACATCCATTGTGCAAAGAGCCTCTTCTTGCCCAGACATAACTAGAACTACATGTGAAATTCATTTTCCGTTATATTAATTTTTTTCTTGACAAAAATCAATCACTTTCACCAGGGTTTCAAGCTGTTTTTCTAAAATTGAGAAATTCATATTACTACTCTCACTGATTTAGTTTCTTTTTTTTTCTTCACCCCTCCCCCTTCCAATTTTTATGCCTGCTACTTTACTGCGTGTTGTGATTGGCTGATTGGCTTACGTTAGATTATTAAAAAGCCAAGCAGTGATGTCATGTTACAAGCAAAGCCGAGCGGTCTGGTTCTTAATATGCACAAGTATTTAAATCTGAGTTTTTTCAATGTCATATTAAGAATGGTTTTCTAAAATCTTGCAAGTTTTAATTATTTGGACTTGTTTTCAACCTATTTTCAAGATTTTTAAGAGAATGTTGGAATATCATTGCTGTTCGTTTAGTCACAAAAATTGATTTTCTTATTTAAAAATTTGTTTGATGTACAGCATTCATCCTAGATGGGCTGAACCAACTTCCTTTGAAGGCGGAAGTATCTAGGGAATATTCAATTTACAGGCGGTCCCCAATCGCCTCCTCCGTCAGTGAAGATGACGATGTTAGGTTTTTGCAGTTCTAGCATGAAGTGTTAAGATCCTCCTACATACAGTTCCTGGTATTCCCAAATGGTAACCATATGAAACTAACCAGACTCAATGATGCTTAACTTCAGTGATAAAATGAGAACCGATGTGTTAGCGTGATTATGCCGTATATCTATACTCCTATAAATTCGTTTTTCTTTTGTGTGTATTGATATTCATATTAAAAACCCTCTTTTCTATTTATTTAAAAAGAAAATACAATTTTCTTATATATGGGTCGATGAATTGCATTCATCTCCAAAAGATCTAGCTAATTTGCATATTCTTTTAAGCATTCATTTTAATTAATTCCCTATTAGTTTTTTCAGTCTTCTTATGGGATAATCATGGTGTAATTATATTCATGCAGATATTCTACTTGATTTATACTTGCATAATATTTGCGTAAAAAGCTTACAGTGAACATAAAATTGTTTCCATATATATTTATGTATACGTATATATTTTTGTTTAATCTATCTATCTATATATATATATATATATATCTATAAAAGTGAACGTGTCTGTCTGTGTGTCTGTGTACATTTTCCTTCGCAATAACTCTGTTAATTTTCAGTCTACAGACTCAAAATTTGATATACAGAGTACTGAGATTTGGGAAAATCAATGTGATTGGTTTTCGGCCAAAAATTTGGCTGTTAAGGGGTCAAAGTTCAACGATTTGACCTTTGAGAACTCTACCAAACTCCTTCGATAATTTTGGATCTAAACACTTGAAATTTTAGATATAAGTTCCTTGGACATGGATCTAACTTAATAACTTGATGTGAGCCCAAAACTATAAATGTTAAGGGGTCATAATAGGGGACAAATTTTAAGAAAAATTGACCTCTGCGGTCTCTACCAAATTACTCAGATAACATTTGAAATTTGACATAAAGAGTATTCAGAGATAGGGCAAGCTTTTTAATTGGTTTGGGTCGAAAATTTTTAGTTACCAATATAGAAATGTATGTATGTATGTTTGCATGTCTGCCTAAAACTTTTGACAGAGGCGACGGATTTTACCAAGATCAGTATCGTTTCAAAGTCCGACCTTTCAGACGACAAATATTGAAAACTTGGGTAAAAACATTAATATCTTCAACTTCAACTGGGAACTTTTCTACAGGGGGGAATGAGTCGCTTTTTTCACTGATATTTTTGAAAGTCATCCTCTCCTTTTGATTGTCTAGCCTTAATTTTAAAAAATGTCACTTCCGGTTTGGCTGTGGTCGTAACAGCATAGATGTCAGGTTTTTTCTCAGTTCTTTTCCTCCTTCGCGGTACGGGTTCGAGCCTGCCTTCCTACTACCACTTTTTTTTTTTTTTTTTTTTGCTCAACAGACACATCCAAAAACCCGGGCAATGCCGGGATGAAATGTTAGTATATCTATAAAAGTAAAAGTGTCTGTGTATCTGTCTGTCTGTGTACATTTCCCTACGCAATAACTCTCTCAGACTCGAAATTTGATATACAGGGTACTGAGATTTGGGAAAATCTATGTGATTGGTTTTCGGCCAGAAATTTGGCTGTTAAGGGGTCAAAGTTCAACGATTTGACCTTTGAGAACTTTACCAAATTGCTCCAACAATTTCGAGTCTAAACAATTGAAATTTTAGATATAGGTTCCTTGGACATGGATCTAACTTAATAACTTGATTTGAGCCCAAAACAATAAATGTTAAGGGGTCATAATAGGGGTCAAAGTTTAAAAAATTGACCGCTTTTTTTTTTTTTTTTTTGCTCAACATACACCTCCAAACACCCGGATAATGCCGGTCTGAAATGCTAGTATCTATATATATTTATAAAAGTGAGAATGCATGCGTGCGTGTGTGAGAGCGAGGGCAATTCTCAACCTATATACTCAAAAATGAATTTTTGATCTACAGATTTAAAATTTTGTACATAGGGTATTCAGACATAAAAAACTTTAATCGGTTTTCATCCAGAAAAAAAGGCTGCTAAGGAGTCAAAATTTTAAAAATTTGCACGGGGGGGGGGGGGGGGTCATTGGATTTTTATCTGTTTATCAACCATTTCACGACTGCACGTGTGAATTGTTTACATGACAGCTTCCTTATATTAAGAATAAGTGGGTTTAAAAACACTTTTTAATGATAGTGGCAAGCTGGCCTAATGGTTATTGTACTTCACTCACTGTCTTTAGGTTTTGGCTTCGATCTCAGCTCAAGTATCTTTTTATTTTTACTTACAAGAAGTGAACTGTTTAGAAAAAACATAATACTCGCATGCACATGTCTCAGTTTCTTTGGTTTTTTGTTTTTACTTCATTTATTTTTAAGGAATTTAACATTTAACATTACATTTAATGCCAGGCAACACCGGGAAGATCTGCTAGTATATATTAGTTTAAAAAATAATAAAAATCCATTTCTTTTTTTGTATATGTATTTTTTTAAATTTTTTATTTGTTCAATTATGTACTACATTTTTAATAAATGTAAAAATGTGTCTTAGTTACAAGAATTGGACCAAATAGAAAATACAGACTCCAACCGACAACAACAACAGAAGGACACATTTTGGTTGATACCGGTTTAATCTGGACCCACACTCACACATACACACTACCTCTGTAAACATCAAGAATGCGTTTTATTATATATTTACACAAGTTTAAAGTTTGGATTGATATTTTTATTAAAAATAATAATAACAAGCCACGTGTGTGTGGTCCCCCTCTGGTGCTGCATGTGAGATGACGCCACAAAAAGTGAAGAAATGGTGAATGTGATAAGTGTGAAAGGCCAACGTTGCCTTCACATATTCGCCAAGTTTCAGAAAAATCTAATGGATGGAGCAAAAGTTATGGGGTAAAGAAGTGCAATTTTTTGCAATTTGGGGGCATTTGTGACCCCTTTTGAGCTCCTAGGAATGCCGAATCCCAGTGAAAAATGGAGAAATAGTGTAGTTTCATGCCTTAGCACATGTATATTTGAATTCAGCACCATGGAAAACCACTATATAGACATACATAAAGTTTTTGGGTAATATGAAAAAAAGCTCCAAAAAGGCATGTTTTTAGGCCCAAAAGTCCCAGATGGATGCGAACCAGAATTTTGCCAGGGTCACCCATACTGAATTTATATTAAGAACATGGCCTCCACATTTTAGCCAAGTTTCAGGAAGATCAAATGGATGGATCAAACGCTATGGGGCAAAAAGTGTCATTTTTGACCATTTTAGGGCATTTTTGACCTCTTTTGAGCTCCTGGGGATGCTGAATCCCAGTGTAAATGGATACCGGTGCAGTTTCAGACCTTAACACATGTATATTTGAGTTGACCATTGTGAAAAACCACTATATAGTCAGACATATCAAGTTTTTGTTGAGAAATATGAAAAAAGAGCCACAAAAAGGGGCGTTTTTAGCACTGGAAGTTCCCGGGGGACGCGAACCAGAATTTTGCCAGGGTCATCCATACTGAATTTATATTAAGAACAATGGGTTCCACATTTTGGCCAAGTTTCAAAAAAATCTAATGGATGGATCAAAAGTTATGGGGCAAAACGTGCGAGTTTTAGCCATTTTGGGGCATTTTTTACCTCTCGACCTCTTGAGCCCATGGGGACACAACATGAATCTTTGCAAAAAATTTTTTTTACTGTGCACATCTATTTAATAAAATACAATTTGTGGCAAAATTTCAGGAAAAACTAATTGACAGTTATCTGGCAATCGTCCAGACTAACAGACGCATGGAAGCACGGACGCTACTGAAAACATAGGTCTCTCTCCGATAAATCAGGGGGACCAAAAATGAGTTATATTATTTATGCGCAACCAAGATTGATTTTTATGTAAAGTGCCTTTATATATTTACAAAATTTAAATTTTTGAGTGGATTTTTTTTTTATTAAAAATAATAAAAAAAAAGAGTTATATTATTTATTCATGATCAAGATTGATATACATTTACAAAATTTTAATAAATGGATGTCCATCATATAGATTCTTCTATATTTTTGTATTTTAATATGGAGGGTATTCTGAACAAGCACCAAAAACCTTTATTAACTAAAAACTAGGATAACAATACAATAAAGAAAAAAACTTTGTTCACCCAAAATTCAATTTTCATATGTACAATATTATAATATTATTATTGTAGTTAGTGTTTGGGTTAACAGAAGGCATTTTTTTTTTAATTTTTATAATGCCACCCCAGATTACTGTTTAAGATAAAGAGAGACAAGCCATAAAAAAAGAGCTGAATTAAGGTAGCAGATATTGCACACACACAACAAGCTCGATATCCTTTCAGATAGTTTACAATAATCATAAATGATTATCAAGGACTTGACACTTTATTGCAATTTCATAGTGAACCTGATTGTCAAAAACATATGCCTTTGGTCACAAATTCACGCAGAGTTGAAAAATTAATTCTAACAATATTTTTCAAATTGATTTGCTATGATGTCACCTTTTCATTGGTATGACATGAGATATTCTTAAATGTATGATTTCTTTATCTTTCTTGAATTGCAATATTTGTAATATGCTGACAGTTTGTTTAATATTTTGAATCCCTGTGGGTGCACAGGTGTTGATTTGAATCAATCCTAAAATATCTTAATAGACATGTACATCCCAATAACAAGTTTTTTTGTCATTCACAAAATAATTAAAGGATTTTAAATTGACAGAACAGAAGACGCTTTTGTATTTCAAAGTCCTCTTGTTGACTAACGATGATAATGAGATTTGGTAACACAGCATACAACGTTATCTTCCTTTGTTTTTCTTTTATTTTCTTTTATATTACCATTTCAGATTAGTGTTTGGGTTAATAAAGGGTATTTTTCCAATATTACCACCTCGGGTTAGTGTTTAGGATGATGAAAGCTTTTTTTTCTTGTTACTCTGAGTTTTGAGTTAACTAAGTTTTTTTTTTCTTGTATTGTTACCCTGGGTTTTAGGTTAATAAAGATTTTTTTTTTCTTCTTGTATTTTTACCCCGGGTTTTGGGTTATTAAAGGGTTTTTTTTCTTGTATTGTTACCCTGGGTTTTAGGTTAATAAAGATTTTTTTTTTCTTCTTGTATTTTTACCCCGGGTTTTGGGTTATTAAAGGTTTTTTTTTCTTGTATTGTTACCCTGGGTTTTAGGTTAATAAAGATTTTTTTTTTTCTTCTTGTATTTTTACCCCGGGTTTTGGGTTATTAAAGGTTTTTTTTTCTTGTATTGTTACCCTGGGTTTTAGGTTAATAAAAGTTTTTTTTCTTTTATTATTACCCTGGGTTTTGGATTGATAATTTTTTTTTTTTTATTATTGCTAGCTCAAGTTAGTGTTTGGGTTAATGGAAAACTTTTTTTGTATTGCCACCCCAGGTTAGTGCTTAGAATAATGAAAAGTATTTTTTTTTTTGTATTATCAACTTGAGTTTTTGGTGAATGAAAGATTTTTTTCTTATATTACAACCCTAGCATAGTGTTTGAGTTAATAAAAGGCATTTCTTTTTCTCATATGCCACCCTATTTTTTTAAAGACAAAAAGAAAAGAGACAAACGTCCTTCATTACTCTAACACTTACTCTACGTCTAAGGTCCTAATTTTGAAGGATAAATATACTAATTCCGAAAAGAAAAAAAATTTCTTGGAATCACCATCCTTCAATGTAGAAAAATATTATAAAAAGTAAGGTTAGTGCTACAAAAAGTGTTAATGAATCGGTTATTACTAGTCAAACAAGAGTTATGGTTACCTTGGGACTTTAAAATACAAAGTCGAACAAAGTTTGTTTTTATTAACAAAACAAGTCTTAGAAAAAAATTCAATTAATAGATAAAAAAAACAAAAAACAAAAAAAAAAAACAAGTGAAACATGCTTGAGTGCACAGTGAATGAGGCATAAAAAAAACGACTAAGTTCAGTATTTGCCCCCCCCCCCCCATCTAGACCAAAAAGTCCCCAGGAGACATGAAATCCTGGTGAAAATGAACAAACGGTGCAGTTTTAGGCCTTAACATATGTAAATTTGAGTTCTGCATCATGCAAAAAAAAAGAAATAACTAAGTCCCCCCCCCCTCCATTTAGCCCCAAATGTCTCCAAGGCCTTAACATATTTAAATTTGAGTGCAGCACCATACAAAACTGCTAAATAGACATACACAGAAAATTTTGGACAAATATGGTAAAATAGTCCCAAAAAATGAAGTGTTTTTATTAGCCCAAAAAGAGCCCCTGGGGCACACCCAAAAGTTATCGTGAAGTATAGACAAACAAAATTATATAGAAATCAGTTAGTTACAACTTTTCAGAAAGTTTTATAAAAATCCAACGCATCAATTTTTGGTCCCCTGATTTATCGGAGAGGAACCTATATTTTTAGTGGCGTCTGTGCGATTGCCAGATAACTGTCAATTAGTTTTACCTGAAATTTTGCCACGAATTGTATTTTATTAAATAGATGTGCACAGTAAAAAAAATTTTTTTTGCAAAAATTCCTGTTGCATCCCCAGGGGCTCAAAGAGGTCAAAAATGCCCAAAAATGACGTTTTGCCCCATCCATTAGATTTTTCTGAAACTTGACCAAAATGTGGAGCCCATTGTTCTTAATATAAATCCAGTATGGGTGACCCTGGCAAAATTCTGGTTCACATCCGCGAGGACTTTCAATGCTAAAAATGCCCCTTTTTGTGGCTCTTTTTTCATATTTCTCAAAAAACTTGATATGTCTGAATATATAGTGGTTTTTCACAGTGGTCAACTCAAATATACATGTGTTAAGGCCTGGAACTGCACTGTTATCCATTTATACTGGGATTCGGCGTACCCAGGGTGCTCAAAAGAGGTAAAAAAAAATGGCCAAAAATGACACTTTTTACCCCATAGCATTTGATCCATCCATTAAATTTTCCTGAAACTTGGCCAAAATGTGGAGGTCATTATGCTCAATATAAATTCACTGCTTGTCCATTTTCAGCATTCCCAGGAGCTCAAAAGGGGTCACAAATGTCCCAAAATTACAAAAATTGACACTTTTTACTCCATAACATTTGCCCCCATCCATTACATTTTTCTGAAACTTGGCGAAAACGTGAAGGCAACGTTGGCCCTTCACACTTCTCACATTCATAATTTCTTTACTATTTTTTGTGGCATCATCTCACATGCAGCACCAGAGGGAACCAAGCATGCGCGGCTTGTTTTTAATAAGCACAAAAGTGTCAATTTTAGCCATTTTAACCCGAAGGCACACCTCGGGTCGGGGGTGGGGGTGGGGGGCAACTGGAGTTCTCCTGGAAAATCTATTCTGTTACTTTTTTTTACTCATATCATGTTTAATGTTTGTGCAAAATTTCAAAAAATTCCAAGGCGTAGTTATTGAGAAAAGTGCGGACGGACATACAGACAAGGGTGAATTTACAGGTCCACTCTCCTTTTGTCGGGGGACCAAAAAGAGTTGCTTAATAAGTGATCAAATTTTGAGAATCATAAAAAGTTTTCACCTAAAATAAAAAGACAAACTGTAGGTAAAATACAACATTGTGGCTATCAAATTTCATCAAAGTAAAAATTTAAGGAAACAGAAAATAAAACAAAGGTTTGCTCTTTTATTTTTCTATTGTGAAACACATTACCATAGAACTACTTCACTAAAAACATCATTGTCAACAAATGCAGTTTCAACAAATGCTGGTCATAAACTGTCATTACATTAGTAATCAATTTGTCCATTTCATTCATCACTTTGAATTCTCTCATAATATTCTTCATCACTCAACTCATAGTCCATTCATCATATTAACCCTTATCCTTGAATAGCTTTTGGCTTTAATAAGTGCTGACTCACTCATATCCCCCTTTTTTTTCTTTACTAACTCTGAATTACTTGAAAGACTAAGAAATGTTAAAAAGGTAGAAATTATTTTCATTTTGAAAGATAACGTTCCACTTTGTTTCTAGTAAAAGACAAAATTCTACACAACCATCCCATGCAAAAATTTAAGAGTGTCTCATGTAGATGTTTTGTCATAGACACAGAATGAGTGCATATATATATGTCAAGGGTGTGAGTTCCATTATAGAAGTTGTTGTAAAGTTGGAGAAAGAAAAGTTTGTTTGTAAAGAGCCGCGCGTTGTATCTCAGCGATTGTGTTTTGAAATGTTGGAACAGTGCGTAGGCAACGCGAGAATAACGTCAAGGGTGTGAGTTCCATATAGAAACGATTTAATTTGAATAAAATAAAATATGCATCAACTTTACAACATGGCAAGAAAGAAGAAAAGAAAAAAAGAAAGGAAATAACATACTGAGGATGGAGTTTAGTTCCAAAATATATTTGCTATGAATTTCAAACACGTAAAATATTACGTAGTGATTTGGCTTTCAAGCGCATTTGATGCATATTTTATTTTATTCAAATTAAATCAACATTTCTATATGGAACTCACACGCTTGACAAAAGAGATTTTAAACTTTTTTTTTTGTGTTATTTAATGTTGAATCTAGTAACTTTGAAAAACGTTTTTATGCTTCAAGTTCTTTATATCTTCAAATATTTTTTCAGTGTTTGGTTTGGTTGTTTTGTGAAGGAACATTGCTGTTTTTTGGGTTTTTTTTTTTTTTAACTCTGATTGAGTTTTTCAAAAGGAAAGGAAAAAAAACAAAAAACAATAACATCAATGTTTGGTACATTTTAGATCCAGAAGCTAGTATCTTTAGACAGCCTGGTCTAGGAGCACCATGTCCAATGTGGTTTACTTAATATACTGCACCAGATGCACAAAAAGCAACTACATTGGAGAAAACAGGTTTGGAGTTCTGCCTACATCTTAATCATAAACAGACCATTAAAGAAAAATTCACACAGTACCCAGTAGCCATGTATAACAATCTCTCAAAGCACACCATAGACAACATCAAATGTATAATTTTAAAAGTCATCCAGTGATGAGGTCCATTTGGGGGCTTTGGGGATTGTGGAGTTGCCTTTTAGTTATCATTGCTACCAGGTTCACTTTGGCCCAGAGTGGTAATACTTATCGAGCATTTGGTACTATCAGATCAGACTGTCTGAAGATACTGGCTTCTTGATCAAATACACCAAATATTACAGGCAAACGGGTACCACCTGTAAATTTATATTCCCTTGAAACTTCCTCCTTTGGTCTGCCTTGGGTGAATGCCATACAACAAAAACAAAGGTCATAAATGATCGTTCTCTCTCCTCTGATCTTGAGTATGTGATACAATGAGGAAAGAGGTGCCTGGTTAATTTTAATGCATCTAAAACCAAGCTTCTATCTTTCCATCATCAAACGCTCTGATCCCCGTCTGGCATCAGTTGAAATGAATGGCCCTCATCTTGGGGAGACTCCACGTTTTGACAAGCTTCTGGGTTTGACCTTTACTCCTGATCTGAAATGGGACACTTACATCAAATCCTTTGCCAAGGTTGCTGGAAAAATGGTAGGATCATTCTACTGCACCAGTAGATATCTCACTACTGATGGGATTCTCTACCTGTATAAGAGCCAAGTACGTCCAAGAATAGAGTATTGTTGCCATATCTGGGCAGAAGCTGCTAGAAGCAGCTTATCCTGCATTGACAGAGTTCAAAATAGACTTTGTTGCCTCATGAGAGATGCCCTTTTCTCTTCTCTCCAACCTTTTTCCCTCAGAAGAGACGTTGCGAGTCTGTCTCTGCTTTATCGTTATTTTCATGCAAGTGCACATCTGAGCTCGCAATCTATGGTTCATCCTCGACAAACTTTCAAGAAAAATACTCACCTAACTGAAACCACTTCCTCTACTCTTTATCTGTGCCTAAACCTAAACGTAGATTCCATGAACAAAGCTTCTTTCTAAGAACTGCACGCCTGTGGAACTGTTCCATTTTCCTACTTTCAAACTGACTACAATATGGTTATCTTCAAGTCCAACATGAACAAATTCTTGATGAGCCATCCCCTTAAGTAATCCAATTTACCAAATTCCACTACTAACGATGACTACGACATGTTCCCCTTGACCACTGTACACTCATTAACCCTTATCCTCGAGAGGCCTCCGAGCCTTGATAAGTGATGAAGCCTTTGTGAAAAAAAACAAAACTAAAACAAAACTAAAACTGCAGGTTTTTAACAAATGCAAAACCTTTATAAATGTAATGTCATCTTTTGGTAAATGAAAATTAATCATTATTAAAGCAATAATTATAAAATCAAGCAAGTTTAAACATTAGGAAAATACCATTAACTCTAAATAATATAGTAAAAAAAAAAAAAAAAAAAAAAATTTACAAAAATGACATTACGGCACAATTTTTTTACTGTTCATATCAGATTTCATTTCTACAGCTAACACATTGAACCTTTGTAATATGATTCACAATACAGTACAGATACAGCTAGATATTAAAGACAATTTAAAATCCTATATTAAGCCCACCATATTGATGAACGGACTTTGTTTCTTTAAGATGGGCCTGTTGTTCTATGCATAGAGACAAATAGTATAATGCACATTATGTTGAAAAATACCAACATTAAAAATTCAACTGCTTATAACTGAAAATAGTAACCTACTTTGAAGTAGCATGAAAAACAATACTAATGACAATAAAAGATTTGTATTAATTGGATCATTCAGACTACTGTTCTCATCTTGAGTGTTATTCACACAATGTTTTTGACGATGAAACCTCCTATCTCCTTTATATATATTTTGTTTAACTTTGGAAATCCATACAGAATTTTGAATTTAAGACGAGAACAGTAGTCCAAATAATATAATTATACAGTTAACAAAATTTAAACGTTTATTATTATATTTAAACCAGAGCTGTGCAATCGATATATCAAACAGTAGATTATGATAGTTGAAACTTTTTAACAAAATGGCTCAAACCTAAGAGATTTTCTTCCACCCATTATAATTTAAATATATTATACAGAGTGCAGACAATATTTGTTTGTGATATGACCTGCGAAAGGGATTTATTTGTTTGAAATAGGTGAGTGGTCTTTGCTACTGTATTCAAGTAATATTATGTTAAGTCACCTTATTGAATGAGTGTTCGTGGTCAGAGCTGGTATTCCTTAGCAGGAAGCGTACAACGTACCTTTCAAGATCTCTTCCAAGTGGTTCTACCAATCAGTATTTATAACTTAACCAGCCAATCATAATCTTATAAGGCGGAAGGACCTGGACACACTCATATTCATTACATCAGTTTGCAATTTTCAGCCTAAGTGATGCAGTGGTATAATTTTTAAAGTGTGAAGCTGATGGACTCCTGCAGTTCTATCTTTTGTGCTATATAAACAAAATGCCATTCATCAGACCATAGAATCTCTCAAAAGTTAAATTGTTGGAAAGTAACACTTAACAAGTCAGAATATATAAAACTAATAATAATGAGATATTTTTAAGATTGCAATAAAATTTTAAAAAATAGAGGTCAAACCTCGCAGGCTTAACCTGCTCTCTTTGAGAAGAGGTTTATTGCTTATTGCCCAAGACGCTTCTACTCGGGAATGGCAATAAGGCTACCCAAACATTTATTGCAGGTCAGGTACTCTTCCTCTAAGGGGTCTGGCTTTTCAATCCCACTTTCCGACCCTAGTGTAACATCTCATCATGGGACGGAGATAAATACAAAATACTATCCTTAATCATGTAAGGTCTCTCTGTACAAGCATTTGTTAGAACATCTCATCATGGGACGAAGATAAATACCAAATACTATCCTTAATCATGTAAGGTCTCTCTGTACAGGCATTTGTCAGAACATCTCATCATGGGACGAAGATAAATACCAAATACTATCCTTAATCATGAAAGGTCTCTCTGTACAGGCATTTGTCAGAACAGTGTATGAGGATACTTCTCCTTAGAAGTAAATAGTGACCAAATATTCAAAATAACAGTAATTGAAGGCCAAATAAAATCCTTCAGTATGGCAACCCCATACTGCCTTGTATGAAGAATAGTGCACCTTCTCCAATGTGATGTTGCCCCTAGTAAGAGTAATAAGCTGGATACTTCAACAGACTAGATGAATTCTTGTCATGGAATCTGGTAAGACCTAGAAACTACAGGAAAATATAATTAAATTTGGGACAGAAAAATTCATGTTCCCCATTTCTTTACTAACTGAATATTTAAGATGTAAAGGAAAAAGAATATTTGAATATCTATGTATTTCATACTGTTAGATATTATCCGGGCAATGCCGAAAGGTGTGCTAGTCAACGATTATTATGATTATTCAAGCCAAAAGCTTTTGTCAGTTAAAATATGTTTTAGAATAATCAAAATATTTAGAAGAAATGTTTATTCACATTAATTTCGGAATGTAACTTAAAAAAATTTAGCATACAACTTAAAATAATGACATGTAAAAAGATCAGATGATTATCTTAGTAACATATACTAATAACGTCACTTTGAAGGGGGAGATGGTCTTTTTGAGACACGTGGAAATTAGTTGAGTCAGTTGGAGTCAAGAGAGGAACAAAGATGGTCGTCAGATCATCATGGCTCCAAGCAGAAGGAGTCAGAAATGGCGATGGTCAGAATCAGTGTTGCAACTTTTCAAAAGCGAAAAAACACTCTGGAATAAAAAGTTGCCAAAAATAAAACTCAAGGCTCTGTTATTTCTTGGGAAAAATTTCCATTGCAGTTTTCCAGCAAACAAGATCGACCAGATATATTTCTGATTCGCCAGATACTGAAACTCCAAATAAGTGTTATTGATCCTTTATGTTGTAAAGGTATGTATAATCTTGTCCCATCATGAACTGTAATGAAATATACATACACACACAACAAATTCTAGATTAGATAATCACAACGCTAGATGGCCATAGACAAACACACGTATATACACACATCATATAGATAACTGACATGTGCATATACACATATA
The DNA here is from genome assembly GCF_053919585.1 of Euprymna scolopes. Taxonomy (NCBI): domain Eukaryota; kingdom Metazoa; phylum Mollusca; class Cephalopoda; order Sepiida; family Sepiolidae; genus Euprymna; species Euprymna scolopes. Next base: position 84,644,402 of record NC_136487.1, on the reverse strand, counting down.
TACACTTTCATACAATCTAACCTCTAGAAGACACACACACCCTACTACACTACAATACAGAGATTAAGTGTTCACAAAAGCAAGGGGCCTCCTTTCTGAGAATTTTGACTTTGAAGTAAAATGAAACAAAACGTGAAAGAGATACGAGTTCCTTTTAGAATCCATGTCTAAAGGACAAATAAGGACATTTCAAACTTCAGTGTCAGCGGAAGGGTTGCAGAAAACGTCAGAAAGAAATTGAATCAACTACAAAATGACATCGGAAATAAAATACATGATTGATGATCTAACACCATTAGAATGATGGAGTTTGTTGTGAACCTGAACAGATCAGCGATAAGTAAACCAGCAAGGTGAAGTGTGCAAGGGGAGGAAGGTGTAGATGAGATACTCATTTGGCTGGTGATTCAAAAAAACATCCACCATGTTTCACAAAAGATGAGAAAAGGCTAGCAGCAGGCGAAGAAGCTGATCAACAGGTTGAAATACTCATTAGATCCAGACATACTGCAGTTGTTGAACAAGAAAAACTTTTAAAACCAGAAGATCAACTCACAGTAGAGCAGGTGGTTTGCTACCTTATCTAAAAACATGCCCCGTCATGCAGACAGTTTCTAGCAACAACCATGATCTTCACTGCAATCATACCAACCAATTTCTTGCCTACTAACCTTAGGCTGAACACCAATAGCTACACCTGCATTGTGAGGTAGATAGTGAAACTTTGGATTGATAAGGTAGCTGTAGATAGGCCGTACGTGTGATAGCAATATTTAATGCGGTGCCATACAAGCTGAAAGGCTGTCAGAGAACTCTGACAGTCAAACTGCACTCCCCTCTGACTTCTTTGTATGTAGCATGGTGGAATGAGCCACCAACACATCCAGCTGCAACAAGACCCCAAACACTTTAAAGTTTAACCTTTCTTCATCGTAGTACTGTTAAAACTATGTTGTTTGAAACTCCAGTTTCTAGCAGGGATACATGGACATGTTTGGTACCAAGCAGTATTAGGGCTGCAATCCAGCTAATAGAGATCTGGCGAAAATTCAGAAGTTGGCATCAGGATCCATCATCCTCTGGTTGTCTTTTTATTTAATGGAAATCGCTCCAGACAAGGCTTGAAGCCACTTGATGTAAAAAGCTAACAAAAACAAAATATGATTACTGCAAAGACAAGAGATGCCTTAGTCTTAAAAAGACCAAGGCTAGAGACAAGAGAAAAACAGTCAGCAGAAAAAGAGTTCCAAAAACTACTTGCAGAGAAGCTACTGAGATTGGAAACCATATTACAATGAGGTATTAAAACAGTGAATCGATGGAGATGAACAAGTCAAACGAGCTAGAACAAAGGAAACAGGGAATAGATAAGACAATTTTGAAGAATACATACTATAATAGTATTTATAGAAAAGACTGAGACTAACAACATCATGTCTGTGGGAGAGAGGTAGCAGAGAAGAAAAAGGATGGGATCAATCAAATTACAGATACGTTTTTGCACCTTATCAAGATCCGCAAAATGGGCAGATATTCACTAGTCCAAATATGACAGCAGTACTCTATCCATTGTCTGACAATAGATTTGTAGAGATAAAGAATATTCTCAGGTGTGAGAAAGTGTTTGGAGCAATGGAGAGAACTGCTTCTTTGTGTGACAAGCAAAAATGTCAGGTGTGAAACCACAAATAAGTGGAATGACATTATTGCTTTTGTGACATACCTGTGTGTTCTGTACCAAACCTTCGACTTCACATGCAGTTGCTGAGCCTTGCTGCTCTCTGAATAGGCAGGAAAGCATCTGTGACCAACAAGGACTTCATGCAGATCAAACAAATTCAAGACACACTCTTTGTGAGCTCTATGCAAAAGTCCAATTTATTTAACAGCTGCAACAAGAAAAACAAACTAAAGGCCAAAATCAGCAGAACTTTTTGAGGATCTAAATCCAGAAATAGTGACAATGGCCTACTGCTGGTTCCGAGGGCATCATAAATTCAAAGGCAGGTTAGTCAAGTAAAATTGCCAGAAGTTATGAAGCTAAACAGACCCTTTGAATAAATCTCAAAAGATGAATCTATTTTTATTTTTTTTCCTAGAGAAATTTTGCAAACTAAGATTGCCGCACCGTGTATGTGACATAGAATTTATCAATTCAACTTTAAAAAAACAAAAAAAAACGCAAAAGATATCAAAATCTTTAGTGCTAATCTACAACCCCCCCCACCTCCAAGAAAAAACAAAAATAAAGGAAAAAAATTATGGTGCATGTAGCTGTGATGGAAAGAAAATATTGTACACAAACAAATCATGTAAATTGATCAAGTAATTTTATTATTATAAAGAAAAGCATTTTTAAAGGATTAATAGAAATTCGTAGGTATTAGGGGGATACACAAAGCTGGGTTTCAACTATTTTTGAAGATCTATTTTAGGGGGAGTTAATCAGTGATGAATTTGAGTTTTTCCAATGCCTCCCCTCCATATGTTTAAGAATGGCTTTCTAAAACTTAGCAAAATTTGGAATTATTTTCCTTGTCTTTCAAACTATTTGCAAAATAGTATTGAGAGATTGTTGATAATCATCTAGTAATAAAATTTTATTTTATTTTAAAAATAAAACTAGCTGAGCAATTTGTGACTTTTGATGTACGATACTTTAGTTTCCATCAAAAAGATTTTTCTTCACTTTTTGTTGGTGGAGGGGGGGGGTTACAGAATTGCACCAAATCTTTAGAATTATTAATTACTAGCTCGTTTAGCACACTCACTGTCACTTCGAAATTTTATTCCTATTCACTACTTGAAATCATTGAAACGAAACAAATAAAAAAGACAAGATGAATGCTATTGATATTTCTAACTCAAGCACTCTCTAATCCCAATATTGCAAAACATGCTGGACACATGTATGCTTACAAAGGACTTCGAAAAATAATGCCTCTTATGTTTTTTATTCCGCCCAAATGGAAATTGAATTGTTACGATGACTGAACTTATGCATCCATGATTTGAAAGTTTCATCTCTCTGTTACAGATATTGATAACGTGAGACTCTAAGAAAGCAACCCCGGTCATGAGTGTGCATTACAAGCAGAAATGTGTTATTGAATTCCTGGCAAAAATGCATTGAAAATGGTGGTGACTTTGTAGAAAAATAAATTCTGGAGCATAAAACATCGCTTGTTTTAATAATACTCCTTCCGTCTTCATAGCTCTTCAACTTTTTCAATTAAAAGAAAAAAAATGCTTTAATTTTGAAACTATCCTCATAGATTATCAGTTATTAAGATTAAGCCTTCTTTTCTTTACTCATAAAATTCACTTTGCACATGTGATTATTGAAGCAAGGCAGACAAACATATGTTCACTATTATTATACAGATAATTATAAACATTGGTAAAATGAATGCAAAATATATTTCGAAATTTTGATCCCTCTTCTTTAATTTGAAAATTCACCAATATTCAGTAAATCAACCAATTTTATGGAATTTTCAGAATTTATTAATTAACTAGGGGGGGGGGTATCCAGCGTTGCCCGGGTGTTTGGAGGTGTGTGTGTGTGTGTGTGTCGGGGAGGGGGGGGAATAAAAAAAAGTTTTGATAGGTAAGTATGAGGATCGAACACAAACACTTGAGGCAAAGTTGTAAATTAAAGTGTGAAAAAAAACGTACGACGTTAACCAGTGGGCCACTGCGAAATAGTAACGGAAACACGTTTGAATTTATTTAATTATTTAGAATTGGCAGGTGCATGTTTTAATGACTTAATGAGGTCAACTTTGACTGCGGGGTAGTATTTTATTTACTGCGGGAACGCTTTTTTAATCTTTATTTTCCCAAGATGTTTGGGGGGGGGACCAGCTCCCCCATAAAAAGGGGATTGTTCAAATTGAATAGCAACTGTCTGATATAAGGAAAATATTTCCACATTGATCAAATCTGATTGCTTTCGGACATTTCCGGCGATCGCGACTGGAAAAATACCATCAGAATTAGTGCCGCTTTTATTATACAAAAAAGCCTAATCCACATGCGGCGAGTGAAAAATGTTGAATATTTATCTTTTCGAAGTCGAGCAAATTAAATAGACAGGCGACCTCCGCTGTTAACTTGTAGATATTATGATTTCTATGTGATATAAAAAGTTTTAAGAAGTTGTGAGCTGACCGACCGCTTCTCAGAAAAAAGCCTTTCTTGGACATACACAAAAAGCATACATACACATTTTCGCTTTTATATATATAGACTAGCGAGGGGTACCCGGCGTGCTGGGGTGTTTGGAGGTGTGTGTGGTTTTGGGTAAATCAAAACTCCGGGGGGGGGGGGGGTTTAAAATAAAAAAAAATGTTTTGGTAGGTAAGTATGAGGATCGAACCCAAACCCTTGAGGCAAAGTTGGAAATTAAAGTGTGAAAAAAAAAGAGTGCAACGTTAACCATTGTGCCACCGCGAGATGCTAACGGAAACACGTTTGAATTTATTTAATTACTTGGATTTGGCAGGTGCACGTTTTAATGACTTAATGAGGTCAAGTTTGACTGCGGGATAGTATTTCATTTACTGCAGGAACGCCGTTTTTATTTTTATTTTACCGAGATGTTGGTGGGAGGGGGGAGACCAGCTCCTCTTGTCCAAATTGAATAGCAATTGTTTGATATATGGAAAATATTTCCACATAGATCAAATCTGATTGCTTTTGACATTTCCGCCGATAGACGGAAAACACCGTCAGAATTAGTGTTGCTTTTATTATAGGAAAAAGACTAATCTACATGCAGCGAGCGACAAATGTTGAATATTTATCTTCCCGAAGTTGAGCAAATTAAATAGACAGGCGAGCTTCATTGTTAACACTGAGATATTACGATTTACATGTGATATAAAAAGTTTTAAAAAGTTGTTAGGCGACCGACCGCTTCTCTGAAAAAAGCCTTTTTGTAGACATACAGAAAAAGCGAACACACATACACACATTTTCACTTTTATATTTATAGACTAGGGGGGGGTACCCGGCGTTGCCCGGGTGTTTTGAAGTGTGTGTGGTTTTGGGTAAATCAAACTAAACTAAAATAAAAAGTTTTGATAGGTGAGCATGAGGATCGAACCCGAACCCTTGAGGCAAAGTTGGAAATTAAAATGTGAAAAAAAACGTGCAACGTTAACCATTGGGCCACCGCAACATACAACAGACACGTTTGAATTTATTTATTTAACTATTAAAAACAGGTGTCCGCAATAAAAGTTAACTCTGCTGCTTCGATTTGACCTAATTAAGAAGGTAAAATAGAAGTCACGCAGTTAACTTTTGCTGCGAGGCAGCATTTGGGTTTGTTTACCCAAATTTGACTGTTTTTTGGGAGGGTGATGTCCAGATTGAATAGCAATTGTCTGATATACAACATTGATCAAAGCTGATTGCTTCTGGACGTTTCCTGGCTCGATGCCGAGAACTGTGTTAGTTTTGAATTAGTTTTGCTTTTTATACGAAAAAGCCCAATCAACACGCAAGAAGCCAAAATAGCAATAATTTTGTAAAAATCGACGTATATAAATTTATACGCTATACCCATTCTCAAATCCTAGATATTATTATCTAGGGCCTATATAAACATTTCTAAGCGATTGTTACCCCCCCCCCCCCCCGGGAGCATGTGTGAGAAAAACCTTTGCGAGACATACACGAAATGGTCACACACATTTTGCCTTTTATATATTATATATATAGATAGATAATCATGTAATCAATCCATTATTTTATTAAAAAACTTAGTGAAAATGTATTTTTTCATGTAAACCATACATTTAAGTTATGCCAAGGTATTTAAAAATAAAATGCTTTTTCATTTTTATGAAAATAAAGCACCAAGTTCGTCGATCATTCATAGACATTTATGTAGACAACACCAAAATCTATGGCAACACTTCAAAGGCCAGCAATGACCAAGATCTTTCTGATTATCTCTCTTCTGATCTAAGAACATAATGCAATGGGGTAAAAGGTGGCTAGTTAATTTTAATGCATCAAAAACCGAGCTTCTCTCTTTTTGTCATAATTGCTCTGACCCCCATCACACTCCAATTAAAATGAATGGCTCTCGCTTTGGGGAAGCTTTATGTCTTTAGAAGCTTCTGGGACTGACCTTCACTCCTGACCTGAAATGGAACACATACATCAAATCTACTGCCAAGATTGCTGAAAAAATCGTTGAATCACTCTACCACTCCAGTAGGTATCTCACTACCGATGTAATCTATCTGTATAAGAGACAGATATACCCTAAAATTGCCACATTGGGGAAGGAGCTGCTCGGCATGCCCTATCCAGCTTGGATAGAGTTCAAAACTGACTTTGAAACCTAGTAGGTGGCAACCTTTTCTCTTCCCTGCAGCCTCTTTCCCACAGAAGAAGTGTTGTGAGCATGTCTGCTCTAGTATTATTTTCATGGTAAGTGCTCGACTGAACTCCAATCTATGGTCCCCCTCTTACCAAACTTTTACAAATAACACTCAACTAGCTACACCCACTATATATTATCCCCCCCCCACTCTATCTGTGCTTAAATCTAAATGCAAATTCCATGAACAAAACTTCTTTCCTAGAACTGCCTCCTTTTGGAACAGTGTTCCACTGGCCTGCTTCCCAGTTAAATACAACATGGTAGCCTTCATCTAATGTAAATAAGTTCTTGTTGAGCTGTCCACATAAATTCTACCCAATTTACACCATTAACAATTATTACATTACCACCTTAACTCTTATCAAAGCCTGAAGGCTACTAGAGGATAAGTTGTGTCTCCCAAATAAAAACAAAAAACAAAAAAACATAGATGTTAACAAAATGGTCTTTTTAAATTTAGTTATTATACATATTATAAAAAAAACTATATTCTATGTTAATAAAATCAATATAACTGGAAGAAATATAGTTTCTCGAATTAATATTATCACTTAATTGCATTTCAACTTGCTGAAATATTTCTGTATGCGTTATTCATCCATCCAAACAAAGATTTTACTCGTTATAAATCATCCTTGGTGTATGATTACTATTTCCTGTTAATTTCAATGTTATGTGACGAGTAGTTTAAGAGTTTACCTGTTAAATATTTTCACACAAACACACACACACACACATCTACTGTTTTACTGATATAGTCTGTTTATTATACAAACACTATTGGTTACATATGTGCACACATGTTTCAATGGAATTCCAATTCAAGGATAATACCTCATCAGATGAAAAAAAGAATCGATATTGAGACAGGAGTCAAAATTACATTTGTTCTATAAGATATTTGGGTGTGATTAACGTTCTGGAAGGAAGTGAGGTGTATACTCTGTGAATGTGAGCAGTAGGAGCTTTTGGAAGGAGGCATGGTGAAGGAAGGGGAAGGGGTGAGGGAAGGGGATTACGATTTCATGTAGTTAAGCTGTTGCAGTGGAGAGACGTTGGTATTCTTTTAACTTGGTGATTATTTATTAGTCTGTTTTACTTATATAGATTTTTTACCAGAAAAATAAAATTATTTCATAAATATTATATTTTTATCATAATATTTTACTTGTAATTTTTCAATGCTTTTGAGTATGAAACTGCAGTCACCAATATAAGTAATTTTAGTGTTTATTTAGAATTACACATAAAAAAAAAGAACTGCAGAAAAGTCTTTATGATGTAAGTACTCATTACAGGACAAAGATGTCATATACCAAAAATTACGTAAATTGATCAAGTAGCTTCTTTTTTTTTTAACTAAGAAAATAAAAATTAATGATTTTTAGCAATATTAATACTAAATTGTATCCATTATGAGGATGATTTTGATCTCAATAGTTCTAATTGAGTTGTCTCCCTTTATATATAATTCATGCCCGATCAAAACACTGCATCTTGCTTAGTCGTAAATTTTGATTTTCTTAGTTAAAAAAGAAACTACTTTATCAATTTACGCAATTTTTGTAATACGACATCTGTTCTATGACGAGTATGTCTATCAAAGATTTTGCTGTATTTTCGTTTGTTTTTTAAATTAAATGTAATTCTAAATAAGCACCATAATTTTTTTATCATGAAGAAAAAAAAATCTAAACATTGATGAAATTAAAACAATGGGCAGTTTCAAAAAATAACATTGAATTTTGGACTAAATTTTACAAACGTTTTATTTTATATTCTACAAAAGGACATGAAACTTGAACTCTACATCAATACCTAGTTTTTAATCAATTTCTTATTGTGTGCATATTTCATTTTTTGTAGATGAGGTACAGGTCGGGCAAAAAATTTGAAGAATGAGACAATTGGAAAGCAAATGAAAAATTTAAGGCAGCAGACGATATCAAAACAAAACAAGTTACATGAAATTAACTGAAGCAATCTTAGAAAATTTTAAATAAAAGATTATTGCAGTTATAACTTAAATTCCATGATTATCCAAAAATAAATAAATAAAAAAATAACAATAACATTACAATTTAATCATTTTCAGAGAGTTAATAAAATGGCCACAGATTTAGAAAAGTATGAAAATACCTGCCTAAATTTCGGTGGTCATTTGATTAACTCTCTTAAAAGTTATTGAATTTTAGCGGCAATGTTACTTTTTTGATAATTATGCAATTTTTAGTAAAAAGTTAATTTTTTGTTCATAAATTCAGTATCTTCAGACTTTAATTTACTAATTATCTTCAAAATAGTCCCAGAAAACTGATATTTATCTTCCAGGGGATCTTTTCACTCATTAATCAAATGAAGATTTTTGCTTTAAAGATCAAACATGACAAAGACAAAATTATTAGCAGTTGGATTCTCCCCAAACCATTCACAACCAATTTTCCTTAAAGAGGACCAAAGTTTTAAATACTTGGGTTCTATTATCACCGCAACAGATCAAGATGAAGAGGATATTGGCAACCATCTCAACAATGCCCATGTCGCCTTCTGCCGCCTTCACACCCGACTCTGGTCCAGAAATGAAATCAGACTCAATACAAAAATTTGAATATACCAAATCTCTTGTTTGCACCATCCTCTTATATGGATGTGAAACCTGACCAATATGAGTTTGTGACCTGCGCACTGGAAGTTTTTGACCACTAATCTCTACACGGCATCCTCTGTGTTCGCCGGCAATAATTCGTCCCAAACACTACCATCCTTTCCCACTGCCAAATACCATCCCTTTAAACAGACCCTCTTTTCCAGACATCTCCAATTTGGTCACACTCTGCACCCGTAATCAGATGAACTCATCCATGCCACCATCAACCCAGCCCCACTACAGGGTTGGAAGAAATGACGTGGTGGTCAGCTGAAAACCTGGCTCAGCATGGTGAAACAAGATACTGATCTGATCCTGTGTTCTCGCCTCTACGGAGTACACCGCTGGAACTGCAAATGGCTGGACATATCAACCACAGCTTCAAACCGATCTGTCTGGGTGGTGTCTATACGCGATGCAGAGAATTCAGTTGGAAGAGCCGGCTCAACTGATTTACGGTGAATGCTGACACAACAACAAACAACAGCAAGGGATTTTTTACAATTAATTTCTTCAAATCTCATTGAATTTATGCTTTCAGTGAACTTAGGTAAAAACGGCACCAGAAAAATATGGCACAATAAAAAATGGTTAAATAGGAATAAATGGTATCAGAGAAAAGATATAGATGAAAAATATCACGAGTTTATCAAAATATTGGTAACAATACATACAAGGAAAGCATTAAAAAGTTTGTCAAATTAAAAATATATTATATCTGTATTTAAAAGTAGATGAGGACTCTCAGTTAACACCCCCATCTGAAAAAAAAATGAGATTCTCCTTTTTTTTTGTGATTGTATATGAACAACTCACAAAACAAAGCAAAAAAAAACAAAACAACAACAACAAAATTTCTGAATTTAAAGGAGGAGGTAATTTTACATATCAATTTCACATAAAATGATCCCCCATATCTGGACCATTCTACATTTTTAGGGCTCTAATGCTATTTTGGACTGGCAAAATTGTATAACCACACAAAACTTACTTAAAAAGTAAAACACACAAAATTTATCTTTACATAGAAAAAAAATGGTTAATCGTCCTTAAAATGTTACAATAGCCCAGAAATGAATTATTTTACATTAAATTTAGCAGCACTTTATGTCTGCCACCAATCAATGATTTGTTGCTTTTTTTTTTTTGTTAACTGTGGTGTGGATAAGCAAGACTTTTCATATTAACTTTTTTCTCTTCTCTCTGGAGTTGTCCTAAATGATTCTGTTCTTTTACAGCACAATCGAGTAAAATATTGCTAGGACCTTGACTTTTATCTTTTTTTTTTGTTATTGTGTTATACAAAAGCCTTCATAGTCCAAACAAAAGCCAGCATGTAACAATGAAAATAACAGGTTTGCTGTGGGAGAAGTATTCAACTGACAAAAGAGGGACAACCCAACAAATGGGAAATACATCTGGTGTGGAGTTTTGACCACCCAGAATTTGATTCTTCACTTGGAAAAATTATTGGCTGTATCAATAAATTACTTCCACTCAAGCATTGCTTCTTGCATGATACAGCGCAAATGTAAGGTATTCTACTAAAACCTTGCACCCATCACTGGTGGACTTTCCCAAAGCCACAATCTTGTGGATGAAGAGTCAGCTAATGGGTTTCTTGTGTGTGAATGTTTGGCATTATAGACATCCACTATGTCTACCATCTCTCACTCTAAAACTGAAACTATTAGATAAAATAACAGCACAAACAAAAAATGATCAAACCAGATGCACACTCAAACAAAACCAATTCGCACCCTCCTTTGAGGCTTGCATTCTTAAATATCTGTGAACTTAGAACTAACTTATAGATAAGTACAATTTACTTTTTAGAGTGTCGCAATGACCAAGGGTTTATTGGATATCTGAAGGAAATACAAAAGAGTGTTATTTACATGGCACAGACGTGCATATCAAGCAAAATGAATAGTAGTCCTCTACGCCCCCCAAGTCTTTGGTACTGTAAGTGGCGAAGACTGAGTGGAGATAAAATGCACTTAAATGTGCCTAAAAAGTAACTGAGGTTATAGTCTTTGGAAATATGGGAGCATGGTGTAACAGACACTTTGCTTCGAAAAGTCACATGGTCGGGTCGCGTCGTTGACGACGCAGAGGTTGAAGTTCATGGGGACCAGCCTTGTTATGGGGGAGCAACCTGGCCAAAGACCGAAGGAGTTTCTTGGGGGTTTCCTTCGATGGTGTAGTATCCTGTTCTGTGGGGACATCTGGTGATGTCGCTGGAGAGCCCGGGGGTAGATGACCCTCATTATGTGGCTGAGTGGGTCCAGGAGTTGTCGCCTGCTGTGGAGATGAGCCAGCTGAAATTGGCTTGCCTTGCGGGGCTAGCGTAGGTTTATGTTGGGAATCAGGACCAGCTGGGTTCGGGTAGTGCAATAAGAGGGGGCCAGGAGACGAGATGATTGGGCCCCTCTCCGCTACCGGTGTGTATCGACGGAGGAACTGCCTGTTTCTGAGTGTGACACATCCGGAACCATCAACTCGTACCACGTATTGATGGAACTGACGAACTTCTATCACAATCCCAGTCTTATCCCATTTGTTTGGGTAGGGCCCGACCTGGTTTTGGATTCGGACAGTGTCCCCAACCTTGAGGGGGGGTAAGTTGACTGTGTGTTCTGACAGCCTTTCAGCAGCACGCATGTGTCTGTTGCGCAGGGCCTCTTCTCTGCTTTGTAGGGTCTCCTGCCACGTGGGATGGGGTCTGTATTTTCCCGGGTGTATCGGGATGAAGTCTCTAATAGGGCGTCCAAAGAGGCACATAGCAGGGGAGAAGGCAGTGTCACGATCTGGTGTATTGCGATATTGGAGCATGGCCCTTTGGAAGGAGTCAGTGTTTAATGATTCAGATGCACTTGTGTTGTTGACTAACAGTCGTTTTACAGTTTTTACACCGATCTCAGCTCTGGAATTACTGTGAGGGAATGCTACTGATGAGTGTCTGTGACTCACTCTCCAAGCATTTAAGAAGCGCTCAGTTTTGGAGGCGGTGAATTCAGGGCCATTGTCAGAAGAAAGTTCCTCTGCTATCCCATAGGTGACAAATGTCCTGCGCAATGCCCTAATGAGTCTTCCTCCAAAACTGAGTGCTTCTTAAATGCTTGCAGCGACAGAGAAAATGAAAGCATTCAGAGACTTCCTGAAACCCAGTGTCAAATTTGACTGGACTGACAAAATGCAACACACCTTTGAAGAAGCAAAAAGACGGATTATCCACGAGATCAAACATGGTGTGGAGATCTTTGACAAATGCAGGCCAACTTGTCTAGCAACCGATTGGAGCAAAGACGGCATAGGATTCTGGCTATTCCAAAAACACTGTCTCTGCCCAGCACCTCACAAACCCTTCTGCTGCAAAAACGGATGGAAGATTGCCCTGGTAGGAAGCAGGTTCACATCATCAGCAGAGTCCCGCTACGCCCCCATCGAAGGGGAGGCTTTGGCAGTAGTAGAGGCTTTGGACAAAGCTAGACATTTTATTATCGGGTGCGCAGATCTCATTATAGCGGTAGACCACAAACCACTGCTCAAAGTCTTTGGTGACAGGCACCTGGATAACATACCCAACCCACGTCTTCGCAACTTGAAGGAAAAAACCCTGCGGTATCGCTTCCGGGTCACTCACATCCCAGGCGCCCAACATTCTGCCAGCGATGCTCTGTCACGCCACCCAGTCAGCATGGCTCAACACTTGCCACTACCTGATGACTCAGCATCAGCTCTGTACACCACTCATTTTTCTCTAAATTTAGTCGTATTTCAGAAAGAGAGAGAAAAACTCTGATATTCTCTCCCACTTCCTGTAGTGATGTCACTTCCTACTCTAGTAAGTACGTGGATTTGTTTGAATCTCGCAAGGTTTTAATTTTTTTTTAATTCACTCTCAAATACTTGGTCATAGATAAGTACAATTTACTTTTTAGAGTGTCGCAATGACCAAGGGTTTATTGGATATCTGAAGGAAATACAAAAGAGTGCTATTTACATGGCACAGACGTGCATATCAAACAAAATGAATAGTAGTCCTCTACAATAAAGAATCATTTTTCCTAACAAACTCCTAATCTACACTCCTCCATCCCCTCTACCACTTTAATATATCCGGTTATCTTCCACTTTGGCGTAAGGACTCAGACAGGCACATGCATGGACTTGCAACACTTCCCCTTGATTAGTGAATCTAAACTAGAATCAGATTCTTCATAAGTATTAGTTTCGGTTTTAGCTGATGGCACCATAGTAATCTTTTTTTATAATTTTATCAAGAATTCTAATTCTTCATAATTTTTGTTTTCGATTATAGCTGAAGGAAATAAAGTTGTGTATATATATATATATATATATATATATATATATATATATATATATATATATTCATAAGTTTGGGATTCGGTTTTGATTCAAGCTGATGAACTCAAGTCATATAGATATATTTTTTAATTTTGAAATCTCAACTTTATAAATATATAATATATGAAAATCGATAGAACATTAACGCTATAATTATATGAAATCTGCAAGAATTAAAATATCATATTTAAGCGTACTTTACGACCGGGCTTTGCCGGGCGTATTGCAGTTTTAACAAAAAAGCTACAATAATATCAAAGCGTCTCCATTTACACTGAACATCTACAACATCAATATATTACATATGAAGGAGTCCCCTGTGGAATTTCCACAGTCTCGTTAGTTCATGTATTATACTTATTGTTAAAATTTCACAAAATGAGAAGTTTTCATCAAGGGCTTCTATCTTCTGCATAAAACTAAATATAACCCACATTACGCCTAGAAACTGTTCTAAAATTCATAATGATTAAGGAGTCAATCATACACAGAAATATATAGAACTTTATATACATACACACCCCAAACGTTTAAATGTACAGCAATAATAATGTGCTCATGTTACTGTGTTGTCTAGAATATATATTCCAAAATTATTGATCCATCCATTAATTTCGATTATCCCGTACGTAGAAATATAAAAATATATATGCACTAAACTTTTTAGCTCGTTAAAAACGAGGTGACTGCAATAAGTTTCCAGACTTTTTGTGCAAGCATTTAAAATTGTCATAGACTCTTGAAAATTCAATGTTAATGCTATATATCTTGAGATGATTGACCAATTTTTATGATTTCAAGTTCAAATGAAACTGCTACAGCAGAAATTGGAATACACCCTACTAAAGCCTGATTGTCACAGCTGGTGAATTTCAAAAATGCAATCTAGACGTGAAGAATAAAGATAACCAAAAACTTATATTTTTAAGTTTAAAAATTTATTTATATGATAAAATTAGACTTAAGAAATTAAAAAAAATGTACAAAATTCATGAAACCAAATTTATGATATTTTTGAATGGACAATATTTATAAAAGACCATACACAAAGGCAGAAAAGTTGTGGTCACAACGCGTTAGAGTGACAAAAATTGAATGCGCTCGTGCAAAAACAAACATGGCGACCAGTGAAAACAATAGGGAATACAGTGGATAATAATGGTTTTATTATAAAACCTACTTGTTGGCGACAATTTTACATTTGATATTCGCTCAAAACAGACCTGGATATCCCTAAAAATCAACTTTTAAAAGGTAAATCTTTAGTTGGTACTCTAACGCACTTTGACCAAAGTATTTTTTTGTTTGCCCCCCCCCCCCGGTCTAATTCTATGTTAAACTAGCTGTATATATCCAGAATTGCGATGCGCGATATTATGAAAGAAAAATAGTTATGTTTACAACTTATTTGGTGCTTATGTTATCCTGCTATTTTTAAAAATAGTATTTTCAAATTATATTCAAGTTTTACGATATTTTTTATTAAACAATTAAGTGAAAGTACAGAATAATTAAAAAAAAAAAAATACAAAAAAAAAAACATGTTAAAAATGGCGGTACTTCACGGGGAACGTGGACCCTGCGTAAACAGTGTTTTTATTTAATGATTGCTCCCTCAAAGCGTTTTCTTTCACTTTCTTCGTATATATCTCAGATGTTATTTTTAATCGCGCGTGTATTTATTTCATTTTATTTTTTCTTTGGGTAAATTTGATCCATACTTTTGTTTTTAATTTTAATTTTATTTTCTCCACTAAATATTTTTTTGTTAAATTGTTTTCATACATATTCAAATAATGCTTTTGCTCCCCCCCCCCTTGCCTCAAATAGTACCTTCAAAAAGTTTTCGCGATTAAATAATCTAAAGAAAACCTTGGGCGCATGCGCTTTGAGGGAGCAATCATTAAATAAAAACACCGTTTATGCAGGGTCCACGTTCACCGTGAAGTACCAAAATGGCTTTCTAAATAATAAGTTATTATTGATAACGCTATTTTAGCACGGTAACACTGCATAATTACCACTTTTTTTTTTAATAAGATCTAAAAATTCGTTTTAGTCCCCCCCTTCCCTTGCAGTGTGGTGTGAACAGCATTATTATTTAGAAAGCCATTCTTAACATGGCTGCTTTTTAACTATTCTGTATTTCCCCCTTAACAGTTTAGTAAATAAAAGATACCGTAAAAATTCAATTTAACGTGAAAATCCTATTTAAAAAAAAATAAATCGCACGGTTCATAAACTTCACAAGCAACAAGAAATCAATATGTATTTATCAAAGTTACGTATAGGCGAAAAAACGTAAAAGCGAGATCTTGTCTGTGATAGTTATATTAATACTGAATATATATATATATATATATATATATATATATATATATATATATTAAATTTTATATACGAAACTTGGAAACGTGTAGCAAACAAAAGTTTTAAAAAATAGTGCGATAGAAAAATAAATATCACGACAAAATGCCATTAATTTAGGGGGGGGGCTACAAATAAAGAATTTGACAAACTAGGAGAGTACGCGAACGCGACACAGACAGCGCATAATGGTTAGATTTAGTTCTTGATATTATTTGGGGTCACTTACTCTTCTGCTTTGCCAAATTTTGTACTAATATTTATTAGTTTATTTATGAAACCGTTAGGGGAAAGTAGAGAATGGTTAAAGCCCCTCCTCATATTAAGAATAACTTTCTAAATAATCTTTTGAAGTTTGCGAATAATCGTACTAAAAAAAAAAAAACAATAACGTTATTATTTAGAAACCTATTCTATTCTTAACATGTTGGGAGTGGCTTTGTTAAATATTCTGTACTTTTTTCTTTCACCTAAAAAGTTAAGAAACAAATTCATTAATTTATGAAACTTAAACTTTTGCTGGGAGTTATATTACGAATGAAGTTTAATATCAGTAACTAAATCTGTCTTAAACCCCGTTTTCTGCCGAGTCGGCTACTCTTCTGGTTTGCCGAAAATGTTTACTTCTTAAAAAAATTCTTCACGACCAAAATAATAAGTTATAACAACGTTTTTATTTTTCCGTGTGAAAAAAGGAAAAAAATATGCTTCAATGTTTACATATTTATTTTTAATCTCGTATCTTTATCAGTGAACATTAAGAGAAAAAAAAAAAGAACACGTGAAATTAAATTTATCATAGAGAAAAAGATTAAAACGTTCAATAAAATAGTTAAATAATGGAAGACAGAAAAATGGAAATGATCAAAACAGTTTTAGTTGAAACTGAAACACTGAACGTTTAAAGAAAATATATGTAATAAAAGTAGTTATATCACCGTAAAGAAAAAAGCGACTCAATCTGTCTTATTTATTTATTTATTTTTATTTTTTTTTTTTTTTAATTTTTTGCTTTTTAGGTCAAAAATTAAAATAATCTACTTAAGGATATTGCTTGCAAAGTACTATTTCAGGTATTAGTAGTACCATGATAATTAACTATTTCTTTTTTTTTTCGTCGGAGGTACTTTTGATTATTTTTCATAATCACAGCCGAAAAAAAGAGATTTTTAAAATACGTGAAATAAATTAATAGAATTCGTTTAAAAAAAAAAAAAGAAGTAAACTGATATTTAGAAGAAGAAAATAGGTATATAAATATTCAAATCGACTGGGTTAAAATTTTCAAAATGAAAATCACGTGTTTTTTTTTTTAACGATAAATGGTTTAGTTTATAAAATATTAAAAACGAAAACAAACAACAAAAAACAATAATGCTTTTTACTGTGCAATCTATATAATATTATTTATTTAAGTTCACAATAATTCATAAAACTGTCCGTATAAATCGAGTGAGTTTCCATTAGAACTTGAAGAGTCAATCAATCACTGTAAAGCACTGTACAGTTATTCAGCACAAAATATATATAAATCTTTATTTACCGTACAGTTTCTAATACATAACGGCAATATTTATTCAGTTCAAACATCTTTTATTTTATGTATTTCAATTTTTTTTAATTCACATATTTTTACCGATGAAAAATAAAATTTATGCTCCATTTTTTTTAACCAAAAATACAGAACGAGTTTTTTTCCTGCCGTCCTATTTCTATTTATTAACAAAATTAAAACATACTCTCGACTACTCATTAAAAACAAGGAATTTTTCGCATCAACTACATTTTAAAAAATATATTTCTAATTAAAAAAAAAATAAAAGATGTATTTTATTTTATTTAAAACAATGTATCTTTTAAAATCTCGCTAAAAAAATACGTCACAGTGACGTAGACATACCCGTTTTAAACGTGTTTTTTTTAATCGAATTTTTTTTTTTTCGTGAAATTGTGTTAGGGTCGTTTTTTAATGTATTTTCGGCATTAAAAATCATTTTATTTTTTATTTAACTCGATATTATCTTACAGCGTGCTAATAACTTTTAAAAAATATATGTGCCTTGCAGTTTATTAACCTCCCGTTGTGACTGTGTTTTAATTACATACTGCTGTGCAAATAACGTTAAAGTGACTGACTCTCTAATGTAGGCAGAGTTAAAACCCACTAGGGTACTATAGGCATTGAGTTTAATAGAACACGGTTCATAGTGTGCAAGGGTGGGTGGGTAAAACTGGTTTGTAAAACAGTGATTGTTTTGTTTTAATTATATAGAATATAACAAAATTGCTTTATTTTAAAAAATAAAACTATTTAAGATAAGATCGATTAATAATAATACCGAAAGATCGATTAATAATAATACTGAAATGAATTTTTAGAATCATTTTTATTAGCAATTTTTCAACAACCAAGACCTTTTTTTTAAGATAAATTATCGATTGTTTTATTATTATTTTTTATTATACAATAATATTATAGACAATGTCAATTTTAATGGAAATTTTTAAAAATAAATAAAATGACAAAGAAGCACTATAAATGTCACGCTTATTTTTATGGAAAAAAAACATTCTGGATTTTTTTTTTCTCGCAACGATCTTAAATCATCGATCAAAAAGAAAAATAAATATTATTTTAGGTGAAAGGGTGTATTTGAAAGAAAACATTTATATTAATAAAAACAAATTATAAATAAGTTTTAGATTAAAAAGAAAATATCGAGATCTTTTTTCTCGGGTTTTTTTTTTTTTTTAAATTTCCTTTCGAAGAGTGTTTTTGTATTGTATTTGGAGTTTTTGTTTTCTAAACATTAAACAAATATTTATTGTTTGGGTGTCGGAAAGAAATGTTGAAAGATCGAATAAAATAATCAGTCGACAAATATATATATATATATATATATAAAAATACACCGTAATCACCTTTTTTACTTCCACAATATATATATATATATAAAAAAATAGGATTTAAAAAGATAGAGGAAAAAGGCAACAGAGTGATTTAACCAAAATAAATAAATCTCGCGAATGCATTTTATTAAAATCTAAGCCTCAAATCTGAACGAGAAAAAGCCAAGAGAGGAAGAAATAAAAGTGTTAACACATGGACATCTTTTAGAAAAGGCAAAAACGAACCAGAACCTCCAAGAAATCCACTCCCTCCCCTACACACACGATTTATTTAGTTACGGGAGAGGAAAAATGCACGTCCACGGATCATACACTTACAGTTCTCGCATTTTAGATATTACAGATTTGCACATTAACCACTTAGTCAATACTCACAGATTTCCCTGGAAATCCAGCTGCCGTTCAAACAAGGAATATCCCAAACATGTTTTTTTTTTCTTTCGAGCAGATCAATAAACATCAAATCTAAAACAACAAATTTTTAACATGCAAGAGTTACTCAAGGGGAAACAACTCTTGCTTGACAACCAAAACAAAAAGAAAATAATATGCAGTTTTTTGCTTATTCTTTTAAAAACAACAGTTTTTTCTCTTCTTTTTTTTTTGTTATTATTTGCACTAAAAACTACATTTTAATGTCTTACATTAGATATTGACCTGGATATCTTTTCGCAATATTTATTTAAATATGATTTTTATCTCACTTATTTTTATTTCAAATCTAAAACTTAGCATTTCCAACTCTCAAAAAAACAGATATGAAGATTTGGAATTTGAAACTGTTATAATAGCGTTTTCATTTTTTGTTGTTGTTTGTTTGTTTGTTTGCTTTTATATGATGAAATATTTTAAGTACGTTTTCGAACAAAAAATTGATTTGTTATAAAATATATGAATTTTGATATAAAATCTAAAACCTAGTATTTCTAATTGATACAAAAAACAGATATACAAATTTTCTTTTTGATAATTATAACCAGATTTTACTTTTTACATCGTAAAATATTTCAATATATTTTCACGAGATTCACATCAAAAATTATTTTTATTTTAATAATAATATTTCTAATATTTGTAACTTATTTTAATTTTAGTGTAAAATCTAAAACCTAATATTTCTAATTAAAAAAAGTTATACAGATTTGCTATTTTAAAATTATAACCACAAACTTTTTATACATAAAATATTTCAATATATTTTCATAATATTCATATAAAAATTGATTTGATATAAATTATGTGCTGTCACTCACACACACGCTCGCGCGCAAATAAACGAACGTTCATTGATTTTTATTTCCCCGCGCATTTGCACAAAAATAAGTTCTTCTAGCAACGACAGAATTTCAAATATGCCCACGCGTTTTTCTCACAACAACAAAAGCAAAATGGACATATTTCTGGCGGACGTAGACAAAGACAAAACCACGTGACAATATCGACCAATGAGAAATTTTAGAGGATTGTTTTTTAACGCTTTCCCAAACCAAATATCAGCAGCAGAAATCTTGTGCTGGAATCTGATTCAAAAAGTATTTAAACACAACAAACATTCTTTCTTTCTCTGTTTTCGCTACAACTTGACACGAGAACATGTCACTTGTTTTCATCTTATCGTCGTTTTCAAATCCGTCGAAACCATAATTACGCACGCCACGCGGGCATCCAAAAAACCACACTTATGCACACACGCACCCATTCTGTACATTTTCTATAAGAATTATTAACAATGGACTACATTCCTCACGAGACTTTCGAAGAAGGGAAACTTTGCCAATTAAAACAAAATCCTTGAAATAAAGACATTATTTTCACAAAAGACTTTCACCTTCCGATCTTATTATTTAATGAAGAACTTTCATCTGACATGACCTTTTAATCAGTAATTCCACAAGGGATTTTCACCTAATTTGAATATTCTAACCTCAATGATTTCACAAGAACTCATATCCATCGGACATTGCTTGTTCATCTTGTTATTTTGTTGAAAAATAAATGCGGCATATTTTAAACGAGAAGGAAGTGTCATTGTGTTTTATTTCTTTTTTTTTATTATTATTTTGTTTGGGGCAGAGGAATTTAATTTCTCTTAAATTTCTTTTCCCCTACAAATTCATGACACCCATTCATGAGATAAAACATGTACATCCTTTTGAAACATACAAATTGGCGGTTATTGCACACGGCTGTAAGAGAGAAAACATGTCTGCCCTGGCTGAGGACAATTTACCCATCTCTCCTTTATTTCGTCCCAGGCTATGAAATTACATCTTTCTAAAACCTACAAACACAAAGCAGCACACAAGTGAGTGTACCTCACACTTCGCTGCAGTTTAAAGAGTTCCACATCACATTATTCTCCCATTTAAACCGGGACTGCAGACAACCATCTACATCGACTACTTGCCTATGCAAAGAACAAAGTCTGGCAATTTAAAGGCTTCCAAACCATTTTCGGGATTAAATCAAAGGGAAACAAAGGCATAGATTCATCACTTTCAGATATACCTCCAGCCACCTTATCGCTAAACATCCTGGTATTTAACCCAGCCAACATCAAATCCTGGTTCACCAGATCCAAGCTTTATTTGATGTGAAGCGGATAACGTTACAAAGGACACAATACACTTACCTGGTCGAGAAATTACCTACCAACATGGTCGAGGAGGTAATAGCTTTACTCAAAACTATACCAGAAGAAAACCCTTACGACTGGCTGAAGGAAGCAATCCTAAAACGAACTGGCTTATCCAACGAGTCAATGCTACGCAACACCTCTTTATGCAGGTCGAACTTGGAGACTGCACTCCATTGTAGTTGTTACGTCACATGCGCACCCTGTTGGGAGATAACAAGATTTCGGAGAATATAATGAGGTGTTTGTGGCTGGATAAACTACCAGCATCAATAGTACAAATCCTCGCACCAACGGCAGAAGGAACAGAGCCTGACAAACTGGTGGAAATAGCAGACTGGATTCACAAGAACCTCCGGGCATGCGAAGTAAACTTGCTACAACAACAGCCTACACAACGAAGAGATTAGGAGCTAGCCGAGCTAAAATCAATGGTCGAGAAGCTGTCCAAACAAATACAGAATTTACTGAAAGTAGATCGCCAGTGCTCACATCACAACAGGTCGCCCTATAGGCAGAGGAGTACCAACTGAAGTAGAAGCATGGAATGCGACAGAGCAAATGGACACTGTTTCTACCATAATAAATTCGGCAGTAACGTGTGAAACTGTACCCACCCTTGTTCCTTCAGTAACAGAATGAAACAGGGAAATGAGAATGCCAACCAGTAAAGACGATGACTGTCGCTGGACCCTCTGTAAAAGGTTGTCTATTCTATATCCGTGACAATGCCCACGGATATAATTTTCTAATAGACACTAGCGCCGAAGTAAGCATAATCCCACCACTGACCAGTCAGAAGATTACGACCCAATCTTCTCAATTGCAAGCAGCCAACGGTACCAAGATATCCACATTCGGGGATAAATCACTGACTATCAACATCGGCTTGAGGCAAACTTTCACATGGATTTTTACCATAGCCAATGTAACAACGCCCATAATAGGAACGGATTTCCTGGTGAAATTCAACTTGTCTGTGGACATGACCAACCATACACTAATAGACAACCAAACGAAGTTAGTGGTCAGAGAAGTCACTACTCGGTACCAGTCAGGTATCAGTTCAGCCTTACTTGAGGACCCAGCTATCCGTCGATTACTCCAAAAATATCCGCAGTTGTCTCAGCCATTCAGGCAAAGGAGTACCAGCAGAAGTAGAAGCATGGAATGCGACAGAGCAAATGGACAGTTGGACGGTCAAGCATAGTGCTAAACACTACATTAAAATGACCGGACAACCAGTCCATGCCACCCTCAGACGTTTAAAACCAGATACATGCCGAATAGCGAAGGAAGAATTTCAGCACATGCTACAACAGGGAATTATCAGACCCTCAAAAAGCGCATGGTCGTCTCCCTTACACATAGTGCAAAAGTCAAACAGTACATCCTGGCGCCCATGGGGTGATTTCAGAAGACTAAATGCACAAACTGCACCGGACAGTTACCCTATTCCTCACATCCACGATTTTGCGATTGGATTACAGAATGCGACAACGTTTTCAAAGTTGGATCTAGTGAAGGCATACTACCAAGTCCCCGTAGCAGAAGAGGATAACGACAAAACAGCCTTGACCACACCATTTGGACTTTGCAAATTCACCCACATGCCCTTCGGACTTTGAAACGCTAGTCAAACTTTTCAACGCTTAATAGATGAGGTTTTCAGAAGATTGCCATTCATATTTGTATAGACAGATGACGTCCTGATTGCTAGTAAAAGCCTTCACGAGCATAAACTGCACCTGGAACAAGCTTTTCAGAGATTATCTCATTACAGCCTAAAAATAAACGTTGAAAAATGCATCTTCAGCCAATCAGAAGTTAACTTCCTCGGACACACGATCGACAAGGGTGGGATATCACCACTACCTGAAAAGGTGAGCGTCATCGCTAATTTTCCATAGCCCACATCTGTTCGACAAGTTCATCGATTTATAAGGATAATCAACTACTACAGGCGATTCTTACCCAACTGCTCTGAAATTCTCATACCACTAACATTGCTGTTGCAGAACAAGACCAAGAACCAACAGTTAACATTAGATGGACCATCCAAGTGAAGAAAGCCCTAGCAAACTTCACAAAGCTGACTTACATCTCTATCGCTCTAAACATTTTCTCACACCTGAGGCTCTACTCTATCTCTACGAATCTACAATTAGGCTATGTATGAAGTATTGTTGTTATATTTGGGCTAGTGAATCATTTAAGGGTTCTTGATGAGGTGCAGAAACGTACTTGCAATTTGATTGGCTCCATCATCTTTTCTTCTTCTTTGCAACCCCGCCTCTCTCTCTCTCTCTCTCTCTCTCTCTCTCTCTCTCTCTCTCTCTCTCTCACAGATGTGATGTTGCTAGTCTCAGTCTTTTTTATAAATACTGTTATGTCATGTGTTCTTCAAAATTGTCTGATTTGTTACCTGTTTCCTTTATTCCAGTTCATTTGATTCGCTGGTCTAGTGGTCTCCATCAATGGAGTTATATCTAATGTTAATACACAAAGTAGAAAGGGAATCTTGCACTAATTAGATAAGCAGTGATATCATAAAACTGTTAACTGGTGAGAAAGACATGATAGTATAAGAGTTGGTTCTTATCAATCGGTAGTCAAGACCAACTCTTATATTATTATTTGTAAGTAACAAAACTATCGCATAAAAGGGGAAAAAATTATGACAACCATGAAAAGTTTCATTCAATTACCTATACAGTTTGATATAGGTTTAAAAAAGTTGGGCAGTGTCTATGTGAGAAAAAAAATCAGGAAATTCTTGCAAAGCCGAAAGTCAATGAGCAGCTTATTTTCAAGTGAAGAGAGTTGATAGCTCAGAAATCAAAAGGATGATGGCAGGAGAGATAGGAAGAGTCCATTCTTGGTTGTTTTAAGAAATTTTTCTGCTGACCGGCTATCATTCCCGTAGAGGCTGAAGTAGTTTTCTAGGAGACAGATGAAATGCATGCGCCGTGCAAGCTGATTGGTCAGTGTGTGACCAAATTGCATAACAGGGACATTTTTCCAAGAAAAATGATAAGTCCTTACTTATGACTCCTACAGGAACATGGATGAAAAAAGTGGGATTAGTAGTAAAATTTCAGAAGGTGGACGATGTGGTGACCCTATTCCCATTGTGTCTGGAGGGAGAGTCATTGACCTTCTACTTGGAAATGAATGAAAACAACCAAATGGACATAGAGCAGATAAAAATTCAGTAAAAATAGTTGTTCATTGATAATGCATTCATGGCATATGGGAAGTTGACTGTAATTAGGTGGGCCAGTGATGGAGCAGATGGACACTTACATGAATAAGATTAAGCAATTTGTCAGATTAGCCAAGTTTGAGGGAGGCTTTTTTCCAACAAAAATCCTATATTGAACTACAACAAGAGCCAAATATTTAGACTTTGGGAAACCTGGTGGTGAGAACAAGGGTACTGACAATGACTAGAGAAAAAATCTGTCCAAGAGAAGGGCCAGTACCAGTATAATCTGCTACATGTGCAATGGCAAAGGTAATATAGCAAGAGACTGATGAAAGTGTAAGACACATTGCTACTAAAGCAGCATGGTCGGACACTAGGTTTGGAACTGTTTGGGAAAATTTGCCAGTAGGCCACAGGGTGAATATCAAGAAAAAGGATAAGCAAAGCAAATACATGGAACTGGCCAAAGAGCTGAAAGGGATATGGAAGATGAAGAAAGTCAAGATAACATCAATAATAGTAGGAGTACTCGAAACAATCACAAAAAAACTTTGAAATAAGAATGGAAGAGATTGGAATCAGGAGGATGGCTGAGAAGATACAATAATAAAAACAGGTGAAATATTAAGGAAACCCCTTGAATGTGGAGACTAATACACATGAGCTACAAACACTAACCAGACATATAGAAACTGCAACAGAAGTAAAATAAAAAGATAGAAGAACACCACATGGAATCAAGAAAGCTGAAATTGTAAGTTACCCCTCACTCACTCACCCACCCTTAAAAAATGTAGTGTTGGCATCAACTGGAACCATACCAAATAATCGTGAAGGGTCAAAGAAGATGGACAGATCAAGGAGAGAAAGTGCTAACCAGACCTCCATTGGATAAGAGCAAAAAGGATTAGAACTTTAGGAAGACTTATTACCATCCAAATTCTAGTGAAGGCCAATTATCATTGCCAGTGAAACTTCAATGGCAAATGGCTGTTGCGATTATGCAAATTCATTTGTAAAGGTTATGAGAAGAGGTGGAGAGTACTGGAAATGTGGGAAGACTTGTTGTCACCTAGACTCCAGGGAACACTACAAGTTGTTGACAGAGAGAAATCTTTGATGATGGTCTGTAAGTACAAATAATAATAGTATAGAGAAACACACTTATAGATTGATACACTGAAAGAGAAACATTAACCAAACACTCTGTACAGAAATATATACAACTAGTAGTACCCATGTCCAGGCATTGCCCAGATAGAATATAAAAGAATGATTTAATAACAAGGGATATCTATACATCTCACTGGGTAAATAAATGAAATATGTGCAAGTTATATTTATAATGGACTAGCAGTATTGTCCGACCTTGGTCGGGGGGTTGATTTCATGCCATTTTTATGCTTATAGTCTGTATCTTTGGTAAATTCAATATTTTTTTTTTGTAATCTTAAAATTATTTTAATAATTTTATTTTTATATTGACACCTTACTGATCAATGTAGCTTCCACATAGTGAATGCAACGTGCCAGCAACAATCTAATTTCTCTGATTTGTCTCCTTAGCAGTTATTCTTCCAGCTCAAAAACCAACTACTTTGACAAGGTTTTGGGAGCCATGATTTCTTTCACTGTATACGAAAGAAACCACAGGATCAACATCGACTATCTATCTGTTGTAAGAATTTATGTGATAAGTCAACTATGGCAAAAAATTCCTTACCTTGTGTTGCCGGGCATATTACTTGTGCTTGGTTGTTGAAGCCTATGTTTTGTTAAACCGACATCTAAGAAACCTCTGAATCGCATTTTCACTAAATATGTGTGTAGACTGTTTTGCAATTTCTTCAGGATCAGTTGCTTGTTCAATAGACGTTCAAAAACAGAAAAATAATTTACTGTTGCACTGCTAAAATTTTATTCCACAGCCAACACAATTGTTTAGGGTTGCTCATAATGAATCTAATTTTGCAGAGTTTGCAAGCAAATAAAGACGAAAGAATTATAAGGACCGAATACTTCTGAATACATTTAAGGGCACTTTAGGTTTTGCCAAATTAACATTTTTACTCTGTTTATTCAGTTTCAATTTTTCTTTCCCAAAGAGGTTACTTGTAAATACATGTAACTGTTTTTATCTTGTTACAAAAAAGACTTCAGGTTAGTGAACTCTGTACTGGGTGCTGGCAAAGTTTAAGAAGGAATAAACACAGTTAATAGAGAGGAGCGGCATTGTTGGAAAATTACTCTGTGGGTGTGTGTGGAATCGAAATGGAATGCTCCAAGCAAGTGGTCAGAAAGGGTTGCGGTAGATGTTTATTTAGTTTGCTGTAGACTCTGCCGATAGAATGGTTGACCGAGTCAATATTTAGGTAGTGCGTATGTTAAAAAATTTATTTAAAAAAATGTCCAGGGAAAAAAGCAATCAATATATGTAAATTCCCCCGATACATCATTGAAGAATTATGGGGATTAATAGAAATTGTATAGAAATATACAGTTTTGTAAACTTCTATATCTCTCTCTATATAAAACAAAGTAAGATATATGAAAAATAAATGAAGTGTAAGATAAAATAAATATGTATAAATATAAATTTTTGAAAAAAAATCTCAATCAAAATTTATGAGAAGATTAAATGAGAAAAAGAGAGAATTTTAAATAAGTGTTCGTAAATGCATAAGCACTGTATAAGCAATGTGGTTTTATTGTTGTTATGAGGAGTGTTTTGTTTTGATTAGCTAGTCAAAGAAAAAATCAATTTTGGTAAGTTAATGAATTTGTATTTGTATAAATAAATGTTATTTAAAGTGTTAATTAAAATTAATTAAAAAAATGGAAGAACTATTTTAAAATATAAAAAAATGTTAAGTTGTATTTATACTGTAATCGAGGTATTACAGTCTGTGAATTTTTGATTTAAGAAAGTAAATTGTCCAATTTTATCAATAAACGTCTTTCAAATTAACGGAACAACATTAAGAAGTTATGTTGTCAAACAAAAAATAAGAAAGAAAGAAAGAGAAAAATGCTGTAATGGTTGTGTGTTCGTCTGTACACCTGTGCATGCACTGTGAAGTGTGAAGTAGTAGTACGAACAATTCCATAACAGAAATACGGTCTCAGCGTCGGTCTGGCTCACTGCTAAGCAACAACCTGGAAAAATGGCCGGTCATTTTCATTTGCATACGTACAACAATACATAGCGATTATCATTTCAATTTCAGTGGTCCACCTACCCAATTACATCAAATTGCAAAGGCCTCAGCCAAAAAATGAAGTTTCCAGTTCAGTTTATTGAGTCAGATCCAAATCAATTTATTTTTGTATCTATAAACATTGGTTATGCAAGAAGTGCAGTGGGAATTACAGGTATCCATCTGAGAGATGATAACCAGTCTGTGTGCAAGAAGTCTAAGGGAATGGAGACAAATGAGAACTCAGGTGTGAAGAAAGTAAATTTGGATGGTGGGGCTATTGGGGTTGCTCAGAATTTTGTTAACTTGGTGATACCATTCAAGCTCAGGATGAGTTAATTCTGGTATGATTATAAGATTTAGAAGTTAATTAAGTTAAGAGAATGTGCCATTACTAATCAGCAGATTGTTAAGAGTGAGAATGGCATGTATGCAAATTATAATGATGTATGGAAGTGATGTACGTAGTGAGCGACAGCTGAGGATATGCCTTGCATGGAGAGAAATGATGTGAGAATGATACGATTGATGTGTTATATGAGTCTTACAGGCAAGCTTAGATGACCTCAGAAAAAGATTAAATCTGAGAAGTATAGGAAGATGTGTGCAGAACAGAAGACTTTGTTTGTATAGTTACATTGAAAAAAATGGAAGAAAGTTCTTAGGTCAGTAGATGTAGAACAGCTGAGATAATATGTCCAGTTCACAAGAGAAAGCCAAGGAAAATATGGAAGGAAGTGATAAAATGAGTCAGTTGGCAGAAGAACAACAAATAAAATATGGGATGACGTGAAAAGCACGGACTTGAGAGAAAGAGGAATAAATAAAGACCTGGCCAGAAATAGGTTAGTTTGGAAGTCAATTTCTAAAAGCTGTCAAACATATGCCAACATATAAAAAGTTGGATGTTAAAGCAAAAATGATGATGATGATGATGATGATGATGATGATGATGATGATGATGATGATGATGATGATGACAAACAAATGGTAAACATATATCAGCATGTAAAACGGTAAACCAATGATGATGATGATGATGATAATGATGTAGAACTGTTGAGGTAGTATGGTCGATTGACAGGAGAAGGCCAAGAAAAAGATGGAAGAAAGTGATAAGGTTGAATTTTAGAGAAGGAGGGATAAATAAAAATGTGATCAGAGATAGGTTAATTTGGAAGTTTATTTCTAAAACCTGTCAAACGTTTGTTGCTATGATGATGATGATGAACAAATAAATGGTAAAAAACAAAAATAAAATTGTAGCATTCACAGGTGTTAAATACTTGGCAATCATTGACTTCTGTTGCAATCATTGACAAATTCAGTTGTAGAAACATGTCTTACTTTGCTAACAGCTGGTGACTATTTGTCTTGAGATATTCCAGTTTGACAGAAATATGTTTGCTGGTCACGTGTCTGATTTCTGACGTCTTATTTCATCATGTAGAGGAACAGGTCACGTGCACTCTTCACCAGGACATTGGACCTGTTGCTCTCAACTAAAAGGGAATGAAAATGGACCAGGCATATTGGCAACATTGTATCTTTTAGAGGAAGATTTAAAGATAGAAATGGATGAATAAAATCGCATTTCGTCTCATTGACAGCACTTTATTAAAGTTTTTATCTCACAAACTCCAAAGATGTAAATAAAAGAAGGCACATTTTTGCTTTCTATTTTCTTATATACTTGTAAAATCTAGGATTGAGGTCTAATTTCGATACCATGTTCCACTTGTTATGATATATAGGGTTCAATAGTTTCTAACTATTGCATTGAAATTATTACAACCAATCACAGGTTACCTTTTTAGAATTTTCACTGAACCCCACATGGTGTTTTCCAAAGTTTCTTCGTCTTTTGACTGTGGCCCTCTGAGACAACAAGTGTGCATGTTTTTGTCTCCATCTTCAAGACAGTAGGACATGTGTGAGTATTAAATCAACAACTGTAGTGCAGAAGACAAGGTTCTCTATTTCTATGACCCAGCCAAAACGAACTCAGAAAACGAGAAATATAAAAACTGTTAAAAGGCTGCATTGTCACAGATAAGTTCAGTAAATACCAGCTATTTGCAACACACTTTACTTTTCTGAATTTTTGAGATGAGGATTGGTTATTCATATTATTTGGATTCATCAGACTACTGTTCTCATCTTGAGTGTGATTTTCATAACGTTTCAGGCGATGTAACCTCCAACCTTCTTCAGGTGTATCTTGTTGAACTCGGGAATGTTTCTGTCGAACTCAGGGATTTGAACGGAATTTTGAGCTGAACCCCTGGACAATTCTAGTATGAATTTAAGGAGCCTTAGACCTATTTTTATTTCTAGTTGTAAATATCACTATTTATTACTAATTATTACTATATATTAACGTATATCTATCTATCTATCTATCTATCTATCTATCTATATATATATATATATATATATATATATATATATATATTAATGTTTTTACTTATTACATTACTATTGTTTATAATTACTGGTTCCCATATCGTATTAAATTCTACTTAGTAATTTGTTATTCCCCAGCATATGTACTGCTTCTTTTAGTCGTCTTACTCTCCACCATTCCTCTCTGTTCTCATCTTGAGTGGGATTTTCATAACGTTTCAGGCGATGTAACCTCCAACCTTCTTCAGGTGTATCTTGTTGAACTCGGGAATGTTTCTGTCGAACTCAGGGATTTGAACGGAATTTTGAGCTGAACCCCTTATTTACTTCATGGGGTAGCGTGCTCTTGTTTGATCAGCTATGACTGGATAGAGGTCCTAAGTAATTCGCAATTGTATTGGATTGGATGAGGATTGAACCTTCAGGAGAATATCACTTTTTAGAATTGATTTTTCTAAATACTCTAACCACTGCATCACTGGTCCTTGTGGACAATTCTAGTATGAATTTAAGGAGCCTTAGACCTATTTTTATTTCTAGTTGTAAATATCACTATTTATTACTAATTGTTACTATATATTAACGTCTATCTATCTATCTATCTATCTATCTATCTATATATATATATATATATATATATATATACATATATATATATATATTAATGTTTTTACTTATTACATTATTATTGTTTATAATTACTGGTTCCCATATCGTATTAAATTCTACTTAGTAATTTGTTATTCCCCAGCATATGTACTGCTTCTTTCAGTCGTCTTACTCTCCACCATTCCTCTCTGTTTATAATTTTACTTCGTCCCATAATTGTAGATGATTTCCCTTTTCCTTCCAGATATGGTCAGCTATATCTGACTTTTCGGTCTCTCCACACACTAAGGCTTTTCGATGTTCTTCTAACTATACTTTCAGTGGACGACACATTTCACTTTTGTATAGTTTTCACATTTACATGGGATTTCATATACACAATTCTTAGTCATGATTTTTTCTGTATGGAGCTTGACTCTCACAAGCTGTTTCCAGAGAGTTGAATCACTCCTGAATAGTGTCCTGATGTCATATGGATTACATATTCGTTGAAGCCCTTGATATATGGTATACAAACTATGGTGAGTTTCTGAGTGGTATCCTTTTGTGTCTGGTCCAGATTTCTTGGAGCTGATGTCATGCTCTCTGGATAGTTGTTTTGTTAGAGGGTTTCTCTTAAACTGTCCATATCCTCTTGATAAGCACTGCTGTTACTACATATTGCTTTTGCTCGGTGTTGTAAGCAATGGACGATTCCTTTCTTTGCATTATATGGATGGTGGGAGTTGAAGTTTAGGTACTGTCCAGTCAAAGTTGGCTTTTGATATACAGATGACATAAACCCCCTAACTATTGCGGATTATCAATACAGCTAGGAACGATAATTTATTGCTATGTTCTTTTTTCATTGTGAACTGTAATAGTTGGATGGATCGAGTTCACATGGTCTAGTAACGTTTGAACATCTTCCTGATGAGGCCAGAATATGAATATATCATCTCCATATCGCAACCTCATTGTTGGCTTTAGTGGTGTTGATCTTAATGCCATTTCCTCAAAGTATTCCATGCATACATTGGCCAGTATCGGGGGCAATGGTGATCCCATCGCCAGACCTTCTTCCTGCCGATATATATCAGATCGCATCACAAAGTATGTAGTTTCTACACAGGTCAACATTATATTGTCAATTGGGATGCAAGTGCATTCTTTTAGTGACACATCTGATACCAGCTTATCCTGGACCACTGTCAGAGTCTCATCAGTGGGTACTTTCGTGAACAGACTCATACATCTAGACTCACCATCTGGTTGGAATGAATGGGAGCATTGTTTATTATTCCCATGAAGTGAGCTGAATTCTTGACGTATGATGGAGATTTGCCGATGATTGGGGTGATTATATCTACCAGGAATCGGTTCAATGGATGGCATGCTGAACCTCAGACACTGACAATGGGTCTTAATGGAACACCGTCTTTGTGAATCTTAGGGAGGCCATATAGGTGTGGTAGCTTGCTGTAATGTTGTACTAGCTGTTTGTATTTTGCAGGTGGTATAAGATCCTTGTTTTTACTGAGGATCTGTGACAGCTTTCTTTCCGTTTTCAAGGTCGGATTCTTTTTCATTTTACAGTAGCCACCAGATTCTATTAAATCTGCCAATTTCTTGGAATATATTCTGCTCTATCCATTACCATTGTAGCATTGCCTTTGTCAGCTGGTAGTATTATGATATTACTGTCACCACACAGGGACTTCATAACCAATACTTCTTCCTTTGAGAGGTTTGGTTTTGAAGGCGTTGAATTCTCAAGTGCTTGTCTCACTTTCCACTTTAGTTCATTTCCTTGTGCTCTGGGTTTAGTCAAGGCTGCCTTTTCTATTGGAACTATCATATCTAAGTATAGAATCCGTTTGATGATTGTGGCAAAGTTGAGACCTTTGTTTAGCACTGATTCCTCAGAGGGAGTTAGCTGACGTTTACTTTGGTTGATAATCGCTCTTATTAGTGAATAGTGGATCTGGAGTTTTACATCCTTAGCTTTTGGATTTCCAAATTTCTTTATTTGGCGAGACTTAACCTCCTTAAATTCTTTCTCATAGGATATGTCCAGGTATTCTTGGACGTGGGTTTTGTCATCAGTCCAAGATATACTCTCCAGGAATGGGGTAAGCTTGTTTGAAATGTTGGTCTGTAATTGATGAACAACTGGCAAGGATGACTAACCACCTCATATTTCTATGCTGATGCCGTGATCTTAAGCTAGTACCACCAGGCTTAACGTTGAAACTACCAGTCAGCTCCAGACAGACACAAAGGATCGCAAAACGAGTAGGGCATGAACTCGTCCGAGACAGAATCTACAACAGTCGGTGGAAGAAACATCAATTACAGACCGAATTTAATCTGTGTTGTGTTTCTTTCTTCTTGCTGGCATCACAATATCTTTGTTGCCACATATAATTGGTAAAATTCTAATAGCTGTTCCATTTTGATAGTGAAAGTATAGTGCTAAAGTTTCATAGCTTACAAGTGGTCTCGAGATTATACTTAACAAAAAGATAATTTTCACACTTATTGAACTTGGTTTATAGATTTCTCAATATGGTTTTTGTTTTGGCAATTTGAGTATTTTTAACATAGTTTTAAAAAGATTATTAATGTAAATTTTCCATGAAAAAAAGGCGTGAAACTATCTATTTTGCATAAATGACTGCTAACTTCTGGTTGGAAGTTTATAGACTTGTGCACACATGCTAAATTGCATTATGGGATTAATTTTGTTATACAAGAGATTTTCAAATATAACTAAAATATCAAATTTTATTATCATTTCTGTAACTGTTTGTTTTGTCTAATGGTTGTCAATCATCTTGTCTGTTTAGCTAAGACGAAAAAACCTTTCATGCATGGAAGACATAAGAAGACGTTCGCTGAGTTTTCATCAACAATTATTTTTAAAAAATGAACCCCAGAAAGAGAGAGGGGGGGTGGAGAGAGACTAATGTTAGCTACTTGTTTATTTAACTTTACTTTCTAACTTGCTGAAATGAGTGATGCAGACAGACAGCGACATCAGTAACATTCATTGAGATTATCATCATCGGCTGTATATATATATATATATATATATATATATATATATAGAACAACAGGACTATGAAATGGTCACAAAACTATATATTGGTGGATATAGATTGGTTCATTTATTAAATAATGGAATACAAACGAAATTGGGGGGGGGGTAGAAGGGACTCTTTATGCCTAATGCTTCGAAATGCCTTGGCATAAAGAGTTCCTTCTACCCCCCAAATTTCGTTTGTATTCCATTATTCAATAAATGAACCGATCTATATCCACCAATATATAGTTTTGTGACTTCATTTTATACTCCTGTTGTTCTATTGTATAAGCTCCAATGATAATAGTTGAGCTTGGCATTATCCAGATAAGTCTCCTCTTGTGGAATTGAACTCTCTCTTTTCCTCTTACGCACTAAGCTATATATATATCTATCTATAAATATCTATCTCTATATATATATATATATATATATATATATATATATATATATATATATATATTTGTAGTCATCAACATACAGTCCTGTTTCGTTGTATCACAACTCATCAGTGCCGCTAGACTAGCATCTCTCCCAAGCCAAGGATTGAACCTAGAACCGTCGTATATATATATATATATATATATATATATATATATATATATATATATATATATATATATATTAATCCTTTAAGATGAGGCTTCATAATTTGTGTATTCATTCTTTGCCCTAGTCTTCATAGTTGTTGTTTTTTCACCACGTTTCGGCCAACTCATCCTCCGGCCTTCTTCCGGCGATTAACCATGACAGGATAGGAATGATGAGTCTTGTGACTGACTGTACCCCCAGTAATAGTGCCTTCCATAGTTGTTGTCTCACCACATTTTGGCCAACTGCTTAGGTAAGATTGAAACCACTATCTCCAGACAATGCTCACCTGGAACCAGAGAATCAATGCCTCTATCCACTGTGCCGTGGGTCGTGAAGAGCGATCAGATTAGATTTTATGGTTTATAAATCAAATTTTGTGTTCTTATCTGGTCTTCCATTGTCGGGTCTGTACCAATTGGTATTAATTTTTTTGTTTTTTAATCCTTTGAGATGAAACTTCATAATCTGTGTATTCATTCTTTTGCTATTGTTGTACTCATCTTCATAGTTGTTGTTGTTTTACCACGTTTCAACCAACTCATCCTCTGGCCTTCTTGAAACAACAGCAATTATGAAGATGAGGATAACAGTCTGCAAAAGATTAATACACACATTCTTGGCCGTGTCTTGTTTGTATGGCTTCCACAAGGAGACTGATCCAAAAACCTTAGTTTACTTCAACTCAAAAACGTGACACTTTGTCTCCCGCTTCTCCTGTTGTCCCCTTCTTTGTTATACATCTTTCATTCAACTCCGACAACAATTCTGTATTACAGATCTGGGTTATTATCATGTACTAATGTGACCTTTGTCAAAATTCATGTTAGCTAACTCAATTGCTACTGACATAACGTCCGTAATATTTAACATTAGTACTTATTTGGAATTTTAAAAATGTCTATTAATATTCTGCTATAATATATTTAACTAGCATATCGCCCAGCATTGTCCAGTCATAAACTATGCTTAAATATGATATGTAATTTATGCAGATTTCATATTTATTATTATAGAGCTAATTCTCTATTGATTATTATATTTACCCAATATATAGTAGTCATTTCAAAAGTTTAAAAAAAGAATGAACGGGATGTCATCAGCTCGAATCGAAACCAAAACATTTAGTGCTCCAGCATTATTCATATACGCATCAAAACTAAAAACATTAACTGACTTTAACATATTTTGTTTTTATTACATTTTCACCCCAAACAAGGCACGGTGCCACTTTGATGTAGGAAGCTACTATCTGGGATATGATTGCAGAGGTACTATGTAGGGAGTTGAGCAGTAAAATTTCTGTTTACATTACACTTGATCTTCTACATGTCAGTACAGTTGGAGAAGCAGGAATCCGCAAGGGAATTTCAAAGTCTAGCAGTTCTAAGGAAGAAATTGTTAGAATAGAAGGCTTTCTGGTATCTAGAGATTTCTACTGTGTAGGAGTGGGATTTAGCTGCTTGTCGGGTTTGTTGGAGGTATTTATGTCAAGGGAGTACAAGGGCTTGTAGTTCGTAAGAACATCTACCGTTAAAATACTTGTAAACAGACAGAGGGATGCAACATTTCATTTTTAGTGGAGCATATTACGATCACGTCATATCATGCAAGTGTTATAGCGAGATGAGCAATTCACCGCTGGAACTTTTTATCGAAAGAACGTTATTACCGGTCACCGGTTGTGAGAGCCTTCCCTGGGCGGGAAAACTTAAAACGTAACATGCTGTCTCTATAAATATTCTCAATAAACTTCTCTATTTCTTTATTAACTTCAGAACCTCTTTATCTATTTATTTTCCTTGTGGAATACCTTTCTTGAATATTTTTATTACGGCCACCCACTGCAGGATATATCAACTGGCAACGAAGATGAGATACGAACTGTAAGTTCATCTAAAAAAAAAAAAAAAAAAACATGTGGTAACCGGGAACATTCTGAAAATTGTTGTTCACAAAGTTCACTTTTAATTGAAGAAAAAGCTTCTTAGAAAGCGAAAGACTGGTGTCTGCCACAAATTTACGCAAGTAAAAAATAATTTTTATATTATTGACAAGTTAAACTCCGTTTTTCTCTTTTTAAACTCCCAAAGAATTGACGTTTTATAACGCGTGTGTGTGTGTGTGTGTGTGTGTGTGTGTGTGTGTGTGTGTGTGTGTGTGTAAATTGTGACTTTCTTCATGAGAGATATTTTTCATCTCGTTATAACTAAAAATAAAAAAATAAAAAACGATTAACGGACGTGTTTTTTGTATTTGGTTAATACGATAAAAAACCTACAAATGAACAATACTGAGGAATCTGTATTTATTTAATAAAGAAAGTTTTTTAAAAGAAGTTTAC
Source organism: Euprymna scolopes (assembly GCF_053919585.1). Classification (NCBI taxonomy): domain Eukaryota; kingdom Metazoa; phylum Mollusca; class Cephalopoda; order Sepiida; family Sepiolidae; genus Euprymna; species Euprymna scolopes. Next base: position 84,607,650 of record NC_136487.1, on the reverse strand, counting down.
GTGTGTCTGCTGAAGTAGACGAAAAAAGAGTCTCTTGAAATTTTGTCAAGTGTTATTTTAACGGTGAATTTTTTTCTTCGGAACTTTCCTATGTGTTGATAATTTTCTGTGAAAATAAGCATCTTGTTTTTGAACAATATTTTTTTTTCTCTGTGGTATACGTTAACTTGCTATTGATACATTTAAAAAGAAAATGACATCGGAACAAATAGTGACATTGACGAAAACGTTAACTGAGAGTTTAATCGCTCAACAAAAAGCCCAAATGGATTTTCAAAAACAAATGCTAATTCAACAAGAACGTTTCGAAACTCTTGTAATAAAACAAATGATGGATAATCGCTTATTTTGTGAAACGATTTTGTCAGAAAAATCTAAGGAGGGTGCATCCAGATTTTTTTCGGCTGAGGGTATAGTTTAAATATGACCCAGAAAAAGGTGACACTTTTCCAGCCTATTATCGTAGGTTTGAAACGATATTTACAAAACGATGCGAGAAGTGGTTGGATGAGGAAAAAATAACACTATTACTCCAAAAAATGGGCACAGAAGAAAATACTAAATTTACGAATTTGATATTGCCTAAAAAACCAGAAGAGATCTCTTTTTCTGAAACGGTGAAAATTTTGTGTGTTATATTCGGTGAAAGAGATAGTCTTTTTCATACACGGTATAGGTGTTTAAATATGTCAAAAGACGAAACTGATGACATTGTCACATATGCGGGCAAAGTCAACGCCCAGTGTGAACTGTTTAAATTAAAGGATTTATCAGTGGACATGTTTAAGTGTTACATATTTGTCCAGGGACTGACAGCACTGAAGGACAAGGATTTAAGGTCAAGGATATTATCAATCATGAAGCAAGACCCGGAAATGAACTTGCAAAAAGTGACAGAAGAATGTAAAAAATTGATAAATGTAAAAAGGGACACTACGAGGATAAAGGGAAAAGTCACATCCCAAGTCCAGGTAGTAAAACAGAAGACATTTCCAAAAGACAAAGGGAAAAGTTTTGAATGTTGGAGTTGTGCGGGTCCGCACTTAAGAAAAAACTGCCCTTATAAAGACCAACGTTGTACCAAATGTGGCCTAGTGGGCATCCCACTGCCGAACTAAGCAAGACAAAAGACGGAAATGGAAGCCAAAAGTAAATGTGGTCTTGTCCAAAAAAGAAATAAAACAAGGAGGGAAACGGAAATTCGGTCATACACAAATAAATGGTCATTCAGTGAAGCTACTTTTAGACACAGGTAGCGATATATCAATTATCAACGAAGTGACCTGGAAGAGAATTGGTGGTCCAAAACTGAGAAAAACACAAAAAATTGCAAAAGGTGTTTCCGGAGAGCGATTAAAATTCATGGGAGAATTTAATTGCAATGTTTTTCTTGGATCGAAAACTTTTTCCTCAAACCTTTCAGTTGTTCCAGGAATAAATTCTTGCCTTTTTGAAATTGATTGGATTGTTTTGTTTGATTTATGGGAGCTACCCATAAATTCATTTTGCAATAATGTAAGAGCGTTGGAAAAGAAAAATTCCAAACAAAATGACCATTTTCTGGCAGTGTTAAAAAGTGAATTCCCCAAAGTTTTTTCAGAGGGATTAGGAGTGTGCACCAAAACTGAAGTAAATTTTGAATTAAAACAGAATGTGAAACCTGTTTTTATACCAAAAAGAAATGTGCCTTTTTCTTCCAAAGAAGATATTGAAATTGAACTAAAAAGATTACAGAAGAATGGTGTAGTCGAAAAAGTTTACTATTCTGAGTGGGCGAGCCCCACTGTGTATGTTAAAAAGAAAAATAAGAAGATTCAGGTATGTGCCGATTTTTCTACAGGTTTTAATGACTATCTGATGGATCATAGTTATCCACTTCCATCTCCTGAAGACATTTTTACAAAGCTGAATGGAGGTAGAATTTTCTCCAAAATCGACTTATCGGAAGCTTACCTTCAGGTAAAAGTCAGTGAAGAATGTTCTAAGTATTTGTGTATCAATACCCATCTAGGACTTTTCCGACTAAAAAGACTTCCTTTTGGATTAAAAGTGGCCCCAGCACTATTTCAGCAAATAATGGATACGATGCTTGCTGATTTAGATGTTGCAATCGCATATTTGGATGACATCCTTGTCAAAAGTAAAAATGTACAGGAACATAAGGAACACATCAGAGCAGTTTTCCAAAGAATTGAGGAATTTGGTTTCAAGTTAAGTGCCGAAAAATGTGAATTCTTTTTAAAACAGATAAAATATCTTGGTCAAATTATCGACAGCCAAGGCAGAAGACTGGATCCTCAGAGAACAGAAGCAATCGAGAGGATGCCAGCACCCAATAATGTTGCCCAGTTACAATCTTTTTTGGGTTTGGCTCAATATTATGTTATTTATATTCCAAACATGCATAAGTTGAGAGCACCATTGAATGATTTGTTAAAAAAAGGACAAAAGTGGATTTGGTCAAAAGAATGCCAAAATGCGTTTGAAGATATTAAGAAACGCCTGCAATCAGATTTAGCTCTAGCACATTTTGATCTACAGAAAGAATTGATTGTTGCATCAGATGCAAGTGACTACGGAGTAGGAGCAGTTCTTCTCCATAAACTTGAAGATGGATCAACAAAGCCAATAAATAGCCCATGCATCCAGATCACTTTTGCCAGCTGAAAGAAACTATTCTCAAATTGAAAAAGAAAGCTTGGCGATTATTTATGCCATTAAAAAATTCCATAGATTTATTCATGGAAGGATGTTTACTTTGCAAACCGACCACAAACCCTTATTGACTATTTTTGGCTCTAAAAAAGGCATACCTATGCACACTGCGAACAGACTCCTACGATGGAGCATAATTCTACTAAATAACTTTAAAATGGAGTATATTTCATCCAAAAATATCGGACATGCAGATGGACTGTCCAGGCTCATCCAAAAGTGTGCTGAACCTTTGGAAGACACATTGACAAAAGTGTGCTGAACCTTTGGAAGCTGCATTGACAGAGGAAAAAGAACTCTCTGGATTACTGTGCAACACAATCAGAGAGTTACCAGTGACTCTAGACGAAATAAATAAGGCAGCAGAAAAGGATGATTATATTGTGAAAATGAAAAAGTTTGTGCAACTAAATGGAAAATCAAAGAAAGACCCTAAAATTTTACCATTTTCCATTTGTGCTCAAACCTTGATGTACGCAGACAGAGTCGTCATACCGACTACGCTTCAGAGAAGAATTTTAAAAGAATTTCATAGTGGTCATCCAGGCATGTCGAGAATGAAAGCTTTAATGCGTGGATATATGTATTGGCCTAGGATGGACCAGGACATTGAAAAACTCGTAAGAGAGTGTCAAGGGTGTCAGCTAGCAGCAAAGGCATCACCTGTGCAGATACAACCGTGGCCAAAGACTGATACACCGTGGACTCGGTTACATATCGATTATGCAGGTCCTTTAAATGGACATTATTTCTTAGTGGTCGTCGACAGTTTCACAAAATGGCCAGAAGTGTTTAAATACAAACACCCTACTTCGATGAGTACAATAGATGCACTAAGAGTTCTCTTCAGTCATTTTGGAGTGCCTAAAACTATTGTCAGCGACAACGGCACCCAATTTACCAGCAAAGAATTTGAAGAATTTTGCAAAGCTCTAGCCATTGAACATTTAACAACGCAATCTACCACCCAAGGTCAAATGGCCTAGCAGAGAGGTTCGTCGATACATTCAAAAGAGCTTTGAAGAAAAACCAAGGCATGGACACTGACGAAAAGAGTCTTGAACAATTTTTATCGGTGTACAGGATAACTCCGAACCCAAACACTGATACCAGTTCGTCACCAGCCGAACTGATGTTTGCACGGAAAATCAGATCTGTATTTGACAGAATTTTACCAAGTGCAGCCAGAGTAACAGCAACAAAAGAAAATTTTCCAACAAGGTTTTACAAACCTGGTAACAGAATATTCTTCCTGAATTACAGGAGTGGAAAAAATTTTGGGGAGGAGGGGATTATCATGAAAAGAATCGGACACATGCTATATTCTGTAAGAAGTAATAAATTCCGGCATATAAATCAGCTAAGACCTCGACACACTGATGACTACAAACAGGCAGAAGAAAATGACCTGCCCCTAGAGGTTTTGCATGATTCTTTTAATATTCCCGAACCCTTAACAGAACTTACTCCAGATTTGAGAGTTCCAACTTCTCCACCAACTCCACCCACTCAAACAATATTGAGGAGAAAAAGTACAAGGGTGAAAAGAAAAGTTAACTGGCTGAGCCTTAAGCCAAAAAGCAAACGATATTAAGCCAAATTCTCTTGGGAGAAATTGTCTTGGGGGAGGTGTTATGGCGAGATGAGCAATTCACTGCCAGAACTTTTTATCAAAAGAACGTTATCACCAGTCACCGGTTGTGAGAGCCTTCCCTGGGCGGGAACACTTAAAACGTAACATGCTGTCTCTGTAAATATTCTCAATAAACTTCTCTATTTCTTTATTAACTTCAGAACTCTTTATCCATTTATTTTCCTTGTGGAATACCTTTCTTGAATATCCTTTTATTATGGCCACCCACCGCAGGATATATCAGCAAGTAACAATGATCAGACAAGAGCGCTTAAGAAAGAGAAGCGTACATTTACCGAAAAAGCCATTCAGTAATTTTTGCAACTGTATAGTATGATCCCAAATAGCAATATTCAATCGGCCATGATGCTTGCAGAACCAATGTTTGTAAGAAAGCTGAAAACAGTATTTGATAGATTACTGCCAACCCATATGAAACCAGGACATGAAAAAAATTGTAAGCACTGGGCAATATCTGATGAGCTGCCAAAATCCAAACCTCAAAATGGTGCAATAATATCATGAAACAAGAGCTAGCAGAACAACCTCCATCACAAAACTGGTCAAACATTTTGGACAAGATTGTCTTACAAATGAGACAGAATCAGAAAACAAGTGTGTTACCAAAATAGCCCAAAAGGTGTTGGTTATATTTAAACTTTTGCATATCAGTACAGTCAGGGAAGCAGGCAGGGAATTCCAAAGTTAAGCTGTTTGAGAGAAGACACTATTAGAGGAGAAAGCTTTCTGGTATTTACAGACCTCAACAGTGATGTGACTTTATTGCTAAGTGGGTTTGTTGGGCATAAGTACATCGAGGGGGCACAAGTGCAATGAGTCCATTAGAGCACATTTCATTAAAATACTTGTAAAACAGGCACAGTGATGCAACATTGCAGCGATTGGACAGGGGTTGGAGCTTAGTTGACAAAGATTGAAGACTCTTCTTTGGACCCTATCTAAAAGGGAGAGACTAGCAGTAGATGCACCAGCCCAGATGTGGCAACAATACTCCATGCAAGGGCGAATAGTTTTCTAGCATTTCGCAATGTCCTCAATGTATTTGTTCCAGTTCATATTGCCTATGTATGTTAAGTCGAGGAGTTTGAAGGAAGAATTCTCAGATAAGGTGTTATTTGTCATGGACATTGGTGGTTAGGAAGACTTCTTGTAATTCTTTTTTTTTTTTTTTTACACAGTGTTCACCACTTATCAAGGCCCGGAAGCCACTCAGGGATAAGGGTTATTGCAAGTAAATTACGTTAGTAAGGAGATTTGATGAAGTGTTTAATTAGGGGGGCGGTTCATTAGGAATTTGTTAACATTAGACTTGAAGACATCCAAGTTGTAGTCCGGAGGGAAGCAGGCAGACGGAACAGAGTTCCACAGGTGTGCAGTTCTAAGAAAGAAGCTTTGTTCATGAAATCCGCGTTTTGATTTAGGCACAGATACAAAGTGGGGGAAATTTTTCACAGTGGATTCAGCTAGACGGGTGTTTTTCGTGAAAGATTGGCGAGGGGGGACCAGGGATTGGAGTTCTGACGAGTACCTGCCATGAAAATAACGATAAAACAAAGATAGGCTCGCAACGTCTCTTCTGTGGGAGAGGGGTTGCAGGGTAGAGAAAAGGGCATCCCCCACTAAACCACGAAGTCTATTTTGTACTCTGTCAAGGCATGATAGGCTGTTTTTGGCAGCTCCTGCCCAGAATTCTTAAAGGAGACCAGCTTTGTATCATATTTGTATTCTTCTTCATACTTCATATTTGTTGTATTTTACACTTTAATTGAATTTAGTTTTGTACTATTAATTTCCATACAAATCTGAATTATAAAGGATTGCCAACTCCTTTAGACTGACATCACAAATTCAAGCACAAGAATCTTCTTTCTCAAATCTAGCCGGCTTAGAGACGGAATGTGGATTTCCATGAAGAATTACCCTGTAAGAAGTAACACAGTAACACAGGTTCACGACAAGATGAATTCTTCTTGACAACTTTATTTATGCAGTATCTGTGTGGGCGTTTAGGAAGGAAACAAATTTTATTTTCAAAGTAATTAGGAGCCATTAAACTGGCAAATGACCGTTTATTCCATTTTCAACTTGTGAATACTTTCCATTGTATTTATTTTGCTGATTCTAATATTTGAGACTAATCATTCATGTTATTTTTCTTTATAATTCTATAGTCGTTTATTGAAACGACCATTTGTAAATTGCAAAGCAGTTTATTTTGCTTTTATGAAAACAGCAAGTAAACTGTTGCTTTTGTTCCTTGTCGTCCTTAGATGCTCACAAAGGGGGAAAAATTGCAACCTGTTGTACCTTCCCTTGGGAAATTCTCTGTGAAATAAAATTTTTTCATCTTTATTTTAACCAAGGCCTCTTTTAACTTTATTTATTTCCTCCACACCCTGTTTTCATTTTATCTTTAAGAATTTTATTTTTTAACCCTTTCAACCATTAAACTGTGTAAAGACAGTGATGGAGTGTTGGCCTTTTCGCCCGTATGGCTAGTGACTAGTCTGTACTTATTACTTGCTATGGCTTGGCTGTGACTCATCCCTCCTCTTGCCCCCTTATTGGCATAACTGAGAGTATAGTAGTTAACTGTAGGTGGGGGAGGAGATGTGAAGGAGGGGTGTTTGAGGAAGAAGGTTCCCTTGACCATTCTCATCAGTTCCTGAATTTCTTCCCAATCGTGCAGAGTGGTAATTGCTTAAACCCCACCTATATGAAACGGACGTAAATATCTTCGACTGGACTGGCCAGAAGAAGAGAACTAGAAGCTTCTCAGCTGTCTCCCATATTCTGGAATAGAGAAGAAGGAAAAGAAATTCTCTCATCTTTCATGAGAACTTTTACAAGTTTTTTTTTTTTTAATAATGATGAGAAACAATTTCAACATATATAGAAATGAGAGAACGACGAAATGTAGTTTCATTTTATATTAATAAACAAACTTTATTTTTCATTTTCGTTGGTAGCTTTGGTAGATGAGAGAAACGTATGAGTAAGAGAGTTCATTGAAAGAAAGAGAAAAGTGTATAATGTGTTTAAAGATATATTTAATATCATGACGGCTGGTTGAAGAAGAGAACAGTTCAGTGTTTGTGCGTGCACGTGTTTATAGCTAGTAGTCGCCGGGGCAAATGAGAAATAAAGGATAAAGTCTTCAGTGTACTAATGTGTTGGCGTGCATGAGTATGAGTTGTATCGATGAGAGTAGTCCTGTAGAATGATAAATAAAGTTTGTGTGGGTACCGCACGTGGAAATAAATGGTAGTTTGAAGAGAGCCATAACTAGATCTTTGTACTCACGTCCTGCCTGGGGCCACAGCCCCAGGCAAAATCTGCTCCCAGGCAGGGTCAGGATAAAAAAGGATTAAAGATTCATGATTTCGCCTTTTATATACTTGGTCATGTGATTGAGATCTGGTTTGTGATTGGACAAGACAGGAGGAAATGGGTTTCAAATCTCGAGGTTGTGAGAAGTAATTCCTGCTTGTATGTAGTGAGTGTTGACTGCTACACATATTTTGCTTCACTCTCTGTTAATTAAAGGGCACAAAAGACCCTATCAATGGAAATTATTTATTTCTGACCTTTAATTACATAGCAAAAGGCTATACCAAAAGTGAAATTATTTGAACTACCCTTCGAAGACGGACCCTTTTTATTTCAAGAAAATTTTTTTTAAAAAACATTAGGACTAGAAGGTCCCAGAAGATTAAAAGGGCGATCTCTCAAAGGGGAAAACTGAAAGGAAGAAGACATTTGCAGAAAAACTAAAGAAGACGATTTTATATTTTTGCAATGTACCTTTCTTTTTCAGCATTATTTACAAGTAAGATTGTTTCTTATTTTGAGTAGAAAAATGAGAACTTTTTTTTTTTAATAGGTCCTGAACTATCATCTTAAGTTCAACCTCAGTATTGTTGCCACATATGGGCTGGTGCATCTACTACTAGTCTCTCTCTCTTAGATAGGGTCCAAAAAAGTTTTCGATCTAACAGGTTCGACGTTGTCAACTAAACTGTCCCATCACTGCAATGTTGCATCTCTGTGCGTGTTTTACAAATATTTTAATGGTATGTGCTCTGATGAACTCGTTGCACTTGTGCCCCCTCGACATACATAACCCCGACAAACCTGTTTACCAACAAAATCTCACCCCTATTGTGGTTTCAAAATCACCGCCTTCATTTTTTCTTCTTTATTTCCCCCCCCCCCACTCCATCCCTTTCCGACTAAACACGAGTGAAACGTTCGGCCAAACATGAGTGACACGTTTGACTAAGCACGAGTGAAACGCATGAACATATATCAACGAAACACCAATAAAACAGGCGATTGACTTTTTACCCTTTAGACGAAATTAATTTAAATGGAATCAACAAACTCACAATCTACTTTTGATTGCATAAATTTCGTTCTAGAATTAATCAGAGTCGTTTGTTTGTTTCATTGGGAGTGACCTCACTAACATTACACTGGCCAAATGAATACAACTCATTTTGGTCAAGTCAGCGAATTGTACTTGAGGCTGTCGCACATATTCGTTCCCATTCTGACGAACGTGTTTAACCACGGGATCCATCCCGAGTCAGGTTACCAAGGGAGTGTTCACGCTTCTTCAGAAGAAGGATGGGTGTGTCAGGGGGGGGGCTAGATGACTATAGGCTCATCACGCTCTTAAATGCGGATGTCAAAATTTTGGTCAGAGTTCTTGCGAATCGTTTGCAGGTCGTTATCACCGACTTGGTCGAACCGGATCAGAATTATGCTGTGAAGGGGAGATCGATTCAAAATAATCTGCACTTGATTCTCACGATCATAGAAGACGACACCGAAGCCGCGCTGATCGATTTGAATCAGTCCAAGACGTTCGACAGAGTGGACCATCGCTTCTTGGGATATGTGTTGGAGGCTGACGGTTTTGGGCCTGACTTCCGCAGATGGATCTCCATTCTGTATGCCTGGCCGACGTCAGTTGTGCAGGTAAACGGGGTGCGGTCAACGCCGTTCACTGTTTCCCGGTCAGTGCGCCAGGGGTGCCCGTTGTATCCCCTGTTATATGTCCTTGCATTAGAACCTTTTCTGCGCAAGCTGAGGACTGGGGAGACTGGACTGGCCCTATGCGGTATTGAACTGCTTGGCGGAGCGTGGGCCAGGGTATCCGCGTTTGCCGATGATGTCACCGTGTGCGTGTCGAGCCATCATGACATATTCGCGGTGATTAAGGCACTCAAGCGGTACGAACAAGTCACAGGAGCAGTTGTCAATCTTAGCAAGTCTGTCAGCCTGAGGTTGGCTGCCTGGCAGGGCTCTTTAGCACTTCCGAGCTCTTTTGGCTGAACAGATGGCCCGGTTCGCATACTTGGAGTTTGGTTCGGACCGGGCCTCCACCTCGACAAAAACTGGCCTGAGGTATAGGCAGAGGTCGGAGCGTCAATGAGGACTTGGCTTCGGAGGGGGTTGTCCCTCAAAGGTAGAGCGGAGGCATGTGCTACATACGTCTTTCCGCTCTTCCTTTACAAGCTGGTTGTACTTCCCCTGTCTATGAACCGTCTTGCAGCTTTGACCTGTTTGCTCTTTTCCCTTTTGTGGAATGGGAGGCAGCCGCTCGTCTGTAGACAGGTCTGTACTCAATATCCGATTGATGGGGGCTTGGGGATGCCAGATTTGATGAGCCACAAGCGTGCCGAGAGGCTGGCATTCCTGAGTAGAACTCTGGTAGAGGAATCTGCGTGGGGCCCTGTTGTCGGTAGAGCTTTTCCCGACCTCATCCCCGATCACTCAGTTGAAAGTAGACGCAAGCCGAGAAAGCAGCCACAGTTCTACGACGAATGCCGAGAGGCGCTCAGAGTGTTGCTGGGGTCCAGTGACCTTGCCCGGCCGAGAAGGGCCTTTTACAGGGAGTTAGTGGAGGGGACTGCGTCGGACCCACTGGGGGAGCGGCTGAAGCTGTCGGACGGGGAGGTGCGCTCTCTGTGGAATTGGGCGCCAGGCCGAGGTTACCTCAACAACTTCGAGTTTTCCCTGACCTGGCGACTGGTTAGGAACGCGCTTGTCCTTAATGGCAGGCGAGATCAATCCAAATTGTCCTCGAACACGCTTTTTTTGAGTGCTCTAAGCTACGAGAATACTGGGCGTATGTCAGCGAGGTCACGGCTCCCATTGTTCCCGACCAGGTGACGTGCCTGAATTTGGCATCTGTAGTCTACAACGCAGATCCGCTGTGGCCTAGGGAGGAACGAATGGTGTTTCTAGCGATCTTAGGCGTAGCTAGACTAGTTGTGTGGACATCACGCATAGAGATAGGGCGAGGGGGGGGATCCAACCTCTCATTACTATCTGATTTCATATTTTAAACACCAACTTAAGATCAAAATCAGATGTGATAGAAGGAGGCTATCCCGCTCGGTATTTAGCCGTAGGTGGATACACACCACTAATTTGTGCGTGTTCACGCGAAACAGGCTCGAGTACATGTTCTCTGCCTAGGCATGGCACACGACGACTAAGAACAAAAAAGAAAAAATCCCATCATGGTGGATCAGTCCCTTAGCTAGTTGGTATGAATGAATCTCAGGGCCCCATTATTTATCTTTTCAGGTGTTAGAATACCTCCAAGAAGCCCACACCCAATAATTTATTTTGGACCCTGTCCATCCCGACAGTACACATCTTGGAGGTCACCGAACATCCCCACAAACCCCACCCATTTGTTTTGTCCGTAGACTGCCCACTCCCACTTAGGAAATGATTCCCTTGTTTTCGGTGGTGAACCGGAAAACAGGAAGCATTTCGGAATTAGATTAGGAAGGGAGGATTCCTGCTAACACATCATCATTAGCATTTTATTTGGTTTCTTTATTTTGTATTATTGTTATTTTTCTTTATTTTGGAGTGTTTTAAGGCCATCATTTCCCCCCTCCCCCCTTCATCCTCATATATCATACACATCACAAGTTCATCATTTCATATTTCATACACATCACCCAATTTTTGTATATATATCTAAAAAAAAAAATCCCTTATATATATATATACGTTTACATATATATATTAGCATTGTAAATATGTCATTTCCATCTCATCTGGGTAGATTTTAAATAGCTTAAGTTCATAGAGTGAATGCGGTATTGTGGTGATTGCAACTAGTTTTAGGGAATAGATCAGTGGACGACCCCCGACAATCCCCCCCCCCATTCCTTTAGGGCTTCATGCCTAATCATAAAGTTGTACCATCTTTTATTATATAACACCTACCCCGTACTTGTTGTATACCCCTAAAAATGTATTATAATTTTCATGATAAATAAAGGGCGACTTGTCCGGGGAGTAACGACTGACGCTACCAGTCACGTCGACCGAATCCACCAGCGCCAAAGGATTGCAGCAGTTCAAACCGCACTTGCCTCCTGAGACCCACCAGCAACGAACTTCACTTCCAGTCTCCAGTGCTCCCAGCGCCTCCAGCTCACTTCTGCAGCTTTCCAGCCCTTGGTGCCTCCCAGCTCGCTCCAGCACCTCCGGCTCACTCCTGCAGCTTTCCAACCCTTGGTACCTCCAGCTTCCTCCCGCAGCTTTCCTGCAACTCGCTCCTCCAGCCTGCAACCTCGCTAGCACCTAGCTCTCTACCAACCGTCCACTTCTTAATACTGACCCTCCATTCTCAGTGTCGTCCGTTCCTTAACACTGACCCCTCCGTTCTCAGTGTCATCCATTCCTTAACACTGACCCCTCCGTTCTCAGTGTCGTCCGTTCCTTAACATTGACCACCTCATTTTCAGTTTCCACTGTCCGTTCCGGATCGCCTTGACATCCAGCCGATTGTTCAAGACCCAGTGAGCGATCCTGAACTACGCTACGTCTAGAGTACCTGTTCCAGATCTCCAGACCTTAGCTTCCAGTGACGTGCGACCAGCATCCAGGTCATACGATTTTTCGTTTCCTTTGCAAATAAAAGGTGAACACTCGTCTTTAACCAAGCAACCTGTGTCTGTCATTTTTCTTTGTCTTTTTGCTGTTTACTTTTTGCCTGTGTCTACCTTGTTGGTTGTTGGGTCGATTGTCCCCGGACGACCAGCCCCGCAACAGACGCAACACCCCTCCCCTCCGCTGTTGAATGCCAGAAAGCTTTCTAATCTAATAGTTTTTTCCTTCGAACAGCTAGATTTTGGAATTCCCTTCCTGTTACCTGCCTCCCTGGCTGTATTGATAAGTTGAAGTTTAAAAGTAACGTAAACCAACATCTTGTTAATCTTTACTAGGCATAGTCCCAAATAGTAGCCCCTTACGTTCAAATGGCGGTATGCCTTGTTATGGGTGAACGTGAGTAAAAAAAAAATTACTTATGCAATTGTATGATTTTATATGAATATTTTAGTCACAAATCTTGTGTGAACACTAGTGAAGCATTTTTAATTTTTATTTTTTTGGATAATTTTTGACAAAGGTTTCGCACTAATTTTCAAATAAAATCAAAGTGGATAAATTGTAGTAGTGGGTGCGAACGACAAACTAAAATGAGGAAAAAAAAAAATGAAAAAATTTTACCACCTGCATATTTCCGGAAAAATCCGATTTAATCCGGAAATTACCGAAAGTCGCCTAGTAACTTAAGTTGTTTACAATATGGTTGCCGCTTAAATTAGTGTTTCCTTTTCAAAATGCTTCAACTAGAGCAAGTTTGTACACCATCTGCTGGTGACATAGCTACTGCTTTGGGTAAGAATACCATGTCGTATGCTTTAAGTTTTTGTTTTGTTTCTTTCTTTCCTCTTACTTTATTCTCGAGTAAGTAAAATTAAATTATTAAGCAACACTTTTTTAACAGTAAATTTCTCGTAAGTTTAAATTCCCTGTTTCAAATTAAACTTTTTTTTCGTTCATTTTTTGTTTGTTTTGTTTTTAAATATCTTCGTGATATTTTTATATTATCGTATTTTTTTCTGGATAGAAATAGAAATATCTTGGTATTTATTTATTATTACTAGTAGTAGTATTAAAAGGATAAATAATGTTTTTTTTTTCTTAACCTAAATTTATTTATTTTTGATTTTGAATTAATTGCATTAAAAGGTCAGTTTGTAAAATTTAAATCGCCCTCTAAAAGTTCTACTTTTTAGACAGTGAGTTGCGTGTAAATACTCCGAAAAACTTTCGTACGTACAAAAAAATATACCATTCCGACCCAGACCCACCCAAAGAACGCACAGGACTTACTAGCAAAATAAATTAACAAACAAAGGTATCTTTTTACGACCTGCCCCATCGTAGTATAAACACCCCCAATCTCTCAATGTTAAGAACGGCTTTCGGAATTAACACTCCCCCACCTCGAAAGCCGTTCTTAAGATGGGAATGTTTATACTACGCTGGTGCAGACTGCAGATCGTAAAAATAAAAAAATAAAAAAAATACCAAAATAAACTATTACAAAATGTGGAGGTTAATGTACTGTAAACATAGATTCGAAAAACTTGTCAAAAAACAAATATATAACAAATAAATGGGTAATTTTATTTTATTTCGGACTATTAGTCTCATCTTTATTAGTTGTTCTTTTTTTTAATCTTTATAAAATAAAATTGTTTTTTTTTAATCTTTATAAAATAAAATTAACATAATGCTCATCTTTATAAAATAAAATTAACATATAATGCTCATCTCAAAAATAAAAAATTCCAATTAAGGAATAATATATATAAATAAATGGGTACTTGTACAGTTTAGTCAAGACATTAAAAGAATGAAAATATCGAAAAAAGTTTAAATTGTATATATCCGTTATGGAACGAAGTTCTCCGAAAAAAAAAATTCACTTAATTTCATCAAGTAGTTTTTTTTTTTTTTTTTTTTGTTTTTTTTTAAGCGAAAAACAATTTATGATACTGAGCAAAATGTTCGATCTTTAGGAAGGGAAGGGGTGTCAGCGCTTTAACTGGAGTTATCTCCCTTTGGCATTTCTAAAATTCAAACAATTTTTTTTTAAATCCAAGATGGCTGCCTTCAACGCGCTCTCATAAAAACGTGTTTTTCCACTGTAAAAAAAAAAAAACAAACAAACAAAAAAAACTACTTGATGAAATTAAGTGAAATTTTTTTTTTCGGAGAACTTCATTCCATAACGAATACATACAATTTAAACTTTTTTCGATATTTTCGTTTTTTAATGTCTTGACTAAACTGTACAAGTATCAATAAATGTTATCAAAGGCAAGATAAGTTACTTTTCTACCTAACTGGAAACTCGCTCAATACATGTTACCGTGACATAGGCTGACATATATTCGGTGGGTTTTTAACAGTATTTTGTCTATTTTTTTTTAAATTTTTAACTCCTTTTCGCAAACTTACCGTGTCAAAGAGAGAGTCGGGCGCTATTTTTAATTTTCCAATACATCGGTAAACACTGTATGTTTTTCGAGCTAAATAAACATGTTACATTAAATACAAACACTAAAAACTTATCCAGTTAGGTAGAAAAGTAACTTATCTTGCCTTTGATAACATTTATTTGTTATATATTTGTTTTTTGACAACTTTTTCGAATCTATGTGTACAGTAATACAAACCCCAAAATGTGTACTTCTATAGTTGGGAATCCATATCGGTCCGAAGTTTTCTGATTTCCGGAACAAATCTGAAATGCCTGAGCCTTCGCATGTCAATTAGTACTGTCATAAAATGAAACGACCATAATAAAACTGGTACGTTTCTGTTCGAATTTATTGTTGTTTAGGATTTTAACCATGAAAGCTATTTATTTTGTTATTTTGAGGGTGGAGTATGTAAAGAATGCGATTATTTCGCGGGGGGGGTAGACAGCTATTAAATTCATTTTGGTCTTGCAGTTGTATGCTTAAATGTCTGCCTGTTTACATTTTTAGTATTTTTTTTACATTAGGTCCACCTTCTTTTTTTTTCTTTTTTTTTCTACATGGGCATCACCACTTATCAACGCCCAGAGGCCACTCGAGGATAAGGGTTAAAGAGTGTACAGTAGTAAAATTGGACAGTATCCAATCGTTAGTAATGGAAATTCAGTAAATTTGTTAACTTAAGTGGAACGCCTCATCAAGAACTTGTTTACGTTAGACTTGAAGACAACCATATTGTAGTCAGCTGGAAAGCAGGAAAATGGAAGACAGTTCCACAGGCGTGCAGTTCTAAGAAAGAAGCTTTGTTCCTGGAATCTACGTTTAGGTTTAGGCACAGATAAAGAGTGAGGGGAATTATTGATAGTATTTTCAGCTAAACGAGTGTTTCTTGTGAAAGTTTGGCGAGGGGGGGACCATAGATTGGAGCTCAATCGAGCACTTGCCATGAAAATAACGATAAAGCAAACTCGCAACATCTCTTCTGTGAGATAGAGGTTGCAGGGAAAAGAAAAGGTAATCCCCTACTAGGCTACCAAGTCTATTTTGAACTCTATCAAGGCAAGATAAGTCCTTTCTAGCAGCTGCTGCCCAGATGTAGTAACAGTACTCTATCCTTAGACGTATCTGGCTCTTATATAGGTAGAGAATTGCATCAGCAGTGAGATATCTACTGGATCGATAGAAGGATCCCACCATTTTTCCAGCGGCCTTGGCAACAGATTTAATGTATGTTCCATTTTAGATCAGGAGTAAAGGTCAAGCCCATAAGCTTGTCAAAACATGAGGTCTCCCCAAGACGAGAGCCATTCATTTCAACTGATGCCAGATGGGGATCAGAGCATTGATGATGTAAAGATAAAAGCTTGGTTTTAGATGCATTAAAAGTAACCAGCCACCTCTTTCCCCATTGTACCACATGCTCAAGATCAGAGGAGAATCAGAGAGAACTTGGGCATTTATAGTCTTAGATGTGCTACCATAGATGGTAGTGTCATCAGCATAAATGTCTACGAATGATGTAAGGATGTGATTTGGAAGATCATTAATGTAGATCAGGAAGAGAGTTGGGCCCAGGATGGACCTCTGAGAGACTCCAGCATTAATACTGTGAGCTTCTGATTTCTGCCCATCAACCACTACTTTTATGAACCTATCAGAGAGAAATAATTTAATAATTGAAAAGACATTTCCAGTTATACCATAGCTGGAAATCTTGTGAAGTAAACCTTTGACATACTCTATCAAAGGCTTTTGGTATGTCAAGATCAATTGCCCTAGAAAGGTTGCCTCCGTTGAGAGATTCGCTAATCCTATGAGATATAACTGTAAGCACATCTGCTGTAGATCTAGCAGAACGGAAACCATATTGCATGTCACTAAGAAGGTTATTTTTGCTGAGATGATTGATTACTTCTCTATTTAACACAGATTCCAGCAACTTACTCATGACGCACAGGAGACTTCCACAATTTTCTTTAAAATTACTTTTCTAGGTTTTCAACTATGCTGAATAAGAAAATTTCATTTAAATTTTACAGTGAACCATTTTTTTTCACAACTGAGGAATTAGTAATGTGCATGCGTGTAAAACAAAACAATTACGACTTTTTTCACTTCCTTAAGTAATTTCATGGTAAGAATGGCTTTCAGAATAAACGCCCCAACCTTCTCATGTTAAGAACGGCTTTCGAATGTGAACGCTGAGTTGGACTTAATATAAAAATTTACCTTGATTTATTTATTGTGCGCGTATAAACATGGTGGTTAGTGAATTACAATGTATAATATAGGTCTTTATATCTCGAAGACTACTTGTTTCTGCAAAATTTAAATGAGATTTTCTTATTTAGCATAGTCTAACACCTATAAAAGTCATCATTATAAACAAAAATTGTGGAGGTGGACCTAATGTAAAAATTTACACATTTTTTTTTTTTTTTAATCCGGTAAGATACTTCATTGTACTTAATTGGTACTTATGCACTTATGTTACCATGCTGAAATTATAACGTCATTATTTTGAAAATTTTTCTTAACATGGGATGGTGTTTTGTAACGATTCTGTACTTTTACCTAAGAATTTAAAAAAAAAAAAATGATATTGTAAAACTTGAAATTACTATTTAAAAAATAGCATGGTAAGTACATAAGCACCAATTATAATCTCCTTTTTTTTTTTTAAATATTAATGAATAAACAATTTATAAAATGCCACAATTTACATTTTGAATTATTCAGATTACTTTTCTCATCCTGATTGTTATTTTTGCAGCATTTTGGCAGATATAGCATCTGACCTTCTTTAGCTGCATTTAGTTTCAAACTATGGATCTTATACAGAATTTCAAACTGAACCGTTTATTTAATTTACAGGGGTAAATTGTTCTTGTTTCATCACCCATGATTGAGCAGAAATGTTAATTATTTTGTTATTCTTAGTTATTATCGTTGTAATAAGGATTGAACCCTCAATCTGAGAAAACTATCATTTAGAACTGATTGATAATCAATATTTTCATTCATTGTGCCATGAGTCCATGTTCTAAGTGACAGTGTTTCAAAGGTCCAATCCTTGCTAGAGGTGATAATGTAACCCTATATGCTTGCATGGTATGTTGTCCACAGACACAGTGGATTACAAGTTACTTGACGGATAGGCTCAAACTAATGCAACTTAAGATATAATGATGGAACCAGCTATACAGTTTCACTTTCATTGATCCAATTCATCAACCATAACATATACGCATGCTTTTTTTTTTTTTTTTTTTTTTTTTTTTTTTTTTTTTTACAATATTTTACATGTAAAATGTTCTTACTTGCATCAGGTAGTGTGTTCATGATGCTATATTTCAGGATGTCTTCCCTTCGTCAGGCATATGTTCAACTTTCAAACGTGCATGGCAGGTTTTATTGTAGATGGAGCATGTTCGTAGAAAGTGAAAGTTATCTGTTTCAAATGCATAATTTATTAATATCGTAGCATCACGGACACACCACCTGACCACCTGATGCAAGTATGAACATCCTGCATGTAAAATATTGTGTGTGTGTGTGTGTATATATATATATATATATATATATATATATATGGTTATACGTATACACATGAATCGAATCAATAAAAGTAAAACTGCATAGCTGGTTCCACCATTATATCGTGAGTTGTGTCAGTTTGAGTCTATCTATTACATCTTTTTATTGTTTTGCCTTCTACAAACTTAAATTTCTTCTTTATATAGATATTTTTTTTATTGATGAATCTGTTGAATAAATTGATTTTAAATTATAGAGAAGATTATCTTTTCTAACCAAAACCTGGTGACCCTTTTCTTATCAAGCAAGGTCAGTGGAATAGACAGACACTAAAACTCTACTACATAATGACAATACAACAAGCTTTTCATCACTCTAAAAATATAAAATTATTTACAAAAGATTTTTGTTTTGAAGAGTAGGCAAATTGTTTTATGTATTAATAGGAAATTATGCTTAATTATCGCTTCAGGTTAAAACATGTAATGAAAACAACAGAACAAAATATTTATCTCCTTTCCAGGTAGTTTATGTGGAACAAACTGGATTTGAACTTGGTACATCCAAGATGTCATTAACCATTATCAAATATGGTGTTAATTTTTTTTTTTTGTTTCATTTTTCAGCAAATTCTGTTTCTTCTATGCTCGGAAGTCCTTTCAAGTAAGTGAAATATACATTTTTATAAAAAAATATCAGATCTTTATATTAATGAGAATGCAGAATCTCCAGCTATGGGGATGAATTTATCTAGATTTAATGTTTACAGTCACAACAGCTTGTTACAGTGGGTAATTTTTCAAATCTTGCTGTAAAAAAATATATACACAAATTACCCCCTCCACTCAATAATAAAGACCAATGTGTATTTATTTGTATAAATAATAATAATAAAGACCAATGTGTATTTTGTATATTTGTTAAATAAATATATATCTGTGCTATCACACAAAAGTCGACGAATCAAAGAATAAAAAAATAAAAATTTGTCTGACAAAATCATTTTAAATGTTTAGAGAAAAAGAGAGAGCAAATAGCAAGTCAGATATTCCCCCTTAAATGAATTTGAAAAGAAATCCTTAACTCTATTTCCGTAATGATACATTTCTTTTCTATTTTTTCTTTCTTCTTTCTATACAGAGTGATACTTTTTTCTTTCATTTTTATAACTTTCCAGTTTGAAATTTAATTTTTTTTAACTTCCACTGATTCAGGCATAGTTTATATGAATATTAGTGTAAACACTAATGAAGCATAATAATCTTTTCTTCATTATTTTAGGATGTACACTTGTTTAAAAATACTGTATAAGTATTTAATCCTTTCATTGTATAGTGTATTCGTATCTCGAGTTGTGGAGTCAGAGCAAATTCATTGCTTTAGAAGTTGGAGCATTTAAAATTTGAAGAGTAAGAGTTTAGTGTTTCAGTTATCGACTCCATAGTTTTGTTTTCATCACATATCACTTTTTTTTTTATTAAACTCTTTAGATTGTTTGTTTTGAATAAGTGCAAAAAAAAAAAAAAATGTGAAAACTGTTGCGTACCAGGTGTATATTTTGTGTATGTGAGTCTATATAACTATGACATGGCCATTGATCAACTGTATTTGTGTGTGCACATGTGTTTATACAATCATGGGTGTGTGTGTGTGTGTGTGTGTGTGTGTGATATTGTGTGTGTGTGTCACATACAGTCTATAAGGAGATCTTAAGACACTTACCTTTTCTCCTTTTCTCAGTCGGTTGCCTCCAATCTGGAAATCAAATCATGCATGTTCCTAAAACACGACTTGTATATTGTTATTCGTAGATGGCCTTTATCCTCATTCTGGGAGGAATATTACTTACGTAAATCACAAATATTTCTAAAACTTTTTTTTTTCTCACACACATGCCTCTATTCCAAATTCATAGCAGTGAGTTAACATCAGGGGATTTTTTTTTTGCAAACTGATATAAATTATTGCACAATAAAAATAATTAAATTAAAACAAAAATCATTTAGCAAGTGTAATCAAATGCAAGTTCATTTTCTTTTTTTTTTTTTTTTATGGCTCGGGCAATGCCAGGTACCCCTGCTAGTTAACATATATGAATAAAAAAAAAAGCTCAAGGGATAGAATCGATTCAAATCTTTCTTCTTTTTTGTTTCCGCATCTTAGCTGCAAGACTCTCTTGTTCTGACTTACTCTGATTCTAGTCTGACTAAAGAACTCTCTGACTAAATAGAAACGCATGTGCATCCTTTATTTATATTAAGGTGTGGTGTGGGATGGCAATATCCGTCAATACAACTTGCTCTGAACTGCCTCGTGACCCCTGCTAGCATGCAGGTGTAATGCACCTGTCAATCGAAGTTAAGAAGTCTGAAGCCTGTCAGTAATAACCTTTTGACCTCTCTGCACTTAAACACAAGTAAGTTGGTTCAAGCTAGTACTGCATTAACTGCGTTATTAACACGCAACACATGTAGCAAGATTAGAGACAGATGTGTAAAAATAATGCCAAAAACAGTATTTTTCTGCATAAGGTTGAAGTAAGCAGAAAAATTGAAAATTCCATTAGAAGTGAAAAGTTTAGAATTAGGTCTACATGTCAGAATATGGCATTGAACAGGAAGTTACTAGTGATATGTGGTAGATAAGTTGCTCAAATCTTTCTCTCTTTTTTTTTTTTCTAAATTGCAAGAGAGAAAGAGTTTGGGATAGCTGCTCTCTCCCCTATAAAGGATAGGTTGGAAGTATTATGTATGTATATTGGAGGAGGAAAATAAAAACCCTGAAAGTATTGTTAAATCCCAACTGACCGTGCGCTGTTATTTTTACTAACCTGTACAGCAACTGTTATTAAATTAAAAAGGAGACTTTTCCCAATTTTTTTTTTTTTTTTTTTTTTACACAGGCATCACATTATCAAGACCCAGAGGCCACTCGAGGATAAGAGTTAAAGAGTGTACAGTAGAAATTGGACAATATAGTAATCATTAGTAATGGAAATTCGGTAAATTTGTTAACTTATATGGAACGGCTCATCAAGAACTTGTTTACATTAGACTTGAAGAGAGCCATATTGTAGTCAGTCGGAAAGCAGGAAAACGGAAAACAATTCCACAGGCGTGCAGTTCTAAGAAAGAACCTTTGTTCATGAAATCTACGTTTAGGTTTAGGCACAGATAAAGAGTGGGGGGAATTATTGATAGTGTTTTCAGCTAGACGAGTGTTTCTTGTGAAAGTTTGGCGAGGGGGGACCATAGATTGGAGCTCAATCGAGCACTTGCCATGAAAATAACGATACATCAGAGACAAACTCGCAACATCTCTTCTGTGAGATAGAGGTGGCAGGGAAGAGAAAAGGGCATCTCCTACAATATCAACGTGTATGTATGCACCGATGAGGACTGAAGGATCGGTTGAAAATTATGTACCTGTAAAAAAAGTTTTTTGATTTTTTTTCATAATATTATTTTGTATTCCTGCACGTCATCAATTGAAAACGAATAAAGAAAATTTATAAGCTTTTCTAATTTTCGTATTCTTTTTTTATACATTTCCATTCATATATATATATATATATATATATATATATGGTCATGGTTCTCTGTGGTGTGAAGGAAGTTTTTTATGCTTTTTTTTTTCTCTGTGGTGTGAAGGAAGTTTTTTATGCTTTTTTTTTTCTTCTAAAACAAGCTGTGTTCGTTATGTAGACATGTTTGTATAAGAGCCAGATATGTTCTAAGATGGAGTACTGCTGTCATCTCTTGGGAGGTGCCTTTCAGAGAACTCTTTTCTGCCTTAACAAAATACAAAATCAACTTTGCAATCTAGTGGAGGATGATCTCTTCTTTTCCCTGCAGTTCCCTTATCTCAGAAGAGATGTTACTAGCCTTTCTCTTTTCTATCATTATGTTCATGGTAAGTGTTTGATAGAGCTTTGATCTCTATAAAACATCCACAGCAAGAACTCGTCTGACTACAACCACAACAAGGAACTTTCCTTTCTTTCTTAAAACCAAATGAAAGTTCCATGAAAAAAGTTTCTTTCCTAAAACTTTCTGTCTGTAAAACAAAATATAGCTTCCCAACTGACTACAACATGGCCACCTTTGATTCCAATATTAGCAAATACTTGTTGAGCCATCATCTTAGATAGTCAAATTATGTTCCTTTCACTCAGCTTTTTTAATCCTCATGGTATTGATTCAATCTCTGATAAATGCTTTAACTCTTACCCTCAACTGACCCTATTATTTAAACATTAAAAGTTTAATAGAACAATATACTCTTTTTTTTTTTTTTTTTTAAACGAAGGCTGTTTAAAAATAAACATCTGAAGAAATTTGAATGTTTATATCTTTAAGTCTTAACATAAAATTATTTATTTAAAAATACATAAAAATCTTTATGGTGTACATACATTAAGAAGATATATTCCAAAAATCATATGGGTTTGGCTAGTAACTTTTCTATTTGGCTAGTAGACGAAAATATTTAGTTGCCAAAGGTCAACTAAAGATAAATTTGTCCATAGAGCCTTGATTCTTAGTTCTGTGCTTTCTTATTCTATAGCCCCTTACCGATTTGTTATCTGCAATTTATTTCTGTATCTGGTAAGCACATTAAGTACTTCCTCCTTTAAAATTAGAACAGTAGAAAGAATATTTATAAATTTACTTAAATTCTATCCTTAAAATGTTCTACATACAAAAAACATTAAGTCTTTTATCATGTGTTTGTGTCATATATAAGTATAAAACGATTATAGTTAACGAAAAAAAAAAAAGGAGCGAATACAATGAATAGTTGTGTAATTTTCATGTGTGTTTACTGATTGTAAGATTTATTGTCTATGCATTTATCATTACTTTTACTTAGCCAAGTCTATATGGCTTCCAATATGGCTGCCTATTTGGTCATAAATTTCAGGTTTAAAAGATAGTAAAAAAAATTGGTTCTTATCCAGAATTTCTTCTTTATTAAAAAATAAAGAAAAACTCTGATGTACGTACTAATGACAAAATGAAAATATCATATTCCAAAAATGACGTAAATTTATCAAGTAGTTTTCTTTTTAATAAATATTAGGTTGGTGCAAAAATAATGTTTTTTGACATGAAGTTGAACATCAAGAAACAACATTTTTGCACCGACCTAATAAAATCATTTTTAAGTGATTGATGGGTAGGTGTTACAACATAAATTTCACAAGTTCGAATTATTGTTGAATTATCTCTTTTTGTTTCTTGAGATTGTTTCAAAATGGCAAGCAAGACTATCTCTCTTCAGTTACTCAAAGTTTAATTTTCTTATTTAAAAATAAAACTGCTTAATCAATGAACATAATTTGGAATGAGATATTTTTATTTTGTCATAATTACAATCATACAAAAAAAAAAAAGCAGGTTAGAGGAACCATAAACCAAAGTCCCAGAATGGTTGTCAATCAGATTAGGGTAAGCTTTTTTAGTATCCTTTAGCCTGTAATTCACAACCAAGTTAGTGGCCATATTAAGTTAAGTTAACGCTAACAAATACATAGTTAAGTAAAAGTAACACTAACAAATACGTACTTACTATAATATCTGTAAGCACATATAAAAATAATACAGGTATGTAGAAAACTAAATTTTATTGCATTTGTCAAGATATTTGTTGTCTATTTCTTTTCTTTTTATCCCTTTTTTTCTTGTTAACTATACTACAAGAATAACTGGACTGGGGCGGTTAAATTTTATTTCTTGAAAAAAAAAAAAAAAAAAAAAAAAAAAAAACGATATTAAACCAATTTATGCCCTCCTACAAAGATTAAAATCAAGATATAATATTAAACCATGCTACAATCCTTATTCCACTCCTGATCAATATTTAGTACAAGATTTTGATTTTAGAAAATGTCGAATGTAAGGCTTAACCTTAAGGGTTCTTAAGAAGTTGGATTTCAGAGAATCTTGCTTGAGTGGTATCAAATGACTACAATTCAAATTTAATGCAAATCTAAGATATTTGAACCTTCAAATTGAAGATTTTTCCTAATCTATACTTCCTAAACATTCTTTTAAAATACCCCAAAGAAACTGAAAATTGGGGAATATTTATTAATTGATGTTAAAATTTTACAAAAAACCTGAGGTATCTGAATTTTCATGAAGAACTTCCATTCTCTCCTTGCTCTCCTCTGTTTCATAAAACTAAATTAAACTAAATATAGCCAACATAACTCCCACCTTTATGCTTAGATGTTTTCCAGAATTCATAATGATTGGTTGATTAGTTTGGAAGTGAGTCCTATATATATATATATATATATATATATATATATAATCAACTCTAGCCAACATTTTTGTCGGTTTCTTGGAACAGTTGCTGTTCAATAAGTGCCCAAGACCGACCTTTTACATGCGTTACATTGACTTTTTCTTGTTTCGCTACGCATGACGAAGCTGTGTCTTTCTTTAAATTATTAAATGATTTGCACCCTTCCATCTCATTTACGATGGAGGTAAAAAAAGGCAACTCCCTTCCTTTTTTGGATGTTTTAGTTATGAAATGTTGGTCTTCCTTTGTCACGTCCATTTATAGAAAACCTACATTTACTGGTCTGTACCTCAGTTGGGATTCTTTTGCACCAACAACTAGGAAGCTTAATATTATTAGAAATTTAACCCATCGGGCACTTGCCATTTGCTTTCCTTCTTGTATCGATTCAGAAATTGATAATATTAAACAAATTTTCGTTATGAATGGATATCCACCTCCATTAATTAACAAAATTATAAACAAGAAAATAGAATCCTTTTCTGAGCAACCCAAATATGGTCCATCTAGATTTCCAGTATACCTCAAGTTACCTTTGATTGGACCTGAAGGCCAACGTATTGGAGACAAGATTTCCTCTCTTGTCACTTCGAATTTTGGTGCTTTAACCCTCGGAATTGCTTTCTTTACACAGCGCGCTTTTCCCTCTTTTCATAAGGACATCTTGCCTATCTCGCAGTCAAGTAATATTGTTTATAAATTTCAGAACACATTCCATCTAAGGTTTTTTTTTTATTATTACAATAATTCTACAAAAAAAAAGATAAAAAATTTCTATTTCTCTTTACAGACGTATACCCTTGAAAAAGTCTGTCTGTACGAAAAGCGCTTTGGGTTTCGTTCTTTTTGCATTTTGTGATTTTTCTTTTTTTTTTAATTGACTTATTTATTTTATAACATTCTGAATAATGTTCACTTTTTTCTCGGGTTGTATTACACTCCGTAATTTTTTTTTTTTTTTTTTTTTTATTAATCGATTTATGTATTATTGTTTAACATTCGATTATGGTTCACTTTTTTCTCATTATATATATATGGTCCTAATGCACTTACTGATCCGCGCTATTTTTTAAAATCGTATTTCCAAGTTTAATTAAAGTTTTATGATGTTTTTTTTTTATTCAATTGTAAGATTAAAATACAGAATAGGTACAAAACACCCTCCCTTCTCCATGTTAAGAATGGCTTTTTAAATAATGTTATTTCAGCATGGATAAATAAGTGCATGAGTACCACATATATATATATATATATATATATATATATATATATATATATATAACATATGCACATATCTAACTTTATATAAATAGAAATAATTACCACAATGTTTCAATAATTCTTTTCTGTAAAGTAATAAGAATTTTTTTCTACATCCCTACCTCCGTTAGCTAAGTAATAAAAAAAACAAATATACACTGGACTGATTTTAATAAATAAATGTTTATTTATTAAAAAAATTCTGCATTTGATTTTGATCTTTAAAACCATTAAATTTTGAATTTTGCATTCCATATCAACAGTGTTTTAAACAGTAGACTTTTTTATTACTTCATAAATACATGCTAGACCAGCGTTCTCTACTGTATTGGACATTTGAACACTACCCTTCGATAACATCTGAAAGAAAACATGCCAGGCACCACCACCGCTATCATTGTACGTAAAATAAAGAAAAGAAAAAAAACTTGTTGAAGAGTCTGTTATGAATTGAAATATCGAATTTAATTTTGATAAATAAATATGTTTATCAATTAGAAAAAATTCTGCACTTGTTTTTGGTCTTTAAAACTGTTAAATTTTGAAGATGAGGTTTTGTTTGTTGTTTGCGATAAATTTGGTCAGTAATATGTACTGAATATAAAAGTTCTCAATATTATAAGAAGAAACGTAGCGATATTATTTGATATGGCTTACATTGACATGTTAAAAGTGTTAAGCCTCTGGTATCCATTGAGTTGAAACCTTTGCATTTCTATGAAATCTAAAATAAAATATGTGTATATATATAAAAGTACAAGAGAGATATAAAATTTACTTGCAATTTCTTTTCTTTTATTTCAGCAACAAGTGGATAATTAATGATGGTGATGAGTCGATCCTGTGTCATGATATTTTAGTTTTCCTACAAAACGTGGATATTGAAGTAAGTAATGAATATTCATTGCCTCTAAATATACATTTCCAAATTAATTATTGTCTCTTGGTTGTTGTTTCACAGCATATCAATTCTTTTCGTCTTATTTAATGGCAATCTAGTAATTTTGTTTATATCTTCAAAAATCTATTCATGATGTTTGGTTTGATTGTTTTGTAAAGGAAAGATTTTGTGTTTTGGTTTGGCAGAGCATAATCAAGTTTTGCAAAGGGAAAGAAAAAAAAAACAATGACCTCAATGTTTGGTGCATTTTAGGTCAGGAAGCTGGTATTTTCAAACAGATTTATTTGGTAGCACTAGTATCCTCTTTTAAAAAGCTTTTTAATTTAATTGGAGCTTTTTAATATTTTATTATTAAGTAATTAGCTAATATTTAGCAGGCACTTCAGGCATTGTCTAAGAATGACTGAAGACCCCCTGTGTATTCCTGAGCACCATATTATTGTTTTAATACATCGATTTGTAGATTTTTTTTGAAGAGTTCTTTCTCTTATTGCAAGTATAATTTAGGGAGGATAACTTAACTATTTCCCTTGAACCATAATTAAGTTATCCTCCCTAAATTATACTTGCAATAAGAGAAAGAACTCTTCAATTATAAAGTAAAAAAAAAAAAATGTCTCCCAGTCACACATGCATTGTACGAAATTAAAATTAAGTTTTATTTATTTATTTTTTTTTTTGGCATTGAGGTTGATGCAGGCTAAACTTGAATATTGGTTGAGTATAATTTTTGTTGAGGATAACAAGAAATAGTGTTCAGTCGAGGTTAGTTAAACTACTCTAATGTCAGCTCATTCTTTTGTGTACCAGGAGCAGACCTGACATCATATGGCTAAAAGAGAGGTGAACAGTCGGTTAGAAGTCTCAGAGCAATCTGCAAGAAGAGAATGACTTAAAATCAGTGATAAACTAAGGAACCAAGAGGCTTCAAATATCCATAGCTCGGAATGCTCTCCTCCATCACTGGCAGAAGAGAAAGCAATATCTACATCTCAATAAAGTGTCTTTTCTTTTTTTTTTTTTTCAAATTTAATAATTTCTTTGTATTCCTGTGAAACATTAATTTCATGCACCTTGACCATAGGAGGAGTGGACGACATGAGATAGGATTCAATTTTTGATTATATTTATAAAAACATGTGTATTTTGTTTAGTCATGTTTTATGAGACATTTAAAACTTCCGTGTATGTCTGTATATATATATATATATATGTCCAGCTTAGATTTATATTTTTACATAGTTTTCATGATTCTGATGCATTTACCATCAGACGTCCAATTATCTTCTACATATATTTGACCATTAACTATATTTTTTTTTTTTTTTACAGATTGCAAAATTCATTTTCAAAGTAGTTTCCTAGTTAGCATGCATTCTCTATAATCTGTTTGTCCTGGCAGTACATGTTATTTCGGTTGTATCATGTATTATATCATTCTTACATTGTCTTTAACAAATCTTTGTGAGAAATAAATGTTTGAACATCTCTGCAGATTCAACTGTCTTTGTCTATTTTCTCTTTATCATCATTATATTCAGTTCAATGTCCGTGTTATATGCTAGCGTGCATTGGCCGTCTTTATGAGATCTCTCTGGCTAGATCTTTATTCATCCTCTTTCACTCAAATGTATTTTTATCACTTCTCCCATATTTTCCTTAGCCTTTTTCTGTGAACTGAACCTGCTACCTAAACTCTTCTCCAATAATTAACCCAAAAACTTCCATTCATTCTTTCAATATCATCAAAGTTTACTCTGTTTTCACATATTGCTTATATTGTTCAGATTTAATCTTTCACACCAGAACTATGTTGTCAGAAAAACTTGCATCACATGTTCATAGTATCATTTTAAGATCATTTCTCTTCATAGTACTGTACTGAAGCGACACTCAACCTACCTGAGTTGAACTGGCTTTCTCCGAAGGACGAAGTTTCATGGGAGTATGAAATTCACAAGCAGTTCATAGTCACATGTATATCCCCTATTAGGGGAGATGACAACATTGTTTTTTCAGCTCTTGTAGGGAGATGTCAATGTCCTGCTACATACATCACCTGATATTCTCAAATGGTTACCCATCTGGTACTGACCAGGCTCAATGTTGCTTAACTTTGGTGATATGGTATATCAACATGATTATGCCGTATCTTCATAGAACATATGTCCTCAACCCTCACCTACTGGTCAGGTTTCATTTCCATATATCATCACACTGCATACACATATCTGAGAGACTCTTCCCATAGTCGACAGTAATAATGCTCTTCTGGTTAATAATGGCAAAAGTTTATTGAATTTAATCCACTCTTAATTCTTGCAATCACACTACCACTTGCTCCATCCTTTCCTCCAATGATGTTTATATTCTGAACTTATGCTATCTGTATTATTTTGATTCTTTGGACTACTGTCATCTAACCTTCTTCAGGTGTATCGTGTTAAGCTCGGGAATGTTTCTGTCGTACTCGAGAATCTGCATGGAATATTGAACGGAACTCTTTATTTAGCATACTCTCGTTCTGTCAGCCATGATCGGATAAATAATTTGCAATTGTATGTTTTGGTCGCCCACTCTGAGGATTGAATCTTCAACCTTCAAGAGAATGTAATTGAATTCTTCCAAGTACTCTAACCACTGCAGCACAGATTCTTGTGAACAATTCTAGTATGAATTTTAGGAGCTTTATACCTACTGTATTTCTAGATGTAAATATCACTGTTTATTACTACATATTATTACTATATGTATTATTACTGATATATATTACTATTATTACTTATTACTAAGCTATCCATGATAACACTACATATGTACAATAAGAGAAAGGGCTCCAACAGGTATGTTATTACACAAATGTATAAATTGTAATATAAAATATTTTAATTTTATACCACTATTGGATTATTAGCAAAATTTTACCTGGAGAAAAATTGTTTGACCTTGATATAGGTGGAGACATATAGGGTGTCCCAAAGTTAACTATCTATTTTGATGCTAATTTATATTTCAAAATAAATGATTAATTTTGGAGCACCCTGTATTACTAGATCAAGGACTCAGAGTAAAATAATTGAAAATAGTTATATCTGTAAAAAAAAGATTTTTTATGAGATTTTAAAAAATTTATTTTAGTTTACCATTTTATTTTTATTTCAATAAATATTCACTTAATAGTCAATAAGAAAAGCTGACTTGATTGTTTTGTGCTCTTAAAACAATCTGGAAAACCATGAACAGGTCATACTTAGATAGGCGTGAGAGTGACCTCCTAACTTCCACACTTAACATTTTGTTTGGTTATTTTCTCTTTCTTTATCTTTTTTAGGTGCTTTTTAAGTACCACACTTCCTGTCATTCATAAGAAGTATATACTTTTTTTTATAAGTAAAATCATAAAAACATCTGTGACTATTTTAAGTAGGTTGGCCTATAGAGTAAATATGGTTATTTGGTGAAAGGAACTCGTTTAGAGACTAGAGCAAATGGATAATCTCGACCATCAACGCACCCAAACTTTTAGTCTTGTGCCGCATTTCTTTTTTGCATTTTTGAAAAACTTTAGATTCTTTTGGTATATTAGTAGAGATACAATCTGTATTAGGGCAAATTTAATTACTTTTATTTAGTGAATTGCTTAATTACTTAATGTTACTTTTTTTTTCGTACTAACAATTAATCACTTATCAAAGGCAACTCAAGGATAAGGGTTAAGGAGTTTGTTAGTTGGACATTGCCTTTTAAGGAAAACTGCAAGGCAGCAGTAGGATTTGAAGTCAGTTCCCATCTCTTAGCCTTTTGCTGTGATAAGGCCCACAAGGCAGTGGTGTTTGATTTTGGGGTTCGTTCCCCTAGTTTTCCAAGGGCACCCACAAGACAGTGGGGTAGGGGTTGGTAGTGCGCCAGGGCGTGTCCACACATCGGTGGGCTATAACACACTACCTCTAGGGTCCCCTACTACTCTGAGATCTCCTACAAGTTTAGCCTGGGGCCGCAAGGTACCCAGTTACCGTGTGTGGCCAACGTGGAGGCACTGTAGGAGTCTTGATGATGGAGAGGCTATGTACTGGCAGGGAAGACTTATGCATAGCTGCTCCCTTTTCACCGTGAGGTTAGCCAGCAGTGTTAGCTGAAAACGAAAAGTCATATGCAAGCATGAACTTAACACTAATTTATCTAACACACTAGACACATCACATCCCTCTGCTGGATTAAGAATCCAAACACACACACAGAAAAGGTGTAGTAGTGGACACAATAGGGTGACTGTCTACCTCACTGAGATTACTTTTGGCCAGAAGCTGTGGCCTCCTCTGCTGCCAGTCGTCGTGGGTTCGCTTCACTGGACATGAGCATTGAAAGTTCAGAGGGTGTTTATCTGATGTGCAACAGATACTACACCTAACTGCGCAGGCAAGCCCGTTCCACAGCAGACATCCTAACTGTAATCTCAGAACATATATACCAGTCACTGGACAAAGCGGGGGAGGGTAGAGCGGTAGCTCTAGATATATCTAAGGCTTTTGACAGGGTATGACATGAGGGCCTTCTCAACAAAATCAGATCATACGGCATGACTGGAAGAATACATAACATAATTAGATCCTTGACGGTCGTACATCTAAACAATATGATATAAATGCGGGAGTGCCTCAGGTGTCTATCCTTGGACCTCTGCTATTCTTAATATTCATAAATGACCTCCCTGACAAAATTGTCTGTGAGATGGGTATGTATGCTGACGACACCATGCTCTATAACAGACACGACAGGAAAACAAATAAACACATATCTAAAGAAATGGCAGGAACACTAGAGGATGACCTACAATCCGTAGTGGAATGGGGACAAAAATGGATGGTCACCTTCAATGCTGCCAAGACTAAACTTGTTTTCTTCAATAATTACAAGAACCCTTCCCTACGGACTGCATGATGATGATGATGAGTTAGACTGAGACAATACCTTGAGACAATGGTTGAAACTGCTCAGAATTTGATTATTTAAGAGGACGACTCAACAGAAATTTGTTAACATTGAATTTGAAAAATGATAATGTTGTAGTTAGCTGAGAAACAGTACTATGGTATTGTTTTGCAGATGGGTAGTTCTTGGAAAGAAACTTTGCTCATAAAAGTTTTATTTAGTTTTAGTTATAAAGGAAAGGAAATTTATCTACAGTTGTTGTAGCTAGATGAGTTTTTATTGTGAATGTTTTATAAGTCAGGAGAGGGAAAACCATATAATGGAGCTCAGCCGAGCACTTACCATGAAAATAATAATAGAACAGAAGAAAAGATTTTCCATTATTCCTATATTGCCATCAAAATGGGTTACTATTATTTAAATCAATAATACAACATAGTATTTTGAATAGCTGTATATATTATAGAGACAAAAGACTTGAAACAAATACTTTTTCATTAATTCAAAATAAAATAATTTTTTATACAAAAAAATAAATA
This sequence comes from Euprymna scolopes, assembly GCF_053919585.1. NCBI lineage: Eukaryota > Metazoa > Mollusca > Cephalopoda > Sepiida > Sepiolidae > Euprymna > Euprymna scolopes. The sequence goes on along the minus strand of NC_136487.1, from coordinate 84,575,430 downwards.
AAAAAATATTTGTTCATTAAATCAAAGAAACAAAACTTTTATTACAAAAAAAAAAAAAAAAAAGTAGTTGACAATAAAAAAATAAATAAATAAAACAGTAAATTTTATGAATTCCGGTAGGTTGTTTCTGCTTTTATTTTTTTGTTTGTTTTTGTATTAACTTCCATTTGCTTAGTATAATGCGTCAGTTTTCGGCATCCATCAAGCATTGCTAAATGAGACTCCTGAAAAAAATGAGATTTAAACTGCAGAAGTACCTAGATGTGTTTTGAATAACTTCATCCCTCCCCCAGTAGAGGATGGGTTAGGAAGACTAATACAGTGTCATGTAAAGAAAAATAAAACTACAAAAAATGATTGAAAGAAATTAATTTTAGTTAAAGCTTAATTGATCCTAATAATTTCATCTATATTTTCTGGTTGTGGATTATCTACTGATGCAGTCTTTTTCTCTTTTTATTTAGCATCCAATCAGCCAATTGATCCGTACTTGCTGTGAGGAATATCACAGTAGCTTTAAGTGTGGTACCAAGACTCTCCTTTACCTTATTGGACAATGGACTAACCTCTGTTGCAGTCTCAAATTACAGGTATATTATTTTCCTTGATAATTAATGCAAATATATTATTATCCTCGATATTCACATAAAAGGAGCTTACACAATTATTGCTGCTACATCCTGTCTCTCAAATCAAATAAAGATATCTCTATTTATAATGTTGAGCTGTTTATTGTGCTGACAGTAGCATTAAAATGCCAAATTCATATACAAAGGTTTAGAAACGTATCTAATTTGGTTGGCTCCACCGTTTCTACTTCTTTACAACCTCTTTCTCACAGACATGATGTTGCTAGTTTCAATCTTTTCTATAAATGTTATCACATGTGTTTTTCAGAATTGTCTGATCTGTTCCTTGCTTCCTTTGTTCTGTGAGAAATTGTTTGAAGGTTACTCTCTGATTTATACCGTAAAGGCAACGATTTGTTTTGAAGACAATCTTTCGGATAAAGGGTAGTGACAGACCAACAAACATGTACTTAATCAGTTCTGGTGTGGGCTTCCAAAAACAGTTGTTTTGGAAGATGTTCCTTTGGTTAAGTAAGTCTGTTTAGCAGTAGAGGTGAGGTAAATTATTTTCCTCTCGTATATGAAAGTTCCTTCATTCCTTCACTTGAAAGCTCTTTTATATTTGAAATAATTACTCTCAAGTAAAATGTGCATAAATTACAATCAAGTTGCATATGCAAATTACCGTGTTAGGATGATGAATCAGAATCGGAAAAATCAACAAATTTAGATGTTTTGGAATCGGAAAAATTGGTGTCTATTTTCCGATGCCAAAACGATTCCTATGATTGTCTTTTTTATTTGATTTTGTTTAAAGCAAAATCTTCCATTGCTGATAATAATGATAAAATAATAAACATTTATTGATTTTAAAATACTTGTAAAGCTAAAATATATAGATCATCCTCCAGAAGTGTAATTTTATGTTTACAAAAATATATTTAATATGTGTGTTTTTTGGGTTTTTTTTACGGAAATCTGGGAAAATAACAACTCTATATTATTTAGAGATTTATAAAGAATCGGAATCAGTAATTGTATTGGAACTGGTAAAAATATTGGAATCGTCCCATCACTACAAATTACCAAGCACAATTCAGAAAATTTCCAACACACTTCCTCTTGCAATTCAATTAAAGTCATTTAATTGATTGAAAAAGTTAAATTAATTTGTTAGTTTATGAATCCTCTTTTCGTAGTTAGAAAGATTTACTTTAAATTGCTCACTTACTTTAATAATTGTTACTTAGAAATATTGTCATAGTTTAGTAAAAGTATACTAAGGCAATGGATATAATCCAAATTAGGCTTCTTTTTTTTTTTTTTTTTTTTTTTTACATAGGAGTCATAATTTTACCTCATAATTATAGAAGGTAATTCTTTAGTAACAGTAAAAAGTTACCTTTTTTTTCCAGTAAAAAAAAATGTATTTATAATTTGGTACTAATTTCTGATTATAGATAATCAATGTTATCCTTCATCATTTGATAGAATTTAGCAGTGGCTTTGTGTTTAAATCTAATCAAGATGTTAGTTCCGGGTTGAATAGACACTTCTTCTTTAATACTACTATCATTATTTTTTACTATTTGAGGTACTTTATCCTTGGGTCCTTCACCAGGATCATTCTCATTGTCTATAAATGTCTCTAAGAGACAATACTATTAAGAAAAAATAACTCTTCTTCTGTAAAAATAATTGTTTTTGTTAGCTAAATATTCCTTAATATAACAAATATATTTATTTAAAATTATAGCAATTGTTTTTAAAACAAATATTCTCTTTCTTCTTATAAAAAAAATGATTGTCAGAAATCAATAAAACGAATGTCCCTTTCTGAAATGTAGTTATTTAAAATTGCACTGTTTTAATTGATGAGATGACATAATTTGATTTTGGAACAATTCATTTTAAAATGTGTAAAGTTAGAAATTTTTACCTAAGTGATATTAAATTATCATCTTTGCTTTTTTTTAAAGTATGTAAAGTGATGAAATATGCAATTTTTTTTATAATATAGATGATTGTATATTATGTTTTTTTTTAATTTTTATTTTTATATCTAGGATATTCCTATCTCGAAAATTCTTCCCATTTTAAATGAAAGTATCAGGGATTGCATTACTTTCCTGGACCATCTTGCAGTTTCCACAGATGATTTTCTGGATAACAACAAAGTGATACAATGTGGAAGCGATGAAAAACTTGATTCTGGATATCTGCCATTCATCTTAGAAGATTCAGCAGATAATAATATTCTGCCAAATTTACAGAATGAGAATTTGCATCTGGAAGATGAAGATAATGTTGTTTGGTTTTTGAATGAAATGGAAACAAATCCAGAAACATTATCTGTGTCTACATCTGATCACAAAAGAACAACTGATGTTAACTTTTATGACAGTAAAATATGTTTTCATGAGAGTTCTGAACATTTCAAAGACAAAAATGCCTTGAATACGGCAACATGTCGTGATACATCAAGTTCTTCATTGTTTGCAGATGATGAATTTGACGAGTGTTTTGAATATTTGGATATAAATGATGACAGTGGATTTGAAAACATCTCCAAGACATCATCCGTTGAAGCAAATCCTGAAACCAGAACTTCAAATTCTTCACCTTCGTTCCCGTCTACCAACCCAACTGGAAAAATTCTCAAAGATAATTTCTTGGAATATCTGACTTCAAAATGTCAACAGTTCCAAAAGCAAGCTTTAAACAACACCGTTTGGTCAAGTCGGCACCTTGGTTCTTTGTCTTTTGAAAATAAGTCTTTTGACTTGAAAGATCATGAAGATAGCAGTATTTCCGAACCATGCATTGTTAGTATTTCAGGGATGGTGACTCAAAGAAATGATATTCAGATTGCACAATGCAAAACCTCAAAGATTTGTCAAACTGCAGATTCTTTGGCTGAACATCGTAGAGAACTTGATTTTCAGATTAATCCAAAAAGTTCTTGCACTAAAATATCTTGCAAAAATTTATCGGATCTTAAATTTGAAAATGGTTGTGCAATTCCACCAATTAATGAAAGAATAATCAAAGACAATTTTTCAATTCCTAAAACCGACACACAGAAATCAAGCAATGTTCAAACACCTGATAGTCAAATGCCACCTGAAGATTTTCATACTAAAGAATTTGGTTATTCGGATGTCTTGGAAGAAATACCATTTCCTTGTTTAGAATCTTTGGTGCATGGACTCTGCCATGGTTCCAATGAATATGTCGAAAAGTATCTTATAAAAGCGATCAAATATCAAAATAGAGTCAAACATCCCCAAAATAATTCTTTCAGGTAGGTATTTTATTTATGTGCTTATAATATGTACTTCATGCATAAACTGAGAAATATATGACACAAAACATAGTGATAAAATAAAGAGTAGACTTGTTTTTAGGTTAATCAAGTTGTGAATTGATTGATTTATACATCTTTAAGATCTTTTACTTATCATCTCCTTATTAGAAAATGTACGAAAATGAAACAAGGCCAGTGAAAATTGAAAACATGAGTTGCATGGATAGAAATGGAATATTAATGACAGAATAAATGTGCAATGTGAGTCTTAAAGACAAGCTTAGATCTGATGACATCAGAGGAAAATTAAATTTGGTTAGTATAGGGTGATGTATGCAGAATAAGAAACTTTGTTGGTTTGGCCACATGAAAAGAATGGATGAGAGTTCTTGGGTTGTAGAACAGTTGATGTTGCAGAGTAAGTTGGCAGAGAAAACCTAAGGAAAACATAGGAAGAAGTATTAAAGATTGATTCGAGAGAAAGAAGAATAAAGAGTTTGGATGTCAATTTCTAAAAACTGTCCAACACATGTAAGCTTGTAAAATGGATGTTAAATTCGAATACGGTGATGATATTCAGATGGCTTGATGCTCCTCACCGACAACGGCAACTATTTACCCTCCTCACCAACTTATGATGTTGTTCAAACTCTTGTAGCACTTGTGTCCCCTCAATATGAATACCCTTGACTAATCTGACAAGCAACAAAATCCCACCCCTTCACTGTAGTGTTTCCAAGATACCAGAAAGCATTCTACTCTAATAGTTTCTGCCCTGCTAAACTTTGGACTGTATTAGCATGTACAAATTTAAATGTATTACAAACAGATATCTCTCTTCTCAACTCCTTATTTAGAGTGTTCCTGTAGGCAATAGTAACTCCTTATATCCCAGTGGCAGTATGCCTTGTTTTGAGTTGAATAAGCATACAAAAAAAAATCAGAGCTTTTATATTGCTCAGCATCACTTTACTATTTAACATTAGATGTTATAGTAGTTCACAGCTGTTTAGTGTGATTAGACAAGCAATTACTTCCAGCTGAGATCGAAAACTTAATGTTTTGTTAACAGTTAGAATTCTTACTCAGTATGTTTTCAATAGAACACAATTAAGTGAAATTTTAATGCTTATATTAAGCATTATCAACAGCCGAATGTGCTCTATTTGATTATGAAGAACTCTGCATTATTCTTTAATTGAATCTTAATCTGTGCCTAAATCTAAACGTAGATTCTATGAACAAAGCTCCTTTTGCAAAAGTGCCTGCTTGTGAAGCACTGTTCTGCTGGCTTGCTTCCCGGTTGAATACAACATGCTAGCCTTCAAATCCAATATAAACAAGTTCTTGTTGAGCCGTCTCCATAAATAATCAAATTAAACCCAATTTACACCATTAACAATTACTACACTACCAGCTTATATTCAGTAACTCTTATCCTCGAGTAGACTTTGGGCCTTGATAAGTGGTGGCTCTCAAGTAAGTAAAAAAAAAAATTGTAACATAATGTTCTTTAATCCTCAGTGCATTCATTTTGTCTGCAGAATCAACTTGTCATATTTCTTAGGTTGTTGGACAGTTGAAGTAGCAGAGTAAATTGGCAGAGGATGTTAATGTGACAATTTAAACTTGCATCTTTCTCTCCCATCTGGAATTATAAGCACAAAAAAAAAAGAATCCAACTACAACAACAGTGTTGTACAATAGTTCATGTCCCTTGACGTTTTATTCCTTCATTCAGTTACAGCACTGTAAGGTTACATTGCCTCCAGGAGGTACGAGGCTTATCAAAACCAGAGCTTCAGAAAACCTATGATTCAGCACAATCAGTTTATATGTTAAAGAGAAACACTTTTCTTTCTACATGTCATTTTGGACTTCCACTCATGACATAACTTCCTGTACATGTATCTCTTGTTCTGCTCTTACTTCTAATGGAATGTTTCAATTTCTTATGTAAATTTAATCTTATGTGAAAATTTTCCATCTAATCCTATTTTCATGCACCAACAAACCACTTGGCCAAAACGTGGTGAGACAACAACTACAGAAGGCAGTAATTGCAATGAATGCAGTCAGTAGATTCAGAGTTCCTATCCGTCGCGGTTACCACCTGACGAAGGCCAGAAGAATAGTTGGCCAGAACATCGTGAAACAACTAAGAAAAGATGAGGATAATAGTCTGCAATAAATAAAGAATTAATAAATAATACTCATTTCAATGAATTCGAATTAAATAATAAAGAATCTGCTTTATAATAAGAAATCTGCGTAAATTAAAATATAATATTTAAGCATATTTTGCGACTGAGCCATGCCGGGCAGTAATATATTAATAATAATAATAATAATAATAAGCTGTTTTGTCATTGCATGATGCATCATTGTGAGTGCATCAACCACGAAATTCAAAACCTGGACATCAAGTCATTTCTGATTGTGATTATTGGTATCAGATATCTAACCATCTCAGCTAATGAATGCACGTTCAACCACTCTTCTTTGACTAAATCACAGATGTGTGGATTTATAGCTCCAAAAAAATATAGAAAAACAGGTGCATGTAAGATAAAGAGTATATGTTTTTGTATCTAAAGCTTTTTAAGAATTGAATGAGTGTAGAAGTTAGTAATTCAGATAATAAAAATAATTATGTACCTCTGCATGAGCAGTTACATATTGTAAGTGTTGATCTAATATGTTGGTAATTTAGGGTACTGGAAAGTATTTTCCAGAAAGTTCTTTTTGCCAACAATGTCGAAATCACTATTCTCAGCAGTGATTTTGAAGATCTTTGTTGATGTCTCTGTCTAGTCTGAAGATGGTTAAGCCTATGGGTTTTGTTTCTCAATGTCAATGAATGCAACCATCCTCCAATCGGTTCTTCACCCAACATGCCACTTGATTTTGAGCCTGGCCGAATGATTCTTGACAAAATGATGCAAGGACTTCAGCATTATGGCTGATTCCTCTTTTATTCCTACTATCTAATTTTTTCAGGTGGCAAATCGGACATATGATGTGTTCTTTCTCATCTACCACTCCTGCTACTGTGATAGGTGACATCTTCCTCCCACTGTATGTGACTCTGGTGTAACTTATTATGGAATATGGCGTCAACGTTTTATCCCCCATCTCCTTCAGGATATCCATCACTTAGAGTGAGTTAAGAGGCTGGTGATGTGAATGATGTCATCTTTAAGTGAAAGTGTTTCTGTCGAATGAACTTGACACGAATTTGGCAATGTGGAGGGTGTAAAGTTTGTTTCTACATCATTAATTATTTAGCCACCGTTACCTCTCTGGAGATTCAGATGGTTCATTGTGTCTGTGCAAAGTCCTACAAATAATGACTGGAGGGCCTGCCACTCGTTGGAGTATAAGTGGTTGTGTGCCGACCTCAAGTCCAACTTTAATGAGGTGTGACAACTACAATGTGCTGCATGACTCCTTCTTCACACAGGTTCTGCAGAGAGGGTTTCGTGGAAATGCATAGAAGCTGTGCTGGAGAAGATATCAATATATTAATTAATAGTTAGAAGAATCCTTTTTTTTGGTTTTGATTGCAAATTCCCAAAAGCCCTGGTCAGCCTGCAGATACCTCAACGATTCAAAGTGGCGCTGAATGCATGATGGCTGCTGATCTTTAAATGATCATAATAATCCTCTCCTCACTTTGACATAACTCTAATCCTATGCTCATCTTCTGCTATTATTGATGAATCAAATATGCAAATTAAAAATTTTCTAAATATTTTTTCCATTTATGTCCAAATACAGTCATTTTGTTTTTCAGATTAAATATGAACATGCTACACCTATGTTGTATCCAAGGCCCGTGTATGGAACGTTCTCGTTTTACACCTGGTGTTGTACTGTCTGTGGAAGAGAAAAAGTTTCATTTTTGGGATTTTACCAAATTGCAAAAGATTCCTCATAATGTTTTAGTAAGAAATTCAGTTTTTGATTAATCTTTTTTGGTTATTATTATTATTATTATTATTATTGTTGTTGCTATTATAATATGTGCTATCTTCTGATATCATAAAAAATTATTGATCACTATTTACAGAAATGAAACAAGATATTTTTTTGTTGTGAATACACTGAAATCATTTTTTTTTATTTGTTTGCACAACTTTTACAGAAAAAAAAAATGTTAGTTGTAAGGTAGACAACTCTTGTTTGTTTTTGTTAAAAATGTTCATTCATCTGAAACTATGTCAAAGTTTTGGTCCAAAACAAAGTTTATCAAACAAAGAATTTTACATCTGTATTCATTTAAGAAATGATTTTTGTGCAATTTTAGTTTTGAAGTATCTTCAGCAACACAATTTATACATTTTTAACTTTGCTATCAGTATGTCTGTTAATCCACATATCTAAATTTATGAATAATAAATTCAGGTCAATTGTTTTTTTTTGTTTTTTTTTTAAATTTAACAAGAAGAATACTGATCCCACAACTGGTAAAATTAATTCTGTAATCCTGTAAGAAAATTAACAAAAACTCCTCTGCAGCAATGTCGCAATGAACACTAATAAATCTCAGTTTATCTGCTAAAAATTCATCTCCTTGTCTTTCTCAATTTGTCCTTCTTAAAGTAGTTGCTTTTGCAAATTAATGTCACCTAAAAAATCTAACTGCAACACAAGTTCTTTTTCCACTGAAGCTTGAGTACCCAACGTGGGAAATGGTTCACATGCTTTGAAGCTAGTAATCCTTCACTGTCTTTTTTATTGTTACAGTGGGTAACATTTAATCATCCTTTTCAAATTTTAAATCACATGCTCCCATGAACATCAAAAATAATTTCACATCACATAGTCTTGTGTCTAGATTGGCACATTACGTTTTCTCTGCATTCTTGCCATCGCTTTCACTTCTATTGCCCTCTGATTCAGAGCTTACATCTTCATCATTTATAATGAACTTAAAATTTAAAATATACCATGGCATCCGATTGACACTCAAGTTGTCAGGGGATTGCACTCCAGTAATTACTCCTCTTTTTCATTATGTTGTGCATTTGGTGGCTTCACTCTTCTACTTGTTAGATTCTGGCTGATTCTTGGGTGCCTCCATTCATAATTAGAAATTGATAAATGCAACACTGTACCCTCTCTCTCTGTCTGACCTTGGATATTATGTTGTACTGGAATGTGACCTCTTCAGATAATACCCCTCCTCTCTTAGCTCTTGCCTTCACTGTCTGATTATATCTCCCCACTATTCCATTTTTTTGCCTTTTGGAGAAGTTCTGGGTGAAAAATGATGTCATTGTTTATTATCACCTTCATTATTAGACTTTGTTCAAGCATCACCTTCTCCAATTCTTCTGCAGCTGCCAACGATGCAACTCCATCCATATTGCCAGTTTCCCAGGTCCACAGTCAATCATTGACAATAGTGTGTTATATCGATAATTAATCTTGTTCAATTTTTCACAGTCCCAATTTCTCTAGGATTATGTATATTCGGAGTAGGATTGATTGATTGATTGACATCAAACAAAATTCTTGATCACCTTCTAAATTTCCTCCTGTTGTATAAGCAGATCAACATTTTGCACCAAATGTTCTATCCACTTCCGTGTTGTTTATGCTATGCAACTCTTCTGGTTCAACCAGTTCCTAGATTGCAAACTAGAAACTTGTCTTTCACAACTAGCCCTTGTTTATTTGTGTTAGCACATCTAATTTGTTTCTCTCTGAAGGCACAAACACTGCTTTTATTCGCAGTCCAAGTTGTTATTTTCCCAACTCTTCAAATGATGAAATGAGAAGAATCTAGCCTGTGGATTAAACAGTGTTTGGTTTGAAAATCTATATATAGATTCCCGAGTTCAACATAAAGATCCTAAGTTTAAAAAGATGCACCCAAAGAAAGTTGAAGGTTACATCAGCTGAAAGGTTGTGAAAATCACAACCAAGATTTGAATAGTAGTCTGAATATTCTAAATAATACAAATTATCAATCCGTATCTCAAAAGTTCTTCAATAATTTTCTTTCTATTTCAGCTTGTGAAGACCTCAGTGTATCACGATACTCATCATGTTGGCTACCAAAAATTAGCCAAAGTTGAAAAAACATGTACAAAAGAGGAATATCTTATTTCTGGAAACATGTCAGCAAGGCACAAGTGGATCACTCAAGTTCAATGGATACTGAAACAGGTATATTTTTTAATTTTAATTATTATATTTTATGAAGAAACTTTTATATTTTAAATATATATAAATATTCTAAAGAAGAATTAAAAAAAATATATAAATCTATTATATAAAAGTCAAATGTCTGTTTATCCAGCTAAAATTTGGAAAATACACAACAAACACCCAACAAGTTGGTATTTTTTAACCGGCATAACCACAGATGTATTATATCTAAAATTAAAAAAAAAAAAAAAGATTAATTATTTGAAGGTTAAATAGCTATCTATATAATTTAATGTTATCAAGATGTGCATGCATCTTCTAATGTGATTATGTAAAGGGAAGTAACTAATTTTTTTTTCACAAAGACTCGACTTGAGTTTGTGAGTGTGTCCAGAGAGAGGAATGGACTGGGCGAAAAAGAAAGGTGGTTGGATGAGAAAATTAGAGCAAGCGGAAGAGAAGGATGGAAGTTATGCTACACTTTTGTCCCAGGAATATTATTATAAATGAAATTCTCTTCCTGGATGAACACAGTAACCAAATCAGGTCATAGCAGCATCTCCATGATTTAAGATCTGGTTGCTGCGATAATCCATGATGAATAAGTCCCCATTAACTAGGAAAACTTTTGTTGTCAATCTATACAATGGTAAAAAGGATGCTTTTGATCTGGGTAATTATAGTGGAACAGATTATGAAAATTTTGAAGAGGAAAGTTTGTCTATTTGGTGCCGATTGATGATTCTCAGTTTGACATATCAAGCAGAGGTACAACTGATACCATCTATGTTGTGCATGAGAAACACCTGGCAGTCAATAAATCTCTTTACATGACTTTTGTAGATCTTAAAAAAACAAAAAGCCTTTGACTGTATACTTTGCTAAGTTATTTAGTTGATAACAAGGAAGCTTGGAGGGGATGAGTGGATTATACGTCTCATTCAATGAATGTGCACTAACGCTCAGAGAAAAGTTGGTGTTGGAAACAGTGACAATGATGAGTTTTGTGTGAAAGCACTAAACATAGTCCATGTGGAAGGATCATATGCATTGTTCTATGCCTACGGTGTGTCTACTAAAGATCCACAAAACTTTGATATTGATGCAACTGGAAATTTCCTCTCTGCTTTTGTCCAAGAAAACACTGTCTTAATCTAATGACTGGTCCCTTTGTTATGTTTTGTTTGACAGAGTCTGAGCTACTGAACTCGAATAAATGGTTGCATGCTAAAATGACATCTATTTTTGTTTTAAAATATATACATATAAGATTGTGATAAGAGCCTCACACCTTTTAATACCTCCATGTTGACTCCTTGTTTGCTACTGATTTAGTTCCACTTCAAAAATCTGTGATACAAAAAAAAAAACATAACTTAATCATCCCAACAACCTATAGAGGTATTTTGAAAAGTTTATATATCACAGAGATTTTGATTCAGCAGAAACGTCACTTATAACAATTGATCTTGCTAAATGTAAGTGTAAGCTTTACCCCTCTGTGCATGGGTTGGCATCTTGAGATATTTCGTATAAGGCTGACTGATGGTTATCGACTGACACCTATCCCAGTGTTACAAACCAATCATGGTTTTCTACTTTCTAATAGTTGCATGCAGACGTAGTTTCAAGCAAATGACAACTTCAATTGAAAAATTATGCTCTTTTAAATTTGTTTTAGTGTCTTAATAAAATATTGTTTTAATAAATGTTTAAATGTTTTTTATATATATAGTTGAAGGTAACCTTACTTGTTGCCAGTGGTAAAGTAGACAAAGACTTACAGGAAATTTTGGGTTGTAATGGAATTTTGGTCTTTGAGAATACAGAACAAAGTGCAATTGAAGCACTGGCCACTTTGAATGAAAATGTTAGAATTGAACCTGTTGTTTATGTTACAGATGCTACACAGGTAAGTAAATATCTATATATCTATCTACAATAGTATTTGCCTTCCTCCCTATATACATGTAATAATAATAATAACAATAATAATAATAATATCCAGTTTGAAGTCTGGTATGTGTTAAACAGCTTTTAAAAACTAACAAACTGACCGAATTCTGACCAGATCTTTATTTAGCTCTTTCTCTCAAGTTGATCCTTGTCACATTCTCCAATGTTTTCTTTGGCTTCCATCTGTGAACTAAGCCTGCTATTTCAACTGTTCTACATCTAGTAACCCAAAAACTCTAATCTCAGATGATAATTAAACATTTGATACATTTTTTTGTTCCTAAAAGAAAAAAAAAGTGAATTTTAGCAGCAAATGAAAAGTAGCAAAATGTCAGCAGTTTCCTGAACTTTATTTTGACCTAATAAACTTCTTTTATCTTTTGGTTCATTCCTATTTAATTTTATTTAAAATTGCTATGGTTGGTGATTTCTGCCCAACATTTAATGTTCTACCCTGTGTTTCATTATCTCAATTTATACTTTATTCTTGCAAATTAAATTACCACTGAACAAAAAATGTCACGGACTATGAAATTTAGTATACTGAGTTAAAATCTTATTGTATTTCTCTTGTTTCTTTATGTGCTAATACCATTGTATATGGCTATCGATAAAGTAATGACTTGTGTTCAGCTAATTTATATTATATTTCTTTTAGTCTGTTTATGTGCTCCACTTTTTCTCAAAAACTACTGAGCCGATCTGCCTGAAATTTTGTATGGATTTTTGTTAAAAGTTACGGCAAACTATTATATCTATTTGACTTGCAGGAAGGAATTAATAGAGATTAATATTTAATGCAAAATGAGCACAAATTTAAATATATTGAACTATCAATTTTGCATAAAGCACTCATTCTAAGTCAACGGGTGATAACTTTTACCTGTTTTTAACAGGCTAAAAAGTCTACTTATTAATAATAACGAAAAAAAGAAGGGTTTAACAATCCTTTTGGATTTTTATTTCAGTTTTTTTTTACAATATACTTGTATACTTTGATGTTAAATAATATGTTGGGATATTTCCATCAACCATCCCTCATAGAGGAGAGAACATCTATTTTGTGGTTCAGGAAAATAAATGAAGATTTTATTAGCTTTGTCACTCGACTTCTTGCTTGTGGAGTCATAGCCTAATGAATCTTTTAAACAATCTTTGAAACACCTTTATTTTTATTGTTTGTTTTTCTTCTTAATCTGTATTAATATTATGTTTCTTTCAGTTTGTCTGCCCATATCACTTTTCTTGGAAAATTACTAGGCAGATCTGGCTAAAATTTTATGATATAGTGAAGTGGATAAAGTATTATGGTATCTGTTCGATGCATAGTTAGGGATTAGTATTTAATGCAAAAATGAACAGAAATTTAACCATATTCAGCCATTAATTTGGTATCAAGCACTCATTTTAAGTCAATGGGTCATAACTTTTGTTTGCTTTTAATGGCTTAAAAAGTCTAGTCATATATAATCAATCATTTACAATAGATATTGTTTCAGTATTAAATGATGCAGAAAATGAAAAATGTTGGCATTAAATAAAACTTAGAAACACATTTAATTCAATATTTTTTAACCAATAATTTTAAAAAATTAATCTTTCTCACATAATAAAGTAAAAGTGATTTATTAATTTAATGTCTTTTAAGACAATTATTGTAAATTTCACCATAACTTATTCTTTGTTAAATTATTACAAATTGTATTAAAAGTTACCTAAAAAAAATATGTTCATATTATCAGTGATGTGAACCTGTGACAATTAAGGGTTTTGCCTCTTGCAACATCAAACCTCTTCACGCAAACTACTCTAATGATAACGATCAAATATCAGTCTGTGACCTCACAGCAAGCTTCAAAATTATGTGACATCCTAACAGAAAACAAAAAATGGCTGCCAAAAATTGACATGTCATCTCTGAGCCAATAACTCATCTAATCAGATGCAAAGCAAGAAATGATTTGCTGTCATAAAAAAATGATTGGCTCTAAGTAACTAGTTTATGTCTCTATAATATATCATCTGCTCTACCTCTTTGTCTTTTTTCCACATGACTGTCAGGGAATTTTATACTGAAACCTGTATTTAATCCTCCACTATTATCGCTTACAAATTTTTTTTTTTTTCTTTTTTAAATATTTGTCACCTCTTGATGAACTGGACCAACAATTCAACCAGAAATGGGAAGTGTTGCTACATCTGGTCTGGTACACCAAGTGCTAATGTTTTCCTCTTGATTAGGCAATTTATAACCTAATATGTTTTTCACTATTTACCAAACTCCAGTACCTGTCGCATTGCCACAGAGAGTAGAAAGTGGATTTTATTTTTATTTTTAACAGCCTCGTAACTATTGCTTCCTTTATTTCATCCTTTAGTCTTCAATTCATGAGTGATGTTCCTGACAAAAGGGGAATAATTGCGGTTTTCTGTGTTGGAATCTATCCATCTCACATTTATTGTTGGCTAGTTTTTGACCTTGTAGTATGATTTTGTTTTCGTTTTAGCTCTTTACATCAAGTGGCTTCATACTTTGTCTGGAGTGGTTTTCATTAAAAAAAAGTACTTCCATGGCATATGTTCCAATGAACTTACTCCTTAACAAAAATACCCCTACCTCACCTGACTAGCTACTATCCTCTCTCTTCTCATCCTTATGGTAGAGATCCCTACTGCAATATTTTCTTTCTACTCTGATAGCATTATTCCTTGGACCACTAGCCTTTGTAAATTCATCTCTGCTCTCTGTTTCCCTGATTGTAGCAACTTTCAGAAATTCAAATGTAATAGGAACAAATTCCCAACTCTGGCTAATTCCCAACTCTGGTTGCCCCATCCTTCCTCTCTCTTTATAAATCTGGCCCTACCCCTTCAGCTTCAATGGCAATATTGCCTTATATCAGGTGAACAAAAGTTTTTTTAAGAAAAGTTTCAGTTTGAGTCAGAAATCAGAATTTTTTCAGCTGATTCTTCATCTGTAAGGAGAAATGTCCATCGTTTTTCTATCTTTTTTTAAACTGACACAATTTTTTTTCACCTGTAGATTAAAATCATTACTAAACATGGCACAAATTTGCAGGAATTAATTTTTTTTCCTTGCTTTTCAAAATTTACATTTTTAATAATAATCTTAAAGCTGTATATTCTCATGTAAGCTGATCCAATGTCTTTTTTTTTTAAATCTTATGGTTTCAGAAAAATATTTTAACTGGATTGTTTTTTGAACATCTGAATAGTGACAAAGTTCTTTCACTAGATCACCACTCAAGAAATCTGTATATTGTCTTGTCTGCACCACAATGCCAAGTCCAGGTGAGTTAACATTTTTTTTTTTCACCTCATATTTCGCTTTGCTGTAATATTAGTAACTTCTGCTTTGTTCAGGATGTCCAGATATATATAGTGCTTGGACGTCTAGAGTCTCAAAATTTTGGGTAGACTCAATTTTGTTTAAGACATTTTTATTCTTCTGAATAACCTAATTCTATAAACTCTGGAGGAATAGTATTAAAAAAAAAAGAAGGTTTTTGTCCAGAATCCTCTCCCCACATTAAAAAAAAACAAAAGTAACGAAAAATCTGTATGATGTAATTACCTGTGATAAAATAAAAATGTCATATTCCAAAATTACGTAAATTGATCAAGTAATCAAGTAATTTTATTTTTATAAAGAAAATCATTTTTTAAGTGATTAATGGGGATTTGTAGGCATTACAGCAAAAAATCTTGCAAGTTTGAATTAAATATAAGCCCCTATTAAGTTGATCTTTGTTTTTGAGATTATTTTCAAAATACCAATGCAAGTACCATTGCTTCTCGGTTACTCATAAAATTTGATTTTCTTATTTAAAAACAAAACTACTTGATCAATTCATATGATCTTTGGAATATGATATTTTCATTTTGTGACAGGTAAATACATCTTACAAATTTTCTTTATTTTTGTTCTTTTAATATAGGGGGAATTCTAGACAAGAATGTAAACAATTATCTAACAAAGAAAATATACTTGGATTTTAAGAATTATCAGAGTAAGTAATAAAAGCTGTATAATATGACCACTTACAAAGCAGTGTTTTCTGGAGTCGGAAAAACAAGTCTCCCCAAATTTCCAGCAGTTTCTGTCGGTAATCATTGCAAATCCCTTTGCGTTCTCACAACAAACGTTTATCATTAATTTCTTGTGAATAACAGTTGTTGGTTTTTCTCTGAAACTAAATAGCAATGTAAACATGCACTAAGTAGTTGCATGTTTAGCATGGCATGTATGCGATTGGCAGACTTGCTGCCAATGAGTAATATTTAATAGGGAGAAAGAGGGAACTGAAAATGTCTCTGATTGTGAGTTAGGCCATCCAAGAAATGTTTGTTTGAAATAAAATAGATGGAGTACTGTTGCCACATCTGGGCAGGAGCTGCTAGAAGTAGCTTATCCTGCCTTGATAGAGTTCAAAATAGACTTCGTAGCTTAGTGGGGATGCCCTTTTCACTTCCCTGCAACCTCTTTCCCACAGAAGAGACGTTGTGAGCCTGTCTCTGCTTTATCGTTATTTTCATGGCAAGTGCTCAGCTTCACCTTCACCAAACTTTCACGAAAAACACTCGTCTAGCCAAAATCACTATCAATAATTTCCCACACCCTTTATCTGTGCCTAAAGTTAAATGTAGATTCTATGAAGAAAGCTTCTTTCTTAGAACTGCACGCCTGTGGAACTCTCTTCCGATTGCCTGCTTTCCAGCTGACTACAATCTGATTGTCTTCAAGTCCAACATAAACAAGTTCTTGATGAACTGCCCCCTAAGTAATCCAATTTACAAAATTTCCACTACTTATGTTTACTACACTATAATCACATTGACTAATGTATACCCATTAACCCTTATCCTCGAGTGATCTCTGGGCCTTGATAAGTGGTGATTCCTCTGTAAAAAAAAAATAGATAAATAAATAAATGCCTTACTAAACGGGGGGGGGGGGCTCATAGAGCAACCTATTTGAAGAAAGTAATGTCCTAGATTATCTGCAAATAAGCCCTCTTGAGTGGATACTGTGTTGTTATCTCTAGTGGACATTGGGGTGGTCAAATGGTGATGACAAAAACAGAATCTAAGATGTTGGGTCAAAAGTAATATATATTCCAACATATGTGTAGGAGAAGGCAGTTAGAGCCAGCTCTCCAGCTGAGACAGTTAGTTGGTTTTTAGTGGCTCTTAGGAATAGATTTTCTGTTGGTATCGGGTTGGGCTTGGTTGGGCAAAAGTCTGTTGTTCAAAAAGACAAGTACCATTTGTAGCCACCTCCCAAAAATATAAGCCCCTGTTAATTATTTTGAACTGGTGTTGTGGTTTTTATTTGGAGGAAGAATTCCTTTGTTGCAGCATTAACTGAATTGAACAATAACTTTGAACTGGCACAACAAGTGGTTTAATCACAGCCTGTGCAGTGGACAGACTCATGCATGTTCATAGCGATAAGCCTCCCTGAATTCAAGTACTCTCTATGCCTCTCAATGAAGATTTAGATGATGCCTGCCACCTCCTTAGTATTTTCATTCTCCCTAATCATTTACAACCATTTTCTGTGCCACCATATATTTGGAGAGAGGGGTTATCTGCTTCTTCTTCTTCTCTACTTTGGTAGTTTCAGTTCCTTTAGTTTTATGTTTCTTCAATTCTTTCAGGTTTCTAGTTGATATCTTGCTGTTGTAACATCAGTTGATTACAGTAAATTCAACCTCATCCAAAGAACAGAAGCATAAAGAAAATACTAAAGTTCCTCAATCCAAAAATAGCACCAGTGAGATTCCCTGACTTGTCTTTTCTTTCCAACAAATGCAAAACTTTTGTTTTGAAAAATTATTGTTAAACAATTGTATTTCAATAAATATTTAATGGAGAATTTTTCTTATTTTAGGGTTGCCAACTGAATCAACCACTTACCCAAATATCCAACTAAATAGCATTAAAATCAAAGTTCAGTAGATTTTTTAAACACAGCATAGACAGAAAACAACAGAGCAATCAATCAGAATTCATATTGTTACCGTAACATTTGGTGCTTTAGGATGTAAAATATGACCTTCAGAGATCTCTATCACACATCTGCATCCTATATACAGTGTTATTCTGTTTCTGTTTATCTGTAATTGGTCAGAATTATCTAATTATGAAAGTTGGTTTCTCCACTCAAGGATTTTTCTTTGATATTTCAGCTTTTTTCATCAGTGCTGTGCTGTGTATGATAATGCCAGCTCTTCAGTAGGGCAGATTGCAATCACTAACAACCTATGAGAAAACTCCTAATGAGTAAAATAAAATGTATGCAATATGTGGTTTCAGGTTTCAGATTATTTTATGAGTTTTTTTTTTCTAGTTAATCGCATTACTTTTAGGGCACCACTCCCCCCCCCCACCTCGCCATTCCCCATAATTTTATCAATAAAATTATGGAGACTTGGACAAGATTTTGAATATGTTGATGATTAATGAATTCTTTTTCAGACCCTGGTGCTTCATCATCCAACACAAACTGGGCTTGATTTATTAGCACAAGAATTCTGGTTGAATTCTCACAGAGTGTCCAGTGCTTTACGTTATGGTAAAGTTCTGCCAGGTCGAGGCACAACGGAAGAAAAATGTGCAGATTATCTTATCAACAAAGCAGGTAATAACCGACAATCAATTTAAAATATATTTTAGTGTAATGAAGATTTTGTGTGTAACCAAAACTATCACATTGAGAACTACATACGTATACTTGACGATGTAAAGATGGGCCTTCCCCTAAGTTATTTCTCAATAACTACATGGTCAAGTTAAAATTTTACATGGTGGTTCCTGTTATCAAATAACATTAAATTTCGAAAAAATTGAAATTGTCAAAATTTAGACTATGACTAAACTTTTCATTGGCTACAATATGGGCCAAATAGTGAGTCTCTACAATAAACAGAATCAGACTTATTACCAAATGTGTGACTCTCACTGTGACTGTAATCTCGACTTGGGATCTAGATGGCTCAAAATTAAATCAGTTCAAAGTTAAACATGGACTGATATTTTGATCAAGTTAAGTGACAACTGATCAAGCAATGTGAACACTAGGCTGTGCACAAGCAAATTCAACCGAAAATATAACCTCCTTTGCGGATGTAATTAATGTCCTAATTTTAATGACACTGGTGTTAAGTACATTCTAATTAATAAGTATCTTTAACATGTAATATAAGAAACTATCACGGGACTTTGCCATACACTTGGGTACCCGTTTTACGGGCACCGTTACAGTAAGTGGATGTTGTAAGAGTAACTATTGCTTAAAGGGTATAAAATTTAACTACCCCCTAAAGTGACTGAAATCTTACTATGAACTTTAAAGCAAATAGATTATATAAACGTTGATACTTATATTGTTGCACATAAAAATTGAAACAATTTTTAAAGAATCACAATGGTTAACATTTGTTTAGTATCACAAACATTTTTATCAAAGATACCTCAATTTGGTGTGAACCATCCCTAGGTGGGGAAGTTTATGAAGAGCCGCACCAAATATGACCTTAACCTTTGACCTTGAAAAATAGTATGTACCATCATGCCAGGTTTAGTCATGCTCAGTCCAGTGGTGTGAGCTGTAGTATTGTATGCACAGACACACAAACGCTACTACTTATGTATAGACACTTACCATAATAAGTGGAATGTTTAATTTACATGACTTTAAAAAAGGAAAGAAGGTTGGAGTAAATAATTGACCAGTATTATAGAATTAAAACAATGCAATTACCATAATATTAAAAAGACGTAATTTGCTTGAAGCATAGTGTATAGCATGTGTAAAAAGATGATTAAAAAAAAAATTTTTTTATTTTTTTTTTTTTTAAGGCAATGGATTGAAGACATTATTTGACAGGAAATCACATGAGTCAAATGATGAAATGACTATTGAAGGATTTAATAACTTTCAATTAAATATTTTTATTTACTAACTTAATATAGTGTCATATTTTGATAAAAAGGTTTGGGGGGGGATTAAAGTTTCAAGGTATTATCTCCTTCTCAAAAAGAAATTTTCACTCAATTTGGAGAGTATTTTTGCCTGAAAGGTAACTCACAACTAATTATGAAATGCAAGTTCTCTGCTTTCTAGTAGAATTCTGCTTGATTTTTAAATACAGAAAAAGTGGATTTTTGGTTAAATTGGTATTTGATTGAATCCATTTTTTTCCTATCAAATTACTATGGGCTGACTTTATTATTTATTTATTTTTTTTGTTATATTTTCTTTCTCTTTTCTCCTCTCTCTCACTTTATCTTTTATGACAATTTATGAAAACTAAAAATGTTATTAATTTTGCTGCAAAAGCTAAAGTTTCGAAACAATGGGAGGAATTAGATGATTTCTACTTCAGCAAAAAATGATTTCCTGTCTTCTTCCACCCCTTCCCCTCACAAACTGGTGTCTTTCTCTTAATTTTGACTTTTTCAATTGAAACTGATTGGAGTTATTTTTTCTTGTTTGTTTTTTTTTGGGGGGCTAGGTGCAAAGTGTAGCATCTCTTCTGATACTACACTTCATCTTTTCTATCCTCTATCGATGAAGGAGTGATTCTTCTAAACGGAAGCAATTTTTATGCTGAATTTTTCCGCCACATTAAAAACCAACCTTGTGTCTTAGTTCTGCTCTTATGGAGAGACAAATAAGTAGGGACTATAAATGAAGATGCAGTTGTAAAATAACAATTTAGATTAGAGTGGTTAAAGGTGGTTTTTATTTCTAGTAGTAATGTACCCCCACCCCACATGGTAAGAAATTGGTAAACCTCAGGTTGGGAAATTCATCTCGATTTCTGATTATTTTGTGATTAGCCACAACCATCTCTGATTTGTAACAGTCTTGCAGAAAATTAATATAATATATATGATTAATTACATTTAAAGCAACATAAATTAGAACAAATACACTGAGGATATTACCAAGGTTGCTGCAAAGAAATTGGGTTCCCTCTATTATGCTAGATTACTCGCACCTGAGAGTATCCTGTATCACTACAAAACCGGTATTTGCCCATGCATGGAGTATTATTGCCACATCTTGGTTTGTGCATCTACCATTAGTCTCTCCCTCCGAGAAAGGATCTAAAAAGAATCTCCAATCTAATAGGTCTTGCACTATCAACCAAGCTCCAACCCCTGTCCCATCACTGTGCAAGTACTAGAATGGAATGTATTCTTACAAATTCATAGCACATACTTCCTCGATGTACATATCCCCTGACATACCCATCTAGCAGCAAAATTCAACTCCTTTACTGTTGAAGTCTCTAGATGCCAGAAACTCTTCTACTTGTACAGTTGTATAGTGTAGTATATACTTTGTAATTCCCTCCGTTTTCTGCTTTCCTGCCTGTACTAACATGCAGAAGTTTGATTCTAATGTGAACAGACACCTCGCTCAACTCCTTACATAGTCTCCTGTAGACATGCTCTCAAAATAGTAGCCGCTTACATCCAAGTGTTAATATGCCTAGTTTGGGGTGAACAAGAGTTATAAAAATTTTTTTAAAAAATGTAAAAATACATTGTTTTATTGTCTAACAACATTTTGTATAGTTTTTATTAGAAATGCATTAATAAAATGTTTTCATGAGATGAGTAAAGTATGATTTGTGTTTATGTTTTAACTGCAACAGCATTCAACCCTGGCAGTGTGGAGTTGAGTCAGCTCCAAATGAGTTCAGGAGTACATTTGCCCTCAATCAATAGCCGAGTCCTTCGCATACTTCAGCCTGAGTAGGTTATATTCATGCCAGTCACAGACACGTCCTCAACACAGTCTGATAGAGTCTTTGCCATTTTTGAGTAGGAAATGACATTGAATCTTTCTGGCTAAGGTATAGTACTAGGAAGCCCCCATACCTTTTGCCTTATCCATTAGATTTTTCTGAAACTTGGCAAAAATGTGAAGCCACCATTGGCCCTTCACACTTCTCACATTCATCATTTCTTCACTTTTTTTTTTTTTTTTTTTTTTTTTGCGTCATCTCACATGCAGCACCAGTGGGACTTGTTTTTTTTTTGGTTAAAAAAAAAAGTCGCAAGTTATTTTATGGTATAAATTCAGTTCTAAGTTACGTCTTTCTGGAAGTTGAAGGTTAAATCCTCAGTGCAAATGATACTAAAAATACAATTGCAATGCAAATTACTCAAAGACTTCTACCCAGTCATGGCTGTCGGAACAAGAGCATTCTACTGTGAATTCCTGAATTTGGCAAGATACACCTGGAGAAAATTGAAGGTTACATTGGCTGAAACGCGAGAATAACACTCAAGATGAGAACCATAGTCTGAATAACACAAAGTCAAAATTTTTCCTTTTTTTTTTCCTTTTAAATTTAGTTAGGATTAGAATTTATTTATAGGAGTGACATCTTAAATATTGATAATCTGATCAATATTTTTTTTTTTTTTTTTTTAATCTGGTCAGGGTTCTATTTATGAAATATGAACAGATTTAAAAAACAAAACTTTTTTCTCTAAATATTGTTTAATTTCTATGACTATTGCATTTGATATTAAATTTATTTATTTTTTAATTTACAGATGTATTAAGAAAACAGTCCAATTCCGATGAGCTCAAATTGTATACAACTGAAATCCTACTCAAACTTGCAGAAAGCTTCCAAAGTTTTTCAAAATGTGTCTCTTCAAATTCTGGTGGCACTAAAGACTCTGACACAATACACAACTTCATCTTGGATGACTATTTCACAAAAGTTCAAGCATGGAAAACTGCTTTACAACTTGTGTCCATAATAACTCGAATCGATGCTCAAGTAATTCTTGGTAGGCCCCTATAATTGCAAAACTTTGTGACAAACTTTAAGAGATCTCTCATTTGGCAAGTCTTGTTTTTATGAAATAGATAAAGAAGTGGTTTCGATCAACATGATATTCTTCAGTATATCTGCCGTTGAAGGGAGGGTTGAAGAAGGAAAAAAAAAAGGCAGTTGAATACAGAATGTTTTTCATAACTTTTTCAGATGATTACTTGCTTGCACAAGTTTGAAACCTTGATTAGAGTGATCATCAGAAATGGACTTTGCTGGTTTAACCCGGATGTTTTAACAAGTGACTCAATAACTATGAAACTTCTGTTTGAGAAAAAACACATGGCTCCACTTTGTGTCAGGCTCAAACATCGAGTATCTCTTTCTGCGACCGAGGACCCTCAAAGTACGTAATGATATGGTATGAGGTTAAATTAATATGATCTGGCTCCAGAATATCAATGAGGATGCAATGATTGGCAATTCAAAGACATGAAAATACAAGTCAATATACCCGGTGTTTGCAGAGTAAAATTAAATTCAAACATAACACAGTGGGAAGTTATGAGGTAGAGAGAAATATTGACTTCTGTGTCACGTGAATTGAATAAAATGTAAAACGATGTACATGTGATGATAGAGTAACACTTAGCAGATTCAAAGTCAAATTTGTAAAGCATCTATTTTCATGGTTAATGCTCAAATGAGAAAGCAAGGTGGACAGGAGACTCATGGTGGTGTCTGAACAAGAATTTCTCCCGAACTTGATGCATATTATTCGGACTCTAAGTTTAAGAAAAGATTTGTTGACTTTAAACACAATCGTACAGATGCAAATGATGCTGAATGCTCATCTCCTCCAAATTCAACAGTTTTCCTGGATAACATTTAAAAATGTTCAAACTTGTTTTTGGCCGATCATAAATTGAAGTCACATGAAATAGCAGAGGAGTTGAAGATGACTACATTGATATCTGACATCATCTTGCATGAACATTTGTCAATGAAGAAACTGATGTGGGTGCTGCATTTACTTACAGTTGATCAAAAACAAGACATCTATAATTCAAAGCATTGCTCAATATCTTTTTTTTTTTTTTATTACATTTTCACCCCAAACAAGGCACATTGCCACTTTGGTGTAGGGGGCTACTATCAGGGGAAACATCTACTGGGGTACTATGTAGGGATTAGGGCAGTGAGATGTTGGTTCACGTTGCACTTGAACTTATGCATGTCAGTACAGTTGGGGAAGCAGTGACCTGGAATGGAATTCCAAAGTCTAGCAGTTCTGGGGAAGAAACTACTGGAGTAGAAAGATCTTTTACATCTAGGGATCTCTACAGTGTGGGGTGGGATTTTGCAGCTTGTCGGGTCTGTCGAGGGTGTTCACGTCGTGGGGGCACAAGTGCTTGCAGTTCTTCAGAGCATTCACCATTATAATACTTGTAGAACAGACAGAGGGATGCAACGTTTCGACGATGGGACAGAGGCTGAAGTTTAGATGCCAGTTTAGGGCCTATCAGATTTGCGACTCTCTTTTGAACCCTGTCAAGGAGCGAGAGACTAGTAGCCGATGCACCGGCCCAAATATGACAGCAATACTCCATACATGGGCAAATAGTGGCCTTATAGAGGTACAGGATACTTTCGGGTGTTAGAAGTTTTCTAGCACGGTAGAGAGAGCCCACCTTCCTCGCAGCGGCCCTGGCAATGCCCTCGATGTAATTGTTCCAGCTCATGTTTCCTGTGAACGTTAGGCCAAGGAGCTTGAAAGACGTACTCTCAGCTAAAGAGTTGTTAGCCATTGCTATAGGTGGTAGAGAAGGTTTCTTGTAATTATTGAATGAAACCAGTTTTGTCTTGATGGCATTGAACGTTACCATCCATTTTTGTCCCCATTCCACTACTGATTTGAGGTCATCCTCTAGTGTTTCTGCCATTACTTTAGATATATGTTCATTTGTTTTCCTGTCGTGCCTGCTATAGAGTGTGGTGTCATCAGCATATATACCCATTTCAGAGGCAATTTTGTCGGGGAGGTCATTTATGAATATCAGGAACAGCAGAGGACCAAGGATAGATCCCTGGGGCACTCCGGCATTTATATTATATTGTTTAGACGTACGACCGTCGAGGACAACCTGGATTTTTCTCTTATCTAAGAAGGATTTAATTATGTTAAGTATTCTACCAGTGATACCGTAAGATCTAATCTTCCTGAGGAGACCCTCATGCTATACCCTGTAAACTCCAAGTCCGTGCATATGTCTGTCAGAGTCCTTACGGCAGAGTGGGAGATATCCAGGCATGTTAAAGTAGTTAGAGGGGATGGAGGAGTGTAGGTTAGTCTCACTTAGTGCTAAGATATCCGGGGTATTTGTTAGGAGAAATGCTTCAACATCAGCTAAATTAGTTCTAAGCCCACGGATATTTGTGAATGCAAGCCTCAAGGGAGGAGGCAAGTTGGATTTGTTTGACCCTAAGCCTGGTTTAAGCTTATTTTTAGATTGTACTGTCATCATGTTTTTTAACGAGTTTCAGTTGGGTTAGGGGAAGCCGAACAGGAGGTTATGCAGAATATCACACATGCATCACAAGTAGACCATCAGCTGACCCTCCATCAACTAGGACTGTGGCCTCAGGAAAGCCCACCGGGGATGAGTGCAGGGTCCCTTTCCATGCGCGCCATGGCACTGCAAACATCCCGATATTATTCAACTGTTGATGGAGCAGCCGCTCTAAGCGCTACCAAAGAGTTAGGGCTCCTGTACTACCAGTCGGAAACAGCAGCCAGTAACTGTCAATCCGGTACCCTCAACCCATCAAAGGAAGGTCAACCCAATCTAATTGCTCAGGCATATGTGGTACTCAAGCATTCTCAAGTGCCCAGCTTTAGGGGTGGGGTGTGTCGGGAGTGGGGAAACGGCGTTCATTGCCCTAGACAAGAAACAAGATCTACCAATGGGTGTTTCTGTCGAATCACTGTGATAGTATCTCTGCGCCTGACTAATAGGCAAAGAAGGAGTATGGAAGCCGGGCGATAGGCAGGACCTATCTACTCCTTAAGCAATTTAGGTATTGCAAACCGGTAATTTGTTTGAGTCACCAGCTCTAGGAAGGCTGTCATCCAAGACTGAAGAGGCCTCCCTCCTCTTTGGTTTAGTTTCAGAGTTTTCCTTCTCCTAGACGGATGATCTGGAAAGATCTACTGGGTCCGTCACCACTGAGAGGGTTTGCTCCGCGCCTGGGTTCTAATCCAGGTATTTCTGCGACCCCGCGTGGTTAGATAATGTTATTGGGTTAGTTTGTAGAGGTTATATCTGCTAAATAGTTACACTCCTCAAAGTGGATTAGGGATATTGTTATTTCATTGTTACTGGATAAAGGGGTTGAGTAGAGCTCATGCAGTGTAAGCAACTATGATTGTAAGGAGGCTTGTTAGGAGATAGTGTGGTTTGAGGCTTTCACTTTTGTTTATATATATTTTTTATCATTTTTTTTCCTTTTTTATTTTTATTTATTTTTTTTTTTTATCCATGTGAGCTTGGGTCTAGTATAATATTAAAGTGTGAGTAGGTGTTAAGAATTGAACTACGAGTTGTGCCAAAACTATATTTTAGATGATAGCAGGGCATGAGATGCGAGTGCAATATAGTACGGGTAAAACAGTAAGTTTTGAGTCATGTGTAATTTGATAAATAGATATATGGGCTGGTTTTAGTAGGTGTGAATAAAGTTGGAGGTACAAGGTGAGTTTCTATTATTGAGAGAAGATGTTTTCAGCTTTCAAGTAAAAGTTATGGACATTTAGCATAGCAAGGAGCATTGGTTCAGTTTCGTATTAGCGTTGCAAAGATATCTAAGAGGGGACAGTTGTGTAATGCAGTGCGGTGTGCTTTGCTTCCGAGTACATACTTTGAAGTTAGTTAACTGCAGGTTATGGTTTTGACTAGATCAATATGTGTTAAACAAACATGCTGTTAACACTAGATGTAGATGTAGATGTTAGCACCTGGAGGGTTGTTTCCTGCTATGGTGCCACACATGCACTCCAAGCCCAACTGACTGACAGAATTTTTTTTTTTTTTTCTTTTTTTTTTTAAATACTTGTGAACCTATCTCCTCAGAAGCCACCAATGTGAGCAACAGCATAGCCAGAAGAGAAGATGAAAGGAATAAAAACCAATGGAAACCATGTTAGGGTCAGCGATTATCGAGCAAGAGAGCACATGTGGTCCCACCGTACTATAAATGATTTTTCAGTTTGTTTGTCAAATGCAAATCTAACTTCATGCATCATTATGTTTCACAACAACCAGCCTAGAATTAAGCAAAAGAGTCTTTTGTTGCGGAGAATGTAGCAAGGTTTTGAAGGATGGATTGAAATGCTATCCGTCAGTTCAAGATACAATCAGCCTTGAACAGTTTTATGTTTCTAACAACATATAAGTTGCATGTTAGTCATAAATAAACAGCCACATGATAAAAGAAAATTTAAAAAAAAAAAAAAATACAAGTTTTTTTTATCAGGGCTTAAATGTCATACCAGATGAACAAGATATTGAAATAACTGAATTTTAACAGTGAAGGAAGAAAGTGTCATGCTTGAAGAAAAGTAACGGATATTATATATTCCACCATTTTTAAGAAGAGGTCAACATACATCGTTAGAGAATGTGTTAATCTAAGACTGAAGAGAGCAGACAAAAATTAATGACACAGTGCATGTCAGTTTCTTTCGCTTGAAATTGAGGCAAGAAAGTAGCAATCACCATCTGTTGTTCATTTTATGTTTGAACACAAACTATATATATTCTTGAGTTAAAATTTCTTTTGAAAAAGTGATACCTAAAAAAAACCCCCCAAAAAAACCCAAAAAAAACAAACATAATAATGTACCACGCAAATTCAACACATTATGTTGTTAAATAAATATTAAATTTAAAATTATTGCATTCTTCACAATTGTCATTTCATCTATTTTACCATTGCTTTCTATTAAAAAGTTTTCAACCAAAAAAGCATTGGTATAAAAAACATTTTTATATCGCTTTGAATGTTTGACAATAAGTTCTGCTATTGTTAGCAATGTGCACCCAAGGTGTCTTCTATAAGTTTCCAGATATTTTTCGTATGGGCATGTTTATTGATAGTACACAGATGAAACTCTAATCCCCTTCAAAGTAATCTCCTCCAGCTGCAATGCACTTGTTGTATCGTTCCAACAACTTCTGAAAGGCTCCATAAAAGTCCCTTCTGTAGGTGTGTCAATGACCCTCGTCACAGCCTCTTATCTCCTCTATTGTCTCATAATGACAGCCTCTACAGTTTTCTTGAGCTTAGGGAATAGCCAAAAATCACAAGAAGCAAGGTTTGGACTATAGACTAAATAGTCTGTAACAAGGATGGTGTTGTAGACTGTCGCATTGTCCTGGTTGAAATGCCACTGACCCAATTTGAAGAGTGCTGGCCTCTTGACTGAATCTTCCTGAACTCCCTTTAAAACCTCAAGATAGTATTCCTTGTTGAATATCCAGTGGGAACCAAGTGCATGTAGATCATGTCCGTGCTATAAAAAAAGGGGATCATCATAAGTTTCTGGGTGGATTTGCTGTCTTACCTCCTTGGGTTTGGGAGAGCCAACATGTTTCTATAGGGAACTGTCTCTGTCTCTGGTCATAGCAGTAGATCCAGCTTTCAGCGCAGGTAACCATCAAGAACTTCGGGATCTGAGCTCGTCCATCTTCATACTTTCATGATGTCTTTCTTTCTGATCTTCTCTGAGCATCCTTGGGACAAACTTTGCGCAAATCTTCCACATTTTCAGTTCCTCATGAAGAATTGTATGTACAATTCTCACACTCACATCAAACAGTGCACTTATTATCGATAGACAGTCCTTCTCCATGAAATTCTTTATTTGGTCAATCAACTCTGGTGTTCTGACTTCTTTACTCCTCCCACACCTCATCATCCCTCACAAACTCCCTGCTTTCCTTGAATCTCTTATGTCACTCAAAAACGGATGCTCAATTCATGCAAGATGGTCCAAAAGCAGTCTGAAGCATTCCATACCTTTGTGGCATGTTTTCCAAGCTTAAAACAGAATTTTATTGCATATCATTCTTCTAAAGTATCCTCATGTCCAGATATCATTTTTTGAAATTCATCAGCTGTGACAATCAAGCTTTAGTAGGGTGTATTCCAATTCCTGTTGTAGTTGTTCATTTGAACCTGAAAACATAAAAATTAGTCAGTCATCTTACAAGATGTATAGCAATAACATACTGTATTTTCAAGAGTCTATGACAATTTTAAATGGCTGTACAAAAGTCTGTAAACTTATTGACAGCAACTTATAAGTCTTCATGGTTGTACAATCTTGTTCTTAATTCACATTATCTTTCACAACAGAATAGATGAGAACATAGAGGATGTAGATGTATTTTTTTGGTGTTCTCAATGATTCAACCATTCTAGAGTTTATGTACACTTTGTTTATAATTTGGCCTCCTGTTCAGTAAAAACCAAAGATGCAATAAGCTACACAGCATTTCGCATAATAAGCACTCCTTCAGCATCCCAATGACATCTAAATTGATGCTAGTAGCCTCCATACTGACACGTTTTTTTGTTTTTTTTGAGTATGGGGCACAGTAACTTCATCCTTATAATGCATTGCATATAGACAGCACCAAATGTTAATTTTATAGGGTGTAAGCTTCACAGATCTATAGGTGAGTTTGTCACGACAACTACTGAATAAACGTTTGTGTGAAGGTTGAAATTTTTGAAGACAAATGCATTTAATCTTTTCCGTCTTTGGTCAACGAAGGAGAAAATTATAGACTGAAGCCATTTATTTTTTTGTCTCGATTAGAGTAATCCTTTCTTTTGAGTAGCTGGATTTTCCTCACATTAAAAACCAACCATGTATCTAAGTCTGCCCTCACGGAGAGACAATTGGGACCCTTCTAGTTTGGCTAAAAGATAATGCTTGTTTAAATTTAGACAAGTTTAACCTACCATGTACCTTTTCAGCAGCTATACAAAAGGTAACATATATATAATTTCACCTCCATTCAGTCTTGAGAGATAATGTGTGTAATATTGGCATCGTCTGATTCCAGTGACAAGAAGTCCAAGACGACTGGAGACAACATAACGCACCTGGCATTTCCAAATGATCGCCCATTTTAATACTGAATAGGCTCAGCATTGTTTAACTTCAATGATCTAACAAGTACCAGCACGTCAGCTAATATAAATATATGTGCATGTGTGGAAACATGGTTATCTAATTATATTTCACCTTTTATTTATACCAATGCCTCAATTTTTGAGACTCGATGTAATTACAGAGCATATAAAAAAATAAATGACAAAAGTCTATACTTCAAACCTCAAGATGCCGACCATCTTACCATTCATTCCCTCAAGTATGTTTGAGATGCACAATTCTTGACAGCACCTTGAGGTTTGGAGTATACACTTTTGTCATTTACTTGTTTATATATATATATATAATATATATAATGCATAATATATTTCAGG
This sequence comes from Euprymna scolopes, assembly GCF_053919585.1. Taxonomy (NCBI): domain Eukaryota; kingdom Metazoa; phylum Mollusca; class Cephalopoda; order Sepiida; family Sepiolidae; genus Euprymna; species Euprymna scolopes. The sequence goes on along the minus strand of NC_136487.1, from coordinate 84,545,053 downwards.
ACATTTTATATGTACACAAAGTGACACTTAGAAATTTAAATGTTAATTATAACTATATTATTTTGTAATCTTATTCAGTAAAGTCCCCTTCAGCTTTGATAATGATTTCTATGCAAGGTATGAATCATCTACATGTGAAGATCACACATGATGCTTGTTCATATCGGACATAAACTATGGAGACTGAACTTTTATAATTGAAACAAATGACTTAAAAATGATTCTATTTCTAAATTGCTAATATAGTTAATATATCTGTGGCTATTGATAATTTTGAAATAGAGAAAGTATAAAAGTTAAATAATATTAATGCATGTCCTCAAATACTTTAAACATTTATGTAACATTTAAGACAGATTTTTCATCTGAAAAAAAAAAAAAAATCTGCTGCTATAATACACCTGGTTATTTTTTGTTAAAAAACAAAAACACAACAAATTAATAAAAGAAAACAAAGCAAGAAAACAAACAAGATTATATAAAATAAGAATTGTATTTTTCTAAATATATACGCCCCCCCCCATTCTCGTTCCATTTGTACAACAGATCAATTTCTTTTTTTTTCTTAATCAGTTTTTTGTTTGATATTTGTAGTCACTTTGTTGTTTAAATAGATATCGTCATTATCTTAAAAATAGCATGGGATACGACTGTTTTGCCAATAGAGAAAGTTTTTTATCCATGGAGAAGTTTTTTGAAATTCGAATTGGTGATGGTGAAGGTTTCAGAATTCCACTTTCTGGTTTCTTACTGGGCTGGAATGCACCTGGCTGTGGGGTTACATTGCCACCAGGAAAAGCTAAAAGGAAAAAAAAAAAATTTTTTTTTCAATATTTAATTGATACAAGATTTATGCAAATTAAATTATCCACTCAATTGAATAGTAGTTAGTCACATTTTAGAAAAACCAAATGATGACGCATAAGTTTTTCTTGTAAAAAAAAAAAAAAAAGAAAAAAATAAAAAAAAGACTTTCATTAGCATAATCATAGACTTTTTTGTATTTTCCCCTCATTTTTTTAGTCCATGGATGGTGGCCCCAGAAAAAAAAAAAAATTGTTCAATTTCGTTGAGTGTATTATTAAAGTAAAATCTAAGGTCTTATATGGTTGGCGTGAAAATTGAACCAAATGAGTTTATCACATCTTTTGAACGTATTATATCATAAGGTTAAATTAGCAATACACATGAAAAAATTGAAATAGCTTGAAATATTTCAATATTGGTATGCATAGAAAGAGCTTGATGAGCTAAGAAAGAATCTTTTTAAATTTTAAAAATCTGATTAAAATTAAGGAAGTTATGGCTATTTTTGTGCCTCACACGTTTGGATATTTTCCCCTCTTTAAGACCATATGCGTTTCGTCACATTTTTTACACTACTTTTTCAGTAAAAATGTCATATCTTTGTTAAAACACAAGACTAAAAAATGAAATTTACTGCATAAGTGTATTTTTGTACAAGGAATCAGAATATGCAACTGAAAATCTCCCAAATGCCATGTATCCATAAACAGAAAAGAAGTTGGAGAACTCAAAGTTGAATTGTAATGTGCTTTATGTACAAAAAACTTAAATCTAAACATAAGACCATTTAAAAATGAATATATTGCAATATTTCTTTGGTATTATTGTAGATTAACACCTTCTGTTTAACCCCACTCAACTCCTTCTGACCACCCCTCCAAAATGTGATTCTACCTTTTTAGGAAATTATGTATAAAATGCCATGAAAAACTTTAATGAAAGATAAACAAATTATTTTAGAATTGAATGTAAAATAATTTCCTATTACAGGTCATTCTAGCATTTTAGGGCAGTTAACTGTTTTTTTTTCTATGGGAAAATATGCATGCTTTTTTTTTTTTTTAAGATGATTATGTGTAGTTTTAAGAGGGATTCTATGCAATGAGAATATGGGGAGGGTTGCCATTCGGACTTTGAATTAATTGTAGTGCTAAGGAAAATTATGTGTGAACATACTGAAAACTTGACAGAGACAAAGCTAACAAAAACAATATTAGAGGGGGGAGCGGTTAGTTTCACAAAAATTTAATGTAAAATAATTCACCATTTCCTGGCCATTCTAGCATTTTAGGACAGTTAACCAATTTATTTTTATATGCATTTTCTTTAAGGAAGGATCTATTTTTTGTTTGTTTGTTTTAGATGCTTGTATGTGGCTTACAGAGGTATTTTGTTGGAGGGGGAGGGGGCTTGCCACTCGAACTTAGTGTTATTGTTAGGGTTAAAGAGTGTTTTAGGAGGAGACTTGCCACACATAATTTGGATTAGAGGTGAAGTTAAGAGAGCTTTTTTTTCAAAGAGAGCGTTCATCACTCATATTTACTGTTAGCGGTTCATAATTATTGGCTTTATTATATTATATATTTAGTTTTAATTTAATAAGAAACTGCGTTGCGAAATTTCAAAGAAAATTCCATAAATTTGTTGATTTCTATTTTCGAGGTTGAAGGTGTTAATTCCATAGGCCGTTTATACTACGCTGGAGCAGGTTGTAAAAATATCTTTCGCTTAATAAGTAGAAAAAAAATTAACGAAATAAAAAGCTTCCTAATTGTAGTTTGATGTGTTTTCTAACTGCTTTTAAAATTTCAAGAATATTGATATAGATTTTGAGGGTTTGTATTACTATACACATAGATTCGAAAAGGTTGTCAAAAAAACAAATATATAACAAATAAATGTTATCAAAAGCAAGTTACTTTTCTACCTAACTGGATAATTTTTTAGTGTTTTTATTTAATGTAACATGTTTATTCAGCTTGAAAACAGTGTTTACCGATGTTTTGGAAAATTTTAAATGGCGCCCGCCGCCCGACTCTCTTGAAACGGTAAGTTTGGGGAAAAGAGTTAAAAATAAAAAAGTAGACAAAATACTGCTAGAAACTCGCTCAATATATGTTATCGTGACATAGGCTGACATATATTCGGTGAGTTTTTAACAGTATTTTGTATAGTTTTTTTCTTTTTTAAATTTTTAACTGGTTTTCTCAAACTTACCGTGTCAAAGAGAGTCGGGCCGGGCGCCATTTTTAATTTTCCAATACATCGGTAAACACTGTACGTTTTTCGAGCTGAATAAACATGTTACATTAAATAAAAACACTAGAAAAATATCCAGTTAGGTAGAAAAGTAACTTATCTTGCCTTTGATAACATTTATTTGTTATATATTTGTTTTTTGACAACTTTTTCGAATCTATGTATAAACGAGATTTTGATACTTATTTTGATTTTGAAAAAAAAAACATTTGTGGCTGTTCGCAGTAAAACATTGTTTTAATTCGCTGTTCAAAACTAATTTAAAGAATAAAAGTGCATGCAAGCTATATATCTACAAAAGTTTATCTTGTTTTTTTTAACCATGTTTTTAAATTTGACGAAAAATGTGAGAAATTGCAACAGATTCATAATGCCGAATTGGTTGGGATTGTTGTTATTATACATTCTGAAAACCGAATAGTTCTAAACTAATGTTATTCTGATAACAAAATAGCTCTAATTAAACATAAGAACATTTATATTCATATTTCATTATGTTTTCATTATGCTTCATTTTGTTTTTCTTAATTCGTTCTTGAATAAAAATTAAAGAATGCGTGTTTGTTTACACTGTGCTTTGGCTGATTCTACAGGCTGTAGCTGCTGCTGCTTCTGGTAATATTAACTTCATTTGACCAAATTCGAGAAATAGAAACAATTTTTTTTTTCGGGTAGGTCCTTTTAAATTATCAATTACCGCGGTCCTTTTAAATTATCAATTACCGCGGTCCTACTCAACATAAAATAATACTTTTAATTGATAAAGATAGTAAAAAGATTGATTTACTTACTACTGGGTGTCCGAAGAATTTTTTTTTCAAAATGTTCGATACTCGGCATTTTAAAGTCTTATTTTTAACACGACAAAAAAAGAAATGGTCAGAAATATTTCGGACACTTGACAGTATTAAGATTAACACCTCTTCTTATTGATTCCCAAATTTCATGACGAAATTCTTCATACAATCATGGTACGGACCTTTAGAAAACAGGGGGGGGGGTCATTACAAAACCTTACCGAAAACGCCATTTTATGACGTTCACATTTTTATCACTTTATTTGCTTAAAACTCTTAAAATATATAATGTACATTCATATTTATTAATTCATTTGAAAGTATATTCATTTCCGAACAAAACAGTAGTAATTTGAAGACTTGAAGTGTTTTGGTTTAAAAAATATGGCTATTTTAGTAGAACTACCTTGAAATCTGTGATTATCCAAAGTGTTTTTTCGTCCGTGTGTATTACTAGTTAAATTAGAATAACACTATACTTAATGATCACCAAAGCAAAGAATTTAGAAAAGTAAAATAGAATTTCTATTATTCAAATTCTGTTTCCATTTCGGATGCTATTTGCATATTTCAGACTATGTAACCTTCAACCTTAGCCGAAATGTGAAAATAATATCCAAGATGAGAACAGTGGTCCAAATAAAGATTATAATTGCAAAACAAACTAAAATCCGTTGTATCACATTTATAGATATGATGATTATATCGATAATCTAATAAGTAATTATCAACTTTTTTTTTTTTCAAATTTTTCTTGTTTTGCTTATAGACCACAAAACTGGTTTCCATTTTGGATTTAAATCCATATTTCATAAGAAATAAACAATTAATGGAAGTATGCTAGTCATTTTCAATAAATTGTTTAGACAAGAATTGCACATTAAACTTATAAAACTGGAATTCAATATTTTTCAGTCTATTTCCTGAAATAAAAAGTTGACTATTTTTGCAAAGGTCATCATTGAATGTTGAATTTTAAAATATTTTTATAGAAGTCAGGTTAAAACAACAACAAAAAAAAAAAAAAAACTCTTCAATATTGCTTCCCTTATATTAATAAAGAAAAAAAGATTTTGAAAACAACTTACCTTTGTTTTTACTCATGTTAAAACTGACATGTTTGTCTCCTGGTGAAAGAGATGTTTCAGGTGTCTTTATAGCATAAGTTATAGTCTGTTTAAGGAAGAAAAAAATGAAAACAATGTACATCTTTCATATATAGTATAGCGTTTGTTTCTCAGTTGAAAGGTATATATAGAAATAGTCTGAAATTCGTAAAGGTAATCTTATAAGATTACAATAAAATAAAAATTCTTGGACATTATCAAGAAAACATTAATATAATTTGCATCAACTACAGAGATACTAACTTTGGAATTTAAATGTTCGGTTTCTTTTCAAAAACAAACCAAACGTGTCAAAAGTTCAAATCTATCAATATGATATTTAAACAATTTTCATATGCACCTTTCAATTGAAAAAAAAAAAAAAAAAAAAAAAAATATATATATATATATATATATATATATATATATATATGCCTCGGAAACATGGATGACATATCGCTGTCATATCAAGGCTCTGGAAAGATTCCACCAGACATGCCTACGCAGGATATTTAATGTCACCAAACAAGCTCTCTTGTCCGATGAAGAGGTGCTCAAGAGGGCGAGCACATTCAGCATAGAGGCTCGAGTCTTTCGAAACCAGACTCGATGGGCGGGTCACGTAGTGAGAATGGAGGATTATAGGATACCTAAGCAATTGTTCTATGGGGAGCTTGAATGTGGCAAACGACCCAATCACAAACCTCGGAAAAGGTACAAAGATGTAGTTAAGGGAAACCTGCGGGCACTTGGCATAGAAATAACAAGGTGGGAAGAGATAGCTGAAGACCGGGAAAGTTGGAGGCGCTACGTCTACGTGGGATGTGAGAATTTGGAGGTTTTGAGAGTTGAGCACGCCACTATAAAGCGAGCCTTACGAAAGCGAGAGGATACAGAGGACTTTGATCTCGACCCCGCGTACTCGTGCGGGATATGCGGCAGGGTGTGCCTATCAAAGGCAGGCCTCAAGAGTTATGGAACTACGCACGCGGGACATGAACTGGGAGCACGGGAGGGAGGGGGGGGGCGGTCACCAACAAGGTTATCCTGCAGAATATGCGGCAAACTGTGCAGGCCGGGTGGGGCTATGTGGAATCATATGCGGACTCACTCACACGCCATCGTATCGTGAGGGTTGGCCGTCTTCTGTAAAGAAGTGGCAGTCACCATATATATATATACACACACAGTGACGCTTGATAGGATTAGAATTATAATGTAGTGAGTTTGCAAAAAATTATATTGTTAAACTACAAACTAGGGTGTTTTTTTTCTCTGCAATTGCAAAACAAAACTTTTAACCATCTTTACTTAAATTAATACAAATTATTTTTCTTTTTTTAATTAAATAAAAATAAAAATATTTACATTTAATTTTTAAAAAACATTGAATTGGAATTATGACAAGTTTTGTTTGGATGTACACAATATCTAAATCTAATCCTAACAATTATCAAATCATAGCCTTTATTCAATATTTAGTTTTCTTTTTGAAACTAAGTTTAAAAGATATAAAAACAAAAAATTGTCTTTAATTTTTATATCCGTCTTTTTTTTCTCTGTAGTTGCAATGAAGGTCAAAGAATTCCATCATATATAAATTAGCGCATTTTGAAAAATAATATTATTAAAGAAAATTTTCATGAGATATGTATTCTTTCAGAAATTGCTGAATCTCTGCATATATCAACTTATAAAAATTAGTTTTATAAGTTTCTCAATTTAAAATAGGTTTGTCGATTAAAATAAACCTATTACTTTTAAATTTTCATAGTAAACTAGTGTTCAACAAATGATTTACAGTAAACAAGTTCTTATACATTTTAGGTCTCTGCATGAAATACTCCTCCCCTTATTTCCCAATCTAGGAGGCCAGGATGCTTACTTATAATCACCTAAAAAGTAGAATCTCATAGAGGGGGTTATTTAGTGAAAAGGAGGTAAGCTCCATTTTTTTGTACTGTATCAACTCTGTTTTAAAGGAGAAAGATGGACATTGATGGAAAAAAAAATTTCTATCTCCCTCTACCCATGAATCATTTGAAGGACACCAAAATTAACATTTTCAGAAAGAAAGGATGGGAGGCAAAGCAAGGCAAGAGAGGAAGAAGAAAAACAGAAAAAGAAAGATAAAATGAGAGAGGAAGAAAAAAAAAAAAATAATATCAAGCAAAACAAAATAAGCATTAGCGACTTGTTTGACCTTTTCTTAAAAAAAAAAAAAAAAAAAAAAAGCAGAATTCTGCATTTTCCAAATCATAAAAAAAATGCGAAATTTCACTAAAAGATAGAGAACTTACATCTCTGCTTAAATCATTTAATCCAGTTAAAAACTGTTAAGAAATACCAAGTGGTGGAGATTGCCAAACAGCATGAAATTTGGATGCCTGAAGATGAACATAAAGTTTTGTTTTAGGATGAAACCACGGTGAGAAAACCTATGTTTTGGCACAGCCATTTTTATATATTTTTAAAAAGATTTTTGTAAATATTTAATATAGCAAATACTGATCCAATGGGTCACAGGTGGTTTGATAAAAGATAAAAGCTCCAATTAAATTATGATTGTTAAAACTCAAAATTATTCTTTATTTGATCATCTGTAACCCATGTTTGTTATATATATTAAATATTTGGAAATTGTTTTTCATAATTGGAAACTCCAGATTATGACTGCTGCTGCTTTAAAACAGATGATCATGTTCGTAGAGTATTGGTACTATATTGATTAGCTAGCAGTTATGGCTGCTTTCAAACGAACATGCATAAATAATTATTAAACTCTTGTGATATCATAATGTCATCCATTTTCAAATAAATGTTTTTAAACTGACCCAACCTGTTTTATAATTATTATACATCATTTCATTTCTCTCCCTATTGCAAATGACGTGTGCACGCCAACAAGTGAGAAACATCCAGAGTTTGAGCAGTATATTTGCTTCTGTCGTTGAAGAGGAAAGAAATAAAAAAATGGTTTACTTAGAAGAGCAAGTCATCCATGTGTATTATGTAAATGATTATTTATTAAAACAAGTATCCTTCGGCTATCACAGGAAAGATGAAAGTTCTTACATGTGAGGTGAAGTGACAAGGTGCCTTCAATAAGTTTACAGACTTTTTTCGTGCAGGCATTTAAAATTGTCATAGACCCTTGAAAACTCAGTATGTAATTGCTATACATCTTATGAGATGACAGACCAATTTTTATGGTTTCAGGTTCAAATGAATAGCTACAAAAGGAACTGGAATACATCCTACTAAAGCCTGATTGCCACAGCTGAATTTCAAACATGCAATCTGGATGTGTTAGAAGAATGTTATGCAATAGAATCAGGTTTTAAACTTACAAAAATGACACAAATGTATGGAATGCTTTAGACTGCTTTTTGGACCATCTTGCATGAATTGAGCAGCAGTTTTTGAGTGGCATAAGAGATTCAAGGAAGGCAAAGAGTCTGTAAGGGATGATAAAAGGTGGAAAGAAGTCAGAGTTGATTGGCCAAATAAAGAATTTCATAGATAAGGACCATCATGAGACAATAAGTGCACAGTTTGATGTGAGCATGGGAACTGTACACACAATTATTCGTGAGGGACTGAAGATGCGGAAAAATTTGCGCAAAGTTAGTTCCAAGGATGCTTGGAGAAGATCACAGACTATTTGATCAAGATGGGCATCAAGACAGTTCCTTACCCACCCTATAGTCCAGACCTTGCTCCCTGTCACATTTGGTTATTTCCTTTACTCAAGGAACACCTTAAAGGATGTCGTTATAAGACAATTGAGATGAAAGAGGCTGTGACAAGGATCATTGACATGCTCACACAAGAGGACTTCCATGGTACCTTCCAGAAGTTGTTAGAACAGTACAGTAAGTACATTGCAGCTGGAGAAGATTACTTCAAAGGGGACTAGAGTATCATGCATATACTACCAATAAAAGCGCCCATACGAAAAAGTCTGGAAACTTACTTAAGGCACCGCATATGCAAGTAAAAAGTTATATAATGAATTATATTAAAATAAATGAATTGAAGACATGATGAAAAGGAAGAACAAACGGAGTAAAACAGAAAGGGAGGAATAAGAAATAAATTAAAAGAAAAATAAAAAAGTTACGGTTTTTGTTAAGAATGAAAAAAAAAAGGAGAAAGGGGGAGGAGTAGAAGAGAGATGAGAAGGATAGAAAGAGGGAAGGAAAAAGCAAATAGAGACAGAAAGTGGATGAAGAGAGGGGAGAGGGATAAGGAAGATAGAGAGGAGGAGGAGGAGGAGGGAGAAAAATAAAATAAAAAAGTTATGAAAAATACTAAATGTTTCAAATTACTTCACGTTTTTGTTTATTTTTCTTGTTTTTCTTCTTTGCTTTTGCTGCCTTTGCAATTGCGTTTCGTAGAAATGCCGGCGTCTGTTCATATAATTTGTCAAGTTCTTCAGATATGCTTGGTTTGTCTTTTGGCTGTCCAGATTCCTCTTTCGCCTCAACCGATCCAGTTTCACTCTCCCCACTCGTCTCCTTTGTTTCTGTCGTTGAAGCATTGGATTTATCTTCTGGATTCTCTGTGGCGTCCTGAGAGGAAGAATCTTGTGCAGGTGATTGTGTCTCCTCCGTGTGGCTATTGATTTCTTCCTTTACAATATCAAAATATCGTGCAACCTTGGAGGAGCGTTTATTTTTATTTTCAGGATGTGGCTGATCTTTTGTTTTTAATTCTTTCAAACAATTTAGAAGTGGGAGATTTTTATCAGCCTCCAAGTCGGAAAGCTCAATGGAATCAATGGCATTGGCGGGCAATGGGAAATGTACAAGTTCAGTTAGGACCTACGAAAAAAAAAAAAAAAAAAAAAAAAATGGATTTGCTTATTGTTTTTTGAAAATAATTGTTTTCAGGGCAATAAATAATAAGTTTTACTATTTATGAACAAATGACTCTTGCTGATTTTCTATGCATGTGAGATTTAAGCAAATCATTCAAGCAACCTGGGATTCTTATGTCAAAAAGAAGTAGCCGATTTTAATTTACACAGACTGGCATGCTATCACCCCCACCCCTACACACACACATACATGCCATTAAAAATCTTTGTAAAAAAAATAAAGTTTTTTTTCCAGAGTTAGGGTTAATATTTAAATATAAATACGAGTCAAAATATAAAAAGAAAAAAATGTTTCAAGTTCAAACAAAAAATATTTGCTCAAACTAAGTAACACACGGATAGACAATCAGCAAGAGTCATATATATATATAAAAGCGAAAATGTGTATGTATGTATGTTTGCTTTTTGTGTATGTCTGCAAAAGGCTTTTTTCCGAGGCCTGCTCAGTTGGCTCGCTTTTTTTTTTCTTTTTTTTTTACATGGGTGTCACCACTTATCAAGGCCCAGAGGCCACTCGAGGATAAGGGTTAATAGGTATACATTAGTCATTGTGATTTTAGCATAGTAAACAGTGGGAATTTTGTAACTTGGATTACTTAGGGGGACGATTCAATTAGAACTTGTTCACATTGGACTTTTTCTTTTCTTTTTTTTTTTTTCATAGGTATCAACACATTATCAAGGCCAAGAAGCCACTCAAGGATAAGGGTTAAAGAGTGTACAGTAGAAATTGGACAATATAATAATCATTAGTAATGAAAATTTGTTAAATTTGATAACTTATATGGAACGGCTCATCAAGAACTTATTTACGTTAGACTTGAAGACAACCATATTGTAGTCAGCCGGAAAGCAGGAAAACGGAAGACAATTCCACAGGCGTGCAGTTCTAAGAAAGAAGCTTTGTTCATGGAATCTATATTTAGGTTTAGGCACAGATAAAGAGTGGGGGGAATTATTGATAGTGTTTACAGCTAGACGAGTGTTTCTTGTGAAAGTTTGGTGAGGGGGGGACCATAGATTGAAGCTCAGTCGAACACTTTCCATGAAAATAACGATACATCAGAGACAAACTCGCAACATCTCTTCTGTGAGATAGAGGTTGCAGGGAAGAGAAAAGGATGTCTCCTACGAGGCTACGAAGTCTATTTTGAACTCTATCAAGGCAGGACAAGTTCTTTCTAGCAGCTCCTGCCCAGATGTGGCAACAGTATTCCATCCTTGGATGTACTTGGCTCAAAATAACTTTCATCATAACACATTGCGTATATAAATAAATAATTATAGTCAATAGAATATTACTATATAATTAAAGGATACAAGAATCCATAAATGAGTATATATACACTACATAACGAATTAAATAAAATACGCCCCCAGAATAGGAATAACATTACTAAAATAAAAAATAAATAAATAAAATACATAAAAAAGTCATGCAACATTATACACTTAACTGAGAAGAAATATCCCCCTTAGATCAGCTCATCAAGTCCCTTTACCAACCGACTTAATTCAATGTCTCAACCCCCTCTCAACCAGAACACAGAAACACAAAGAACAAATTTAATCTCAATATAAAATATAAATTATTATAAAAAATAAATACATAAATAAATTACAAATAAAAATAAAGAAAAAAAAAAAAAAATTAATCATTAAATTAAAATGCCGTCAACAAGTTCCGGGCAATTGTTTGCTGAGAGACTGTTACTGTTTACAACAGCACGTTTGAACCATAGTCAAATAAATATCTGACAAAGAGATCTTTCTCGAAGTATTATATAACATGGATATACCACCAGACCAACTTTACCAGATGATCACGGTGCAAATATAAATATAATGTGTACAAGAAATATATGAATATGTACACATGTATTTGTAAGTTGTATTAAAAAAAATTTCTCACCTACTTCAGCTTATGTCTTTCCATTACCTCAGCATTGTTTTTATATTAGTTTTTTTTACATATCCAATATTTTTTTTATTTTTTTATTTGGCAATTTATAACTACAATAACTTGCGGTTTCACTTAATGCCCTAACTAGCAAATTCTAGCATTGCTACAAATGTAATTTGCTGATTTCTTTATGTCCTCTGATGAGAAGAATAATAAGAATAGCATTCTTTGAAACTTCGTGGAATAAGGACTTTGTAAATTGTTTTTTGGAGTATTCAGTCGAACAATAAATTTTGATTGTAAAGTTCAACTTACAGTTTTAATTCTCTTTCTCTTTATCAAGGCTGATAGGCCACTCAAGGATAAGGGTTAAAGAGTGTAGAGTAGTCAAAAGGACAATATAGTAATCGATAGTAATGGAAGTTCGGTAAATTTGTTAACTTAAGTGGAATGGCTCATCAGAAACTTGTTCACGTTGGACTTGAAGACAACCATATTATAGAAAGCTGGAAAGCAGGAAAACGGAAGACAATTCCACAGCCATGCAGTTCTAAGAAAGAAGCTTTGATCATGGAATCTATGTTTAGATTTAGGTACAGATAAAGAGTGGGGAAAATTATTGATGTTTTCAGCTAGTCTAGTGTTTCTTGTGAAAGTTTGGCGAGGGGGGACCATAGATTGAAGCTCAGTTGAATACTTTCCATGAAAATAACGATACAGCAGAGACAAACTCGCAACATCTCTTCTGTGAGACAGAGGTTGCAGCGAAGAGAAAAGGACATCTTCCACCAGGCCACGAAGTCTATTTTGAACCCTATCAAGGCAGGACAAGTCTTTTCTAGCAGCTCCTGCCCAGATGTGGCAACAGTATTCCATCCTTGGAGGTATCTGGTTCTTATATAGATAGAGAATTGCATCATCAGTGAGATATCTACTGGATCGATAGAAGGATCCGACCATTTTTCCAGCGGCCTTGGCAACAGATTTGATGTACGTATTCCATTTAAGATCAGGAGTAAAGGTCAAGCCCAGAAGCCTGTCAAAACTTGAGGCCTCCTGAAGACGAGAGCCATTCATTTCAATTGATGCCAGATGAGGATCAGAATGTTGATGATGTAAAGATAGAAGCTTGGTTTTAGATGCATTAAAAGTAACCAGCCACTCCTTTCCCCATTGTACAACGTGATCAAGATCAGAGGAGAGAGAATCGGAGAGAACTTGGTCGTTTACTGTCTTAGATGTGCTACCATAGATGGTAGTGTCATCAGCAAAAATGTCTACGAATGATGTAAGGATGTGATTTGGAAGATCATTAATGTAGATCAGGAAAAGAGTTGGGCCCAGGATGGACCCCTGAGGGACTCCAGCATTTATACTGTGAGCTTCTGATTTTTGCCCATGAACTACTACTCTTATGAACCTATCAGAGAGAAATGATTTAATAATTGAAAAGACATTTCCAGCTATACCATAGCTAGAGATCTTATGAGGTAAGCCTTTATGCCATACCCTATCAAAGGCCTTAGATATGTCAAGAGCAATTGCCCTAGAAAGGTTGCCTCTGTCGAGAGATTCGCTAATCCTATGAGATATAACTGTAAGCACATCTGCTGTAGATCTAGCAGAACGGAAACCATATTGTGTGTCACTAAGAAGGTTATTTTTGCTGAGATGGTTGATTACTTCTGTATTTAACACAGATTCCAGCAACTTACTCATGACACACAGGAGACTTATTGGCCTGTACTGAGTGGGGGATGAACGATCACCTGAATTCTTAAATACAGGGCATACTGATGAGATTTTCCAGGGTGATGGGAAGCAATTCTCCTTAAGACAACGTTTAAACAGTTTTGTAAGTATGGGTGCTAGTTCTGGTTGAAGTTTTTTGAGTACTATAATCGGAATATCGTCAGGGCCGGTTGCTTTACTGGAATCAAGGTTTTTGATTAGCTTTGCAACATCACATACAGATATTTGTATATCACAGTGTGTTTTCAGATACAGGAGGAAATATTGGGGGTTGGCGGCCTTGGTTGCAAAGGGTAGAATTGGCTGCAAAGTTCTTGGCAAAGAGTTTGGCTTTGTCTGATGCTGACGAGATTACCTCAGGTCCATTGATGATAGTTGGGATGGAGCACACGCTTCTGTTCAAGATTCTGTTTGCAATTTGCCAAAACTGGTGGGAACCAAGCCACTGCTCAGCTACTTTGGACTTGACTGACTGAGCATACAACTCTTGCGTTCTTTATTACTTTCTTACAATGGTTGCTGGCAGTCCTGAAAGCGGCTTTAGTTTCCATACATCTACAGGGTGGGCCAAAATAAGGGTCCTATCTTTAAATTTGAATAACTTCCACAAAATAAAAGTTAAACTCACCAAACTTTATGTGTGTGTAGACTGACCCTTCCGAGATTTTTTTGAAATAAACAAAACAAATTTTGGCCGAAAAACACTTCTTAAAACTTACATGAATTTATGAATTTTTAAAAATAGGACCCTTATTTTGGCATACCCTGTATTACGTTGGAAGCAGTGGAAAAAGTGATTTGTGTGCGCAATAGCAGCAGCACATTCTGGAGAGAACCATGGCTGGCTGTTAGGTTTTCGCTGGAACTTTTTCGAGGGTACGAAATTGTCTATACCTACAATTAACCATTCTGTCAGGTCTGATACTATAGACGACACATCCTTTTTAAACATGGAATGCAGAGGAAGATCCGATATAAATGTACGGAAACTATCCCAGTCAGCCATAGTGTATCGATATACTGTACGATGGAGAGGTACGTCTGAGGACTTATTACATTTCATTTTTATCTTAATTGATACAACTGAGTGGTCGGAAGATCCAAGAGGAGACAGAACGGAAACTGAACATAGTTCAGGGCAAGTTGTGAGAAAAAGGTCTAGGAGACTTGCATACTGGCCATCATTGTCGGGCACACGGGTGGGTTCGTGAACAATCTGAGTGAGGTCATAAGCAATGGAGAAATCATGACAGAATCTTTCCTCATCATCGGTCTTGTTTGAGTGGGTCAACCATTCCACATTACGAACATTGAAGTCTCCACATACGTGAATGTTAGCTGAAGGATATTCTGATAGAACTTGATATACATATATAGTGAAAGTGTTTGTCTGTGTGTGTTTGTGTGTGTGTCTGTGTGTACATTTCCCTACACAATAAGTCAATTTTCAGTCAACAGACTCGAAATTTGATATACAGGGTACTGAAATTTGGGAAAATCTTTAATCCGTTTTTGGCCAGAAATTTGGCTGTTAAGGGGTCAAAATTCAACGATTTGACCTTTAAGACTCTACCAAACTCCTCCGCCAATTTTGAGCCTAAACACTTGAAATTCCTTGGACATGGATCTAACTTAACTTGATTTCAACCCAAAACAATAAAGGCTAAGGGGTCAAAGTTAAAAAAAAAAAATTGACTGCTGCGGTCTCTATCAAATTACTAAGACAATTTCTGGTCTATACATTTGAAATTTTACATAAAGGGTATTCAGAGATAGGGCAAGCTTTTTAATCAGTTTGTGTCGAATATTTGAGCTACCAATATATAAATGTATGTATGTATGTTTGCATGTCTGCCTAAAACTTTCGACAGAGGCAACGGATTTTCACAAGATCAGTGTCCTTTTTAAGCTCAACCTTTCAGACAACAAATATTGAAAAATTGGCTAAAAACATTAATTTCTTCACCTTCAATTGAGCACTTTTCTACAGGGAGGGGTTGCTTTTTTCGCCGATATCATCGAAAGTCATCCCTTCTTTTCGATTGTCTAGCCTTAATTTAAACCTACATCACTTCCGGTTTGGCGATGGTCATAACAGTAAAGACGTCACGTATTTTCCCATTCTTTTCTTCCTTCGCGGCACGGGTTCGAGCCTGCCTTCCTACTACCACATTTTTTTTTTTTTTTGCTCAACATACACCTCCAAATACCCGGCCAATGCTGGGCTGAAATGCTAGTATACATACATACATATATATATATATATATATATATATATATATATATATACTAGCAGTTCAGCCGAGCTTTGCTCAGGCCCTATGTACTGTTCATAGCTTTATGTGCATATGTGTGCGTGTGTGTGTATATATATATTAAAAAGTTTGACTCATGTCCAGGTACCCTACATTTAAAATTTCAAGTGTTTAGACCCAAAATTGGCGGACGAGTTTGGTAGAGTCTGCAATGGTCAACTCTTTCAACTTTGACCTCTTGGCAGCCAAATTTTCACCCCAAAACTGTTTAAAAAGCTTGCTGCATGTTTGAATACCATTTAGTTAAAATTTCAAATGTTTAGACTCAAAATATGCTGATTAGTTTGCTAGAGACTGCAAAGGTCAAATGTTTTGAAATTAGACCTCTTGCTAGCCAAATTTTTCGCTAAAAACTGATTAAAAAGCTTGCCTTATGTCTGAATACACTTTATTTAAAATTTCAAATGTTTAAACCAACAATTGGCTAAAAGGCCAAATTGTTTTTAACTTTGACACCCTAACATTTGTTTTAGGCTCAAATCAAGTTAAAGTTTGATCCATGTTCAAGGAACATACATTTAAAATTTCAAGTGTTTACACTCAAAATTGGCAGAGGAGTTCGGTAGAGTTTTCAAAGGTAAAATCGAACTTCGACCCCTTAACAGCCAAATTTCTGTCCGAAAATCAATTAAAAAGATTTTCCCAAATCTCAAGTCTGTAGGCTGAAAATTGACGGAGTAATTTGGTAGAGAAATGTACACACACAGAGGCAATTTCACTTTATATATATATATATATATATATATATTGGGGTAGGCCAATTTTGAAACTACATAATCTCACTTAAAGAAAGTTGCAAAATAATGCCAAAATTTACAAAAAATATTTTTCGTTACAACTTTGTATTTTCTTGAACATTCCAACTTAAACACCACGTCAATCGAGATTTTTATCACGATATGTCTGTCACCGGCAATATGCGTCGCTTAAATAAAACCCATGTTTTAAAAAAAGAAAATAATACAATACACTTTAAAATTTATTATTCCTTTTATTTAGAAATTAAATGAAAATATCAAAATTAAAACGGTAATAAAACACTATAATATTTAATTTAATATACACATAAATATTTGCAGGCATAGTTTTATTTATTAGATATTTATATGCTATTCACCTGTTTGAATTACATGCCTTTAAACAATCGTTTTCATCCTATGTGTCCTGTTTATGTTTTTAATTCTTATGAATATCTGCCCAAGTTTTCATTTAAATAGACTTAACTATTAAAAAAAAAAATACAGCTTAAATAATTATTCTGATTTGTTTTTATTCTTTAAATTATTATTTAAAAAAAAAAAATCTTTACAATCTAATCTCCATTCTAAACGAGCTTTTTCTTCAGTGTTTAGTTTACGAACACATCTTGGAAGTAACTAAGTAAACATTACTTTTAAATTAATGTGTTGATTTCAAATTTTAATGAATTTATTTAAAAATATTTTTTATCAAATTTATCTTAAAAATATTGTGTAATTTAATTTCTGATAGTACATATATATTTTTTGCAGATATTTTATTAAGAATGGCCCTAAAATCTGCAATTTCCACTAGCAGTAAAAATTTAATGAAATTTTCAGGTCCACCATCACCAGTAAATATAATGGAGCCTTCAATTTACTGACAAATTATCCAATATAGTTATTATTTAATAAATAGTTATCCCCACCTTTCAAATTTTGTTATTTTCAAATTAATAGCAAAGGAAGTAATTGATATTTGAAAAGTTGTTAACTCATGTTTACCTTTATTAAATGAAATGGCTTTTTTTTTTTTTTTTTTTTTAAAAAGAAAAGGCAAATATTCTTTGCTTCAAGAAGGCAAAACAAATAAATAGAAAATCTCTCCCTGCCTCCCAAAAAAAATTCTGGATAGAAAAACTGGATTCATTATTTGATATTTCATCTAGTTCTTGCAAACTCCCAGTTTGTAATTGTGAAGACTATTGTTTAAAATGCAATAAAGAAAATTGCCAGATTGAGCACATTATTTGCACCGTGTCCTCTTCAATGGAAAGCAAGTTATTTTCTATTTTTGCTTTTCCAATGTCTTTGTGAGATAACCTTACATCAAAACTAATTTCTATATTTCAACATTATTTTAATATATAAACAATTTTTTCCATTTTATTAGTCATGCAAATTAATTTTTATATTAATCCATTTAGATGTAGTTTTTAATATAAATAAAATCTGATTTTCAGGCACCAGTTGAGGACCGTGAATACCTAAAGAATCAGTGGTGCAAAATAGAGCCCAGGGGTACTTTTCAGCTTGGTCCCATAGATGCAGGTTCCATACAAAGAATTAAAAAGGAAAGAAAGGGGTTAAGAAAAAATTTACATTCATCACCAACAGCTCCTACATCAAATCTCCAGGATAATTTTTCTTCCTCCTCATACTTATCTTCCCCAGAACCAGAAGAATATTTGCAGTCAAAGAATCACCCAAAAAGGGCCTTATCAAATTTCCAAGATATGCTCTCGAATTAGTTAGGAGAGACGTATCTTCTAATCTTGGAGCCAGCCTTGCCAATGCCTTGCTCTTGAATTTGAAGGCTCTGGGCCTTCTTATAACTAATATTAATGAGCGATATAATTATTGATAAATGTAAGGTTGACAGAGCAAAGACTAAAGTGAAAGCAACTGCTCTACAAAAACATCATAAAAGTGTGGAAAATTTAATATGTATAGAGTTGATGGAAGAATGGATAAGGACACATTGTATTATAAGGAAATTGGCGAGGAAAATGGACAGAAAAAAACGAAAAAATATTTGACAAACAGTTCTTTCTAATAGTGGTGCAATAGGCGCTGTTCATGCAGAGCAAGTAGTGGATGTTTTACATGAATTAAACAGTGAGGACACTATCGAGGTTATCCTGGTTGACAACACTAATGCAAATACAGGTTGTGAAGGTGGAATGGTTGCAATTTTAGAAAAAATGTTTTTAAAAAATCTTCACACAATTGGTTGCACTTTACACCATAATGAACTCCCTATCAGGACCCTTTTTTAAAAACATGGATGGTTTCACAAAAGGCCCTACAAGATTCAGTGGTCCACTGGGAAAATTATGCTCAAATGATTGTCATGATTTACCCCAAATATCATTTTCCACTATTAGAAGTCCTTTGGATTCAATTTTGAAAATTGATGAAATACATGATCTTAGTTGTGACCAAAGATCTGTATGAATATGCAATAGGTATGTCTAGAGGTAAGGTTGATTACAGATATGCCTCCTGGAAAATTGGTCCTTTAAACCACGCACGATGGTTAACTTTAGCCATCAGGCTCGTGTGTTTATAGAGTTGTAGGCTCACAATAAAACAGCAAAATTTAATAAAATTTTATTGTAAATGTGTATGTCACTTGTTGGTTTGAAATTAAAAGAAATAATAAATTCCGCAATCAGCAAGTCACATTTTTAATATAATTCAGAGGATTGAGCAGCAGCCTCATGAAATCCAACGGATCACATGAAGAAATATACAAGGTAATACCTTTTGAAAACATATTCGATGGTTAAATTTGAGGAAATTGAAATAAGAGAAGCTTTAAAAAGAATTTTGGATATTCGGTCAGTAAATATTGATTCATATATGACTGACTTAATAATTTATTCCAATTTATAGAATCATTTTTAAAGATTTTTTTTCTAATTTCACCTTGTTAAAACAGTACAGCTTGAAATTTTTTAATAATTAAATTAATTTTTTATATTCTTTCAGGAGTGGGGAGTCAACCAGAAAAAGGTTAAAAAGGATACCAACTATTAATTTTAATGCCACATATAGAAAACAATAGATTTAACATTATGTGACATTTTTGAACCACCATTGATGAAAGACTTTTCTGAATCTGAACTTTGAGAATTATTAAATGGAACCAAGCTTGACTTGCCAGATGTAACCGCACATTCTAAAAGTGTGGAACAAGCAATAAAGTTAACAATGGAAGCTTCACAAACTGTATATGGTTTTTAAGCAACGCATCAACATATTACAGCCAAAGTTTTGAGTCAGAAATTGAGACCAGCATTTTTATCTAAGGCCTCTCATATGGAGCAATTTTACTATATATTAAGCTGTATTACAATACTGTTTTGTTTTTACTTTTTTGTTATATTTTGACTTATAACAGAAAAAAAATCAAATTTTAGGATATTCAAATATTATCACTGAATTTATATGTAAAATGGTAGTTTGCTAAAGCAAATACTGTAAATAGGGGGTAGGGAGTTCAATTTCAAGATTTCTCATAATTTCTTTATTAAATATAGTTTTTATAAAATAAAGACATTCTCTGATTTTAAATACTAAAATTATTGGTTTTCACACTAATATTCAAGCTGAATTTGGTAAAAACAAAGAATTTTCAGTACATTTTTGTCTACGATCTTTAATATCAAATGCTCAAAAAAGGGTTGAAGTATTTGATCTAATTTTTTGTATGAGTACTCTATAGGTCCATATACAACTTTCAGTAAGTGAGATTTTTTAATATTTAAAAGTGAAGAATCAACCAACCCTTATATGTATATATATATATAATTAGTTATGTTTTGGGGAAAAAAAGATTCCAGCAGAATGCTCTATTATAAGGAAAAAAAATTCTGAAAATAAGAGCGTATTATTTATATTTTTATTTACAGAAAGTTTAGATGATATAAGTCAACGGTACTGTTGGTTTCAAACCTGATAATAGGGGACTGTTTTAGATACCCATATCAAGTTTTCTTCCGCTGATACTCAGCTACTATTATTAGGTTTGAAACCGAAGGTATCAATGACTTATCTCATCTAAACTAATATACAGGGTGTCCGTAAAGTTACTATACAGCTTGCGTGGCATGCTTAATACAAATATAATACAATAAAACAATAAGACTGTATAGTAACTTTACGGACACCCTATATATATATATATATATACACACAAAGATTTAAGTGGAAATCCTGCCTTTTCAGAAAAAAAAAAAAAAAGCGGAATTTCACCTTTTCTGAATTGCAAAAAGAAAAGAAGTTCATTAAAAAGTGGAGATTTCATTTGAAACTTACTTTTTTTCCTTTCCTTTTCCTGGTTTTCTTTTTTTTTGATTTACTTTTTACTTCCAAAGGGTCAGAGTTGGGTTCTTCTTCCTTAGGAAAGTCAACCATTTCAAAGAGAGGTCCTTTCTCTGAAGCATTCTTTTCAGACTTTGCTTTTGATAACTTTTCATCACAGTCCAGCATCCGAGGTTTGATTTTCTCATTGTTCTTCTTTTTCTGTTTTTTATTTTTGGGTGCTGCCTGCATCTTTGTTACTTCAGCAATCACTTCACACTTACGCTTCGAGCTGGGCAATTTTACATTTTTATCCATTTCCGTGACTGCAGAACTCGTCTCTAATTTACTTTCATCAGCTGATGTGCCTTCTGACATATCGAGCAAGGATTTCTTCAACTTTTTCTTCATTCGTTTCTTTTTTTCCATAGGCAAACTATCTGCAACTTCCTCAACTGCAATGGAAAAAGCCATTTTTTCCAAATCTTTCTTCTTCACTTTCTCTTTTTTAGCTTTTTTGGTCGGTGACTGTGCTGTATTTATCTTATTCTTGACAGTTTCTGCAATTTTACGTTTAGATCCAACTTTCAGTAAATATGCAGAACTTTTCATCTTTGTATCTTGGGCCATGTGTGGTTTTACATGTGTATCAGATAAACAATCGCCATCACTGGACAATTCCACATCTTCAGCTGTTTCTTCTTCATCCTCCACCTCCTCACTTTCTGACATCATATTAATGAAAACAGCCTCTGCATCATAATCCAAATCATGATTTTCATCATCGTCATTGGTATCCTCATCAACATCACTATCAGCAGCATCTTCAGCGTCGCTGTCTACATCAACATCCTCTTCAACGTCGCTGTCTGCATCAACATCCTCATCAGCGTCGCTGTCTGCATCAACATCCTCGTCAGCGTCGCTGTCTGCATCAACATCCTCGTCAGCATCGCTGTCTGCATCAACATCCTCGTCAGCATCGCTGTCTGCATCAACATCCTCGTCAGCGTCGCTGTCTGCATCAACATCCTCGTCAGCGTCGCTGTCTGCATCAACATCCTCGTCAACGTCGCTGTCTGCATCAACATCCTCGTCAACGTCGCTGTCTGCATCAACATCCTCGTCAACGTCGCTGTCTGCATCAACATCCTCATCAGCGTCGCTGTCTGCATCAACATCCTCTTTCTCCTCTTCAGTGTCTGCATCATTGATATCATCTTTAGTTGAAGTTTTCTTTGCTTTCTCTTTTTGCAGTTTCTTCTCAAGGATTAGTTTTCCTAAAAATAAAAATTAAAAAAAAACAAACAAATTTTAAACATTGTCTTTGGACTATTGTCCTCATCAATGTTGATATTTATGCTGCATTTTAGCCCATTTGTCTCCACTGGATCTTTTTCAGGAGGATTTCTCATTTACAGCATTTCTCTAATTACATGTAATTATCTTTTTTTGCATATTTATGTATGCTGAGGTATTTTATATACTTAAATCCAATGAATTGACACTTTTTAAAGATTTAGTTTGGTATTACTGAACATGCATGGAAAGCCTGACATAAGCAACCATATGGATGAAGCATGATATTAACATTGTTATAAACAATTGGGTTTGAATTTAGTAGTTTATTGTTTATTAATCTTTTAGTGTTAATTTTTTTAATAAGCTTTTCCTATATTGAATTAATGGTTGAATGGTGATATTTGAACAACTTAGCATATGAGAGAACTCTATAAAACATTTCTTTCTCCAGCATTCATATCAATTATTGATGTAGTCCCATCGTCCCCTCTACATATAAGCAATATCTGATTTTTCTATATCATCAGTTGACACGTACGTCCTCATCAACGTTGATATTTAGATTATACTAGCAAGGATACCCGTCATTGACCAAGGCAAAAGTGTAATATAACTTCTGTCAATTACTCTTTTCCCTCTCCCCAACCCCTCTTTTTTTACCCAGCCTATTATTCTCTCTGGAAATACACACATAGCTTAAAAAAAAAAAAGAAAAAAAAAAAAGAAAGAAAAGAAAATCAAAGCTCTTTTCTTTACATAGCATTAAAAGATGCATGTACATTTTGACAATATCAAATATTATCAATGGTCATTTGACCACCCAATAATGATTTAAAAAAATAATTTTTTAGATAGCATATATCTGACATAGTGCTGATTAAAAAAAAGCCACCTTTGTGGGTGTTTGTTATTTATTTTTCAAGTTTTAGCTTGACATACAGATATTTGCCTTTTATATAATATATTTTTGCCAATGTAGTCCCTCCAAAGCCTTTTCGGATTTTTAATGAGATTTTTGTATGTTGTTCATTCTAACATACTTAAATCTGACAAACTGGTCCTTTTTAAAGTTTAAGCATGGCATAAGCAAACACATGGATGTAAACGAAAATATTTAGTTGTCAAAGGTCAACTAAAGATAAATTAGTCTGTAGAGCCCTGCTCCAAATAAAAACTTGATTAATTGACAAAAAGGAACAGGCTGAGTATGTATTACTAAGGCAGTAGTTTTTACGATATCAATGTAAACCTAATTTTTTTCTTAAACTAAATACATGTTTTATAAATTGAAAGAAATTACAATATGATGAGAATAATGGAAATAGTATTTTGATGAAAGAGTTAAAAAAAGGAATAAACCAAGTTATATGTTCAACATTTCGTCTTTATTGTGAGACTTCTTTCCTTCTAGAGGAAGTCTTGCAATAAAGATGAAACGTTGATGAACATAACTTCATTTGTTCCTTTTTTATCTATAAATTACAATATAAAAATATGACATGAACACTTTTTAAAAACTAATTGACCCTTTTTTCTTTAGAGACAAAGGATATTTACCATTAGTTCAAAGCAAATAATTTTTGCTTAAAAACATTTTTTGTCTGATAAAGAGAATAAGTAAATACATTCATCGTAGTTACTTACTCTCTCAAAATAGCTGAATTTTTTTTATCTGCAAAATTTGAAACATTTTTTCCCCTAATATGATCTATAAAGCAGTAAAAGCTATATAAAGATGGAAATTGACATACCCAGGTACTATATATATGAACAACGCTCAAAGAGTGGGCATAAGCAGGTTTTACCTCATAAAAATCACAAAAAAGAAAAAACTTTTAAAAAAATATTTGGTTCTTGTCCAAAATTCCCTCTATATTAAGAAACAAAAATAAAGAAAAATCTGTATGATGAAATGAAAATAGCATATTCCAATAAAGAAAATCATTTTTAAGCAATTAATGGGAATTTTTAGACTTTACAATAAAAATTTCCCAAATTTGTATTGTTATTTCCCTTGTTTCTTATTTACAGCATTTCTATGTAATTACATGTAATTATTTTTTTGCATATTTGATTATTGTCAAGATGACGAGAAACAGTCACTCTTCTATTACTCATAAAATTTGACTGTTTTAATTAAAAATAAAACTGCTCGATCAATTTACATGATTTTTGGAATATATTTTCATTCCGTTACAGATACATACATCAGTTTTTTTTTTGTTTTTTTTTAATATAAGCTAAATTCTGGACAAGAACCAAATATTTTAATCTAAAAGTGAAAATATTCTAGTTTTATTATTTTTGAGTTTTTGCATTTAAACAAAATGAATAACTTAAATATTTTTTTTCTTTCAAATTCTTCAGAAAATCATTTAGTGAATTTGTAAAAATCAATTTTAAAAAAATTGCATACTTACGTTTATATTCTGCGCGTGTGGGTACTTTATCGAGTAAGCTTTCCTTATTTTTTACAAGCCTTTTAACAGCTGCATTAATTTCTCTGGCTGTCACTTCCACATCATTGGTACTAATTTCATTTTCTTTAATCAATTTGATTGGTTTTTGTGGATGCACTTTGATGTAGCGAATTCTGAGTGTTAAAAAGAAAATAAAAATTAAATAAATGAGCAATATTAACAAAATATTAACAAAATAAAGATTAATGCTGAAGAGAGGGGGCACTAAAAATGCATTTTGTCTTAGAAGTTATAGTCGATAGAAAATTGAAGTTTATCAACAGAAGAATAGCCTCATAAACAAAAGTTTTTCTAAAAACATACCAAGCAATCTGCATGGTGCACAACCTAAAGTTGCCTCACTTGCATACATTTCTCATTTACATATACACTAGCAAGCTCAGTCAAAATTTCACTATCGTATGTTTAAGTTTTTTTTTAGAGGATAATTTGGATTATTCGGACTACTGTCCATCTCTTCTTGATATATATTGCTGTTAAGGCAACGGATGATGGGAGTTAAAGATAAGATATTGTCCTGTGAATATTGACTTTCAGTCTACAAATGACATAAACCCCTGACTAGTGCGAGTTACCAGCATATCTAGGAACTATAATTTATTAGGTTTCTTTTCCATCATGAACTGTTGTTGGCAACTGTCCGCCTCGGGAGACAATGGTGTAGCAGTGGAGCTATATAGCCTGGGCAGAATGATATGGGAGGATAGCTGTTATCCATGCAGCAGCACTCTTCAACCCTTCCCCCTCTGCGAAACTAGAGGATCAAAGGGAAAGACAAGAATTGATACAGCTTAGCTCTAACTGTGCCGCAAGAGTTGCCGGTGATGACAATATAAAGTCAAGCCGCCTTAGAGAGTCTGCATATGGATTTTTTGTTGGGGTTTACTCCTTTAGCCTTTCCCCTGATGGTGTAATCCCGCAATGCAGTAGAGATTTTGAATCAGAATTGTCTTCTACGTGAGCTACCATCCAAAGTTGACGAGCTCCACCTGCCCGAAGTGACTGGTTTTAAAGCACCAGTGAACTGCCCTAACCTCTTCTCCCAGTTAGTAGAAACAGTTTCGCCAGGTTTAGTAGCTAAGCCACATGAGAAGGCCATAAGGTGGACTGGGTTGTCAGAGGCTATTTGAGATGCACTCCATGAGGGCATTTTTTAGGGAGAGGGAGTTTGTCCTCACTACTACCCTTGGTTGTGACAACCTTTGAAACCAAACCACTGAACTGTATTGATTCACATGGTCCAGTAATGTTTGAACACCTTTCTAATGCGGTCGAAGTACGAATGTGTAATCTACATATCGCAATCACATTGTTGACTTTAGTGGTGTTGATGCTAATGCCATTTCCTCAAATTATTCCATGTATACATTGGCCAGTACTGAGGATAATGGTGATCTCATCGCCAGACATTTTTGCTGATATATATCAGATCTCATCACAAAATATATAATTTCTACATAGAAGGTCAACAATCAAGATGAGGACAGTAGTCCAAATAATCCAAATTTCATAGTTGTATTCTTCAGTAGTTTCAGAATATATCTGGTTTTAACCGTCTATCACTAAAACTCTTGTCAGAGTTTGTGACATTTCAATTCTACGGAAGTCTAGCACAAACAACAGTCTCCACAATATTATTGCACCACTTTTATTCAGAGACATAATTATTCAAGTACTTTGGTTCGAGGTTATCATTCCTATTTCATGTTTTACTATTTCTAGTTCGATCAGATTGTGCACAGATGTGAGCATTCTCATGATGGTATGGAAGTAGTGAGGCTAAACTGACTCATGACAAATTGGAACCAAATGTTTTGTTTGACATCACTAGAAGATTGCCATACAGGGACAACAAGCCCCGTGTATCCAGTTTTGTTCTTCAACAGAGCTCTCCTTTCCTAGGTGTACTGACTCCATCATGGCTACAGAACTTTATCTACCCAGTGTATGGTATCCTCCAGAATATGAGAGGGAGGCTAAATGTTACACCTTGCCAATAGATGACCTGGAACTATGCAAGGTAGGGGCATTCATCTCCCTAACCTATTATACATACCTGCTTACTTGAATACATAGAGCACCTAATATTCTCAAATGGTCACCCATCTGGTACTGGCTAGGTTCAATGTTGCTTAACTTCCATGATCTAATGAGAATTGATATGTCAGTGTGATTATGTCAAGCTTCCTAGGCTGAAAACCAGAATTTTACTTGAGTTATTAGTATTATTTAGGATTATATACATACACATATTTTTTAATAAGAGAAATAAATGGAGTGCCCAATTATTTGTGCAAGAACACATGTTAACTGGAAACTCAGCATGCAGAGCTAAAGATACCAAATGCTTCCAGGTTGAGTTTCCAGTATTTCTGTAAAATCAAAGGTATTGATGGAAGATCTAATAATATTTATAGTGTCAACTGAAATAAATAAATATATATTTAAACAGGGTTTGTACAGATTTTCAATGTCCATTTTCAAGGCTTTTCAAAGTTTTTTTAAAGCCTTCTCCAGACAAAATTCAAGTTTCCGAAATAAAATTTAGGATTTGTTTTACAATCCACAGCAATTCGAAAAGTGGTAAAAAATCAAATATAAAAACAAATAATTGTTACCATAGCCAATAACAGTTACTTTGCAACCTACCTTCATTTTTTTTATTGTTTTTTTTTAGTAGTTTTAAATGCTTTTTATTTCATCTCAAATTGTAAGTATTTATGGCTTTTAATTTCCAACCAAGATGGCTGCTGTCTTGTCCATTTATCTTTTGGCATGGCCAGCCTAATTTTAAATTATCACAATTTCTTTTTTTGAGAAGAGGGGGGGGGGACATTGGAGAGTCCTGTCTGTGCAAGGAAAGCATTTTTTAGAGGGAGCGGTAATTTTATTCATGGCAGTCACCACTACTCCTCCCCTCTTCAATTATAAAATTAAATTATAAATAGGAACAAAAATAGACGGAGATTTCAATATTTATCACGAAACCACCCAAGGTGGTTTTGTGATAAAGGGATGTAACTCTTGTATCCACAATACTATGTAATTTCAGAACAATGTACTTTGATTTTAGTTTCAATATTTAAAAAAATATTTACATGGTATTTTTATTAATAAATAGTTTAATAGTATTTATTCTGATTTTATGTTTAATATTTCGACACAAATTTTTACTGGGCATAAATAGTACAATTTTCAAGGCCTTTTCAAAATATTTTCAAAACATTTTCCATATTTTCAAGGATTTTTTAAGGAAATAATAAAATTAAGGCCACTTCAAGGCAAAATTCAAAGACTTTTCAAGTCTGTACGATCCCTGTTACAAACATAGTTATCAACATTTATTACGATTTTAAATTGTTAATTATTTAATATTTTCCATTTTTTTAAAGGAAAAAAAAAAAAAAAAAAAAAAAAAAAATGAAAAATATTAATAAAACAAATATTCATTCCCATGTTGCAAATTCCAAGATTAAATATAAAGAACTCAGTTTTAACAACCAGTGACAGTAAATGCCTTAATTTTTTTTTAACAAATCTCTAAAATAAATGAGTTTAAAATACCTTTTGACTAATTTGTAGATTTGGCTTCGATTTTTAGATGGACATTTTGGTGTGGAACCTTTTTCTATCAATCGCTCAAGAAGAAGCTCTGTGTTAAACTAAAAAATAAAGAAATACAGCAAATAAAAACAACTTCAGGCTGTTAATACATTCAAGGCAATATTTATAACAGGTCTGGCAATCATACAACATTGGTGCATTACTGGAGGGCAGGCATGATTATGACATTACTGAAGTATTTTCTTCATTATCTATGAAACAACTAACAAGATTATCAAAAAGTATTTACATAATATGCTAAGACAGTTTATGTTCATACATATGCTACTGTTCACACCCACAAAAAAAAAAAAAAAGCGAGATTGTCTAATTGACAGAGATAAAATGCAAGAAAATAACCAAGAAATAGCCAACATCGCTGTTTGTCAAAAAATTAAAATTACAGCCATTTCAAAATGAATTGTTCTAAAATCTAATAACCCATCATAAATAAAAATTATGCCTGTCGCTCGATTTAAACAGTTTCACAAATTCTTTGCATTCTTTTTATTTCAATATATTGAATTGTTATGATTCTAAGTAAATTATCTTAACATTAATAACATTTTTACAATATATAGACAAATTAAAAATGAACACACTTGTTTTATTTATTTAAAAATATATTAAATGGCAAAAATATTTACATTAAAGAAAGTGTGGAATTTCTGCTGTGTTCTTCTAAATTATTTTAATTTTATTATTTTTATTATTATTATTCATGTTATTTCATTTATTTATTAATTTCATTTATTTATTTATTCATTTTATTTTAATATAATTATTATTTATTAAATATTTTTTAGTTTCAACATAAACTTTGATTTTCTTATTTAAAAATAAAGCTACTTGATCACTTTACATTATTTTTTAGGTACAATATTTTCTTTGTTACAGGTATGTACATCAAACAAATTTTTCTTTATTTTCATTTTTTTTAACATGGGGGAAATTCTGGAAAAGCATATTTTTTTGTTTTAAAGCAATACTATCTCTAATGCAGTTTCGTTCTGTGAAAATCTTATAATAAAACAGAATTTTTTCTTTTTCTAGTAACAAAAAAAAAAGTTTCAGAGTCAGAAAAGTTAATACTTTCACAAGGATTCTAGTTTCTATATAGTTTCCTCATTTGAGATAAAAGTATAAACCTAAAGAAATTCATTTGTTTTTAAAATGAATCTCTGATCTTCTGCAATGTTAAAAACAAAACAAATAAGTATAAAAAAATCATTAATTTTATTTTATAAGCAATTCTTTAGTCTACTTCACTTCCATACTTTTCAAAAATGAAAATTCTTCAAAATAAATGATTTGTAACTTTAATTTTCACTTAATGTCCCATCAGAGTCAGAAAAGTTAAACTCTCAGATTTTAATCAAGGTTTACAAGATTTCCTCATTTGGGACATGGCAATCATTTTTCAAACATAATGCATCTGAAAACTCAATATAGAATTTGTAATCTAAAAATCATTATTTAAAATAATTACACTTACAAATTAGATTCTTGATGTGTTCCAACAACTTGTTTCAGTAAATAAATTACTATTGTTTATTGAGGATGAGCAATCAAGTTGCTTGTTCTCTTGAAAATTGGCAACAGTAGAACCTTACATTTTCTACAGTCTATATAATTGAGAATTCTGTGTGAATTTTTCTAAAATCCATTTTTATATTTTGTTCAGAATAATCACCATCTAAAAATGTACTAAAAATTGTTTCCCCAATATTTTAACATATCTGTATAAATAAAACAGTAGATGTATGGGTATGTATCTGTGTGTAAATATTTAACCGATAAACTCTTAAACTATTGGTCACATAACACTTAAATTAACAAGAAATACTAATCATACACCCAGAATGGTTTATAAGGAGTAAAATCTTTGTTTGGATGGATGAATAACGCACACAGACATTTATCGGCAAGTTGAAATGCAAAATGTCCATTTCAACTTGCTGAGATATTTGTATTAGTTTGCACACAGGTAAAAGTGGTTTAATTTTTATAACTTTCTTTTGTTTGTTGGGTTAGCTCAAACAGTAGGGAATATAGCTAGACCACTAAATGTGTTGGTTTTGATTCTACCTGATGGCACACAAGTCTTTTTTTACTTTTGAAATCGGTACTATATATTAGGTACAAAATAATATTCAATAAAAAATTTGGTTCTGTAATAATAAATACGAAATCTACATGAATATATATTTAAGCATATTTTACAAGGTCGGGCGCCCACCCTTGCTAGTAATATAAGAAAAAAGAATTTGAAAATATAAGAATTATCAAATAAATTCTATCTTGAAGAGGATGCTCAATATTCTAAATAGAGCATTTAACAAAGAAAATTGAGTGATGGCAGATAAAAAAAAATTTGCATGATTGCATCATTAAATGTTCAGAGACATGCAACACAATAGAGGTTATTCCGTATCTATGGAGTTTCAAAATTTTTACTTTTCTCATCAGAAGTAAATAGTCCAGGAGTCAATGGGGTGGGGGTGGGGGGATAAAAATTTTAGAACAGTATAAAAATTGAAGACATTAAAATTGTGACTGTGGAATCTGATTTGCAGGAGTGGGAAAAACGGTTGAATGCATAATGAACAGATACAATCAAATGGTAAACCTAGTCTTTAATTTATTATACACAAGGGTCATTCCAAAAGTAATGCCTCCTATTTTTTATTCTACCTGAATGGATCAAAGGTGATTGTAAATTGCATTGTTATGATGACTTAACTTATGTATTCATGACCTTAAAGTTTAATCTCTCTATTTCAGATATAGATGGTGTAAGACTAAAAAAAAGGCAACCCCTGTCATGGACATGCATAAGAAACAGATATGTCATTGAATTTCTGGCAAAAGTGCATTGAGAATGGTGGTGACTATGTAGAAAAATAAATTCTGGAGCACAAAGATCATTCATTTTAATGGTACTACCTCTGTCTTTGTAACTCAACTTTTTAAGTTCAGAAAAAAAAAAAAAAAAATTACTTTTGGAATGACCCTTATATAATATATATATATATATATATATATATATATATAGATATGTACATTTAAAATGTAAAAGGATTCAATTCGATCACCTTCACATGTGGCATTTTGAAATCTTAATGTTACTGATATTCATGGTTATGTAGTTACAAGTTATGAAAATATATTTATGGCAATTAAGTTAGAGGCTTCTGCATTACATCCCAATAGGGAATCATCAGGTTATATATTAGGTTGACAGAAGGTTCTTGAGGAATTTAAAATTTTGATTTCAAATGACTTATTTCCAAACAAGTTTTCATTATAATACTCTTACTTTATATATCGTTTAAAAGAACGATTTTGCTCTATCTAATCATTTAAATTACAATCGTTTTAAAACAATTGTCTTCTTTTCAGAATGTTGAGTAAAAAATAGAAAAAAAAGCAAAAATACATAATTTTCTCATTTCAATTCAAGCTAGGCCAAAGAGCTGCTGAAACAGCTTGTGATATCAATGAAGCATTTGGCCCAGGAACCACTACTGAATGCACAGTACAATGGTGATTTAAGAAATTTTGTGCCAGCAACGAGAGTCTTGAAGATTATGAGTGAAGTGGTCGGCCATCAGATGTTGACAACGATCAATTAAGAGTCTTAGACGAAGCCAATCCATGCACAAACGTTCAAGAACTTGCTTCTGAATCAGACATAATGTATATGATGATTTCCAACCAACTGAGAGAGATTGGAAAGACAAAAAACTTAACAAATGGGTGCCTCACAAATTGAATGACAACCAAAAGAAATGTCATTTTGAAGTGTCATTTTCCCTTCTTTTATGCAACAAAAACGACCCGTTTCTCAACAGAGTTGTGACTTGCAATGAAAAGTGGATTCTTTACAACAAGGGGCAATGCTCAGCTCAGTGGTTAAACGCCGATGAAGCTCCACAACACTTCCCAAAGCCAGAGTTGCACCAAGTTGCTGACTGTTTAGTGGTTTGCAACCTGTCTCATCCATTACAGTTGATTAAATGTAGGCAAAACTATTATGTATGACAACAAATGGATGAAATGCATCAATAACTTTGACAACAACACCCAGCATTGGTCAACAGAAAAGGCCCAATTCTCCTCCATGACAATGCCTGGCCGCACATTGCTAAACCAACCCTGCAGAAGTTTAACGAATTGGGCTACGAAACTGCCTCATCTGTCAAACTCTCTAGACCTCCCACCTACTGACTACCATTTTTTCATGCATCTCAACAGCTTTCTGAGTGAGACAGGCTTAAAAAAACCTAAGTGATATCAAAAACGCCTTCAGCGACTTCATCGCCACCAGAACACAAAATTTTTACATTACTGGCATGAATACACTTGTTTTGCATTGGCAAAAGTGTGCTAATTCTGATGGTGCTTATTTTGATCAAAAGATTTTTGTTTAGTCAAGATAGGTTCATCAGAATTTAAAAGGTAAAAACCAAAAGAACTTTCTTGTCAACCTGATACACACACACACATCTTTATAATAAACTAAAACGATTTCTCACCTATTTCATTTACCATTATAGTTTTCAAACCAAACCTGCATATGTAAAGCCAATTCAGCATCTATTTCAGGTAATTAGTGTTTTTAAAAGAGGTGTGTTCATTTTGTTCACTTTTTCCGCCCCAGACAGACAGTTTCTCCTAAAAGTCAACTATGTAGGAAGTCAGAAAATTCTTTCAAATAAATTATCACGTGTTTAAATTTAATTTGGAGATTATATCCCATCAGAGTCAGAAAAGTTAAACTCTCAGAATGTAATCAAGGTTCATGAGATTTCCTCATTTGGGACATAAATCACTTCTTACTCTGCTTGAATTTTTTTTTTTTTAGTATAATACTTATCTGTAAACAGCTTAAATATGGACAAAGATAATCAAAGATGTATTGAATATTTCAATTTTACAACAAGAATCTTGTATAGAAAAAAAAAATTGGGAGTTGTAACCTTTATACATTAAAATTAAGAATAAGAGTTATTCATTCTTTCTGATTTTTTTTTTCTTCTTAAGCAATTTTAAAATGGTGTATGTTAACGGTTGTCTGGGCAGGACTAATTTCCATAAAAAGAAAATTCTTCAAAATAAATGATTATTTGTAAGTTTAATTTTTAGATGATGTCCCATCAGAGTCAGAAAAGTTAAACTCTCAGAATTTGATCAAGATTTACAAGATTTCCTCATTTGAGACACGACAATCATTTTCACCCTCTTCTTTTAAGGTCTTTTCAAATTTCCGAATACATATTTGTACATTAAAAAAATCCATTCATAGAAAAAAAGTATTTCGGGCATAAAAATATGTGAATACTAGCTGTACCTACTGTCCAGGATGCAATGAAGTAAATTTTCTTTTTATTTGTTTGCACATTTTTAAATCTACACAGAAAAAAAAAATTTTAGTTGTAAGGTAGACAACGGTTATATTTTTCAGTCAAAAATAGGAGTTATCTACCCTTGCTATTTTTTTTTTTTATTTTTTTTTTTTTTAAGTAATTTAAAAATGTTTTCATATTAACAGTAATCTGGTTTAGATTAATTCATTTCCCTAAAAAAAACTATTCAAAATAAAGGATTACATTAAAATTTAATTTTCAGTTTATGTCCCATCAGAGTCAGAAAAGTTAAACTTTCAGAATTTAATCAAGGTTTAGAAGATTTCCTCATTCAGGACATAACCACTCTTTACTTCCTCTCTTCTGAAGCATTTCTTATAAAATTTCGTTAATAGCTTCAATATGAATAAAAAAAAATATATTGAAGACAGATTTATTTTTTGCACTGTCAACATTCATACTTTTTTTTCTTACAGCGTATAAATCCTTTGATTTATAAGTTCGACATAATGAATAGAATACACTTTAGATAAAATGAATAATTAAACTCGTAATTAATTCATGGGAATATTTCAGATTTTTTTTTTTTTTTTTTTATCTCTATATATAATATTTTGATTGCAGTAATTCTCCTCTGGACCAAATTACCCCAAGTTTGCAATAACAGATGCCACATACAAATTGATTATGTCTAAACTATTATCCACCATCTTGCGTAACCTTAGAATGCCATTTTATACATTTATTCATTATAATAAAATCGTACATTATATCCTAGGAAAACATCATGATCACCAATAGTAGTTCCTATTTTTTCCTCTAAATCTAAAGTCCTCTCACGCCCCAGTCAAGACTGGGAAGATATATACACATAGCTATACTGCCCTGGAATCCTTAACTGGATCATACACTCATAGGCATACAATTACCTTTCCACTTCCTGATTCAAAAAAATAATTTCTCTTTACTAACATGCAAGTTATTCTCATTGGTTGATAACAATCTATTATTCCAGAATAAACACCTTCTTACAAAAAAACGAACATGTTAGACCTTTACAAATATGGCTGCTCTCTTTACATGAAACAATAGTTTTATGAATATCAAACCAAATACGAAATTATTAAATGCTCATAATCATAAAGTTACATACTTATACCCTCACAATTACATGCAATCGTCCCATCTATAAAAAAAAAAAAAAAAAAAAATCTGTGAAACAAAATACATACAATTTATGGATATCATTGTTTTTTTTTCTTTCTTTGCTTATGATTATACTGAAGAAACCAACAACGGTGCTATTTCTTTTTTTTTGCTTTGTTTTATAACGGGCAGTTTCCTTCATACATTTTTCTTTATTAGCATTTTTTTCGATACCTATGCACACATCAACATCGCACATATACCGCTAAAAAAAACAAAAAAAAAACACATAACATTTTTATTTACGGTTACCACTGTACACTTTGTTTCCTACATTGCCGCTTAGAATTCAGTTGATGATCCAATATCGTATGCATGTGTTGTTATAGACAAATTAGAGACACACTTTTCTTTAGCATAGAGACTTTTTCCCCTTTTGCTGCCTTGGGATCCTGACAGCGATTATAAAGGTTAAATATGAAGCAAATATTCTGACCCCCTACTCCCCTATTCCTCATTCACAAGATAGGGGTGTCTATTCCAAGAGCCATTCTTAATATGGGAATGATGCGGGTGAGAGAGGAGGTTGGGGGGTGTCCGTTCAGAAAGCCTTTCTTAACATGAGGAGGTGGAGGTTTGAGCAACAATAACAACAACAACTGGACTTCATTGCTTTTAAGAGGGGGAGGCTGTTTGATTACAGACCAATTTAAAAAAATTTTTTTTTCAAGATAAATCTTTACCTTGGACACTTTACTTTAAAATGATGACTTTTCTAGGTTTTCCACTATGCTGATTACAAAACATCTCATTTATATTTGGCGGATATAAGTACTTTTGAACAAATCTAATTATATCCGACCGAAACTGCAACCCCCAAATTTCTTTGTTCATAGTATTTGCGCGTGGGGATCCTGACAGCACTTATCAACGTTTAATTTGTGGCAAATATTTGGACAGTCACCCCCACTACCAAAATGGGGTGTCTATTCTGAAAGCCGTTCTTAACATAGAGTGTTGCCGGTGACCATTCCGAAAGCCGTTCTTAACATGTGTAGGTTGGGGGTGTCTATTCCGAAAGCAGTTCTTAACATGAGGTTTGGGTGTTGGACAACAACAACAACAACAACTGTACTTTAATTTTTCTTCAAGAGGAGATGGGGCATGCTCCCACCGGGTAACGCTGGTTAACGGGTCCTACTAGTTTTAAAGAGTAACAATTATCCTAAATTAAGCAAATGGTATTAAAGATTTTGTTGTTTTCAAGAAAGAAAAAAATTATTAAAAATAAATGATTTGTAAATTTAACTCCCAGATTATGTCCCATCAGAGTCAGAAAAGTTAAACTCTCAGAATTTAATCAAGGTTTACAAGATTTCCTCATTTGAGACATTAACACCTGATCAATTTAAAAATCAAATTTTTTTGTCTAACACTTATGTTTATAAATAGATAGTTTAAATATGAACCAAAATAATCTAAGAGGTATCAAATGTTTTATGGCTACACTACAAAACCCCCTTTTGTATATAATGAATAAAGTATATTCCTGAAAAATTGCCTTTATAATTATGTCCTAACTTGGCTTCTAAAATAGTCCTTATTCAAAACATGAACATTAAATATATTCTGGTGAAATTCAATAAAATCTATATATTTGACCATTTCATCTTTCTATTGAGAAGTTTAATGGAACTCATTCCTAACAAGACATGATGCCACTTGATGTAAGGAGCTGTTATGAGGATGTCAAAAGTAAGCACAAGGTCAATTGTCTACTCTATATATATGTGTAAGTAAACAATTTCATGTTAAATTCCAATGACCAAGTCTTTATTCATTTTTTTCTTTTTGCCGAATTTCAAAATAATTAAATTCAACTTGACAATTGTTTTGTGCACTAATACACAATTAGGAATAAACATATTTACCAGGATGTTTTCATTCAGCTCATTAGAAGACCAACAGATTTAATTTTTAGATAATATCCCATCAGAGTCAGAAAAGTTATACTCTCAAAATTTAATCAAGATTCAGATTATTTCCTCATTTGGGATATGATGAATATTTTTTTCTTTTTTTAAAATCTTTATACAAACAAACATTTGTATCTAGCTATAATATAAAACAAAGAAAATTCATATATATGTGTGTGTGTGTGTGTGTTGCACTCCTAACAAGGCATATTACCATTTAGACGTAAAGAGTTACTAATCGGGATCATGTCTGCAGGGGACTATGTGAGGGTTTGAGTAGGGAGATATCATCACATTTCATTCAAACTTCTGCATGTTAGTACAGTCAGGGAAGTAAGAAACAAAGAGGGATTCCAAAGTCTAGCAGTCTGAGGGAAGAAACTATTAAAGTAGAAGGCTTTTCGGCATCTAAGGATCTCCACAATGAAGGGGCGGGATTTTGCTGCTTGTTGGATTAAGTCAGGAGCATGTATGTTGAGGCAGAGGCACAAGTCCTATGAGTTCATCAAAGCACATTCTATTAAAGTACTTTTCTATTGGTTTATTAAAAATAGCAATCTTCAAGCATTAAACTATGAATATCTAAGCATATGTTAATATATCCACTCAAAAATGAAATGTTAGAATAGAAAAAAAAGTTAGGCGTTTATTAATATTAAGCTACATACGAAATACGAGATAAAATAAGATGAAAACTTATGGACGTACTTATCAGTTGAAAATATTAAGTGTTTTGTCACATTTTTTACACTACCTTGTCAGTAAAAATGTTATATCTGTTAAAACAAGATTAGGCAATGAAATTTACCAGATAAGTGCATTTTTTGCTAGGAATTAGAATATGCTACAGAAAATCTCCAGAAATTAATGGTTTCCAAATAATCTGCAGTAAATGCACATAAATATGCTGCAATTCCTTAAAAATGCCATGTATCCATTAAAAGAAAAGAAGTTAAAGAACTCAAAAGTTGAATTGTAATGCATTTTATGTACAAATAGCTGAAATCGAAATCTAGGACTGTTTAAAAATTAATATATTACAATATTTCTTTGGTATTATTGGGAATGAATACTTTCTGTTTAATCCCCACCTCTCCAAAATGTGATTTTATTTTTGTAGGCAATTACGTGAGAACACCTTGAAAAACTTTAATGAAAAATAAACAAATATTATTTTAGAATTTAATGTAAAATGATTCCCCATTTTGAACCATCCTAGTGTTTTAGGGCAGTTAACCATTTTTTTTTTTTTTTTTTCTCTATAAGAGATAAATCCTGTGCGCCCTTTTTTCCTTTTTTCTAAAAATGATTATGTGTGGTTTTAAGAGGGTCTTTGTGCAATTATGAGAGGGTGAGAAGGTTGCTACTCTGACTTTGGGTTAATGATAGAGCTAAAGGAAATGATGCGTGAACATTCTGAAGACTTGATAGGAACAAGATAGAAACAATTTTAGAATTTAGACTGGGGGGTTGATTTTACATAAATTTCATGTAACATAATTCACCATTTCGAGACCATTCCAGCATTTTAGGATAGTTGACCAATTTTTTTTTTTTTATGAGAGATAAATCATGTACTTTTCTTTAAGGAAGGATCTATTTTTTTTTTTTTTTTTTTTTTTTTAGACACTTGTATGTAGCTTACCGAGGAATTTTGTTTGCCAAAAATAGTTGCATTGCCTGTATGGAGGTCAACAAATCCTTAAGAATATGAAGATCAAGAAAAGGGTTATGGCCAGAAGAAGAGACCCTTCAGATAAATTGCCATTGCTGCTGTATGTTTTACAGTTTAGCTTGTCAACAACTACTTTTATAGACCTATCAGAGGGAAAGGATTTGATGATGGAGAGAACATTTCCAGATATTCCATAGCTAATACGCTTTGAGAAAATCTTTGTGGCAAACCCTATCAAATGCCTTTGATATCTCAAGACTTATAATCCTGAAACAAATGCCATCAATAGTTTCACTGGTTAAAAATCTAGAATTATTTGATCAAATTAGCAATTTAATTGATAGCTTAAAACCTAAACAAAAAATTTTTTTTTTTGATTTGTCAGTTTGTCTCGATTAATACAGCACATTGCTCAAAACAAAAAACAGTATTTTATTGGCTTGCTTTTAGTGAACAAGGAGGGAACTTCATTGCTTTGTTAAAAAAAAAAAAAAAAGTATGTTCTTGTCCAGAATTTACCCATATTAAACAAGATAAAGAAGAAATCTGTATGATGTACATACCTGTAACAAAATGAAAATATCAAAAACCACATCAATTTAATTGAGTAACTTTATTTTTTATAAAGAAAATTATTTTCAAAATGGTGGATGAGACCAGTCACTCCTCAGACACTTATAAACTTTCATTTTCTTATTTAAAAATAAAACTATTTGATCAATTTACGTGATTTTAGAATGTGATATTTTTGTTTTGCCACAGATTTCGTATTATTTGAATTCATCGGACTACTGTTCTCATCTTGAGCGTGATTTTCACATTTCATTTTCAATGTTTCCAATAGAGGAGGCAGCCTTGATTAAACCCAAAGCACAAGGAGATGAACTAAGGTGGAAAGTGCGACAAGCACTTGAGAATTCAAAGCCTCCATAACCGAACTTCTCACAGGAAAAAGTATTGGCTATCAAGTCCCTGTGCAATGACAGTGATATCATAATACTACCAGATGACAAAGGCAAATGTTACAGTGGTCATGGATAGAGCAGAATATTCCAAGAAATTGGCAAATTTAATAGAATCTGGTGGCTACTGTAAAGTGAAAAAGAATCCAACTTTGAAAACAGAAAGGAAGCTGACAGATCCTCAGTAAGAACAAAGACCTTATACCACATGCAAAACCACACCTATATGGCCTCCCTAAGATTCACAAGGATGGTATTCTATTTAGACCCATTATCAGTGCTCAAGGTTCAGCATGCCGTCCACTGAGCTGATTCCTAGTAGATATAATCACCCCAATCATCAGCAAATCTCCATCATACGTCAAAAACTCAGCTCACTTCATGAAAATGATAAACAATGCTCCCATTCATTCCAACCAGATGGTGAGTCTAGATGTAGTGTCTATTCACGAAAGTATCCACTGATGAGACTGACAGTGGTACGGGATAAGCTGACATCGGATGCCTCACTGAAAGAACGCACTTGCTTCCCAAGTGACAATATAATGGAGATGTTGACCTTTTGTGTAGAAACTATATACTTCGTGATGGGATCAGATATATATTGACAGGAAGAGGGTCTGGTGATGGGATCACCATTGTCCCTATATATGGAATACATTGAGGAAATGGCATTAGGATCAACAGCACTAAAGCCAATAATGTGGTTGTGATATGTAGATGACACATTCATACTCTGGCCCCATCACGAAGATGTTCAAACATTACTAGATCATGTGAACTCGATCAGTTCAACTATACAGTTCATGATGGAAAAACATAATAAATTATTGTTCCTATATGTGCTGATAACCCGCACTGGTTAGGGGTTTATGTCATTTGTATACAGAAAGCCAACTTTCATTGGACAGTACCTAAACTTCAACTCCTACTAATAACCCTGTTTAAATATAACTTTTTTTTAAATCGGGGGAAAAAACCAGCGAACATAATGCAAAATAAAGTATAAGCGAACGATGTTATGACTTCTTTAAAAAATTGGAAAAACAAAAACAAAAAAAAATATCGAATGTGATGGAAAAATATAAAATCGAATGAAAAAGGACAAATAACAGTTTCTGTATTAAAACTTAAATCGGAAATAAAAAAAAATATATACATATCTGATATCCTGGCTCAAATGTGAAATCTTAAGATAATGACTCTGCTACTATAATAACTGGTCTATGACCGCATGAGCGAAATTAGTTTTATTTTTAATATTTAAACTAATTCAAAAAAGAACCTTTTTTGCGCATGCGTGTTTATCGGTCTAGACAAGGTATCATGCAGGAACGATTTTTGCTACTCCTCCCTGTAGAAAAGTGCCAAGTTGAGGGTAAAAGAATTAATGTTTTTAGCCAATTTTTTTATATTTGTTGTCCGAAGGGTCGAATTCCAAAATGATACTGATCTCATGAAAATCTGTCGCCTCTGTCGAAAGTTTTTGCAAGACATACATACATTTAAACAAACAGGTGAAATATAGATTAGAGAAGGTATCAACCTTGTTCTGGGAGGAGACCTAGAAACAAAGTAATTATTAATGACTATATATATATATATATATATATATATATATATAGATAGTGGCCTGAATAATCTTGCACCCCCCCCCATTTCTTTTTCAGCAGTTTATTATCTAATGGAAAAATGAAATAGTTAATACTTAAAAGGTGTGCTCAGTTTCTAATGTAACTTTTTAGTAAAGTGATCATCCATTTTAGAAAAACTATGTTTTTGGCCAAATTTTGCAAATTTAGCCTTTTTTTTAAACTTTGCTTTTTAAAATAATCTTAAAAAAATTAAAATTAAAAGGGAGGCTAAACTGCATAAAATACACTAAATTTGCAAAATTATGCCTGAAAATGTTGATTTGTTCTGAAATGGATGACCAATTTACTGGAACATTGCCTTAGAAACTGAGTACTCCTACAAATATTTAAATATTGACTG
Organism: Euprymna scolopes; assembly: GCF_053919585.1. NCBI lineage: Eukaryota > Metazoa > Mollusca > Cephalopoda > Sepiida > Sepiolidae > Euprymna > Euprymna scolopes. The sequence continues at coordinate 84,503,676 of NC_136487.1, read as the reverse complement.
TTTTAATTTTTTTTTTTTTTTTTTTGATAATCTGGTAGACTAGTGTCCATTCAATAATAATCCATTGAAAAAATTGAGATAAAGACGAAAATAAGAAAAATAGAGAGGAGGGCAATATTCTTCATTTTCACCATATAATTTATTTGAATGATTCAGTAATAAAAAATGCATGATAATCATTCACCATTAAAGGGAAGAGTTATGACAAAAAGATAAAATTTGATGACGATTTTGATAAGAATCAATCAGTAAAACAGCTAGAATTCCCATAATTAGCAAAAATGTTTTCACTTGTCTCAAAATAAAGGAAATATAATGACTATGTAAATGCCAAACCTTGTTTCAGTTTAAGCATATCATTTTTACATAAGCTCAAATTTGAAAATAACAGGTTATTCCTTAAATTATAAGAGGAAAAAAATAACCATTTAAACCAGGTTAAAACATTTGAAGAAATTTGTTGATTGAGTAACCATCAAAAACTGATCGCCGAATGTGATGACACACACACATCTTTTTGTCATATATATTAGACATTATATGATAATATTCCAAAAGAAAATTCTTCAAACTAAATGATCACATTTAATTTTCAGTTAATGTCCCATCAGAGTCAGAAAAGTTAAACTCTCAGAATTAAATCAAGGTTTAGAAGATTTCCTCATTTGGGACACAAACATTTTCACCGCTTTTTTTGAAGGTCTTTTCAAATTTCCGAATACATACATAAAAAGACCCGTTAACAGTAAAAAAATATTTAATGCATAAAAATATGTGAATACTAGCTGTACCTACTTGATGTTGCCTGAGATGAAATGAATTTTTTTTTTTTATTTGTTTGCACATTTTTAAATTTACATCGAAAAAAAACAAATTTTTTTAATTGTAAGGTAGACAACGGTTATATTTTTTAGCTAAAAATAGGAGTTATCTACCCTTGCTGATTTTTTTTTTTTTTTTTTTTAAATATTAACAGTCGTCTGGGCTAAACAAATTAATTTCCCCTAAAATAGAAAATTCTTTAAAATAAATCATTATTTGTAAATTTAATCATCAGAGTCAGAAAAGTTAAACTCCAAATTTAATAAAGCTTTATAAGATTTCCTCGTTTGATACATAATCGCTTTTCATATCACTTGAATTAATTGTATTTTTTTACTTATAAAACATAAGTAGATAGCTAAACAAAAATAACCAGAGATGTTGAATATTTCAAATTTACATAAAGAAAATCTATTTTGTTCATAACAAATAGAGTAAATTTGAAAAGGATTGCCTTTGGTTTACTTTATAATTATATTCTTACTTTGCCTCTATTCATTCGTTATTCAAAAATTGAACATTAAATTTGACTAATGTATTCTAATGAAATTGAATAAAACCTATAGATTTGTCCATCTCATCTCTTTATTGGACAATTTGGTAAACTATATATATATATATATAACATACATACGGAAATCGGTCTAGACAAGGCATCAAGCAACTTCATGTAAGGAGCTTAAAAAAAATCACAAGGTCAAAAGAGATTTCCTTATTTGGGACATGACAATCATTTTCAGTTTTTTTTATTTGGACTCCTTTGTAAAATATTACTTATATACATTATTAAACAAACAAAAAAAAAAAAAATAGCAGTAGATCAGTCAGCAAAAGTCTTTCAAGCATAAAATATGTAAATATATATATATAAATCTGCATACTGATTATTGCCTGAGATTGAACCATGAAAATAGATGTAAAACAACACATTAAAATATATTGTTTTGATAATTACTCAAAATATTAACATTAAGTTAAATAAGAACAAAATATTTTGATAAAATAATGGAAAGGAAATAGACATTTGTAGGGAAATAATTCTCTTTAGTTTTTCACAGGCAACATTAAAAAACATGTGAAAAACAAAACATTTTCTTTAACACCTCTGTATGAATTACAAAAAGTTCAAATTCTTTTAAATATGTCAAAATTGCCAATACTCATATTATATCATAATATTCATCCAAACAAGTAATTTATAATCACAAAATCAATTTTTTATGGAAATTGCTCCAGACAAAGCATGAAATCATTTTATATAAGGAACTAAAATAAATAAATATCACTTTATGATCAAAAACTAGCCAATAATAAGTGTTAAGATGGATAAATTCGGATCCAGAAAACAGCAATTCTTTCTCCTTTGTCAGAGACATCACTTATGGAATGTGAGAACTAAAGGACAAGATAAAGGAAGCAAGAGTTGTGAGACTGCCGAAAGTAAAGCCCAGATCCACTTTCAAGATAAATATTTAAAAAGGAAAGATTTTTTTTCATTTCCATATTTTTCTGTTTAAAACAAGTGATACAATTTAATCATTCTGCATTAGAAAATGAAAAAAAAAAACATGAAAAAAAATATATATATAAAAAGACATGAAAAAAAAACCAAACAAACAAAAAAAAACATTCCAAATAATAATAATGTCTCAATCACCATAAATCAAATTTTATATAATTTCCTTATTTGAGACAAAAGTATTAATTTAAACTAAAAACAATAAAACAAAAACTAACCCTTTGTATTAGGAAGAATGTATTAAAAAATTATCTAAAGATTTTAAACAGGTAAAAGTTTAGAATCTACAATTTCATTAGAATTTTTTAAAAATTGCAGTAAATGAATTTTGTAATTTTCTCTTCTTACTGAAAAGTAATTCCATAAACTACATAGGAATCCAAGTATTCAGAAAAATCATGCCCATCCTCTGAATTACACATTTTTAATCAATATTTTATTTAACTGAAATAATTACTTTTAGTGTTATATATTAGTAAATTTATATAATGAAAGATTGATGTGATCAACAATTGCTTTCAGTGTCAGACAAATGTCTAAGGCACTTGATGTCAGTATTGTGATGGTGGCCAACCATTTGAGGCAAATTGGCAAATGTACTTCAGATGAACTCAATATTTCTGAAATCAATCATATTCTGAGCAACTTAAAACTGGTTGTGTTCAGTTTATATAACATTCCACTGATTTTTATTCTTTTGTATTTTAAAAAATGAATTTTCTCCATTTTGATATGAATTTTAAACAAGTTTGAAACTGAATCCTTGAACATTGAAATCTAATTGTTAACTGCATGTGAAAAAAAAAAAAAAAAAAAGAAGTCCAATGTGAACAAGTTCTAATTGAACCGTCTCCCTAAGTAATCCAAGTTACAAAATTCCCACTGTTTACTATGCTAAAATCACAATGACTAATGTATACCTATTAAACCTTATCCTCGAGTGGCCTCTGGGCCTTGATAAGCGGTGACACCCATGTAATCACCTCATAAACATATTTGTATATAAGTCATAAACTGGATGTAGTGTAGATGGGGGGGGGGAATCTTAAAAGGTCAAACAAGTGACCATTCAGGAAAATGGTTCTGCTATAGGAATGGAGATGGTGACAAATTTAGCAGATGGTACATCAGCAAAGCGATTTAGAGCATAGAATTTGCATTTCAATGGCAACATTGAAGCTGAGCAAACGCATATTAAACTATTAAGAAATAATTATGCTATAGGCTTAAATAAGTGTCTTCCTTGATTTTTCTTTTTCAATTTGCTTATCATTTTGTTTTCCACCCACTATTTCAGACACACGAACTGAGAGATCTTTTTAAGATTATAACTGCCCCTTTAAGCATAATTGTTTGTATCTCTTTTACACTTGGTTCACTGGATTTATTTGCCAGGTAATTTTTTAAAATTCTTTTTCAGGAGTTCAGTTCCTCCTATAATTTCTGGAATGGAGATTTTTCTAATTCTTTTCATGTGGTACATAAGAAAATAACAAGATATGATTTAATTAAGGAGTTGAACTGTTAATTACAAAGCAAGTAAATATTATAAATAACTGATTATCTAGCGATTGTAGAGTCCCCCTGGATTGACCTTTCTAACTATAGGTTATACTTATGTTCAATACCCCAAAAGAGTTGATATGTCAAAGCATAAAAGAAAAAAAAAAAAATACTTACCTCTAAATTGCTTGATTTAACTCGAGTAGGATCACGTTCGATAAAACCACAGGATCCAGAATGAGAAATTTTTCTATCTGTTAAACAGTCGTTGCCTCCACCAGCTTCAAATAACATTGACATAAGTTTCTTCATAACATTATCGCTGAAAAACAAGATGAAGGAAATATCATTAACATCTTTTTTGTTTATTTCAGAGAAAGCTTAGATATAATTACATAAAAGGTGAAATATGTCCAGATAGGACACTTCTAACAATACTAAAGTGAACCCAAAAAACAATGTTTTTTTTTTCTTTTTATGAACAAATCAAACACCCATTGAAAATATATATTTTTAAAAATTTCTTAGGTAAGTTTTTTAAAATTTATTTATGAACAGGATTGAAGAGAAAATGACAATATGCTGCCATGTATAGGAATTGAACTTACAGATAAGACTTATGTTTTTAAAACAACTCTTCCTACCTTTTGTGCCAATTGAAACTTTCCATTTTATAACAAGACATAAAAAATTCAAAAGTTACATGTGGTTATTCTATATATATATTATGACAGATATACAAAAAAAAATTATATCTGACTAGAAAAACTATATAGTATTCCTAATTTTTTTTTTCTCTCATCTGTAATCTCAGGACATTTTGAGGTTCCAGTTAGATTTCTAAAGCAATGAATTTGTTCTGACTATAGAGCTATGTAAAAAAATGCCTGTGATTTTGTCCATACGCCCCGACCCCCACTAAATGACAACATGTAATGTTTTAATGCAAATTTTTCAGGCAGCCTCTGTCCTTCGAAAATGGGTGTTTGCAGAGACTCTGGTGGCATTCAAAAGTTGGTTTTACAGAAAAGGTTAAAGTAAACATATGAAGACAAAAAAAAAAAAAATAATACTTACTTTTTAACATTAGGAAGAATATTCAAAAAGGGTGATAATAAAACGACTGCCATGTCTGGACTGAGCTAAAAATAAAAAAAAATAAAAATTTTCTTTATGAATCGGCATAATTTAGAATCTTAAGAATGGGATTAGTCAATGGTTTATAAAAGCTAAAATCAAGATATATTTCCTAACCAAAGACGCAGCATATTATTTAAGCTTTAATTTTGTATAAATAAAATAAAAAAAATAAAATTTACATTTAAGTTAGTCTTAGGATGAGTTATGTTCACAGGTGAATTTTTCAATTTTTTTTTTAGGATACAGGACCACTAAACAATTCCAATCAGTTTCAATTAAAGTCAAAATTAACACTGCATGCAGACATGGGTGAAGGAGACAGGAAGTCATTCTTTGATGAAACAAGTAATCTAACTCTTCCCCTTCATGAATATTTTGTTTACCATGTTTTACATGGTGGCATATGATTGCTTTTAGAAATTGACTTCCAAACTAATCAATCTCTGGCCAGGTCTTTATCATTCTTTCTCTCAAGTCAATCCTTATCAACCCATATTTTTCTTCGCCTTTCCTTGTAGGCTGACCCTGTTACCTCAATTGTTTTACATCTACTAACCCAAAAACTTTCATCCATTCTTTCAATGTGGCCACATAATTGAAGTCTCCTGCACACCGCTCTCTACAATGTCCAGATTAAAATTCCCTCTAACGTCATCAGGCTTGTCTTTCAGGGAGTCAAAAATGCAGGATCTTAAAAATGTTTTAGTCCTATTTAAAAATTAGAAGATCTAAGATAAAAATTTAAAAAAAAAATAAAATAAAAAATCAGATAAAATATTACTTACTTTGTCATCAGCCACCTTTTTCAATTCTGTCAAGAAAATGTCTATCAAATGCAGCTTGAGACCAATCGGTAAATTTGATTGTCTGCAATCCATCACACTTTCTTCCAAGATGGTGCTTAGTCCCTGACAGACGCTTTCTTTCCAATTACAATTTTTCAAAAACAAGAGCGAATGATACAAAAATTCACGAACAAACTGTTAATAAAAATAAAATAATTGATGCTATAAAATCAAATAACTCATGAAATATTCTGTTATGTTCATGCAGATCATTTAATGTCATTTATATAGTCTAAAGAAGACTTGCGTATTTCATAAAAAAATATATACCAAGATAAAAAAAAAATGCAATTTAAATTCGTATGGATACTAACCATGTTCAATATATTGCAGAATTAGCATTTGCATAAGTTGACTTATTGCTGGACAATTCACAATTACAAAAGAGAATTCAACTAGGTAAAAAAAAAAAAAAAAAAAAAAAAAAAACACTAACTTAAAATGTTAAATAGAAAACAGGGATCATCAGCTGTTTCAGAGATTTAAACACAGGACAGCTATTAAATTCATAGCTCTCCAATGGAAAATACCACTTTGTAATAGCAAAATGTAGACATAATCCAGTTTCTATTTATACTAATACATAAATTAAGAAAATATTAATATATCTAAGCAAATAAATGATAAGTAAAATAATACTATGTAAATCTTACTCTGGAGAATTATTCTGTGATATGTTAGTTAGCATATAAAATTATATAGGAATAAAAATACATTAAAAAAAAAAAAATAAGCGGAAGGAAACTTAGTCATACAAATCTAAAATCCTATATATATATCAGTAGGAAGACCCGACGTTGCCCATGATTGAATGAGTATCACTACTATGTACTTTTTCACTATGTTCATAGTATTATATTATTTTCTTTGTTTTTATTGCCTCTCCATTCATTCCCTTTGATGTAGTAGAAAGTTGGATATATATATACACATATATATATATATATATTTAAAGTTTTAAGGAGGTTATGTCTTAATGGGTCACTTAGAGGTGGGGGGGGGGGCAGGTAGATATTAGGCACATAGAAGGTAACAGAGATTTGAGGTCTATTCCCATCATTTTCCCCCAGAAAATTTAAAACATATCAACACCCCTCACAGAGATTCACAAGGGATTTTATATCTCTGAGAAAAAAAAAAAAGAAAAAGATTTACAAAAAAAGTCAGAACCCGATGAAAACTTTTCTAAAAGTTGAAAGCCTGTTTATTCTTTAAGAAAAATAAATCATTTATTTTGGAGAAAACCCCATTGTTATTTGGCTTTCTAATTTCTATAAATATAATTTAAAACATATTTTAAGTTTATATACATATATATATATATATATATATAAAGACTATATTTGAGTTTTAAATGAGTTCATAACCCTCTTAAAGATGCACAAAGATTTCTAAATACTTTTATCATCTTCCCTGGTAAATTTTACACAAGAATACACTTCAATTTTGTGTAGATTCTCTAACTTCTCTTTCACATCGAGTTATATATATATATATGGAGTGAATATAAAGTTGTATACTTTTTAAGTATATATTCCTTATAAAATTGTTAAAATTGTGATGAAATAAACTCAAGATGTATTATGTTATATATATTGTAAATTTGCATTTCAGTTACCACAAAATGTCAGTCCACAAACAATTTTATTTTTATATTCATTTATTTATTTTAATATTTAAGCTAATTTTTATATATACTTTTTCTATAAGATCCAAAAAAAATTAGGGGAAATAAATCTTTGCAGGTTAAAATAGTCGTTATCTCTCCATTATTTGAGTCATTAGTTATCTCCCTTGCATTATTTGAGTAATTATTTAAAATCGTTACTAGATACAAAACCATAGCCCGAACAATCAAACTGTTTACAAAAGAAAGATATGACGTCCAAAGAAATCCATGAGAACATGGTAGAAATATTTTTTGAGGACTCCCTTTTCCCTTCCTACAGTAAGTGCCTTGCGGAAGACAAAAAAATGATCCTCGGCCAGGTTGTCCCAAAATCTCAATAATTGATGAACAAGCCAATACCATCCACTGCATGGTTTTATAAAAACATTGCTGCAAAGAGTTCAGTCCATAGGTATTAGTTTTGCAGCAGTTGAAAATGTTTTAAGATCTTTGAGATGGACAAGCTATATATATATATATATATATATATATATATATATATATATATATATATATATATATATATATATATATATATTTTTTTGTTTACTATTTTGTTCTTTAAAAAAATAAATATTTATTTATGGAACTTACGTTACAATTAATGTTTTTTTTATTTGAATTTTCTTAAAGTTTCATAAAAATTGTCTAATTCATTGTATTTTCTTTGTGACAATAAAAATATTGTTTTATTTTACAATGAATTATCTTTGTAACATCAAATATATAAATCGTCCTTATTCTGCATAAGTATCCATTTTGCTCTTTATAACATTTTATCTGTTAATTGAAGGTTTTCGAACCGCTTTATTTTAATCGCGTTGTTTAATTTATAATCAACATCTTACACTATTTAAAATTAATTATATATAGAGAAAGAAAGTTAAACTGAAAGAAACATTAAACATTTTGAAAAATGAAGATGTCTAAATTCTACAAACCATCATGAATTTGTTCATTCGCCACTGATCTAAGCCAAACCATTCTCGGGCTTCTGTGTCAAAAAAGGTCTTTATAAACATCAGGGCATACGTCTCATTAGTGAAGTCATGCACCAGTTGACAGACATCATCTACGAGTTTTTCCTGGGAAAGAAAACCAATAGAAAACAATATATAAAGCAGTAACAACAAGTTATTCTATACAAAATAAAAATAAAATAAAATAAAAAAAATAAGAGTAACAATAGAAGATATATATATATATATATATATATATATATATATATAGGGGTTGGACAAAATAATGGAAACACCTGACATTTTGACTTGAAATTTTCTAATATGATATAGAACAGTTAAAAAATGAAATATTTTTGTGTGTTTTATGTTTTCTAGTGAAGCTGGTATTTAAAATAGCTGTTTCTTTTTACAGGTATTATCATAATATACAGAAATGGGAGACCTTTCGGATTTTCAAAGAGGACAAATTGTTGGAGCTCGTATGGCAGGCGCTAGTGTAACCGAAACTGCTCAAATGCTTAGTGTTTCAAGAGGTACTGTATCAAAAGTGATGACTGCTTTTAAAAAAGAAGGGAAAACTTACTCGGCTAAGCAAAATTCTGGTAGAAAGAGAAAGCTGTCTGAAAGAGACTGTTGAGCTTTAAACCGAATTGTGAGAGTAGATCGCAAGACTACTGCCCCTAAAATCACTGCTGAACTCAATGAGCACCTGCAGACCCCAGTTTCTACAAAAACAGTTCACAGGGAGCTGCACAAGGCTGGATTCCATGGAAGAGCTGCAATCAGAAAACCTCTTCTGTCAAAAACCAATGGAAAACAGTGGAAAAATGTGATCTTCTCTGATGAATCCTCTTTTACATTATTTCCAACCTCTGGCCATGTGCACGTTTGGAGACAACCCAAAGAAGCTTATGATCCCACCTGCCTTCTCCCAACCGTCAAGCATGGCGGTGGTTCTGTGATGATCTGGGGAGCCATTTCTTGGAAATCTGCAGGGCCAATGATCTCCCTTCATGGAAGAATTAACAGCCGCGACTATTTGAGAATTTTGAGTGACCAAGTCCATCCTATGGTTAGGGAACTGTTTCCTGATGGAGATGCCTTTTTACAAGATGATAATGCCCCAATTCATACAGCTAGAATTGTTAAACAATGGCACGATGAGCACTCTGATGATCTAGAACATCTTATCTGGCCATCACAATCCCCAGACCTCAACATTATCGAGCCTTTATGGTCGATTTTAGAGGTTCAACTAAGAAGTAGATTTCCACCGCCATCGTCTTTAAAAGAACTGGAGGCTGTTCTAACGGAAGAAGAGGCAAAAATTCCTTTGAAAACCATTCAGAATTTGTATGAATCAATACCTAGAAGAATTAATGCTGTACTTGCTTCAAAAGGTGGACCTACACCATATTAAAATAAATTTCTTTGATTTTTCAAGGTGTTTCCATTATTTTGTCCAACCCCTGTATATATATATGATTGCAACGTCTTGTCAGACGAGTGCCACTCCCTGAGACACTAAAAGTCCATGAGCCCGAAAATTATTTTTTTTAGTCTTGCCGGCGAATTCACACACTCAAGCAGACATGACACTGAAAACGGTCATCGGTATACATACATATATATACATACACACACATACCTGCATGCATACACATACGTACACACACACATATACATATACATATACACACATGCATTTACCTACATACACACATATATACGCACACATATGCATATACACACACACACATATATATGCATATATATACACCCACATATATATGCATATATACACACACATAGGAGGGGCGTGCAATAAGTAATGCCCCTGACCCACTTCCAGTTGTCTGATCAAGCTAAAATTTGACATGTGCAATGATTTATATCTCTACGGGGTATGTGGCAAATTACAGCTCTAAACTAATTTTACTTTCTGTTTTACAGGTGTTTGAAATGAGTCAGGTGTGAAACGGAGCCTGTTGAATGCCGAGCAGTGATCTGGTTTTTGTATTTGAAAGGACGCACACAGACTTCTAATGAAATGAAATAAACTTATGTTGATAATGCCCCTATGCCATCATATGACATTGTAAAACGCTGGCATCGTGAATTCAAACATGGCCGGAAGTCTGTGGAAGCAGCTCCCAGACCTAGTCGCCCTCCTTCTGCCATTGATGAGGCATCTGTCCGTCAAGTTGAGGCTGCCATTTGGGAAGATCGGCGCATTACTATTCGCCAAATAGCCCAATATGTCAAGATTAGAACAGGGTCTATGGAAACTATCATTCATGACCATCTGCATATGCATGAGGTGTCTGCCAGATGGATTCCCAGGTTGCTCACACCATTCCAGAAGCGAGAACGCGTCGAGTGGTCGGGGATGAATTTGGAGATGTGCCAAGAAGATGAGTCAAAGTTTTTCAAAAGACTGATTACACAAGATGAAACCTGGGTCCATCACTAGGATCCAGAGATCAAAGCCCAGTCAATGCAGTGGAAGCACTCGGACTCATCACCTCCAAAGAAGGCAAGGGTGCAGCCCTCTGCTGGCAAGGTCATGCACACAGTCTTCTGGGACCAGGACGGAGTAGTGATGACAGATTTCCTGGCAAAGGGTACCACAATTACAGGAGCCTATTACGCTTCACATTTGAGGAAATTAAGGGAAGCTATCAAAATCAAGAGGCGAGGCAAGATCAGCAAAGGTACCCTCCCCCTACAGGACAACGCTCCGGTCCACAACTCGCATGTCGTCAGATCAGAAGCACAGGCGTGTGGTTATGAAATTCTACCCCATCCTCCCTACTCTCCTTACCTTGCACCCTCTGACTTTCACCTCTTCCTAGCCATGAAGTTGTTTTTGAAAGAAAAGCGTTTCCCAGATGATGCAGTCTTGATTTCTGAAGTCACGTCGTGGTTGGAGGATCAACCTGGGGTGTTCTACAATAACGGTCTCCAGAGCTGCATCAAACGATGGAAGAAATGCATAACTCTGGGTGGTTCCTATGTAGAGAAAGAATAATAACTGTGTTAAGTTTCATTTCTCTACTTCTATGGGAAGTGATTCAGGGGCATTATTTATTGCACACCCCTTGTATATATGCAATATATATATAGGTGAAAATAAAAATCCAACTGATCAGTACTAAAGATGCCTGGACTTTTTTTTTTTATAAAAAGTTTGTAAAATATTTGTTTATTTTCCTAATATTATGTTGTATTTGGCTTTCAAGCGCACTTGATGCATTTTTTATTTTATTCAAATTAAAACGTTTCAAGATGAACACTCATCTCATCCTTGACGCTTATGAAGGTTAACTAATTTCCTGATTCCAGTGAAAAACGGAGCGTTAATTACTTATTTTTTATGGTTTCTTATTAGAGGATTGGTTTCGTTTCACTATTTCATTGAATTCTATATAAATAGAATCTTTCTACATTCTGCATAAAATTTAAAATGAAACATTCTCACAAATGGGTGTGTATATATAAGTGACTTTGTCAGTGTGTGTGTGTGTGTGTGTGTGTGTCTACTAAACCCTTCTCTGAATATTTGGTCTTTGAACCAATAGCATGCTTTCGATTTGGTTTTTAGCCAATAAAAATTGCTGCTAAGGGGTCAATATTGAAAACAAAACAGTTGACCGTGGCAGGATAAGCAAAAAAAAATATTACGCCTGCTTCACCTTTGCGCAAGTGCAAAATTAAACATTCATAGCTAATTTTTAACTTTGTGTATCCATCTGTCAGTAGCTCAAACTGGAAAGATTAATAATGACTAAGGCTAGTGCGCTAAATGTTCTGGTTTTGATTCTAGTGGATGGTATCAGAGTAATTTTTTTTTGTAACTTTTCAAATCATTACTATATATTGGATAATAATAAATACGAAATCTGCATGAATTAAAATATAATATTTATGCATAATTTATGACCGAGTAATGCTGGGCAACCTGCTAGTGTGTGTGTGTGTGTGTGTATATATATATATATAGCAGGCCGCTTGGCATTGCCCGGTCGTAAAATATGCTATTTTGATTAATGCAAATTTCGTATTCATTATTATAATTTGATCCAATATATAGTAATGATTTAAAAAGTTTTTTTTTTAAGTGACTTTTGCACCACCACCGAGAATTGAAACCAAAACATCTTACAATTTACTTTTTCCATTTGACGCTAATACCTGAGCTATGAAGAGATGTTTGTTGCAAGGCTAAAAATTAAAAGATGAACCAATAGCTATTACGTTACGCATGCATATTCATAATGCTGTCATTCAACCGACCTGGCAAATTCCATTTTTAAAAAAAATTTTTTTCACTTTTGCACCGACCCCCCCCCCCCGGCTAAAACCCAAATATAAAGTTTTGCATGGGTTCAAATACCCTATATATATGCCTGTAGATCAAAAACTGACAGGAGTTTGGAACGCAAATTGTTTAAACAAATGTATATACGCATACATAAATTATATATATATATATACACACACACACACATATATAAAGAGGTTTGTACTTCTATAAGCTTTTTACAAATATTACACACGTATAAATCATGTAGAATATCTGCATGAATATAATTATACATAATAGTTAACTAAAAGATGAGCATCCCATAAGAAAACCGAAAAACTAATAAGGAATAATAATAATAATTAAAATGAATGTATAAAAGAATATGCAAATTAGCTAGATCTTTTGCAGATGAATGCAAGTCCAAGACCTATATATAAAAAACTTGCATTTTTTTTCAATAAATAGAAAAAAAAGAGTTTTTAATATGAATATCAATACACAAATAAACACAAATTTATGGAAGTAAATATATATAAGAAAATATATTTCTGTAGAAATATATTTTCTTATATATATCAATCCTTATTTAAGAAGATCAATGTAATTATATTCTCTCTCTATATATATATATATGTCACACAGCAAGTAATAAACAAAATTTAAAAGACAAAAACATTGCCAGATGAATACATTTATAAGTATTAGTATTACAAGTTGATTTTTTCTTTTTAGATAATTGCTATTTTATCAACTTGCATGAACAGATGCTTAAAAGTTATTCTCATGAAACTTGGCACTTATGTAAAATTGTGTACGCTTTGTGATTATGCAGTCAAATTTGATGTATCTCTTTACCATAAGCCATGAATTATAAATTCAGATGTACAAATTTCAATTTTTTTTTAAACTGGCGCATGGTATCATACAGTGGGTGTCTATTCATGAACAAAACTAAGTATTATAGTGGTATTTAAATATAGCTTGATTGAGAGCAGGCATTTTCCTGCCTCCTCAACAAAGGAGAGTTTAATCTGAGTGTAGTCATTGAATGTCTAAAGAGTATTCATGGCCGGTATTTACTCCTCCCCTCAAAGAAAAAAAAAATTTGAGTAGATATGAATTAATCTCAGAAATCAAAGAAAATTTTTCATATAGATTTTGGATTTCTTTAAAAGATGGAAATTCCCATAGTCGACCAGAACTTTTGCATTTTGGGACCAGTCCAATTTTCAATTTTGTAAATCCTCTCTATCTGGCCAAAAATATACCCCTATTTTTGGGGATGCAACCATAAATCGTACTGTACAGGAATCCTTGATGTAGCTTTCACACTACCAGGATACCAGGAATCCTGATAAGCAACAACTATATATTCACCAGTTGATGGTAATTTTTGTCATTTCTATTCTGTTGTTTTACTGAAAATTCAACTATGTAAACAAAGAAATAAAACGGTAATTTTTTACCTTGTTTCCACCTTAACATTTAAAATGATTACTTTTTTAGGTTATGCTAAAAACAAATATCACATTTAAATTTTCTGCAAATAAGTAGTTCTCTGGATATTAAGCAATGTCATTTCTTATGTTATCGCTGGTGGCCATCTTGGTATGCATGAGCGCGCAAATGTAACCCTGAGAAACTATGCGCAAACACATGTACCAAGATGGCCACCAGCAATAACATAAAAAATGACATTGCTTGATATCCGGAAAATTACTTATTTGCAGAAAATTTAAATGCGATAATCGTTTTCAGCATACCTTAAAACATTAAAAGATAGCCATTTTAAAGAAAATTGTTCAGGTGGAAACAAGGTAAAAATTTACAAAATGCATCACAATGAAATTTTTTATCGAAGCACCTAATTATTATTATTATTTAGATATCTTCAGTTAAAAAAAAAAAAAAAAAAAAAAAAAAAACGGGTTTGTTTTACAGATTTGAAAAAATGGTCTTGACAATGAGTTAAAAATAAATTCAAGTTTCACGATATATTTTATTTAATTGTTAGGTGAAAGTAAAAAAATAGTTAACAAAACACCCCTCCTTCCCCATGTTAAGAATGGGTTTCTAAATAATAACGTTATTATTTCAGCATGGTAGCATGAGTGCAGAAGTACCTTTTATTTGTTATATATTTGTTTTTGTTTTTTTGTTTGTTTGTTTGGGGTTTTTTTTTTACCACTAGTAAACAAATGCATGTACTTAGTACATTTTGTTGCTCTTTTAATGCTTTTAGTACATGTGTACTACAAGCGTTAAAAACAACAAAATAGTATTGTTTGGAAATCAAATTTAAAAAAAACTTCATAATTTTTTTTTAAATTGACAAACCCAGAATAAAAAAAATGAAACTTTTTTCTGCTTTCAAAACGAAAGCAGAAAAAAAGTTTTCTATTTTTAAGAGAATACAAACTCGTTAATATGCTGACAGCAATGGTTAACGCATAGCTTGCCATCACTGTCATCGTTTCCCTTTAAGCAACTTGAATTTCTATAAAAGATAACATTTTAAAGAAATTTCCGTACAATTAATAATTATTAAATATTTACATATTATACATGAAAATAATTCTGAAACTATTATCTATATGAAAATGGATGATATATACAGATTTATCTTATCAATTTTGAAATATTCTTTGTCAACTTTGCTCGATCATAACTTTGCTTCCTGTAGTCGTACATCAGTAGAGATGGACTTCTTCGTTTATATAGTCTGTAAAATTTCAGCGATATCCAATCAAATTTAACCCCGCGTATATGTATCCAAATGTAACGTATGAATGTAAACATTGAAAAAAAAAAAAAAAAAAAAACGTTTCCCTTTTTGCTATCGTAATTTTTTACCGTTTTTTTCATTTTTAACTTTGAGCATAAAAATATTGAACATATAAAAGAAAAATAAATTATCATTGGAATGCTTATTCTATTCTCTTTCCAGCAATGTAATTCTTTTAAAAATTGACCCCCAATTAAAAAAGATATGACTTGTTGAAGCACATTAGGTATGTAATATTTCCGATGTCCACAAAAATACAGCATACGCTTGTAATGCTATTAGAGTTGTATGTGTGAAGCCAAAATATCACAATATTTCAGAAGTCTCCTCCTTATCAAGTGCTTTTATTTCCTTCATCTCAACATACTCAGCTTTGTGTAAACAATGGCAGTTATGTTAACATCAGGACCACAGTAAATGTTACAGCAAAACAAAATTTAATGTGAAATGAAATATATGTGCTACATGAAATATATGTGCTACATCAAATATATGTGCTACTTCATGTCATTTCAATTAATTGTGCTGATTCCACTTTAAAATTGTGTTTAGACAAATTAGGTCCTTTACTTTTTTTAATTCCTTATATTTTTTATTAAATTAATTTATTATAAAAAAATAAATAAATAAATAAAAAGGTATAAAAATATTTTGTTTAATAAAAAATACTGTTTAAAAGATGAGAATTAAAGCGAGTGATATTGTTAATAATACAGTTGGTGGAATGCAACACAATGTGGTTTGAGTGAAAGATGAATCTTATGATAGGCTTATTACAGTAATTAGTAAAGTTGATGAAAAAGAAGTACTTGTTACAGGAAATTCAAATCATCATATTGCTATTGAGAGTGCTCATGGAAGAAATTGATACGGTGAAAGGAATATGGAAAGAGAAAGGAGTTTAGAATTTTGTTTTGGCATGGATACGTTTGTCGCAAAGACTGCTTTTAATAAAAAGCAAAGTCATCTCATTACATATGAATTGAATCAGGAAGAGCAAGTCTCAGGTAGTCATGGTCATCGCTGCTGCATTCAACCATGATTGGTTGGGCATGCTCTTTCCAACAATTTCACCACATCCCGAGCACTGGCTGACCAGGTATGGCGATTAAAAATAAAAGGTATGGGCTCAGAATCAGTTTAGCGTCCGGCATCACTGTCCTGATTCAGATTTTGAGTTGATCACCTCAAAGTTCCAGCCTAGTAGTGAAACTGGATCAATGATTTCATGGATGAAGTCACCTGAGTATCATTGAAGGGCGTGGCTGAACCAGCGGAGGCGTTTCATAAGGAGAGATTTTTTTAAGGGAGTGGATCCTGCAGCAAGTGTGAATTGTACTGCTGGGGACAAACTGATGCCAGTGGACACAGAGGATGTGACAAAGGTAGTGATAGTTGAATACCTCCAGTTTGCATAGATTACTTGCCCACATAGGCCAAGTCTCGCAGCCATAAAGGCAAATGGTGCAGACAAGGGCCTGGTAGAAAAAGAAATAAGGCTGAACATCAAAGGCAGTCTCAAGTAGATTATCCGTTGGTAAAGAAAAAGGACAGAAAGCTCTTGTGTGATGGGAAAGTAATTGATCTGGTGAAGAAATTGTGACACAGCTTAAACATATTTGGAATTTTTGCGAAAGCTCATAAGGTAAAGAAAGTTTGTCTCAGGAAAAGGGTGTGGAGGTTGAATGAAGAACATATCAAATGCATGTTTGAAGACTAAGTGAATGAGTATTTGATTGCCAAATTCATTCCAGGTCTTGTAGAAAAGGAAAAAAAGTTAAAAGGATACACTGTTGAAAGTAACCAGACTTGTGGGTGACATGGTGGTGAAATGAGGAAGTTGAGAAATGCATTAAAAAAAAAAAAAAAAAAAAAAAAAAATGTGGAAATGAATTGAATTAAAAAAAGGGTTTAGTGAATAAAAATATTTCAGATGGCAAAGATAACAGCAAAAGTAATTTACAAAGCCAAGGTGAAGGCCGAGCAAGTAAGCAAGAATTCCAAAAAGAAATGACAAAAATGAAGTATTCAGAATAGCTAAACAGATGGCAAAGCCAAATATAGATATTGTTGGAAAAAAGTGAATTAGAAATGACACAAGTGAACATGACAAGAAGGATGTTTGGAAGTACTATTACTGTTGAATACAAAGTTTTCATAAAACTGAGAAGTTTGTAAGTTGTTAAAGTAGTATCTGGACTAGTGATAAAAATTGAAAAAGAAATGGTGTGGGAAGCTCTGAGTACTGAAGAGAGTAATAAGTGGATTTTGGGTTTACTTTCAACAGCTTCGTAACTCATATTTTATCATTTAAACTAATATTTAATGATAATAAGGATGTCTATTTACTTCTTTCATGCCTGTATATAGATAAGGTTTCTGTCAGAGAGATAAGCAATTCTACAGACACCAGCAACATCATACTAAACAGCTATTGCATTAAACTTTTCTCTTGTGGTGACCATGTTCTACCAGCATTTTCATACCAGCTGGGAATATGTCTTTGGCCATTATTCTGACAACTTATGAACTGACCTGAACCACCAGTGAAGTATAGTAGAGCTCAGTTCTAGGAAGGATGCTCATCAGTGCTGGGATGATTAATTGGAATTGGGGGGGGGGGGGGGTGATAAAAGGAATTTTTAAGGTGTTAGAATCCATATTGGAATCAGAAAAAATTGCGCCTAATTTCTGATGCCAAAAACGGTTTCTTTAATTATTTCTTTTGTTTAAAACTTATTTTCCCACTGCTGGTACTAATTTTCAAATGATAAATATATTTTTATTTTAAATTAGTGAGGATGCTTAAATATATTTTAATTCATACAGATTTCGAATTTATTATGACAAAACCAATTCTCTCTTGAATATTATATTGTACCTAATATGTAGTACTGATTTCAAAAAAAAAAGAAAAAAAAGAAAAAAAAAAAAAAAAATGAATCCAGTGCCATGCAAGGTTGCAAGTCAAAATATTTAGCGCTCCAGTCATATTCTCTACTGTTTGAACTATCGACAAATAGATAAGATGTAAAATTAAATCACTTCAAGCTATGAATGAATTTGCGCATGCACAAAAGTAACAAATATGTCAACAAGTTAAAACGAACATTTTGCATTTCAAATTGTCAATATTTCTGCACGCGTTATTACTCCATCCAAACAAAGATTTTACTCATTATAAACCATCCTTGGTGTACGATTAGTATTTCCTGTTAATTTCAGTGTTATGTGACCAGTAGTTTAAGAGTTTATTGGTTAAATATTTACACACAGACATCTTTTTTTTATTTATATAGAGTAGCAGTGAAACTAAAATTTATACATCATCTATAAGTATATTTTTTATGTTTGCAAAAATATATACACATATTACATGGAGTTTTACTGTAATCGGAAAATAAAAAATAAAATCAACTCTATAACTAAATATTTAAAGGTTTTAAAAGAATCAGAATCAAGAATTTAAAACATCAATAATTGTATCGGAATCAGGAAAAATATTGGAATCGTCCCATCACTAGTGCTCATCCATTGTTTTATAGGGAAGAGCGGTGTGTTGCCAACTACTTAAAGCATCATTACGAAAGAAAACTGAAGATCTGTTCATAGCTATTTTTGTACCAGCCAGAATTCCCCCTCACTTTTCAGCCTTGTGCCGCATCTCACTGCAATAGAATGCAAGTAAATAAAGACTTATTTCTTAATTTTCTTTTTTTCATAGTAATTTTGTAAAATATTAAGGTTACATTTTAAAAGATATTAAACAACATATTAGGTCAACACTGGTACATTGTGCATTTTTTCTTTTTATCATCCACTTATGCCGTAGTTACTAATCATATCACTATCTTTTAACCCTCTAATGAATTGCATTTGCAAGCAAACAAAATTATCAGTTTTTATACTACATAGATTTTATAAGTATTCTTTTTAGAAATACTTTCTAACTAGTTATAGCAGTATATATATTATTTAATTGGAAATCATTACCGAGTTGAGTATTATTCATTAATTTATTTTATTGCAGACTATTATCCTCATCTTTCTCAGTTGTTGTTTCATGACCTTTTGGCCAACTATTCCTCTGGTCTTCGTCCGGTGGTAACCGCAACGAGATAGGAACTCCAAATCTCCTAACTGCATTCTCGGCAATTACTGTCGTCCATAGTTGTTGCTGTCTCACCACGTTTTGCCCAAGTAAGCCTCTAGCCAGCTTTGGGTAGAATTGAAACCGCTATTTTCAGACAATTCTCACCTGGAACCGTAGAGATTCAACATCTCTATCCACGGGCCCTGAAGGGCGATCAAGGTTGCATTTTGAGGATAATAGTCCGCAATAAATAAATTAATAGATAATACTCATCTCAATAATGAAGTAAATAATATATATACCATTCGGTACGGACCCAACCATGGAAGATCAGACAATAAAAATTTTTTTAAATGAATTTATAGACCAAGAAATCCAATCTTGATCACCCTTCGGGGCCCATGGCGCAGTGGATAAAGATGTTGAATCTCTACGGTTCCAGGTGAGAATTGAAGATAGCGGTTTCAATCCTACCCAAAGCCGGCCAAAGGCTTACTTGGCCAAAATGTGGTGAGACAACTATGGATGGCAGTAATTGCTGAGAATGCAGTTAGGAGATTCAGAGTTCCTATCCTGTTGCGGTTACCACCCGATGAAGGCCGGAGGAATAGTTGGCCGAAACGCTGTGAAGCAAGAACTAAAGAAAGATGAGGATAATAATCCGCAATAAATGAATTAATACTTATATCAGTGTCCAATATTTCTTTTTAGTTTCTACATTGTTTGACAAAGATACAGCTGATCAAGAGATCAAAAGGTGACATCTTACCTGAATGAGTGGTTTGTCCTGCATCCAGAGCTGGTAATGCATCCCTTTCCATAACTTGATAAATTCATCCTCTTTTAAGGGTTCTGTTACAAAGTAGATAAACAAAGAACATAATTGAATACATTTTTTATATATAAATTCAATTTAATAATTATTACCCATAGGCACAGATGCCATTAACACCAATAGATCAAGCCAGTCTAAACACTGAGTAAAATCTCTCTAAAAAAGAAAACATTGAAGCATATCTTAGATTGTTCATATAAGGTTCATTTCAACAGATAATACATTGAATATTCATAATATCATTAATAGCAGAGTAGAAATTCAACTAATTTTTTTCTTTTAATCTATATATCTATCAAAGAAAAATTGTCTCTGTGTGTATGTGTGTGTACATTTCCCTACTAAACTACTGTCAATCTTCAGTATACAGACTCGACATTTCACATAAGGGATATTGAGATTTGGGAAAATCTTTTTAATCGGTTTTCGGACAGAAATTTGGCTGTCAAAGGGTTAAAGTTCAATAATTTGACCTTTGAGAACTCTAACAAACTCCTCTGCCAATTTTAAGTCTAAACACTTGAAATTTTTGATGTAGGTTACTTGGACATGGATCAAACTTTTTAATTTGATTTGATTCCGAACAATAAATGTTAACGGGTCAAAATTGAGGTCAAAGTTTTTAAAAAATTGGATCTCTGCAGTCTCTACCAAATCACTCAGCTAATTTTTGCTCTAAACATTTGAAATTTTTACATAAAGTGTATTCAGACATAGGGCAAGCTTTTTAATTGGTTTTTGAATGAAAATTTGGCCACCAAGGGGTCAAAGTTCAAAAGATTTGACCTTTGCGGTCTCTAGCAAACTATTCAACCAATTTTGTGTCTAAACATTTGAAATTTTACAAAAAGGGTATTCAGACATGCAGCAAGCTTTTTTAATCAGTTTTTGGGTGAAAATTTGGCTGCCAAGAGGTCAAAGTTGAAAGAGTTGACCCTTGCAGGCTCTACCAAACTACTCCGTCAATTTTGGGTCTAAACACTTGAAATTTTAGATGTAGGTTATCTGGACAAGAGTCAAACTTTTTATATATATATATATACACACACCTACATATTACATATGCACATAAAGTTATGAACAGTACATAGGGCCCGAGCAAAGCCAGGCTGAACTGCTAGTAGTAAATAAAAACAGATTTTAATCCTGAAAAGAGATGGAAACACTTGATAGTCTGGCAAACATTTCAAGAAATCTGAAAGTCACTAGTATCCTTAGAAGTACAGCATTCCAAAGGATTTACCCCTTGTAGCATCTAATAGAAGTGACCAAAGGAAAAGTATGCTACTTAGTTTTAGAGTAAAATTTATTTTGAACAAATGTAATTGGTTCTCAGGTTGTTGAAGTATGAAAACAAAATAGTGAAAAAATTTTTATGACGAACTCAAGCTTGTGCTTTTGTTTAGGTTAGCCTGGAAAAATGTATTATTTCCATTTTTGTATTTCTTTCTCATGCTGAGGTTAGACATTTTATGAACGACTTCCAACTTCTGTCCGTCGGAATTTCGCTTGTTCTGTCCACTAGGATCAAGTTGTCATCAACTGATTCCCTTCATGTCTTAAACGGCCTATCATATAGATTTGGACCATCAATGTGGGACACATTTTGGAGCATTTCAGATGACCGACAATGGGTGGTGTGGCTGCACCAGTTGAGACATTGCTGGCATTTCGGCTGTATTGCCTAAGATCAAGTTATTGTTGCAACAGTATTTACCCTGGTCGGGTTAAGCTGGCTTCTTCCCTGGCCCACACAACATCTCAAATCATAGTGATTCATGCATGGCAGTACTGAGAAAGGTCACAGGAGATGGCTAACCAATCATGATTCTACCATCAAAAGGCCAATCACCTATGGACCTGAAAGTTCAGCCAAATCCTCTTTGATGGTTGTTGTCCAGATCCTCAGCTGCCCACCAACACATGTCACTCAGACAGAAAGGTAAGGAAGATTACATTGTGAATTAGCACTGTCTAGGCAATAAGCCACATGTTCAAACCTTCAAAGACATCACTGAACAGGACAGATGGCAGGAAATTAAGATTAAGAGGTTGGAAAAAAAAAAAAAAAAAAAAAAAAAAACTGCAGTTGGGACACAGTCAGGTTATCATCAACTGATTCCCTTCATATCTTAAATGGCCTGTCATATGATTTTGGACCACGGCATAGGAGACAAACTTTAGAGATTTTCAGATGACTGACGGCAGGTAATGTTGCCATACCAGGTGAGATGTGCAATGCAATTTCTCATGGAAGCCTTTAATGTGAGAGTGACAATTTTCATCTATTTCAACATTAGTTCCACCCAGACAAATATCATTAGTAAAAAGAAAAGAAAATCAAAATGAATTATACTTACACCAATAACATAGTGAGAAACTAGCAAAAACAAAAATTGGCCAACTTGAATCAAATAGCAATATGTCAGATTGATTGTTGTTTGGGTCTGATTTTGAAAATCAGAGACATTACACACACCATATAATCGACCTCTTCACTAATGAGGATATGTAACATATATATAGGGGTGAGGGGGATTATAGAATCAGTCTCCAAACCAATTAGTTAGTTACATGATGTAACAAAATTATTTGCGACGGTTTTCAATGTGTAACTCGTTCTCAGTCCCCACCCCTTCAAATAAAATCAAACAAAAACAACATCTGATTGAAGACTGGATTGTTTCTATAAAATTACCAATAATCATTAGTATTATTAATCTAAATTATTTTAAAGCTAATTCTATCAGGAAATTAGTCAAGAATAATTTATTTTACTTTATCTATTCATTTGTGACCTATTTGTGTTAAAAAGAAATAAATAATAGAAGTTTTAAGTCTTTAAATTTCGTAAATATCAGAAAGTAATAAATAAAATAATTACTTAATATTTCTACCCGGTCATGGTTGACGGAAGTAGAGCAATCTACAACTATCAGTTTGCAATTCCATATTGGTTACAGAGTTAAAAAAGATGCACAAGAAATGTGAAAAATAAAGATGTTAAATAGTAGTTCAAATAATCAAAAAATATTCCGAAACAATCAACAATAATTTTCATGCCTACCGACAAGCATAAAATGAAAGATTGACATTTGGTTTTAAATGATACTTTTTTGTCCCGAAATAAAATTGTGTTTTACAATCCACAATTCTCATTTACTTTTTGAAACGGATTTTTGGTACTAACGAAGAGGACCTGTTTATAATTACGAGTTAAGGAATAAACCAGAAGTGGCTGAGCCATCGCTGAAAAGTCAATTAGTATTGGCATTAAATCAAACAATGGTTTTTCTTTTTTTTGGGGGGGGGGGGTACCAAAATGGTCATAAACAATGTCTTTTTTTTTAAGTTTACCCTCTTTCATACCAATATAACAAAAATCGTCAAGGGTGTGAGTTCCATATAGAAACGTTGATTTAATTTGAATAAAATAAAATATGCATCAAGTGCATTTGAAAGCCAAATCACAACGTAATATTAGGAAAATAAACAAAATGTAATGAGCCAATTCTTATTTTTATTCAAATTAAATCAATGTTTCTATATGGAACTCGTACCCTTGACATTATTCTTGCATTGCCTACACACTGTTCCAACATTTCAAAATACAACCGCTGAGATATAACGTGCAGCTCTTTACAAACAGACTTTTCTTTCCCCAACTTTACAATATGGCAAGAGAGAAAGAAAGAAAACAACATACTGAGGATAGAGTTTAGCTCCGAAATATAATTATGTTATAAATTTCAAACAAGTAAAATATTTGTTTATTTTCCTATTATGTTGTGATTTGGTTTTCAAGCACACTTGATGTATATCTTGTTTTATAACAAAAATCATTTTTCTTATTTTGAATTATTTAATCAAGTAAAAATTCATTTTTTTTTACTTGATTAATAAATTTTTTAAAAATATACTAGCGAATTTAAAGGTTTTCATGGACCTTTGCATAGAATTTTTACTTGATTAAATAATTTTAAATAAAAATGATACTTGTGCATATATTACTGTGCTGAAATAACATTATTTAGAAACCCATTCTTAACATGGGAAGGGTGGATGTTTTGTAACTATAACAATTTAATAATCAAAAATATTGTAAAAATTGGATTTATCTTGATATTACTATTTAAAAAAAATTCACTGATGCCGACCCATGGCTGTGAATTCAGAGTAGAGCATATGAGAAAGAAAAAACAAAGATAGAAACAGAGACAAAAGGTTGATGGGAACCAAAACAGATTTTTCTTTCTGGCTTAAGATTAGGAAGAATCAACCCTCTGCACTTAGCATTGATAACTTTCTTCTATCAATGAATCAATTTTATTTCTTTTCTTTTGAGAAAGTTTTTTTCAAGTTTATTATCTGGGAAGGAGAGAAATTTTAAATCCTGGTTTTATATTTGACTGCCTTTTTACAATTTTTTGTGGCTTTCAAATTTTAAACTGCTTTGGTTATTTCCGGTGTGTTCTGTGATTCGCAAACATTCTCTCCTAAAAGCACAATTTCTTTTTCTCCAAAAACTTTTATTCGTCACAGCCAAATTCTCAAATTAAATGTTTGGCAATACAAAAGCACATAATTGAAATATTCATAAATACATGCAAAACACTTGAGTCAATTTTGTCCAGACCGATCGAGGATACATTCTCTTCGACAATCAATCTGACAGTGGTGTTGTTGTTGGCTGAGATATAGTTTTGTTCAATTTTAGGTCTACCCTTTCTGAGAAAACCATTTGTTTATTGTTAAGCCCCAAGCGTCCCCCTGCGGCAATGCCAACAGGGCTACATAGGATTTTTTGCAAGTCAGAGTACACTTCAACCGAAAACCTTGCTTGAACCTGTCTCTAACCTCTTCTGGATAGAAACATAAAAGCATTGTGTTGCTTCTTCCTCCATACAAACTAAATTCAATACCTTCTTTCAAAATGTTGTTGTTGACATCTTTCTGATTTTTCTATTGCCTTCTATTTTTTGGGGCACTTCTGCACTATGCGGCCGAGCGTCATTGTTAGGGAGCGATAATTCCAATTTCGTCTTGGTCAAATAAATAAGATATTTTACTGAGCACAAAAATATTTGAAAATGAAAACATTTATTGTATATAATAAATATAGCAAAATATAATTGTAAAGACATTTATTTAAAAGTCTACATAAGAAAATATAATTTTAGTAAAACAATTTTGGGTATTTCTGTAATTAAAGCAACATCGGATTTTTATAAAATAAATTGTTTGTTTTTTTTCCAAACAAATAAATAATTTTAATGAAACATTTTTTCGAATTAAAGCAACATTGGATCGTTTATTTTCTCAAAATATTTTTTGAATTGAAGTAACAAATAAATAATTTTAATGAAACATTTATCGTCCCCTGTTCTTTGACCTAAAAGCACCACCTGGCAACAGTTTGAGACACACCAAAAAACATGGCGCTCGGCCGCATAATGCAGAAGTGCCATTTTTTTCTTCAATTTTCTTATCTTTTTGTTTTTGCTGGGGATGCCAGACATTCACCTATTATTTCAAAGACTCCAACCAAAATATCTTAAGATTCTAATAAACTCTATGAGAGCAGTTGTTTGGATTTCCCTAACACTTGGTTCACCAGATATATGTGCCAACAAATCTTTTGAAATTCATTTTCATGAACTTGGTTACTCTTATGATCACTGGAATGGAGATTTCAGTTTTGTTTCATGTCATACATAAAACTCTCAACTATGTTTTGCCTTAAATTATTAGGGGCATTGACTTCAACTAGGGTTGTTACTTCGTCTTTTGTCCCATGCCAGGTTTAACTTGTGTTTGCCGAGTATGTAGCTATATGGATTTGCATAGTCATAACAGGTGATGCAGGATTTCATTTCCAACAGTTCTTTTCAATTATCAATTTGATGGTCCAGTAGAGATGTTTACATGCTCCATCTCGTGTCACATTGTACAACAGGCATCCCTCAGCAGAACCTTACAACTGGATGTTAGGTGGCTCTACTTCTCTGTGGCAGAACCTGCAATTGTTGCGAAGATTACTTATCTTCTAAAAAGCATTGGTTATCAAAACTTAATTTTGGGCAATCATTATTATCCTCTTTTGATTATAGTGGAGCGATCATCTTTTGAGTCAATCTATATTTATATATATTATATTTATATTCCTGAAAGAGTTCTTTGGGAAAATTGTGCGTGTATGCTGGGAATCATCTGGTTCTTCGACAGCATTGTTCTCATAAAAACAACAGAGAAAATTCCACTTTGAAATAAATCAATCCATCAGAAATTTTCAGAATCTGACAAATTAGTGCATTCGTTGTCTCAACCAGGGGGTCGGAGTCAGAGGCTGGAGTTGGAGTTGAATTTCTAAGAGTACTACGAGTCGGAGTCAGAATTTTTTTATCAGACTCCTTAAGTCCAATAAATTTTTTTTTTTTTTTTTTTTTTTTTTTTTTTTTTTTTTTTTTACATGGTTTTCCGTTTGGTTTTACCAGTTACACAATTTAGCAGTTTTTGCATGGTTTTGCTTTTATTTTTGGAGATATATCATATTTTGTACTGTACTGCAATGCTTCCACTTGAAGATATTTCGGTCCACCGGATCACTGCAAATCCTATCTGGACAGCTGTTTTCGTTTTGGTTGTGACGTCACACAGGATCAATGAACATTCTTTCCATCTTCGAGTGAGATCACTGTGGATTACATTGGATAACAATCAGATTGTAATCCGAAAGTTATCCAGTTCCTAAATCAAACGAAATTTGGCAATTGGATTAGTTCAGGATTGATCCGAAATTATAATCTTATCCGGAAAAAAAAAAAAAAAAAAAAAAAACAGGTATAACTCAATAAGAAGCAACCCATGCTACTGTAGCCTTTTATAGCTTTTTCCATAGGAGTGCCCACTTATCAAGGCCCAGAAGCCACTAGAGGATAAGGTTACTGAGTGCACAGAAGTTAATGGGACAATATCATAGTAATCGTTAGTAGTGGAAATTTGGTAAATTGGATTATTTAAGGGGACGGCTCATCAAGAATTTGTTTACGTTGGACTTGATGACCAAATTGTAGTCAGCTAGAAAACAGGCAAAGGGAAGAGATTTGCACAGGCGTGCAGTTCTAAGAAAGAAACTTTGTTCATGAAATCTATGTTTAGGTTTATGCACAGATAAAAAGTGGGAGAAATTATTGATAGTGGTTTCAGCTAGAGGAGTGTTTTTCATGAAAGTTTGGCTAGGGTGGACCATAGATTGGAGTTCAGATTAGCACCTGCCATGAAAATAGCAATAAAGCAAAGACAGGCTCGCAACATCTCTTCCGTGGGGAAGCAGGCTGCAAGGAAGACAAAAAGGCATCCTCCACTAGGCTACAATGTCTATTTTGAACTTTGTCAAGGCAGGATAAGATCTTTCTAGCAGCTTCTGCCCAGATGTGGCAACAGTACCCCATCCTTAGACATACCTGGCTCTTATATATGTAGAGAATTGCATCAGTAGTGAGGTATCTACTGGAGCGGTAGAAGGATCCTACCATTTTTCCAGCGACCTTGGCAATGTATTTGATGTACGTGTTCCATTTCAGATTAGGAGTAAAAGGTCAAGCCCAGAATCTTGTCAAAACATGAAGCCTCCCCAAGACGAGAGCCATTCATTTCAATTAATGCCAGATGGGGATCAGAGCGTTGATGATGTAAAGATAGAAGCTTGGTTTTAGATGCATAAAAATAAACCAGCCACGTTTCTCCCCATTACACCACATGCTTAAAATCAGAGAGAGAATCAAAGAGAACTTGGTATTTTATGGCCCTTGATGTGTTGCTATAGATGGTAGTGTCATCTGCCTAAATGTCTACAAATGATCTTAGGATGTGATTTGGAAGATCATTGATGTAGATCTGGAAGAGAGTTGGGCCCAGGATGAACCCTCTGAGGGACTCTGGCATTAGTACTGTAAGCTTCTGATTTCTTCCCATTAACCACTACTCTTATGGACACATCAAAGAGAAATGATTGAATGATTTAGAAAGAATTTCCAGTTATACCATAGCTGGAGATACCCTATCAAAAGGCTTTTGAATTGCCCTAAAAAGGAAGCCTCTGTTGAGAGATTCGCTAACCTTATGAGACATAACCATTAGCACATCTGCTGTAGATCTAGCAGAATGGAAACCATATTGCATATCACTAAGAAGGTTATTTTTGC
This sequence comes from Euprymna scolopes, assembly GCF_053919585.1. Classification (NCBI taxonomy): domain Eukaryota; kingdom Metazoa; phylum Mollusca; class Cephalopoda; order Sepiida; family Sepiolidae; genus Euprymna; species Euprymna scolopes. The sequence goes on along the minus strand of NC_136487.1, from coordinate 84,474,990 downwards.
TGAGGTGGTTAACTACTTCTCTATTTAACACAGATTCCAGCAGCTTACTCATGATGCACAGGAAACTTATTGGTCTGTACTTAGCATTACAAGTTGATTTTTTTCTTTTTAGATAATTGTTATTTTATCAACTTGCATGAAAAGATGCTTAAAACCGTTTGAATTATTCAAATACCATCAGTAGTTTCAAAGTTATGAGAATTTTAAGTGCCAAGATTTAGGCTTTTCTGTGGACATTTTTCTTTAGAAAAAGTAGGTTAAATTACGGACCTCAACATTTCAAGAAATTTGGTAATTTCACCACCATTTATTTATTTTTCAAGTTATTCTCATGAAACTTGGCACTTTTATGTAAAATTGTGTACGCTTTCTGATTATGCAGTCAAATTTGATGTATCTCTTTACCATAAGCCATGAATTATAAATTCAGATGTATAAATTTCAACTTTTTTTTTTAACTTGAGCATGGTATCATACAGTGGGTGTCTATTCATGAACAAAACTAAGTATTATAGTGGTATTTAAATACAGCTTTATTGAGAGCAGGCATTTTCCTGCCTCCTAAACAAAGAGTTTAATCTGAGTGTAGTCATTGAATGCCTAAAGAGTATTCATGGCCGGTATTTACTACTCCCCTCAAAGAAAAAAAAATTTTAGTAGATATGAATTAATCTCAGAAATCAAAGAAAATTTTTCATATAGATTTTGGATTTCTGTAAAAGATGGAAATTGCTAAAATTTTTGCATTTTGGGACCAGTCCAATTTTCAATTTTGTAAATCCTCTCTATCTGGCCAAAAATATACCCCTACTTTTTGGGATGCAACCATAAATCGTACTGTACAGGAATCCTTGATGTAACTTTCACACTACCAGGATACTAGGAATCCTGATAAGCAACAACTATATATTCACCAGTTGATGGTAATTTTTGTCATTTCTATTCTGTTGTTTACTGAAACTTCAACTATGTAAACAAAGAAATAAAACGGTATTTTTTTTTTACCTTGTTTTCACCTTAACATTTAGGGTATGATGAAAACGAATATCGCATTTAAATTTTCTGTAAGTAGTTTTCCGGATATTAAGCAATGTCATTTCTTATGTTATTGCTTGTGGCCATCTTGGTATGCACGAGCGCGCAAACGTAACCCTGATTTCTTTCTCAAATCTAATTATTATTATTTAGATATCCTCAGTTAATAAAAAAAAAAAAATGGGTTTGTTTTACCGATTCGAAAAAATGCTCTAGACAATGAGTTAAAAATAAATTTAAGTTTCACAATATCTTTTTTATTTAATTGTTAGGTGAAAGTACAGAATAGTTAACAAAATACCTTTCCTTCCCCATATTAAAATGTTTTTTTTTTTTTTTTTTTTACATGGGGGATTACCACTTATCAAGGTTCGGGAGCCACTCGGGGATAAGGGTTATTGTGGGTACAGTAAATAATATTATTTCAGAATGGTAGCATAAGTGCACAAATACATTTTATTTGTTTTATATATATATATATATATATATATATATTTTTACCACTAAAAAACAATTCTACCTTAAGTACCAGTAAGAAGCTATAAATAACAGAAACGCACGTACTTAATACATTTTGTTGTTTTTTAACGCTTTTAGTACATGTGTTAAAAACAACAAAATAGTATTATTTAGAAATCAAATTTGAAAAACTTGAAAAAATTTTTTTTAATTGACAAACTCAGAATAAAAAATGAAACTGATTTTTCTGCTCCTGTTTTGAAAGCAGAAACAGTTTTTTTACTTTTAATAGAATACAAACTCGCTGTGCACTGGTCAGCGCATTAGTGCTAGCGAGCCATTTTTCCATGTTAAACGGATTTGAATTTCTATAAAAGATAACATTTTAAAGAAATTTCCGCACAATTAATAATTATCAAATATTTACATATACATGAAAATAATTCTGAAACTATCATCTATATGAAAACGGATGATATATACGGATTTATCTATCAATTTTGAAATATTCTTCATCAACTTTGCTCGGTCGTAACTTTGCTTCCTGTGGTTGTAAAAATATAAATCAAAGTCCAGTGGACTCCTATGCTTATATAGCCTGTAAAATTTCAGCCATATCCAATCAAAGTTAACCCCGCACATGTGTATCCAAACGTAACGTATGAAATGTAAACATTGAAAAAACAGTTTCCCTTTTAGCTGTCGTAATTTTTTTTACCGTTTTTTCATTTTTAACTTTGAGCATAAAAAAAAATAAATTAATATCATTGGAATGCTTATTCTATTCTCTTTCTAGCAATGTAATTCTTTTAAAAATTGACCCACAAATAAAAAAGATATGACTTGTTGAAGCACAATACAGTATATGCTTGTAATGCTACTGTACTGAGAGGGAGATGATCGATCACTTGAATTTTTAAGTACAGGGCATACTGATGAGGTTTCCCAAGGTGTTGGGAAGCAATTCTTAAAACAATGCTTAAACAGCTTTGTAAGTATAAGAACTAGTTCTGGTTGAAGCTTTTTCAGCATTATAATTGGAATGCTGTAAAAGGCCAGTTGCTTTACTGGAATCAAGGTTTTCGATTAACTTGGCAACATCACATACAGATATTTGTATGTTGCATAGTGTGCTTTATAATACAGAGGAAATACAGGAGGTTGACGGCCTTAGTCGCATAAGGTAGAATTAGTTGCAAAGTTCTTGGCAAAGAGTTTGGTTTTGTCTGATGCTGGCGAAATTACCTCAGGTCCATTGATGATGGGTGGGATTGAGCACACGCTTTTGTTCAAAATCCTGTTTGCTATTTGCCAAAACTGGTGGGAACCAAGCCACTGCTCAGCTACTTTGGACTTAACGAACTGAGCATACAACTATCTCGTGTTCTTTATTGGTCCCTTGGCAAAAGGAGGGTGGACCTGTAAATTCACCCTTGTCCGTTCATCTGTCCGCACTTTTCTCAATAACTACGCCTTGGAATTTTTTGAAATTTTGCACAAACATTAAACATGATATAAGTAAAAAGTAACAGAACGGATTTTCTAGGAAAACTCTGGTTGCCCCCCTAAGGGTGCCTTTCGGGTTAAAATTGACACTTTTGTGCTTATTAAAAAAAAAAAAATTGATGCCTTGGATTTTTATAAAACTTTCTGAAGAGTTGTAACTAACTGATTTCAATATAATTTTGTTTGTCTATACTTCGTGATAACTCTTGGGTGTGCCCCAGGGGCTCTTTTAGGGCTAATAAAAACACTCCATTTTTGGGACTATTTTACCATATTTGTCCAAAATTTTCTGTGTATGTCTATTTAGTAGTTTTGCATGGTGCTAAACTCAAATTTACATGTCAAGACCTTGGGGGCTTTTGGGGCTAAATGGGAGGAAAGAAGCAAATGATGAACTTGGTCATTTCTTTTTTTGCATGGTGCATAACTCAAAATTACATATGTTAAGGCCTAAAACTGCACTGTTTGTTCATTTTCACCAGGATTTGATGTTCCCTGGGGACTTTTGGGGCTAAATGGGGTGGGGGGCTCAATACTGAACTTTTTTTATGCCTCGTTCACTGTGCACTCCCGAGGGACCATGCAGGCTTCACTTGTTACTTTTTTTTTTTTATGTGTCTTTACTTCCCTCTTCTGATAAGAAGCATTTGGCTTCGAAATGCCATAGTCTAAAGAGGTTTCCCTATCTCTAAATATAGTATTCCCTTTTGAACTGATAGCATAATAAAATTGCAAATTTTTTTATCCCTTTGTTAACTCATTATAATAAACGTTTTTTTTTAATTCACGCTCCCCCCATTTTGAAATGTCTATTTAGATTTACATAATTAATTAATGCAACAAAGTTTTATATATCACAAATTGAACATAAAAGGTCAATAAATAAAATATTCAAATTCCAAACAAAAAAGAATAAGTTTTTTTGCCAATTTACCTGTAAAGTTCAAAGTGTAAATCCCTTCTTTTTTTTTTTCGAAAACCAGGTGGATTTTTTTTTAAGTTGGAGTTTATTTTATGCTTATAATTTTCCATTCAATATTGGACGCTAAGGATATTTTATTCTGTATTATATCAGTGCTTCCAGACCTTAGAGATCGCAACCTGTTGCAACTTTCTCCCTGTTTCGAGCCATAGCAGAAGGAAATTCGCCATAGAAACAATACTCGAAATTTATGCCAATAAGTTGGGGATTTGAGTAAACAAAAAAAAAAAAAATATTAAAACAGATTTTTCGTGTAAGAAAAAATATGACCACCAGCGAGCAGAAACAAATGGGACTTTTTTCTTCCGCTACAAACCCTAAAATTCTTAACGTTTAAAAAGTAGATTACATTTTTATTTTACGTCAAGAATTGTGGAAAAAAACTATTTAGAGGGTAAAGTAGATTACCCGGTGATAGCGTAAGCTCCGAGGGGTTGCAAAGGATGCCCTATGCGACCCCCCCTACTGGGTCGAGTAACAAGTATTGTAGTACGGCGAGCAGCGAGTAACTAAGTTGTGCCAACCGTTCACCAGTAAGTCATTAACAGAACTGGTCCTAGTCAGAGACACAATTCTTTTATAACAGAAGAATTGTGCCTCCCCCTACTCCTCCAAGTCTATAAGAGACTCGTCCTCTCAACCACTCATATTAGACTTCCGCCCTCGAGGCCGGCGCCACCAAGTAAGCAATCTTCTTTTTTTATTTTTATTTTTATTTTCTCACACACTCCTGACAAAAACGAGAAAAAAAACAAAAGGTAGAAGAGAGAAAAGAAAAAGAAAAAAGTTACATAAAAATGACAGACCACAGCTGTTAGTACAATATAGCAGTAGTCGATCAGTCCAGATATCAATCAAGCAGGCAGCAGGCTAGGTCTACCCCGTCGTTTTTTAAGGGGCGCGCATTCTGGGCAATACCACTTTTGCCTGTTGGGAGGTTCTGAGTCGATACCGACACATCGGAAATGGTACCAATCGTCGCACGAGTCACACCCGATCATATTCTGATTCTGCTGCGGAGAGCTGCACGGGGGACACAACCAGACCTGCTCTTCAACACTAGGGGATGAATCCAACGTCTCCCCTCCCTCCGCAACAGGAGGTCCTTCAGGAGTCCTAGAAAGCTCTAAGGGGTACAGATGTTTCAGGGAATGTACTTCCTCCAAGCCCTCCCCTTTTTGAACACGTGCTGCTCTAACGACACCATCATGGCCTGGAATCAGTTCAGTAATAGTTCCTAAGACCCAAAACGGTCTAGGTTTCAAAGGACTCTTAATCAGCACATCATCATCCTTCTGGAGGCGGGTTCTTGTACTTAGTCGGGATCGACCAGGAATCTTCCTTCCCAGCTCTAGCAGGTACTCCTCATACCATAGTTTGTGGAAATCTGTCAGACATTGGTCCCTAAGTTCCAAGGTTTGAATTAGCCTCTCCCTGCTGGGAGGCAACAAGGTTGTTCTATCCTCTCTATCCAGTCGTATCAATAGCCCGGGGCTCTGATTGGGCTTAAGGAACATATTAGGGGTAATTGGAGTAGCATTTTTGTCGGCTGACACCTGGTAAGTAAGAGGCCGGTTATTAACAGACCTCTGAATATCCGATAACACTGTCAGAAGGGTAAAGTAATCCAATCTACCCCTGCCAAGAATCTTAAATAGGCAGTTCTTCATGGTCTTGATACATCGCTCCCATGTTCCTCCATACCAAGGAGAGAACAAGGGAATGGTTTTAAGTTTTAACTTACAAGGACCGCATTTTCTTTGATAGTCCGTAAAAAGAGAGAGACGGTCGAAAATCTTTCCACTTCCTATAAACGTTTTTGCGTTGTCACTATAAAGGGTTTCGGGAACGCCATATCGGTTAGTAAATCGAACCAGTGCCTGGAAGAAAGAGGGTACGCTCATGTCGGGAACTACTTCAATGTGTATTGCTCTGATATTCAAGCAAGTGAACAGGAGCAAGTACATTTTCGTATCTCGTTTCCCGTCATTCACCCAAAGATGGCCAGTAAAATCAATCCCAGTGTGTTGATAGGGGACTCTGAAATCGGTACTGTGCGACGGCAGGGCAGCAGCAGCATTCGGCGTCACTGGCGTTGAATTATAACGTTTACATCTGGCACAAACAGCCAGTACCTTATTCACAGCTTGTCGACCCTGCGGGACCCAATAACCGCTTCACCTCAACTCCGCTAGAGTTGACCCAGTTCCGAGGTGGCAACACCTTTCATGACAATCTAAAATGATGAGTCTGGTAACAGGATGATGTTTCCCTATCAGAATGGGGTTTTTAACTTCATAACCAAAGTGGGAAGATTGGTTGATTCTTCCCTGAGATCGAATCAAACCGTCAGGGTCCAGAAAAAGATCCAGAGCACAAACCCTAACTGGCATGGGTTTACCACTCGGCTCCTTTAGGTACTCCACTTCCACGGGAAATTCTTGCCGTTGCACTGTCTTCATAAGGTAGATCGCTGCCTTAGAGTTGTAGTCCCATTGTCGATTAAATCGGATGGCTAGGAACTTAAACACCAAGGTAGTAACAGTCAGTAAACCAGAGAATGAGGAAAACCTCTGAAAAGGTATGGCCGAAGTGTACTCTTGATCATGGATCAAAGAACAATTTGCTGAACTGCGAGTCATTCGCTGGCATATCTCACTCAAACAGGGCATATCCTGTCCTGGCCATTGAGATATTCCTTCGCATAGCCAGGAAGGGCCTGAACACCAAAATTCCATCTTGGATTGGAACTTTCTCAATGTTAATCCTCTTGTTAACAAATCTGCCGGGTTGAGTGTACTATCAACATATCTGAAGAGAGTCTTCAAGCCATAGCGAGACTCCAACTCCACTTTCATCTGCAGAATGTCTTTAAGTCTATTTTTTGCAAAAACATTTTTGCTAGCCATGTTTTGAGATAAAATCCAGGACAAGACCACCTGTGCATCCGTGGCTATACACAAATTCTCGGGAACAAATCCTTCACAATTGTCCAGGATTGTGGGGAGACACTTGAAGGCGAGGAAAACGGCCATTAGTTCCAACACAGGCAAAGTCTTGTCCTTCATAGGTGCCACCTTAGCTTTCGCAAATAATAAGGATGACCGACCATTTTGTACGATATACACGGCAAACCCATATGCTTCCTTGGACGCGTCGCAAAACAGGTACATATCTCCAGGCAGCCCTGCCATAAGCGCCTTGCGCAAAAAACGGAAATCACTCAACCCTGAAAGGTCCCTGGCTAGTTCTCTCCAATCGCTCAAGATCGCTGGCTGGAGTGGATCATCCCAACCTGCACCATTCTTCCACATGGACCTGATTAGCACTCGACTGCGGATAGTAACCGGGAGACATAGGGACAACGGATCGAAGATCTTAGGTGACTCTGAAAGAACACCTCTCTTAGTTGTCACGTCAGGATTGCACTTTACCGGAGCGACATACAACTCCTCCGAATGTGGGGAGTATCGGTAGCCCAGTACTCTCTCCCACTCCTCTTCATGGATACTTAGAGTACCATCCTCCTTCATCCTAGTGCGGAGCGCCTGACTGTTTGAGTTGCATGACAGGATAATAAAGCCCCCTTCCAGCAAACGCTCTCTAACAAGGGAATACAATGTAGTAAGCTCACTCGCGTCTGCCACGGAAGCCACAAGGTTATCCACATAAAACCGGTCCTCCATTCTGCGGCAAGCATCCTGAGGGTATTTTGCCGCATGCAATTTTAAGATACACCCCAACACAAATGGGCTTGAAGTAAACCCGAATATCAAGGTGGTATAGCGGAAGCAGCGCAAACAATCTCCTTGTTTAAGAAAAAAGCAAAACCGGTTCCTATCCGCCTCCAGCTTAAGCCGAATCATTAGGAAGGCTCGGCAAATGTCTGCTAGTAGCACATAATTGTTGGCTCTAAAGGCCAGCAACAACTTTAAGATGTCCCCTGTTAAGTTAACGCCAGAATATGCTGCTTCGTTCAGCGATAATCCATCTCCTGTCTTCAAACTACAGTTGAACACTGGTCTGATCCTGGTAGTTGCCGTAGGGTCCGACTTGAAAACTGGTCTATGTGGTATCCACACATATTTGTCGAACTCCTGAGGGGAGACAAAAATCTCTTCAATTATACCGTCCTCCTGTTGCTGACGAAACACCTCCAAATATTCATCATATATTTTTCTTTTAGTCAAGTTTGCTGCCACCCGATCTAAAACATGCAAGGAAGTTGCATGATTAGAGGGGACTCTGGCTAATCTATCGTGATGCCAGGGGAGCTCCACATAATAGCTTCCATCCCGAAGCTCTACCGTTTCCTCAAATCGCTTCATCTGCACTTTATCGTAATCAGAAAAGTCCTCCTGACTGGGAAGCCCCAGAGATTCCAACGTAAACATTTGTTCTAGTCCTCTTTGTACCATACTGTCAGGAAAGCACTCCGCCATGGGATCCAGGTATGTTGATTGTGTTTCAAGGACAAAACATAAATGTGATGAATCGACCTGGGGGGTATGTTCCATCACCGAATTAAACGAGAGGTGAGTAACCTCAGAGAGGGGCTTATCTTCCAAGAAAAAAGAGTCCACTGCTCCAAACGGGACCAATCCAGGCGGGGTTGCAAAGGCCCATCCATTCAAACACGGGATCAGCTTCAATGAGTCCAGGTGTTCAATCAGGTCTAACCCAATTATTCCCTTGATCGGTATTAAATCCCTTCCGGTCTCAAACTGGCCGGCCAAAGCATATTTTGCATCCTGAAAGACACGCAATAGAGATTCCAGGTTGGCCACTCGAACCGACAAGTCCATACCATCGGCTACCAAGACAGATGTCACAGTCCTTCCAGAACCCAAGTCAACTCCCAGGACTACCTCTGTGAACCCACGCTGACACTCACCTAGAAAGGTAGACAATCTCAGCTGACAATTGACACCAAGGGTTTCGATTGGGCACAAAGTTCTCAGTACATCTGCCGCCAGATATGTCCGCCCGCTACCCGTGTCCAGTAGGCAATTCACTGACACTGTCTTTGCTCCACAAGAGAATGTAACTGAGAGAATGGGTGGCAACGTACGGGAATACCCGGTTGAAGTTGCATTGTTCACATCCACATGAAAAGAAGGAGTAATAGCGTTCCCCCTACCAAACTTTTGAGACGTATTCTGTCTTACTGTTGATGTAAATGCAGTGGAGACACCGCCCTTAATCTGCAATCTCTTTATTGCTTCTCCAGTTAGTCTCAATATGGAGGACAAAGGCGGCACCCGTCTATTTGTTAGCGCTATTATCTCCCCTTTCAGTTCGAGAGGAAATTTCCTAAATAGAATCTTAGCCATCAGTTTGGCTCCGCCAGAATCGTCCACAGAAAAGTCACACGAAAAGGAATTCCCCAGCTCTTCCAACAGCGATGCCGTCCTGGAAACGAAGCCCCCCAGCTCAAAAAGGGCTCCACCTTTCTTTGGTACATAATCCAGAATATCCTGGAATATTTGGTCAATGATTTCATCCAGGTCCAGATACTCCCTCTTCAGTATAGCCATGGCTTGCTGGTAATTGGTGTCAGTGCAACTCAGGTGATTTACCAGCCTCAAGGCTCTGTCTGAGAGTGAACACTTCAAGAAGTTCAACCTCTCGGCATCATTGGCCATGCCGATCACGCAGTTCTCAAACCTAGTCAAGAAGTTTCTGAAACTCATGCGGTCGGACTCCATTTCCTGTCCGCTAAATGTAGGCCCTGTGATCTGTATACGTGGGGGTTTAACAATGAAGGAAGAACCTCTCCCGGTAGTTGCAGAAAACCTTGAGAACTCAAAGGCAGATTCTGAGTAAGGGCTGGGCTCTGGCTGTCGGTATGCTTGATCCAAATCGCCCAAGTCTTCATAATAATCCTTCAGTTGAGACAGCCAAGCACCCTCAATCTCGGCAGGTGTACTCTCATCAAAGGAGCCTAACTCCAGCTGTGTGATACAAGTCTCTAACTCGACAATGAAGTCGAATCTCCGTCCTTAAGAATGAGTACGCCGATGGCCTAACTCCATCACGACACATCTTCAGTCGTCCCTGAATCTTCTGAGTCAATGACTCCCTTCTACGTAGGAGCTGCTCTTTCGTGACGTTCATGACAGTAGTTAACCAACGAAAGAGTAAGCAGCAAAACCTTTGCAAGATGTGGAAAAAAACTATTTAGAGGGTAAAGTAGATTACCCGGTGATAGCGTAAGCTCCGAGGGGTTGCAAAGGATGCCCTATGCGACCCCCCCTACTGGGTCGAGTAACAAGTATTGTAGTACGGCGAGCAGAGCAGCGAGTAACTAAGTTGTGCCAACCGTTCACCAGTAAGTCATTAACAGAACTGGTCCTAGTCAGAGACACAATTCTTTTATAACAGAAGAATTGTGCCTCCCCCTACTCCTCCAAGTCTATAAGAGACTCGTCCTCTCAACCACTCAGATTAGAATTCCGCCCTCGAGGCCGGCGCCACCAAGTAAGCAATCTTCTTTTTTTATTTTTATTTTCTCACAGAATAGAATTTAAGATGGTACTTGTTTAGTTTAATGAAGACATTAAAAAATGAAATTTTTGAACAAAAAAAAAAAAAAAAAAATTATTGTACGTATCCGTTATGGAATTAAGTTCTTAAAAATTTTTTTTTTAAAAATCACTAAATTTTATCAAGTTTTTTTTTTTTTTTACAGAGAAAAATAAAATTTTAATGAGATCGATTCTATCCCTGCCATCTTGCCTATTTCGCGAACGAAACATTTAAACGAAAAAGGGATTAACAAAGACAGTAAAATAAGTGAAAAAAAAAAAAAAAAAAAAAACCCTAAAATATTTATTTAGATATTTTTTTGCCCAGGTTTCAAAATAATATCGCCAAATTTTGACAATCTTTAAGCGGTGATCCCCCTTAGCGCCCTCTCCTCCTTGTCCGCGAAATAGGCAAGTTGGCTGGGATACGATCGATCTCATTAAAATTTAATTTTCCTCTTAAAAAAAAAAAAAGGCAAATTTTTACGACGTGCCCCAGCGTATTATAAACACCCCAAACTCCATGTTAAGAACGGCTTTCGGAATAAACACTTCTCAACCTCGAAAGCCGTTCTTAACATGGGGAGGTTTAGTCCAACAGCCGTTCCTCATATGGGGTGGTTTCGGAGTGTTTATACTACGCTGAGGCAGGTCGTAAAAAATACCACAAAAATAAATAAATAAAAATAATGGATCAAATTAAGTGAAATTTTTATGAGAACTTAATTCCGTAACGGGTACGTACAATATATATTTTTTTTTCTTTCAATATTTTCATTATTTTATGTCTTCATTAAACAAAACAAGTACCTTTAAGATCAATCAGTTTTCTAAATAAATGTGAGCGGGTGAAAAACTAAATATGAGAGATATTCCAACAATCCCTATAATATAACTTTATTTTTGCTTAAAAATGTTTGATCTTAAATTTTACAAAGAGATATATCTGATATAAACTACGTCTATTCTGGGATCATTATAAACTAAGAGATTTTAAAGTGTTGATATATGTGTTTAAAGGAGTAATCTTATTAGTTTGACTTCTTTTTTTTTTTAACCCTACATACTACATAAAGAAAATTTCGGCTGTTTGCCAGCGAACGTTAGAAAGCATCGACCACGTGTATGCGTTCGTTCGAGGGTCTCGTCTTAACGGAGATCACATTAGTTGTAAAAGAAATGGAGAAACAATTACCTTTTAATCGCGGTATTCGAAGGCGGATGAACTTCTTTAGCAGAAGAAGAGTTTTATCTCGATTTTTCTGTTCGTTTCCAGCTAAACCTTGGGCAAATTGTACTTCGATAGGAATCCTCTGTATTAGAGTCATCTTTCCCAATTACAATGGAGTACAATTACTTGCGGAAACTTAAGTGAACTTAATGCTCGATTATTAAGCCGCACTTTCGTGTGATTATTAATTATATTTAAAGTTTAAAAGTACATTAAAGTCTTGGAAATTTAAAATAAAACTTTGAAATTAAATAAAAATCAGTGTTACGATAAAGATATTTGTATATTTATTTATCAAAATTATAATTTTCTTTTAATACGAAACTAAGAAACAGAACAACCGAATTGAAGTTATGAATTCCTTCACATTTATGTTATCACTACCCTCCCCCCCACCCCGGAAAAAAAAAGACTAGGTATTCTCTTGAATTAATGAAGTTAACATTTATTTTACATTTTGGAAAAAGTTAATTTATTGTATACATTTTTCTGAGATTTTTTTTGCAACGCTTGAAGTTGTGATAAAAAAAGAAAAAAATGGGGAGATTATTCGCTGCTTTGCATTTGACTGTGTAAAAGAATGTAAACAAAAACAAATAGAATTTCGTGATAATAATGTCCGGGTATTTTAACTGCAGTTAACAGAAGAAAGGGTAAAAATAACAAAAACAAATATGAAACAAATAAATGGGATTTACACGTAGATTCGAAAAAGTTGTCAAACAACAAATATATAACAAATAAAGGCAAGATAAGTTACTTTTCTACCTAACTGGATTTTTTTTTTTGCATCACCACTTATCAAGGCCCAGAGGCCATTCGACGATAAGGGTTAAACAGTGTACAGTAGAAATTGGACAATATAGTAATCGTTAGTAACGGAAATTCATTAAATTTGTTAACAAGTGAAACGGCTCATCAAGAACTTGTTTACGTTAAACTTGAAGACAACCATATTGTAGTCAGCTGGAAAGCAGGAAAACGGAAGACAATTTCACAGGCGTGCAGTTCTAAGAAAGAAGCTTTGTTCATGGAATCTACTTTAGGTTTAGGCACAGATAAAGAGTGGAGGGGTGAATTATTGATAGTGTTTTCAGCGAGACGAGTGTTTCTTGTGAAAGTTTGGCGAGGGGGGACCATAGACTGAAGCTCAGTTGAACACTTTCCATGAAAATAACGATACATCAGAGACAAACTCGCAACATCTCTTCTGTGAGATAGAGGTTGCAGGGAAGAGAAAAGGACATCTCCTACGAGGGTACGAAGTCTATTTTGAACTCTATCAAAGCAGGACAAGTCCTTTAAAGCAGCTCCTGCCCAGATGTGGTAACAGTATTCCATCCCTGGACGTACCTGGCTGTTATATAGATAGAGAATTGCATCAGCAGTGAGATATCTATTGGATCGATAGAAGAATCTCACCATTTTTCCAGCGGCCTTGGCAACAGATTTGATGTATGTGTTCCATTTAAGATCAGGAGTAAAGGTCAAACCCAGAAGCTTGTCAAAACTTGACTCCTCCTCAAGACGAGAGCCATTCATTTCAATTGATGCCAGATGTGGATCAGAACGTTGATGATGTAAAGAGAGAAGCTTGGTTTTAGATACATTAAAAGTAAACAGCCACTCCTTTCTCCATTGCATCACGTGCTCAAGATCAGAGGAGAGAGAATCGGAGAGAACTTGGTCGTTTACTTTCTTAGATGTGCTTCCATAAATGGTAGTGTCATCAGCATAAATGTCTACAAATGATGTAAGGATGTGATTTGGAAGATCATTAATGTAAATCAGGAAGAGAGTTGGGCCCAGGATGGACCCCTGAGGGACTCCAGCATTAATACTGTGAGCTTCTGATTTTTGCCCATCAAATACTACTCTTATGAACCTATCAGAAAGAAATGATTTAATAATTGAGAAGACATTTCTAGCTATACCATAGCTAGAGATCTTGTGAAGTAAACCTTTATGCCATACTTTATCGAAGGCCTTTTATATGTCAAGCGCAATTGCCCTAGAAAGGTTACCTCCATTGAGAGATTCGCTAATCCTATGAGATATAACTGTAAGCACATCTGCTGTAGATCTAGCAGAACGGAAACCATATTGTGTGTCACTAAAAAGGTTATTTTTGCTGAGATGGTTGATTACTACTCTATTTTAGACAGATTCCAGCAACTTACTCATGACACACAGGAGACTTATTGGCCTGTACTGGGAAGGGGATGAGCGATCACCTGAATTCTTAAATACAGGGCATACTGATGAGATTTTCCAGGATGATGGGAAGCAATTCTCCTTAAGACAACGTTTAAACAGTTTTGTAAGTATGGGCGCTAGTTCTGGTCAAAGTTTTTTGAGTACTATAACTGGAATACCGTCAGGGCCGGTTGCTTTACTGGAATCAAGGTTTTTAATTAGCTTGGCAACATCATGTACAGATATATGTATATCACATAGCATGGTTTTAGTATTTTTATTTAAATTAAATAATTTAATGTAGCATGTTTATTCAGCTCGAAAAACATGGAGTGTTTACCGATGTAGTGGGAAGTTAAAAATGGCGCCCAACTCTTTCGGTAAATTTGGGAAAGGAGTTAAAAATAAAAAAAACTAGACAAAATACTGTTAGAAACTTGCTTAAGATGTTACCATGACACAGGTTGACTTATATTCGGTGGATTTTTAACAGTATTTTGTCTAGATTTTATTTTTAACTCCTTTTCCCAAACTTACCGTGTCAAAGAGAGTCATGTGCCATTTTTAACTTTCCAATACATCGGTAAACACTGTATGTGTTTTGAGCTGAATAAACATGTTACATTAAATAAAAACACTAGGAAATTATCCAGTTAGGTAGAAAAGTAACTTATCTTGTCTTTGATAACATTTATTTGTTATATATTTGTTTTTTGACAACTTTTTCGAGTCTGTGTACAGTAATACAAACCCAATAACTGTTATCAAAGACAAACTAAGTCTTCTACCTACCTAAATAACTACTCGGCTAGATACAGCGAGCACTCACTACTTAGCTAGACACAGCAAGCACTCACTACTCAGCTAGACACAGCAAGCACTTATTACTCAGCTAGACACAGCAAGCATTCACTACTCAGCTAGACACAGCAATCACTCACTACTCAGCTCGACACAGCAAGCACTCACTACTCAGCTAGCCACAGCGAGCACTCACTACTCAGCTAGCCACAGCAAGCAATCACTACTCAGCTAGACACAGCAAGCACTTACTACTCAGCTAGACACAGCGAGCACTTACTACTCAGCTACACAGCAAGCACTTACTACTCAGCTAGACACAGCAAGCACTTATTGCTCAGCTAGACACAGCGAGCACTCACTACTCAGCTAGCCACAGCAAGCAATCACTACTCAGCTAGACACAGCAAGCAATCACTACTCAGCTAGACACAGCAAGCACTTACAACTCAGCTAGACACAGCGAGCACTTACTACTCAGCTACACAGCAAGCACTTACTACTCAGCTAGACACAGCGAGCACTCACTACTCATAGACACACTACATGGCGATGCCAATTAAAAAAAATCTGACTTAAATTGTATTGAAAATTTTTCTTTTAACAGTGATGACTTCATAAAATCTGACCAAATCACATTTTAAACTCCTTCATTTCTTGCTGAAATAGCTTATGGTCTTATTAGGGGAAAAAAATAATAATAAATAATTGCCAGCATGCACTCAACTTTTTTACCATGTCTCATTTCTTTTGTGCAAACAACTTCTGCCTGTCCTTTTGACTTTGGTCTTTTTATAATGTCTTTTTAGGGCTGCTAATTCAGTGATATACAAATTAATGTACATCAAACTACATTATAATAAGTTATTGCTAAGATTAAACCTCTCTCTTTGCTCATAAAATTTTATTTGCATATGTTATTGTTGAAGTAAGCCGGACACATGTACATTCATTTTTATTATATATAGTTTTTATATGTATTAAAATAATTATAGTAATATTTATATGTATATATACTAGCAGGCTGCCCAGTCGTAAAATACACTTAAATGTGATATCTTGATTAATGCAGATTTCGTATTTATTATTATATATTGGACCCAATATATAGTAATAATTTTAAAAGTTAAAAAAAAAATGACTCGTGCGCCACCACCGAAAATCAGAACCAAAACATTTAGCTTACGATTTACTTTTTTTCTTTGATGTTAATACCTGAGCTATGAAGACATGTTTTTTCGATTTTCAACCCAAACAAGGCACAGGGCTACTTTGAAGTAGTGGAGTTACTATCAGGGACATAAGTTGCAGGGATATTATGAAGGGAGATGAGCAGCAAGATGTCTGTTCACATTACACTTGAACTTCTGCATATCAGTACAGTTGGGAAAGCAGTATCCCGTAAGGGAGTTCCAAAGTCTAGCAGTTCTGAGGAGGAAACTATTGGAGTAGAGGGCTTTCTTACACCTAGGGATCTCTACTATGTAGGAGTGGGAATGTAACTGTTTAGTGGATATATAACCTCTACTAACTAACCCATTCACATTAACTACCCATGCGGAGTTGCAGAAATACCTGGTTTAGGACTCGGGCGCGGGGCAAACCCTTTCAGTGCTGATGGACCCATAGATCTTCCCAGGTCATTCATCTAGGAGAAGGAAAACTCTGAAGCTAAACCTAGGGAAGGGAGGCTTCTTCAGTCCTGGACGACAAACCTCCTAGAGCTGGTGATTCAAACAAATTACCGGTTTGCAAAATTAAGCTGCTTAAGGAGTAGATAGGCTCTGTGTATCACCCGGCTTTCATATGCCTTCTTTGCTTATTAGCCAGGCATAGAGGTGACCCTTGTTTGTTGCAAGGCTAAAAATTAAAACATGAACTAATAGCTACACATGCTTATTCGTAATGCCGTTGTTCAATCTTCACCTGACAAATTTCATTTTTTTTAATTTTCGCACTTTTACCTGATTTTTTTTTTCTGGCTAAAACCCAAATATAAAGTTTTGCATTGGTTCGAATAGCCTATATATGAAGTTTCATATCTGTAGACTAAAACCTGACGGAGGAGTTTGTTAGGCAAAATTTTTTAAACAAATATATATACGCATACATAAATATATATAGAAAGAGGTTTGTGTTCACTATAAGCTTTTTATGCAAATATTACACAAGTATAAATCATGTATAAATCTGCATAGATATAATTACACATAATAGTTTACTAAAGATGATCATCCCATAAGAAAACCGAAAAACTAATATGGAGTTAATTAAAATGAATGTTTAAAAGAATATGCAAATTAGCAAGATCTTTTGCAGATGAATGCAATTCCACGAACCATATATACCAAAGTTGTATTTTCTTTTTAAATAAATAGAAAAAATGGGTTTTAATATGAACATTAATACGCAAAAAATATATATATATTGGAGTACAGAAATAGAAAATGCCTTAATCTGATCTTGAGTGAGTGGTACAATGGGGGAAGAGGGTGGCTGGTTACTTTTAATACATCTAAAACCAAGTTTCTATCTTTACATCATCAAAGCTCTGATCCCCATCTGGCATCAATTGAAATGGGTGGCTCTCATCTTGGGGAGGCTCCATGTTTTGACAAGCTTCTGGGCTTGACCTTTACTCCTGATCTGAAATGGAACACATACATCAAATCCGTTGCCAGGGTCGCTGGAATCCTTAGTGGAATCCTTCTACCGCTTCTGGGATTGACTTCTGATCTGAAATGGAACACATACATCAAATCCGTTGCCAAGGTCACTGGAATTCTTAGTGGGAGCCTTCTACCGCTCCAGGAAATATCTCACTGCTGATGCAATTTTCTATCTATATAAAAGCCAAGTACGTCCAAGGATGGAGTACTGCTGCGACATCTCGGCAGGAGCTGCTAAAAAATCCTATCCTGTCTTGACAGAGTACAAAATAGACTTTGTAGCTTAGTGAGGGATGCCCTTTTCTCTTCCCTGCAACTTCTCTCCCACAGAAGACTCACAGAAGAGACATTATGAGCCTGTCTTTGTTTTATCGTTATTTCCATGGCAAGTCTGAGCTCCAATCTCTGGTCCCTCCTCGCCAATCTTTCACGAAAAACACCCATCTAGCTGAAACCACTGTCAATAATTTCCCCCAAGCTTTTTTCTTAGAAGTGCACGCCTGTGGAACTCTCTTCCATTTGCTTGTTTCTCACCTGACTACAACTTGGATGTTTTCAAGTCCAACATAAACAAATTCCTGATAAACCGCCCCCTTAAGTAAGACACCTTATCAAATCTCTATTACTAACGATTACTACGATATTATCCCATAGATTACTGTACACGCAATAATCCTTATCCCTGAGTGGCGTCCTGGCCTTGATAAGTGGTGACTACCATGTAAAAAAAAAAAAAAAAATGTACGTTAGCCAGACAATGTACTTTTATTATATAGAATAAATGAAGCAAGCCCTTTTTTCCACACCTCCAAAATGAGATTCTACTATTTGGGGGGACGAAACACTCTGAAAAACTTCATAAAAAAAAAATCAATAAATATTTTAGGGTTTAGAATAAGTGTATATATTTAATATAAAATGATCACTCTATTTCTAATCAGACAGTATTTAAACGATATGTAACCATTTTCTGATTTTCATTGAAGGCAAGGTTTGTTACAATCTGAACTTCGAGTCAGTTTTAGGGTTAAGAGAAGCCTTTTTAGAGGAAGAGAGTGTCTCTTTTTTCTCCTTTAGTGATAGAGTTAATGAGGAGTTTTTTAACGGGGGGGGGGGCTGGGTCTGTTAAGTTTTTCAAGCTATTTCTTTTTTAAATGTTTTCTGTTTTCTAGTTTTTCTTTAATAAAATAATATTTTTTAAATAATCAGTAATTTTTGAAATCATGAAAAATAATAATTTTTTATTACTAACTTTTCAACATAAAAAATTCCCCTAAAAAAATGCACACAAATTATCACCCTTACTACAAAAAAATATCAAATTATATGCCTTTAAAATGCTATCCGATTAAACAGTGGTCAATAAATTTCTATTAAAAACTGATCCCCCTCACCCTAAATTCTAAAATATTTTTTCATATTGACAAGTTTACAGGGTGTTTACACATAATCACCTAAAAAAAGGTAGAATCTTATTTTTAGGAAGTTAAATAGCTTACGGTCCTCATCTACAAATTTATCATCAATTGTATAGACTTTGAGAATTCTTGATAATAGGCACTTCCAATCGAATGTGATGAACAATGATACGTCAACACTTTACGTTATAATGATGAACATGCCAACAATTAATTTCATTAAGTCTTTTTTAAAATTGTTCTTTAATCTCACTCTAATAATTACATTCATAAAAAGTTGTTTTATTTAAAGATTAAATTGTAGGATTGGGAACAAATAAGTCACAC
The DNA here is from genome assembly GCF_053919585.1 of Euprymna scolopes. Classification (NCBI taxonomy): domain Eukaryota; kingdom Metazoa; phylum Mollusca; class Cephalopoda; order Sepiida; family Sepiolidae; genus Euprymna; species Euprymna scolopes. The sequence goes on along the minus strand of NC_136487.1, from coordinate 84,455,839 downwards.
TCAACAGAAAATAAAAATTATCAAAATGAATAAATATGAAAGTTAGGCCCGTTTCACACAGTAACGGTAAAGTCAAAACGCCAAGTGCTTTTCCAATATATGATGTAACCATTAATCCTAACCCTAACTAACTAATCCTAGGGTTAGGACGGATAGATCACATATTGGAATATAAACAACTTGATAGATATTGTATTAGAAACCATTCAGTAGATCACACGATTTGATTGGAAGCTTACATATTGGAAGAGCACCCTATTTACAATTCTACACAATAGACACACCATCTTTTTTATATACTGCTTGTGTACATATGATATCAGTCGCATGGTTAACTAATCTGTATATTAGTTTTGCAAAAGTGTATTTTATTAATTTTGCTATTATTTTTTATTTTTTATTTAATTCAATTATTGTAACTTGTTCGTGGGAGTTGAAGAGTTGCGGAGACATGTCTTTTATTTATCCTATCACCATCACCCTAGCAAATAATAGTGTGGGCTACTCAACTAAAAACAATAAGAACATATCTACTCGCCAACCGGATCTCGCATATGCGCCTTTATGCACCCTTCCGGCCAACGTATAAAAAGACAAAAATATTTTGTCAGCCACTGATCCCCCGATCTGACCAAACCAAACCCATTCTTCGGCAGACATAGATGGAGACACCCCATGTAACAGAAGCTATTGACTTTCTAGCCAATCAAAATGCACAAAAAAAAGCATGTTTTCTGAGTTGAATCTAAAAACGATTTCCAGGTCGAAATTGCTATAAAAGAGTGATGATTTCTCCATCTCATCAGTGGGTGTCTTGGAATCAGCAGACAAGGAGCTCCCCATTCGCTTGTACAACCACTTCAACAGACGACTCTATGGGCAGTAGTCAACAGCAATGATACATGCACAGACATCTCAGCGTATCTGCTATGCCCGCAACTCGTCATCCGCACCAACAATATTACAACTGTTCATTTAAGGACACCTCTCATCAACTGTCCATTTTCAGGACAACTCAGTTCTTAGACAACCTCACACATGCAGGCCACTACCTTTCTAAAGGGAAATTTTCTGGCTTCTGACTGACTCCCAGCCAATACCTCAATTACTGACCAGCCAAACACTACTAGCCCTGCCAAAGGATCCAATTTCAACGAACATGTCCTGTTTCTGCAGAAAATAATTTTTCTATTTATTTTCTATTTCAAGAAAATAAATCTATATCTCTATATCTATAGAAGTAAAATTGTTTGTGTGTGTGTACATTTCCCTACCAAAGTATTCTGTCAATTTTCGGTCTACAGACTCAAGATTTGACATAAGGGCTATTGAGATTTGGGAAAATCTTTTTAATCGGTTTTTGGCCAGCAATTATGCTGTCAAGGGGTCAAAGTTCAATGATTTGAACTAAACTCCTCCGCAAATTTTGGGTCTGAACACCTGAAATTTCAAAATGTAGCTTACTTGGTCATGCGCCAAACTTTTTATTTTGATTTGAAACTAAAATAATAAATGTTAAGGGGTTAAAATTGGGGTCAAAGTAAAAAAAAATTCACCTCTGCGATCTCTATGAAATTACTCAGACAATTTTTGGTCTAAACATTTGAAATCTTACATAAAGTGTATTCACACATAGGGCAAGTTATGAACAGTACATAGGACCTGAGCAAAGACGGGTTGAACTGCTAGTATATCTATGAAAGTGAAATTGCTCTCTATGTGTGTGTGTGTGTCTGTGTGTGTACATTTCCCTAACAAACTACTTTGTTAATTTTTAGTCTACAGACTTGAGATTTGACATAAGGGGTATTGAGATTTGGGAAAATCTTTTTAATTGGTTTTCGGACAGAAATTTGGCTGTCAAGAGGTCAAAGTTCAACGATTTGACCTTTGAAAACTCTACCAAACTCCTCCGCCAATTTTGGGCTAAACCCTTAAAACTTTAGATGTAGGTTACTTGGATATGGATCAAGCTTTTTAATTTGATTTGAGCCCAAAACAATAAATGTTAAGGACTCAAAATTGGGGTCAAAATTAAAAAATTTGATCTCTGCAGTCTCTACCAAATTACTCAGCCAATTTTTGCTCTAAACATTTGAAATTTTTCATAAAGTGTATTCAGACATAGGGCAAGCTTTTCAATCGGTTTTTAGCCGAAAAGTAAGCTGCCAAGGGGTCAAAGTTCAAAAGATTTGACCATCGCGGTCTCTAGCAAACTATTTAGCCAATTTTGGGTCGAAACATTTGAAATTTTACATAAAGAGTATTCAGACATGCAGCAAACTTTCATCAGTTTTGAGCGAAAATTTGGCCACCAAGAAGTCAAAGTTGAAAGAGTTGACCTTTGCAGACTCTACCAAACTCCTCCATCAATTTTGGGTCTAAACACTTGTAATTTATGATGTAGGTTACCTAGACATGAGTCCAACTTTTTAATATATATATACATATGCATATAAAGTTATGAACAGTACATAGGACACAAGCAAAGCCGAGCTGAACTGCTAGTTTTTTATAAATTTAATATCCGCCTTGATCAGCTTTACTTTGGTTGTGTTTAACTCACTTTTTATTTTTCTTCAGTTTGCGGGGTTAACATACTTATTAGCCTCGCAACAATTCTTTAAAAAAAACTTTACAAGATTTTTTTTAAAGATGTGGCACAAGGTCAAAGTAGGTACAAGGGTGGGGAATGTTGGAGGTTGTCCACTTAGTCTATTCCCTATGCTAGATTACAGACACCACACTACTTCATTCACTCTATGGATCTAAACTATTTAAAATATCCCCAGATGTTATGATATAAAGGTACATTTGTTTTTTTTTTGACAAATAAATGTAAAATGTGAAATTAAAAAATATAAAAAAATAAAGTCTTTTGAAAGAAAAAATAGTTCTTGACAGGAGGCATGTCTTGATCTAACTGGCTAAGTTAGCTTGAAATGAAGAAGAAAGTCACCTAATTAAAAAAAAGAAGTTATTTTTAAGTCATATATACAGTTTCATATCTCAATGTGCACACATGCACAATTTGAATAAAAAAAAAACAAAGAAACGAAATTGATGCACATAATATTAATACAAATTGGAAATGTCAACTTGGCATGAAACAGAACATAATTTATGCCACCAAACAAATAATAAGGAATAACAAGAAAAATAAGAAATGTTAACCCTTTAATAAATACTTAAAACTCCATAAATGTTGGTCGAAAAAGCCCACTCTATATTAAAATAGTTCAAATAATCCTTACACAATATCTGGTCTCGGAGGGTTATCTCCCTTTGACTAAATAAATTAAACTAACTGATTTAGCCAGCCCGCACGTAGAGAACTTTTTTAAAATATAAATATACATAGTAAAAAATTTTTAAATAATGTTAATAATAACCATGCAATAAGTTGGGTTTTTTTAATGTTATTTAATTATTGGAATATTTTGAGAGGAGTAATTTGTATATTTTATTTATTTATTTGTGGACTATTATCCTCATCTTTATAGTTGTTGATTCACAATGTTTCGGCCAACTATTCCTCTGGCCTTCATCAGGTGATTAACTACAACGGCATAGGAATACTGTATCTCCCAACTGTATCTTCAGTAATTACTGCATTCCATTGTTGTTGTTGTCAAACCATTATCTGCAGACAATACTCACCTGGAACTGTAGAGATTCACCATCTCTATCCACTGCACCATGGACCCCAAAGGGCGATCAAGGTTGGATTTTTTGGTCTTGTATTCCAAGTTTTTTTTTTTGGGGGGGGGGGGGTGTTATCCGATCTTACATTGTCGGATCTGTACCATTATTTAATTATTGGAATTCTTTGAGTTAAGTAATTTGTATATTTTATTTATTTATTTATTTGCAGACTATTATCCTTATCTTTATAGTTGTCGTTTTCACATTGCATCACAACAAACGGCTGCAGTTGATAAGTACTTCCTAAATCATGCTTACAATAAATTTAATAAATTTCAAGGAACGTACTTACAAAGTTGATGATAGACAGTATATTTACCTTTTTTGTCAGTTTAAAGCCTGGAAATCTCTTCAAATTTCTTTCCCTCAAAATATGCACATACCGTTGTCATGTATCTAAAAGTTTAAGGAAGTATTTGCCTCATCACAATAGGATTTTTTTCTTTTTGTCGGGTTGTACTTGTAGAAGGAAAGGCTCCTCATCCACAGCAGGCAATGAAGCGCATGACCACTCTCCTCACTGCAGGATTTAAAAAAGGCAGATTTTTGTGCTGGAATCAGTAACACCATTTAAGGAGTTGGTCTTACGTTTTCATTCAAATGAAAGGGAGTTTTGTACAAACTCAAAATAGACAAAACTAAGTTTAATAAAGGTACAAAATACAGAAAATACAACTCATGAACCAGATTAAAAATATAGCAAATATATACATGGGGACACATAATTGTTGGTATAAAAACATTCCAACACATTCAAATAAAATTATATGTGCGTGTGTGTATAAAATTGGTGATTCAATTTCAGTACTTCGTTTTGAATTTTAGAGAAAAACTCAATAAATACAATCTGCTGAAGAAACGCCAAAGACACAGAGAATTATATGAAGTCTATTATCTATTAACAGAGAAGATTAACTAGATAATTGTATTAAAAAAACAAAAAAAAACAGAGGAAATTATGGAATGGATATATAAAGTAATAATATTCTAGCCTGGAACAAATACAATCTTTTAGAATGAAAATGGAGGCGAAACCTCTTTTATGTAGATGAATGTACATTACTGATGAAAACAATATTTTTGCTGTCATAAAAGAAATGTTTGTTCGCTTGGATTGGGATACATCTTGAAGTTTTTATGTGGAGATAATGAGGGAATGTTTCTTAAAAGAATAAATCTTTTTTCTCGGATTTTGTTGAGTGAAGATAGTCGCTGACACAAGTTGTAATTTGAAGAATAATGTCTCTTTTTGCTCATGTTGCAGGAATTATAAATTTTCTGAACATACTGTAGTTTGGGAATAATGAAAATTACCTCCCTTAGACAGTTAAACATTGTCTCCTTTAATGAACCCTTTTAAAATATAAAAGCACAAAAGTATTATACAACTTTATTATTAGTCCTGTAAGTGTCTGTGAGTCAAATATATCTTTCACTGTATATCTTTATTTGTAATTCCATTTCATTATAACTAACCCTTCAAAGCAACACACGGTGTCAGAAGTGGGATACAAACTCCTGCCCACATTCGTTTCCTGTTTTTTTTTTCTTTTCTTTTTTCAAAAGGAATGATTTTAATTTTAATTTATTTTCAGATTCGAGACAAGACAACAATGTGTAGTGGTTGCACATAGTGTATTTTTGGTGATAATAACATATTTGAAAAGTACCAAGTACAGCACTAAAAATTGATATACATATGTTGCAATATTATATATCCTGGGCGAAGTCAACTGACCGTGTTGGTGGATTCACATGAATTTTCTCAGCGATGGCTTGAACAGACCAGTTGATAAAAACAAAAGGGTCACAAAGATCAACTAGGGTGTTACTGACAAATTGATGACAGCAAATTTCAGAGTGAATTTATCATCCTGGAAAGTTACTCAGGTAAAAAAAAAAAGAAGAAAGAGGGAAAGAGATAGAAAAAAGATAGTATATGATTATTAAGAGAAGGAAAAAGGAAGATAAAATAGAGAGAAATCATGAGGTAGATATGATAATCTTAGCAACAGAGGGTGGTGTGGGGGGGGTTTAAAATAATGGCTCAATAAAAACAAAGGCTTTGAGATAGAGAGGGTCTACTTATCACTGCCAAGAAGAATCCATGTTAAAAACCGTGTCACACTGAAACAGTGGCTCTAGTTATTCAAAACGTATTTCTTATTCAGAAAGAGTTATAAGCCATCCATTCTAACTTTCTTTGTATGCAGACTATATATATATATATATATATATATATATATATATATATATATAGAGAGAGAGAGAGAGAGAGAGAGAGAGGGTGGAGTGATAAAATTGTCGCCCTAGAAAAGATGATATGATTCCATTTCCATTTGATGAAAACTGGTTTTCTTTTTTTGTTGCAGACCATCTACTAGTTGGCCAGTTGTGTACAAATCCCAAGAGCGATAGGAGCCTTCTATCACGTCTGAAAGTGACACAATGTTCAATGAGCAACATCAGAGATGCACCACTGTACAGCTTGTGCTCTACCTATCCAAGTTATGACAACAGGGACATTGCCATCAACCTCAAAATGCAACGCTGGATTGCCATGAATAACAGAGATGTGCCCAGGGTGATGAAAACAAAGTTTCTGGCCACGGTTATGATCTTTGGTGTAGTTTCAAAGTCGGTTTGAAAGTCAATACCAAAGTGTACCTGGATGTGCTGAAGATGATTCCATGGTGCAATCAGGTGGCCACTGGCTGATCCTGGGTGTGGCAGCAGGACTTATTGTCGGTCCACAAGTCCAAAGAGACCTAGGCTTGGCTTCAGAAGGAGTGCTATGACTTTGTACGATTCTCTCACTGCCCCTTCCTCCGCTGACCTGAACCTGCTGGACTACTTTATTTAGTTATACATCAAGAACATCGCCAACATGACCTTCCACAACACCAAAGCCAGCCTGATTGCTGTCATCTGCCCAGTATTCGCCAAGCTCCCACCAGCGCTTGTGGAAAAGGCATGCCCCCGGTTCTGGAACAGTATCGAGGCAGTGATTGAGGCTGAAAGCGGCTACATTGGATAGATGTCAGCTCTACTACATAATCAAGTTACTTGAATTGATTTAGGGCGACACTTTTATCGTTCCACACTGTATATATATATATATACACTTTTGGAATATTTAACCAAATAATTATTTTTATAAGAAAACAATAACCAAGGACTTGTTAATCATTTCTTTTTTGCCTTTTGAAAGTGATTCAGTTTTTCACAGACATCAACAAACCAAATCCCTCCAGTGATGAGAGCTTTTCAGCTGAACAGTGACCATTTGTGAAAGAAGAATTGACTAGAAGGACCAGGCAACTAACCCTAGAGACGTCCCGGAGAGCAAAAATACTGTTTTAGTACCTTCAAACACCTGTTGATGTAGAAATGGTGTTGCCACATGGATTTAGGATCAACACGTTTTTTGTGCACCTTGGAGCTAAATTTGATGGTGTATGCACAATTCCAGCATCCAGTGAATGCCTAAATACATTAAAAAGGGTCAGAGACTAGACGATGTTACATTTGTGATCCTGCAGTTGGGGATCACAATTAACTTGTATTCCACCGTGATTGCGGACAATAGTCCGTGAAAGGTAAAGATTACACATGTAGTTAAATTGACGAATGAAAAAGATGGATAAAAACATGAATATTATGAATGGGTCACCAGCTAGCAACAATGATAGCAAGAAAACATGACAACGAACAAAATATATTTATATCAACAATTTTACAGAAATATAAACTATACTTCGAAAGACCAAAGTTTGTTGAGAAGTTTTAAAGTTCTTAAATAAGAAATAGACAAAAGCGTCAAAAAGTTTGTTTCAAATTTCTGTTGTGCAGATGTGTGTGTATGAGTTTACTTTCTCAGTGGCTATGTTCATTGGAGCTATATCAGCAGGTTTAAAGGAACTTCAGTATGGCGTATTCCAATCTTTTAAGATGTGTGTTGTCATTGTTGGGAGTCATGATGTGTCACATCGCAGGTATTTACCACAAATGTTTTCTTATGCATTTAAGTATCACACATTCGATAGAGTTTACACTGAAATTATATTGTGTATAAAATAAATTTTTTAGGCTGATTTCGATGCCAGATAAGACATATGCTGAACACAATGTATTACTCATAAATTTGAGAGTAATCTCAGAGGTATGCTTTGAAAAAAAAATTGGTACCTTGCAGAAACAGATTATATATATATATATATATATATATATACATATATATATATATATATATATATATATATATATATATATATATATATATATATATATATATATATACATATATATATATATACAAGTTAGAAAAGCATTTCATCCAAGGCATGAAAATTGTTAAACAAAATGTTTTTACTATAGGCTTTAAAAATAAAGGTATAAGATTCAATTTGAAATTTATTTATCTTCAAAGTGTACTTTTATAAATTTTACAAAGTAAGGTATGCACATTTAATACCTTACTTTGTAAAATGTATAAAAGTGCACTTTGAAGATAAATAAATTTCGAATTGAATCTTTTACCTTTATTTTTAAAGCCTATAGTAAAAACATTTTGTTTAACAATTTTCATGCCTTGGATGAAATGATTTTCTGACTAGTATCCTATCTTTTTAAGATTATATTTTATTTAATTTATTAATTTGGATTTAAAAAAAGATGAATGTGATTTTGTATGTATTTATAAAAACTCTCCTCCTCTCTTTGTATTATTACAGGTTTGAATATTCTCTCTGTTTCAGTTTGTAATTCTCCTCACTCCACAACTCTTTTTTGCAACTCTCTCTTTGTCATACACGTCTGAATAATACGAAAATCTGAATTTTTTTAACAAAAACTTTAAAATAACATTTTTAGATTAATTTTTTTAAAACTTCTTTCACAATAGAAAATCTTTACAATTTAATAAGGAACATATTTCTTATAGGTTTCATAAAAAATATTCGGTAGATAACGAAAAAAATAGAGATGAAAATTTCAAAAGGACTGTATAACTGGTTACGGTCAATAGTAGTCCTCGCTAGCGAAAGACTTTGTTATTGTGATTCTATTATTATTATTATTATTTAAAACATTTTGTGTCCTGCGCTTTCGCACGAGGACTAATATAACAGTAAAGAAATTTCCTTTTAACTCTAGACATCTTTCTCCATTTTCATCAGGAGCACTAAAACTGAATGTAATTGCCAAAATAAGCATAAATTCCCCCTTGACAAAAACTGCATACATAAGGATGTGATCTATTCTTGCACTGTAACCAAAATACCACCCAGTTGCAACCTCAAAGCTCAGAACAGTCTAATAAAAAGAAAATAGATCAACACTCTTCTACAATGAAACTACATAGAGATAGATAATACTAACAGTATGAAGTTTACCCATAATAACAACTTAGACAATCAACCCCACCATGAAAACCCCAGCTCTCTTCTCATAACCTACCCCAAACATAATAACAGTAGAATCCACAACCCCAACAAAAATAACCAAAATACACTAAAAACATATGCCTATATAAGATCCACCTTCACATTAAATAAACTGATAATCTCAAACCACATGTCATCATTTAACAATACGGATGCAGAAGTGAAACAGAGAATATCTCTAGCAACATTATTAAAAAGCTTAAATTTAAAAATATCCGTCTTTATTAAATGGGCAATTACTGGTAACTCCAAATCTTATACACTAGGTTACAAAACCTATCGTATGTGCTTTTCTGAGTGAGTAAGAATAATGACTTCCCCACAAAATATTGCTTTGGTTAACACTAGAAGTGAGTTGATATTCCAATGCAAACATAAAGCTAAATACAAATATAATAACTTTGAAATCACCTAACCTCCCTGGCACCCTTTCCACTGCCTAATAACTAACCCTACTTAATCCCCCACTTATTCCGGGCTTATCTTTAATTTATTTTAAATAATATACTGGAGCTTAACTAGCTTTATTGTCTTAATCTCGACAACATAATCTGCAGTTTCCGTAGATACCAATGAGACTTTATACCAGGTAGCCTCTGCAATTATACTTTAAAATGAATAGATATGAAGAGTGGAAGAGCATTCCAGTGGCTACATGTGAAGCACTGGTAAACTCCATGCCAAGGAGAGTAAAGATAGTTTTGGATAATGATGGTGGCTTCATAAAATATTGAGAGGTGATAATTTATATGTTAATATTGACAACTTTTTGTAAGGGGTGTAATCATTTTTGTTGTCAGGGATTTAGCTTTTAATGGCTATATGTTGAGTTATTTTGAGGGGAAAATAAATTAACTCTGTTATATATGCTATAAACAGACTACTTTTCATTGTGTCAAAAAATTATTTTTTCAGTGTTGTCCCATGAAGAGATATACTTAAATATTTGAAGAAATGTGAGGGGTGTACTCACTTTTGTGATACACTATATATATATACTAGCAGGGGTGCCCGGCGTTGCTCGGGTGTTTGGAGGTGTATGCTGTGCAAAAAAAGCAAAAAAACAAACAAAATGGTTAATTTTTTAAAACTTTGACCCCTATTATGACCCCTTAAAATTTATAGTTTCGGGCTCAAATCACTTTATTAAGTTAGATCCAGGTTCAAGGAACCTATATCTAAAATTTCAAGTGTCTAGACCCAAAATTGTCGGAGGAGTTTGGTAGAGTTCTTAAAGGTCAAATCGTTGAAATTTGACCCCTTAACAGCCAAATTTCTGGCTGACACCCGTCACATCGATTTTCCCAAATCTCAGTACCCGGTATTTCAAATTTCGAGTCTATAGACTAAAAATTGACAGAGTTATTGCGTAGGGAAATGTACACAGACAGACAGACAGACAGACACACAGACAGACAGACAGACACGTTCACTTTTATAGATATAATAGATATATATATGTGTGTGTGTGTGTGTGTGTGTGTGTGTGTGTGTGTTGGTATGTGTGTGTGTTTTCGTTTTTTTTTAAAGGACATGAATATTTTTGCAATTTATGACTAAAATAAATTGCAGTTTCATTTACTTCCGTAACCAGCAAATTCTAGCATTGCTACAAATATAATTTGCTGATTTCTTTCTGTCCTCTGATGAGAAGTATAGCATTCTTTGAAACTTCGTGGAATAAGGACTTTGTAAATGATGATGATGATGATGATGAAAGCCAATTCTATCAGAATGTGAATGAAGGAAATACATGAACAGAACAACCGAACCCCACAGACATAAAACATTATTGGAGCCAGATATGGGAAGAACAATAGAAGCATAATAGAAATCCTGAATGGGTGAATGGCATGAAAGAAGAGTCACAGCAAATCGAAGAAAGGACAAAGAATGAAATCAGCAAGGAAACCCTCAAGAAAACCCTACAATGGCAAACTGGAGAGCGCTAGGTAACAAAGAAACGAAGAAAGTTAAGATAACACCAATAATAGTAGAGGCACTAGAAACAATACCAAAAAACTTTGAAAAAAAGAATCAGAGAGATTAGAATTAGAGGGGTGGCTGAGAAGATACAACAGATAACAAAAATGAAAACGGCTGAAATATTAAGGAAAACCCTTGAACGCGAAGACTAATGCACATGAGCTACAGGCACAAGCTGAACAAATAGAAACTGCTACAGATGTAAAACATAAAGAAACACCACATGGAAGGAAGAAAACTGAAAGTATAATTGTAAGTTAACTCGCCAATGCATCAAAACAAAAAAGGGAGGGTGTTGGCATCAACAGGCACCATACCAAAGAGTTGAAGAGGCTGGAAAAACCGAGGAAAGAAAGCACTAGCCAAACCTCCGCTGGATGAGTGCAAGAGGACTGGGACCATAGGGAAGCTTATCGCCATCCAAATTCCAGTGAAGACCAATAGTTACTGCCAACAAACGCCTGTTGCGATAATGCAAATTCATCTGCTAAGTTTATTAAAAGAGAACTGGAAATGTGTGGAGACTTGTTGTCATTCACACTCCAGAGAACACCACATGTTTTTATTAAAGAGAAATCTTTGATGATGGCCTGTGTGACTACTCCTTGTGAGTAAATAATAATTATAATAATAATAATAATAATAATAATAATAATAATAATACAGACGATAAAATAAATCTTCATAACATGTTTTAAAACAAACCAAATAATCATATTGTGTAAGTGACCAAAAAGAGCAATTTCTTATTGAAATTCATCATGTTAATTGTTTATAATGAATGTAAAAATGAAATGACATATATATATATATATATATATATATATATATATATATATACTAGCATTTCAACCCGGCGTTGCCCGGGTGTTTGGTGGTGTATGTTGAGTAAAAAACAAAAAAAAAAAACAGTAAATTATTTTACTTTGATTCCTATTATGACCCCTTAACATTTATTGTTTGGTTCTCAAATCAAGTTATTTAGATCCATGTCCAAGGAACATATATCTAAAATTGCAAGTGTTTATACCCAAAATTGGCGGAGGAGTTTGGTAGAGTTCTCAAAGGCCAAATCGTTGAACTTCAACCCCTTAGCAGCCAAATTTCTGGTCGAAAACGGATTACAAAAATTTTTCCAAATCTCACTACTATTAAATTTCGAGTCTATAGACTGAAAATTGACAGAGTTATTGTATAGGGAAATATAGACAGGCAGACACACAGACATTTTCACTTTTATATATATACTAGCATTTCAGCCCGGTGTTGCCTGGATGTTTGGAGGTGTATGTTGAGCAAAAAAAAAAAAAAAAAAGTGGTAGTAAGAAGACAAGCTTGAACCTGTACTGCAAAGGAGGAAAAGAATGGGGGGAAAAAACCTGACGTTTTTGCTGTTACGGCCACTTTTTCCTCTTGCACGGTACGGGTTCGAGCCTGCCTTCCTACTACCAGTTTTTTTTTTTTGCTTGCTCAACACACACCTCCAAGCACCCGAGCAATGCCGGGCTTAAATGCTGGTATGTATATATATATAAAAGTGAACGTGTGTGTGTGTGTGTGTGTGTGGACATTTCCCTATGCAATAACTCTGTCAATTTTAAGTCTACAGACTCGAAATTTTATATAGAGGGTACTGAGATTTGGGAAAATCGATGTGATCGGTTTTCGGACAGAAATTTGGCTATTAAGGGATCAAAGTTCAACGATTTGACCTTTGAGAACTCTACCAAACTCCTCCGATAATTTTGGGTGTAAATACTTGAAATTTTAGATATTGGTTCCTTGTGTAACCCCTCCAGTGCAGCTCAGCTCAGGTGCATAGGCTCGTGATTGAAATGCACCTGTAGCCGATACATGTGGCGTTACCCGTGGTTTCGTTTAGTGGTCGAATTTGTCTTCGGGTCGTCGTCGGGCTCCTTCCGGTTCTGCTTCAAATCAGCTTCCAACCGTCATCTGGGCTATTGGAGAAATATATTGCATTCACAACGGCGTTCCAATCAAAGAAAAGAAAGTCAAAACTTAATTGGTTAACACAGAATTGATTATTGTCTTTGACTTTACGATATAATAGTTACACACTGCCTAGTCATGCAACTTAGGGGGCTGGCAGTTTTGTTTCCTTTACCAAGCTCTCCGTTCTTCATCTACCATCAGTCCACGAGAAGGGATCAGCGAAAAAAGATGCCAATTAGCTAAGTGTCTTGTTTTTATCAAAACAGTAATTCCTCCGTCCACCTTTTTGGAGTTATTCTTTCTTCCTTTCCTGTCCTCTCCCTCTCTTCTTTTATCGTATCAATTTGTACTTCCTTTTCCTTTTTCCTCTCCCTCTCTCTCTCTGTTTCCCTAATTTCTACTCCTTCTCTCGGCTTTTATCTATACCAATTTTTAACCCTCATTGCACTGAGGTGTTACTTATCATGTAATTAGTCACCTCCAGGTCGACCATGTCACTCCACAGGGTTTTAAAAACAACCTCTTTGTTGTTAACAGATTTTTAACAGCCATTATATCGGAACAAATTCTCGTTTGTCTTTCTCTTAAAGACCCCACCCCGGCCCTGATGTGATAAGTGACAACTATTTATCTCCATGAGTCAACCATTTTCGGCTGGCGAGTCTGTATTGCCCTTTCTGACCCTAACTTCCTATAGATGTCGGCCAGTAAGACCGCATCCCCCCCACGTACCTTTCGATAGAATCTTGTTTCTTTAATAATTTGAATTGTTGTTCTAACCTAAACCATAAAACGACCCTGTATTATCATATTTATTTATTTCCCATTGAAATATACCCATTTCTTCTCTCATAAACAACCGTTTTTCCTTGACCAAGTGTCAGTATGTTCCCCCCCCCCATGCCTCATTCTCTCCCATCCTCTATTTGAAAAGCAAGATCATCTGTTGTCTGTCGCCAGGGATCTCATCATACCTTGGACATGGATCTAACTTAACTTGATTTGAGCCCCAAACAATAAATGTTAAGGAGTCATAATAGGGGTCAAATTAAAAAAATTCACCGCTTTTTTTTTTTTTTTTTTTTTTGCTCAACATACACCTCCAAATACCTGGGCAACGCCGGGCACCCATGCTAGTATATATATAAAAGAAATTTTGTCTGTGTGTCTATGAGTTCGTTCCCTATGAAATCAAAAATGGCTGGGAAGATTTTTATGAAATTTCACACAAAGGTACATTATGTGCCTGGCATTGTTCTTAGATAGGTTTTGTATTGGAATGAAAGATCCGGCATATGAAATCAATAATAGGTTCTGTGATATAACAGAGGCGCATTTGAAATGAATGTTTCTGTTCAAAGTACAACTGAATCATGGCACGACATTTTTTTATTTTAAACTTTAATTCCAACCATTATAAGCGCACAAACAGAAAGGCCAGACATATAAAATCAACTATGGGTTCTTTAATATGACAGAGGCGCGTTTGAAATGAATGTTTCTGCTTAGAGCACAACTGAACCGTAATACTTGAATTTCCCATTTTAAACTTTAATTCAAGCAATTATATATAAAAATAATTTCATAAAATCAACAATAGGTTCTCTACAGTGCAATGTAGAATACAATATATTGTGGACTAAATCACCATGTAGAGGCATGTGAAGCTTCCACCTGGTGCACCGTGATGAGTCCCCAACTAGAGCAGGCAATCAATGGAACTGATAGAAAAATAGGCGATTTCAAAGATTTCGATGACAATAAAAATATAGGATTGTGAAACATTTGTTGATTATCATTCAATCTTGGGCAGCATCGGGTTTCCTTGCTAGTATATATATATATATATATATATATATATATATACTAGATTACCCATGACTCGTTGGTCAGTATGTTATATTAGCTATGGAATTAATGTATGAGCGTGGCACTTGTGACGTAAAGAAAATAGTTTTTTGTGACATAACAGAAACATTTCTATGAAAGTATATTCAAATGAAAAAAAGAATATAGATAGATTTCTATGAGTCGTTCTGTTTATAATTGTTTATATTTAAAAAAAAAAAAACTTACAGCCATTGAATTCTAAGTGGTTTGCCGTACTTATAGGTAAATGTGCACTGAACAGATACCATAATACTTAAAGTTAAATTCAAATTTTGATATATCTTTTAATTTAAACGTGAAAAAAAAAAAAAACAATTGGGACACTGAAAACGTACACAGTAAAACAATACGTTTTATTGTCACATTGATTATTTATTTGTAACACAATAAAAAAATAAATATTTTCGGGGGTTATTTATTTATGTTGGTAGTGTAGAAGAAAATGTATGAATGTTTTTAAGAAAAGTGTATTAAAAAATGGAGAATAAATTTCAAAAAAGAGGAAGGCTGTGGATAAATCGCCGTTGTAAAATGCTCTTATGGTTGTCAACGGGGTCAAAGTAGATGTAGTTGTAAGGAAACTGCATTAAAATAACTTAAACATAATACGGAAATGAACAATGTAAAAAAAAGCAGAAAGTATTAACAATCGTTTATTTGAATAATTTAAATGCGAAAAAAAAATGGGATGCTGAAACGTACACAGTAAAACAATATGTTTTATTGTCATGTTGATTATTTAGTATAATATATATCGTATATATGAAACAGGTCGATGATTACACGTATTATTTGTAATCACGTTTTGCATTTGCTTTCCATATCTTGAAGTTTTTTATTCAATAAATTTAAGATATTCGCTTTTCTAAAGACGTCCGTTTGTTCGAACGGAACCGGTCCAGCAATTTGTGTTTATTTGTTTATGCTGTTATGCGTTTATGTTTATGTACGCGTGCGCAACCAGAAGTCGTAAACCAGATGTTGGGTTACAACACCAGTTACAAGGTCATTTGAGTTTATAATTATATATATATATATATATATATATATATATATATATATATATATATATACATATATATATATATATATATATATATATATATATAAAAATGTAATTCTTGGTTCGTTCAAAGTCGATAAAACCATATTTCTACATTACTAATTTATTTGAAATTTTCAGACAACCCATCTTTAGAGTCAAGGAATGTTTGCATGTTATTAAAATAAATTAACATTGTGAATTATAAAAATATTAAATAAAATCATTATTAGCACCATTATATTTATTGCAGACTATTATTCTCATCTTTATTAGTTGTTTTTTCACAACGTTTCGGCCAACTATTCCTCTGGCCTCCATGAAAAGAATTAAGCCAACGTAAGTACGTGAGAAATTATTAATAAATGTTTTGTAACTTTTTCCTTTTATAAATGTTTAGTAACATTTTCCTTTTATTATTCTTAAAGAGTAAAACTTTTTTTTATTCATGAAAAGAGTTAAGCCACCGTAAATAAATAAATAAATGTTTGTACACATGACAAATTATCAATAAATGGTTTAGTTACTTTTTTTTTTAATTATTTATGAAAAGAGTTAAGCCAACATAAATAATGTTTGTTAAAGTGCGAAAGGCAACGTAAGTGGCGGAGTTGTTGTTGCGGGTCAGGATATAATAATCCTAACTCGCTACAAAAGAAAATAATGAAACGAATGGAAAGAAGGAAACAAAACTCAATTGCTGAATAAAATAAACATGTCGTTTATTTTCTGTCGAAAATAAAGGGTTTAGGTGGAACAAGTGTTCATTCAGTCGTTGACGACTACGCGCGTGGAAAAGAAAGGAATGAAGTAGAGGAACGAGAAATGGTAGTCCAGCATGTAGAAAGAGTAAGAGAGAGAGTGTTGGCCTCAGCAAAGTCGCGCGTGCATGATAGCATTCGTCCACGTGGAAAAGTCTTCAAGCCAAGAGCTGTGGACGTGAACTTGTCTGGTTGACGAACCAAGGCAAAAGGGAAGAAAGAGGAAGTTGAATGGTTGTTGTTGACTTTTATACCGGGGTCAGTGTTCTGACTGCGCATGTCTAGAATTCCTTTTAGGGGAAGTGACGTTTCCCATGTGTGCGTACATGTGCGCGTATGTGTTTCTACACGTGTGTACATTAGCGTGTGTGTGTATGCACATGAATGTGAGTGTATATACGTGAACGTGAATATATGTACATGTCTGTGCGTATGTGCGTGCATACGTGTGTGTGTGTGTGTGTGTGTGTATGTGAGGAAAAAAACATGTTCGAACATTGTACACCCATCACCCGCATGCGTAATTTCTATACTTATAGGTTTTTTGAAATTTTTTTCACTGGATTATTATTGATTGGAAACTAATTAACCAGATTATGAAAAAAAAATTGAAAAAAGAAATCATTGTTTCGACATTTGAAGGTGGTGCTCACTTTTTAGTTACAACGTTCTGATAAATCAGTCACCCATTTTGTAACCAATAAAAACGCGGATATATCAAAACCATAGAAAGTAAAAATAATATGAGCCTCTACCACATTTGTAAGTCAGAAATATATTGGTTTCAAAGAAAAAAAATAGAATGAACATGACTTTCTTTTTATTGTTTTTATGAAAATAAAGTTTCGAGTTTAAAAATTTTTTTTTTTTTGCTTATTTAGTTAAAAGTCAGTTTGTGGGTGTTTTTTTATTCTTATTTATTTTTTTTAATAATTTGTTTTTATGAAAGGTGAGTTTGTGGGTGTTTCTTTACAATAATTTATCTGTTTTTATGAAAGGTGAGGTTTTTATTTTTTGTTTTTTTTTCAAAACTTTTCTTTTTTTTAAATTTTTTTAAGTATTATAAATTTCACTAACATGCTGGAAAAATGTTTAATAATTTGGTATTTTTTAGATTAGGTCCACCTCCACAATTTTCTTTTAAATGACGACTTTTCTAGGTTTTCGACTATGCTGAATACGAAAATCGCATTGAAATTTTGCAGAAATAAGTAGTTATCAAGATATAAAAAGTTGTATTATGCATTGTATTCTTTGCCAGCCATCTTTTTACGCGCGCCATAAACAGACGCACACATGCAAAAAAGATGGCCGCCAAGGAATACAATGCATAATACAACTTTTTATATATTAATAACTACTTATTTCTGCAAAATTTCAATGCGATTTAAAAGAAAATTGTGGAGGTGGACCTAATCTAAAAATTTACCAATAATTTTCCATCCTGTACGCCTCCCGATACATTGCTTCGTCAACATGAGACCATTTTATATCTCCCGAAGACACTTCCATATTTAGAAAAAAAAAAATGGGTGACCGATTTACCAGATTTTTTTTCATAATCTGGTTAGTGTTCAATCAATAATAATCCAGTGAAAAAATTTCAAAAAACCTATCAGTATAGAAATTCACATGGGGGTGATGGTTGTATAACTCCGCTACATAAGTAAATAAATAAAAAATGTTATGTGCGCATACGTTAGCCTTGCGGGGGGGGGGGGACTAAGACAACGACAATTAAATACTTCTGCGGGTCGCTATGGAACTCAACGCCCAAGGAGTACCAAAAATAGTTTTCATGATATGAAGAAATTTTTTTCGAAAAGTGGGTGATCACTTTTCCGTGTAAATTTAACTTAAAATGAGCACCCACTTTCTGGCCAACTGAGGAAGGGGCATTTATTTTCGTGTTTATTGGCTTAATGGTTTTTTGACAAGGCAGTTTGGTACACGAGTGCATATTTAACAGCCTTCGTTTATGCTCATGCGTAGCATAAACAAAGGCTACGTCTGAAATGGAAAATAGTCTCAGAGTTGCGCGAGCCTTTTCTAGTCTCACACAAAAACACGCGTTCACATCTCAAGCTATATTACTTGTTATATACATACGTGCACACAAACATACGCGTGCACGTCCACACATGTACATATAATCACGTTCGCATATATAAACTCACATTCACGTATATACACACGCACACTAATGTACACACATGTACGCACACATACACGCACACATACGCACACATGAGCAACGTCACTTCCCCTTTCAAAAGAAATCCACACATGTGCAAAAGACCACCGGAAACAACTATAAAAGCAAGAACAATAAACTGCTTCCTCCTCTTTTCAACTCGCCTTCCGAACTGAATGGTCAACGAACCATTTCACCCTTTCGGGGCGCGCGCGCCCGTGTGCCTCACGCCACCTGCTACCATGTGGGGCAAAAAGCCAACAGACAGTACATATACCTTATACGCTTTCTCTCTCCATGAACTGGATTGACATTCTCACTCTTTCTCTCTCTATATATACAACTTGTGCCTGAGAATACTTTCGCATAACTGACTGCTAACATGGCGAACAGCTTTACTGATGTCAACCCTCTATCGTTTTCTTTGTCTACACGCTGAACTGTCATTCCCATTTCCACTACAATGCTCACTCCTTTTTCTACGCGGGAACAAATGAAGGTGACCTGAACGTGAGATGAATACGCATTTCCTTTTCTTTCTATACTACCAGTCCCGCAACAAACGATGGTGACACCCGCGCGGACATGAACACGTGTTATACCTAAAACATTCATTCTTCAACAGTAAATAAACGACATGTTTATTTTATCCAGCAATTGTGTTTTTGTTTCCTTCATTCCATTCGTTTCATTATTTTCTTTTGTAACGAGATTGGGATATATATGTCCTAGTCCTCTACAGAGTTCAGAGATTATTACCTTGCAAAAGAAATCAAACAAAAACTTTTTAGCCAAGAAACACACAGAAAAATAAAAAAAATACCATCCATTTTTTTCTATCGAATTCATTTGCTGTTTTTATTAAAAATTATTTTCCCCCAAATTTTTTTATATAATTTTCCATTAAGGGCCGTGCGTCTCACGTTCGTATATAACAAATTTTTTTTTGTAGATTTTGGTGTGCAAAAAACGAATCTGCAAACCGTTTCCGTCAGAAAAAAATAGTTTTTATGATATGAAGAAATTACTTTTTGAAAAGTGAGCGATCACTTTTCCATATAAATTTAACTTAAAATGAGCACCCACTTTCTAGCCACCTGAGAGAGGGTGGATTTTTTCCCATGTTTATTGGCTAAACAGCTTTCGTTTATGCTCATGCATAGCGTAAACAAAGGCTACGGCTGTGAAATGGAAAATAGTCCCAGCGTTCAGGGGTTATTACCATGCAAAAGAAATCAAACAAAAAACTTTTTAGCCAAGAAACACACAGAAAAATGCCCCTCTCTCAGTTGGCCAGAAAGTGGGTGCTCATTCTAAGTTAAATTTACATTGAAAAGTGATCACCCACTTTTCGAAAAAGTAATTTCATGAATATCATGAAAACCTTCTTTTTGCTATGGAAACGATTTGCAGATTCGTTTTTAGCACACCGAAATCTACAATAAAATATTTCGTTATATACGGACGTGAAACGGGCCTTAAAGTAAAATAATACTGGATTTTTGGGGGCAGATTTGCCATTTAGTTGTACAAATATCCTCAAACCAGGTAATCACTAAAAGGGACTCTTAAAAGTCGTCACCTGTATCGGGCAAAAGTTTAAAATCACTGATTATATGCCAGCCTACGTCACGGTAACATATATTGAGTGAGTTGCTAACAGTATTTTATATAGTTTTTTAGTTTAAACTCATTTTCCCAAAATTTCTCGAAACTTAATATGTTCGATACAGTCTGCCACCATTTGTATTTTTCAAATATACCGATAAACATTGAATGTTTTTGAACCGATTAAACATTATACATTACATAAAAACACTAAAATCTTATCCAGTTAGGTAGAACATTTATTTTTCTTGCTTTTGATAACATTTATTTGTTATATATTTATTTTTTGACAACTTCTTTGTATCTGTGTTTAGTAATATAAACCCTTTTCATTTGATGCAACGTTTAGTCGGCCTGAAAAACAGTGTTTATCGGTGTATTTGAAAGCTACAAATGGTGGCGGATACTGTTGATTATGTTAAGTTAGAGAAAGTGAGTTAAAACTAAAAAACTATACAAAATACCATCAGAAACTCACCGATTATGCCAGCCTATGTCATGGTAACATATATTCGGTGGGTTTCTAACACTGTTTTGTATAGTTTTTAGTTTTCAACTTACTTTCCCAAACTTAATGTATTCAACAGAGTCCGCGACTATTTCTGTTTTTCGGGCCGATTAAACATTTTACATTACATAAAATCACTAAACAATAATCCAGTTAGGTAGAAACGTAACTTACTTTACCTTTGCTTTCATTTATTTGTTTTTGGACAACTTTTTCGAATGTGTATAGCAAATCCCCCTCCCATCACCCAAATATTAATTACTAACTCACATTTTTGTATACAAAAAACAACAACAAAAAAACATTTAGTGTTTCAACATTTTTGCTACGTTCGGCTTCATCCACTGATTTTTGGTCGAGTCCAAACCATGATTGACAGAAACTCTCGAGGATCCAGATCAAATTCTGCAAGAGTACCATTTTTTTCCATTTTCGCCTTCTTTTTCACTTTTTGGAGTGGATTGCTGTACTAAGAATATAAGAAACATGCATTTTCTCTTTTTATTAGATTTTTCCATTGCACCAAATTGAGCCACTGCTACGCGTGGCAGGGTACAGCTAGTATATATATATACATATATATATATATAGTAAGTTATAAAATGCATATGGCGATTAAGCTACACTGAATATTCTGCGTTTCATCCATTCTAGGATTCTTCAGGCTTATGCGCATAAGCCTGAAGAATCCTAGAGTGGATGAAACGCGGAATATTCAGTGTAGCTTAATCGCCATATACATTTTATAACTTACTAACTAGCTCTACCTACGTATTGAGCACTTTTGAAGTAAATACTTAAAGTTTACGCATAAGTCTATACTTTCGTATATAAATTTATGTGAGTAAATTAAGTAGTTATATATATATATATATATATATATATATATATATATGTATATATATATATATATATATGTATATATATGTATATATATATATATATGTATATATATATATATATATGTATATATATGTATATATATATATATATGTATATATATATATATGTATATATATATATATATGTATATATATATATATATGTATATATATATATATGTATATATATATATGTATATATATATATATATATATATATATGTATATATATATATTTAAAAATATGTAGAAAAAAGGAGCCTATATATATATATATATATATATATATATATATATATATATATATTGGCTCCTTTTTTCTTTATTGACTATAGTAATAAATCGCCAATCTTTTCTCTAGCATTGCTGCTGTTGTTGTTCATTCATTCATTTTGAATGAATAAAATGATTATTGTCGGCGTTCGTTTTTCTTTCTAATTTGATTTATTCTGGAAAGACATCGGGTACTTACGGGATGAACCACCTGAAGTTTGCCAACATCTCTAGTGGAAAGTGTTTCTGTGGAACGAACTGGTTTTGAATTTAGAGCACCCAGGTTGTCAGTCCGAGTCGTTAACCACTTAGTCAGTCACCGTCATCTCCTTGCAGATAGTGTCATTGTTACTGCCGGAACAGGAGTTTAAAACAAAAAAATCAACAAACAAAAAACATTTAGCAATCGTATACATTTTATTTATAGACGATAAAACTCGGCTCCTATGCTATCATATGGAATTCTTTTTCATCCTATGACTGTCTGTGTTGTGTTCTTTGTATTCCTTATTATGCCCGACCTTCAGTAACGGATTTTTGGGGACGTTATCAAAATCTGTTTTCCTTGGTAACGAATTAAAAGGAAAAAAAAAAAAAGGAAAAAAAAAAAAGAAAAAGAAACATGAAAAGCAAAGTAGAAAGAACTAAAGGAAAAAGCAAATAAAAAATAAACCCGAAAAATAATTAAATTGATCCAAATTTTATTAAAAGAAAAGAAAATGTTAAGGTTTCTTTTATTTTCTAAAGCTAGGGTAAAAAAAAAAAACCTTAAAGAAACATATCAAATCAAAAACATTTAAATAAAAAAATGATAAATCGACAGGACATGCAGAAAAAAAAGAGATCCCCATTTCTCCTAAAAATACAAGAAAACAACAACTCTTATTTGAAAGGCTGAAAAGAATGGAATATTCAAAAAATAGAAAATAACGGATATAACGATGATGATGAGAGGGAGACATTTATACATATACAGTTTTGTTCTGAGATGCTTGGGACTTCATATAACTATAATGGGGGCGATAGGGTGATAGATGCACAGTTCTTATAGTTCTTATAACACATATAGAGAGGAGGAGGAGAAATACATATCCTTGGAAGGGTTACGCAATGTCCATAATAAGATGTTTAACACATTACCTTTTGACTTGTGGAATGACGACACATGACAACAGTTACAAATATCGATGATGATTCTTTATTTCATTGGACCGGTCGAATGATGATGACGTCAGGAATTCACATTTGTTCTACATAGTTTAATCTTTCTACCCTTCGCTTCCAAAGGGCAGCCGACCACTGACTATGTCAACTCTTGGCCGATCAACTCCCTCTGACGGACTCTGCTGACAGTTCTACCTCAACTCCTCTGATTAACTCCAGCTCCTATATTGAGAATCCCCCTTTTGCTATGACGCCAGAAGTGTTTCCAAAACGTGACCAATTCACGTGGCTACGCACACGTTTTTCCTAACACACTTTTGACAACAAAGAATTCTGAACTAACCTATTTTTTTAACCTAACCTATTTTTTAAAAATACATTTTTATTTTGTATTGTTCATTCTTTTTAGTTTACATTTTTAATATTCAGTTTTGTAAAAAAAAAAATGAACAATCAATTCTTTTTACAATATAAACAATATCTAACTATTTTATAATATAATTTAACAATACGCCTTTTTAACATTCCGATTCCTACCATTCTATTTCTTAACCTTGCTTACAAGGTTCGAGTCTCGGCTTATTATAATTTCATTTTCACTTATCTAATGTTCTTCTTATTTACATGGAAAGGGACAGCCTTTTTCCGGTAACAAAAGTCCAGTCACAGAGTGCGCCCTTTCACCAAAACGTCGAATGTGTATATAAAAAAAAAATAAAAATTGGGTTTGTATTACTAGTATACACATAGATTCGAAAAAGTTGTCAAAAAACAAATATATAACAAATAAATGTTACCAAAGGCAATATAAGTTACTTTTCTACCTAACTGGATAATTTTCTAGTGTTTTTATTTAATGTAACATGTTTATTCAGCTCGAAAAACATACAGTGTTTACCGATGTATCGGAAAATTAAAAATGGCGCCCGACTCTCTCTCTCTCTCTCTCTCTTTGACACGGTAAGTTTGGGAAAAGGAGTAAAAAAAAAAAAAAAAAAAAAAAATTAGACAAAATACTATTAGAAACTCGCTCAATATTTGTTACCGTGACATAGGCTGACATATATTCGGTGGATTTTTAACTATATTTTGATATATTTTTTAAATTTTTAACTCCTTTTCCCAAACTTATCGTATCAAAGAGAAAGTCGGACGCCATTTTTAATTTTCCAATACATCGGTAAATAATATGTTTTTCGTACTGAATAAACATGTTACATTAAATAAACACACTAGAAAATGATCCAGTTAGGTAGAAAAGTAACTTATCTTGCCTTTGGTAACATTTATTTGTTATATATTTGTTTTTTGACAACTTAAAAAGAACAATGTTGTTTTTATTACAAAATTGTTTTATTAAAATTATATTTTCTCACACAGACTTTTAAATAAATGTTTTTACGATTATATATTGATACATTTTTTATACAATAAATGTTTTTGTTTTCAAATATTTTTCTGTTAGGAAAAAAATCTTGCTTTTTACTTATTTGCCGCGTTATTTGACCCAGATGAAATTGGAGTTATCGTCCCCCTAACAATAGCCGCCGTCTGCATACTGCACAAGTGCCCCCAAAATGGTTTTTAAACGATTACCCTCCCATCCCCATGTTAAAAATGGCTTCCGAAATAATAACGTTATTATTTCAGCGTAGTACCAAAAATACATAAGTACTGTGGTTTCTTTCTTGTTGTTTCGTAATAACACAAGAATTGTTTAAACTAAATTAATTCTTCTAAATAAAATAATTGCTTTCTTGGATAATAGGCAAGTGTTTTCTTTCTTTTATTTTTGTTTCGTAATCACACAAAAGTGTTAAAACTAAAGTATTTTTAAAGTAAATATATGGTTTCGTTTTTCGTGTCTTGACTCCGTGATCAAGTTTATTTTTTAAAACGAGTTAATTTTTTTTTTTTTTTTTTTAATATTATGGGATGTGTATTCTCTTTTAAAGACAATATCGTCTTCAAAAACGGTTATAAAATGTGTTTTCAATCGATATTTATTCAATAAGGGGCCAGTTTTCTTACCAAACAAAAAGAGACGAGTTTTCCGGGCACCTCTGTAAGACCAGCATATACTGTATGATGACAGGAAGAATAATAAAAAAAAACAAACAAAAGAATTAGTAAATCTAAAATAAAAGATGTTATTGTTATATAGCCGATTATATGTCAACACGTTTACTCGATTCCGCACCGGTTATACCACGAAGCACGGCTACCAAAAGAGGCCGTGTTATACACTTAGTTCAAAATGGCTACCAAGGATTCTATAATTCCATTCACTATTTACGGGAAAATAAATTGGCTCATAACTTCTTTTAAATATTACAATTTATTAGGTACTTTTTCAATTTACGGACCGTTAAGATTATTATCTAGAAAGCCATTCTTAAAATGGGAAGGGAGATCTTGTTAATATTTGAACTGAATTGTTAAGTGAAAGTAAATCTTTAAGATACGGTAAAAATTGAATTCAACTTTAAAATCCTATCTAAAAAACAAAATAGCAAATGCGTTGGTAGATCTAAAATATTTCTAATTTCATAACGGTATTTGTTTGAAATAATTTATGTTGACAATAGTAATAATAACCCCCGTTTTATTTATTTATTGATTGATGAATGAACGCGTCCAAGAATCACCTTCCATATCTCATTCAGATTTTAAAATGGTTCGACCCAAGTATAGAAATATAAGGAAACGTTGCACCAAGCACAAATGGACATTTATTTGTAACAATGCCGACATGAATCGATAATTATTATACACGCCGTCAAACCAAGTCGAGTATATAGATAGTTAATATATAAATTAATTTACGAACACTATTTATCAAGTTAGCCATCCCGGCATAAACGAACTTTCACTTGGCTTGTTTCCAAAACGGATTACTCAAAATGTCCAACATTACTCACCCAGATATAGCCATCATGGCCATTGACAGTATCTTCTCTGTCGGTTTATCGACTTTCGGATTATTCGGCAACCTTTGCGTACTCGTGGTCTTATATAAGCTTGACTTCTCGCCGACCAATTTTTTAATCTTCGACCTGGTCGTCTTCGATGTTGTAACCTGTTCCTGTGCGATCATCAAACAGGTTCTTCACATTAATGGAGCACCTTTGGGTCACGCTTGTATCACTTTGCAATATGCTCTCTACGTCAGCACCACGGGTGTGCCGTTCTTCCTCTTGGCAATAGCCATTGACCGGTACCGTAGGGTTTGCCAGGTGTATCGTTGGCAAATATCTTTCAAACATGCAAAGGTAAGTCTGATTCGGGGATTTTTTTCCCTCTGCAACCAAAATTGTTGTTCTGTGGGATCCACTGTCTCAAAGGTGTTGCCTTTCCTCTTTGGGAAATCGTTAGTTTCTGGCTAATCGTCTAAGGCGCCCCTACCAGAAAATGCTTCAAACATCGTCCTTATTTTGGCTTATATTACTAGCATGTTCACCCGATGTTGTCCAGGAGCATGGATGACTATGAAATAGAGCATTCTTCAGTAGACTAAGGAGTAGTTGAATTTCAGTTCTTGTGGAGTCTGCTTAGGATTCAGTCTTGGTTAGTCTCAAATGACTAGCATTTTATGACTTGAAGGCTGTAGAAGAGCTATTAAACATGTGAAGTGTTAAATCCAGAAGAAACTTAAGATGGCTTTCAAATCTTGACTTGATTCTCTACCAATACTTAACTAAAATCTTCTGGATACGAATTCCTTACAAGTACCCATTTTCCTTTTAAAACGTTGAATCTCTTCCGATTAGACTGAACAGATACCAAACTCTATCACCCACTACAAAGTTAAAAACTTATGTGAAATCAGATTGTTCGGTATAGTGCAAAGTACTTCGAAATACAGAAATTAAAAGCGGTTTCAGCGAGTAAAATATGTAAATCAGTCAAATTATAACAATCTGACTGATTGTTGACGATATTAGTTCGTTTTTTTTTTTTGTTTTTTTTTTTTTCTTTTAACGTAAAGAATGGCAGCCACTCTGAATATTAAGGCCTAATTTTCTATAGAAATCTTGAAAAAGAACAAAACAAAACGCTGAGACCTCGAATTCCAAAACCTGAAAGCTAGGAAAATTGATTGACTAAAATTTAGTTTGGCGTTTCTCAACTTTATTGAAACTTTCTAAAGCATAGCGTCAATATTTTCATATAGAAAGTGGTAATCGAATCTGACATCAATTTAACTGCCAACTTTTGAAAAGTTGGCGCTTCTTCGGAATAAAATAAAAAGGTACTCCTGCAGAGTGATCGGTGCTGAAATGTTATTTTAAAAAGCCATTCTTAACATGGGGAGGGTGTTTTGTACCTATTCTGTACTTTAACCTTACAATTGAATAAAAACAACTTTAATTAAACGTGGAAATACGATTTAAAAAATAGAGCTGATCACTCTCTGCATTAGCACCAATAAAAATATCTAATTTCAATTATAACTATCTAATTATGTCTAAATTCGTAAAATATCCAAAAATTACGAAAATTGAAGTAAACTAGTGAAAAGTTATCGAAGAAAAATTGCAACTTTGACTTAAATAACAAATGAGTTCGTATTTTAGCAGAGGTAACTAGTCTTTCAGTGGTGGATCGATGAATCATGGAAGTAAGATTTCACTGTCATAATGTTACTAATTGCGCACTGACAGATAACGTTTGTTTCAATTGAAAGTTATCTAAAAAGTTAACAATTACTATTAGCATTTATGCTCCAACATCTATCTTCGAAATATATTTATAAATTTCAAACAATGTTTATTTTGTTATGCGTTGTTTTGGCTTCAAACGTATTTAATACGTATTCTAGATAACAATTTTTATATAATAGAAATATAGGATTCTCTATTCTCGTTCCTATTCGAGGCACCGAAAAGTTTTACTTAACGAAATAAACCGTTTCTCTTGAAGATATGTACGTCTAAAACGAATAGCCGATGCTCAAAATGTAGTCCTTTTGACACCTAAAAATTAACCAAAAAATCAGAACATAATTTTAATTAAATTTTCAGTATTTATCAAATAATGATCACGGAATATAACGAACCTATTTGAATCTTGGAAATATATTGTTTGAACTATTTTACTAAAGTTTTCAGTAGTAAAAATTCATTTTTGCTTTTGTATGGAAATAAAGCATCGTAAATTGTAACGTTGAAGGAAACTTTTTTTTTTTTTCTTTTTTTTTTTTTCGGAACATTACAAAGACCCTAAATTCAGTATTAATGAATTCGATATAACTCAAATTAATTTATCGCAGTACCGATTGAATCATTGAATTAAGCATTTTTTTATTTTCAAACAATTGCAAAAAATATCCCCCCCCCCTTTTTTCCTTACAGGTTTCGCGTAATTTTGTAAAATTCTAATATTCATCCTTTGAATGAACGTATAACTTTCATGGTAACATTTTTATATAATCTTAAAATATTTTGCTTTAAAAGCAACACTGAAAATTAAATTAAATGTATGAAAATTATACAAACATACGATAGGAATGTCTGGATGCACGGCTGGGCGGGCAAATACTCCCTACCTCCTAAATACCTGACGTCACTTTCAGACAGCCTTTTGACTTTGACATTTTGGGCTTCTGTAGAACGTATTCTTAGACGACCTCGTTTGCTTGTGCGAAGCCAGAAATCTCTTTTGGGCTAATTAAGTTTTTTTTTTTTTTTACAATGATAAATTCAGATATAATTCTAGATAACAATTTTTATATAATAGAAATATAGGATTCTCTATTCTCGTTCCTATTCGAGGCACCGAAAAGTTTTACTTAACGAAATAAACCGTTTCTCTTGAAGATATGTACGTCTAAAATGAATATCTTCAAAATTTAGCTGAACTTGTCAGATTTCGAACGTCGGTTTTATCGTTTACAGTAAAACCGCTTGTTTAACTTAAATGATTTTAAGTTGAAACTGAGATTTAAGTTTAACATTATTACAATAGAACAAATCTTTATCCGTTATCCAAAAAATGGATACACATGCTTTAACTTGGTGATATTAAAAATACTTATTTGGACTGCCATCTCTATTTCCGATTGTTACTTACGAAACAGCAGACTGCACGCGGGCACGACCGCCACTAAACGGTCAATTAGTACTAACATAAGAAGCCATTTATTCTGACTTAGAGGCTCAATTAATTCTGTATAATTGGTTTAATTTCAAATTGGTGAATCTGTTTATTTGGAGGGGGTACTCTAACGACTAAACCCCTTATTCGTATTCTTCAGTGTCGTTTGCTGTGATTTCGTATAGAAGTCAAATGAAAAAGCATAAAAATCAAATATACAATGTTACCAGAGCCAATAAAAAAATAACTTTACTCATTTTTTTCTTTTTAAAGTAGTTTTAAGTTTGTTTTTTTTTTTTTTTTTTGCAAAAGGTGTGGAGTTGATGTGTAGATGCTTTTGTACACTTTGTATGTAATAGCAGTCAGCAGCCTGTTGGGAGTCTTTTTATTCATAAATCCCCACACCTACTCGGTTAATTTATTGCTCCCCAGTCTTCAGATTGACTAGGATCAAAAAAGTAATATAAGGTGTGCTTAAGTTTTTAAACTCATTTCTTATTCTGGAACTCATTTGTCTTAAAACTAGGCTTACCTACCACTTTCTAGCAAGATATAAAATTGTTTTATTCATTACTAGCCTGGTTGCCCGGGTGTTTGTAGGGTAAGTGTAAAAAAAAAAGGGAGACAGGCTTGAACCTGTACCAGGAAGGAGAACATGAAAATAAGTGACACGTTAGCTGTTGCATCCATCACCAAACCAGAGTGACATAGGTTTAAATTAAGGCTAGACAATCGAAGAGAGAAAATGACTTTCGAAAATAATGGTGAAAAAAGCGACCCTCCCTGTAGAAGTGCCCAGGTGAGGGTGAAGGAATTAATGTTTTTGGTCAATTTTTCGATATTTATCATTCAAAGGGTTAAGCTGCAAAATGATATTAATCTTGTGAGAATCTGTCGCCTGTCAAGTTTTTTGCGAGATATACAAACATTTAAACGAAGGTAAGATTTATATTATAGATAAGCGATCAGTGGGGGGGGGCGGATAAGGCCTCGGAACGCTACAGAAACCCTTAATAAAAATGGAGTTAAGCCTATAATTGTAATCAAAATTTTTCTTTCTCTTTTCAGATCATCCTTGTTGCAATACTGCTGATGAGTGCGTTAATATCTATACCGATTTTATACATTTATAAACCACTCGATCCTTTACAAAGAAACGTTGAATGCGTCGTTGAAAGCAGAAACATATACTCTTTGATTTATTTCAGTTTTCTGTTCGTGTGGCTCTTGATCCTTGCAATTCCAATAATATTCTGTTACAGGCGAGTGTGCCAGGTCATAGAGGAAATCAAATTCAAACGAGAGAACAATGCAACTCAAGTTCAGCGAGCAACGGAAACAATGTCCTGCATTGCTGTCGTGTTCCTGCTGAGTTATTTTCCTTGTCTCCTTGTTGACGTGTTGGACCAGAAGATTAAAACCAGCCAAAATCTGGTGGTTCAGATCTTATTCTGTTTGGCCACAAGATCCTATCTGATCATTTGTCTGTTTAATCCCATCCTTTATGGCTTCAGGGATAAAAGAAGCCGGTTGGTATTTAAGTCTTTCTTTATCGCAAAAACTATTAGTGAGCCAGAACCACCACCACAATCCTGGCCACAGTCATGGCCAGAACCAAAGTTGGAACCAGAATCGAATTTGGAATCGGAAGCAATCTCTGTTGCATCAGCTTAGTTAACATGATTATGATCTGGGTTAAGGAAGGGGGGGGGGCATTGATCCACATTTTATCTTTTGATATACCTAGAAAGGCTAAAATTAAATGTTGCAGGATTAAATGTTATTTTCTTATTTTTAAATTCTAAAATTGTTTTTTTATATAAAAACAAATGGATACAAATCATTTGAAGCTTTCATGATAATCATTAAAAATAAATTTGGCTTAAGTGATTTTTTTTTTTTTTTTTTTTTTTTTTTTTTTTTTTTTTTTTTTTTTTCTCTGCCAAAAGATTACTTCATAAATAAAATAGCAATATAACTAATTAACAATTTATTTATTCTAGGTGGAAGCTTAAAAATAAAGCTCTGTAGCACCAGGTTATTCCCCTTGAGGGCAATTCTCAATACTGGAGGCATTACACTTGCATAACTTAAATTTACAATCATGTGGGGGCGGGGGGGGGGAATTAGTGAACCTGATGAGTTGCTAAAATCTAGTGGTTGAAATAGTTTGGCCTTTTTGCCATCTTAAGGGCAAAGCAATGTCTTGTGTGTAGAGCCTGTGGGGTACATGGTTAGAAAAAAAAAAAAACATACCGGGCATATCTGCATTGCTCTTTGGGAAAAGATGGCTAGCTCCTTTATATACACAAAGGACATCTTGGGAAGGCAGGGCATGATGGGAGAAGCTATTTCTTTTTTTCCCCCTGTCTCTTCCTTTTTTTCTAGATAGGATATAAAAGCTGGGGAAAATTCCCTGGAGGTTGCAAAAGGTCGTGAACATCTCTTGAAAAGCAATTTTCTATTGCTGACGTTCAGATTGTGCGGTGACATTGGTGGCGAGAGGCTAAGTGTGGTCGACTGGAAAAGAGGGCAGAAACCTGCTGTTGTCGAGCAAGTGACTCACTCCTTCCCAGTACCGAATCCTGATTATAACCCTAGAAGCTATTTTGGCATGTCAAGCAGGTTAACATGGCTGACTGGAGATTCTAAACTCAAATGTTGAGACCCTTCACTGGGGAGGGTGACCTAATTGACTGGAAAAATTAAAGATGGTGGCAATGTTGCAAAAACTCGAAGACATGGTCACCCTGCTGCCACTCTACTTAGAGAGGGAAGCCCTCACTATTTACCAGCAGATGCACGATGAAGATAAGGGAGACCTTGCCTCAGTGGAGCAAAGACTGAAATTGGCTTTCGCTGAGTCTATTTGAAGCACTCGGCCAGCAAGTTTGGGGGTGGACTGGCGAGTCTGTTTACGTTTTTGCTGCAGAGATCAGGAGACTGGCTGGTTACGTCGGGAGGAGCCTGGAGATGACGGTAAAGCTATACCTAGTGAACAGCTTCCCAGAAGAAATCTGAACATGCAGAGAATCACTGAGATCAATACGATGGAAGTGGACGATCTCTTGGTCCATGCTAGAGTCCTAGTCAAGGGTCCAATCGTGGCTGCAGCTGTGAGTGGAAATAAGTGCACAAGGCCCCACTTGAATGACAAGAGATGGGCAGCGAGAGGAGACCTGCCATCAAGTGCTTCTGGTGCCAGGGTCCTCACCTGCTCAAGGACTGCACATTAGCTGCTATTGCGTTGTTTCATGGGACCAGAGAAACGAGTGAAGGGGAGCTGTTGCGCCAGTGGTTCCTCCTATGTGGAAATGGCGCACAGTGAAACGTTGTCACAGTTACTGGTAGTAGTCAATAGGAAGAGAGCCATGGCCCTTGTTGACACAGGCTGCACCACGACGTTGGTAGCAAAGAATGTCACTAGATCATGGAGCGGAGCCAGGAGTATTAAGACCGTGGATGGCAGGGAGGTGAAATGCCTAGGAGAGACAACACAGCGAAAGTACTGGTGCAAGGTGTGCCTATTGGACTACGAGCCTTGGTGTTGAATCGTCTGGTTGTTGATGTGGTTTTAGGTGTAAGTGCAATTAACCAACTGGGGGGCGCTACGTTGAGAGGGGACCAAGTAACTTTCGGGCGCCTCAGCGCAGTAGGAATGGCAGGAGGATTGCTGCATCACGGACGAGGATTTCCTGGCAAGGTTCGATGGTGAGAAGTGGACGGTGAAATGGAACTACGGAACAAAGTAAGCTGCTATGAGAAAACACTGCGAGGAGAAATAAGAAAAGGATTCGAGGAAGAGGTGGATAGAGGAGGGAATTCTGAAACTGTGGACAGGGGAAGAAAAAGTAGTGCTACCATTACTGGCGGTTGTTCAAAGAACAAAGTTAGACTGGTACTGGATTTCAGAGAATTAAACAGATACGTAGCCTGCCACACTGGAAAGGGGATTGATGTATGCGAAGAGGTGATGAGGAAATGGAGGAGGATGGAGCAGACCACTGAGATTGTCGACCTGAAGTCGACTTATCTCCAGATCCATGTTGATGAAAAACTCTGCCAACATCAATTGGCCTGGTACAATGGGAAGATGTATTGTCTGATGAGGTTAGGCTTTGGGCTGAGCTCAGCCCCAAAATTATGACTGCCGTGTTGAAGATGGTGCTGAGTAAAGACTGTACAGTGGACAAGGCCACTAGTTTGTACATTGACGGCATTCTAATGGAGGAAGCAGAGGTGACAGCGGAGAAAGTGAGAGGCCATGTCGTGAGGTATGAGTTGACTGAAAAACCGGTGGAGTCCCTGGATGGAGGAGCGGCGTTGGGGTTGAAACTACGCCAAGATGGCAAAGGAAGCCTTGTCTTTAGACGAGGGAATGCAATACCCGAAATCGGAACCGACCTGACAAAACGAGAACTCTTCTGAGTCTGCGGGAGACTGGTGGGACACTATCCAATCGCCGGCTGGCTCAGGATAGTGTGCAGCTTTATTAAACGACAAACGGGCACTGATGGCTGGGAGGGCTGTGTGACGAAGGAGGTCACGAACATGCTACAAGAAATCATCACGAGTGTGATGAAAGAAGACCTAGTAAAGGGGGAATGATACGTCAGCGGCGGAAACGCGGGGGTGATTTGGTGCGATGCCAGCAGCCTGGCATTGAGCGTCGTATTAGAGATGGGAGGTGTAACTGTGGAAGATGCGGCATGGCTAAGAAAGAAAAACGACTATTCCCATATCAATGTAGCCGAACTGGAGGCCGCTATGAAAGGAATCAATCTGGCCCTGAAGTGGGGATTGAAAACCATTGAAATCAAATCCGATTCGGCAACGGTAGTTTCATGGATCAGGTCGGCAGTGACTGGCGATAAGAGAGTTAGGACCAGAGGTGCTGCAGAAATGCTGATCAAGCGCAGGCTTGGAGAACTCAGATTTGATCGCTGAATTCCAGTTGAAGGTATCTGTAGTGCTGGTCCCATCAGAAAAGAACAAGGCAGATTCGATGACACGGGTAAAGAAGGCCTGACTGCAAGAGAAAAAAGGTTTCCTTGGTATGCTGTGCAGGGGAGAGGTTAAAAAGTTACATGAAATGCACCAGTTTGGTCGAGAACGGATGTTATTCCTGGCAAGAGAGGTTTACCCGGAAACCATCTAGAAGGAGGTCAGGGAGGTAGTGGAGCACTGTCAGGAGTGCCAATCGATAGACCCCCGAACCATCCAGACACGAAGCAGAAGAGTTACACATTGCGGAGGACTGGAAGTGATTGGTCATTGATGTGACCCATTATCGCCATAAGCTGTATCTGTCGATGGTCGACTGTGGACCGGGGAGGTTTTCCATATGGAGAGAGATCAGAGCAGAAGCTGCATGGGCGATCGGAGGGGGTCATCGAAGAAATATTTTTGGAGAGAGGGCTGGTTGAGGAACTGCTAATGGACAATGGCCCCACTTTCCAATCAGAAGCCTTTAAAGAGGTGTGTGATAAGTGGGGAGTAAGGTAATTTTTTAGGGCAGCGTATCGGCTGAGTGGTAATGGGATAGTGGAGAGGAATCATCGCACCAAGGCTGCTGCGGAAAAAAAGCAACATTTCACCCATGGAGGCAGTGTTTTGGTACAACATCTCACTGAAAACCAGACAAGATGAGACAACTGTGCCTCATAGAGCCATCTTCGCATATTAGTTGCAGCATCCTTGCAACAAAATGGTAGGAATTGAGGGTGAAGAAGCTACCATTAAAGTGGGTGAGGAGGTGTGGGTGAAGCCCCCCAATGCAAAATGTACCACTCGCTGGGGGAGGGGGTCGTAACGGGAATGCAGTCAAATAACAACATGATGGTGAATGGCGTTCCCCGGCATATCCTAGACCTGCGTCATGTAACCCTGCCAGTGCGCAGTGAAGAGGAGGAAGTTGAGATCCACCAAGAAGCTAACGATGCACCCCAATTCGATTTAGCCCCACATTGTGGTTCTTTACAACTGGATGAGAAGGTCTGTAGTGAACCTGAAAATGTCAACCCCCAAGAAGTTGTCCCCCAGAGGCCTCAACGTGAGAGGAGGAGGCCTGCTTGGATGAAGGATTATGAAGTGTCTTATTGATCTCGAAGATCAGGGGGGCATGTGGGGTATATGGTTAGAAAAAAAAAAAAAAAAACGTACCGGGCATATCTGAATTGCTCTTTGGGAAAGAAGGAAGATGGCTAGATCCTTTATATACACAAAGGGTATCTTGGGAAGGCAGGGCATGATGGGAGAAGCTATTTTTTTTTTCCTGTCTCTTCCTTTTTTTCTAGATAGGAGGATATAAAAGCTGGGGAAAATTCCCTGGAGATTGCAAAAAGAGAAGAGTCGTGAACATCTTCTCTTGAAAAGTATTTCGTATTGCTGATCTTCACATTGTGTGGTGTGACATTGGTGGCGAGAGGCCAGGTGTGGTTGATTGGAAAAGAAGAGGGCAGAAATGTGCTGTTGTCGAGCGAGTGACTCACTCCTTCCCAAACCCCAGAACCGAATCCTGATTGTAGCCCTAGAGAGCCTTAATGAGAAACCATATACACATGCTGCAACAAATGTGTATCTACTTTTGACAGGTGTGCTTTGTCAACTATAAAAGGATTTACAATGCATTTGAGATCTAAAGGCTAAGATCACTGAATGATTAAGCTCAGTATTGAAAACTTGTTTAAGAAAAAATAAAGTATCAAAAAGGTTATGGTGTATGTACCTGTGATGAAATAAAAATAAATAAATAAATAAATAAAAATACCATACACTAAAATTCATGTGACTTGATCATGCAGTTTTATTTAAAAAGAATCAATTTATGGCTAAACAATCAGATCTCTTGACATAATTTTATTTTCATTCAGAATACTCTATTTTTACCCTCACCCCCGCAGTTGATTGCTCATGGCATTTCCATAGCAGCGAAGTCAAATAAATTTGCTTTATATTTCCTAATATCTCCTGGTTCTAGTGGTTTAGGTCGCTATTGTACAACATCAATTCTATTTAAGGTTAAGGAGAGTAGAAAGTTGACCTTTGGTTTACTCTTGGCAGCCTTGTAACTTGCTCCTCTTTTTCCTTTATTCCTTACCTTCCATGAACGATGATTGTTTAGTCAAAATCTATACATCTATTTTTTTCTCACTTTTTCATGTCTGTTCCAGTTTTGATTTCCAAAAGCACTAAACATTCCTTAAGGAACAGATGGCATCAATGTGCACTGCTAGCGGTGTAGATGAATTGCATTGATTTGTGAGAAAATCATTGACTGTTACATGTCTGACAAAACGTCATATCTCTCCGTGATAGCTTTGCTAGATGAAATGAACTAACGTTAGCAGACTGAACCCATTTTGTATTTAGTGCACAAATGTACTGAATGGTTCCTAGCAAATGAAGTGCATGTTCCCACATAATTCTTTAGCAAACCACTCTCCACAATGGTTTAGCTGATTATACAACTACCATTACTCAAAGGCAGCATGCATTCTGCAGACACAAGTCCAACACAAATCTACAATAGTTTGTAGAAACTAAAAATAATTGAAAGAAATAGCCATAGCTAAGATAAAGTATTCAGAAGTTACTAGAAAAAATTATCCCAGAAATTAAGGACTTGTGATTTCTGGAAAATTTATAATGGCATAGTAAATCAAAATTGCTTCTGTTGTACCATTTGTTGAAAAATTCTGAAAGTGATCCACTAAATTATTGCCTCATTAACCTCCTCCCTCTCTACCAAAATCTTTGTCCTTAATCAAGCACTAGTTCGCCACCTCATAGGTAATAAACTTATTTCTGACCAACATTATGGATTTAGGCAAGCCCGTTCTGCTGCAGATATCCTTACTGTAATCTTTGAATGTATATACCATGCACTGGATAAGGCAGGAGACTAGGTCAGCAGTCCTAGACATATCAAAGGCTTTTGACAGGGTTTAGCATGATGGTCTTATCAAAATTAGATAGTATTGTATTACTGGATGCATATGTAACATAATCAAATCCTTAGATAAGAGTAAAATCAAGGTTGTCCTTGATGGTCGTACATCTGAACATGATATAAATGTGGGTGTGTCATAGAGGTCGATCATTGGACCATTATTTGAGTTTCATAAATGACGCCCCTAATAAAATTGCTTATGGGTATATTTGCTGATGACACTATGCTGTGAAAACGAATGAATACATATCCAAGGAAATAACTAAAACTCTAGAAGTGGAATGGGGCTTGTTAACTCTACCCAGTTGTGTCCCTTGAACACTCTTCACAACAGAGTTAACTTCCCTACCGGCGACGGTGTAAACGGGACTTTTCGAAAAATATGGCGCGACCTGTACGCACGTGTTGAATAAACCCTCCTCAACCCTACTCCTGTTATCTGTGTTTATTTGCTTCTACATTGGTAGCAGAGCGTATCAAAACTAACAAACAAAAAAACATGGCCTCTAAATACATTCCCCTACCAACGTTAAACACGGAAAAATATAATTCCTGGAAGAAAGAAATGCGCATATGGGAACTAGCCACTACTTTAGATGAAAGAAAACGGGCCCCCGTCGCGCTTTTGTCCTTGGAAGGAAAAGCGAGAGAGGCGCTGCTTGAATTGGATATCACTTTACTCAATGCCGAAAACGGAATGGAGATAGTATATCAAAAGTTGGACACCCTCTTTTTAGAAGACGCAAACCAGGCAGCATTTAGGACGTACGAGGCATTCGAAAGTCACCGAAGAAAGAGCGGCATGGCAATAGATACATTTCTAATTGAATTTGAACGCCACATTGCCAAATTGAAAGAATTCAACATAATTCTTCCCGAGCCGGTCCTAGCGTTCAGAGCTCTCAAAAGCGCCAACCTCACCCCCGAAAATGAACGCTTAATAAAAGCCACCGTTCGAGAACTAACACTCGGAGAAATGTCTAAACAATTAAAAAAAATTCTTAATGACTTTGAAACTCATTCACCGCCGAAAACTCCTCCGGTTGCTATGAAAACCGAATCCGACATTATTTTCACCACTGACGAAACTGAAAACACCTACTACACCAGTGATCGAGGCCGCCGCCACGGTGATAAAACAGCCAGTCTCACCAGTCGTGGGGCTGGCAGATGGGGTAGGGGTCGCAACCAAAATTCAACCCACTACAACAACAACAACAACAACAACATCAAAAGAAATTCAAACCACAAGCTTGAAAGTGACAGCAGCAGCAGCGGTGTTTGTTTCAAGTGTGGGTGTAAATACCACTGGATTCGCGACTGTCCGTATGATGAAATTGACAAGACCGACAAAGGAGGCCACTTGCTCGTTTCCAACATCGTCCTCATGAACGAGCGTGAAGAATATGGCAGCACCAGCACGTTTTTGGGAGAAACGCTCGGATCCGCTGTCTTGGATAGTGGTGCGTCTGGGACAGTTTGTGGAAGAAAATGGTTTGAGTGTTTTCTAGAAAAACAAAAAATAAAAGTTCGAGATGGAAGGAAAAACTACAAATTTGGTGATGGGAACACCATTAAATCTACTCACACAGCAACTTTACCATGTGTCATTGCTGGCATTGAAGTCAGTATTATCACTGACGTGGTGGACGCCGAAATACCGCTTTTACTGAGCAAAAAGTCGATGAAAAGAGCCGGCACAAGCCTCAATTTCGAGAACGACAGTGTCACCATGTTTGGAAAAAAAATCCCACTGCAATGTACTTCTTCAGGGCACTACCACATTCCCATAACAAGACCTACACTAGACCGAGGTAAGTTCAAACATATTTTGTTTACCAAAGAAATTTCCAACAAAAATAGGCAAGAAAAAATAAAAATCGCCACCAAACTTCATAGACAATTTAGTCACCCTAGCGGTAAAAAGCTATGTGACTTAGTCAGGAGCACCGGAATGAAAGACAAGCAATTC
Organism: Euprymna scolopes; assembly: GCF_053919585.1. Taxonomy (NCBI): domain Eukaryota; kingdom Metazoa; phylum Mollusca; class Cephalopoda; order Sepiida; family Sepiolidae; genus Euprymna; species Euprymna scolopes. Next base: position 84,416,411 of record NC_136487.1, on the reverse strand, counting down.
ATTAAGATACTTCAGGAAATTCCCAATTCTTGTGAAATTTGCATGAGATACAAAAGGGTTGAACCCAGACCTGTCGTGGGGTTTTCACTGGGAACATATTTTAATGAGAGCATTGCCATGGACATAAAAGAAATTAATGGTAACAAAGTATTACACCTTATTGATCATGGTACTAGGTACAGTGTTGCAGCTAAAATTCCGGGTAAAGAGAGCTCCGATATTATTAATACTATTTTCAAAAATTGGATTACTTATTTTGGTACCCCTGGACTTATTCTCACTGACAATGGCAGAGAATTCAACAACCAGGCGTTTAGGGACATGGCACAAAATATGAATATCGTCGTTCGTACCACTGCTGCTGAAAGTCCATGGAGTAATGGGCTAAATGAAAGGCACAATGGGATTTTAGGGGAAATGGTAAAGAAAACCCTAGAAGAAACAAATTGCAGTTTCGAGGTGGCTCTCGCGTGGGCAGTAAGTGCCAAAAATACACTTCAAAGTGTCCATGGATATAGTCCCAACCAACTCGTTTTTGGCAGAAATCCCAACCTACCTGGTTTTCTTAATGACAAACTCCCTGCACTAGAAGGTGTCTCTACCAGTGAAATTGTGGCAAATAATCTTAACGCTATGCATGCTGCCAGGAAACACTTCATAGCGAGTGAATCTTCAGAAAAGCTTAGACGAGCTCTCCGCCACCAAGTTAGAACAGGTATCACCCAATCCTATAAAAATGGAGATGCTGTTCTTTACAAAAGGAACTTGTGTGATAGGTGGCTTGGCCCTGGGACAGTCATAGGGTGTGAAAACAAACAGGTGCTTGTCAAGCATGGCGGCACCTATGTTAGAGTACATCCGTCTCGTTTAACTTTCTACCCCGAAACATACCAGACTCACAATGAGGGCAACAACGAGGAATTGAGCACCCAACAAGAGTCTGAAGGATCCCCAAGAGTGTCAAACTTCGAAGAGAACATTTTAGAAGAAAATTTAGAAATGGCAGACAACACTGAACAACGCCCTACTATGGAGACTCAAGACATAACCAATAAATGCGACACCACCACCAGGAAAGTCAAACTTCCCAAACCTGGACAAATCATAAAATGCAAGCTTGCCAACGACACAGAATCAGACTGGAAGAAGTTAAATGTCATAAGTAGAGCAGGCAAAGCCACTGGCAGAAATAAACATTTGATGAATGTAGTTATGGAACAGGGTGAAGCATTTTGGTTGGACTTTGAACATGGAGTTTCCGATTGGCAAGCTGATGAGACTGAAGAAAATGAAGAGCACCATGATTCCTGCACAGAGGAAGAAGTAATGATCACCTCTGCTGACGATAGCCTGGAACTAGAGGAAGCTAAACAAAAGGAACTTCAGAGCTGGGATAAAAATAAAGTCTATGTTCAAGTACCGGATCAGGGCCAACCAAAAATCTCCACCAGATGGATTTACACAAGCAAAAATTCCCAAACATTCAAGGCCAGACTTGTCGCCCGAGGTTTTCAGGATAAAGATGCTGAGAATCTAAGAAATGATTCTCCCACATGCTCCAAAGAAGGTTTACGTGTAGCATTAGCTATAATGGCATCCAACCATTGGGTATGTAAATCCATGGATATCAAAACAGCATTTCTGCAAAGCAAGAAGTTGGAAAGACAGGTTTATCTGAATCCTCCCAAAGAAGTTAATGTACTCCAAGGCTATATTTGGAAACTCTCCAAGTGTGTATATGGCCTGACCGATGCCTCTAGGTCCTGGTATCTCACACTCAGGGAGGAATTGATGAAGTCAGGAGCTATAGCTTCAAAATATGATCAGGCTATATTTACATGGCATTTCAAAAACAAATTGCAAGGGATAATTGCTACCCATGTGGATGATTTTTGCTTTGCAGGGTCAGAGATTTTTCATAGAAAAGTTATTGACAAAATCCATCAAATATTTGCAGTTAAATCTGAAGAAACTGCAGAGTTTCAGTACATAGGATTAGACATTAAACAGAATAGGGAAAATATTAAACTTGGACAGAATGAGTACGTAAAGAAATTGAAATGTATCCCAGTGGAAAATGGCAGGAATATTAATGACAAAATATCCACAGCAGAAATTTCTGAAATCAGGCAAGTTATCGACCAACTTAACTGGCTGGCTACCCAGACCAGACCTGATCTCAGCTACGATGTCAGTGCATTAAGCTCCATCCTCAAACAAAGTAATGTGGAATGTATAAAACATGCCAATAGAGTAGTAAAGAAAGCCAAGAAAGAAAAATCCCAGGTAGATATTCCTGATTTAGGAGATCTCAGTCATCTCAAGATTGTTGCCTACAGTGATGCCTCATTCACCAACCTGACAGACGGAGGATCTCAAGGTGGTTACATAATCTTTTTAATTGGCAATAACCACAAATATACACCAATAACCTGGCAGTCCAAGCGCATTAGAAGAGTGGTCAAAAGCACACTGGCTGCTGAAACCCTAGCCATGGTTGACATGTCGGAGGCCTGTCTGTTTTATAGGAAACTACTATTAGAAATACTGCAATTGAAGGATGAACCCGAAAATATAAAAATAATCTGCAAAACTGACAATTCCTGTCTCTTTGACTCTGTGCATTCATCCACCCAAATACTAGATAAAAGGCTTCGTATTGAGATGGCTATTTTGAGAGAAATGCTGGAAAGAAAAGAAATAGCAGAGTTCTCTTGGATACCCACCAATGGACAGGTAGCTGATTGCTTAACCAAGAAGGGAGTCCCTTCATTTAAGATACTTGAGTTCGTATCTGAACCCAAAGAAACGGATATTTAAAAATAATTTTTTTTTTCTTTTCTTTCTTTTTCAGTGGTCATCTAGAAGACAAGAAAAAGGGGGGAAGTATTGTTAACTCTACCCAGTTGTGTCCCTTGAACACTCTTCACAACAGAGAGTTAACTTCCCTACCGGCGACGGTGTAAACGGGACTTTTCGAAAAATATGGCGCGACCTGTACGCACGTGTTGAATAAACCCTCCTCAACCCTACTCCTGTTATCTGTGTTTATTTGCTTCTACAGGGCTGTAACTGGATGGTGATGTTCAATGTCGGCAAGACTGCGCTTGTTTTCTTTTAACAACAACAAGAAACCTCCTGCACCACTGATTTCCATGGCTAATGATACATTACCTGAAAGTACTTCCTTTAAGCTCTTAGGCTTAACATTCACAAACATGAATTGCAGCAAATACATTGAGGTAATTGCCAAGGCTGCTACGAGGAAAGCGGGCTTTCTGCCATGCTAGGTTACTCACACCTAAGAGTATCCTGTATCTCTACAAAGCCACTATTCATCCCATGCATGGAATATTGTCATATGGACTGGTGCATCTGCCACTAGTTTCTCACTCCTAGATAGAGCTCAAGAGTCGCCAACCTCATAGGTCCTGCACCGTTGGCCAAATTGTAACTTATTTCATCACCAAAATATGGCATCTCTGTACCTGTTTTACAATTAATAGTATGTGCTCAGATGAACTCGAAACACTAGCAACCCCCCCCCAACATGAATATTCCTGATAAATCATACAAGGAGCAAAATCTCACCTCTACACTGTAGAGATCCTTAGATGCTCTAAAGCTTTCTACTCAAATAGTTTCTTCCCTCAAACTGCTAGACTTTCTAATTCCCTCCCAGGTTCCTGCTCCTTTGACTGTACTGATGTGCAGAAGTTCAAGTGTAATGTGAACATCTTGCTACCCAATTCCCTACATGGTATCCCTACAAATCTGGACCAAAATAATAGCCCCTTATAACTTAGTGGCAAATGTCTTGTTTGATATGAAAAAAGGTAAAAATTTAAACTTTCCAGGTCATATTGTTTTTAGAGTAAAACATTTTTTAAATTATAAAGATTGTCCTTCTATTCAACATTTGATTTTTCTGTTCAAATCAATCAAAGCCAGAAGGATGCATGCAGATGCAGCAACCATAATACAACAAAATGGTGATCCAACATCTACACAACTGTGTGAAACGGTCTCTACCAAACTCCTGTCAATTTTTTTCTCTAGATTTGAAACTTAATATAGAGGAATTGGACCACTGAAACAAGTTCAATTTGGTCTTTAGTCAGTAAAAACTGCTAAAAGGTTAACTCTGAAGAAAAAAAATTGAGATTTAGCAGGTGTAAGTCCAATGAACGTTAGTTCTAAACGTGCTCAAATATACAATTAGTTTAAGTTGTATATGAACTTGGATCAGACAGTAACAAATAAGGCTGGAGAGCTGCATGTTTTGGTTTCAATTCTAACTGATGGCATCCAAGTTATATGATTTACTTGTGAAATCAGTAATATTGGGTACAATATAATAGTAATTAAAGAATTGATTCTATAATATGAGATCTGCATGAAGTAAAATATTCAAGTTTATTTTATCTCTGGGCAATGCCGGGTAGCCTGTTCCTAAATAAGACAAAAAAATATTTGGTCAAAGTTAAAATGTGGGGAGCAGTTTTGTCATGTGTGCATTCATTTTGTAATTCAATCAGAAATCGATTTTTTTTTTTTAATCAAAATCTTTAAAATCAAATTTAAATTTTCTGAAATTTAACATCATTGATTTATAAATGCTATTCTTGTTCTCATTGTGGTTGAACGAATGAGAACAATCTATTCCTATGTATTAAATTCAGAATTGCAAATAGGCTCCTGATTTTGGCATAAATATTTTAAAGTCTGAAAAGATTAATTTGACTTATGCCAGTTACATCAGCTGAAAACTTGTAGTCTGAAAAAAATATAAATTTTCACCTCAAAATCAAATCATAACGTTAATTATTAAACAAAAAGTTCCCAAATTCTGAGAATACTACTTTTGTCCTTTGGGAGTCAAAGGTAATTTTCTGGCTTCCCTTCCGGCCCAAGAACCATTCCTGATTATGATATTATGATATTATGACCCCCCCCCCCGACACGCACACACAAACACACATGCTCTTAGTAATATTCTACAACCTATATGCAAACCCGGGTTACAAACTTATCACCCATACACCCTCTCCAATAACTTTAATGTCAAAAGCTTTTAAAATATTTGGACGTTGTTTATGAATATCTAGAAATAAACAAATGATCGAAATACACAAAGGAGATTTATTTTCTTTAAACAAAAATGTTATAAATTCTGAAATAAAGTAAAGGAATTTGCTATTGTTTCAAATGAATACCTTTCTATGAAACTTTCTTTGTGAAATAATATGCACACACACACACACACACACACACACACACACACACACACACACACACTAATATGTGTGTGCATGTGAGGGAAGATAAAAATATGTAGATGCATCACAACGTTTTGCCCAACTGTGTCAACAACTGGCAAAAAGCAAAACAGGCAATTTACAGACGTCAGAAAAAGTATCTGCTTGTATATAAAAGGCACGTTGTCTGTGTGCTAGTTCGTTCTCTATGGCTTCAGAACTGACTGAAATTTTTTTGAAATTTCACACAAATGCATTTTTAGTCTGGCAATGTTCTTCGATACATTTTGTATTGAAATGCCCCCCCCCAATAAATATCGATAATAAAAAAAAAAATCTGATTAAAGAGAGAGCAGTTCGATTTTTAGCAAAATTAACACTGATACAGCCTAAGATCACAGATGCATTTGAAGTTTTATCATCACACAAGTAGAAAAGCCTGGCATACAAAATCGAGTGCTATTGATAGACAGGTGCGTTAGAAATTCATTTGTTTAGACCACAAATGAACTATATTTAACTTTTAAGTTTTAAACTTTAACCATTATATAAAATTTCATAGAATCGACTGTAGATTCTGTGCATGTAGACTGCAATGTATTGTGGACTGTTACTGTGTGGGAGGAATGTAAAGCTTCTTCCCAGTGCATCATGTTGCTTCCCTTGATTAGAGCAGGTAATCAGTTTATTTGATTGAAAAATGGGCAATTTCAATGATTTCAATAATAAAAGTATTGGGAGTGTGGAATTCAATCCCAGGCAACGGTGGGTCTCCTTGCTAATATATATAAATGAGATGGCAATTTGAGCATAAAATTAAAATGTCTGGAAATATTTATGAGAATGTAGAGAAAATTTGAATTTAAGTATAGAGCATGTTAAAAAAAATCAACTCTCTTCCCTCTCCTTATCACTTTACAGGTTTCATTATTTGAAATCAACATTTAAAATAAATCATAAGCAACTTGATTTCTTGTAAACATGAGGCAAAATTTAATTTTTATATGGATAAATGCTAAAATTTTGGTAATTTGGATAAATTTTATTTACTAAATAAGACAAATGATTTGCTTGAGTGGTGTCTCTTAAAAACAAGACTTTGTCTCTAGAGAGGGGAAAGTGAGTGACATTGAATATTTCAATTTTTTTTTTTTTTAAGTGAAAGTACTCCTTCTCTCTGTACACTAACACTTCATCGGTATATCGTTCTTTCTATTTTGTAAAGATATTAGTTTAATTTAAATATTCTCACTTGATAATTAATGAGCATATTTTAAATGTTTTCTTTTTAATTTATTTTTTCAAGTTATCCATTCTTAAATCACTGAAATTATGTTAATATTAATAGTAATTACTTTTAAAATAAGTTAGCCATTTAATTGTCTGGATCATACATACAACCTGCTTTGAAGGGCCATCAATTCTAAAAGATAAAGTAGACGTAGCAATACTATAGGATCTTCTCTTTTGATTCGATAGCATGAGTACAAACAAATAGGACGTCTCAAAATTATAACCATCATTTTTTACAAACAGTGGCACATAAGTTATAGGAGATGCTGCCACAAATTTGTTGTAAAGGTAGGCGCCATCCACCGGGTTCGAAAACTTCTTGCATCTGCCAGCATCTTATCTCTGTTAAGAGGTCACCATTTGCCCATGCATAGTCTTGACACATTGTGGTTCGTGCTCCAACTAGTCAAATGCAAAAAAAAAAAAAAAAAAAAAAATTGGTCCTGCACTGTATACTAAGTATTACTCTTTGGTTTACAAGTACTTTAATGGCATGTGCTCTGAACTTAATTTCAGTGTAAATACTATTAACTAGCAACAAATCCTACTCCTTCACTGTAGATGTTTCAAAACTTTTTACTTTCTTTTGACATGCTTGTCTTTGGAATTAAAAAAAAAAAAAAAAAAAAAAAAAAAAAAATTAAACTTGTTTAGAATCTCATAGAATTGTTTTACAACATGGCCCAATATTTACCAAAACTTAGTTTTAAATATCTACCCTTTAAGAAAGCCCCTTTTTAGGTGAAAAAAAAGAGGGGCAAGAAAATGGGACAAAAGAGTCCAAATTTACACTTTGAATGAGAAACGTTCAAATTGTTGGTCACAGCTATGTGTTCGTTCTAAATTTTAAGACATGTAGTGTAATCAAAAGCGTCACGATTTATTTTATCTGCATTTACATCAAAAGGAACCGCTCCGAGTGAAAAGACCAAAGGACACTTCAACCAAGATAACTATCACCACCATGCTATCGTAAAAATCCATTTTTCCTGTTAACTCTCTGAATCATACAATTTTACTGTGATGGTAATTCCAAAGTAAAGTCTCCTATTTTTAACTCTAAGTTGAGCTAGAAAGACGAGTGACCTTTTTCTCCACTAGAATTTACTTTTCCACATAGCCATCACCATTTTCAATGCCAGGAATTAATGACAGGGATTGCTTTCTTAGTCTTACACTGTCACTATCTGCAACAGATGAAACATTCAGGTCGTGAATACATAAGTTCAGTCGTCATAACAATGCAATTTGTAATCCACTTAGTGGAATAAAACAAATAGACATTATTTTTGGAAAGCCCCTTGGATTTGGTTACAACTGAGTTTCTTTGTCTTGTTTCTTCATTGTAAGACTGATTAGCCGCATGGGCCCACTCTAATGCAATTTCATTTTTATTCATTTGCATATTTGTTAGATACTGATTTTTCAATTCAAATTGCTTTGCTTCGTTATTATGAGCATAGGGTTATATTATGAAATACAATATCTCCATCGAGCCTATAACAAAGTACAACTTACCTCAACAGGAGTAACGACACCTAAACAGCAGGAGGAGCCAGTGATAACAACACATAAGCAAAGATGGCACCGAATTGTTTCACTTCGACATTCAATCAACTGCTAACGACCCATTAAGTTGTCAGGAACTGTTTTTTGTATCCATCCTTCCACCTCGACATATGGTTAATTATAACATTATCGGGCAAAGTGCATTGCACAAGAAAATAGGCACACTAAGAGACGATGAGAAAAAATCCGACAGATTAAATACAGAAAAATGTAATATATCTACAAAAAAAAAAAAGACTAAAAGTGATAAACTTAATATAATTTCTCACAGACAGCAGGTTTAAATGGAAACAACAAAAGACTGATTTAGGGAAACGAGCATTACCTCACAACAAGGATAATCATGACCTAGCAACACAACAAATATTTCTTCCTATCACAGCACAAATTGGCACGCAGTACATAGGGGCTGCGTTGTCAGCAGTTATTAATGTGAGGTTGCAACTGGCCATGTGTTTAACTCTGGCCTTGTAAATAGGGGCAGCTGCTACCATTCTGGATCAATGAAGCTGAAAGTAGTGAAAACTAAAGGCTGACTCATTCCTGGAAACTCCCAAATTAGGGCTTCATCATCTGGTGTAGTTTTGTCGTACCTAGGATGGTTGAAGGTAGAGAACTTGATAGGGTTGGGATATAGGATAGGCATACAAAAGAAAGGTGAGCAAAGCTAAGAAAACGGATTTTGATTGGAGTGGGACATGCGTGCATAGTTTGTCCAAGGATGTCTGAAACTGTTTAGTGTCATACGTGGGGAAAAAAAATCTATTAAACCTCCTAGATGAGACACTGACAAGTATTACCACTCCAGGTCAGTGGGACTGAGTGGTGACTGTTTTACTTGTTACACTAATCCAGTCATGGATGCATATCTGTTTGTCCAAACCGCTATCTTTTTTTTTTTTTCGGCTAATAACCAACAATAACAAGCAAGGGAGATCACTCTAAAAACTTATAAGGCCATAGAACTCTTCTATCTCACTTCTGCTACCAAATCAAGCTGAAGATATTGGTTTTATTTAAATGCATCGGGCATTGATATTTTTTCCTCTCCCTTTGCAAAACTCAGTTATGCTCTGTAAAGCCAAAAACAATTTTTCTTTACAAAACCAAACTAAACCCCCATGAATAAATATTTAAAGATATAAAGAACTTAAAGCATAAAACTTGCCAAAATGACTAAATACAAAAAGTTGATAAGCTGTAAAACAAAACTGCCAACTATGAATAAATATTTGAAGATATAAACAACTTGCATCATAAAGATGTTTTTCCATAATTACCAAATTCAGCATTAAATAACCCGGAAGAGTTGGTATGCCATAAAATAAAATGTATATATCTCTATACAAGGGAGATAACTTAGCAGTGACAACTAAGTAATGACTTCACTCTCCAAGGCTGCTAGCTTGTGGCTTTAGCATAAGATGCACTAATTATCTATATTATTTGTCAGATACGAATCTAGATAATCTGAGAATTCTAGACCTAATTGACTTATGCAGTGAATTCCACTGCATATTGATACAAGCAACACATGCGGCACTATTGTAACGTTTTCGTTAATGAAATGTTTTTTATACAAGTTATTTCTGCTCTTTTACAAGCTTGAATATCGTTATAGATATAAAACAAGGATTTTTTATCTTTTTATTTTTATTTTTTTTATTTTCTCTTCATTAACTGACTTTTCAGTTTCTCTTCGTTGCTGTTCATCATTTCTTTCTATGCAAAAGATGACACAAAGGAGATGTTCAGTTACTTCAAGGTTTTATTGGATAAAAATTTATTGGAGAGAAACGAATATATCTGGAATCATTCACTTCTTAAACATAACTTTCTAACTAAAGAACAGACTTTGGGAACATTCACCTAAGATTATTCTATATGATTGGTGTGTCTTGTTTGTATGACTTCCCGGAGAGAACAGTCTTAAACTTTTTTTTTCTCTCTCAAAAACACGACTCCTTCATGTTTGACCTCTGACACCTTCCCCTACTTCAACTTTAGGTTATCTATCTCTATGTACAATTTTGTTTGCAAATTAAGGTTATCCTGACATGCACTAAAGGTGACCTTTGGCAAAATTCACACTAATTTAATCACTACTGACGTAAGTTCCCTTACTATGTAACACTAGACTCCTCACCCCACGTTCAGAGCCACCAGAAGAGATTAGATAGGAAATGAATAGCAATAAAAGAATCAATTTTTTTTTTTTTTTTACACAGTGGTCACCACTTATCAAGGCCCGGAAGCCACTCAGGAATAAGGGTTATTGCAAGTACAGTATGTTAGTGTGGAGATTTAAGGAAGTGTTTACTTAAGAGGGCGGTTCATTAGGAATTTGTTAACGTTGGACTTAAAGACATCCAAGCTGTAGTCAGGTGGGAAGCAGGCAGACGGAACAGAGTTCCACAGGCGTGCAGTTCTAAGAAAGAAGCTTTGTTCATGAAACTATTGAACTCCAGACAATTAATGGTTGACTTTACTAGTTAAGTAGATAGTGATACCAAAAAACTGTTTAATTTCAGAAGAGTTTCTGATGTGTAGTTATTCTTTACAAGTCCTGGATATAAAGAATTTTCAGTGGGTTGCTGTTCTGTACAGGTTCTGGACTTAATAATTTTGCAAGCAAAGAGCAAAAGATCCTTCTTGTGTTGACATGAGAAAATTGTGCTGGAATGCAAAAAGATTCAATCATTATGGATCAATTCTGGTTTCTGATTGATTGACAACAGAACGTGAATTAATTTGATTTGTCAGTTCCTATAGGCAGCATTAGATACCAAAAATATTGCAACATAAGCTGAGGAAAAAAAAACGGTTGCAACTATTTGCCAGTAATTGAATATCCGGGTAAAAGGAAATATCTTGAGATCACTGACTGGTGTAACGTAATCCCCCATTGAGGAGCTTTAGAACTACGCTGAGATAGCTTTTTCCCGGGTGATGCCAGATAACCCGAGGATTTAAGATAGAGAAGATAAATATAGATATATTTTAATTCACTGTCAAAATGGATATAGTTGTTTTTTTGGTTGAAAGATATTTTGTTATTTGGAAAAAACTCATCATCAACAACAGAAAATGCGAGGATGTTAGACGAACATATTGTACTGGCTGATGACCTCGAGGTTATGGGATTTTTAGTCTTGAATTGGGTCTCAGATTGTTGGGGCTAAGTGTGATTTGATTGGTTGGGGAGACTTCCACCCCACCCACATCGGGTCGATATGCTCTAAAATTAAACAGATTGCTTGTTGAATTCGGGGAGAACAGATCGTATAAACCCGACGTTCCCTGGAGATGGGCCCCTCCACCTTCCTCATCCAACCATCTGTCGCTGTCTGTGAAGAGATTTGAGACTTTGGAAAAACTTACTACGAATTGAATGAGAATTGTAAAAACATTTTTGTACATAATTTTGTGAAAATTAAGCTTCTGTAGATAGACTACATGAGTTTGTCTTTCTTCCCGCCTGCTGCTTCGATATTCGCTTTCAGCATACCAGATTTCATGTAACAACCTTAGAGAAGACCAGACAACACGAGCCGAGATTTCTAGAGAAATAAGAGTCCTAACCACCTTCTCACGTGAGGGGTTACACTGGTAAGAGGGAGATCAGAGACGTACCTTAACAGGTGAATGATCACAACAGTGTGATGAAGAGGAACCATGAATAAGAGTCTTAGCTAACATTTAAAAGGTAAGAGATGGGGAGTTGGGTCGGTCATATGTAGGGATACTGGCTACAATACCTTAATGACCCACAACACCTTCTTCTGTAAAAATTGTTTGTAAAAAACGTTTTTATCTGTTAATACAGGGTGACCCAAAAAAAAAAGAAAAGCTAAATGGAGGCCATCTAGAACATATGCAGTAGAATAGAGAAAAAAAGGCCAAAGACCCTAGTGTTTTGATGTGATGTTTTGAATATAATAAACTAGTTATGACCAAAGTTTCATTTCATTCAGACAAACCACTAAGAAACGGGGCCTAATTAGAGTTGGAGCCCGTTTTATTTTGGTCACCCTGTATTATGCATGCAAATTTTTAATGTTGACATACTGTTTCTTGTTAGATAAGCAACATTGAATCTGGTCAGTATTAGATGATCCGCCATTTTGAAATATGAAGCGCTGTACGTAGAAGGATGTCGACACCTTTCTGCAAGAACTGCACAAAACATAATGCCATTTGCCCTGATTCTCGCTGTGAATTTAATATTCCCTTGACACTTCCTCCTTTGGAGGAAGCCAGTTCAACCCATCTAGGGTGAATGCTGCTGGCATAAATTGTGAACAGCGGCTTTGCACCTTTTGGACATCAGCTATACTAGAAGACTGACATGGATGAAGTCAAAAAGATAAAGAAGAAAAAAAAAAGAAATATGACTTGTGTCTTTGGTGTGAAAGGGTGGGCATAGCTCTGAACAAGCATTGTAACATTGACAAAATAGGTTGCAAAATGTTGAATCAAAACTGGAATACCTGATTTGCTTTTGTGATAAGTATTTTGAAGATATGTTGTATAGCAGGGCGTTTCATATATTGAGAGATAACAGGGACATATAATGGGTACATCTGCGTTCATATTAAAAGAGATATGATGGGGACATTCATGTTGGAGACATGTTTAGCGAGGAACTCATAACACGATAACGAGGATAACAATACTGAGGGAAACATTTATAACAGAGTGAGAGACAGTGAGAGTTCATTATTGAATGAATGTGTATTACTGTTCTTTTACATCAGACCGGTGAATCATTACTTATGATGGAGAGGGAACACATTACTTGGAAGGGGGTTATACAAAGTTCCTATTAAGATGATTAACACATTACCTTCAATTGTTGAATGATGAACCGAAGACAACAAAAATCGATGATGTTCTTTATTTCATTTGACCAGTCAAAATGATGATGGCGTCAGGAATTCAAATTCGTTCTACATAGTTAAACTTCTACCCCTTCGCCTCTGAGGGGTCCCTGCTCTGACCATGCCAATTCTTTCCGACCGACTCTGCTGACTGTTCGAACTTGACTGCCAGACTGTCGACTGTCGACTCTGGACTAACCTACTAATCCTAGCTCCTATTATTGAGAAATCTTTTTTTGCTATGACGTCAGATTTGTGGTTCTAAACATGACCACTCACGTGGCTCAGCACACGTTCTCCAAAACACACTTCTGCATATAAAGAATTCTCACTAACCTATTTTTCAACCTAACTTATTTTTTCAATATATTTTTAATTTGTTTTTTGATTTTTTTGTTTTTTTTTTTACATGGAGGTCACCACTTATCAAGGCCCGGAAGCCACTTGGGGATAAGGGTTATTGCATGTACAGTAATCAATGGGATAGTATTGTACAGTAATCGTTAGTATTGGAGATTTGATAAAGTGTCTTACTTAAGGGGGCGGTTCATTAGGAATTTGTTTATGTTGAACTTGAAGACAATCAAGTTGTAGTCCGGTGGGAAACAGGCAAACAGAAGAGAGTTCCACAGGCGTGCAGTTCTAAGAAAGAAGTTTTGTTCATAGAATCTATGTTTTAATTTAGGCACAGATAAAGAGTGGGGGAAATTATTGACAGTGGATTCAGCTAGACGGGTGTTTATCGTGAAAGATTGATGAGGGGGGACCAGAGATTGGAGCTCAGACGAGCACTTGCCATGATAATAACGATAAAACAAAGACAGGCTCGCAATGTCTCTTCTGTGGGAGAGAGGTTGCAGGGAAAAGAAAAGGCCATTCCCCACTAAGCCAAGAAGTCTATTTTGTACTCTGTCAAGGCAAGATAGGCTGTTTTTAACAGCTCCTGCCCATATGTGGCAGCAGTACTCCATCCTTGGACGTACTTGGCTTTTATATAGATAGAGAATCGCATCAGTAGTAAGATATCTTCTGGAGCGGTAGAAGGATCCCACCATTTTCCAAGCAATCTTGGCAACAGACTTGATGTACGTGTTCCATTTCAGATCAGGAATAAAGGTTAATCCCAGAAGCTTGTCAAAACATGGAGCCTCCCCAAGACGAGAACCATCCATTTCAATTGATGCCAGATGGGGATCAGAGCGTTGATGATGTAAAGATAGGAGCTTGGTTTTAGATGCATTAAAAGTAACCAGTCACCTCTTTCCCCACTGTACCACATGCTCAAGATCAGAGGAGAGAGAATTAGAGAGAACTTTGTCATTTACAGCCTTTGATGTGTTGCCATAGATGGTCGTGTCATCAGCATAGATGTCAACGAATGATTTATGTGTTTTGGGAGATCATTGATATAGTGAGAAAAAGGTCAAGAAGCCTTGCATACTGACCGGTAGTATCAGGCACACGGGTGGGTTCGTGAACAACCTGAGTGAGGTCATAGGCAATGGCAAAATTATGACAGAACCTCCCCTCATCATCTGTCTTATTTGAGTGGATCAGCCATTCCACGTTATGGACATTGAAGTCACCGCAAATATGAATGTTAGCCGAAGGTTGAGCAGATAGGATGTGGTCAATTTTCTCAGATATACTCTTAAAGATAGTAACCCCGCTGTTGTGGGGGTGATAGAGGGCAAATATAAATGTGGTGGTGTAAACAAGTGCAACCCGGAAGCATATATAAGGTAAATTAGGGTCTTCTCTGGAGATATCCCTACCACACGGAAAGCCATCTTTAATGTAGGCAAGGTAAGGGGGAGCTGAACAAGAGGTTATGCCGGGTATCAAACATTCAACACAAGTAGACCATTAGCTGACCTTTCTTCAACTAGGACTGTGGCCTCAGGAAAGCCCATCAATAATGAGTGCAGGGTCCCTTTCCATGCACGACATGGCGATCTTGAGGGTCAGATTTAGATGTTAAGTTAAAGTATCCTTTAATTGTATTGTTCATTCTTTTTTTTTTTTTTAGCTGACCTTTTTAATTCAGT
Source organism: Euprymna scolopes (assembly GCF_053919585.1). NCBI lineage: Eukaryota > Metazoa > Mollusca > Cephalopoda > Sepiida > Sepiolidae > Euprymna > Euprymna scolopes. The sequence continues at coordinate 84,401,363 of NC_136487.1, read as the reverse complement.
TTTCATAAAAGAATGAACAATTAAATTCTTTTTACAATACAAACAATATCTAACTATTTCCAAAACAATAGCTAAGTTCTAACATTCCATTTTCTGAATCTATCTCTGAACCTTGCTTACAAGGTTCGAGTCTCGGCTTATCCTAATCTCATTTTCCACTTATCTAATGTTTTTCTTATTTACAGGAAAAGGGGACAGCCTTTTCTTGTAACAGATAGTCTACAGGTGTTTGACTTCCCTATGTAACCTCATGTAATCCAACACCTATGCATAGTTACTGCTGTTAGTGATTAACCCTAATAAAGCTGATAAATTTATGCACTTAGCTCATAGGTAATTTAGTCTAGTCATTGTTATTAATGGAAATCAGCCCAGACAAGGTATGCAGCCACTTGATGTAGAGAGGTAAAAATAACAAAAAATAAGTTGCATAATAACAAAAGTGAGAGCATATTAGAATCTTTTCAAGTTATTTTAACTGATGGTAATAAATTCACACACAAATTAATCGAACCTAAAGTCAAAACATTAGCATAGCTATGATGAACCCAGTCATCCATAGAAATATCTTGAACACACACCACAACAAGGCACTTGGGAATACCCCAACACTAGTGGAGTGCTGATGGAGCAGCTCCTCAAGGATCTACCTCGGAGTTCAGCCTCCTGTTCTATAACCCAGGAAAATGCTGGCCAGAAAAAGCATTATGATCTCATTCTTTATCAAATACCTTTATTACAAACCGTCTGAAAAAAATCTCACCACCAGTGTTCAATCTCCTAGACACCAAACAGGCTAGCCAAAAGCTGCCTTCAAGAGCCTAATATGGAAGTATTGGGTTACAAGGCATGCTGATATTAATGTCCATTAATAACTTTACAACTTTTATTAAAAAGATGATGACTTGAATATTGAGTAAGTATAATTTTGTTAGTTGAGGACGGCAAGAAATTCGGTTCAGTTGGGGTCAGCTTAATGTACGTGGTTGTCAATTTGATCTCTTGTGTGCTAAAAGCAGACATGATGTTATGTGGCTAGGGAAGAATGAAACAGAAGTAGGCCGTCGGTTTTAAGTCTTGGAGTGAACTGTATAGGTAAAGAATGACATGATCGATGATAAACTATGGAGCCCCAGATATTCATAGTGCAAAATTCCCCCTCCACCCCACTGGTAGAAGAGAAGGCAATGTAACCATCTCCAACAGTTCATTCTTCCAATTCAATGATTTCTTTAATCCTAAATCGTAAAGAGATCCCATTATCAGCATGCAATTCCCTGGCTTGTTTGAAGCCAAGAGTAGCCAAAAGGTAAGCTCTTCAAGGGCCCAATACAGAACAGTTACAGGGCTGACCAAGAAAAATATCTACCACATTTAATAGATGTAGGAGGCGGGGTGACTCATTCCATGCCCATTCGAGAAAATACAAAAATACAAATATGGGATGAACAGATGTTAATAGATGTAGGAGGCGGGGTGACTCATTCCATGCCCATTTGAGAAAATACAAAAATACAAATATGGGATGAACAGATGTTGAAAGAAATCCTTTGAAGGCTGGAGTGAAGAATGAACAAGTGTAACAAAATTTACTTAATTCATGAAAGAAATATCACATATAATTTAAATCTTAAAAAAATCTTTAAGGAGGTAGCCCAAGACATCCAAATTGGCAGTAAGATAATGATTTTGAAGCTTCAGCTGTGATAAATCAATTTTTGGAGGCTCACCAAACTAATGAAGCAATGGGTAGTCCTTTATTTCTTTGATATATTGTACCCTTTTTATCTAGAGAAAATGGTGACCCTTTCTCCACACGTATGTGATGATGTATGTGCAGTATTCATCAAAAGTAACAAGCAGACAGAGTTGTTCATTTTTGCGTTTTCTCAAGTCATAACTAGTGTTTTCCTCAGATTTTTTGTGTATTTAGATTAGTTCAAGGAGTCGGTTTCATATGCTAACCTCTCACTGAGGTCAGTTTCTTGCACGGTCACAAACATCAAAAATATTCAACACAACTAAACTCGGCTTTCCTGTTCGCATAACATACTCAAGTCATACCTTTTCAAATTTTTGTGCATCTAAGTTAGTTCTTCTATCTACCTATGTTGATGAATAGCTCTAGAATGGTTGCAACTACACTTTACTACCTTTTTAATATGAAGTAAATATAGTTTGTTTGAAGCATTGTTTAGTGTGTATATATATAAAGATAATTTCTAGAAGGCAATGCAATGCACAGATATAAGCTTTTTTTTAATACTTAATGATATATGTACATGGGATATAAGAGGTGAAGCCATTGGACCTTAGCCAGTGACAACTCTTTTTTACATTCTGAAGTTTCTCATTGGGCTGAAGGAAATTGTTTCTCCTGATCTTAAAGATGCTCTGAAGTTTTTACTACAGTATGGGAAGGATGTCTTTCCAATGTTGTTTAAAACAGATTGCTGCTTACAATCATATTTTTTCAGTGTTTTTCTTGTTCTTACTTGACACTCAACATTACTGGTGTGTCAAAGTAAATAAATGCTTTAAAATAAGTTAAAACAAACAAACAAACAAACAAACAAACAAAAAAACCTTATCCAAGTAAGTAGAAGAGTAACTTTTCTTGCCTTTGGTAACATTTAATCGTTATATATTTGTTTTTGACCATATTTTCGTTTTGTTGTCTATACTGCAAAATGTCTGGATTTCATAATCCCTAACACGGAAGACCTCTCCAATGCTTGCTGGAATAGTGACACGATGCATTTTTCATGCTTTTGTTCATTTAAGAAGCATAAATGTTAAGAATACTTTAATGATGGTAATAAAGGATTTCTTTTTATTAACAAGGTGAGCCAAAAGTAGGCGACAGTATTGTCTCATTACATTTAGTTATATGTATACATGATCTCAACATTTATTTAGAGACTAGCCTGGGTGCCCAGCATTGTGCCCAAGTGTTTGGAGGTGTGTGTTGAGCACCCCCCCCCCAAAAAAAAAAATGATAGTAGGCAGGAAGGCTTGAACCCGTACTGCAAAGGAGGAAAAGAATGAAAAAAAAACAAAAAACGTGACATCTTTGCCGTTTCGTCCATCGCCAAACCGGAAGTGGCGAAGGTTTAAATTAAAGCTAATCAATTAAAAAAAGGGGATGACTTTCGAAAATATCGGAGAAAAAAGCAACCCCTTTTTGTAGAAAAGTGCCCAGTTGAGGGTGAAGGAATTAATATTTTTAGTCAATTTTTCTATGTTTGTCGTTTGAAGGGTCGAGCTTCAAAATGATACTGATCTCATTAAAATCCGTTGCTTCTGTTGAAAGTTTTAGACAGACATACAAACATAAATACATTTACACCTTCTTCTGATGGGTTGAGGGTACTGGATTGACAGTTCCTGGCTGCTGTTTCCAATTGGTATTACAGGGGCCCTAACTCTTTGGTAGCGCTTAGAGCGGCTGCTCCATCAACAGTTGTATAATATCAGGGTGATTGTAGTGCCATGTCGCGCATGGAAAGGGACCCTGCACACATGCCTGATGGGCTTTCCTGAGGCCACAGTCCTAGTTGAAGAAAGGTCAGCTGATGTTCTACTTGTGTTGCATGTCTGATACCCTGCATAACCTCTTGTTCAGCTCCCCCTTACCTAACTGAAACTCTTTAAAAACATGATGACAGTACAATAAAAAAAATAAGCTTAAACCAGGCCTAGGGACAAACAAATCCAACTTGCCTCCTCCCTTGAGGCTTGCATTCACTAACATCCGTGGCCTTAGAACTAATTTAGCTGATGTTGAAGCATTTCTCCTAACAAATACCCCAGATATCTTAGCACTAAGCGAGACTAACCTACACTCCTCCATCCCCTCTAACTACTTTAACATGCCTGACTATCTCCCACTCTGCCGTAAGGATTCTGACAGACATATGCATGGACTTGGAGTCTACATTCGTAACACCCTCCCCCTGACTAGACAAACAAACCTAGAAACGGACGATCAAGCCTTTATGTGCTTTAGACTAAACATACAACATAACATTAGCTACTTTTATTTTCTTTACCGCTCTCCCTCAACCCAGGACTGCACCATAATTAACAAAGTCTCTGACAGCATAGACACAGCACTCTCCCTTGACGATAGCACACTCTCCCTTGACACTAGCACACAAGTACATGTATTTGGTGACTTTAATGTTCACCACAAAAACTGGCTTGGATTCTCTACTCACACAGATGCAGCGGACAGCACAACACATAGCTTCGCTATATCTCACTCCCTATCACTGGTTACGTTTCCAACCTGTTTCCCTGACCAGCAAGAACAACATGCATCACTTCTAGATCTGTTTCTGACCACAGTTCCCGAGGATTGTATAACAAATGCTGACAGCCCACTCGAGAACGTTGATCATGCAGTGATAATGGTCGAAATCAACCTAAACTCTAGACCCAAAACTGAAGAGCCAGTGCTCAAAACAATGAGATATTATAAAAAGGCTGACTGGGAAGCCATCAAAGATCTTATCAGAGATGCCCCATGGGGAAATATTTTTTCTCTTCCTGCTGAACAGCGCGCAAATGAGACCACTGAATGATTCAAAACAGCAATTGAAGCACATGTTCCCATGCGGAAATTTTATAGTAAGCCTCACTCTCCCCAATGGTTTACTTCTACTTGCGCAACTGCCATTGCTCAAAGGCAGCATGCATACCGCAGATTTAACCGACATAAGTCCAGTTCAAACAGACAGAAGTATATAGAAGCTAGAAGTAACATTAAAAAAGAAATAGCGACAGCTAAGAGAGAATTTACTGAAACCACTAAAAAACGCATCGAAGCACAAAAATTAGGAACTCGTGACTTCTGGAAAATCTACAAGTGTAGTAAATAATGGGCAATCAACAATTCCCCCGCTAACCAACAATCATGAGGTTGTTTGCTTAGCAACCGACAAGGCTAATATGCTTGCCAGCCGGTTTGCCTCAAACTCCACACTAGACCCTTCCAACCACTCCCTGCCTGACTTTCCTTTGCGGACAGACGCCACGCTAGACAATCTAAAAATCACCCCTGCTCAGGTGCATGCTATCATAAAAAACCTTGACACTGCAAAAGCATGTGGGCATGATCTCATCCCAGCTGTGCTATTAAAAAAGTCCTCAGCCGAGGTAGCTCCATTTTTCTCCAAACTCTACAACAAATGCTTTAAAGAATCATGCTTTCCGGGCTGTTGGAAAACTGCTTCTGTGGTACCAGTGTTCAAGAATTCTGGCGAAAGAAGTGACCCATCAAATTATTGTCCCATTAGCCTCCTCCCACTTTTCACCAAAATATTAGAGACCTTAATTAACAATGCTCTAGTCCATCACCTTACAGATGCTAAACTTCTGACTGACAAACAATATGGATTTAGACAAGCCCGTTCCACTGCAGACATCCTGACTGTAATCTCTGAACGTATATACCATTCACTGGACAAAGCGGGGGAGGGCAGAGCGGTAGCTCTAGATATATCTAAGGCTTTTGACAAGGTATGGCATGAGGGTCTCCTCAGGAAAATTAAATCATACGGTATCACTGGTAGAATACTTAACATAATTAAATCTTCTTAGATAAGAGAAAAATCTAGGTTGTCCTCGACGGTCGTACATCCAAACAATATGATATAAATGCAGGAGTGCCTCAGGGGTCTATCCTTGGACCTCTATTGTTCCTAATATTCATTAATGACCTCCCCGACAAAACTGCCTCTGAGATCAACGCTCTGATCCCCATCTGGCATCAATTGGGATGGATGGTTTTCGTCTGGGCGAGGCCCCATATTTTGACAAGCTTCTGGGTTTGACCTTTACTCTTGATCTGAAATGGAACACGTACATCAAGTCTGTTGCCAAGGTCGCTGGAAAGATGGTGGAATCCTTCTACCACTCCAGAAGATATTTCACTACTGATGCAATTCTCTATCTATATAAAAGCCAAGTATGTCCAAGGATGGAATACTGTTGCCATATCTGGGAAGGAGCTGCTAAAAACAGCCTATCCTGCCTTGACAGAGTACAAAATAGACTTTTTGGCTTAGTGGGGGATGCCCTTTTCTCTACCCTGCAACCTCTCTCCCACAGAAGAGCCGTTGCAAGCCTATCCTTGTTTTATCGTTATTTCCATGGCAAGTGCTCGTCTGAACTCCAATCTCTGGTCCCCCCTCATCAATCTTTCCCGAAAAACACCCGTCTAGCTGAATCCACTGTGAAAAATTTCCCCCACTCTTTATTTGTGCCTAAATCAAAATGTGGATCCCATGAACAAAGCTTCTTTCTTAGAACTGCACGCCTGTGGAACTCTGTTCTGTCTGCCTGCTTCCAACCGGACTACAACTTGGATGTCTTCAAGTCCAACGTTAACAAATTCCTAATGAACTCCCCTCTTAAGTAAACACTTCATCAAATCTCCACACTAACGTAATGTACTTGCAATAACCCTTATCCCTGAGTGGCTTCTGGGCCTTGATAAGTGGTGATCACTGTGTAAAAAAAAAAAAAAAAAAAGAAAACAAAAAGATGGGCATATATGCTGATGACACTACACTCTATAACAGGCATGACAGGAAAACAAATGAACACATAACTAAAAAAAATGGCAAAAACACTAGAGGATGACCTCCAATCTGTAGTGGAATGGGGACAAAAATGGATGGTCACATTCAATGCTGCCAAGACTAAACTGGTTTCCTTCAATAATTACAAGAAACCTTCTCTGCCACCAATAGCAATGGCCAGTGACTCCCTATCTAAGAGTACATCTTTCAAACTGCTTGGCCTAACGTTCACAGGAAACATGAGTTGGAACAATTACATTGAAAACATTGCCAAGGCCGCTGCGAAGAAGGTAGGCTCTCTCTACCGTGCTAGAAAACTACTGACACCTGAAACTATCCTGTACCTCTATAAGGCCACCATTCGCCCATGTATGGAGTATTGCTGTCACATTTGGGCTGGTGCATCTGCTGCTAGTCTCTCGCTCCTAGACAAGTTTCAAAAGAGAGTCGCCAATCTGATAGGCCCTGAACTGGCATCTAAGCTTCAGCCGCTGTCCCATCGACGAAACGTTGCATCCCTCTGCCTGTTCTACAAGTATTTTAATGGTGAATGCTCTGACGAACTGCAGACACTTGTGCCCCCACGACGTAGACACCCTCGACAAACCCGACAGGCAGCTAAATCCCACCCCCACGCAGTATAGATCCCTAGATGTAAAAGATCTTTCTACTCCAGTAGTTTCTTCCCCAGAACCGCTAGACTCTGGAATTCTATTCCAGGCCCCTGCTTCCCCAACTGTACTGACATACAGAAGTTCAAGTGTAACGTGAACCGACATCTTGCTGCCCAAATCCCTACATAGTGTGCCAGTAGTTGCGGCCCCTGATAGTAGCCCCCTACACCAAAGTGGCAATGTGCCTTGTTTGGGGTGAAAATGTAATACCACCCCCCCCAAAAAAAACAGACGTTTAAATGGTGAGATTTATATAATAGATCACATGTACATACAACTATATGTAATAAGACAATATTATCCACCTATTTTTGGCTCACCACACATATATATATATATACTAGACTACCCGTGACCCGTTGGGTCAGTATGTTATATTAGCTATGGAATTCATGTATGAGCGTGACACTTGTGACGTAAAGAAAATAGTTTTTTTTTGACATAACAGAAACATTTCTATGAAAGTATATTAAAATGAAAAATCACGGACAGATCACTCAAACATGAAAAAAAAATCCTCCCTATTCGTGTAAAGTTACCTATTTTTCCGAATAATTGCTCAAAAGTCGAAAATTAAACATGATTTTCCTACGAATCGAATGCCAACAAAAGTCATTTAGCAGCAAAAATGCACATGAACCTACCGATGAGAAATGTAAGAATGAAAAACCCAAATTGGAATCCTTCAACCAAGTTATAGAAACTTAAAATCTAAAAAAAATAATTAATAAAACCTGAAGCAAAAAAATAAAACCTAAATAAATAAAATAGAATAAAACTAATATTGAAACAGATTAGTAAATGTGTTAACAAATTCACCGTTCTAACACAACTATTTTGTATCAAGAAATGTAAAAAAAAAATAAAAAAAGAAGGAAGGAAAAGGGACGGATAGAGAGTAGTAGTAGTAGTAGCAGTAGTAGTAGTAGTAGTAGTAGTCTTTGCTTTACTACAATTGTTCTTATGTTTGTCAACAGGTTAAAGTTGTTTAGTTGTAAGAAAATAGCGACAGTATAGTTGTAATAAAGAATAGTTGCAAAACACCTCCACTCTTCCCATGTTAAATAATAATTTTGAAATAATAACGTTAATATTTCAGTGCGCAGGTCAAAATCTGCAAAAGAAGCGATTTGTGTTTATTTGTTTACGTTGTTATGGGTTAATGTTTATGTGCGCATGCACAACCAGATGTCGTAAACCAGAAAGTGGGTTACATCACTCGTTACAAGGTCATTTGAGTTTTATAATTATATATGTATTTATAGTTATATATATTTATATATATTTTTCAATACATATTAATTTTATTTTTATATAATTTTTTTACATACACATTTATCTATATATTAATATGATAGTGTGTGTTATTTTGTGTCACACTTTAATTTTTTTTCTTCGGAGTGACTGTCGTTTAATTGTTATGACCATCCATTTCTTGTAATAAATAATTTTATCAAGAATTCTTCATAAGTTTTGGTTTCGGTTTCAATTCAAGCTGATGCACACAAGTCATATGGATATATATATTTTTTTATTTTTTAAATCACAACTTTATAAGAATCAGTAGAAAATTAATACTATACTAATATATACAAAATCTGCATGAATTAAAATATCATATTTAAGTGTATTTTACCACTGGGCTATACCAGCCGTCCCTGTTAGCTTAGATAAATACTTTTGCAGTTTTAACAAAAGAGCTACAATAATATCAGGGCGTCTCCAGTTAGGCTGAAGATCCACAGAATGCCAACATCAATATATTACATATGAAAGAATCTGCTGTGGAATTTCCACAGGTCCCACTAGTTTAATAATAAATATTTTTGATTATTACCCACAAGCATATATATTTCATCCCGACAGAGTTCTTAGTGTGAAGTTAACTGCCTTGCTGGTTGCATAATTTGAAGCCTGAATCAGGGTCACTTTTAACTTAATTCCAAACATCGTAACTGCTGCGGCTGTTATAACTAGGGGTATGACAAGAGAATATTCCTATTTTTTCAACTCCTGAGTATATATCCGATTCAGTTAGACACAGTTAATTACTCAAGAACCATATCACTTTATATAAAAACAGATAAGATATTAACTGATATATACTCGAGAGTCAAAATAATGAAAATAATATTCTCTTGTCATAGCCCTTGTTATAACAGTTATGCAGATTGAAGATAAATAAAGTTCATTATATCTTATCAAGCAAACATATAGTAAGCCTGCATATAGTATTTGTAGCGACCACTACATATGGCTGGAACAATTTTTCAGCAGGAACATTCCATAACAATCACCGTTTCAACACCCACTTATATGGGAACGCGCAAGCACACAATGTCGCAATTTGCCCATCCGCACAATGATGCAGCAAATAGGCTGGAATGTTCAAGAACACTCGTATATAACGATTTACGCAAGAAAATCAAATCAGTTTAGTTTTGTTTCAGTTTCTTCTCTTGTCTTTTCCGAGACTGGATCTAAAAATAACTCAGCCCTTAGAAGGCGTTAAAATTCCCTGTCTTGAATTTACGTGCCAAGCAAATGAGCCTTAAATTCTCATCATGGAAAATTAGCACATTGAACGAGAATTTCCTTTTTTTCTTTTTAACGGTGTTTTATTGAACTACCGTTTTCTTATGTGATGAACACGCACACGCGCATTTTGCTTACATGGTTTAATGACTGTTTTTCCCCCCTCAGAAAATAACCACGTCCAAACCACGTCTGACACTTTGTCCATAAAAACCAGTAATCTTAAGCTTTATGCCATTTTTACGAGATACACATTTAGCTAAGCCTGCTTAATGAACACTCGTTGCAAGAAAAATCTAACGTCGGAATGGTTTGAATTAATATCAATATTAATATTCCTCTAACACGTAAATAAATGTTGTTATTTCATATCAACACACAGCGATATAGTTCATTATCAAGTGCCGTTATTTTCCGGAGTTATTCATGTTTTTTATTTTTATGTGTGTGATGATGTGGTTTAGTGGAAGCCTTCTGTAAATCGAAGATTTCGTTAAATTTACCTTTAACGGTCCCACGGATTTTCTACTAGTTTTAACTTCTAGAAATTCCTACACTCGCGACCTCGGTCTTGAAATATGATAGATCCCGATTATGAATTGGTTATCCTACCGAACCAGAACCACGGACATCCCAACATATTCAATGAAATCCATTAGATGGAACTCGGGGTTTGTATTACTGTACACATAGATTCGAAAAAGTTGTCAAAAAACAAATATATAACAAATAAATGTTATCAAAGGCAAGATAAATTACTTTTCTACCAAACTGGATATAATTTTCGTGTTTTTATTCAATTAAACATGTTTATTCAGCTCGAAAAGCATACAGTGTTTACCGATGTATTGGAAAATTTAAAATGGCGGCCGACTCTCTCTTTAACACCGTAAGTTCGGAAAAAGGTGTAATAAATAATAAACTAGACTGTTAGAAATTTGCTCAATATATGTTACCGTGACATAACTTGACATATATTCGGTGTTTTTTTAATAGTATTTTGTCTAGTTTATTATTTATAACACCTTTTCCCGAACTTACCGTGTTAAAGAGAGAGTCGGCCGCCATTTTGAATTTTCCAATACATCTGTAAACACTGTATGCTTTTTGAGCTGAATAAACATGTTAAATTGAATAAAAACACGAAAATTATATCCAGTTTGGTAGAAAAGTAATTTATCTTGCCTTTGATAACATTTATTTGTTATATATTTGTTTTTTGACAACTTTTTCGAATCTGTGTACAGTAATACAAACCCGGAACTCGCATCTTAGTATTAATTCAGACGTCTATTACTGCTTAACACACCCTTGAATGGGAGGGGGTGATATTAAACAATTATTTAATATTTTAAATTATTATCCACACACACACACCTGGTACAGACAGCTTGAGTAGATATTTGTACGAATCAAGATACATCCTCGACAATCCATGCGGTGCCTTTGTTGTTCCTATTTGCTTTGCCTCCTCGACGAGAGCAGAGTTAGACACCAGGGTCGTTTTTAAATATGGGGAAAAGAAACAAAAACAAAAATTGTCTCAGTCGTAAAGGATTTCTCCTTCACTGACCGAGAACAAAAAAAAATAAAGTTTCGCATCAGAACAGACACTAAACTTTGATCTTGTATTTGTTGTTGTTAGCCTGAAATATAGTTCTGCTCAGTTCTAAGTGCCTCCCCTCACATTAACTTTACCTGAAGAGGTGTTTATCAATAATCGCCTGAGGTGCCCAAAACAAAGAATACTGACAGTTTTTGACTAAAAAACAACACCAAGAAATCAGTGCTAGTAAGTAGCGCATCCAATAATGTCACTGAAAATAAAGATATCGCATACAAAGTGACAGATAAGTTACAAAATGCCTCGTGTGGACGACGGTAACACACTGGGCGATTTTATTTGTTTGCGATTTGACTTGAAGTTGTTTATTGGTTGATTTCCATTTTTACATTCTTGAAATTCTTCCCCATAAGTAAATTAAATTTTGGAAGTATACCCCCCCCCCATCCGAAGCATGTTCTCACAACCTACTCGTTTAAAAATAAAAGGCTATTATTGCTAATACTAACACATGCACGCACGCACACACACACACACACACACGCGCGCACACGTGCGCCAAGTAGACTTAAATAGATACTTCATATGAGTTAAAATAATAATTAAATTTTCCACTTGAAGATGTTTATGTCTAAAATATAGCATAAAATATCGAGGAAAGAGTTACCGAAATTAGAGTGAAATGAATTTCGGTATTACTCTCAACGAACTCATTTTATCTTATTCAAATCATGTTTTAGTTAGAAAAAAAAAAATAAGAAAAGAAAAAAAAGATTAATAACAATTTTCGGCGCACAATGTAATTTTTTTTTAATTTTCGTCTTTTTTCATTTTTTTCAGCGGATTTATTATCGATGACCACATTATCCCAAAACAAACAAAAAAAATTCAATATTTAACATTTTTTAAGAGGTTCTCACTGCTCCGTTTCTATACAATATTCGGCCAAATTTCTCGAATTTAGCCTTTTTAAGAGTCATTTTTTTAAGGTCAAACGTCTTTTAAAAAGGGTAAATTCGTGAAATTTAGCCGAAAAAGTCGAGGCTCCCAAAATGGCGGATCGATTTACTAGAACATTCGGTATTATTTTAGAAAAAGCGTTAACTCAAACTAAAAGATAAAAATATTGTTTTTTTTTTGTTTTTTTTTGTACATTTCGCTGTGCTAAAAAAGAATCTGAAAACCGTATCCATCGCAAATTAATAGTTTCGGAGATATTAATATTTTTCCAATGGATTATTTTCTTTATAAAATCAGCTATAATGATTTATTTCATTAACTTTATTAGATATTTCAGTGTAGTTAACATTCCGGAAAAAAGTGGGGTGTATACTTTGTAAATGTGAGCAGTTGGGGTTTTTTGGAGGGAGGTGTAGTGGAGGAAAAGAGTAGGGTGAGGAAGGAAGAGGAAGTACGATTTTGTGTGGTTAAGTTATCGCAGTTGAGAGGTGTTGGTATTCTTTTCACTTGGCGGTTATTCTTTGGCCTAAGCTTTCGCTTTGATCTGCAGGAATATACTCTTATCGTCGCTACTTCCATATCTTGAGTTTTTATGGTTGTTTTTTGGGTTTGTATTACTGTACACATAGATTCGAAAAAGTTGTCAAAAAACAAATATATAACAAATAAATGTTATCAAAGGCAAGATAAGTTACTTTTCTGCCAAACTGGATATATTTTTTGTGTTTTTATTCAATGTAACATATTTATTCAGCTCGAAAAACATACAGTGGTTACTGATGTATTCGAAAATTCAAGATGGCGTCTCACACCCTCTTTAACACCGTAAGTTTGGAAAAAGATGTTATAAATAAAAAAAAAAATATACAAAATACTATTAAAAACCCGCCGAATATATGTCAACCTATGTCACGGTAACATATATTGAGCGAGTTTTTAACAGTATTTTATCCGGTTTTTTATTTATAACATCTTTTCCCACACTTACCGTGTTAAAGAGAGAATCAGACGCCATCTTGAATGTTCCAATACATCGGTAAACACTGTATGGTTTTCGAGCTGAATAAACATGTTACATTGAATAAAAACACGAAAAATATATCCAGTTTGGTAGAAAAGTAACTTATCTTGCCTTTGATAACATTTATTTGTTATATATTTGTTTTTTGACAACTTTTTCGAATCTATGCGTACAGTAAAACAAACCCCTATATCCATTCATTTATTTCTAGTTTTTCAAATTATTTGTTTATTTGTTGGTTTATTTATAAGATATATGTTCATATGGTCAAATTAACAGATATATGGGCTTATTTATACGATTTAAATGAAGGTGGTATACCGGTAATTTAATTTTCTCCTTTACTGCGGTGTCTGAGGTAATTATCATCGCAAAGATTTTTATATATAAATTTAATTTCAATGGTTGCCAATTTTTTCATTTGGGTTGTTTATCCTTTCTGCAATATTAAAATAGGTGATAGGTTTATAGGCTTCGTTTTAGTATTAGGTTCTTTAGACCATACACATGCAAACAAGTGCATAATAGTATATATTTATCTATATTTGTGGAGTATTTGTGTTCCGACAGTTCTCTAGTTACAGTGCTTAGTTATCGTTTGGAGTCAATTGTTTGGTTGATATTCTAATGTAACGCTGCTTTACGATAATGCTTCTTGTAGGTATATATCAACATTCCAATTACAAACATGCTAGACCCATAGATTATTTTAGTTAATTGTTTTCGGGGGTTTAATTATTAATTATACAAAGTGTACTCACCTTTATCCAGTTGGTGGCAAATTGTGTTTCTGTTTGTTTAGTTTAGTATTATTTGCGGATGGGTATGCTGATATTTGTTTTTTAATTTCTTTTTAAATGACGACTTTTAGCGGCAGCGTTCAACATTACTCGTTTTTTGAACCAAATAACAAATAAACATTTTACATTAAAGAAAAACACAAAAACGTATCCAATTAGGTAGAAAAGTAACTTATCTTGACTTTGATAACATTTATTTGTTAAAAATATTTGTAAAAATGAGAAATTATCAGTAAATGGTTTAGTTATTTTTTTTCGTTTTTTACCCATCCACAAATGCTATTAAAAAAAAGTTTATAAAAATTCGTCATTTAAAAAGAAATTAAAAAACAAATGTCTGTAAAAGTGAGACATTATTAATAAATGTTTAGTAACTTTTTTCTTTTAATATTCATAAAGAGTAAAACTTTTTTTCAAAATAAATAAATAAATAATGTGACAAATAATCGTTACGTGCGCATGCGTCAGGAAGGGAGCGACGCTTGTTTTTTTCTGCTGGTCGCCATGGAACTTTAACGCCAAGGAGTACCTTTTTTTTTTTTTTTTTTTTTTTTTTTTACAATTTACGAATTCAGGAACGCTTCAATATTAAAAAAAAATCAACAGTCCGACAAAGGAAATGCTAACGTTTAGAAGAGGGAGGGGGGGGGAGAAAAACCCAGCTCTTTTGCAAAAAACAAAAAAACGATAGTCTCCTACGAAAAAAAGAACATAAGATTGGAGGAGAAAAAATTTACGAATTTTTGCAAAAAAAGACAGTTAGGAGGGGAGGGAAGAAAAATTACTACCTTTTGAAAAAAAAAAAACAATTAGAAGGGGGGAGGAAGAAAAAAAACCCAGCACTTTTGCAAAAAAAAAAAAAAAAAACGATTAGAAGGAGGGAGAAAAATAGCTATCTTTTGCAACAAAAAAAAAACATAGGAGGGGGAAATAGCAACTTTTGCAAAAAAACGATATGAGATTTTCTCTCACCTCGGCAGAATGGAAGAAAACCAAACAGAAAATTACAACAAGCTCACCTTAAGACTTCAACATAAATTTTATTAAAGTAATAAAGGTCCATGTTGCAAAAGATGCATCATCTTTAGCTATATGCCACTATGGGCTGGTAACGTTCCCGAAGGGAATAATAGTTCGTCTTCGATAAAAGCTGGGTAGGATTTCCGCTGATGAAGAAATGCGCAGGTTGGAGTGTTGAGGTGACTTCCAAGATGGATGCTGCTAGCCGCGCATCCTCATGGTGTCCTGTAGAGTCAGTCCAATGGTGGACAAGGCCTTAATTTCGTCTTGACAGACATCAAATTGTAGCACAAGCATGCAAATATAATTCGCCCTACTTAAGAGCATTGGTAATTACAATGATAATGTTCTGCTCCACGTTTAGGCATTAAAACGTCTCAAAGCAGCAAAGTATTTTTCGCTGCCTCGATTCGAGTGAGAAATCCACGTCTGTCCATCCCTGCATCTTTTTGGATTCTGATCTGATTGGTTAAAATAATTCCGTGGGCGGAGAACCCATCCAATAAAAAGCTTGCTTATTTCTACAGAATTTCTTACAAGATCACGTCTTAGGAGTCTCGATAATCACTCAAAAATAGAAAATTAAAGAAAATACTGAGGTAGATATAGTTTTAAAACAAGGCCCCCCCCCTCCCTCTTCTTCTAGTATATTTTTAGGTAATCGGAAAACAATCAAGCTACCGGAAGTGGGGGTTTGTTTTACTATACACATAGATTCGAAAAAGTTGTCAAAAAACAAATATATAACAAATAAATGTTATCAAAGGCAAAATAGATTATTTTTCTACCTAACTGGATAAGTTTTTAGTGCTTTTATTTTATGTAAAATGTTTATTTTGTTCGAAAATCATACAGTGTTTACCGATATATTTGATAAAGACAAACGTCGGCGAAGTCTTTGTTAAATAAGGTAAGTTGGGGTAAATGAGTTCAAACTAAAAAATTATACAAAATACTGTTAGAAATCACTCAATATATGTTACCGTGATATATACTGAGTGAATTTCTAACAGTATTTAGTATAATTTTTTAGTTTGGACTCATTTTTCCAAACTTAACTTATTCAACAAAGACCTCGCTACCATTTGTCTTTTTCAAATATATCGAAAAACACTGTATGATTGTCGAATCGATTAAAAATTTTATATTGAATAAAAATACTAAATATTTATCCAGTTAGGTAAAAAAAAAAAAAGTAACTTATTTTGCTTTTGATAACATCTATTTGTTATAAGTTTGTTTTTTGACAACTTTTTCAAAACTATGTGTAATAACACAAAATGACTTTAGTTTTTAACACTTCTTCTGTTATTAGGAAATAAAATTTTTAAAAAAATGTTTGATTTAAATTATTTATGTTCGAAAAAAAAAAAAAAAGAAGCTATTTTACTTTATGAAAATCCAATGTTGCTTTCATTAAAAAAATTGTTGGTATTTTTTACGACCTGCCCCAGCATAGTGTAAACACTCCCCCCCCCAACCACCCCATGTTAAGAACGGCTTTCGGAATAAACACTCTTCCAAACTCCCCATGTTAAGAACGACTTTCGAGGTTGGGGGGTGTTTATTCCGAAAGCCGTTCTTAACATGGAGAGGTTGGGGTGTTTATAATACACTGTGGCACGTCGTAAAAATTTACCAAATTGTTTTATTAAAATTATATTTTCTTACACAAACTTTTCGTTAAATGTTTTTACAATTATATATTGATACATTTTGAGACAATAAATGTTTTGAAGCAGGACTCTGCGCCGGCCCATAAGTCCAAAGAGACCCAGACTTAGCTTCAGAAGGAGTCCTACAACTTTGTACTTTTATATCCCTTCCTCCCCCGACCATAACCCACTGGACTACGTTTGGTCATACATCGAGAACATCACCAACATGACCTCCTACAATACCAAAGTCAGCCTGATCACCGCCATCCGCCGATTATTCGCCGAACTCCTGCCAGCGCTTGTGGAAAAGGCATAAAAGCATACACCTACTCCCAGTTGCGAGCCTATCCTTGTTTTATTGTTATTTCCATGGCAGGTGCTCGTCTGAACTCCAATCTCTGGTCCCCCCTCGCCAATCTTTCACGAAAAACACCCGTCTAGCTGAATCCACTGTGAAAAATTTCCCCCACTCTATATCTGTGCCTAAATCAAAACGCGGATTCCATGAACAAAGCTTCTTTCTTAGAACTGCACGCCTGTGGAACTCTGTTCCGTCTGCCTGCTTCCCACCAGACTACAACTTGGATATCTTCAAGCCCAATGTTAACAAATTCCTAATGAACCGCCCCCTTAAGTAAACACTTTATCAAATCTCCACACTAACGTAATGTACTTGCAATAACCCTTATCCCTGAGTGGCTTCCGGGCCTTGATAAGTGGTGATCACTGTGTAAAAAAAAAAAAAAAAAAAATTTTTCTTTGCAGAAAAAAAAAATCTTGTGTTGCTAGTGCACTTATTGATCCGCACTATTTTTTAAATACTATTTTTTAAAAAATAGCGCGGATCAATAAGTGCACTAGCTAGTATTTTCAAGTTTAATTAAAATTTAACGATTTCTAGGCAAATGTGTAAAACATATTATTAGACCCTAAGGCTGAAATAAAACTCGAAAAAATGTAATTTTTATTATTTTTCAACATTTTTTTGTTTATTAGACTGAATGTACAATAATCCAGGCTGCCAACTTGTTTTGAAAATTTGTCCTTTCCAAGAATTGCCAGATTGGCATTTTTTTAGGCCAAATTTGGCCATTTTACGCTCTTGCATGAACCATGGTTCCACACAAGAGCGTAAAAAAGGCAAAATTTGTCCTCAAAAAGGCCAATCTGGCAAGCCAAAATTTCAAAACAAGATGGCGGCCTCGATTGTTTAGGTGTATCAGAATTTTTGTAGGAATTTTTGACACCCCTAACACGAAACTGCGAATAAGATATAAAAATCTCGTAATTTCTCTGTTAAAAGTGGGTTGTTTATTTTCTTTATGGATTATACTTCCAAAATAAACTATTAAAGTTGTTTTAAAAGTAATAGAAATATTTTTTTTTTTAAAGCAGTAATGAATTTTCCGAACTCAATATTTTTCAATTTTTAAACTTTAAAAATCTATCAAAATTTTTCTATTGATTCTATTTTAACGATATTTTCAGGGTCAATGTGAAATTTTATGTTCTTTCCAATAAACCGAATATAATATTTCAGACAAACGTTTTTTTTTAATTCACGCCCCCCCCCAATGTTCAAGTGTCTATTAAAAAGTAAATAATTAATTTACTCACCGAAAAGTAAATAATTAATTTACTCACAAATTGAAGAGAAAAGGTCAATAAATAATGTATTCAAATTTAAAACAAAAAAAACGTAGTGTCTTTTAGAATTTTACCTGTAAAGTTTGAAGTTTAAAACCTTTTTTTTTTAAACCACGTTATTTGCTTTTTCTTGTTTTTTTTTTTAAATGAAACCTTGGTCCTTGCTCCTTTAATTGAAAAAAAAAAAATTAGGGCTTGAATTACATTTTTCGAGGAGTTATAAGCTTGGAAAGACAGGGGGTCGAATAATTCACGCCTCCCAATTTGAAATGTCTATTAAAAAGTAAATAATTAATTTATGTACCAAAGTCTTATATATCACAAATTGAAGAGAAAAGGTCAATAAATAATATATTCAAATTTAAAACAACAAAAAAGTACTGTTTTTTTAGAAATTTACCTGTAAAGTCCGAAGTTTAAAACCCTTCTTTTTTTTTTTAACCATGTTTTTTTTTTGTTTTTTTTTTTGTTTTTTTTAATGAAACCTTGTTCCTTGCTCCTTTAATTGAAAAAAAAAAAAATTAGGGCTTGAATTACATTTTTCGATGAGTTATAAGCTTGGAAAGATGGGATGGAATTATTCACTATTTTCACGAAATTTTTGACACACCTATCGATTGTTGTACATTTAGTCTAATAAAAAATGTTGAAAAAAAATAATAAAAATTAAATTTTTTCGGGTTTTATTTCAGTTTTAGGGCCTAATAATGTTTTTATAATTTTTATAAATTTTTGTCTGTCAAATAATTTACGCCGCTGAAATACACATTTGCCGGCTTTTTATTAAATTTTTAAGTGAAAGTATCGAATAGATACACAACAGTGTCACAACATCCTCCCGTTTGTTGTTTGTTACAAGAATTGTTTAAACCAAATTAATTCTTCTGAATAAAATATTTGCTTTCTTTGATAATACATAAATGTTTCCTTTCCTTTTTTTTTTTTTTTTTTTGTTTCGTAATAATACAAAAAGTGTTAAAACTAAAGTATTTTTTTCGTGTCCGGAACTAAAGTATTTTTTTCGTGTCCGGACTCCGTGGTCGAGTTTATTATTATTTTATTTATTTTTTTAACAAGAGTAAACAAGTAAAAATAATTTTTAAAAATATTATGGGCTACGTAGTCGCCTTTAAAAACAATATCTCCTTCAAGAACTGCCATAAAATGTGTTTTCAATCGATATTTATTGAATAATGGACGAGTTTTCTTACCTAGTAAAAATGGACGAGTTTTCCGGGCACTGTGTTCACTTTACGCCCCCCCCACTCGGTAACAATAAGGTGACCATAAAGTGGGTGCTCATACCCATACTTTTTAAAACTATATTTTTTTTCCTATCTTGGAATTTTAAACGTTATTTTCGTTTTCAGCGCTCCTCCTCTAAAACAGGTATTAGTTTTTGATCGTAAGGTCAAGGCTGCTTCTTTGTTTACGAAAATTGCAAGTGGAAAGACATGTTGATTTTTTGGCTTTTGTTTACACATTTAAAAATGTTTTTACTCGTGCATTTCTCGAGTTTCGATGGGTAAAATAAATTAACTTTTTACACGAAATGATTCCTCATATAATAATGTTTAAGATAAGAAGCATTTTAGTGCTTCATTTTTCTCATATCATCCGCAAACACTACTTAGAGACATTACCACAATTTTTTTAACTTAAAATAAATAATCGATCAACAGTGAATAAATACTTACTCAGTAGTCACTTATTAATGATCATTTTCTTACGCGTGACAAATGGACATTTAACAAAAATATTGGCAAAATTCAGTAAAAAATAAATTCTTTAAAAGGCTTACTAAAATAAAATCAGCTGAAATGTTTATAAATTTATAAAAAAAAAAAAAAAAAGAGACCATAGTTTTATGCGTGGATTATTTAATTCCACTTGGTTGGTATGCCCAGTGTTGCCACCTGAGATTTTCAAAACCCGCTAGATTGGGGGGGACATAAAATCTCCAGAAAATCGCTAGATTTTTTTTACTTTTCCTAACCGGGATTTGGAAAAGTCGCTAGATTAACCAAAAAAAAACAAAAAAAAACAAAAAATCTACAAAAAAAAAAAAATTAATAAATAAAAGCAGCAGATTTTAACTTTGTACCATATATATAAATTTAGTCGTTATGCAGAGTACAGAGCGTGCTTTTTTAGACATTAATTTAAAATTAAATTCAATTTTTACGGTATCTTTTGTTTATTAAATTGTTAGGTAAAAGTTCAGAATAGTTAACAAAAAAGCCCATCCTCCCACGTTAAGAATAAGTTTCTAAATAATAAATAACGTTATTATTTCAGTGCAATTAGTATTCTGCATAAGTACCATATATTTACGAATATAAAAATATTACGTCTCCCCCCCCTCTCTCTCTTTCACACACATACAATAAATTATAAATTTCAAATTATATTCCTTGTCGAATAATAAATTGCTGTAAATTCTAATTTACAGAGTTTAGATAAAAAAAAAAATTCAATTTTTTAATTAGCTCTCAAACTGATTGTCAGATTTTATCAATTACTTTTTTCGCAGCAGAAACAGGATAAAATATTAATTCTGGAAATATGTGCAGATATGAATTTGTTTTATTTTTCATTTTGCGAATATTTAATGTGTCTGAGTTTTGCAAATAGATATGATTTTTTCACAAATATTAATGTGTTGCTATTTAGACTTAGTCGGAGGTTTTGCTTGTGTAAGTAACAAATTATGAAATCACAATTTTTATAAAAAATTAAATTGCAAATTTAAAATCACAATATCGCTGAAGAAATTGTCAGCAAAATACAATTCAAATAAATATTTGCATAATAAAAATAATTTTAAAAAATCAACGATGCATGTGCATTATACTTGAATATCTAAAACTCAAAAATACATTTTAAGTAAAAACATTATTACCTAATTATATGTCATGTCGAAATTAGTAAAACTCCCAAAAATGACAACAGAAAATGCTCAGTTAGAAGATTTAAAAGTTTTAGATTTTCTATTTGAGCATTTTTTAAACTAAAACTTTCTCTTTCCATGATGGAACAAACCGAAATGGAGAGTATCTATTAACTTGTGAAGCTTATAGCAGTTTCTATGGTGTGTCTACTGATCATAGGATTGTAACCTCTAAGTTGAAGTTAAGTCTACGAGCGAACAAAACTAAAAAAGCATCTAGATAGCCCTACAACTGGTTAACGTTGTCACATGACAATCAGATCAAACAGAGAGTCATATTCGAACTGCGAAATAGATTTGATACTTTACAAGCACAAGAGCAGGAACCAACTGCTAATACCACCTATGAAAACTTCGTTAGATTGCACCAAGAAGCAGCAAAGAAGTGTATACCTCTGAAGCCCAAGGTAAAGCGAAAAGTACCGTGGGAAAATGACAAAACAATATCAAAATGAGAAAAGTTAAAAACCATAATCAAAAAGCAACATAAATACCCTACTCGGCAGAATACAAAATTAAGGAAGCAGGCGCTTCAAGACCTTAATATGATGTACCTATCAGAACAACAGAAGTACGTTCAAGAACAAATAGATCGAATCCAGAATGCAGCAGATAACAAACAATTATATCTGGCTTGGCAAGAGGTAAATGAGATATCTGGGCGCAAACGACCTGCCAAAGCTAAGTTAAAGGCAAACACTCCAGAAAATGCATGTTCGAAATGGAAATCACATTTTGAAAAGCTACTCGGAAACAAACCAGAAGTGACAGGCTACAATTCAGCCAATTGTTGTACAGGAACTCGATATTGAGAAGTATGATTTTACAATGGAGGAACGTCTAACTGTACTAAAGAAGACCAAGAATCGTAAAGCTGCAGGTTTAGATAACATATCTCTTGAAGTATGGAAGACAGGTGGCTTCAATGACATACTTCTTAATTCATGCAATTCTGTATATAAACAAAACGTTATTCATATATGGAGAGAAGGATACATACTTCCCTTCCCCAAGAAGGGTGACCTAAGCATACCAAGCAACTACAGAGGAATAACATTCACTTCAATTGCAGCAAAAATCTACAATGCCATGCTTCTCAACCATATCCAACCAAAGATCGAAGAAGTGCTCAGGAAGAACCAAAATGGATTTAGAAAGAATCGCTCTACTACTAGTCAAATACTTACTGTTAGGAGACTAATTGAAGGAGTCAAAGCCAAAAACATTGAGGCAGTCATGATCTTTGTAGATTGCTCCAAAGCATTCAACTCCGTACATAGAGGAAAAATGGCCAGCATATTAAAAGCATATGGCATTCCAAATGAAGTCATTAATGCTATCATGATGCTATATAAGCACACTCGAGCAATGGTCAGGTCGCCAGATAGGGACACTGAATTTTTCGAAATCCACACTGAGGTTCTATAAGGAGATACTCTTGCCCCTTTTCTTCTCATTGTCTGTCTTGACTTTGTACTTCACACCTCTGTTGATATACACAACACGCTAGGCTTCATCCTAAATGAATCCAGAAACAGATGTCATCAATCAGCACACATAACTGATGCAGATTACGCAGACGATATTGCTTTGTTCGCAAACAAAACTGCTGATGCGCAAACACTGCTATGTAAGCTAGAAAAGTCTGCAAATGACATCGGTTTCCACATTAATGCCGATAAGACAAAGTTTATGACTTTCAATGTGAAAGGAGAGATCAGGGCTCTGGTTAGATCAACACTGAAGGAAGTCACTGAGTTTACGTATCTGGGCAGCAACATAGCTTCCACAGAGAGAAATATCGAAATTCACATCTCAAAAGAATAGACCGCATTGGATGGGCTGCATTCAGTATAGACTTCGGGACTAACTAACAAACTGAAAAGGCAGTTCTTCAGGGCAGTGGTAGAGTCTGTCCTTGTTTATGGTGCTACAACCTGGACACTCACCAAAAGATTGGAAAGAAAACTAGACGGCGCATGCACCCATATGCTATGAACAGTATTAAATATATCTTGGCAAAATCATCCCACGAAGCAGCAACTTTATGGCAACCTACCTGCCATATCTAATACCATCAGAGAAAGACGCCTACGATTTGCTGGTCATTGTCTGAGGAGCAAGTATGAATTGGTGAGTGATATATTGCTATGGACTCCACAACATGGACGCGCAAGCAAAGGACGACCTAGATCCACGTGCATCCAGCAAATAGCACACGATGCCAACTGTGAACCAGAAGATCTGAGGCAGCTGATGGAAGACAGGAAACTCAGGAGAGGAAGAGTCACATTGGTCCGGGCAAGGAGCCTGTCATAATGATGATAAGATTAAAACCAAAAAAAAAAAAAAAAAATCGTTATTATCGATGCATAATTTTCTATTTTGAAATAGCGAAAGTTAAGTGAAAACAAGGGAAATAATTCAGTCAGCATTGACTGCAATAAAAGAAACATAAAACTGCATTTTTCGACTGATTTTTTTTTTTCTTGTCATTGTAATGTTCTACTCGATCATTTTTCAGAATTGTTGAATTTATTTTTATTAATTTCGACAGGCAATTAGACAAAAGTGTTTTGTTTTTTTATTATTAAAAATGCATTTTTGTATCCAATTATAATGCACAAGGATCAAATCCACAAACCCCAGATAACAAATTAATATTTAAAAAATAAACATTTTTAAGAAATTGCAAAAATCAGACAACAAAATAATAAGTCGATTAATTTGCTGTATCATGATTGAAAAAAACAAAAAAAAAAAAAAAAAAAATTAGTTGGTAATATTGGGCAGTAAACCGCTTCAATAGACCTAGCCTTAATTAATGTTATTTAAATTATTTGTCACATTAATGTTATTTATATTTAATAATTCAAATGTTAAAAAACAAGCAAACAATGTAATTCATGAACGATTTATTTTAATCATTTGTTTTCTTTTTTCAAATGATTAGGACAAGTTAGTTACAGTATTAATAAATTACTTTTTACTATTAAAATTTAAGATATCCTGATAGGTCGTCAGAATTATTTTCAGTTTCAAAACAATCTTCAAGTGTTTGGGGTGTGCTACTTGCTACTAGTACATATTCTTTGTATTTTCCAGAGGCGTCTGCTTTTTCGCTATATATTTCCATTGTTCCAATCTTTTGTAAAACATCGTTTGGTAACACATAGCTATGACAACATTTGTCATTTCGTTTGAGACCTGCTCTGATACCCAAAATGTCATTTGCCATTTTGGTTTCCATTCGATTTCTGTATTTATTTTTAACAAAGTTCATTTGACTAAAAATTCTTTTCATTACAGCATTTGAATGTGGCAAAACGAGAATTGCTAATGCAAAATCTGCAAGTTCTTTGAATGGGTTTGAATCAGCGGCATCTCTGTATTGATAAACCAGAAACCTCATTCCAAAAACTTACAGTATTTACAGTTTCCTTCCAATTGATAAGAGTTATATTCTGCCACTGGGTTTCTATAACAAAATATACAAAATAATGCTAGAAACCCACTCAATATATGTTACCCTGATATAGGCTGACATATATTCGGTGGGTTTCTAAGAGTATTTGTATATTTTGTTAGTTTAAACTTATTTTCCCAAACTTAACATATGCAAGGAGCCGCTTGTCATTTGTAATTTTCATCTATACCGATAAGCACTGTCTGTTTTTCGAACCAAATGAAGGTTTTAAAGTGAGTAAAATCACTAAAAACTCGTCCATACAGGTAGAAGAGTAACTTATCTTGCCTTTGATAACATTTATTTATTATGTTTGTTTTTTCACAACTTTTTCGAATCTATGTGTATAGTAAAACAAACCCAATTTAACTTTTAAAATCCCACTTTAAAAAAATAATTTTGCTAAAAATAAAGAACAAAAAATGCTAGTTAAAAAAAATATGATATAAACTTGAATTAACATTTTTTTTTCTTGGCAATAAAAAAATTAAACAAACAGGGCCACAAGACCGCAAATTAGGGATCCTATTTCCAGATTTTTATTGACTCTCTCAGTCTAATTTGAATTTTCTCTTATTGGTATATTATAAAAAGTAAATATTCCCTAGTTAATTTACGTTCTGAACCCTTATCTACTTTGAAGTGTTTACTTCACACCTACAATGTCTATATGACGCCTTAGGAAATTTACAGTTGAATATTAAAACACTGAACTTTTTTTTAGCCTCGTCTTAACCTGGCTGGTGTTAGCCATGTATATCTTATAAACTAATTAATGTTTGTTTGCTTTTTTTTTTTTTTTTTTCGGTTTGAATTCCTTTAAAACGAAATCTCCAGATTTTAGAGGGGAAAAAAAAAAAAAAAAAAACCCGCTAGCCGCTAGAGATCCCAAATTTACTAGCTAGATTCCAAACGAACTCTCCAGATCTAGCGGCAACCCTGGCAAAGCAGTCAGAATTTGCACTATTTCATTCATTGGCTACTTATAATATATATTTTCAACAAAATAAATAAAAGTTTATGTATGAAAATAATGTAATAATTTAAGCAGTAAAATAAAAACTGCTTTATTCAGAAGAATAAAAATACTGTTTTTTTGTCTTCTTACGGTATGTTGTAAGGTACAATTTAAAATTTATGTGCAACTGCAACACTACTACTACTACTACTACTACTATAGTGGAATTGTGTGTGCGTATAATTTACATGAATGAAGCGTTTTCTGCACGTGCATTTTAACATTCTCTCGTAAAATTCGAAAACCCTTAATATAAGGATGGGGCTTTAATCCTTGCCTTGCCGAAGGCAGAACTCACCTAAAAGGAGGAAAAAATGTAAAAATGCACGGCACGAGGGCCGATTTTTCTGTTATTGAAATAAAAAATAAAGGAAAATATTTTTTTTTCGGTTTCACTATTGTTTTATTAGATATGATGTAACTTTGTGTAAAGCGGGTTTGCATTGTTTCATTCATTAAAAACCAAAACAAAACATGGTTTTAAACAATTTTTGTACTATCTCTAAACAAGTAGTAGTAGTAGTAATTGTTGTAGGAGCAGCGACACGCGTCCGACATCATTACTACTAGTATATTTAACAATGATTTTCATCGACTGAAATTAGTCAATTTTATCTTTGCTATTGCAAATTAAGTTATTGATAGCAATACCAAAATCAACACTTTGGCGATTATAAATTTTGCATTAAAGTTTTAGTGCTTTTGTTTCATTTTTTTTTTTTTTTTTTTTACTGTTTTACATCTGTTCTTCTTATTTTCAACACTTAATTGATTTTAGGAGGACTTGGTCTCCGGAAAATTCGTCCATGGAAAACGCGTCCATTTTCGCTAGATAGGAAAACTCGAAAATTGAATAAATATCGATTGAAAACACATTTTATGACTGTTCTTGAAGGAGATATTGTTTTTAAAAGAGACGATACCCTCCCCCATAATATATATATATTTTTTAAATAATTCTACTTGTTTACTGTTGCTTGAAAAAAGATAAAATCGATTTTCTTAGTGTTCGTCTGTTCGTGTTCTACCTAACTGGCTAAGTTGTTAGTGGTTTCACTTATTTTAAAGCGTTTATTCACTTAAAAAAAAAACGAGATTACAGATCGCATATTAAAAAAAAAATATTTATACTTGTTTTACTTGTCTTTAAAAGGGCAAAATCGATTTTTAACCCCCCCCTCTCCCTAAAATATATTTTTAAAAATATTAAAATTTATTTTCTTTTTGATGATGGGGGCTCTTTTTAAAACTAAATCCCCCTCAGTATTTTCTTTAATTTTCTATTTTTGAGCGATTATCAATACCTCTAAGTGTGATCCGTTCATGTCGGACATTATTTCTCGTTCTCACGTAGTACTCGACGCTACTTGTTTTTTTTTATTTTACTGAATAAACACTTTAAAATAAGTGAAACCACTAACTTAGCCAGTTAGGTAGAAAACGAACACTTAGAAAATCGATTTTATCTTTTTTTTTTAAAAACAACAGTAAATAAGAAGAATTATTTTAAAAGAATATTATGAGGAGATATAGTCTTTTTTAAAAACAATATCTCCTTTAGGGAGTTGAGTTAGTGCTTTTCGGGCACTCCCTAATAAAATAAATAATTCAACACAAGCTACTGAATAAACGAACAAACAACTTCGTAAAACTTAACAAGGAAAAGGTTTATTGAAGCAAATCAGGGTAAGATGTCAAAAAGATATAACTCGGATAAAACTTGTCTGCCTTTGCCAAGTGGGAATCGTCGATACCGGTGTAGGCAGGGAGAGAGAAAGAGTGAGGAAACAGGTCCGCTCTCTTTGGCGTTTGGATGGAAAAAGAAGAGTTTTTCTCGTCCAGCCAGAAGCAGTTAGAGTTCCTTAGGGGGTAAGGAAGGTCCCTGTGCTATGCCTCTGATTGGTCAGTATGTGCCATATCGCACAGTCAGGGGAGGCACTGACGCACAAGAAAAGAGTTCTATTTGTTTCTGCTACACTCCTTCAAGAACGATCATAAAATGTTTTCAATCGATATTTATTCAATAATGGACGAGTTTTCCTAGCTAGCAAAAATGGACGGGTTTTTTGTGGACGAGTTTTCCTAAATTCAATTAACTTATCTTACCTTTGATAAGATATATTTGTTGTATATTTTTTTGTTCAATCTTTGTTCTACTCTTCTACCTACCTGGATCAGTTTTTATTTTTAACTTATTTTAGAGCGTTTATTTACTTTGAAATAAAAGTAGTGCCAGATCTATTGAATTAGAGCACAAAAAAAATGTTGGTTTCTTTGTGATTTGGATCATCGATAATCGCTCAAAATGAAAAAATTAAACAAAATACTACTAGAACGTTACCTTGTCGCATGTTTGGTTAGATTTATTGGATGGGCTTCTGCCAATATTTTTTTTAAATTTCGATTTTTCAGCAATAATCGATGACCCAAGAAGCTATAATAAAAGTGATCTTTGTTCTCGTTCTAACTCAACAGACTTGACACGACTTTTGTCTCAAAGCCAATAAACGCTGTAAAATAAGTTAAAACATAATAACACTTATCCAGGTATGTAGAAGAGCAACTCATCTTACCTTTGGTAATTGCTATATTTCGATTTTGTGCATTTATAGGCTTTTATTAGGTTTTATTTTATATCTAGCACAGCTTGAGTAGGATTTGTTTCTACCAGTTGAAGATACATCTTTGACAAACAGTCAGACAGTGGCTTTGCTGCTGCTCATTCTTACCCATGTACACCTGTTCATTCTTGCACACAAGGAATCGATCATGTTCCATTCTCATTTGTGAGAGATCAAGAAAACAATAGAATAAATGTACCTGTATGGCTGCTAGTCTTTGTCTCTTCATCGTCACTTCTTTTGTTGTCTTTCCATGTGTGGACCATGATCCTCTCATAATTGTTAACCACCTCATCTGTTTAGCTAGTCGAACAAAGCTATTTGTGCATGAAATGCAATGGAAACTCTGCTGAGTTTTCAAAGGTTTTATTTAGAGTTCGCTCATGGAAGGAGAGACTACATAGTTAAAATTAATTGCTTAATTATTTTTCTAACTTGAGAATTGAGATATGCTGATGGGCAGAGGCACTGACAACACTCATCTCAGATCATTATATTTCTGGACCATCTCGTACATAGCACTTCCTGAAAGAGACTGACTAGAAACTCTTGTTCTTTTGCTCAAACACATGACGACATCTCATGTCATTCGACATCTGTTTTGTCTGGGGAGTCTGACCTTGGAACCCTACATTTATTATGTTACGTACTGCTGGGTACATTTCCGTTTGCGATCAGGATCTTCTGACATGTATCAATATGACCCTCACTAAAATTCATATCAGCTAACTTAATCACTACTTACAGGCATAGGGTAATAATATATAACAAGAAGAAGGACACAGGAAGTCATTCTTTGATAAAACAGAAGTCATCTAACTTCTTTACCCCTTCATGAATCGTTTGAAATTTTAACCTTCATGACAAAATGAACACTTTCATTTATCAGAAAGAACTGTCATAAAAGGGAAAAAGAAGGCAAGAGAGAGGAAGAGAGAGAGAGAGAGAAAAAAAATAAAACCAGAAAGGAAAAAGAAGAGAAATAAAATCCAGCCAAATAGTGACAAAACAATAAGGCAAAACAATTTACTAATTTGACAGAAATCAGCTTTCATTTTTTATAAAAAAAATTAAACCATGAGAGGCTGTAGCAATTTAAACAGAAATCTGCTTTTTTCTCTGGATAAAAAAAGCAAAATTTTGCTTAAAAAACAGAGAATCACATCCCACTTTTTTATTTTTTTAATACTGAAATAAAGTTCAGTGAGAGTGTACTACATAAAATAGAACAAATACAAAGAATCGTATTTAAATTAATAACTGCATTAAATGTATTACATGTTTGACATGGTGAGGTATTTTGCTGATACAGTATTAATTGTATGATTAAGTCAAGGATTTAGCTGACAGGTGAAACCACAAAAAGGCATCTGTAAATCATTGGATTATAGGGACAAATGCTTATATAACACAAGTATCATGCTCTGAACTTACATAATTATCACCTGGTTACTTGCCATAAAAAAAATGACCAATAATCACTTGGGTTGCAGGTTTTACATCCAAGTTTCTTTCTCTAAGATGGGTTTCTATAACCCTGGATGAGGATCATCGATCTTGTTTTTGAAATCAGTGACCCTCTTCCTTCTAGCAAGGTAGTTATCCAAGATTAACAAGCTCTGTCAGCCTGTAACAATCTGGTCTTAAGGCACCAGTAAACTGCCTTTCACCCCTTTGCCTGCTTGTTTAAGACATTACAAAGGCCAGGAGCTGGATTTAGTTTTTATAGAATCTTTTATTGGTTTATTGCTTGGGATATTAAAATAGATGGTGAAAGCTTATTTGCAACAGCCATCTCAATAACAACCTTGTGTATCATACACACATAAATATACACAGGTGTAAATAAAGTAAAGGTCCTTTTTTCTTTTTTTTTTTTGAGAAAGAGAGAAACATTTAAACACTAGTTTGATCTTGCTTGTCAGCTCCTCCTTGGTACAGTTATGGGTCTTGCCAACATTGCTCCTTTATTTTAATCCACAGTGGTAACTTGCTCTTGTTCTGTTAACCATATCTGCAAGATACCATAGCATAAGGGGTTTGGTACATTTTGGCGTAGCTGATTTAGCGTCGTTATTTTGGCTTGGCCAATCTAGTGGTGGCCGGGGTAGGGGGATAATTCGGTGTCAAATTAGCGTTGTCATTATAGTCAAAGTTTTTTTGTTTTTTATTCAAAATTAAATCAGTAAACAAAGATTTTTTTCTTTGAATAAAATTGAAATGAAAATTATTAAAAGCAAAAAATTAATTTAATTTAAAAACAAAGAACTTAAAAATAACCATGTTTATTTAAAACACAACATAAAAACAAAACAACACTCAGTCATCAACAACGAGATTATGTTGCAATATTTTTGATTCATAATGGGGTATGATCCCACACAGTCGGGTGATTCTATTTATAAACAATGCTGCTAGGAACTGACGAATCGAATTAATTCACGTTCTGCTACCAACCAATCAGAAACCAGAATTGCTCCATAAATATTAAACCTTTTCTGTAGCAATTTCGCATGTTTTTTCCGTCTCGGCACGGTAAGAATCTTTTGCTCTGTGGAACTGTCTACTGCAAACCAGTCACCTCTCAAGACTTGTTTAGAACAACAAACCATCGGAAACTGTTCTGTCTACTGCAAACCAGTCACTTCTCAAGACTTGTTTAGCTCTGTTTAAATCCTTCATTGTCGGGCGTGATAATTTTTGTGACAGTTTTGTTACTGTATAGCATATTTCGGGTCTGGTTGCAGTCATTAAATATACAAGACTACCTATAATTTTGCGATATTGTTTATCATTTATTATTTCAGATTCTATGTGTATATTTTTATTAATATCATTTTCGACTGGTGTAGAGCATTTCTCGCACTCACCCATTCCAAATTTTAATAGTATTTTCTCAATGTATCTCGATTGATTCATCATAACAAGTCCTTTGCTTTGAGTAAATTCTATCCCCAAAAACCAGGTTATTTTGCCACGATCAGTCATTTTGAACCTTTTACTTAATTTGTTCTTAACATCGGTTAACATTATGCCACAATTTGATGTGATTAAAATATCATCGACCCACAAAACTAAAATCAGTAGTTTATCATCTTTGTGTTGGGTATATAAACAGGGGTCTACAGTGCATTGTCTGAATTGTTGTTTAATAATATAATCATGAAATACTGTATTCCAACACTGAGAACTCTGCTTTAGACCATATAATGACTTGTTAAGTCGCCACATGCTATTTTTATTTTTCATTATAAATCCCTCTGGAGGAGTAATATAAATTTCACAGTCTATTGGGGCATTCAAATAAGCATTTTTTACGTCCATTTGATGGATGTTTAGGTCATATTGCGATGCGATTTGCAGTAAAATTCTGATTGTCATTAGGTTTGTGGTCAGTGAAAGCGTAGAAAAATATTCTCTACCGTAAATCTGAGAGTAGCCTTCAGCAACAAATCTAGCTTTGTACTGTTCTACGCCTGATGCTGTAGTCTTTTTTGTAAAGACCCATCTTGTAGAAATAACATATTTATCTTTTGGGAGAGGCACTACCGTATAGGTATCATTTTCGGTTAAGGCATCTATTTCTTTTTTCATGGCAATTTTCCATTCATCACAATGTTCTGAATTAATTGCTTTGTTTGCTTAATTTGTTCTTGCCATTTTTGGCGCATTTTCCATTGAATAGCAATAGTCGATTTCATAATCTTTTATATTGTCGACCACAAAAAAATAGTGTCGCCTTCTATTTCTTTTGGGATATCTTTCGCCTTTATCATCATCATCATCATGGATACTCTTGTCTCCGTCATTTTTATTGTCTTTGTTTGTTTTAATTATTTGAGGAAATATAATTTCATCTTCTTCATATGACGAGATTTCGTCTGTAAAATTAAACGTGTCTGTGAATTTTATACATTGGATTTTTTTTATTTTATTTTTCTCTGGAAAAAATACTAAATTGGCTGGACTGTTTTTATTGTATCCAAGAAATATACCTCTGTCGGCTTTAATATTCAATTTACTCTTTTTATCTATATATGCGAAGCAAGTTGAACCAAATATATGCATTCTGCTTAAATTTGTTTTTTACGACAGAAAGATTCATATGGAGTTTAGATAGTGTTTTGTTAAAACACCTGTTGCGTATATAGGCTGCCGCCATAAGTGCGTACGTCCAGAGGTTTTTGGGGACTTTTGATTCAATGAGTAGGAATCTTGCCATTTCAAAAAGTGTCCGTCACGCTCTTTCAGCAGTCCCGTTTTGGTGTGGCGATCTAGGAGCTGATTTTTCATGCTTGATATGATGGTTAATTAGTAAAAGTTTGGCTAAATATTTTTTAGTTGCTAGCAGGGTATCAGATTTGTTCTTTAAAAAGTAAACCATTATACACCTGAATGGTCATCTACGAAATTCAACACATATCTATAATGTTCTCTGGCCATCGGTTCCACGGGACCGTTCAAGTCACAATGATAGGATTTTTTGGCCTTCTTGTCTGGTATCTTGCTTTGATAGTTTGTCATTTTCCCTTGCGTACAGACGTCGCAGTTGAAGTTTTTTGATGTTTGTATTTTCATTCCATCAACTACAGTTGGCAACTTTTTGATATCAGGAATATTGCAATGTCGAAGAATATTATTTTTATGCCATGTCTGTAGATCATGGCAGGTGGTTTTCGATGGGACTACGCTATTTAAATAATATAGTCTTCCATTTTCTTTAATGTCGAATACAGTTCCATTCGGGTATACCAGTTTTGATTTATTGGGGCTAAAGTTTATATGCACCTTGTTTAGTTAGCAGCTTGTACAGAAAATATATTTTGTTTAAATTTTGGGATTAGAAGAGCATTTTCTAGAATACAGAAACACAGTTCACCTTTATTGTTCTTTAGGGAGATTTTCGCATTGCCTCTTTTCAAAACGATATCATTGACTCGACTCCCATCAGCTAGTTCTACAAAATGATTTTGTGGCTTAAAGTTAGGATCAAAATTGATAAAATCAGATTCCTTTGTCATCACGTGCCGTGGCCCCACAATCGACAAGAAAATTATTATTGTTTGTTGAAGCATTAAACGTACACAAAAATAAAAATGTATGTTCGCTAACAGAGCTCTCCACATTTTTAATGGAGTCGTCATTTTGAGTCCTGTATCTACATTGGAAACTCTTGTGATTAGGTCGTCCACACTTATAGCAAATAATTTTTGTACTTTTCTTCCAATAATATTAATAAAAGAAAATTCCAATAATATTAATAAAAGAAAAATAAGATATGCTTTTCATTCTACTGCCGAGATATAAATATAAATAAGAAAGATCAAGAAAGAAAAAAAAAATGGTGATAGAGTTAAATATAAAATAGAGAAACAAATGTCAAAATGACCCAGACAGGATATGTTAAAGGTGCGAAAAAATATATAGGGCAAAATAATATAGGTCAACTGAAATGTACAGGTCATCACTTAAAAAAAAGGTCAGCAAGAGTTGTTAGAAAACACTAAATGGAAAATAAATAAATAAATCAATGAATAAATAGAAAATAAATAATAAATAAACAATAAGTAAATAAATAAAGAATAAAATATAAGATAAAAAAATAAAAATTATTTAAGGGGAGAGGAGGCCGGTATATGCAAATTCAGGAAAAAGCAAGAAAAAAGTAAGTAAAAGCATATAGTAAAATATAAGTAAATATGCATACAAGATATAAAAGTGTAGGTAGATTGATATATTAGATAGATAGGAAAGTTTAAAGAATAAAGCAGAAATGCAGATAAAAAACCGGCCATGCAAAGAAGAGATAAAGAATTAAAATAAAGGATCATTAAATTATAAAGTATTAAGATGTAT
Source organism: Euprymna scolopes (assembly GCF_053919585.1). NCBI lineage: Eukaryota > Metazoa > Mollusca > Cephalopoda > Sepiida > Sepiolidae > Euprymna > Euprymna scolopes. Next base: position 84,366,986 of record NC_136487.1, on the reverse strand, counting down.
GTAGAAAAACGATAAAGTTAAAGAAAAAAATTTTTATACCTATATAAAAGGTAAAAGTAATAACTATGTAATTTCAAAATTGCCATAATTAAATTTGGACTTATGTTTACAAAAAGAGATCAGTTCATTTTTAGAAGTTATTATATTGTTACTTTGAGGGGAAGTAATTATAGTTATAGCTTTGGTTGTGCAGAGGCGACATGACTTAGAGCCTGGAGTATAAGACTTAACTTTTTTTATGATAGTCAATTTGATTGAGAAGGGAGTATTGTTAGAGTTAAGTTTTTTAATTAAAGTGGTTAGAGAAGTTCCTTGGTTATTATTAGAATTATGGTTGTTAAAAGAAGAAATTTGGTTTGATATTCTTTTCTTAATTAATGTTGAAGTAGCGCCGATATATGTATGTACTTTATTAAAAGCTCGAGGTCTGGTATTAATATTAATTTGCTGATTTGTATTAGTTAAATGGTTTGAATTTTGTTCATAGTGTTCAACAAATGGTGGGACAATGTCTGTATGAGGACTATTTTGGAGGGGATAATGAGTGTTGTTAGTGTTAGGATGGCTGTTAGGATATATATATGGCTCATTCCATGTCAAATCCACAAATTTGGGGGGGGGGGGGCAGAAACCATGTCCGACACGGATTTTTTTCAAATTTGCTACACTTATAGATCTCCATAATAGGAATTGAATGGCACCTGTTACACATCTCAAGGTCAAGGGATTTCTGATATATGACCTTGACCTTTTTAAAAAATGTGAATTTTTATGGAAAAGTGACCAACTTTAAAAGACAATATCTCTGTTATTTATGGGCCTACAAAGTTCATTTATATATCATTCTAAAGTACTTGGATAGATCTACCATTTTATTTGTGGATATGTTTTCAAGGTCAAATTTTTAAAAGTTGACCTTGACCTTGACCTTTAACCTTAATTATCTCAAAAAACGGTATTTGAATTTTTTTCAAATTTTGACAAAAGATTTGTCTATCTTATGAAAGTATATATTTCAAATTTCATCATGGGTTTTGAACTGGAACCATTCCTACAAACGTTTTAAAGAAGTGGGCTAAATTCAAAATGGCGGAATGTAGTACCTGCTACTTCATATAAAAACATTTTGGTATTTCACAATATGGTCATGTTTGATATCTTTGTAAAGCTAATTTAATGCTGATTAATATATACATAAAACCATGGTCACAAAATCCATATAAAAACATTTATGTTGATGAAACTGAATTTTCTTTAAATGTTTTTATTGCAACACATATTTTGTTATGAAAAAAAAAGTGATATAATTTGTGTTGGGACAATTAATTGAAATCTCGAAATTGGAACTTTTTGGGGTATCAGAGTCAGAAAACTAATATGCCATTCCCCAAAAAAAGTTGCTCTGTTATATTGCTGATACTAAAAGATTAAATGAAGAATATTTATTTTTAAGCTATCAGTAAAAGTAAAACCTAATAACATAAACATGTGATGTGGATTTATTTTAGCTGTGTGAAAAAAAAACATAAAACATGACCTTTCCATTTGTCCAGTCCTTCAGCATTGACAAATCTGACAAGAAAGTGCTAAAAGCTATTAAATTTCAATAAGTTAGTGGACTGAGTGAAAGTTTTATCACCTCTATGCCAGACAAGCTTTGGTGACAAGGTTCCTTTGATTTTTGAAGTCTCTGTTTGTTTACTGGGTGAGGCTGCTGCCTGCTTACTGGCTAGGGGGATGGGTAAAGATAAAAAGCAATAAAAGATTAGAAAAAAACAATATTATTGAAACCACTTTCCCAGTTGTCTTGTGTAGAATCAAGAATGCGCTTACCTCCCCTCTCCACCATTATGGACCAGCCTACAATTAGTCAGGCATGGTGGGTTATTCCATTTAGAGGCGCCTGATTGGCTAAACATGCCTGGAGAGGCAGGTGCCTCTCTACAAATGCCAGCTGTTCTGGCATTCATGGTTTTTGGTTCCAGACTTCTGCCAGAGAACTCCATTTCCCCATTGAATCAGCTAGTTCACCCTAGCAATATTCTACATCTTGGAACAGATAAGACGCATAAATTCAAGATTTAAATTTTGCTAGGCACCATATACATGTAAGTTATATTTTCATGTAAATGTAGAATTGAAGTAGATGTTTTACTATATAAAACTACTACTAATACTAATTATTATTATTATTATTATTATTATCTTTTTTTAAATAAGTCTTCAGCAATATTCTCCTAAACAAAAGTGTTTTTCTACATTTTTTTGGTACTCCTTGAGCATTGAGTTCAACGGCGACCCGGCTTATTTGTTTATTTGTCACTCCTTTATAAAGGCTAAAGCATGCTCTGATAACATTCTTTCTATTTATTTACTTATATTGGCTTGACTTTTTGAATGAATATTAAAAAGAAAATTAACCATTTATTGATAATTTCATAATTTTACATACAAACAGAATTTGGCACTACAATGTACATGGCGAGATAAGCAAAAAAACTTGTGAATGAGGAAGGAATTTTAGCGTTGCCAAATACACGAAAAACTAGATTCCCACAAGAGATAAGTAATAAGGTAAAGCAGTTTTATAAAAGTGAAAAGGTCAGTAGAGTAATGCCTGGGAAAAATGATTACAAGACTGTTTTAAAGGATGGGAAACGGGTTCAGGAACAAAAATATCTCGTTCTCTGTAATTTGAAAGAGGCATTTGAATTATTCAAATTAAAGAACCAAGAGAAAATAAGCTTCTCTAAATTCGCTGAGCTTAGACCGAAAGAATGTGTGCTTGCAGGTGGTGCTGGGACCCATACTGTCTGCATTTTCACAGTTCATCAGAATATGAAGTTGATGATTGCAGGATCTCATCTTGCTAAACTGACTGAAGGAGAAAGTTATCATTTGACAGATTATCACCAATGCATACTTGCTGTTACATGCAATGAAGCATCGACAAATTGTTACTTGGGTGACTGCTCAACTTGCAACAAACTGATGAATGATTTTGTTTTATATATTGAAATTTTTCACAAAAATTCAGTTGATGATTTTGTATATAAACAGTGGTTATCAACTGATAGAACCATTCTACAAACTCTATCACAATCCACAGACGACTTCATTTAAACTTTCCATGCGGGCCTTCAAACATTAACGAAGCATAATTTCATTGCTAAAGCACAATCAAAATTTTTTTCTGATAGTAAAGGTTCTTTAAGGGTTGGCGAAGTCCTAGCAATAGCAGATTTTTCAGAGAATTATTCATTTGTTTTGCAAGATGCGGCTTAAGGATTCCATTGGAATAATGATCAAGCTACATTGCATCCATTCATCTGCTACTATCGAAATGGAATTGACCTTGAGCATATTAATTTTGTAATAATATCTGATTGTCTCAAGCATGATACAGTAGCTGTCCATTTGTTTCAAAGAAAGTGTATAGAACAATTAAAAGAAATTCTTGATTTTGATCTCCATAAAATGATATATTTCTCTGATAGGGCTGTTACACACTACAAAAATTTTAAAAACTTTATAAATCTGTGTCATCATAAATCTGATTTTGGTATTGATGCAGAGTGGTACTTTTTTGCTACTTCTCATGGGAAAGGACCATGTGATGGGTTAGGTGGAACTGTTAAAAGGTTAGCAGCAAAAGCTAGCCTGCAGCGACCCTATAATGAACAAATAATGACGCCAAGACAACTGTATTTTTATGCAATAAAAAATATATCTGGAATACATTTCTTATATTCCTCAACTGCAGAATAGAGAGAGGAAGCAAACATCTTAGAAGATAGATTTAACAATTCCTCTTCGATTATAGGAACACAAAAATTACATACTTTCATTCCTGTCTCTCAAAGAGAAGTGAAAGTAAAAACAGTTTCAAGTTTACAAAATAAAGGAAGAATAGTTCGAATCACACAAATAAACATATGGAGTCCGAAGATATTAACAGATTTGTGACAGCACTTCATGGGAGGAATTGGTGGTTAGGATGTGTACTTGAAAAATATCCAGATAATGGAACGGTGAAATTCACATTTTTACAACCAAATGGACCCTCTCCATCTTTCTATTATCCATCACATCCAAATATATCAATTTTGAAATATTTTGATATTCTTAGCTCAGTTGATCCAATAACTGAAACAGGGATATCTTATAAACTTTCAAAAAATAAAATGAAAGAGGCATCAAATATTTTAGAAAGAAGGATTTTGAAAGAACGTTCATTATTATAAAAAATGTTTCAGTAAGACAGATTTTTCATTCTGTAATATATTGCAATGTACACAGATTGATTTCTTGTGGATGTCAAATGTCAAATAAACTGTTTACCATCGACATCAAATGTTGCTTATGCTATAAACAAATTAGATCTCAACACACTTTTTAGAATTCTCTATAACATCATTTTCTGTATCAAAATCCGTGTTGTACAAGAAAAGTATGAAAATCATTATAAAACAGTTTGACTTGACAACCAGAATTTGCATAAATTTCAACATGTCAAGAATGTTTTTAGAACATTCATTTGTAAAATTTTTCATTGAAAAGTACCCATAAATAACATTCATTGCCTTTTTTGGATTTAGAATATAAATCATCAAAAAAAAAATGGTTCACCATTGAGATCACATATGTTTTATGTTATAATTTAATAAATCCTTAACGCCTTTCAAAATTATTTTTTATTATATGATTTTTTCCATAAAAATCTGTGTTGCTTAAAAAACAATTGAAGAAAATTCAGTTTTTATATTGATTTTGTGACCATGGTTTTATGTATATATTAATCAGCGTTAAATTAGCTTTACAAAGACATCAAACATGACCATATTGTGAAATACCAAAATGTTTTTATATGAAGTAGCAGGTACTACATTCCGCCATTTTGAATTTAGCCCACTTCTTTAAAACGTTTGTAGGAATGGTTCCAGTTCAAAACCCATGATGAAATTTGAAATATATACTGTCATAAGATAGACAAATCTTTTGTCAAAATTTGAAAAAAATTCAAATACCGTTTTTTGAGATAATTAAGGTTAAAGGTCAAGGTCAACTTTTAAAAATTTGACCTTGAAAAAAATATCCGCAAATAAAATGGTAGATCAATCCAAGTACTTTAGAATGATATATAAATGAAATTTGTAGGCCCATAAATAACAGAGATATCGTCTTTTAAAGTTGGTCACTTTTCCATAAAAATTCACATTTTTTAAAAAGGTCAAGGTCATATATCAGAAATCCCTTGACCTTGAGATGTGTAACAGGTGCCATTCAATTCCTATTATGGAGATCTATAAGTGTAGCAAATTTGAAAAAAATAATCAACCATCTCAACAAAAATAACCTTCTTAGTGACACTCAATATGGTTTCCGTTCTGCTAGATCTACAGCAGATGTGCTTACAGTTATATCTCATAGGATTAGCAAATCTCTCGACGGAGTGGCTGGTTACTTTTAATGCATCTAAAACCAAGCTCCTCTCTTTACATCATCAACATTCTGATCCACATCTGGCATCAATTGAAATGAATGGCTCTCATCTTCAGGAGGCCTCAAGTTTTGACAAGCTTCTGGGATTGACCATTACTCCTGATCTTAAATGGAACACGTACATCAAATCTGTTGCCAAGGACGCTGGAAAAATGGTGGGATCTTTCTATCGATCCAGTAGATATCTCACTACTGATGCAATTCTCTATCTATATAAGAGCCAGGTACGTCCAAGGATGGAATACTGTTGCCACATCTGGGCAGGAGCTGCTAGAAAGGACTTGGCCTGCCTTGATAGAGTTCAAAATAGACTTCGTAGCCTCGTAGGAGATGTCCTTTTCTCTTCCTTGCAACCTCTATCTCACAGAAGAGATGTTGCGAGTTTGTCTCTGATGTATCGTTATTTTCATGGAAAGTGTTCGACTGAGCTTCAATCTATGGTCCCCCCTCGCAAAACTTTCACAAGAAACACTCGTCTAGCTGTAAACACTATCAATAATTCCCCCCACTCTTTATCTAAACCTAAACGTAGATTCCATGAACAAAGCTTTTTTATTAGAACTGCACGCCTGTGGAATTGTCTTCCGTTTTCCTGCTTTCCGGCTGACTACAATATGGTTGTCTTCAAGTCTAACGTAAATAAGTTCTTGATGAGCCGTTCCATATAAGTTATCAAATTTAACAAATTTTCATTACTAATGATTATTATATTGTCCAATTTCTACTGTACACTCTTTAACCCTTATCCTTGAGTGGCCTCTTGGCCTTGATAATGTGAACAAGTTCTAATTGAATCGTCCCCCTAAGTAATCCAAGTTTCAAAATTCCCACTGTTTACTATGCTAAAATCACAATGACTAATGTATACCTATTAACCCTTGATAAGTGGTGACACCCTTGTAAAAAAAAAAAAAATCCGTGTCAGACATGGTTTTACCCCTGTCGATTTGACATGGAATGAGCCTTACGGAAAAACGGTTAATTAAACTGCAGAAGCCCGTTAAAAAATATACAAATTCTATAATTGTATATCCCTCTGCAAAATATGAATGAAAAACATAAACCGGCAGCCCCCCCCCCCCAAAGAAGGTGCCCATAAAGAGGGTGCATTTCTTCATATCTTGGAAACTATTTGTTTCCTGGAATTTTAAATGTTAGTGGTAATTTAAAAGGATTTTCCGAGGGTAGAAAGAAAGTCCCCCCCCCCAAAAAAATAAGGTGATCACAAAGTGGGTGCTTATTATATGTTAACTTATTATAGAAAAGTGATTTTTTTTTTACATGAGCGTTACCACTTATTAAAGCCCAAATACCATTCGAGGATAAGGGTTAAGAGTGTACAGTAGTCAATTGAACAATATAGTAATTGTTAGTAATGAAAATTCGGTAAATTTATTAACTTAAGTCAAACGGCTCATCAAGAACTTGTTTACATTGGACTTGAAGACAATCAGATGTAGTCAGCTAGAAAGCAGGAAAACGGAAGACAGTTCCAAAGGTGTGCACTTCTAAGAAAGAAACTTTTTTTATGAAATCTACGTTTAGGTTTAGGCACAGATAAAGAGTGGGGGGAATATTGTTGATAGAGTCTTCAGCTAGACGAGTGATTCTTGTGAAAGTTTGACAAGGGGGGGTATAGATTGAAGCTCAGTTGAGCACTTGCCATGAAAATAACGATAAAGCAAAGACAAACTAGCAACATCTTTTCTGTGAGATAGAGGTTGCAGAGAAAAGAAAAAGACATCTCCTACAAGGCTACAAAGTCTATTTTGAACTCTATCAAGGCAGGACAAGTCTTTTCTAGCAGCTCCTGCCCAAATGTGGCAACAGTACTCCATCCTTAGACGTATCTGGCTCTTATATAGATAAAGAATTGCATCAGCAGTGAGATATCTACTGGATCGATAGAAGAATCCTACCATTTTTCCAACGGCCTTGGCAACAGATTCAATGTATGTGTTCCATTTAAGATCAGAAGTAAAGGTCAAGCCCAGAAGCTTGTTAAAACATGAGACCTCCCCAAGACGAGAGCCATTCATTTCAATTGATGTCAGATGGGGGTCAGAACGTTGATGATGTAAAGATAAGAGCTTGGTTTTAGATGCATTAAAAGTAACCAGCCACTCCTTTCCCCATTGTACCACGTGCTCAAGATCAAAGGAGAGAAAATCGGAGAGAACTTTGTCGTTTACGGTCTTAGATGTGCTACCATAGATGGTAGTGTCATCAGCATAAATGTCTATGAATGATGTAAGGATGTGATTTGGAAGATCATTAATGTAAATCAGGAAAAGAGTTGGGCCCAGGATGTTCTTCTGAGGGACTCCAGCATTAATACTGTGAGCTTCTGATTTCTGCCCATCAACTACTACTCTTATAAACCTATCAGAAAGAAATGATTTAATAATTGAGAAGACATTTCCAGCTATACCATAGCTGGAGATCTTGTGAAGTAAACCTTTATGCCATACCCTATCAAAGGACTTTGATATGTCAAGATCAATTGCTCTAGAAAGGTTGCCTCTGTCGAGTGATTTGCTAATCCTATGAGATATAACTGTAAGCACATCTGCTGTAGATCTGGCAGAATGGAAACCATATTGTGTCACTAAGAAGGTTATTTTTGCTGAGATAGTTGACTACATCTCTATTTAACACAGATTTCAGCAACTTACTCATAACGCACAGGAGACTTATTGGCCTGTACTGAAAGGGAGATGAGCGATCACCTAAATTCTTAAATACAGGGCAAACTGATGAGATTTTCCAGGATGATGGGAAGCAATTCTCCTTAAGACAACATTTAAACAGTTTTGTAAGGATGGTCACTAGTTCTGGTTGAAGTTTTTTGAGTAGTATAATTGGAATACCGTCAGGGCCAGTTGCTTTACTGAAATCAAGGCTTTTGATTAGCTTGGCAACATCACGAACAGATATTTGTATATCACATGGCGTGTTTTCTGATACACGAGGAAATATTGGAGGGTTTGTTGGTTGGCTGCCTTGGTCGCCAAGGGTAGAATTAGCTGCAAAGTTCTTGGCAAAGAGTTTGGCTTTGTCAGATGCTGACGAGATTACCTCAGATCCATTTACGATAGTTGGGATAGAGCACACGCTTCTGTTCAGGATTCTGTTTGTTATTTGCTAAAACTGGTGGGAACCAAGCCGCTGCTCAGCTACTTTGGACTTGACGGACTGAGCATAGAACTCTCTTGCATTCGTTATTACTTTCTTACAATGGTTGCTGGCAGTCCTAATAGCAGCTTTAGTCTCAATACATTTATTACGTTGGAAGCAATGGAACAAGTGATTTCTGTGTGCAATGGCAGCAGCAAATTCTGGAGAGAACCATGGCTGGCTGTTAGGTTTTTGCTGGAACATTTTTGAGGGTATGAAATGGTCTATACCTACAATTAACCATTCCGTCAGGTCTGATACTATAAAGGACACATCCTTTTTAAACATGGAATGCAGAGATAGATCTGATATAAATGTACGGAATCTATCCCAGTCAGCCATAGTGTATCGATATACTGTATGATGGAGAGGTACGTCTGAGGACTTATTACATTTCAGTATATTGTTCGTTTGTGTTTGTGTGTGCATGTGTGTGTGCTTGTGTAAACAAAAAAAAAAAAAAATGAAAAATGTTTTATTTTATTAACATACAGCACATTTAATTACAATTATTGCAATCTTATTAAACTTCCTTTTATTTTTTTTTTTATTTTTTATTTTTTTTTTTACATTTGGTACTTATGCAGTTTAGGCAACATGCTGGGCTGGACTGCTGGAATAATGTAATTATTTAGGCATTCTTAATGGAAAGCGGGATAACTATTCTGTACTTTCACCTAACAGTTTAATAATCAAAAGATACCATAATTTGAAAATCCTAATGACAAAACTGCACGTTTACTCCATGAGTAATATAAATAAATACTTTAAGTGATTACGTTTAATAAACGAAAGTTTTCAGATCGAAATGAGTGTGGCGAGTAGCTTTGGTTGGTTGGTTGGTTGTTTTTGTTTTACAGCATATCAACCCTTTTCGGGTTATTTAATGCCGAATCCAAAGATTTTGAATAAAAATTTTTTTTAATAGAATATATTTGTTGTTTTCACGTCGGTTTCTATTTAAACCATAGTTGGGACCCTAACAGATACTACCACTCCGGGTCAGAGTGGACCTGGGAGCAATGTTAATTAAAGGGTAGCTCCACACTCCCCAAAGCCCACAAGCTGGAGCTTCACCACTGGATATAGTTTAAGGTCATATCCAGGACCCCCATTGAGGGATTTTTACCCTCTGCATGGGGGCAGTCGGCGTATTCTAATGCCCCACCGACAGGGCCGCGGCGAGTAGCAGTAGTAATAATAGCTATAGAACTTGAACACTGAACAAATGGGAATATTTTAGAATATGTAACCTTGACATAGGCTGACAGATATTGAATGAGTTTCCAACAGTATTTTGTATAATTTTTTTAGTTTTAACTCATTTTCTCAAACTTAACGTATTCAATAGAGACCTCGTCACCATTTGTCTTTTTCAAATATATCGATAAACACTGAATGATTTTCGAACCGAATAAACATTTTACATTAAATAAAAGCACTAAAACTTATCCAGTTAGATAGAAAAGTAACTTATCTTGCCTTTGATAACAGTTATTTGTTATATATTTGTTTTTTGACAACTTTTTCGAATCTATGTGTACAGTAATACAAACCCCCCCATTTAATTTTTTTTTTATTAATAATGAACTAGAAACTAATAAAGGTAAAATAAGAAATATCCACTTCAGTTAGCCATATCTGAAATCGAAAAATTTGTTATTTTTTTATTTTTATTTTTTAATCCAATTATTTTAGGCCGTGTAGCTTTTGGGGAAATAATTTTTTTTTTTTTCCATTTATAAAAAACAGTTTAAATTTATGGGCATTCCAGTAGAGGCAACAAAACGAAAAAGAGGTTTAAAATAAATAAATAAATGTTATCAAAGGCAAAATAAGTTCCTCTTCTACCTACCTGGATAAGTTTTACTTTTTATGTGTGTGTTCTAACTTATTTTACAAGCGTTTATTTATTTTGAAATAGGTAGTGTCGAGTGTTAAGTTAGAATAATAATAAAAAAAAAAAAAATGGCCGACATTTGGAGAGTCTCAATAGTCGCTCACAAATCGAAAAGTAAACAAAATATTGATAGAACATTACATTTTTGCATAATTAGTGACATTTAATGTGTGTATTTATCAGTATTTTGTTTAATTTTTTTGTTGTTATTTTTGAGCAGTTATCGAAATTTCCTGTCTGCAAGAAATCAACAGTGACACAATTAAAAAATATATTAAAAACATGCGCACAGTTCGATAGCGAGAAACCCAAAATTCAAGCATAGCTTTAAAATGTCATTTTGATCGTGATTTGAACATTTCTGACCCTCGGAGAAGTCATTTATTTAAGAACGGAACCAATTGGCTGATGGTAAATATTAATCAAACTTTCACTCACAATAACTGTTGATGTTTGACAAACGCTGTTTGCTGATGTTACCAACACTAGCACGACCACCGATATATCTATTTCTCGGCAGCCGTGATTGCAGACACCTTCAGCTACTCCCACCCCTAAAATGAGATTTTACTTTTTTATGTGATTACACACAAAATAAATAAAATAGGTGCTAATAGCAGAGTGGCTCATGCATACGAATGGAACCTCCTCCCCTATATTTTTTTAGTTTCGTCTTTGTAAAAAAAAATTTTCAGCGGATTATTATCGAATGGACGCTAATCTACCAGATTATTTATTTAAAAACAAAAAAAATGGGTACTCTTGAGGTGTTGAGTTTCATGGTGGCAAGCATATTTATTTAATAACCACTGCCCTGCCGGGCATACATATCCCTTAAACGCATGACCGGAAGATTTTGTTTTTTTTTGTTTTTTTTTTACATGGAGGTCACCACTTATCAAGGGCCGGAAGCCACTCGGGGATAAGGGTTATTGCGTGTACAATAATCAATGGGATAGTATCTTAGTAATCGTAAGTATTAGAGATTTGATAAAGTATCTTACTTAAGGGGGCGGTTCATCAGGAATTTGTTTATGTTGGACTTGAAGACATCCAAGTTGTAGTCAAGTGAGAAACAAGCAAACGGAAGAGAGTTCCACAGGCGTGCACTTCTAAGAAAGAAGCTTTGTTTATGGAATCTACATTTTGATTTAGGAACAGATAAAGAGTGGGGAAAATTATTTACAGTGGTTTTAGCTAGACGGGTGTTTATTGTGAAAGATTGGCGAGGGGGGACCAGAGATTGGAGCTCAGACGAACACTGGCCATGAAAATAATGATAAAACAAAGACAGGCTTGCAACATCTCTTCTGTGGGAGAGAGGTTGCAGGGAAGAGAAAAGGGCACCCCCCACTAAGCCACAAAGTCTATTTTGTACTCTGTCAAGGCAGGATAGGCTGTTTTTAGCAGCTCCTGCCCAGATGTGGCAGCAGTACTCCATCCTTGGATGTACTTGGCTTTTATATAAATAGAGAATTGCATCAGTAGTGAGATATCTTTTGGAGCGGTAGAAGGACCCCACCATTTTCCCAGCGACCTTGGCAACAGATTTGATGTATGTGTTCCACTTCAGATCAGGAGTAAAGGTCAAACCCAGAAGCTTGTCAAAACATGGAGCCTCCCCAAGACGAGAGCCATCCATTTCAATTGATGCCAGATGGGGATCAGAGCGTTCATGATGTAAAGATAGGAGCTTGGTTTTAGATGCATTAAAAGTAACCAGCCACCTCTTCCCCCACTGTACCACACGCTCAAGATCAGAGGAGAGAGAATCAGAGAGAACTTTGTCATTTACAGCCTTTGATGTGTTGCTATAGATGGTCGTGTCATCAGCATAGAGGTCAACGAATGATTTAAGTCTGTGTTTTGGGAGATCATTGATGTAGATCAGGAAGAGAGTTGGGCTCAGGATGGACCCCTGAGAGACTCCAGCATTAATACTGTGGGCCTCTGATTTCTGCCCATCAACCACTACTCTTATGAGCCTATCAGAGAGAAATGATTTAATAATTGGGAAAACATTTCCAGTTATACCGTAGCTGGAAATCTTATGAAGTAGGCATTTATGCCATTGTAATAAAATGTTTCATTCACCACACAAAGCCAAAACCAAAACACATATTAATGTTTACTACGTTACGCAAATATTTTCACACATGATAAATGATTTATTATTCTATTCATTGAATTTTACTACTTTTTAAATAAAAAAGTTCATTAAAAAAATCTGTTGTTCATCCACGTATGTAAATTAAAAATGTTTGGGCGGACCTGTACAAGCACCACCCCACCCCCATCATAAATTTGTTGCTGTCCAGTTTCTTGCAATTTTTTCAGTGGATAATTATTGAATGGACACTAATATACTAGATTATATATATATATATATATATATATATATATATATATAAAACAGTTAATATTTCGACCATAAAAAGGGGTGCTCACTTTTTAATTACAACGCTATAGTAAATCAATCCCCCATTTTTTTTAATTACGGAAACACGTGGGAAAGATCAAAAGGAATTACCAAGAAAGAATAGAAAATAAAATGAACGTACTGCAATTGTAATTTATAAATATTTATTTTTTTCTCAATGAAAAATACAGGTAGAATCTTGAGTTTTTTGGTTTTTTTAACGTTTTGTTTTTATGCAAAGTGAATTTCTTCAAGCGAACGAATGGGGGATCAATTTACTATATTGTTGTAACTAAACAAAAACTAAAAAGTGAGCACTTTTTTCAAGTGTCGAAACTTTTTTTATAATCTGGTATATTAGTGTCTATTCAATAATAACCCACTGAAAAAAATTGCAAGAAACCAAACAGAAATGCTACTGTGAAATTTATTGGGTGGGTTTCTCCCATCATTTTGTTTTAGTTCTTATTTTAAAGTGATTATCGAGTCTTCAAAGCTCACAGCCATTTTCTTCTTGTTCTTCGGCAGCGTTCAACATTACTCGTTTTTCGAATCAAATAAACATTTTACATTAAATAAGAACACTATAAACTTATCCAGTTCGGTAGAAATGTGACTTATCTTGCATTTGATAACATTTATTTGTTATATATTTGTTTTTTGACAACTTTTTCGAATCTATATGTATAGTAATACAAACCCACAAATTTATAGTGGAGGTGACGCTTATGCAGGTCCACCAATGTTTGCAAAAGTAGGAAAGAAATTTATTACAAAAACGTTTTATTTTCGCACCCTTCAACAATTTGTTGTTTATCTGAGCATGTAAATCAAAAATGCTTGTAAATTAAAAATATTTGTAATTGTGAGAAATTATCAATAAATGGTTTAGTTACTTTTCTTTTCAATATTCTTTAAAATAGTTAATAAACCAACATAAGTAAATAAATAAATTAAACATTTGATGCTTCTACAGAATGTCAGAAATTTACCCTCTTTCAGATAAATTTGATGCGAAACTAACTACCTGCAGAAAAAAATAAAAGGATGAAATAAAAAGGAGGGGGGGGGTAAAGAATAAAATAGAAAGGTCTTGTTTTAAAATGAAGAAGAGACTTTATTTACAAAAAGTTGCAAATTTTTCCCTTTGCAGGCATTAAATACAAAAACAAAGAACACCAAAGTAACCACATATAATACAAAAAAAAAAAAAAAAAGGTTCTTCTATTGAAAATGCTGTATCAACGAACGAATACAATATCAAACATTCAAATAGGGGTACTTCCTAATAATAACTCAAATACAATAATTTTTAAGGAACGTACTCACAAATTGATGGCAGACAGCACACGTGCCTTTTTTCTCAATTTAAAGTCTTTTAAAATTACTCTCCTTCAAAGTATGTGCAAACCGGAGCCACATAAATTAAAGTTTTCAGAAGTTCGCAACGGGGTATTCTTTGCCGGATTATACTTCTTTGAAGGAAAGGCTTGGGAAATTCCACATCTGCACTGGGAAATGAATTCACATCCAATCTCCTCGTCGCTGGAATCCAAAAGAGGCCGATTTTTGTACTGGGACTAGTGACATCATCATGAGGGAGCTAACACCTCCCTTTTGAACTCTCCTATGTCTTACGATCGTTTTCGTCAAATTCTATTTTTTATTTTCTTTAATAAATAATTTTCTATCTTATTGATTTTCGTAATTTTTTTATATAACCACCATAAAAATGTGCGGAATACGTAGATACCATTGTTTTCATTCAGTATTACGATTTCCAAAATTTCGTCCCAATAGTGTAGAAGCCCAAAAATTTTATCCGTGCATGTGAATTAAAATTTAAAAATGTTTGTGAATTATGTGTTAGCTTTTGTAGGGGAGCGGCTATTAAATAAATATGCTTGCCGCCATGGAATGCAATGCCCCAGGAGTACCAAAAAATGAAATAAAAAAGTCAATATTTAAGGGGTGTGCTCGGTTTCTAATACAACGTTCTAACCATTTCAGAACCTCTCACACTTTTAAGCCAAATTTTGCAAATTTACCTTTTTTTTTAAGGTGTTTAGCCTTTTTTTTTTGAATTTTGCTTGAAATTTGCCCTTTTCCGATTATTTACATTAAATAAGTTTCCAGACATTTTTTTTTTTTTGTACAGGCATTTAAAATTGTTGTAAACTCTGGAATTTCAGTATGTTATTTCTATATATCTTATGAGATGACTGACCAATTTTTATGATTTCAGGTTTAAATGAACAGCTACAACAGGAATTGGAATACATAAGCCTGATTGTCACAACTAGTGAATTTCAAAAATGCAATCTGGACGTGAGGACACTTTAGAAGAACGATATGCAATAAAATTTTGTTTTAAACTTGGAAAAAATGCCACAGAAACGTATGGAATGCTTCAGACTGCTTTTGGAACCTCTTGCATGAATCGGGCATCAGTTTTTGAGTGGCATAAGAGATTCAAGGAAGGCAGGGAGTCTGTGAAGTATGATGAGAGGTGTAGGATGAGTAAGGAAATCAGAACACCAGATTTGATTGCCCGAATAAAAAATTTCATAGATAAGGCCAGTCGTGTGTCTATAGAGACAATAAGTGCACAGTTTGATTGTCAGTGTGAGAACAGTACACACAAATATTCGCAAGAAATTGAAGATGCAGAAGATTTGCGCAAAGTTTGCCCCAAGTGTGCTCCATCTTAGTTACAGACTATTTGACTAAGATGAGCATCAAGACAGTTTCTCACCCTTCCTATAGTCCAGACCTTGCTCCCTGTGCTTCCTGTGACTTTTGGTTATTCCATAAGCTCACGGAAAACCTTAGAGGCTGTTGTTATGAGACAATTGAGAAGATGAAAAAGGCTGTGACGAGGGTTATTGACATGTTTACACAAGAGGACTTTCATGGGACTTTCCAGAAGTTGTTGGAACAGTAAAACAAGTGCATTGCAACCAGAGGAGATTACTTTGAATGGGACTAGAGTTTCATGTGTGTACCATCAATAAAAGTATCCAAACAAAAAAAGTCAGGAAACTTATTGAAGATACCTTGTATTTATAGTTATCTTCAAGTTTTCTCACCCGACATTTACAAAAGTTTTGCCCAGACAAATTTTTTTTAATTTAAAAAATTTTTTTTCTCAAATTGTTTTTCCTTTATTACACAATATTCAAGTTTCGTCACTAGACTTACCTTTAAAATCTTGATTTTTAGGGGTATTCAGGTCTGTATTCCATATTGTTTTCACTGATCGACATGTTTGTTTTTGCGTGCACGAAAACAAACATGGCGATCAGTGAAAACAACACAAAATACAGACATGAATACCCCTAAAAATCTAGCGCACATTGATCATTAATTATTGTGCTTAGACTGATCAATGAAAAATCCATTATGTAAAAGTGGTTTGTGTGTTTTCGTCATGTGGTTCCAATATGGGGGATCGACTTATTGTATTACAAACTGTGCATCAAAGAGTTTTTCTGTTAATTTAAAAATTGTAAACGTCAGGTGATGAAACTTGAAGATTGTGTATAAAACAAAACAATTCCAAAAAAAGAGAGAAAAATATTTGTTACAAAAAAAGACAGAAAATATTCATCCAGGCAAAACCTTTGTAAATGTCAGGTAACGAAACTCGGAGATAACTATAAATATGTATATAAAATAATCGAAAAAGAGCAAAATTCAAAAAAGGCCAAACTGCTTAAAAAAGACTAAAGTTGCGAAATTTTGTTTAAAAACATCAAGTGGTTCTAAAAATGGGGGATCAATTTACAAGAATGTTGCATTAAAAACTGAGCACCTCCTACAAATATTTAAATATTGATTTTTTTGTTTTTCATTTTTTTTTTAATCTGATATCTTAGGGTCCATTTAATAATAATCCGCTGAAAAAAAAAGAAAAACCGAAACTGAAAAAAATAGGGGGGGGGGGCTGAACCAATCTATAGCAGATGTTTACTTTAAACGAAAAAAGTCAGAGATAAGGGACTGTAACTCTAACATGACTCGAGGGGACATTAAAGGATCTCACGAGTACCACGGTTAAGATGTCAATATGATCGATTAAAGAATTTAATTTTCTTTTTCTTTTTTCACTTAATGTTAACTGTTAATTACTAAAGTTCCTATTTGTAATGCCTCTCTACAGGACAGAGTTAGACACTAGGGTCGTTTTTTAATGTGAAGAAAAGGAACAAAAATAAAAATTTTCTCAGTCGTGAAGGATTTTTCCTCCACTGAGAGAGAACAAGAAATTGAAGTGCAGCATCTGAAAAAAACAGACTTTGATCTTGTGTATATATATATATATATATATATATATATATATATATATATATAGTTTATTGCCAGTAAAAATTTACAATTTAAGGTCGAAAAACAATAAAATATATTACAAACAAGAAACTTAGGCATGAAGCCCTACAAGGAATTGGAGGAGGGGGTTGGGTGCAAGGTCTTTCTATTGTCTATCCAACTTGTGAAATTACTCTTGACTCGTACGATTTACCACAATACTGCATTCACTTCATGGAGTTAAATTTACTTAATAAATGAATTCCCCAGCGTTTTTATAAAAATTATGTACATGTGTGTTTATATACGTTTTTTTTTTTTAGATGAAAAAAAAAGTCTTTGAATTTGTTGGCGTAAAAAAGTTTGTGGTGTGGAGTGGGGGAAAAGCTAAGAAAAATTCAATAAAGAAAAAGATTTGAATAAAATAAAATGCCTCTTGGGGTATGTTAGTATGGTCCCTCCTGACCCTAATCAAGTATTAGACTGCCCACTATTTTCTGGGAACCAAAAACAAGCAAGCGGGACGGTCTCTAGTTGGGATTGGGGTAGTTAAATGGAGGATGTGGGGAGAAAATATTAGGGAGGGAAATTGGGGGTGGAAGGTGACCTCTGAATGGGGAAAGACCGGGGTGGAGCAGAAAAGAAAAGTTGTGCATGGGTTAGGCAAACTCAGAAGTTCTCTAATACCAAAAAACAAAACAGGAACGGGATCTCATTTGTACCACCAGTCAAGAGTCTTTTTCAATCTATGCTATTCTAACGGGATGAGTTCCAAAGAACCCAGGACCGCGTGTACCATGCTTTATGGTGGGAGCACAAATTAAAACCTGGCTCCTCAACGTATGTATAAACTAGTATTATGCACCCACCTCCTATTGAAATCTGCTCGAGGCAACCTCCTCCAATCGCATCTGATCTTTACTTTAAGCAAATGTTTAAAGTAAACGATCAGATCCTGATCTGGAACAGATGTTCCCTCATAAACCTTTTTGAGGCAGGTGATCTTAATCACCATTCTCGCTATTGTTGCTAGGATGACCAGCAAAACCATTCTTTTCTTCCCGTACAGTGGCGGAACAATGTTGTCTATAATGTATGCAGTATCAAGGAAAAGCGGTCACTCCACATCGATGCGAACCATTACCTCTCTAGTATACTCCATGAGTCTCTAAAGTTGGCTGCAATAGAAAAAGGCGTGCTTGGCCGTTTCAATTTTGTGGTCATTGCAGCAATGACACTCGAGAAGGATTTTAGTGTCTTCCTTATGAAGTTTGGTAAAGAGGGACAGTGTGTTCTGGACCAGTCGCTAGGTAAGGGAAAATTCTGAATTGTCAAGAAAATTCTACTCTCCTCCTCCGATCATCCCAGCTGCTCCCGTAGAGACTCCAAAGCGGTACCCACCACTAGTGCCCGATA
Organism: Euprymna scolopes; assembly: GCF_053919585.1. NCBI lineage: Eukaryota > Metazoa > Mollusca > Cephalopoda > Sepiida > Sepiolidae > Euprymna > Euprymna scolopes. The sequence continues at coordinate 84,348,264 of NC_136487.1, read as the reverse complement.
AAGTTTCTTCCTAGGTTATGAGAGGACACTGGTCCCAAGCAAAGCTCTAAGTGCAGCTCGGCATTCGGCAAAGAACTTTTGTTTCCATCTCAGTCTACAACAGCCTTCGACCAAGGGGTCAAGTTTGAGATTCGGAAAGGCGCCACGGAACATTCTTCTCTAGCAAACGACCTAGGAAAGCCAATTTCTCAGCATGTCTGGAGCATATGAGATCGGGCAATCTCAGACCTCCTTCGCTTAGACTTTGGGTACAGACCTCCCTGCGAACATAATGCTTTTCCTTCTCCCACAGTAGCGAGAAGATGAGCTCTGTGAAAGCTTTGAGGTGTTTCGTAGGAAGGGGTAGTACAAACATCCAGTAAAACATAAGTAGGAAAATGTAAGTGCCGCATGCCTCCGCCCGACCCTTCAAGGACAATTTCCTTCAAATCCAAGTATTGACCGACGATTTGACTTTTGTCTATACTTCCAACTGTAGACCTGGTCCAAACCAGATATTGAGAACACGGACTGGGCCATTGGTTCAGCTGAAAATGCCCAGAAGCATAACGTCTCTGCTCCAGGCACCCAACCGCAGGCCAACAGACTTGCTACAGTTAAAGACGGCCCCTGTGACTTCAGCGAGCACCTTAGTCACCACTTCTATGTCCATGTGGCTAGACACGAAAACAGTGACGTCATCGGCAAATGTGGAAACCCTGCTCACGTACCGCCAGGTAGAGCTATTCCACACAGAACTGGTGTAGCAGCGTCACACCTTCTTGTGAAGGAGGGGTTTAAATGCCAGGACGTATAACAGAGGCGACAGCGGGTAGTTCTGATGCACCGACCAAGAGACTGTGAACGATTCCAAAAGCCTACCATTGATCTGCACCGCTACCGTCAACCTATGGTACAGAACAAAGACCTATTTGCATAAGTCTGGATTAAAACCAGCACCCTCTAAAACAGATATCAGGAACCAATGGTCGACCCTATCAAAAGCCTTGGACTGATCTAAACTGATCAGCACGGCTTTAGTGTCATCTTCTATTCCCTCTATGATCATGCGGATCAAATGCAGATTGTATTGAATCGACCTCCCCTTCACAGCATAGCTCTCGTCCGGTTCAATGAAGTCAATGATGACAACCTGCAAGCGATTCGCAAGAATTTTGCCAAATCTTTAACTCTGTATTAAAAAAAGTCAAGGGCCTAAAATCATCTAGATTTTCCTCAGCAATGTGATCACTCCCTTGATCACCTGTCTGGGAATGGAGCCCTAAGAAAACCAATGGTTGAACACATCCTTCAGAATAGGGATCAGCATGGACGACAGCCTCAAGTAGTATTCATAGGGAAGACCATCAAATCCCGGAGACTTGTTGTAGCCGACCTGCTCCAATGCAGTAATGATCTCATGTTCAGTGACTGGAGCATCACAGCTAGCTACTCACACTGCTATGAGGTGGGGCAAGTCGGCTAAATAGCTGCTAAACTCCTTGATACTGAGTCTGCGTAGTTGGGTGAAGCACTCCGGTAAATGCTCCCAAAACCCCTCACAGCTCTACCATGTCAATATGAGGGTGTATCCTTCCAGGTCATTTACTTTCCGAATGTACCCATCCGAACTCTATCTTGAGTGAGGTGTTGGCTGTACTGAACACAGAAGCATCTAATCTTAGCCTTAGTGCTAACTCATCACTTACTTCCCATTACCGCCCCCACTAGTGCCCGCTGAATTAACTCTATAACCTTCTGCCGGAAGTCTTCTAGCTCCAGTAAGGAGCTATTAAACTTCTAGTATCCAGCTAGTTTAGGCTTAGCACTAAAGTTCCACCAGGCCATAATCAATTTATGATCCGAGTGTCTTAAAGAGGGAATGTGGGGCAAGATAGGAAGTCTCCATCGCCTCCTCTGACTAACATCTGATCCAGGTAAGTACTTGGATGAGAAGGCATGCTAGCATGCCACATCCACATCTTCCGCCCCGGGTGATCCAGATGAAATCTGTTGATAAGGTTGCATGAAGCCATCAGTGCTGTCACACAATACCGACTCACTACTCTCTTCGACTTTATCTATCTTGGGATCAAGAATGGCATTCCAATCACCCATTAACACTAATCTCTTCAGATCCGCGAAAAACACCTCCAACCACTGAAAAAAGGAAACTCTCTCTACCGAAGAATTGGCATATAAACTATGACAATCGGAAACACACTGGTATCAACGGCAACACCGGCAACCACTGCCCGCCCATCCCCATCCACAATGAACAACATTCACCGACACTGACAGGGTGCAAGAAGATTCCACGACTATAGGTATTGCCACATGCTGAGTAAACATCAAATTCGTTTACCAGCACCTGACAATCCCCGTTTGAAACAAATGGGTCTCTTGAATAGCGGCGATATCTACCTTGAGGGACACTAGATCTCTCAGCAACTTTGCTTCAACATGCCCCTCACATTATATGTAGCCAGGTTTAAAGGCATGATCAACAGATTTAAACAGTTTCACACACGAGACTGAAGTTTTTGAGAGTAGGTCATGGCAGGTCTGACCGAGACTGCCCAAAAGCAGTTTGGATGTAATATGTCCATCTTGTACTGCACCTCGCACATCCAAGGGAAACTTTAGTGCCCTGTAAAATAAAGGGTGAACATAACGAGGGACCCTACCTTTGCATCTCACTGCCAGCTGCTTCAGCAACAGGTGCTCTTCCTGCACCAGCTTCTGGTTCGAGAACGCCTTCTTGCCCTTCTCTACCATGCTCCACAGGCCCTTGGTTCCGTTGTCCCTCTGTCCTCTCACAAAAGTGATCAGCATCAGAGCATCTTTAAACTTTGTAGGGTCCATCATGCTGTCACCCTAGACTTAAACGATTTTCCTTAGTTTGTTGTAAGACACCTTCTGCTTGTCCTTAAAGCCTGCATATTTTTGCAAAAGGTCCATCTCATACAACTTGTCACTCAGCAGGAACGGGAGTTTCTTTATCCATTCTGTACAAACTGGAGGGGTGGGTTTAGGTCTCTCCAGCTCTGGCTTTTTGCCTGGAGGCCTATGCTCAGAAAGCATTTTCAATTGGGAAGTCCGGAAGCTTTTGCTTGACCCAGTTGGAACGTATTGGTGTGGTGTCTTCCGTAATTGTGGGCTCGTTAGTGCCGGGAAACTCTTACTGCTGTTGTTGCTGCTTCTCTTGCTGCTGCTAGTGTTGCTGCTGCTACTGCCACTGTCGCTCTTGCTGCTTCTGCTCTTGCTGCTTCTGCTCTTGCTGGTGCTGCTGTCGTTGCAGCTGTTGTTGTTGCCGCTGTTGCTGTTGAGTAGGTGGTGAGATTGCACTAAAAATGGACACGTTTCCGTTTATGCCCCGCTACTGTACTCCATTGACCATTGATCTCCTCACTGGGTTTTGTTGACTCTGGGCCTGGAATCGGCGATTCCTTGACTTCAGTAGTGGTTGTCACTACCCCCCGCTGCTGGCGCTGGTTGGCTTGGAATCGCTTTTTTGGGGTAGTTCTTTGCCATGTAGCCCTGTTTCTAACAAAGCCAATAATGTGGGCATTAACCCTCAGGAATCACCATCATATTTTCAAAGTTATGGCCACTGGTATGCCTAGGAAACTCTCTCTTCTCAATTGCATTGCAACTGTGTAGCTGCCCAGGTGGACACCATTTTTGGAGTGCATCGGGTCTACCTGCTCTATCTCCCCGAACTGGCTGAGGAAAGCTCTCAAATGTTCTGTGCATAGGTCGGAGGAGCATTGAAAATTTGTACTCGGGTTCTCCTCCTACCTTAGTACTCCGGCAGCAGCTTGACTTCCCCGCATTTAAGCTTCCTGTGTGAGGATCTCTCCGCATCGTCTTTGTTGGGGAGCAGTATGTTCCACATTACGAAGCTCCTCTGATGTATATACTTGGCATGTGCATTCAGCTTTTAGAAAAGCTCTGCCATCTCCTCCTTTTTCAGACATCTGAGATCGTTTTCCCAGAGGTCGGAGGTGATAATGGACAGAACCTTGCCTCTCAGTCCCCAGGTTTTGGCTTGAGGACGTTCCCCTCAATGTATTGCTTGTACTGGGTTAAGTACAGGTCTCTGTATTCTTGAGGGGACAGTTGTTTCTCTGTGGTCTTCCTCCACGCAGACCCTCTTGTTGGTGTTCATGCTGAGTCTTTAGTGGGGTTGGGCCGTTTCTTCTTTGGTGGAAGTCGCTCCTGTAAGCTTTTTGGTGACGCCTCCTGCTTTCTGAGAGTCTGTCTGTGCTCCTTTTGTGGGAATGGTGCTTTTTTGGAGAACATCCCCTTTCCCACTTTCTTTTGGGGTCGGCTCTACTTGGTTGATGTTTATTCCGAGAACGGCTCCCCAATTTGGGGGGGGGTCATCCTCTTGGGGAACATTAAGCCCATTATTATTCTTGGGGGCATCTGCCCCTTCCGTGTTGTTGAGGTCCATGCGGTATGCTCCCTCGTTTTCCTGATTTACCCCTTTTTTGGGGAGTAGTCCTCCTGGGGAGCACTGTTCCCTTTTTTGTCCCTTGGGGCTACTGCCCCTTCCATTTTGTTGTCTGAGTGGGATGCCCTGTCAAACATTGGTTTTGCTTCCCTTTTGCACTGTGGATGACGTAGGACACGTCCAACGAGCAAGGCTGCTCGGGATCGATGTGAGCAGTCACCTCGTTGACATACGCCCAGTACTGTATGAGTCCACTACAATCAAAAAATGCATGTTCTGGAGTTTTCTTTGTTGGAGTCCTGCAACCGGAAACACCCTAAGGACCTCACTAGTCCGGCACTTTTCATTATGGCGTTCAAGGAAAACTTAAAGTTGTTGAGAATACTTGAACCTGGCGCCTAGCTCCACCAGGAGCAGATCTCCTCTCTCAACAACCCCAAATGCTCAACAAGCGGGTCAGTGGTGGCCATCTTGACTAGTTCCTTATATAGTTACTTTCTAGTCAGCCATGAAAGGTGGCTGGACCTTGAGAGATTCCTTAGCGCAGCCCTACACTTTTTCAAGAACTGCGTGTCCTGCCACGGTTTTCAATGCACCTCGACCTTTTGGTCAAGGATGAGGTCAGGAAAAGTGGTCTCGACCATGCGGTTCCACACAAACTCTTCTGTCAAGGTTCAGTTCGATGACACCTCAAGTTGGGCATTCCCAAACCTCCCTCACACGGATGTTGAATACAGACCTGTCAGTGGAACCAATGTTTCCCTTTGTCCCTAGGAAGTAAGGACAACTTCCTCTGTAGGGATTTTAGATAGTTATCAGGCAGGGGAAATACAGTCAGTTGGTAAAGAATGAGCGGAAAGACATAGGTAGCACATACCTTTGTCCTGCCTTTCAAGAATAGTTTCCTTCGAAATCACGAGTTGACTGCGGCTTCGACCTTTGACTTTACCTTCAACCAATTCTTTTCCAGCTGGAGGTCCGGTCCGAACCACACATCAAGGCTCCATACCGCGGCGTTGGTCCAGCTGAAGGGAGTGGGAAGGGAGTCAGCGTCCCTCCAGGCTCCCAACCGCAGACCAGTTGACTTGCTGCAGTTGATTTTGGTGCCCGTGGTCTTTTTGTACCATGTGAATGCCTCTGCCATTGTCGGAAGCTTGACACAAAGACGGTGATGTTATCGGCAAACATGGAAACTCTGGCTCTCGATCTGTCAGGCAGAGTGATCCTGTGCAGGACCGGACTTGCCTCCTCCCACCTGAGCTGGTGGAGTAGCAGCTCCAATGCAAAGACATAAAGCAGGGGAGACAATGAACAGCTCTGATACACGAACTGCAAGATAGCAAAGAACTTCAAACACTTTTCGTTTATCTGTGCCACTGCTGTCAGTGCACGATACAGTATGGAGATCCATTTGCGGAAGCCCAGTTGGAATCCGGTGGCCTTCAGGACAGATGCCAGGAAGCGATGGTCGACCCTATCGAAAGCTTTGGACAGATCCAAATTGATCAGTGTGGCTCCTGTGTCGTCTTTTATCCCTCCCTCTACGATTGTATGGATCAGGTGTTCTGAATCAATCTCCCCTTCACTGCATAGTTCTGCTCTGGTTCCATCAATTTGCTGATAACAACCCGCAGCCGATTCGATAGGCCTTGACCAAAATCTTTAGCTCTGTGTTTAGCAGAGTTATGGGCCTGTAATCATCTAGTTCTTCCCTACCATGTCTATCCATTTTCCTCAGCAATGTGATCACTCCCTTGGTGACTTGACCCAGGATGGAACCCTCGTCAACACAATGGTTGAACACATCCATCAGAATCACTATCAACATGGGCGACAGCCTCAAATACAATTCGTAAGGCAGACCATCGAGTCCTGGCGATCTTCTGCAGCCAACCTGTTTCAGCACAGTCAGGACCTCCTGCTCAGTTACCCTGCCCTCAGAACTAGCCACCTTGAGGCAGGGAGAGTCAGCCAAATAATTGCCAAATTCATGGACAGGGAGATCGGGCTGTTGCATGAAATGCTCTTCAAAATGCTCTCAAAATCCCTCGCAGATCTCCTGAGTTGACCTCAGGGTGCGTCGATCCAGGTGCTTGATGCTAGCTATATACTTGTCTGAGCCACGCATGAAGAGCTTCCTACGTGTGTCTGCATCAGAGTTCACGGCTTTATTGGCTACTTTCCTAAGCCTAGCTCTAATTACTTGGCCCTTGTAACGCTCGCTAGCCTTGTGCCAAAGGTCCTGCCTAGTTAGTTCCTGACCTACAGTATTCCTCAAACCCATGCACCCTAGCTAATTTTCCCTCTAGCTTCTTCCTCCTGGCCTTATTTGCTGCGAGGCGTTGAGAGTATGTGATGGAGAAGTTCCTAATCTTAGTTTTTAAACTAACTCACCATCTACTTCTTGTAACTGCCCCCACTAAAGCCTCTTGTATGAGCTTAGCTAGTTTTACCTGGAAGTCTTGTATCTCTAGTAGGGAAGTATTCAACTTCCAGTACCCTCCTAGTTTGGGCCTATTCCCCATATTCAGAAAGGTCATAACTAGCTTATGGTCCGACTATCCTAGCCAGTGAAATTTGAGACAATCTTGGAGCTCTATGTCACCTTTTTACTAACATCCTATCCAGATAGGTATTTCTGAAGGCCAAGAACGTCTCCCTTCCTGAAGTTAATAATGAATTTAAATAACTGTTTTATTTATAAACAATGGTCAAAAGATATAGTGAGCCTCTTAAAACACCCGATTCTATATACAACCACTTGTGTAGATTTAACAAAATTAAAGGAAGAAAAAAAGGTTAAATAGTAGATTCTTCAGAATGGAATATTTCTTTTTTTTCTTTTATTCTGTGAAAAATTATTTTTTTTAATTTTAAAAATGTAGGAATACTTTGATATAAAAAATCCTAATTGTAAAAGTCATGAATTTTACAGTTAGGAAATGTAAAAATAATACTCCATTTTTAAAATTTATTTTATTAACGTTATTTAAAAATGTATCTTTAATAAAGTTCACAGTTCTGCTGCTCTGTCTGCATTGTTTATGAATAAAACAGTTATTTAAATTTCCTTTTTGTTTTAAAATAAAACTGTTATTTAAAAAGTTTATTTTATAAAGTTCTATATTGTTTAAAAATAAAATACTTATTAACTTCAGTAATTGTTTGTTAACATAAAGTGAAAAAAAAAAATAGAAAATGAAACTCTTTAATCGATCATATTGACGTCTTAACCTTGGTACCGGTGTGATCCTTTTAATGTCCTCTCGAGTCATGTAAGAATTACAGCTCCTTGTCTCTGACTTTTTTCACTTAAAGTAAACGTCTGTCCAATCGCTGTCCCCTCTCCACTATTAGCACCAATAAATGAATAACTAGTGGAAAAATGAAAAAAAAAAAAAATTTATTTTAGAATTTAACTAAATTTATCCCCCATTTCCGAGTCATTCTAGTGTTTTAGGACAGTTGACCATTTTCTTTTTGTTGCTAAGAATGATAAATTCTGTGTTTAGTTTTGAGGGTCATCTACTTTTTTCACCCTGTCACTCGGAAATCTGGTTAACTGCCTTAAAAAGTTAGAATGGTTTGGAAAAGAGAGATCACTTTACATTAAATTTATACATGAAATGTCCCTTACTCTCTCTTTTTTTTCCAAGTTTTTCAGAGCGCCACACATAATTGCTTAAAAAAGATAGAATCATCAGAGGAAGTTGGTAATCTCCAAATTTGCCAAAAACTCACCTGTGTCTTCAGCTGCCCTCACCTTAATTGGGTTGTATAAGAAGAGACGAGACACTAACGAGAATAATGCTTTTTTTTTTTATTGTTTTCATAATTGGTAGGGGAAAATTAAGAAATACTTAACTCGAGTTGTTATTGCTACAATTATAGCTAATACTAATAATGTGTATTTTTTAGTAGCAAGTATCAACAAATCGTTTATTTGTACTGACAACTCGTAAATTATTAGGAATTAATAATCCGTGAGACATTCTCCCAAGTGAGATAGTTTTTTTGTTTTGTTTCTTGAAAATTAGCTAATTACATTATAAAATACTAACAGGCAGTTCAGAGTAGTTAAAGTGAAAAACTATATTTAGTGACGGCTTCCGGTTTTGAAATCGGACATTATTGACAGGCAGTTTTATCAAAAGAGTAAAAACAGTTATCCATTATAGTTTTAGGTTGGATTTTTTTTTTAGAGGGGGAGGGGTGTAATAAATGATTTTCATCATTTTTTTTATTACTGACACACAAGAAAATTGAACTGATTATTATAATCGGAAAGTTTTTTTTATTTTTATTACAAATACTCAAATCTATCAGGCGAGGGAGTATTCTATTTTTTTTTAGGCAATTACATGTGGTTTTACAACTCGGGCTTAGTGTTAGTGATAAAAGGAATTTGGTTAACTCTCTTAACAATATATTTACAAACTAGCAAAATTCAAAATTCTGTTCAAATCTAAACGGTATAAAATTATGAGGAACTATTTTTTGGGGTATTCTGATTTAAAAACTGGAAAACGTTTCTCTCTTTCTCTCTTTCTCCAAACAGTGCATCGAAGGAAAACTAAGAAAAATATTTAGTGATCGAAAACACAACTCTTTCACAAAAGTTTGAGTAAAAATTAAATAGGATTTGTTTTAAAAACATTTGTAACTTTCCCTCACCCAAATAAGATTCTACTTAAAAAAACACTCTTAGTAAACTTAAATACAAGTGGCAAAGCCCCCATAAAAACTCTTCCTTAACTGTACTACTAATCTTAACTCTTAACTGTATCACTAACTCACTCAATCTGTTACCGAGACATAGATTGGATGGGCTTCTAACAGTATTCTATATAATTTTTTAGTTGTAAGTCATTTTCAAAACTTTGAATTGTACGAGCCAAGTGCAGGGCCATTTTTCTTGCTCTCATGTAAATGCTAGACACTTTGTTTTTCGAGCCGATTAAACATTTTAAAGTGAGCAAAACCACTAAAAAAAATGTTCACGTAGGTACAAGAGTAACTTATCTTGCTTTTGATAACATTTATTTGTTATGTATTTGATGTTTTGAACACTTTTTTAAAGAATGTGAGCAGTAAAACATGCCCTTATTTTGTGTATGGATTTTAAGAAGGATGAAAAATGGGTATAGAATACAATATTCTATTCATTGAAAGTTTTAAAAGGTGAAGCAAAAGAATTCACAGAATTGTCCCAAACACGAAAATCGTCTTGAATCTTATTGAATTTGGAGAATTCATAAAAGGGATTGGATTTATCACAAAATGGGATAAAAACATTGGTTGATTTTTTCAGATATGGGAAATTCTTTGAAGGTAGTCTTTTCGTGATAAAGTGACTTGTTGAACAATGAATAATTCTGTTCCCAAGTTAGTTAAATTGTGAGATTCTCATGTGAGTATTAGCATATATGTGGATGTATATGTATACCTCTACTGATTTTTATATATACACATCTATGCTATTATATAATGTATATGTAATGTTATGGACACAAATTTTGAACTCTGACTTGCAGATGGTTACTTGAGGTAAAAATAAAAAGAACAAAAAGTTATTTTTTGAAAGAAATAAATGAAGTGAAATCAGTCCTTGTCTATGATGCAAGTAGATTGAAGAACACAACCAGCAAAAAAATGATATTGACTGAGAATCGAATCAGTACTTGATCTCAGAAATTACAAAAACAAAACTTATTCAACAGGTGTACTATTGATCCCAGATGGAACAAGAAAGCCTCACAATGAGATCGACTGGTATAGAAGAGGAGAGAGGAGGTGGTGTGTCAATCGCTCAGGTCCGAAAGCAGTTTGTCCATTTATAAATGAATTTCACTAAGAAATAAAAGCATCATGTTGTAACCTAAAAGAGAAAAACTGCCTTGTTTATTTTGTTTTCATAGCAAGGAAAGCAACTCTGCTTTGATGAAAAATAAGAAAGTGAATTGAATTAATTTCCTTTATGCGTACTCCTAGAATTATCCGGACGACCAATAAAATCCATTATGTTACATATCTATCTTATCTTATATTCTATAAAAGTGAGAATGTGTATGTGAGGACACTTCTCAACCTATATACTCAAAGAATCTTTAGTCTACAGACTTGAAATTTGGTATATAAGACATATGGAAAACTTTTAAATCTGTTTTCATCCAGAAAAAAGGGCCTGCTAAGTGGTCAAAATTGAAAAATTAGTACATAGGACACTACTGGATTTTTATGTTTTCAACTGTTTCACAATTGTGCATGCACAGCCATAAAACTTCCTTATGTTAAGTATGAGTTAATTTGAAAACACACTCTGAAAGTTATGTCAAGCTGGTGTAGTGGTTATTGTACTTGACTCACTGTCTTTAGGTTTCGGTTTCGATCTCAGCTTGAGTATTTTTTTTTCTAACAATAAGTGAATTGTTTAGAAATTACATAATACTGGTATGCATATGTCTCAGTTTCTTTCTATCCTTTTTTTTTTACTTCATTTTTTTTAAAGGAATTTAACGTTACATTTAATACTTACAATATTTCTATTTATAATGAATAAGTATTCTGTATAATTAAAATATAATATTTATGTGTAATTTACCACCGGGTAATGCCAGGTGGCCTGCTAGTATTCTAAAGAAGTGAGAATGTGTGTATGTGAGGATACTTCTCAAACTATATACTCAACAAATTTTTAATCTACTGGCTTGAAATTTGGTATATAGGTTATTCAGACATGTGGAAAACTTTAATCCATTTTCATCTGGAAAAAAGGCTTCTTAAGGGGTCAAAGTTGAAAAATTAGTATGTGGGAGTCGTCAGATTTTTCTGTTTGCTAACTGTTTCACGATTGTGCATTCCTTATATTAAGTATGTCAGTTTAAAAACACCTTTTTGAAGAGTGTGTCATGCTGGCCGAATGGTAATCATACTTTAGGTTTTGGTTTCGATTTCAGCGTGAGTATTTTTTTTTTTTACTTACAAGAAGTAAACTTTGTAGAAAAAACAATATTCGCATGCATATATCTCAGTTTCTGTATGAATTAAAATATAATATTTATGCATATTTTATGACCAGGAAACGTCAACCGGCCTGTTAGTATTCTATATTATTAGGTTTCAATCTTGTGTCATGCATGAAAATTTCATAATCATACCTTTATGGTCCTGGATATGACCTTAAACTATATCCAATGGTGAGGCCCCAGTTTGCGGGCTTTGGGGAGTATAATTGTCATTGCTCCCAGGTCCACTCTGACCCGGAGTGGTAGTACCTGTTAGGGTACCAACTATGGGTTAAATAGAAACTGACTTGAAAAAAAAACCCAAATATATTCTATTAAAAACTTTTTCTTCAAAATAACTGGATTTGGCATTAAATAACCTGAAAAGGGTTGATATGCCGTAAAACAAAAACAACCCACCAACATACCTTTATTACTTGTTTCTGTACGCACGTTTTCTACAAATTTTCCTTGACTGGGGGAATGCCATCTGTAAATAAATTCTTACATATCTCAAAAAAGGACTAAGTAAAGACAAAACTGTCAGATAGAGGCTATTTATTCAGCATGATCTTCGTTTCAAATTACTGGCCAGCAGGAAACAGAAAAAAGTATCAATAATCACTATCTAGTCATATCTTATCAAAACACGTTCACATGTGTAGTAAATCCAACAAATTGCTGACTTCTCTCATGTACTCTCTTACATATGAGAGGCCATATATTAGCTAGCATGAATTTTGACAAGGGTCACACTGAGTGCATGATAAACTTAATTTGCATAAAGAATCGTTCCAAGAGACAGCTAATCTAAAGTTAAGGATGGGAGCAGAGGTCAAATGCTATAGACAAAATAGAGTTGAACGATGATGAATGACATCATGTTTTTGAACTGAGAAAAAACGGTTTTCAAATCAGTCTCTTGCTGGAAGCTGTGCAAATAAGACACTGCCAATAATGTAAAAATAATCAAAGACCAAAATTCTTTTGATGTCCCTGTCCATGTGCATCACTCATTTTGTTAAGTTAGAAGATGAAGTTTAAGAAATAAATAACTAGCTAAGATAACATTAGTCGCTCTCTCTTCCAAGTCAATTCTCTCCAAATAAAACCTTGAAGAAAAATTAGCGAACGTCTTCTTATGTCTTACTTTCTGCATGATAAAAAGAGTATTTCTATAGCAACCTCTAGGTACAACAATGACGATTATGAGTGTTATTCATCTTGGTTAAACAAACATAATGACTGACGGCCACTCATGAAATGCGTCAAAGAGAAACAGTGATATCAAAGAAGGCAATAGATACTGCAACGTATGTATGAAGACTTTATTTGATATTGAAAATGTTACAACTCTCTCTTTAAACTACGTGACATCATATCCGTTTTTACCGATTCCTCCAGGCCCAGTAATTTTAACAGAGTTCAGCACGTTGACCTTGATTCAACTTTCATTTCCTATTATTTTAAATTACTTAATTTAAATACAAGAGGATTTCCTTTTTGACAATATTTATGCTAATATTATGGAAGTTTGTCTCCTATAGCGGCACTATTTTTTGCTGTGTGAAGACTTAAAAGTATGTGTATGTAGTTTGTAAATCTGTATGCAAATGAAACTGTCTGCAGAAGGATAGAATTTTAGATTTATTGGTTGTTTTGTTTTATGGCATATCAACCCTTTTCATGTTATTTAATGCAAGTAATTTTGGAAAAAGGTTTTGTGCTTTAATTCTTTGTATGTTCAAATATTTATTCATGGTGTTTGGTTTGTTTTTGTTTTTTTTTGTAGAGGAAAATTTTGTCTCCATTTTGACTTTGCAGAACATGATTGAGTTTTGTAAAGGAAAAAGAAAAAATACAATAATATCAATCATTAGTGCATTTTAGGCCAAGAAGCCCATATCTTCAACAGCTCTGATAGCACTAGTACAGTATCAAGGTGTGTATGTGTGCATATTTATATATATATATATATATATATATATATATATATATATATATATATATATATATATAAAAAGCCTTAGTAATCTATTGTGCTCCTAATGATACTATCGCCAGACGTCGCATCCTATCATGTAACCTAGCACCTTCTCCACTCTTCTGATGAGAAGCATTAGGCTTTGAAATACCATGGCATAAAGACTCCTCACTTATCCAGCACTCTTAAAAAATTGTGCACCCTGTTGAATAAATGAATAAATCTATATATAGTTTTGTACCTTCATTTTCCTTTCTTGCTTACTTTATATATATATATATATATATATATATATATATATATATATATATATATATATATATATGAACAAATGATTAATAAAACATGTTAAAAGACATCTTGAAAAAGAGTTAAAAACATATTTAATTTTAAAAAGGAAGCACAAGATAAGTGGATAGTCCTTAATCTGGAATTCATTCCATTTGCGATTTTTTCCAAGGAACTCTGCCTTTTGGATTATTTTGGACCATTTGGAACTTACCTATTGGATTGGAAATTTTTAATCCGTTCGTTTTGGATTTTTACCCTTCACCGGACTATCCATTCATGTAAAATCTTTTTATCATTTTTCTTTTACCTCCTATTCCCCTTACCTCACCCTTTTTTTGCTATCAAGTAAGACCTGTGACTTACTTGTAGTTTCATTAAATACTTTTACATGCAAAATCCGATCCCGCATTTTACTAATTCCTGCCCTCTGATGAGAAGGAGTATTTCCCCGAAACTCCGTGGATTAAGGACTATCCACTTCTCTTGTGCTTCCTTTTTAAAATTAAATATGTTTTTAACTCTTTTTCAAGATGTCTTTTAACATGTTTTATTAATCATTTTTTCATATTATAAGCTCTATTTCCTTTTCGGTTTTATTGAGCTTTTACATCTGGTTGAGATTACTTTACTTGTAAATATTAACTCTTTAATATTTATAATATATTCTAAGTTTACCATTTTGCTTACCTTGGTAAACTTATTGTAATTTTTATTTTATATATATATATATATATTGGTATATTTAGGCAGCATTTTTTCATTCAAGCAAACATTATTAATTCTAATTTTTTATTTTTTCGATTTTCCATATAATCTTTTTATATCAAAATTGAAAATATTAATGACGGTGTCATAATTATTATATCACGAGCGCTTCCGATTTTTCCACGAATCATCTTCAGGTGTTGAAGAAGTAAAAGTGAGAAGGAGCGAAAATGGAAATTAAAAATGAAAAGTGAAATATACATTAAACCGCGTTAGGTGATGGTAAGTTAAGATATATAAAGTCGATGAGAAGTCGATTAAAAAATAGGTTGATTAAAAATTAAAGTATTAAAATCAGCAAGTTCATGGGCACTGTTAGCAAAGTCTGTCCACTATGTGCTTACGCAAGACATTTTAATACATTGCTGCTTTTCTCAAATGCAATGTTATTTATAATAGGGTGATGAGTTCTAATGTATGACGCTTCAAGAATTTTTCATTTTTTAAGATTATTTTCATATTGTATAATTTCTGTGTTATTGATGAGAAGCTTTCTAAGATTGAAGGGGGACAATTGTGTTCTTTTATAAAATGTTGATATATAGCACTAGTATTGTTTAAATGTCTGGTGATTCACCGAGACAACGTTGTCATTGTATGGCTAATGTATGTATTATTCATATAGTTATTTTCGGAGTTAGATTCTCCAACAGAACATTTGAATTTATACACTACATTGGTTTGTTCTAACGTTTTTATAGCCAGTGATAAGTTGTTTCTAACCACGAGGTTTTGTGTTCTAAACTTCTTGTAGTAAATAATGAATACAATTTTAGAGTTGCTATCAATAAGTGTCAAATATCTATGAATGATATTTTTAATTGCAATTTCTTCGATTCTGAAGTTAGGTATCATTTGATTTTGGTAAAATATATTAATGGAGTTCGCATTACGGTGCTGGCTAATATTATTAGGGTTTTCAAGGGACTGTAGCATTCATTTTATTTGTTCATCAACAATGTAGACGTTCAGCACCTTCTTCTTGCTCGTCCGTCGAAATCGACGATGACCAAGGTATCAATCAATTCATCGTCAGGGGTTTGTGGGTCCTGAGATGGCTGATGAGGCCAATCCGTGCTCGGCAGACTCTTCCACACTCTGGACACGTGAAGGCGGTATCGGCAGGCTGTGAACCGGCAGCTCTCTCCTTCCTCCTCTTGCGCTTCTGCTGGTCGTGTATCATGCGTTGATTCTCTGCCCTGTCGGCTCCTAGGCTGATGACGCAACGCCAGGCCAAACGTTTAGCAGCGCGACTCTCCCAAGACTGGGGGCTGATATCAAAGTCTTTTAGGGACGTTCTCAGACAGTCTTTATATCGTTTCTTTTGGCCCCCTGCATTCCGCTTTCCCTGGCTGAGTTACCCATAGAAAAGTTGTTTGGGGATTCGGCTGTCGTGCATGCGATAGACATGGCCTGCCCACCGGAGCTGGGTTTTGCGGATTATGGTGGTGATGGTATGGAGCCCCGCGCGCTTCAAGACTTCTTTGTCAGGAATTCTGTCTTGCCAGCGGATGTTGAGAAGATTACGGAGGCATCTGAGGTGGAAGCCATTCAACTGTTTTTCATGTCTTTTATATGGCGTCTAAGTTTCGCAGGCGTAGAGTAGGGTTGTCAGGACGACCGCTCGGTATACTTTCAGTTTGGTTGCGAGTGTAATGCCTCTCCTCTTCCACACATTGTCTCTAAGTCTTCCAAATGCACTGCTCGCTGTGGAGATCCTATGGTTAACCTCAATGTCAATGTTGGCGGTGCGGGAGAGGGTGCTGCCAAGGTAGGTGAATTGCTCCACAGCATGGATCTTCTGTCCTTTGACAGTGATGCCGGGTTCATGGTATGCATCTCCTGGGGCGGGTTGGTACATAACTTCTGTCTTCTTTGTACTGATGGTGAGACCAAAGTTGTCACAACTGGTGGAAAATCCGTCCATTTGACGTTGCATCTCTATCTCATTTGGGGCATTAAGAGCACAGTCATCGGCAAAGAGAAGGTCTCTGATGATGGTTTCCCTCACTTTCGTGACTGCCTGCATTCGCCTGATGTTAAACAATTCCCCGTCACATCTGTACTTGATGACAATGCCAGAGTGACTGTCTTTGAAAGCGTCCTGGAGCATGGCAGAGAAAACCATGCTGAAGAGCGTCGGGGCTAAGACACAGCCCTGCTTGACCCCGTTGGTCACAGGGAAGGGTTCTGAGGGGTCGCCGTCATCCAGGACACGAGCGGTCATGCCCTCATAGAACTGCCTGACAATGGCGATGAACCTGTCTGGACAACCAAATTTTTTCATGATCCGCCAGAGGCCATTTCGGCAAACAGTGTCGAAGGCCTTGGTTAGGTCGACGAACGTGGTGTAGAGGCCCCGGTGCTGCTCGACACACTTCTCCTGCAGTTGGCATGCAGCAAAGATCATATCAGTCGTCGCGCAGCCCGCTCGAAAGCCACACTGGCTCTCGGGAAGAAGACCATCTTCAAGGTGCACCAGCAGGCGGTTGAGAAGGACGCGGGCCAGGATTTTCCCGGCGATGGAAAGAAGGGATATCCCACGGTGGTTGTCCCATGACTGACGATTTCCCTTGCGTTTGTAAATGTGAACGATAGTAGCATCACGAAAATCTTGCGGTAATTCTTCACTCTCCCACATGGATTGGAAGAGTTCTGTTAGTCTTAAAAGCAGTGTAGGTCCACCAGCTTTGTATACTTCTGCTGGAATTGAGTCGGGGCCGGGGGCCTTCCCAGAGGAAAGTTGCTTGATGGCTTTGCTTACTTCCTCTAACGAGAGTGGGATGTCGAGCTCCTCGTTGATAGGCTCCTGGCGTAGTCGATCGATGGCTTCATCGTTGATGGAAGATGGTCGGTTTAGCACACTGTTAAAGTGCTCCGCCCATCTATCAAGGATCTGCTTTTTGTCATTCAAGACAGTTGTTCCAACGGAGCTAAGCAGGGGGGAGGAGCTAGAGGACTGGGGACCGTAGACAGCCCTCAGCGCATCGTAAAACTTCCTCATATCCTGGCTATCGGCATGCTCCTGGATCTCATCTGCTTTGGCGCTGAGCCAGGCATCCTGCATGGAGCGGAGTCTGGCCTGCACCTTGCTGCGGATGTTGATGAAGGCAGCTTTCTTTGCAAAACACTTGGGGTCACTCTGATGTGCACGGAGAAGTTGGCGTTTCTCCTCCAGGAGGGGCTGAATCTCAGAGTCATTTTCATCAAACCAGTCCTGGTGCTTCTTTTGCTTGGGTCCAATGATTTTGAGAGCGATGGAGTAGTTGGAGTCTCTGAGGTGTGCCCACTGATCTTCGATAGTGTCCGAGATGGTGAGGGGGACAGATAGCTTGTCTTTGATTGCTTCCTGTAGCTCATGGATGACATCTGGACTTTTAAGTTTTTCCAGGTCAAGGCGCTTTGTGACTTTCTGGCCCTGAGGCCGCCTCTTGGGTTGGATGTAGAGGCACATTTTGGATATGATCAGGCGGTGGTCTGTCCAACAGTCGGCACCACACATAGCCTTGGTCAATCTTACGTCTCTCCTGTCCCTTGCCCTGATGATGATGTAGTCAATCAGATGCCAGTGGTGGGAGCGTGGGTGCATCCACGACGTCTTGTTACAGGTGGGTAGGCGGAACATGGTGTTGGTGATGGAAAGGTCGTGTGCAGCGCAAAGGCTGAGCAGCCGTAGGCTGTTGCTATTGCACTTGCCCACTCCATGGTGGCCAAGGACCCGGTCCCAAGTGGAATGGTCCATGCCAACGCAGGCATTGAAGTCGCCGAGGACGATGAGCTTCTCTCTCTGTGGAGCAGCGGAGATGAGGCTTTCCAGATCTTCATAGAACTGGTCCTTGGTATCTTTGGGGTTAGTCATGGTTGGTGCGTAGGCGCTGATCAGTGTGGCGGTTCTTGCCTTGTTAAGTGGGAGTTGCATCTTCATCAGCCGGTCATTGATGCCGTCCGGGATGCTAACCAGCTTCCTCACGTGCTCAGTCTTGATGGCGAAGCCCACGCCAGTCTCTCTGCGCTCCTCGCCGCTGCGTCCACTCCAAAAAAAGGTGTAGCCGCCACCTGACTCTGTCAGTTGACCCTTGTCTGAGAGGCGAGTCTCACTGAGGGCTGCGATGTCTACCTTATAACGGGCAAGCTCCCTTGCTACGAGAGCAGTTCTTCTCTCGGGTCGGTCAGCTCTGGTGTTGTCGAGCAAAGTACGGACATTCCATGATGCTAAGGTAAGCACCAACCCTTTCTTTCTCATGTCTCGACCGCTGTGAGGGAAACCCCGCCAGCCGCGGTATGCTGGCCAGGGGTGATGGTGAAGCAGCTATGTTTAGGGCTCCTTTTATCGCCCCGTCCTCATGCCATGGAGGCGAGCAGAGTGATCCTGAAAAGGACTGCTCGGTCGGCCAGCCAGTTGCCTGCACCCCCTCGCTGCTTCGGTCGAGTGGAGTACGACCAGTTTCTGGGCCGCCTGTGTGCAGGTTTGCAGCTACAGCTCCCAGTGATTTCCACACCTGCTGCTTTGCCGCTCGCCCATCGCCACAGGGCTTGGTGTTGACGCAATGTTTGACACCCTGACTTGCGCTGGATTTGGATTATAGTGAGGGGACTTGCGCTGCATCGGCCTCACTCTCTCGTCCTGGCCCGCCCAATTCCAACGGCAAGACATAGTCGAGACGGCTGGGGACGAACAAGGGTGCAGGAGCTGCCGGAGGGAGGCAAGTATGCCATCCAACCGCCTAAGGGGCTCCACTCCATCGTTTCTGTCGGGGTTGCTCCCCTAGCCTTATCCATTTCCATGGCTCTCACAAGGCAGTGAGGCCATTTAACCCATGGCTGGAATAGGGATTGGTAATGTGTCAGGGCATGTCCACACGTCGGTGGGCCGTAGCACAGTCCCTCTGGGACTCCCTACTGTTCCGAGATCCTCTACTGATTCAGCCTGGAGTCGCATGACAACCAGTTACCGTGTGTGACCACGAGGAGGCACAGCAGAGGTCTTGATGATGGAGAGGCTGTGTACTGACAGGAGAAGACTTACGCACTCGGCTTCTCGTTTCGCGCAAGGCTAGCCAGTGGTGGTTGCTGAGAGCGAAATGGTTCGTAAGCCAAGACGCTACCTTATAGCTAACACACTTGCGCATCACATCACCCTGTGTGCATTGCACACACACACAATGGCTTTATGGCAGCATGTTTTATTGGTGTGTACAAATGGCAGACGTTGCCCGGTGATAGACGCTTGGCCAAAGGAACAGGAGAGTGGCATAAAGAAGTGAAAATATTTTTGGCTGGAGTCCAACCACCGAAGAGGTATTTTCTTTGAAAAATTAAGTACCTCATTAAAGATCATGCTGTTTGATAAAAGTGATGTGCTAGATTATCTGCAGATAACCCCACCCTCTCAGTGGAGACTGTCTGAATGTTATCTCGGTGGTTAACCTCTGGGTCATAGAATGGTGTTCACTAACAAAATTCAGAATCAGTCACAGGTGGAAAGATTCTAGGAAAAGGGTAGGGAAGGCAGTAAGCGCCTTCCAGAGGAGGAGGAGTAGGAATTAGACATTTGAGGTAGGCGCTTGGTTTTCCTGAGAGCTGTCAGGCAGTTGGACTGGTGTGTCTCTCCAAACAGGTTAAGCCCTTAGGGCTCTTGACTAAAGGACTGTCAATGAGACCTTTGTGTTTCGATTTGATCAGGTAGAAATCTCATTTAGCAAGTCTGCTATTCAAGCTTGGGAAAACAAGTACCACTTATAATCTCCAAAAAAATAAACATTATTATTTGTTTAAAAACTGGCTTGTGGTTTTTATTTGGGAGGAAGGATTCCTTTATTGCAGTGTTGATTGGATTGGATAACAAATTTGGACTGGCACAATGAGTGGGAGGATCACAGCTGGTGCAGTGAACACACAAGTGCATGTTTATAGCTATATATATTAGTGATGGGATGATTCCAATATTTTTCCCAATTCTGAAACAATTATCGATTCTATTCTAAATTCCTGATTGGGATATTATTACTGATTCAGATTCTTTTAAATTTCTAAATATAAAGTTGTTTTATAAGGGGGGAGTACTGCAAAAACCATGAAATATTTAGAAATATGTAGAAATTTTACTTGTAGTTTTTGAACTAGGTGTCAAAGAGGTGTCAACATCCACCTCCTTACAGCACCTGCTTTCCCAAATGGTCATCTATCTGGTACTAATCGGGTTCAAGGCTCAACATTGTGTAACATCAATGATCCAATGAGAACCGGTTTGTCAAAATGATTATGCTGCAGTAAACATTAATTTACTTTTAATACCATCCATCCATCCAGCACAGCCATAGACAAGATTGAACTCACTACACAAGTTTGTAGTGTAATTCAAATCTTGTTGGTAGCTGAATATATGATGCTTCGCCAGTGCTATCAAAGGCATTTTTATTGTGACACCATCACTAGACGGGGTGCCTTCCATGGCTTAAGAGAGTCCCATCTAACTTTGAGAGAAGGATAGACCACGCCAGTTTCTCAACCTGGTATTTTACCTCACAGTACATACGGCGCCTTTCCATATGGTCACCCATCTGGTACTGACCAGGCTCAATGTTGCTTAACTTTGGTGATCTGGCGAGAACCGATGTGTCAACACTTTTAATACCAATATGTCCTTAAAGCAAAATAAATTGTTTTGGATGAGTAAAATAGTTCCCAACGTTATTGATAATGTTTATCTATTCATTTGTTTATTTTTATTATCATTAGTTATGCTAAAATTTATATTTTGAGATATGATGTAGATCATAAATCTATGATGTCATGCCAAAGTTATAATCATTTTGTCATGGTAATGTAGTAAGCTCTATTTATAAGAAAGTCCAAATAGCTCAGTTAGTAGAATGTCGGACTAAGGATACCACAGTTTCAGTTTCTGGTCATGGCATCCAGTTTATTGGCAATTTATATTAATACAATATTTTTCATTTCTAAAAGTATAAAAGATATGACATTCTGAAATGAGGCAATTTCCATAATGTATTTATTATGTTGAAAAAATTGTGACTGATAAAGAGACCAATGTATATATACAGGGTGTCCTAAAAAGATGTATTCACTCTTCAAAAGACAATTTGTATTTGAGTTTTTAAATCCACACAATTAATCATGTATTTTTTTTTTATTATTTCAGATGCAGCCACTCCTTCATAATGGTAAATGTACAACTAACATTTGAAAAAAAAAAATTATATTAAAATATTACTTTTTATGAGGATATCTCAAAGAGATAATGTTTATGCTGTAAGACCAGAGTCAATCGAGAATTTGAAAAATGAATTCGAATACAATGTCTGGCAATTCTAAATGAAGTGTTTAGCAATATTGTCGAATCCATTGTTAGATGTTATCAGCTGTGTTTGGAAAATGAAGGAAGACAGTTTGAACATTTGCGAACATGGATGGAATGAGAAAGAACATTCATCTACATGACAATAAATAATAAGTTCTCCATCAATTTATTTATTTTACTTATCAATTTAACTCCTTGGGATAGTATGTTTGGTAAGACATGAAGTGACACAAAAAAATGCATAAGTAATGGAAGTTCAAAAAGTGAGTACATCTTTTTAGGACACCCTGTATGTATGTATATGTATATATTATATATATATATATATATGGGATTTTAGTGGGTGGGCCACTTGGTTCGAATGAAAGATTGTAGGCTGCTAAAACAAATTTAGCAGGAAAATGGCAAGCGCCCTCAACACAAGCCTAGGAAGAGGTTCAGGGACTCTACAAAGAACAATTTGAAAGTTTTACAAATCGACATCGACACATGGGAAGAACTTACTCTGCAAAGGCCGAAGTGGCGAAAGCTTGTACATGAAAGTTGTGATGCTCTAGAGAAAAGAAAGCAGGTCCACAGCAATCTGAAGCGAGAACTTCACAAAGGTTTAATTGATGGTCTTAACCATGACATACAGAGCTGGAAATGACACACTTGTGAACAAGTGCTTTTGTCAAAAGCTGGCTACGTCAACCACCTTAAGTCGCACAAAACTCCTGTTCATTTCAACTTTGCACCTATTAGTCTAAACCAAACGATCTGTTTAACATGCAGCAAGTTTGCAAGTCTACTGCTGGTTTGAGAAGACATGTGATTGTTCATAGGAATACCCTTCAACCTACAGAGGAAGTCAACTCGATGAAAATTGTTCAATTTGTATGTCACACTTGCTTCAAGATGTGCTAATCTGCAGTGGGAGTGCAGAGTCATCTGAGATGGCATGGACGACAAGATTGGGAGAACTCAATGTGACGGCGATCATCTGGAAAGATGCAGCAATCATCATATATATATATTTGATAAAAGAAACGCTTTCCCCTTTAAAATAGTACGTATGCCCCATAAGGATAGCACCTGCCCCGTTTTTGTGTTTTATGGAACCATTATGTCAGAGTTTTTGAGAATAGCTCGCGTTACTCTAAAATTAACAGATTTTATACCACCAGTTTCTAGCTTAGTAATAAGGATGATAAAACAAGGTGGAGATAAAAATAAAATATTTAAACAGTTAAATAAAGCATTTGTTCGTTATCCTGATGCTTTTGAATCGTTTAAGATAAACCAGATTATATTGATAAAGGAAATCCAAAACTATATTAGCAATGTATAAATGTATTTATAATTACATATAATAAATTTATATAGTTAAAAAAAAAAAAAAAAAAAAAAAATGTATATATGTAAAAATAAAATATTTTTAACCTTTATATATCTAATTTTAAATAAATAAGAATGTAAATATACAAACTACTAACTATAGTGGGGGTGATAAGTAGTTAAATGGATTAATCCAAATCTTATAAATACAAGACTGATAAATTAAAAAATTAAAAAATGTATCCATTTTAAATGTGGAAATTGATGAATCGCACAGGTAAGAAATTCATTTTTATACTATGAAAAGGTTAGTAATTACAATTAAGAATAGGAAATTGGGAAAAAAATTTTTGTAACTTTTCTTCTTCCTAAGATTAAGGGTGGTGGTGTTTGATCAACACTGCTGGGGAGCCATGATGTAATACACTGTTTTGTTTTTAAATCCCCGAAACAGTGTTTCATGGTAAACAACTGATGATCCCTTAAAAAATATAAAAATTGGTATTATAGTAAATTTGAGAGTTGATGCAGTGATTGCAGGTGATTAAATGACTTACTGACTAGATGTTTTTTTTTTTAATGAATGATAAAAAATAATTTTTTGTGTGGTTTCAAATGTTAAAAACTTCAAAGACTATATATATATATATATATATTACAGAGTTTCTATATTATTTGACCGAAAAAATATAGAATTTCAAGTAAAATATAATTGTTAAGTCGTAAATAGCAGCATATCCAAAAATTACAGAAAATAATAAGGTAGAAAAATAATTATTAATGAAAAACTGTTTCCGATAAAGTTTATATGGAGAATCAAACGATGGCATAACAAAATGATGATGTCAGTATAGGATGATGTTATCGATTAAAACAGAAACAAGGGAATAATTGAGCACATTAAATTACAGCACAAAATGATGACATCATCCATCAAATAAGAGAGAGAGGAGCGAAGTGATTCTTCAGACTCACTATGACCCAAAGAGTCACAAGTTATCTAGTAGCCGAACATATAGATTCCTGAGAATCTAGTATATACTACTAAAATTGATGGAGTTGTTTGTTACTTTGCTTGATTGTCACAATGCACACTTCATCTGCACATGAATGTTTTAGATGGAGGGGTGAATAATGTAAATGAAGAGCAAATGAACAAAAAAGTGCAATCAAATGATGTAAATAATTAAGAGAAAGAAAGAGAGAGACAGATCAGAAAGAGGGGGGAGAAAAGTGTAGAATGAGAAGGAGAAAGGAAAAGAGAGAGAGGGGATCTGTTATGCAATCATAAGATTTTCATAAATATTTGGAAATTCCAAAATAATTTTTATAAATATCTGGATTTCCAACAAGGATTACATTACATTGGCTGGATTTTTCTGCACCTCTTCTTTTGTGCAATGTGGTTGTTACATCTTCACTCCGACCCAGTGCTGGAAAGAAAAAATAGAAATTTGACTCAGCATTTTTTTTTCAGTTTTAACAAAAGGAATTTATTAACGGTACTTTCCAAACCACACCAACATTTTGGTTTTACAAGTATCTTAATTTCCCCACCATGTGTGTTTTTTAAAACTGTTTTTTTTTTCTTTCCACTACTATGTCTTCAGCTCCCCACACAATACACAGTCGTTCAACCATATTTTTGTTCAAAGTTTGGATTGCATCTTGTCTTAAAAGTTCCTCTCACACTTACTTGTGCTTTCAAATCTTCTGATCACTCACATGTCACATGTTCATCTCACACTGGCATGTGCTTGCTGGTTGTTTGCCACGTGGTTTCTTTTTTTCTCTCTCTGCTTTTCTTTTCCTTCTCACCTTGCGCACTGGCTCGCTCATTTGCATATGTGAGATACCGCTGCTACTGCTGCTCCACGTGTCAGCAGCTCTGTTATATTTGCAGCTTCTTAAACAAATTTTGTTGTGTGGACAGTCAGTAGACCTGTTATGATCCATCCTGCTAGCCACTGATTCTACATCTTCATCGTAATTCTCCTGCTCACATCTCTTACAGTCTTCAAGGTACTCAAGGAGCATGAAGTTGCAGCTAAGATTTTAGAAATTCTTAGTCTGGTATGAATCGACATCACTCTATTCCAATTGTCCATGATCTTTAGCTTTCCAATCAATATTTTGTATTATTTGGATTATTTAAACTACTATTTTTGTTTTTCACAAAATTTCAGACCATATAACCTCCAACCTTGTTCAAATGAATATTTATGTTGAATTCAAGAATCAATACAGGATTACGGACTGTGCTCTTAATTTATGATCCTTCCTGCTCCTATCTCACAGAATTCAAAAAGCACTAAACTGCAGCTAAAATTTCTGATTGCTTGAATTCAGTGCAATTCACCATGATACAGATCGTTCTCTTTCAATATTTTGAACCTTCCCAGTTGTTCATGGTCTCCAGCTGTCAAACCCACTAATATTATACAGAAAAAAATCATGCAATGTAATTGACTGCTATCAAATATTTTAAATATTTTTTTTTTAAATTTCAATATACACCAAACAAGACACACTGCCACTTTTAATGAATTAAAATCCATAAAGCAGGGAGTTGTGCAGCGAGATATTTGTTCACATTACATTTAAATTTCTGCATGTCTGTACAATCAGGGTAAAAGTAAGCAGGAAAGGAATTCTACAGACAAGCGGTTAGAGGAAAGAAACTTTCAAAGTAGAAAATTTTCAGCCATCTGCAAAACCTTTACATTAAAGGAGTGGCATTCAATTGATTGTGGAATTGATTGGGGGAGGTGCATTTATGTCAAGGTGGCACCAGTGCAGCAAGTTAATCGGAACACATTCCACTGAAATATTTGTAAAACAAGCACAGGGATGCAACATTGCAGTGATGGGACAGGGGCTAGAGCTTGGTAGACAGTGTAAGATGTATTAGGTAATATACTCTTTTTTGGATCCTGTCTAAATGGGAGAGATAAATGGTTGGTACCTCATGCGTGATAACAATACTCCATGCATTGGAGAATGTTAACTTTGTAGAGAGATAGGATACTAACATGGGTTAGAAGTTTTCTAGCCTTATAGAGGGAGCCCATTTCCAGACTTGACAGTGTCTTCTATGTTTTTATTCCAATTCCTGTTACCTGTGAATGTTAAACTCTCGGAAAGGGTGCTATCAGCTATAGGAATTTTTTATAATTGTTGAAAGAAATAAGTTTACTCGTGGTATAATTAAATGTAGCCATTTACAGCCCTATTCCACTACATAATGGAAGTCATTTTCTAAGAATTCAGCCATCAGGATACATGTGTGTTCAATTTGACCTTGTGCTGAGAAGCATGTGGTATTATTAGAAAATATACAAGGTGCCTTAAATAAGTTTCCAGACTTTTTTCGTATGAACACTTTTATTGAAAGTACACACATAAAACTCTAGTCTCTTTCAAAGTAATCTCCTCCGGCTGCAATGCACTTGTTGTACTGTTCCAACAACTTCTGGAAAGTCTCATGAAAGTCCTCTTGTGTGAACATGTCAATAATCCTTGTGACAGCTGCTTTCATTTCCTCGATTGGCTCATAACAACAGTCTCTAAGGTTTTTCTTGAGCTTAGGAAATAACCAGAAGTCACAGGAAGCAAGGTCTGGACTATAGGGAGGGTGAGGAACTGTCTTGATGCCCATCTTGGTCAAATAGTCTGTGACGAGGATGGAGTTGTGGACTACACTTTTGGGACAAACTTTGTACAAATCTTCAGCATCTTCAGTTGCTTACGAACACGATTAAACCCAGTTTTCCAACTTCCAACGTAGACCCCTACTACCATGTCTCCTTCTCCAACATCAGGGGTCTTCGTTCTAACCTTCCAGAGGTTGAAACCCAATTACAGGAGACTAAACCAGACGTTTTATTTTTAAGTGAAACTGGCATTGGACAGGCTATTTCCCTAGAAGAGTTTGCAATTACAGGATACTCTAACTTAACTTCTAAATCTGACCCCCAAGATCGCCATGGGCATGGAATATGTGCGTATATTAAAGATAGCTTTCCATGTGGGAGGGACATCTCCAGGGAAGATCCTAACTTACCTTATATGTGCTTCCGGGTTGCTTTAGCTCACACTACTGCATTTATATTTACTCTCTATCGCCCCCACAACAGCGGAGTTACTATCTTTCAAAGCATATCTGAGAAAATTGACCAAGTCCTATCTGCTTATCCTTCAGCTAACATTCACGTATGTGGAGACTTCAATGTTCACAACGTCGAATGGTTGACCCACTCAAACAAGACCGATGATGAGGGGAGGTTCTGTCATGATTTCTCCATTGCCTATGACCTCACTCAGATTGTTCAGGAACCCACCCGTGTGCCCAACAATGACGGCCAGTATGCGAGCCGTCTAGACCTTTTTCTCACAACTTGCCCTGAACTATGTTCAGTTTCTGTTCTGTCGCCTCTTGGATCTCCCGACCACTCTGTTGTATCAATTAAGATAAAAATGAAATGTAATAAGTCCCCATACGTACCTCTCCATCGTACAGTATATCGATACACTAAGGCTGACTGGGATATCTTCCGTACATTTATATCTGATCTACCTCTGCATTCCATGTTTAAAAAGGATGTGTCCTCTATAGTATTAGACCTGACTGAATGGTTAATTGTAGGTATAGACCAATTCATACCCTCTAAAAAGTTTCAGCAAAAACCTAACAGCCAGCCATGGTTCTCTCCAGAATGTGCTGCTGCCATTGCGCACAGAAATCACTTTTTCCACTGCTTCAAACGTAATAGATGTATGGAAACTAAAGCCGTTTTCAGATCTGCCAGCAACCATTGTAAGAAAGTAATAAGGAACGCAAGAGAGTTGTATGCTCAATCTGTTAAGTCCAAAGTAGCTGAGCAGCGGCTTGGTTCCCACCAGTTTTGGCAAATAGCAAACAGAATCCTGAACAGAAGCGTGTGCTCTATCCCAACTATTATCAATGGACCTGAGGTAATCTCGTCAGCATCAGACAAAGCCAAACTCTTTGTCAAGAACTTTGCAGCTAATTCTACCCTTTGTGACCAAGGCCACCAACCCCCAATATTTCCTCCTGTATCAGAAAACACGCTATGTGATATACATATATCTGTACGTGATGTTGCCAAGCTAATCAAAAACCTTGATTCCAGTAAAGCAACTGGCCCTGACAGTATTCCAATTATACTACTCAAAAAACTTCAACCTGAACTAGCGCCCATACTTACAAAACTGTTTAAACGTTGTCTTAAGGAGAATAGTTTCTCATCTCCCTGGAAAATCTCATCAGTATGCCCTGTATTTAAGAATTCAGGTGATCGCTCATCCCCCTCTCAGTACAGGCCAATAAGTCTCCTGTGCGTCATGAGTAAGTTGCTAGAATCTGTGTTAAATACAGAAGTAATCAACCATCTCAACAAAAATAACCTTCTTAGTGACACTCAATATGGTTTCCGTTCTGCTAGATCTACAACAGATGTGCTTACAGTTATATCGCATAGGATTAGCAAATCTCTCGACGATGGCAATCTTTCTAGGGCAATTGCTCTTGACATATCTAAGGCCTTTGATAGGGTGTGGCATAAAGGTTTACTTCATAAGATCGCTAGCTATGGTATAGCTGGAAATGTCTTCTCAATTATTAAATCATTTCTTTCTGATAGGTTCATAAGAGTAGTAGTTGAGGGGTAAAAATTAGAAGTTCACAGTATTAATGCCGGTGTCCTTCAGGGGTCCATCCTGGGCCCAACTCTTTTCCTGATCTACATTAATGATCTTCCAAATCACATCCTTACATCATTTGTAGACATTTATGCTGACGACACTACCATTTATGGTAGCACATCTAAGACAGTAAACGACCAAGTTCTCTCCAATTCTCTCTCCTCTGATCTTGAGCACGTAGTACAATGGGGAAAGGAGTGGCTAGTTACTTTTAATGCATCTAAAACCAAGCTTCTCTCTTTACATCATCAACATTCTAATCCACATTTGGCATCAATTGAAATGAATGGCTCTCGTCTTCAGGAGGCCTCAAGTTTTGACAAGCTTCTGGGCTTGACCATTACTCCTGATCTTAAATGGAACACGTACATCAAATCTGTTGCCAAGGCCGCTGGAAAAATGGTGGGATCTTTCTATCGATCCGGTAAATATCTCACTGCTGATGCAATTCTCTATCTATATAAGAGCCAGGTACGTCCAAGGATGGAATACTGTTGCCACATCTGGGCAGGAGCTGCTAGAAAGGACTTGTCCTGCCTTGAAAGAGTTCAAAATAGACTTCGTAGCCTCGTAGGAGATGTCCTTTTCTCTTAGCTGCAACCTCTATCTCACAGAAGAGATGTTGCGAGTTTGTCTCTGATGTATCGTTATTTTCATGGAAAGTGTTCGACTGAGCTTCAATCTATGGTCCCCCCTCGCAAAACTTTCACAAGAAACACTCGTCTAGCTGTAAACACTATCAATAATTCCCCCCACTCTTTATCTGTGCCTAAACCTAATCGTAGATTCCATGAACAAAGCTTCTTTCTTAGAACTGCACGCCTGTGGAATTGTCTTCCGTTTTCCTGCTTTCCGGCTGACTACAATATGGTTGTGTTCAAGTCTAAAGTAAATAAGTTCTTGATGAGCCGTTCCATATAAGTTATCAAATTTACCAAATTTTCATTACTAATGATTACTATATTGTCCAATTTCTACTGTACACTCTTTACCCCTTATCCTTGAGTGGCCTCTGGGCCTTGATAATGTGGTGATGCCTATGTAAAAAAAAAAAAAAAAAAAAGTTCCCACACTGACATCAAACTGTGCACTTATTGTCTCTATAGACACACGTTCCTTACCCATGAAATTTTTCATTTGACCAATCAAATCTGGTGTTCTGACTTCCTTACTCCTCCCACACCTCTCAATGTCCCTCACAGACTCCCTGCCTTCCTTGAATCTCTTATGTCAAAAACTGATGCTCGATTCATGCAAGAGGTTCCAAAAGCAGTCTGAAGGATTCAACACATTTCTGTGGCATTTTTTTCCAAAAACAGAATTTTATTGCATATCATTCTTCAAAAGTGTCCTCATGTCCAGATAGCATTTTTTAAATTCACCAGCTGTGACAATCAGGCTTTAGTAGGGTGTATCCCAATTCCTGCTGTAGCTGTTCATTTAAACCTGAAATCATAACAATTGGTCAGTCATCTCATAAGATGCATAGAAATAACATACTGAATTTTCAAGAATCTATGACAATTTTAAATGCCTGTACAAAAAACTCTGGAAACTTATTCAAGCCAACTTGTAACTAACTCATTAGAATATCAGCAGTAAAAATGGGATTGCCTAAATGCGTACTGTTGCAAGTTTAGCATTTTCAAGGTGGTGAACTATCGCAAGATTGATTAATGATTCAAAGATTTTAGCAAAGAGGAGGAAGAGACTTATTGGGTGATAATTTTGCTGGTCAAGTATTTCACTAGAGTTCTTGAAAACTGATACAATTTTCCAGTTTTCAGGGAAGCAAGATTCAGCCAGGCATTTATTCTAGAGTTTGGAGAGGCAGGAACAAGCTCAGCAAAGTATCTTTTTTTATTACCATAGCAGGGAGATAAGATCTGGTCTAAATGCTTTGGAGGTGTCAAGAACATGGGGAAAGGGTAATGATCAGATCATCAAGTGTGGTTTCTGTCTATAGTGGGAAATTTGAGTGAGTGATTTGTGGAATCCAAGATGGAGTTTAGGGCAAACCGCTGGGCAAGAAGTTCACCCAGCAAGAAGTTATCAACCATTATTGTAAGATGCTAAGATGCTCAGTATTCCTGAGTGGGCTATGAGCATCCGTCACACAAGCCTTGGGCAATATTATTAAGAATAGGTTGAGAAGTGAGGCTTCCTGATTTTCATGATCTTGTGAATGGAATACACAACAGAGAAAATATGTACACATCAGCTGCATCTGTGTAACCCTGAAATGAAAGAATATCAAACAGTTAAAAATTTATCTCAAATACCCTGTAGGTCAAACTTGGACATCTTTATGGAAGGAAGACAGTGATTTTGTAAACAAAAATCTGTTCTGATTACAAAAAATAATCTGGTCTATCCTGTCAGCATGCCTCAGATGGCGACAGGCAATAAACTCATCTCCCCCCCCCCTTTAAAGGAGGGACTGTGATAATTTCTGTGAGGATAGAAAAAGATAGTACATTTTGATTGAAGCAACAACAACAACAATAATAATAATAATAATAATAATAATAGGTTTTGTATATAATATTAACGTAAAATGATCTCCTTTTACGGGTCATTCTGTCTCTTGAGGACTGTTAACCACTTTTTTACCATACATCCTAAGTCCGAGTGGCAAATCCACACGTAATAATAATCACTGATTATTAATCAGAATTCATCTTCCATCGGGGGGGGGGGTAACTGCCTTAAATGCTAGAATGGTACAGAAATAAGGGGAATTTGATATGCGAAACTGATCCCTCTCTAGTTTTTTTTTTTCTTCTCGCCAAGTTTTTCAGAGTGTTTACGTGCAATCACCTAAAAAAAAATAAAATCTCATTTTTTATTTAGGTTAGGGTGGGGATTTAGTTAAAAGGTATTAATCTACAACAATACTAACTGTTCTTTAAAATTAATAAATAAACGTAAGAACTAGTTCTCAAGTTTTTCGTTTTTTTATGAAAAATGATTTTTAAAATAGTTACATTATACACAAATTAAATTTTGGTATATATTAATTATGTAATAATAATAATAATAATAATAATAATAATAATAATAATAATAAAGTGTGCGAAATACTTACCATTTTAAAAACTTAAAAAAAAAAAAAAAAAAGTGTCGGGCTAACTTCTGCATGACGTCCCATAACCAGCGTTTCGCGATTCACAATTATCGATTACAGGTGGTACCCGGCCGTTTTGTAGACTTATTTCAATTTTAGAATATTCGATTGTAAATAAACATTTTCTATTTCTTTCTTTCTTAAATAGTTAAAGAATAATTCTATCAACTTATGTGAGATTCATTTACCAATTAAAGCAAATATATGTTAAAAAAAAAAAAAAAAAACGTTCCCAGGAATCGCAAAAATGGAGAAAAGTAAAAAAAAAGAAAAACAAAACATCGCCAATAATAAAACAATGTCATTTAAGCGACGTAACTTAATTGAAATTCGCATCTAAATTAAAACTGAATTTAAATGGAGTAATAGATAATTTAACTAATAATGGTCGATTCATAATGTAATATGCTCTTTTTATTTTGGTAATAAAAGCATTTCTTTCAAGATAAAATCAAAAGATTAAGAGAATGAAACGAACAAGTAGTACAAATAGTTTCGTCTGTCTTTCGTTATTCATACTTGTTTCCATCCATCGTTTTATTATTTTTTTAACACGTAAACATTCTAATTAAAATATTATAAATTAGTACAAAGCTATTAAAATCATTCCATAAAATGTCGAATTTCTCGAAAAGTAATTACTCACTAAGTTGATTAATTTTTAAAATTGTCTTCAAAACAATTGTCATCCTCTCCCCTGTTTAAAAAAAAAAAAAGAAAACAAAAACTTCATTGTAGGTAGCCATCCATGGTTGAAATTCAATCTAATTTAATAATTTTTATGGATTATTCAGTATTTTTATAAATTAAACTTTCAGCCATTATCATTGTATTCAATCGATAACTAAGTTATTTTGTTTAATATTTTTAAAGAAAATAAAAAAAAATGAATTAAAAAAATTTTTTGTTTTCTTTTTTACATTTTTCGCTCAGCTAACTTGATCTATTCCTCAATAATAATAATAGTTATTTTCTTAATGATTAAAAAGTATTATTTGTTAACATTTAATTATTAAATAAGTTTTTGTAATGATTAAGAACAAGAGGTAAATAATAAACTAAAAGTAAATCAGGGGTCAGTTGTCCACGATTTGCACCAACGGACATAGTGAGACAAAAATAATGTATTCTGATTTTATCCGTCGTAATAAATTACGAAAAAAGTAATTAAACTAATTTCAAGTTAGATGTTTTCAAGGTGCTTCTACAGAATTTGAACCGAACAAAATTGACTTTTGCTAAACTCAACATAAAACTTAGGTTAGGGTTAGAGTAAAGGTAAAAACAACAGTTCTGTTCAAATTTTGTAAATGTATCGCTTTAAAATTATACGAAGATTAATCACTTTTTTGGGGAGGGGGGGTGATTTATTTGGGGGCAGTTTCACTATATATATATAAAAAAAAAGTACTACCGAGTTGTTTGGAGATATGATTTTTCAGTTAAATTTAAGTTTTACGGTATTGTTTTGATGCTTATGCTATTTTTTTAATAGTATTTTCAGGTTAAATTCAAGTTTTAGGATACTTTTTTATTATTAAATTGTTAGGTGAAAGTACAGAATAGTTACAAAACACCCTTCCCATGTTAAGAAGGGTTTTCTAAATAATAACGTTATTTTCAGCATAGTACAATAAGTGCATAACTTATGCATAAGTACCTTTTTATATTATTAAATTGTTAGGTGAAAGTACAGAATATTTAACAAACCCCTTCCCCATATTAAGAATGAGTTTCTGAATAATGTTCAGCATGACCCTTAAAATTGCAGGAGTACCAAAAAGATATACTTAAAAAACTTCACATCTTAAAAAAAAAAAAAATTAAACAAAAGTAAAACTAAACAATATCGAGTGTGCCTTTGCCGCTCCACGAGGACAGAGTTGGACGCAAGATCGAAACATTGCCTTAGTCGAGAAATATTTCTCCTTCGCTGACAGACATCGAGTGTCAAGAGACAAAATGTTAATTAAACCACAAATTTTCTTTTTCATCAATTATTTTTAATAAGTTATGATTTTCTTCTTTTCGTCGAGGGACGAAATAAAAACAAATTACAACAAGTTGTTATCTTCTAAAACAATAACATCATTTAATATTTTCGATTAAAAGACTAATGTAAAATGCATTAAAATGCAAACAGGCTAAATTATCTGTTTACTCTTCGGGAATATTAACGTAATAATTAATAATGGGTTCTTTGATACAATCGAGACGCGTGCGAAATGTCATTTCGCATAGCGACGAAGTAAAATAATAGCCGTTACGGCCATTTTAATCGATCAAAAAAAAAAAAAAATTGTGGACCGACATGTGTTTTATTTCGTGTTTGTGATTCTTCGAAATTGGAAAGTGATTTTGAAGTCTTTAGAAATCGTCGAAAGTGATTTCTTATATGGATTTATGCTTAACGCCAAACTGTCAAGTGTTGTGCCGTTGTGGTTTATGTGGCGCTAAAAGCAAAGGTAAAAAAAACGCCTTTTCACATGCGCCCCGAGCATATCAAAGAACCGAATAGTTTGTTAAACTAACGTTGACGCTAACTGTTATCGTTGATATTTTGTAAACTTCAGATACCGATATTGCTAGTCTCTGATCCCATCTTGCCTCCTCATGAGGGGAAAGTTATAATTCATCTATTTATCACCGCTGGAAGATGTGACACAAGGTCGAAAGGTGGGAATTGAAAAGCCAGTGTCCAAGAGGTAGAGTATTCTAGCCTACAAAAACTACCTGAGCGCCTCCGTCGGCATTCTCCGGTAGGGTCACATCAGGCGATTAAACTAACCTCTTCTCAAAGAGAAAAAGTAAAGCTGCAGGGTGGGGGGCGTAGAAATGCAGAGAACCATACCTCAATCTGACAGAGATTATGCCACCTCAATCACATGGCCAAGACTGTCGTAATGATTGTCGAGGACGTATCTTTGATTTAGAAAAGTTAGACATAAGATCAATTTTTCATATCGTTTGGGAGGCATGGTGATGGGGGTGGGATGGGCCCATCATCTCGGATGGGGTACCGAGGTAACATCCCCTCCCCAATTAAAAGGAAGGATTCTGGATCAGGGAAAAAGTTTTTTTTAATTGTCTCTGTCTAGAAAGACCTTTGATCCTCTTTTAGAACAGTCAGATACTTCTTTTTGATCCTAGTCCGAAATTAGTCTCGTTTTTATTAAGCGATTTAGAGATTAAAATCATTTCATCCAAAGTTGATAAAACTTTCATTATTTAAGATTTTAGAAAATATATTTTAGAAAATATTTTTTAAAAACATGAAGTCTATACTTATGATGATAGAAATGATGAAAACATCCTCAAAGGGGATTTTTTTTATTCGACAAACAACTTTTTATATACAAGTCAAAAAAAAAAAATCTATAAATGGATATATACTACTACTCGAGTCAATGGAGACATGTGGCTTTTTCAACTATTTAATTTAATACCATCACTTTAAATTTAGAATAACCAATATATAGTTTTTAATAGGCTTTTGAAGATTTTATTTTGTTTTTTAATATTGTAAAATATAAATATCCTTTTTATGTTTATATTTTCTAATAAACAAACCCAAAACGCGAAATTAAAATAAATGTTCTTAAACAGAATCCTTCATTATTCGAAAATATGAAAAAAAAATGGGTGACGTTAGAGGTAACAATAAATTAAGTAGAATAAAGTATAGTTGAAAAAAAAATTAGTGTCCATGTAGTTATAGAAAGATTTATTTTATTTTTATTTTTTTAAGCAATAAAGAACGTGAAGAAGACGGTTTATTTGGTTTGCTCGGAATGGGATGCTTGAAAACGAACACATTCTTTTATTCCAGAATGAGTTGAAAAGAATAACTAACACGTGCCGACTGCTAAAACTATGATTATTATAGCTTTTTCTTGCGGCTGTTTTTTATAATTGCATCACAGTGTAATTGTTTGTTTGTTTGTTTTTATATATATATATATATATATATATATATATATATATATATATATATATATATATATATATATATATATATATATATATATATATATATATAGTTACACCTTTTTGTAAATTCATAAATTATAAGATACTGTCTGGAAGCGCATTTTCCAGGAAAAAAACAATTTCTAGTTGTAAAGGGAAAGAGTTGCTTTTTTTTTCTCCTTTTTGAAACATAATTTTCAGTTATTGGCAGAAGAAACAAAGTGCAGTATGTAAAGATTCAATATGACGGATTCAAATCGAAATAATATTTGTCTGAATAACATTTATTTTTATTTTTTTTATGAATGAAAGAAACTTCATCAGACTGATCTTTTTTTTTTTTTTTGTGTGTGTGTGTGGCTTTTGTACATGATATGATATTTACGGAGGAAAGGAAGAAAGGATAGGACGAATACGCTGTAAATTTGAGTTTTGTTAACCTACAGCTGTTTTTATCTATTTATTATTGTTTTATCCATTACGAAAGAGATTTTCTCAATTAAATAGTTAATAATAATTAATGCCGATAACAACATCACACTTTTATTTTTAAAACATGATTCCGGCTACTTGCCATGTCAGCGCCGCAGCCGCCGCACTTTGGCATCCCACCGTCTGTCTTTGTAAATAACATTTTTATCTAAAACCATCTGAAGATTTTCTAAAAGTGTGTGCAGTATTTTGGTGAAAGTGTCTAACATAAAGTAAATTCAAGGTATTTTGAAAAAATAAAAATGTATGACGATCGACTCCACGAAGATTTGTTGTGAAAATTGTATGACCCTTGACCGCTCTCCCCTTACCAACAATGAGGGCTTTATGCCTAGTTAAAAGAATTTTTGTTTATAATTGTTAAACAATATAAACGTATCTCTTTTTTTGACAAAATAATATGTCTTGATTTTTGTCGGTATGAGGTATATTCAGAAGGTCTGAATACTCCCAGGTATTACCTCCGCCTTTAGGAAATTTTATTTTTACTTATCAAGGCCACTGGAAGAAGTATCTGACTGTTCTAAAAGAGGGTCAAAGGTCTTTCTAGACAGAGACAATTAAAAAATTTTCTCCCTGATCCAGAATCCTTCCTTTTAATTGGGGAGGGGGTGTTACCTCGGTACCCCATCCCACCCCCATCGCCATGCCTCCCAACGATATGAAAAATTGATCTTATGTCTAACTTTTCTAAATCAAAGATACGTCCTCGACAATCATTACGACAGTCTTGGCCACTGGAAGATAAGGGCTAAGGTGCTCGCTAGTTGAACGACGAAACAGAAAACACCTTATTATTATTTTATTTATTTATTTATTTATTTATTTATTTATTTTTTAATGGAAGCTGCTCCAGACAAAAGATGATGTCAGGAGCTAAAATAAGTAAACAAACGCAAAACAAAAAAAACTAGCCAATAATAAGTGTTAGATAGATAGATTCCAAAACAGAAACCAGCACTTATTCCCCTTTTGTCAGGAACATCGTTCATGAAATGTGAAGATTAAAGGACAAAATAAAGGAAGTGAGAGTTACAAGGCTGCAAAAGTAAACCCCACGTTCACTAAAATACAGCTCGTTGAGGATTTATTTTAGTCAGCTAGAAAACAACTCGTGGTAATGCTTCCACAAATGCGAAATTATTAGAAATAAACTTTGTTCATGGAAGTTCAGTTTAGTTTTAGGTACAAAGTAGAAAAAGGAAAAAGTCTTTACAGTGGATGAGTTCTTGCTGTGTATGTTTTACAGGGGAAAACTAGAGATTGGAGGTTAGTCTAACATCTATCATTGAAAATAAAATGGATTAGAAAAGAAAAAAATAATAATAATTTCAGGTAGTTATGGAAAAGAATGAAGCCAGCTTGTTTTGGTTTAAACGGAATAGACTAGAGATAGACTAACAATGTCTCTTTTGTGTGAAACAGGCTGTAAAGAAGAGAAAAAGATCCTTGCCACTAGATTTCAAAGTTGATTTTATATTCTGTCAGGGCAAAAAAGATTGCTTTGGGCAGGCATCACCTCCACAGATGTGACAGCAGTACTCCATTTGAAGACATGTGTAACTCCTATAGGTAGAGGATTGCATCAGTAAGAAAGTACTTTCTGGAGAGTTAGAATGATCCAAGCATTTTTCTAGCAACCTTAACAACAGATTTTATGTAAAGAGCTTTATATGTTACATATCCTAAGCTACCAAATTCCTCATGAATGGCATTTGCTGACTAGGCTTTACAAGGTAATGATTCGTCTGCACTTGGAACACAGGTCCCTAGTGTTTGTCAGAGTTGGCAAAGTGTTCTTTGATTCTCATGATCATCTATAGTGTTGTGCCATCAGATATATACTACATATTCCCTGCTACGACCCTGTTCCCTCTGGAGTGTATCATCTGCTTAGATTAGATCTGCTGTCTGCTCACTGGAATGTAACAGTTGCTTCTGTTGCCTACAGATTATTTCATGGTTCTTGCCCACCATATTGCTTAAATATCACCCTGTGCTGCGTCTGAACAGACCAGATTTGCAATGATATACATTCACATTAAACCCTCTGTATAATCACACTATTGTTTGCTCAGAGATGTATGTACCAGTGATCTCTTTCGCATTGTGTTCTGCAGTCCTGAATGTCTGCTTCAGAATTGTGTGAATGAACATTTATCACGGTCATCTTTTCAGAGTTCTGTATTGGCTAAGTATCATGATGTTCCTAAGTTTTATGCATTTCCTAATTAGCTTAGTATTCTCTGTCTATTGCTAATGGTTTTATGACCATGGCTTAATAAAGGAAAACAAAAAAGTCTTCCATTTTAGGACCAGAGTGAAAATCGACTGTAGGAGTTTATCAAGGATAAAACTATTCAACTAGAGAAAAGCAAGGATCCAAGCGTTGGTGATGAAAGAAGAAAAATTTGTGTTTTAGAAATATTTAAAAGTAACAAGCCATTCTTTTTCCCATTGCACTACATGCTCCAAAGTCCTTTACCCCTAGACTCCCGATTTGACATCTATTGTGACAGTCGAATTCAAACTTTAGGGAATAAAAACAAGTTTTTTAATTTAATATTTTCCTATCAAAACAGGTTTCTCATTCATTTTGAATTTTAATCTAAACAAGTTTTTTGTATAGTTTTATATTAAGATCCCTATCAGACTCCCATCATTGAAAAGAACATGAGCAAAACCATCAGTATCCTTTTTTTAAATACCAAACAATTACTAAATCAAAGATGAAATTACCACAGTCACATCTCTACATGTAGTGTGTAACTATTCCCTTTAAGGTGTCTTGTTTATCTGCTTAGCATCAACCACTGTCATGTCAGCAGATAAATGTGACTCAATAAACCGACCTATCTTCTCTTTATGAAGACCACAGTATGGCCTTATGCCTAATTTGTCAAATGTATATTTTATATATTTCTGCAAATAAGTAATGTAGTATCTAAGAAACTAGCGACTCCGGGAAGACCGTTACCATAAATGACCAGCTCAAGAAACTGAATATTAGCATTGTCATTCGTATTATTTAGATTCTTTAGACTACTGTTCTCATCTTGAATGTAATTTTCACAAATGTCATTTTAGTTGATGTAACCTCCGACCTTCTTCAGGTGTATCTTGTTGAACTCAGGAATGCTTCTATCAAACTCGGGAATTTGGACAGAATTTCAAATGGAACCCTTTATTTACTTCATGGGAATAGCATGCTCTTGTTCCATCAACCATGACTGGATAGAGATCCTATGTAATTCACAATTGTATTTTCATGGTCACCCACACAGCAAATTGAACCTTATAGGCTATATCAACCGAAATGTTATGAAAATCACACTCAACAGTAGTCCGAATAATCCAAATAATATGAATAACCAATCCTCATCTCAAAAATTCAGAAACATAACATTGTCATCCTTCAGGAAATGTGCATCGCAGAATTTGGCATGCTGATGAGGAAGGACTACGCATTTTGTTGGTATGGGAAGAACTCTAATGAGTTAAGGAAGCATGGAGTTTTAATAAGGAACAGCCTACTGTATATAATAGAACCAGGCAGCGATGATACAAACGATACCTTACTCTTCACCTCAAAATCATCAAAGGCACATTTGTAGATGATAGTGTTGCGACACTGACAAGGGTAGCCCTTGTCAGTGTCGCAACACTATCATCTACAAATGATGCAAAGAATGAGTTCTACAAAAACCTTACATCCATCATTGGCAGCATCCCCAAACAGAAACAACTTGTTCTGAGTAATTTCAATGCCAGAGTGAACACAGATCATTTGTAGCCCTCCTCTCTGAAACAGTTTGGGGTGCACAATCTATGCATTGCCAACTCCTACTTCAGGATTAACCTCAACACAAGGTCTCTTAACGACACAGATGCTCAAAGCACTGGCATCAGTTGGATCTATCTTTGTCAGGCACATTGCTATCAAGAGCCTTTTCCATACATCCTTTTACCACAGTTCAAAATGTGACACAGGTCATTCTTTACTTTGCTGCAAGATCAGGCAACCAAACCTCCGCATAGTGGCCAGCAACTAAAACTTGCGAAAAAGTATGCAGAAACCTTTGAGGGTGAGTTACAGTCCTTATAGCCCAAAGATTCTCACACTGAGAAATGGGAAACAGTACAGGACATCATATACTACACTGCTCTGGCTACCTTTGTGAAGAAGACCTCTAAAACTCATAACTAGTTTGAGGTGAAGTCCATCGAGATGTCTTCCCTCATAGAAATTTTATGCGTCACCCTTTCTAAATTCAAGCAGTTATCTAGTGAAAGAAACTTTCAGAATCTCAGGACTCCCAAGAATAAGGCTCAGTAAACTGCCAAGCGATGTGCCAATGAGTACTGGACAGGTAAATGAAGAAATTCAGACAGTGGTCAATACAGGCAACATCAGAGGAATGTATAATGACATCAGGAAGACACTTATACCAGTCCAGAACATAATGGCTCTCCTCAAATCCTCCACTGACAAGGCTCAGCAAATGGAGAGATGGATGGAACACTATTCTGACCCCTATTCCAGAAAGGACACTGTGTCCTCCTCATTTCTTATGACATTGAGTAACTACCAACCATAGAGAAGCTGGATGCTGAACTTACAGTTGAAGAGCTGATCAAGTCCATTGACAGCTTGGCCTCAGGCAAAGTCCCAGGTAGTGATGAAATTCTCCTGATTTGATCAACCACTGTAAGGCTACCTTTTTTGCTTCTGCTGCACATAGTTCCCTGCCAGTGTTAGCAAGAGGAAATCATACCATAAGACATGATGGACACCAAGATCATTACCCCCTACAAAAATAAGGATAAGAGAAGCATCTCTCTTTAGCATTGTTAGCAAAGTCTTTGCTTAGGTCACCTTGGTCCACCTGCAGAAGCTGACAATGTATTTACCATGAAATACAGAGTGGGTTCTGAGTAGAAAGAATGAAAAGAAAAGAAAGAAGAAGCAATGCAGACAACAGCAGATGCTACTATACATCATCTTCATAGATCTCACTAAAGCATTTGACCTTGTGAACAGAGATGACCTGTTCAAAATCCTCCACAACCAAAGCTGCAATGGATAACAGAGTTCTTCCATACGAACATGAAGGAGATAATCCAGTTCTGTTAGAGGGAGGAGGGGCTTATTTCCTGAAAAGGCATTAAGTTACTCTCACCACAGTAAAATGATACTCAGACATTTGTTTTTGTTTAACTGCTTTGAACGAAATAATATTTTGAAGAAAAAAAAAAAAATTAAAGACAGTTTCAGCAGGTTAAAAGTATACAGATCTATAGGTAATTCTACTGTTTAGTATAAGGCATTTGTTTATGCTTTTGTTATTGTTACAATTTATTTCCCAACTGTAAACTATTCTGCACTTTTACTAAGTGAGTAAATGCTTATTTTAAAATATGGGGTGGAAGAGACTTAGCTCTTATTTAAAACTAGAGATGAAAGAACTTAGCTACCTTTCCCCACCCCAAGACTTAGAAAAGTCGATTTTATTTGCTTCAAAAACAACAGTGAAATAGTGAGATGGGTTAGGGTTGAGCCTGTATTTAAAACTAAAAGGGAGGATACCTAGTCCCTTCCACTAGTTCGCCATTCTTTAACGATCCTAATTTTCCGTTACTGAAGTGTTCTTGCTTTGTGCCATTTTTTACCTGTGACATTTTTTTCATTTTGTTTGGTCTTAGGAGATCCTTCTAAGTATTATCTCCTCCTTCAAGAAGATGAATTGGTCTAACGCCGATCGCCTAAATTGCCCCTAACGGGGAATGTTAAGTTTTTTGTACCCATCAAAAATGCCCCCAGGAAGAGTGGGGGTCACCAATGCACCACTATAAACGCCGTGGTAGTAAATTACTTAACTGGCCTTCGGACTGAGTTCAAAGTATCTTTCCAAAATTGTATATTTTTGCGGATATATATATATATATATATATATATATATATATATATATATATATATATGAGCAGACAGTTAATAAAATATGTTAAAAAACACTTTGAAATGAGTTAAAAACATATTTAATCTGAAAAGGAAACACTAGATAAATGGATAGTCCTTAATCCGCGGAGTTTTGAAGAAATACTCTCCTTCTCATCAGAGGGTAGGAATTAGCAAAATGCGGGATCGGATTTTGCATGCAGAAGTATTTGATGAAACAACAAGTAAGTCAAAGATCTTACTTGAAAACAAAATAAGTTAAGCAGAGGGAATATGGTAAAGAAAAAGGTGATTACACATGAATGGATAGTCTGGT
Organism: Euprymna scolopes; assembly: GCF_053919585.1. Taxonomy (NCBI): domain Eukaryota; kingdom Metazoa; phylum Mollusca; class Cephalopoda; order Sepiida; family Sepiolidae; genus Euprymna; species Euprymna scolopes. The sequence continues at coordinate 84,305,559 of NC_136487.1, read as the reverse complement.
GGAAGATAAAAAATCTAGTGACGGTAAAATCCAAATGTAAAACTTCAAGAAAGTTAAAAGAATTTCCATTTGTACAAGTAAAATCCAAAGACATCCCGTAATTTTATATATATATATATATATATATATATATATATATATATATATACACACACACACAGGGTGACCCCCCCCCCAAAAAAAAACAGAGGACATTCAATTGATTTTCTGAGCATTTTACAGTCAACGGAGAAAAAAAAGGCCAAAGACCTAGTGTTTTGATGTGATGTTTTGAATATAATAAACTAGTTATGACCAAAGTTTCATTTCATTCGGACAAAACACTAAGAAACGGGGCCGAATTAGAGCTGAGACCCTTTTTTTTGGGGGGGGGGGGTCATCCTCTGTATATATATATATATATATATATATATATATATATATATATATATATATGTATATATATACTCGGGTTTTTTTTATATTCAAAAGTAATGGACTAATGAATTCAACGAGGTTGTTAGATAGTGCTCAATAAAAAGGGCTGATAATACTTGTTTATTGTTATATAAACATGTTCACATCCCGCTGCTACAAATAGCCACTTGTTTCAATCAAACAAGATATCATCAGGCAGCGACTTGACTATTCAAAAGTTCAATGAATAATATATGATTTGGGAATCCTAAGTAGGACGGCCCTTGGTGTGAATGCGGTATTATGGTGATTGAGAACTCTAGCTAGGAATGTCTTAGACAAATCAAAGGTACAGTGACAAGGATCGCCATAGATCCTCCCCCCCCCCCCGCACTTTTTTGATTGGCCTTGTGGGCTTGTTCCTAATTTTGTTTTGTTTAATTTGCTGTTTTCGAAATGATATAAATCAAAGTGCAGTATCCTTGTTTTTTTTTATTTATTGTCCCAATTCCATATTTTGGTGGTAGCTGAATCTTACTCTCAGTAAAAACAGACCTTTTGTTTTATTACCCTTTCAGAGGAGAAGCGAAAAGTCAAATATCTAAAAGAATTTAACGAATAAAATCGAAATTCAAACAAAAAATGGTCACTCTCATGGGCCACGTGATAATGTTGTCATTCATTGGTACTTGTGCAGAAATACGAACCGTGCTATTTTTTTTAGATAATAATTTTATGCTATTTTTTTTAGATAATATTTTCAAGTTAAATTTAATTGTTGCGATGTTTTTGTTTTTTTTTATTAAATTGTTATAGGATTGTTACAAAACGCTCTTCCAACCACATGTTAAGAATGGGTTTCTAAACGTTATTATTTCAGCACGGTCCGTACCACTTTTATATATTTATTTATTTTCATATTCCTCTTTAGAAAGATATTCAATCTGTCCAAAACCAACAAATCCTTCCCATAAATAAATAAAACGGTTCTTCCTCTTATTATTTCATAAACGGGGGGGGGGGGGGAATTTACATTTGTGAGTGTTTTGTTTCACCTCGGCGGCACGATAGTTTTTTTTTTTTTTTTTTTTTTTTGAAATATATATATATAGAGAGAAGGATGATTTAACCCGATGCAACTGAATATTTATATCTTTTTACTTAGGAAAAAAAAATGTATAATCATGAAAAATATGACAGACATCAGTGTTCACACACTTTTTTTTTTTTAAATTAAGTTCCGTTAAATTTATCCTGACTATAAAAATGGACTCAGTTTAAAATTTAAACTTCTTAATAATTTAGAACAATTGTGAAAAAAAGCTAAATAAACTAAAATTGTACATTTATTTACTATAAAAAAGTATTAAAGGTTATGTTCTGATGTAAACAAAAATATTAAGAGGAAGATAATCGTTGTTTTCATTTTTGTTTTTGTGTAATAAAATTTTCTATAATTTTTTAGTTAAAAATGTCTCTTGATTCTTGTCCTTTGTATTTATGTAAACAAAAGTGCCAAGTTTTCGCAGATTTCTTCAAATAACATATTAAGCAATAAATCATTTATTTTATTACATATGAAAAGCAAAACGCTAACATGACGAAAACTGGCAGCAGTAGTAGTAGTAGTAGTAGTAGTAGTTGTAAATTTGGTGTTATACATTGGTGAAAGTTTAGCTTAAAAATAAAAGACATAAAATGCTGAAAGATTTATAAATATACATTTGATTTTAACCATCAACGAAACAGGAAGGTAAATTTGTAGATTTACAACCTCTATTACCTCAACTCCCGAAAATGAGATTCTACCTTTTTAAGCGATAACGTTATACGTCGTATAACCACTCTAAAATAACTTGCTGAAAGATGGAAAAGATTTTAAAAGAAAAGCAGTTATTTTAGAATTTATTGTGGTGAATAATCGGGGTTTGTATTACTGTACACATAGATTCGAAAAAGTTGTTAAAAAACAAATATATAACAAATAAATGTTATCAAAGGCAAGATAAGTTACTTTTCTACCTAACTGGATATATTTTTCGTGTTTTTATTCAATGTAACATGCTTATTCAGCTCGAAAAGCATACAGTGTTTACCGATGTATTGGAAAATTCAAAATGGCGCCCGACGCTCTCTTTAACAAGGTAAGTTCAGGAAAAGATGTTATAAATAATAAACTAGACAAAATACTGTTAGAAATTCGCTCAATATATGTTACCGTGACATTAGTTGACATATATTCGGTGTTTTTTTAATAGTATTTTGTCTAGTTTATTATTTATAACATCTTTTCCCAAACTTACCATGTTAAAGAGAGTGTCGGGCGCCATTTTGAATTTTCCAATACATCGGTAAACAGTGCATGTTTTTCGAGCTGAACAAACATGTTACATTGAATAAAAACAAAAAAATGTATCCAGTTTGGTAGAAAAGTAACTTATCTTGCCTTTGGTAATATTTATTTGTTATATATTTGTTTTTTTGACAACTTTTTCGAATCTATGTGTACAGTAATACAAACCCAACGCTAGAATGGACCGGGAAGGGGAGGTTAAATTTATTTGCGAAACTTTTTGTAATCTGAATTTTGTAAATATTTTTTTCTTTTCTGTCCGTTAAATTTTTCAGGGTGTTGTGTTCGCATATAGAATCGTTTTCTTTTATTAAGGTGTGGGAGGGATAAAGGAGGATGTTAATCTACAATAATACCAAAAAGAATTTAAGTTTATTTTTGTTAAGCGCGCAAATATTTAAGACTGTAACTGGAAAATCAACGTTCACAAGTGAGAATCTAAAATAAATAAGTAAACAAGATTTAAGTATTGATTTTCCCTCCTCGGTTTTTTTTTTTTTTTTTTTTTTTTTTTTTGCATGTTAAAAATTTTCATAAAAATGAAAAATTTACCCTGATCCCCATGCTGTCAATAGAAATCAAAATGAAATATCTTTTATTATACGAATAAACGTTAACACCTGAAATGATTTTATTGTTCTTTTAATAAAATTAATAAAAATAGACTTTAAAGTGAGGTTTCTGGTTTCACTTTACTCTATAAAATAACGTAAAATGATCATCCACAGAACAGAACGAATAACCATTTTTGTTGTATTTCCAAAATTGCTGCTTTTGACAAGATTTGCAAATCAGAAGTTGAGCAAACTGCAATGAGTGAGGTGCAATTCGAACGAATGCCAAAAAGTGGTTGGTTTAAATAGCCATATTCTGTTTTTCTCGGTTTCATTTACTTTCAAAAGCAAGTTTTTACAGGAAAGTGTAAACTCAATATTTTTGAACCAACGAAAATTGTTTTAAACCTAACAATTCTAACAAACCTTACATAAACAGGGACAGGACCCAAGAATGTATGCTCACAAGCCCTACTTTCTGTGCCATTAGCCGGATAGTGCAGGAGGGACAAAAAGAACATTTAAAAACTTACACATGCAGATACACCATGTCATGGCCATTTACACATACACTAACAAGAACAAAGTAAACCAATGCATACTTACACAGTGACACATTATCGGTGAAATCGACCATTTTTCAATCAAATCAATTGATTTCTTGCTCTAGTTGGGGACACATTCACATCACATTACACCGATCTTATTCCACAATACATTGTAGTCTACATTGCGCTTTAGGGAATCTCCTGTTGATTTTATAAAATTATTTTTATATATAATGGCTTGAATTAAAGTTAAAAATGCAAAAATCAAGTATCATGGTTTAATTGCCCTCCAAACAGAAACATTCATTTTGAACATGCCCCTGTCATATCAAAGAACCTACTGTTGATTTTATATGCCTGGCCTTTCTACTTGTGTGGTGATAATGACTTAAAGTTTAAAATGAGAAAATTCATGTATCATGGTTCAATTGTGCTTTAAATATAAACATTCATTTAGAATATCAAAGAACTTACCATTGATTTTATATGCTGATTGCTGGGTCTTTCTGCTTGTGTGAAAATAAAACTTTTCAAATGCACTTGTGATGTTAGAAGGTGTTAATTGTCTGTTTCTTCTTTCATCAGATTTTTTTCAATTATTGATGATCGATATTTATCGAAGGCATTCCAATACAAAACCTACCTAAGAACAATGCCAAATACATAAAGTACATTTGTCTGAAATTTCATAAAAATAGGGTACGATTATGAATATCTCCAGTATCAAATAATCTTTATACACTGTGAAATTTACTTTATGTATGGAAACCAAAAGGGAGGGGGGGGGCGATATAACATCTGAGAAATATTTGGAATCAAGTCTTCCTTTGCTGTTATTTCAGATCATTTGAAACCATAGTAGCAAGTTTTAGTCTCCCCTCCATCAAATATTTGGGGAAATATCATATTTTTGTAATTCATATGCAAAACTAGGAAAACAAATGACTATGATTGAAATATTATTAAAGGTGCAGTATCTTTCAACCTACAAAAAATCCTTTAAAATACCCCTAATATAGATTTCCGAGGGTGCTGAAAACAAAAACAACAGTTAAAATCCCAAGAAACGAGTAATTTAAATATTATGAATAAATTATAGTTTTAAAAAGTGAGGTATCACTTTTCTATATTAATTTAGCATAAAATAAACACCCACTTTATAGCCAAGGTGGTCATAAAGTGGGTGCTCATTTTACATTAAATTAATATAGAAAAGTGATCCCCCAATTGTTTAAACACTAATATGCAACCTTAAGGGCAAATGTAACATAGCCCACTACACAATTCAGGTTATTAGCTTTCCAACGAATCTTCATTTGTTAAATTTTGATCAATAGTCGCCGAGATTTCGAACTTATAAAAGTGCCTAAAACGTGATGTGTGTGTGTGTATATATATATATATATATATATATATATATATATATATATATATATATACACACATACTCGTAGCCAAATTGAAAATTGAAATTGTCATATCGTTGGTTCTATGGGATGAAACTACATGAAAATTTGCAAGCTTTTTGAAGATTATAATACTATTCTATGGTTAAAATGTTATGACAATTATTAAAAAAGAACCTATATTTTCAAACCAATAAAATATGCCCAAATTTGCCTACATTTGTATATATAGTGTCCTAACAGGACAGCTTAAATTTTGCTACTTCTGTTGTCTCCCCTATGGTCTTTCCAGGCTAGCAATATATATATATATATATACTGCCCAACCCTTTGTGTTTGACATTCGCTGAGCATTTTCCTACCAAAACATTATTTGTGCAAATTTTCCCAGAGTAATGTTTCCGGGTAAAAATGACTTTTATCCTTTTGTAAACTTATGTAAACTGATAAATATTTTTGTTATTTAAACATGTTTTCCTTACACAACACTGTTCATGTGTTAAGTTAGAATGTATATAAAACATAATCACGTTGACACACCAGTTCCCATTAGATCAACAAAGTTAAGCAACATTGAGCCTGGTCAGCACCAGACGAGTGACCATTTGGTAATACCAGGTGCTGTATGTTGACACCTCCCTGCAAGAAGTGCAAAAGCATAACCTTGTCATCTCCCCTAATGGGGATATGCATGCAATTTGAGACCGCTTGTGAATTTGATATTTCCTAAACACTTCCTCCTTTGGAGAAAGCTGGTTAAATTCGCCTAGGGTTAATGTCGCTGGTGCTAGCTGGTGACCATATTTTAATATGCTTGCACATTCTGTTTAATATGATTTATTTATTTCCTTCGCCACAACGTAATTTTCATAGACAATTTATATTAATTGTCGGTGTAACTCTTGGCAATACCTAAAGATGCAACCATCATCCAAAATGAAGCTACCAAAGCCAAGGACTACACCACTCCCAATGTTCAGTAGTCCTTCTACATTGTTGGTGACTTTCGATAATGGGCACAAATATACAATCTTCTGATACAGTTAGTATCCTGACGTTTGGTAGGCACACCATAAAACTATTGGGCATTTGCATTGAAAGATTTTGGAAATAAAATAATCATCAGGAAAAACTAATCAATTTTAACTCCAGCATGTATTGAAAACACACATGTGTCTTTTATGTTTATGTTTTTTTTGTTTCTTTTGTCTTTATATCATTTTGTTTTAGTCTTACAAGCCGGGTATACAACACTACATCTGGCTGCAAGAAGTTTTAGTAGTACACGCACATAAAAAAAGGAAATCGATACTTGCCAGGTTTTTCCCTCAAATTTCAATGTGTACGCTGCTCAAAATACAATTGGCATTTGCTGGAAAAGTGCATAAATGAATTAGAAAACCTGATTTACGTGGTGATGAACCTGCCTTAGCAGGGCGTTAATTTGCATACCATATGCTCTCAGATTGCCACTTCAGATTTCCATTTTATGAAGGGCAGGTAGACCAATATTAAGGTGACGACTGGTAATTGCATAATGCAGGAAGACACTGGTGGCACTGTTGATCATGGCATTCATAAGCAAAACGACAAATTTGAGACCGTTTGTCCATTCACAATTTATATCTTCACATAACATATATAAAGCATTCTTCATCATGCAGAGTTGTTTCTGGAGGTTTCCTGAGCTTTACTGTCACCAAGGGTAAAGGAGTTCCTCTCTGATAGACATCTGGTTATAGAATTATTGATAGACTTCTCCCATGAATTGTATCTTGGTCAGAGGATACTATATGTGGAATCTCTCCATGTCAAAGTAAGAACTTGTACAATCCCTGGGTGATAGTGATAGCAGTCTCTTACACACAATATGACTGTGAAGTGTCGACTGAAACTATCTAATATTGTGAGGATGTATCATTTCTCTTTTGAGTTGGGCATTGTAACAAAGTCTATAAAGACAAGCTTGAATAGTCTCTTTCCTCTTTGGCAGTGACCAGTGGGCCAGTGAGTCTGGTACAGAGTTTGTATGGTACGACCAATTTTGTATACAGTCTCTAATCATCAAAACAGAGATGCCTGGTTTCAGAAAAATTTGGTGCAAATGTTTTATAAAAAGCGTAGCTCACTGGTCATTGAGATGCTGAACTACTGGGCCGTCTGTCATGACGGTTGATTAATGCATTGATTAACAGCACTTCTATGTAGAGAGTTTCTGCGAACTGAGTTGCATGGCCTCTGTTCAGGGATTTTTATAACCTCAAGATGTTTTCTGGTCAGATTAGGATGACTTGGCAAAAATTTGGACATAGAGCATTTTGGTTGATTGAAAAGGAAAAAATATTTTTATTTTTCAACTGGAACTTGTGCTCAAATGATATTTCTGCTCACTTGGGAATTTGCCTTTGTCTCATCAACATCTGGTTTTAGTTCTTTTATGCATGCTGTTTCTGTCTGTAAGTCAAAAAGAGATATGTCCTATCTTGTTTTATAACAATCCTTTAAGGTTAGAAAAATGGCTCTGAGAGATAATTCTCCTCTCAAACAAATATCAGACAAAGCCAGGACCACTGAACTTGCTCACGCATGAAATGAAATGATAACATAGAATGAAGGAAGTCCATGCGCTTTCATCCTATAGCAACAACAGGAAGGTGACATTGACTATATAGTAATGACATGAACTGATAACCTAGGTGTGCCAAGTTCGAATCCAGTCCATTCCATAGAATCGTTTTCACTTAGGAATGTTAACAACCTTCACGTGCTTCCTCTAATAAGTACCCAATATTTTTCTAGAAAGATTCTAACTAGAAAGACATCAGAAAAACGAATGTCAATGATAATCATTCGATTCACATGAAATGAATAACTGATACTCATAACACATTACAAACAATTCCAACAGCAAATATAATTTTGGATATACACAAAATAGTAGCCACCATGTTACTTTGAAACCTCGACCACATAGAATACGAAATGTTATATTTTCAATAGACAACTGTTATTTTATACATATGTGCTAGGGTCCTTTTTATCACCTTGTCTGCTGCTGCCACTTCACTTCATCACATCCGTTTCATCTAGTGGTTGCTATAGAAATAAGCTCCTTTTCATGAAGAATGAGAACACAAGGAGACGTTTACTGAGAGTTTACAAGATTTTAATTGGAAAGAATTGACTCTGGAGAGAATTGACTCTGGAGAGAGAGACAAATTAAGATTATTTATTTACATTTTAACTTCCTAACTTAACTGAAATGAGTGATTCACATGAACAGAGATATTGAGGAAACATTTCTTTTGAATTGAAAGCCATGTCTTATTTCAGAAAAGTGTCCGATGGGTAGCTAATCTGTACAAGTCCTGGAAATGAAAAAGAGTTTTCGGTAAGTAGCTAATCTGTATAAACCTTGGGTTTTAAAATTTTGCAGGCAAAGAGCAAAGGTCTTTCTCATGTGGACACAAAAAAATTATGCGCAGGAATTCTAAAAGAGCCAATATTTTTATGGAGCAATTCCGGTTGGTGGCTAGCAGAATGTGAATACATTTGATTGTTCAGTTCCTATCACCAGTGTCTATAAGTAGAACTTTCCAATTTTCTTTAATCATAGCCTCATATATAAAAAATATTGCAAAAATTTCTTTATTTTTCGCTTAGATTATCAAGTTTTCTACATTATTGTTGATGTTTCATTCACACAGCTTTTACAGAGAGACTTATTTGAAAACCTTTGTTTATCCCAGTTCAAAAAACGTGACGTCATTTGTCAAATCACTCCGTTTTGTCTATAGCATTTTTTTTTTTTTTACATGGTGGTCACCACTTATCAAGGCCCGGAAGCCACTCAGGGATAAGGGTTATTGCGTGTACAGTACGTTAGTGTTAAGATTTGATAAAGCGTCTACATTTGACCTGCTACCTTCTGCTTCAATTTCATATCACTCATTTTTGGAAACGATTCTGCTTTGTAGATCTGGATGACCGTCATGTACTCAGTGTGACTCTTGTTAAGATTCACACTAGCTAACTTAATTGCCATTGATGTAAGGTTCCTAATATGCAACAAAAATAAAGATAGTAGACAGGCCTGCCATTACTATGGATATATGGTAATATACATGACATGTCCTGTCCATGGGCTAGAGTGTAGAAACTGCCTTAAAAGGGACGATTTTACTCAAGTTTGCAATTCTAAGCCAGTGTACAAACAAAAAGTGAAGTATTTGATGTATGAACACCAAAACAATAGTACCAAGTTGACATTGGTTGAAGATGGCAACTGAACTAATAAGATATATCTACACAAAGATAAATGAAATCTTTTTTTTTTTTTACTTGGAAGTCACCACTTATCAAAGCCCAAAGGCTACCCGTGGATAAGGATTAATGAATGTAAGGTGGTTGTATAGTAATCGTAAATAGTGTAAATTAGGTAGAATTTGATTATTTATGGGAACAGCTCAACAAGAACTTCTTTACATTGGATTTGAAGGCTACTATGTTGTATTCAACCAGGAAGCAGGCCAGCGAAACAGTGTTCCAGTGTGGGCAATTCTTGGAAAGAAGCTTTGTTCATGGAATCTATGTTTAGATTTAGGCACAGATAGAGAGTGGAGGAAATCATATATAGAGGGTGGAGCTAGTCGAGTGTTTTTTGTAAAAGTTTGGCAAGGGGAAACCATAAATTGTAGTTCAGTCGAGCACTTACCATGAAAATAACGATAGAGAACCAAAGTAGAACTAAAAAAATAAAGAACTATCGCATGAAGATACAATCGAAACTCTCAAATTGAAAAACAAGGAAGATATAATGAATATACAAAATATATTTGAATGTAATATCAAAGAACTTTAAACCAAATACAAAAAAAAAGATGAAGACTTTATGGGATGAAATTGAGCTGAAGCATAACTTTGAAATCCAAGAAATTGAAGAAAGATCATCCAAATAAACAATTTGATGAAGAATATATGAGAAAGTGTTCAGTAACACCAAGAATTACTACATGATAATGCGCACATCGACTTTGGGCTGATTACTGTTCTCAAAGTCAGGTCAATATGAAGAAAAAAGAGGAATGCCTTGGAAAAGAAATGGCTAATCTTACAATCAACAATAAACAATTGGCCGAACCTCTCCAACATGCCAAGAAAGGAGTAGCGAACTGCGAAAATCTTTGGCTAATTATGAGAACGATAAACAGAGTTTAAAAATGACCAAGGCATGTTAGAAGAAACTGTAAGCTTCTGAATGGGAACATAAGATGCTTGAGTAAGGTTTTGAAAAGATCCAGAGCAAAACGTGATGAACTGTACAGTTGGCTTGAGAAGTCAACTCAGGAAGTTCAGCAGTAAAACAGCTTCAGAAAATATTCTTTTGGAGAAGAAGTTTCTCGTGCTGGTTGAACTGCTTGATTAGAAAGAATGCCAATTTACTGAAACCCTCTCTTGCTCTAACCGTGATCCATTCACCCATGATTCAAAAACTGGAGGAAGTTTTATTATCAAAAAGTATACTACATTCACGTGCCTATAAGCCATTCAATGACTTTTCTATCTTCTGCCTACTGCACAAATACAAACCATAGTAGTAGTAATCAAAATGAACTATTGTACCTCTCCTTTTCCTCATACATATAATGGACAAATACATATGTGGCATGGTCCCTACCTTGTTCTTGTTAGTGTGTGTAATGCTGTGAGTAGTAACCCGTCTCTGTTGGCTTGATTCTTGTTAGTGTGAAGGAATATGTACACACGATTAAAATGCTGATATGTGAGTCATTGAGTCCTTTCTACCTCCTCCTCCATGCCAGGCAGAAGCATGGGGTAAGAGCAGACGTTCTGGAATCCTGTTCAATGTTAGGCTAGAGAATTCTCTGTCTCTAGATTTTGGCTGTTTTATTGGAGTTTCTAACTTAACACTCACTGACTTATTACATTTACATAGACATGTTGCTTTTGGGGATTTGAGGCGATTTTCATTAGTTGAAAATATTTTGAGCTAACATGTTTCTGTGAAACTTGCTTGCTTTAGGAAGTGAGGAAGGAAGCAAATCCAAACAAGGTGGAGAAAGAAAGAGAGTAACCAATTAGAGCCATTTGCTTTTTAGCATTTGTAGGAATCATTTCAGGATTAAATCACCACACATGAACTCTGTGCATTCATGGTTTTATTAAGGACAGGAGGGATTTATGTTCAGTCAAAATTGCTTCCCTTTTGTAAATCGGAAATTAACCAAACTACTGGTCATGCATGTTGCTATATTGCAGAAATAAAAGATTGCTCTGGGAAAATAAATTGTTTTGACTCTTGTGCGGACTGAAATCATACATGTGTCTCTGTTTTTCTTATGTCTTTTTATCCTTTGTTTAGTTTTGCAAGCCAAGTCTATGACAGTGCAGCTGCCATTTTAAAAATACAAAGAAAATAGTTACTTTTTTTGTCTCATGCTGATCAAGAATTAGTTGATTACTTTATGTTAAATTATCATAGTAAAGTGAACCCCCAATCTAAAGTCTAAAATGTATATATTTAAACAAAATATTTTACAGATTTTATTCAGGGAACAATAAAAACAAATAGAATTTTATTTTTATTTTTGTGTTGATTGTTGGAGGGTAAAATGTTACCAACAGCTATGTTTAACCATTAACCAAAAAGATATCTAAAACTTATTTGTCCCCATTATTTTCGTTTTAAATGTCATGATCATTTGCATTGATTTTTAAATGTAAATGACAAAAATTGTGAATTGGAATGAGTTAATATTTATACATTTTATTTTTTGTCTATGTTTTAAAATTTCAACATATATCAACTGGAAAAAATGCAACTGCAAGATTGCTTATAACTTACAAAAAACAATTTTGATTTGATCATTTCAGTAACAATCTTTCATAGACTGTGAAAAAAAAAATAGTGCACAAGTGCCCTTTAATTTACCGGAACTTTTTTTTATTTTTGGAAGAGTTATACTAGAGAAAATGGAAGACAATCCAAAATTAATGCTCGTTTTCTAACCGAACTTTTCTGGTAATTTAAAACAAGTTCAATAAAGTAACAAAGTATCACAATAGAAAACATTATTTACCAAAACATTTATTGAATTTAATTGAAATTGTTAAAAATTTAACATTTCAAAATAAATTATATTTAAATTTTTCAAATAAAATGTAACATTTTATATTTCAAAATGATTATTTTTGAAATAAATATTTTTTCATAATGCACAAATAAAATGTAACATTTAGTTTAGAATATTATAAAATGGATGGAATATATATTTTATATAACTTTTCTTTCTTTTTTTTTTTTTGAAAATGATAAAGAAACATCTTCAGAATTGTAAGTATTATTTTGGATTATCGTTCCTATCTGCTAGTATAACTCTTCCAAAAATGAAAACAAAAATGTACTTCCAGCGAGTTACAGTGCTCTTGTGGTAAAAAAAGTTTGGTGCACATCATCACTCTACACTTGACTTTGCATATAGTTAATAATGAAACAGGTAATAATGGCACCAGTAAAAACGGCACACTAAATTGGCACAAGTGAATAAATAAGAAAAATAAACGTTGTCTTAAGGAGAATAGTTTCTCATCTCCCTGGAAAATTTCATCAGTATGCCCTGTATTTAAGAATTCAGGTGATCGCTCATCCCCCTCTCAGTACAGGCCAATAAGTTTCCTGTGCGTCATGAGTAAGTTGCTGGAATCTGTGTTAAATATAGAAGTAATCAACCATCTCAACAAAAATAACCTTCTTAGTGACACTCAATATGGTTTCCGTTCTGCTAGATCTACAGCAGATGTCCTTACAGTTATATCTCATAGGATTAGCAAATCTCTCGACGGAGGCAACCTTTCTAGGGAAATTGCTCTTGACATATCTAAGGCCTTTGATAGGGTATGGCATAAAGGTTTACTTCATAAGATCTCTAGCTATGATATTGCTGGAAATGTCTTCTCAATTATTAAATCATTTCTTTCTGATAGGTTCATAAGAGTAGTAGTTGGGGGGAAAAAATTAGAAGCTCACAGTATTAATGCCGGTGTCCCTCAGGGGTCCATCCTGGGCCCAACTCTTTTCCTGATCTACATTAATGATCTTCCAAATCACATCCTTACATCATTTGTAGACATTTATGCTGACGACACTACCATTTATGGTAGCACATTTAAGACAGTAAACGACCAAGTTCTCTCCAATTCTCTCTCCTCTGATCTTGAGCACGTAGTACAATGGGGTAAGGAGTGGCTGGTTACTTTTAATGCATCTAAAACCAAGCTTCTCTCTTTACATCATCAACGTTCTGATCCACATCTGGCATCAATTGAAATGAATGGCTCTCATCTTCAGGAGGCCTCAAGTTTTGACAAGCTTCTTGGCTTGACCATTACTCCTGATCTTAAATGGAACACGTACATCAAATCTGTTGCCAAGGCCGCTGGAAAAATGGTGGGATCTTTCTATCGATCCGGTAGATATCTCACTGCTGATGCTATTCTCTATCTATATAAGAGCCAGGTACGTCCAAGGATGGAATACTGTTGCCACATCTGGGCAGGAGCTGCTAGAAAGGACTTGTCCTGCCTTGATAGAGTTCAAAATAGACTTCGTAGCCTCGTAGGAGATGTCCTTTTCTCTTCCTTGCAACCTCTATCTCACAGAAGAGATGTTGCGAGTTTGTCTCTGATGTATCGTTATTTTTATGGAAAGTGTTCAACTGAGCTTCAATCTATGGTCCCCCCTCGCCAAACTTTCACAAGAAACACTCGTCTAGCTGTAAACACTATCAATAATTCCCCCCACTCTTTATCTGTGCCTAAACCTAAACGTAGATTCCATGAACAAAGCTTCTTTCTTAGAACTGCACGCCTGTGGAATTGTCTTCCGTTTTCCTGCTTTCCGGCTGACTACAATATGGTTATCTTCAAGTCTAACGTAAATAAGTTCTTGATGAGCCGTTCCATATAAGTTATCAAATTTACCAAATTTTCATTACTAATGATTACTATATTGTCCAATTTCTACTGTACACTCTTTAACCCTTATCCTTGAGTGGCCTCTTGACCTTGATAATGTGGTGATGCCTATGTAAAAAAAAAAAAAAAATATATATATATTAAAATTTCACAATTAGTTTATCAAAATCAAGCATACACTAGGATAAAGAGACTATAAGCTATATTAGGGTAAAGGGAAAATATTAAAAAAAATTATTGAAATCAAAAGAAAATTATCTTTACATTTAACTTAGCTTACATTTAAACTTCTAAAAGGTAAATTTCTAGGTGATGATGCTCAGCAAACTCCCTCCAAAAAATAAATGAGATTCTACTTTTTTTTTTAAGTGATTATGTGTTAACACACTAAAAACACTGGAAAAAATCCTCAAGACCACCAAGCTTGGAATCTGAGATTACAGGCTGTCAGAAAACGTTAGACGTCTAAACAAAGGAGATAAGATGAGAAAATGGAGGAGGAGGGGGGGGGTTCATTATAACTGTATTTGTTTTAGATGTCATAAATGAAGGATTTGCCTTTTATTTTCTAACATTATGTTTTGAATTGAAAGCTATGTTTAATTTTAGAAGAGTTTCAGATGGGTAGCTTATCTATAAAGTCCTGAGATGAAAAATAGAGTTTTTGGTGACTAACTAATCTGTATAAGTCTTGAACTGTAAATGTTTTGCAGACAAAAAGCAAGATTCCTTCTTGTATGGACATGAAAAATTACAAGGATAAGATCTCCATGTAGCTATCTATACTCGATTGAGAACAGGTTGAGTGTCTCTTATCGTTGTCCATAGGACTTTGTGTGTTAATTCCATGGGCCATCTTCTTTGTAAGTCTTGGATCCGGTCCAGTTGCTAAATATCCAGAACAAAGTAACGGGTGGAGGATGAAGCTGGGATGTCATATTTCAGAATCAGTTACACCAGAGATATGTATAATAGTAGAAAGATGTCAGCTGTCACAAGAAGGCTGGATGAGGAAGAGTATACCGTGAACTTAATGAACAAAGAAATCATTTACTTCTTATTACAGTTAAGGATCAGGTAGTAAAGAATACTCCCCTCCCTTTCCTACTGACATGGGAATCTCCCCTTTTGAGGCCCAAGCTCCAATATAAAACACTCAACCACTTGAGAACAGGAATAGGGCGATCAAAAATTGCAAAAACCAAATGGGGCCACAAAATTAACCCAACGAATGAGGAGAGGAGGATCATACGATGCAACGCTGCTTTATCTGCCTTATACTGTCCAATCTGTGCAGTTTGAAAGATCTTGCAGAATCCAACAATAATGCAAAGGACTATGTGAAAAATAATGGGAAATTGTTGCGTGACTACATGCTTCAAAGATATGCAAAGAAAAATTTACTTTGTAGTAAGAGAAAACTATTATAGCATTATTTTTTAATCTCAATAATAAAGGATTTGTAGATTTTAATTAAATATTTGAAAAAAAAGAAAAGAAAGGCATTCATTCAGTTTATTAGCAGACCATTAAATTAGCAGGAAGATCCTGCATTCCTAAAGATTGAATGCAGAATTCTAGTCTATGACGCCATATTAGTTATTTTATTCCTATATTTTCTTTTTACATCTTATATTATACAATTTTGGGGATTTGTCTGAAAGATGTACTTAGCATTGATTGTGTAAGAAGAGGTTTAAATGAAGTCACATTAACTGAAACAAAATTCAGTAAATTTATAGTCATTAACTGCATCTAGACAGACCTAGTTTTTCTCAAATATCTATGAGGACCCCTGTACATTCCTGCGTCAAGCTTTGAGCTCATTATTAACGTTTCTGTTCTTATTTTTTTTTTAATTTCTATAATCTTCATCCATATAAGAAAAGTAAATATATGTGTGTCCGTTTCACTTCAATAATCATGTAAACAAATTTCATTTTAATAAACAAAGAAGGGTTGGCTTTATCTTAAAGATAACAAATAATATTTTAAAAAAAATGAAAGAATAATCATACATGCAAATTTAAATTTTATGAGCAAAGAAAGAGTGACTCAATTTTGATAATATCTGATAATAATAAAAAAGAAAGAATTATCACATATAGAGATTTAATTTTCATGAGCGACATAGGAGTGGCTTAATGTTAATGATAGCTGATGATGATAATAAAAATAAAAATGAAGAAGAAGAAGAAGAAGAAGAGAATACTCACATTTGCAAATAAAAATTTTAAAAGCAAAGGAGTGGCTAAATCTTACGATATCTGATAAAAATTATTAAAATAAAAAACGAAAGAATTTTACTTTACATGCATATATATAAAATAAATAAAATAAAAATCCCGCATTTTGCCAATTCCTACCCTCTGATGAGAAGGAAAGTATTTCTTTGAAACTCCGCGGATTAATGACTATCCACTCATCTAGTGTTTCCTTTTCAGATTAAATATGTTTTTAACTCATTTCAAAGTGTTTTTAACATGTTTTATTAACTGTTTGAGCGTATATATATATATATATATATATATATATATATATATATATATATATATATATATATATATATAGAGAGAGAGAGAGAGAGAGAGAGAGAGAGAGAGAGAGAAAGAGAGAGAGAAACTATTCCCTTATTATTATTATTATTATTATTATTATTATTATTTATTTATTATTATTATTACTATTATTACTAAAGCAGAGTACGAAGGGAGAGTAAGAGATAGAGAAGGAGTTTGGTTTTCTTATTTGCATTAATTAGTTTTGTCTTTTTATTGTTTGGGTTAATCTTTTAATATCAATAGAGAGAGAAAGAAAGAGTCTTCTTTTTCTCATTTCAACGACTTCAAGCAATGAATTAAAGTGTGAAGCATTAGTAAACAGGCGAAACCTTTTCATGTTATACATAAAATAAAGGAAAATATTGTATTTCTTTTTCATGGGTGCCAAGCAGGAACATAAGAAAAAAAAGGATATCAACATTAACAATGTTTGTCTCACTTTTTACTGTCTTCGATCTGGCTTTGATCCAAACCTGAAATCAAACATGGTACTAAAATCCACACATATCAAGTTCTCGTCCACACCATTATATTGTATGGCTATGATACCTGGTCAATAAAAGCAAGTGACTTACGAAAGCATGAGACGTCTGATTAATACTATTTATGTTGCATCCTTCATGTTCATTGGTAGTAGTTCATTTCAAATGCCGTTA
This sequence comes from Euprymna scolopes, assembly GCF_053919585.1. Classification (NCBI taxonomy): domain Eukaryota; kingdom Metazoa; phylum Mollusca; class Cephalopoda; order Sepiida; family Sepiolidae; genus Euprymna; species Euprymna scolopes. The sequence goes on along the minus strand of NC_136487.1, from coordinate 84,288,091 downwards.
ATTGTTCTCACTGCAACATATCCTCTCTGCATCAAGCTCTCCTTTTGAGACCTCTTTGTTGGCTTGGTCATGTTCTTTGCCGTCATTCAGATGACTTCATCCACAAAGTCATTGAACCAGCTCTTTTCAGGATTGAAGGTCAGCTGAAAACCTAGCTCCGAACAGTGAAACATAATACCGAGCTGATCCTGGCCACTCGCCTGTATGGGGTTCGCCACTGGAACCGTGATTGGCTAACAATTGTACCTGCTACTATGGTAGCTCGTCATGCCTGGTCAGTATTCGTTTGTGATGCTGCAAATTCTCTGGATGGAGCCCTCCCAACTTAATAAGTCTAGAATCTAACTAATAATACAACTTTCAGGCAAAATTCAACTTTATTCATCAATGTGGTTTCTTCTACAATTGGAAAAATACATAACATAGAATCCCTGAAAGGTTGATCGACATAGCCAGAGACAGTGTCAACACGGACAATACAGAGAGTAGTTAAACCAGAAACAAAAATACAAGAAAAGAAAAGTTAGGAGAGAAGCAATTACATGGATGGTTCATAAGATTGACAAAAGAATAAAACATCTGAACATAGCTACGAAATGGACATGTGAACAGAGATACAGAATCACTGCTGACAACTGCACACAACAATGCAGTAAGAACTAACTATATCAAAGATAAAATAGATAAAACCCAGGAAAACAGTAAATGTAAACTCTGTAGACAAAGAGATGAAACAATAAATCACATAAGTTAATGCAGTAAGCTAGCTCAAAAACAATACAAAAACAGACACAATTATGTGATGAAAGCAGTACATTGGAAACTATGAAACTGATACTATCCAACAGGTGGCAATGATGAAATCAGCTGAAATCTTCACAAAAATCTTTGAATGTAAAAACTCACTAGCATAAACTATGAACGCTGATCAACTACATGGAAGTTACTACAGAAATAAAACAAAAACATTGAAGGAACACCATGTGAACCCGAAGGACATGGAACTGCAAGAAATCTCACAAATTGCCCCCCGCCCCAAAGAACACAATGTGACTGCACTAGCCTTATCTGATACCACACAAAATAGTCATGAAGGTTCAAGGAGGATAAAAACACTAACCAGACATCCACTGGAAAGGTGCAGAGAGTATTAATACCTTGGGGAGGTTTATTACAATACAAACCCAAGAGAAGACGAATGGTTGCTGCTAGCAAATAATCAATGGTGAGTGATTTTTATGATAATGCAAAATCATTTGCAATGAGGGTAAAAAGAGGTGGAGATTATTGAAAATCTGGAAAAATGTCTTGTCAAACAGAAATCAGGGAACACTATAGTTTTTCTTAGTCAGCAATCATTGATGATGACTTGTGTGAGAATTCCTATTGAGTTTTTAATAATAATAATAATAATAATAATAATAATAATAATAATGTGCACTACTAGGGATAAAAAGGGGAAAACTAGAGACATCAGAGGGTAGGGAACTGCCCAATTACACCTCAAACCTGCAGACAAATGGAAACAGTACAGGAAAATGAAAACCACAAATCCGTTGGAACATGGAGATACAAACAGATAAACTCATCCAAGCAAGAAGACCAGACGCCATAATAATTAACATGAAGAAGGAACCTGTCAAATTGGAAATTTTTCCATTCCAGCAGACCACAGAGTGAAGATCAAAGAGACAGAAATACGAAACAATTATGCAGAACTTTCCAGAGAACTGAAAGGAATATCAAACGTGAAAAAAAAAAAAATATCATACCAATAATTGTAGGAGCACTAGGAACATTCCTAAAGAATTTGAAAAGAAAAAAATGGGAAAAATTGGAATCGAGAGGAAGACTAAACCTATACAACTAACAGTAATGTTGAAAACAGCTGAAATCTTAAGGAAAACTCTCGAGTGCGGAAATAAATTCACATGAGCGACAACGTTAACTGGACATATAGAAATTGCAACAGAAGTGAAACAAAAAGATGCAACCAAGAAAATCACAAAATTATAAATTTCGACTGGCACCACACTAAATAGTTGAAGGGTCAAGGAAGATGAAAAAACTGAGAGGGGAAAGCACTAACCAAACCTCCACTAGATAGGCGTGAAGAAGACTGGAGCCTTGGAAATGCTTACAGCCACCCAAATTCCAGTGATGACCAATGGTCACTGCCAGCAAGAAGTCAATGACAAGCAACTGTTGCAATAACGCAAATTCATTTGTCAAAGATTATCAGAAGAGGTAGAGAGAACTAGAAATCTGGGGAGACTTGTTATCACCCACACTCCAAGGAATGCCACTACTTATTGTCAGTGAGCAATTTCTGATAATTACCTGCTGAGAACTCCTGATGAGTAATAATAATAATGGTATGATGTTTAAGAAGGACTGGAGGAAAGTGATAGTGTGGTATATGAATATTCAAATGTAACGCTTCAGCTTAACGGGCCTTAAGAAAAAATTGAAATTCAGAGAATCTTGCTTAACTGGAACATCTGAATTTTCACAAAGGGTTTCCATCCGTTTTCCCCTTTTACATAAATCTAAATTAAATTAAATATAGCCCATGCTACAATCCCTTACATCTAACAGTTTTGTTCCCAAATCATAATGATCGGTTAATTAGTTTAGAATTGAATCCTGTATATACAATAAATATATAGAAATATAAACATGCCTAACTTTATGAATATATATATATATATATATATATATATATATATATATATATATATATATATATATGAGCAGGGAAACCCGACGTTGCCTGGGATTGAATGATGATCAACGAATGTTTCACACTCTCATAATTTTATTGTCATTGAAATTGTCGAAAAAAACATTTTTCAATCAAATCGATGATTGCTTACTCTAGTTGGGACCCATCTCCAGGCACCGGGAGGAATGTTCACATGCCGTCCCCCAGTGATTTAGTTCACATTACATTGTAGTCTACATTGCCATGTAAAATACAATGTAATGTGGGCTAAGTCACATTAATGTTAAAGTCACAGTAACGTAAAAGTAAAGTATCATACTTCAATCGTGCTCTCAATAGAAACATTCATTTTGAATGTGCCTCTAGCATATCAAAGAATCTAGTGTTGATTTTATATGACTAGCCTTACTGCTTGGTAATAAAACTCAAATGCACTTGTAATGTTAGGCTGTGTAAGGTGTAAACTTTGGTCAAAATTGCCTGTTCCTTCTTTCATCAAATTATTTCGATTATTGATACTTATCGAAGATATTCCGATACAAAATCTATCTAAGAACACTACCAGGCACGTAAAGTATCTTTGTGTGAAATTTCATAAAAATCAGCCCAGCCGTGTTCGAGTCCATAGGGAATGAACACAGACGCACAGACAAAGTTCTTTATATATATATATATATATATATATATATATATATATATATATATAAAAATTTTATTTTTCACCATTTAAATTTCTTTATATTTTAATAATTATAAAACTGCGGACCGTTCAGGCATCCTTGCTGGCTTGCTTGCTTGTTTAAATCTTGTAATGAATAATTTTACCAAGAATTCTTCACAAGTTTTGGTTTCGATTTTGATTCTAGCTGATGGTACTGAAGTCATATAATTTTTTTTACTTTTGAAATCACTACTATATATTGGGTACAATATAATATATATAATCGATAATAATCGATAGAGAATTGACACTATAATAATATATATGAAATCCAATGTAGCTGATCAGCGGCTTGGTTCGCACCAGTTTTGGCAAATAACAAATAGGATCCTGAACAGAAGTGTGCGTTCTATCCCAACCATTATCAATGGACCAGAGGTCATCTCGTCAGCTTCAGACAAGGCCAAACTATTTGCAAAGAACTTTGCAGCTAATTCTACCCTATGCGACGAAGGCCATCAACTCCCCATATTTCCTCCTATAATACAGAACATGCTAAGTAACATACAAATATCTGTGCATGAGGTCGCCAAGCTAATCAAGAACCTAGATTCCAGTAAAGCAACTGGCCCTGACGGCATCCCAATTATAGTGCTAAAAAAGCTTCAACCAGAACTTGCTCCCATACTTACGAAACTGTTTAAATGTTGCCTTAAGGAGAAGTGCTTTCTAGCACCTTGGAAAACCTCATCAGTATGCCCTGTATTTAAGAACTGAGGTGATAAGTCATCTCCCTCTCAGTACAGACCAATAAGTCTCCTGTGTGTCATGAGTAAGTTGCTGGAATCCATATTAAATAGAGAAATAGTCAACCACCTCAGCAGAAACAACCTTCTTAGTGACACGCAATATGGTTTCCATTCTGCGAGATCTACCACAGATGTGCTAACAGTTATATCTCATAGGATTAGTGAATCTCTTGACAAAGACTTCCTTTCTAGGGCAATTGCTCTTGACATATCAAAGGCCTTCGACAAGGTGTGACATAAAGGCCTACTTCACAGGATTTCCAGCTACGGTATAACTGGAAATGTTTTCTCAATGATTAAATCATTTCTCTCTGATAGGCTCATAAGAGTAGTGGTTGATGGGACAAAAATCAGAGGCCTGCAGTATTAATGCTGGAGTCTCTCAGAGGTTCATCCTGGGCCCAGCTCTTTTCCTGATCTACATCAATGATCTCTCAAAACACATACTTAAATCATTTGTTGACATCTATGCTAATGACATGACCATCTACGGCAACACATCAAAAGCTGTAAATGACAAAGCTCTCTCTGATTCTCTCTCCTCTGATCTCAAACGAGTGGTTCAGTGGGGGAAGACGTGGCTGGTTACCTTTAATGCATCTAAAACCAAACTCCTATCTTTACATCATCAAAGCTCTGATCCTCATCTGGCATCAATTGAAATGGATGGTTCTCGTCTAGGAGAAGCCCCATGTTTTGATAAGCTTCTGGGCTTGACCTTCACTCCTGATCTGAAATGGAACACATACATCAAGTCTGTTGCCAAGGTCGCTGGAAAGATGGTGGGATCCTTCTACCGCTCCAGAAGATATCTCACTACTGATGCAATTCTCTATCTATATAAAAGCCAAGTACGTCCAAGGATGGAATACTGCTGCCATATCTGGGCAGGAGCTGCTAAAAACAGCCTATCCTGTCTTGATAGAGTACAAAATAGACTTCGTGGCTTAGTGGGGGGTGCCTTTTTCTCTTCCCTGCAACCTCTCTCCCACTGAAGAGATGTTGCAAGCCTATCTTTGTTTTATCGTTATTTCCATGGCAGGTGCTTGTCTGAACTCCAATCTTTGGTCCCCCCCCTTGCCAATCTTTTACGAAAAACAGCCATCTAGCTGAATCCACTGTCAAAAACTTTCCACACTCTTTACCTATGCCTAAACCAAAACGTAGATTCCATGAACAAAGCTTCTTTCTTAGAACTGCACGCCTGTGGAACTCTGTTCCGTCTGCCTGCTTCCCACCTGACTACAACCTGGATGTCTTCAAGTCCAACGTAAACAAATTCCTGATGAACCACCCCCTTAAGTAGACACTTTATTAAATCTCCACACTAACGTACTGTACTTACAATAACCTTTATCCCTGAGTGGCTTCCGGGTTTTGATAAGTGGTGACCACCTTGTAAAAAAAAAAAATCTGCATAAATTAAAATATTATTAGGTTGAGAAGAAGATTCTTGTGGAATTTTTAATTTTGATTTCAAATGATGTATTTCAAATAAGTTTTCATTATAATACTTTTACTTTATATATCATTTTAAAGAGCGTTTTTTGCTCTATCTAATTTAAATTACGATCCTTTTAAAACAATTTTGTCTTCCTTTCAGAATGTTGAATACACGATGGAAAAAAAGTGAATTCGCACAATTTTCTCATTTCAATTCAAGCTAGGCCGAAAAGCTGCTGAAACAACTTGTGATATCAATGAAGCGTTTGGCCTAGAAATCACTACTGAACACACAGTACAATGGTGATTTAAGAAATTTTGTGGTGATGACAAGAGTCTTGAAAATGATGAAGTGGTTGGCCATCGAATGTTGACCATGATCTTTAGTCAAAGGCACTCCAGACACAACTGTTCGAGAAATTGCTTCTGAATTAGATGTGATGTATACGAGGATTTCCAGCCACCTGAGAGAGATTGGAAAGACAAAAAACTTGATAAATGGGTGCCTCACAAATTGAACGACAACCAAAAAAAAAAACGCCATTATAAAGTTATGAACTTAATGTTTCTCAACCAGGTTGTGACTTGTGATGAAAAGTGAGATTTTTACAACAACCAGCAACACTCAGCTCAGTGGTTAGAAGCTGACGAAGCTCCATAACACTTCCCAAAGCCAGAGTCATAAATGGAGGTCATGCTGGTTGTTTGGTGGTCTGTGACCGGTCTCATCCATTACAGATTTTGAATGCAGGCGAAACCATTACAGCGAAAATGTACTGCCAATAAATGGATGAAATGCATTAGAAACTTCGAAGACAACACTCATCATTAGTAAACAGAAATGGCTAAGTTCTCCTCCATGACAATGCCCCACTGTATGTTTCTAAATCGACCCTGTAGAAGTAGAACAAATTGGGCTATGAAATTCTGCCTCATCAGATATACTCTCCAGACCTCTCACCTACCAACTACCACTTTTTCAACCATCTCGACAACTTTCGGCATGAGAAATGCTTCAAAAACCTGGAACACAAGTTTTTTTACGTTAATGGCATAAATACACTGGTTTTACGTTGGCAATACTGTGTTGATTCTCATGGTGCTTATTTCGATCAATAAATTTTTGTTTTGAGTCGAGATATGTTCATCTGAATTTAAAAGCTAAAAACTGCAAGAAGTTTCTTGTCAACTTGATATTTTAGACAATTTCATTTTCAATTCATATTTCAAATAAAGAGTATGCAGAAAGGTATTATAGTTGTTTACAGCTGTTTCAAGGCAAGTTTTATTTAAAATCATACAATCAAACAAAGAGATAAAGAGGTTCTCTCTCTTTAAGTGATCAGAACAGTGTGAATCTTATTACTTGTGTTTACAATTAAAACATGACATATTTCTCTTAAATTTCAAAGTGAAATCGTCATGACGGCCTAACAGTAAGAGCCTAGAGTTCATAATACTTGGATCCAAAGTTTAAATTGTTTGACTAGCGAGGCAGTGTTGTCATTCATAGTTACGAGTATTGTTAACATGAAACATATATATGTCTATAGATATGAAAAATAGTTACTTATTAAAAAATAATAATCGATCTCTGTTAAGTTTAGTACTTTGAAAGAGACTAAATTGAAAATTTGGTAAATTTTTACTTGGTTTCCACCTTAGCATTTTCTTTTAAAATGATGACTTTGTAGGTTTTCGGATTTGCTGAAAATCAATGTCGCATTTAAATTTCTCACAGATAAGTAGCTTTCAAAGAAAACTATGTATGCCAAAAATGTGCTTGTGCTCGCACTCACGCATACAACAATGGCCACCACTTTTAACATAAGGAATTACATTGTTCAATATTCGGAAAACTACTTATTTGTGGAAAATATAAATCTGATATTCGTTTTAGTATATCCAAAAACCTTTATAAGTCGTCATTTTAAAGAAAAATGTTAAGGTGGGAACCAAATAAAAATTTATTGATAATTTCACCTTAAATCTAACATTTTATTGCAGTTTCACAATTTCACCAATCTTCAGAAGCGTTGTGTTGGATAAAAGTTTTATTTATTTATTTTTTTTGTGTGTGTGTGTTAAACGTTGAAATGGGATTATTAACTGAAATACGAAATGCTTAAAAAAACAAACAAATATCATCTGCCAAAGAAATATTCATGTCAAAATATTCCATGTGATCAGAAAATGCTGATTTGCTCTCAATAGCAATAGTACGATTATCCATCAAAGAGGATTGTTACGTAGTTAACAGAGGGAGGGGGGGACGAATTTTGAAAGGTTTATCGATTTTAAGCTTTGCGTTGTTTCTCTGATGTTAAAAAAAAGCATGAATGAATCTTGATGAATTATGACCAGAAGAAGTCTTAGATCTCACAGAGTTTATCGAACATAGCCATTTATCATTTAATAATTGGAATACCTGTCTTTGGAAAGGCCCATAATAATGAGATACACTCCAAGTTGATTCGATTCATTCTCATTAATTAATAATTTCTTATAATAAGGTTAGAAAACTATATTCTTTGATTTCAATCCTAGCTGATGGAACCCAAGTGATATATATATTTTAAAATTTTGAAACTACTACTTTATAGGTATTGAATACAATATAATAATCAATAAAGAAGTGACTTTGTCTGTGTGTGTATGTGTGTGTGTGTATGTGTGTGTGTGCGTGTGTGTAGAACGGTTTCTACCAAACGACTCGGTCAATTTTTGGTCTAAAGATTTGAAACTTGATATATAGGGGATTCAGACTTCTGGAACAAATTTGATTCAGTTTTGGGCCAGAAAAAATAGTTGCTTGAGGATAAAAATTGAAAAATTGGAACTTGGCAGGCGTAAGTCAACTTAAAGTGCTACAATATATATATGTATTTATTTGTTAAAGTCAGTTAATTTTTAAGTTTTGACATGCATATGGACTTAGTTCAGATGTAATGAATAACACTGGAGCATCAAATGTTTTGAATCTAGCTGATGGCATCCAAGTCATATATATATTTTTTAACTTTTGAAATCACTACTATACATATATTGAGTATAATATCAATAAAAAATTGGGTCTATAATAATAAATACGAAACCTGCATAAACATAATAGAGAATTGGCTCTATAATAATCAATATGAAATCTGCATGAATTAAAATGTCATATTTAAGTGCTGCCTGCTAGTATATAAAAGTGACATTGTGCTTAAAAAAAAACATGATTATCAACCACAAATACACTTCTGTTCTTCCATCAATCTTGTTTGCACGTCAAAACTCAATAAATTGAATGAGAACGATTCAAACAGTGTATATATTAATTTGATACACTGTATATACTATGAATATATTTGTCCGAGATGACTGTAAATCTGTATATGTAAGCATTATGGTTACCACCTATAGACTGTTCCATAGATTACAAACACAGACAAAGAATGCTGCTTCTCTTTTGTTGAAATCAAGTTACCTATGATGCATCTCTTGTTTGGGTCTTGTGGAAACCATGACTTGGCACTGCTGTAAAAAACTCCTTGAAAGATAGATTTAAATTTCTGTTGATGATGCTTGGCATCAGATTCATGTCTCTTTGCATCCTCTACTGCTCAAGTAAGGATAAGTAATCATCTAAAGTCAGCGGCCATGATGCATTCAGCACGCCTTGAACTGTTTGGACATCTGCATACTGACCATGGCTTCTGGCAGCTTGTTTCACAGTGCATCAACCCAAACTGGAAAAGAAGTCTCCTGACAATTCAGCTGAAATCTTCTTAGATATAGCTTCTCTGCCTTTCCTTCCACAAGGCCCACTTTGCATGTAGATTCTAAAAATTTAAGTAACATCCAATCATTTTACGACTCTCAAATGGAGGTTTTAACTTCCACAAAATGAAGAATTTCCTTAGCATATAATGGTAATTGTGTATTTTCTTTATTTTTAAACAATAGCAGTATTTTTGATTGTCAAAGAAATAGAGGGGAAAATATCAGTAAAAATGGCAGGAAAACCTATGATAACTAAATAAGAATTAAAAAGAAGGAAGCCAAATTAAAAAAAAAAATGCCACACACACACACACACACACACACACACACACACACACTACAGATGAATATGCAATATGAAATTCATATACTAGAATTTCTGCTTCAAAGCTTAAATTTACTAAGGGAGAAATTAGAGTCTTGTATCCTACAGTAGATGCATAGAAGAACACAGTGTTGAAATTTTGCAAGCATTAAGAAAATCCGGCTTAAGGTAAAAAGCACATTGCTATCAGAACAAAACTATATATATATATATATATATATATATATATATATATATATATATATATATATATATATATATGCTCCTATAAATTCGTTTTTCTTTTGTGTGCATTGATATTCATATTAAAAACCTTCTCTTTTATTTATTTAAAAAGAAAATACAATTTTCTTATATATGGATCGTGCAATTGCATTCATCTGCAAAAGATCGAGCTAATTTGCAAATTATTTTAAACATTCATTTTAATTAATTCCTTATTAGTTTATGTGATGATCATCTTTAGTTAACTATTACGTGTAATTATATTCATACAGATATTCTACATGATTTATACTTGCGTAATATTTGTCAAAATGTGTGCAGTAAACACAAAATTGTTTCCATATATATTTATCTATATGCATATATTTTTGTTTAATCTATAAAAATGAACGTGTCTGTGTATATCTCCCAACGCAATAACTCTGTCAATTTTCAGTCTACAGACTCGAAATTTGATATACCGGGTACTGAGATTTGGGAAAAATCTTTGTGATCGGTTTTCGGCCAGAAATTTGGCTGGTAAGAGGTCAAAGTTTAACGATTTGACCTCTGAGAACTCTACCAAACTCCTCCAACAATTTTGGGTCTAAACACTTGAAATTTTAGATATAGGTTCTTTGAACATGGATCTAACTTAATAACTTGATTCGAGCCCAAAACAATAAATGTTAAGGGGGTCATAATAGGGGTCAAATTTAAAAAAATTGACTGTTTTTTTTTTCTGCTCAACATACACCTCCAAAAACCTGGGCAACGCCGGGCACCCATGCTAGTATATATATATAAAGTATAACAACAGTACTACATACATGTGATTGAGAGAACCAACTTTACAAGAAGCAGAAAGCATAATGGATCTAATATAAGAACTCAAAGAAAGATTTGGTAAGAAAGAAAGTTTCAGAGCCGATTTCTTTTCAAGAGCAGACATCTATGTTAAGAACACCAAGACACAATTAATTGGTGAGTCATTAAGCATTAATAGAAATATTCTGTATATGAAAAAATTATTGGACTTTGAACGTATTTCAATGGTTCATCACACAATTGTTTACACAAAATTAAAGATTTAGACTTGTGGTATCAAATTATTTTTACTTGTAATAACAATAAAAAAGAAAAAAAAAGAAAATGCATTTGGGCAACTTGTTTAGAGAGAAAAGAAGTGAACAAAGAATAATTTAATAAATACAGTTAAGCCAGTCTGTTTTTGAAATTTTTGCATCCTGGTGTAAAAACTGCATCAAACATTGATATTGTTGTTTTCCTTTTCTTTCCTTTTACAAAACTCAATCATGTTCTGCAAAGCTTATAATAGAAACAACAATTTTCTCTACAAAATGACCAAACCAAACCAAGCACCATGAATAAATATTTGAAGATATATAGAACTTGAGGTATAAAACTTTTACCAAAATATCGGATTTGGCATTAAATAACCCAGAAAGGATTTATATATTATAAAATAAAAACAACCAAAATAAATGCTCTGAATGAATATTTTAAAATATAAACAACTTGAGGTATAGAAATGTTTTTCTAAAACAACTGGATCCGGCATTAAATAACCCAAAAAACAGTTGATATGCAATAAAACAAAACAACCAAACCAAACACTATGAATAAATATTTCAAGGTATAAAGAATTTGGAGGATAAAAACTTTCACCAAAATGGCCGGTTTTGTCATTAAATAACCCAAAAAAGGTTGATATACCATAAAATAAAACAACCCAATTCTCAAACCTAGACAATGACTATAGCTTTCTTTTTACAAAATCAATATTTTATTTTGATTCGCCAGTTTATGTTTTGAACTATCTTCTTAACAACAAAGAAATGCATTTTGATTTAATTTCTTTAAAAAAATAATTTATCTGCTTCTGAAGATTTTTAAAATGGATGCATTTTTAATAATGACTTAGTAACAGCAGCACCTCTCTAAAGCCCAATCCTTGCTTACTGTGGCAGGATTAGTATATAACGTCGTAGTGTTCAACTATTTAGCTAAGGCTCTGGTGAAAATCCAGCAAACGTCAACATCAGGATCTATTCTCTAGACGTCTCCCCTTCTACATGTGGCAAACCAAGAGTTGTCAGGCATGGAATTGCAAATAAATAAAATGAAAGTGGCAACATTGTTTCTGTGCTATTCCTTTGTCCTTTCCTGCTTTCTCATGCAACCACTAAGCTTTGATATTCTCGGTGTTTGCAGCAAAACATTTGCAATCCTGCAGGCTAACAAATAACTGCGAGCAATGAGGAGTACTTCGTGCAGAAGAGACAATCCTGATCGTGAACCCTATGCAGAAATCTGATCCACCTAACAAACAAATAAACAAACAAGTAGCAGCAGATCTGTGGTTGAAAAAGAGGGAAAAAGCGTTACTGTCCTTTTTTCTTCCTTTCCCCTGTTTCTTTCAGTGTGTGTGTGTGTGTGTGTGTGTGTGTGTGTGTGTGTGTGTGTGTGTGTGTGATAGAAAGAGAGAGAGAGAGATAAAGAATGAAAGAGACATCTGCTTTATGTATTGCATTAATATATCGTACTTGCCGCATGGGTTAACTGTTTAATATAGAGACAGAGTATGTGAGTTTGAACCTCATTCAGGCATAATTATTTTTTTTATTCTTATTTTGTTCCTAAATATAGTTAGATATTTCAAATTGCAATATTTGGCAGGTTATTTGGTTTTACTTTTATTATTTTATGCAATCTGCATAATTTATTTAAAAATTAAAGCCCCTAGCAGTCCTGGAATAATAGAACAATATGTACTTGGGTACTGATACAGTTTTTAAATCAAACAAAACTAACTTTTTGTTCGTCATGTGTTTTACATAAACAGCAGGAATATACTGAAATGCTTAGTCAATCAGAAGGCTCAAAAAGCAGATGACACTTCTGGGTCTTTGGAAAAAAGAAAGGTTTCATGGTTACAGTACCTGACAGAAACATCTAAACTCTCCTTCCCATGTCGGCATTAACTTTAAAAGAAACTCTGCAAAATTTTCAAAAATGATCAAAAGAATTCTTGCATAAAAAAATAAATACTTGTAAAGCTTTTGGACAGGACAAGAACCAAACTATTCTTTTTTTTTTTTTTTAATACAAACTCATACCTAACTCGAAGCTAGTCGTTTTTTGTCCAGTTCACAAGCTGTACCAGTACCAAAATAACAACAAAAAAAAATGTAGCATTTTTTTGTACTATCAGCTATGACTAGGTAGAAGACCTAAGTAACTCACAATTGTATTTTGAATATCACCTGCACTGAGGATTGAACCTTCAACCTCAAGAAGAGTGTCACTTAGAACTCAATTTTATCAAGTACTTTATTGTGAACAATTCTAATACAAATTTTGGCAGTCTTCAACCTATTTTTGTTTTTCAAAAACATAATATTTACGAGAAATGAATATAAAAAAGTTTATAGCCTGGGATTTTATTTAAAATTCAATATGGGTGCCATCATATGCCATCAGCTTTTTAATCTACCTGCAGTAAGAGTTAATGATATGGATGGACTGACATTTGAATGAGGATGAATACTATAAGAGGATTGAAAATATACACATACCATCAATTCAAAACAACAACCTACATAGAAAACAGCAATTCTTCACCGTTTGCTAGAAACAACTGCTCATGGAATGTGAGGACTAGGATATAAATAAGCTAAAATAAAATTATAAAATAAAAAATGAACTGGTAACGTTTCTTTCATATCTCCCCCCCTTTTTTTGTTTTCTTTTCTCTGACTTTCTTTTCTTTCTTTAGAACTAGCCTGGGTGGCCGGCGTTGCTCAGGTGTTTGGAGGTGTATGTTGAGCAAAAAAAAAAAAAAAGTAGTAGTAGGCAGGCAAGTTCGAACCTGTACCACGGAGGAAAAGAATGTGAAAAAAAATTTTTTTTAAATGTGCCGTCTCTGCCGTTGCGCCCATCGCCAAACCAGAAGAAGTGAAAGTTTAAATTAAGGATAGTCAATCGAAAAGAGGAGATGACTTTTGAAACTATCAGCGTAAAAAGCGATCCCTCCTTGTAGAAAAGTGCCTAGTTGAGGGCGAAGGAATTAATATTTTTGGCCAATTTTTCGATATTTTTCGTCCAAAATGTTGAGCTACAAAACGATACCAATCTTGTGAAAATCCGTCACCTCTGTCGAAAGTTTTAGGCAGACATACATACATACATACATACATACATACATACATACATACATACATACATGCATGCATTTAAACAGACAGGTGAGATTTATATTATTGATGAAGCTTGCAATCACTGTTATATATGACTGTTATCCTTACAAGAATGACAATAAACATTGTATAATAATAATAATAAGAAGAATAAGAATAAGAATAAGAAGAAGAAGAAGAAGAAGAAGAAGAAGAAGAATTAGTACGATTCGTGGAAATTCTACAGAATGAGAAATATATTTAATCAACAAATATATTTTGATAAGTTTGATATTTTTCTGGATAGTGCAAAAAAAAAAAAATAGTTTTGGATAGAAAACCAATTAACATGCTGTAAATATGAGTTTATTAACATCTCCATGAAAATAATATCCATTGTATTTTAAATATAGAACTGACCCAAATAAGATAAATTAGTAAGTACTAATAAGTACTCAGACAGTAATATTGTGCTACATAGTTCAATATAAATAATAAAATCACATTGTAAGAGACAATCTTTAATTTATTCCTTCAATCCACAACCTTTTGGCTGACAATGTTTTATTTTTTTTGCCCTGTTTCTTTTCAATATTCCTTTTTTTATGTAACATTTTTCTGATTTCTTTCTTCAGTGAAGGACTGCTGCACAGCGAAATTACTAGATGTTCCTTTTTCACACCATTACAAGAACGATCATATATTATTATTATAATGATATTCGAAAACAAGGCTACATCAAAGGGAGGCCATTCTCATATTCTTGTCTATGTTTGCCAGATTGGCCTTTTTAAAGCCCAATTTTGCAAATGTGGCCTTTTTTGAAGTAGTTTGGCTTTCAAAAATTGTATTTGGCCTTTTTCGAAGCATAACGTACGGACTAACTAAGGAAGAAACAATCATCATATAACAACAATAATAATAACAACAATAATAATAACAACAATAACAATAACAACAATAATAATAATAATAATAATAATAATAATAATAATAATAATAATAATAATATACAAAGCGATTGAAAAAAAACTTCCTATCATTTTATTTATTTTTACTTCATAGTCACTACTCATCAAGACCCGGAGACCACTAAAGGATAAGGGATGATAGAAATTTGATAATAATATATTTTAGAGGATGGCTCTTTAAGAACCTATTCACGTTGAACTTCAAAGCAACCATGTCATAGTCAGCCAGGAAGAAGCTCTGTGGTATTGTATTCCATATGAGTAGCACTTGAGGAAAAAAAAAACTCTGTTCATGGAATTTTTGCATAGATTTAAGCACAGATAGAGAGTAAGGGAAATTGCTAATAGTTGTTAGAGCTGGTCAGGTTTTTGTTGTGAAAAACTAACTGGGTGGCAATCATAGAGTGAAGCTCAGTCAAGCACCTGCCATGAAAATAAAGATAAAGCAGAGAAAGGCTTGCAGCGTCTCTTCTATAAGACATATGCTGCAGAGAAGAGAAAAGGACATCATCCACCAAATGCCAAAGTCGGTTTTGTACCCTGTCGAGGCAGAAGAGGATACTTTGAGTAGATCCTCCCTAGATGTGGCAACAGTATTCCATCCTAGGACGTATTTGGCTCTTATACATTTGCAGTGAGATATCTACTGAAGTAACAGAATGATCAAACCATTTTCCCAGCGATCTTGGCAACAGATTTGATGTATATGTTCTATTTCATATCAGGAATGAAGGTCTGCCCAGTAGCTTTTCAAAACATAGTGTTCCCCAATGCAGGAGCCATTCATTTCAATTGGGGCCAGGTGGGGGTCAGAGCGTTGATGATGGAAAGAGAGCAGCTTTGTTTTAGATGCATTAAAATTAACTAGCCACTTTTTCCCCCATTAGGCCATGTGCTCAAGGTCAGAAGAGAGAATCTGAGAGATCTTGCTTATTGCCGGCTTTTGAAGTGTTGCAAATGCTTGTAACTTATTAACGAAATATATTTCTTACAATTCATGTATGGAATGAGAACCTGTATAGCATACTATTTAATTTAGAATTCAATATGCGCACTAGAATTCACAACCAGCTTCTTAGGCTGCATGGGAACCGCATCAACTAATTTCACAATAAATTTCACAATGAATCACAAATCTAAATGTTGATAGGATAGCATGTGTATTATTAATTTTGTGTCATTCTAACATCCGAGTGATTGTCGCTTGATTGTTATGGACTTTCATTTCTTATAATAAATAATTTTATGACGAATTCTTCATTTTTTATAAATAATCTTACCAAGAATTCTTCATAAGTTTTGGTTTCGGTTTCAATTATAGCTGATAGCACTCCAGTAATCTATTTTTTTTTTTATAAATAATTTGATCAAGAATGCTTCATTAGTTTTGGTTTCGGTTTCGATTATAGCTAAAAGAACACAAGTTATATATATATATATATATAAATATATTTTTTTCATAAGCTTTGGTTTCAGTTTCGGTTTCGATTCAAGCTGATGAACCCAAGCCATATGGATATATTGTTTTATTTTTGAAATCGCAACTTTATGATATATAAAAATCGAGAGAACATTAACTCTATAATAATATATACAAAATCTGCAAAAATTAAAATATCATATTTAAGCATACTTTATGATCAGGCTATGCCGGACATCCCTGCTAGCTTAGATAAATACTTTTGCAGTTTTAACAGAAGAGCTACAATATATCAGATCATATCCTTTTACGCTGAACATCTACAGAGTGCCAACATCAATATATTACAGATGAATGAGTCCCCTATGGAATTTCCACAGGAACCACTAGTCTTTATACGATAGTGTGTGTGTTATTTTGTGTGACACACTTACATCTTTTTTTTCTTCCAACTGACTGTCGTTTAATTGTTATGTCTTGCCATTTCTTGAAATAAATAATTTTACCAAGAATTCTGCATGAGTTTTGGTTTCAGTTTCAATTATAGCTGATGGCATTCAAGTCATCTACTTTTTTTAAATAATTTTACCAAAAATTTTTCATAAGTTTTGGTTTCAGTTTCGATTATAGCTAAAGGAAATCAAGTTACACACACACACACACACACACACACACACATATATATATATACTCAGCACCTACATAATCCAACTTCTAAAAAGTTTATAATTACAAAAGAGAATTCAATTATATAAGGATGAAATAAAAAGCTTAAACTAAAATTCTTAAATAGAAATAGACTTAGCACTTGCATAAGTCGATTTCTCAATATATATATATATAAGTGAAATTGTCGGTGTGTGTAATTGTGCCTGTGTGTGTACATTTCCCTACCAAACTACTTTGTTAATTTTCAGTCTACAGACTCGAGATTTGACATAAGGGACATTGAGATTTGAGAAAATCTTTTTAGTTTGTTTTCGGTCGGAAATTTGGCTGTCAAGGGTCAAAATTTAACGATTGGACCTTTGAAAACTCTACCAAACTTCTCCGCAAATTTTGGGTCTAAACACTTGAAATTTAAGATGTAGGTTATTTGGACATGGATCAAGCTTTTTAATTTGATTTGAGCCCAAAACAATAAATACTAAGGGATCAAAATTGGAGTCAAAGTTTTAAAAAAATTGACCTCTGCGGTTTCTACCAAATTATTCAGCCAATTTTTATGCTAAACATTTGAAATTTTGCATAAAGTGCATTCAGACATATGGCAAGCTTTTAAATCGTTTTTTGACCGAATATTTGACTACTGAGGGATCAAAGTTCAAAAGATTTGACTTTTGCATTCTCTAGCAAACTATTCAGCCAATTTTGGGTCTAAACATTTGAAATTTTACATAAAGGGTATTCAGACATGCAGCAAGTTTTTAATCAGTTTTTGGGCTAAAATGTGGCTTCCAAGGGATCAAAGTTGAAAAAGTTGACCTTTGCAGATTCTACCAAACTATTCTTTTATTTTGGAAATCACAACTTTATAATATATAAGAATCGATAGAAAATTGCCTCTTTAATAATATATACAAAATCTGCATAAGTTAAAATATCATATTTAAGCATATTTTACGACCAGTCTACGCCAGGTGTTCCTGCTAGTTTATTTTATTTTATTACTAATCAATCCCTACTTATTAAGGCTAAAGGAAACAATCGAGACTAAGTTTTATGAGATGAATAAATTTACAGTTGAATGGTGAGGAATACTATGAGAGGATTAAAATGTTAATGTTTATTTATCTCTATGCATAAATGTGAAAGTTTTTGTTCCATGTTTAAAATAATAGCGTGGTCATTATTTGAAAGTTTTGTTTCAAGTATTTTTAAGTAGAAAACTTTGCAAAGTGACAGCAAGCTTACAAAGCCATCTAATAAAACATATACAACATGATTGAAAAGCATCTCCATATTAATCAGCACTTATAATTTTTTTTACTGAAATATAATTCTTGTAAATATGAATATAAGAAAGTGTATAGCCTGAGATTTTGTTTAGAATTTAATGAGCACTAGCATTCACAATCAACTTCTCAAAATGTCTGGAAACTGCATTAACTGATTTCACAATGAACTCTATTTTCTAAGGAATCATTATTTTCTCTAATTTTCTTTTCTTTTTTAGAAAAAAGCTTACCATCACTTATTGTATATTACTGACAACAAACATTAATGCATTAAAATACAATGGTATATTTTTTTGCTTGGTTGCGGCAAACGAGTAGCGTGAAACAAAGTGAAAAAAAAGCACAGGAATTAATGGAAATTGATCCCTCAAATTCGCCAGCGAGCAGCCTATGTTCTATCTCAATTTGAATTAGTTAATATAACAATTTTGGAGACCCGTGTATCTACAGCTACTTTGTCTGTGCAGCTAATGTAGCTGTGCTCGATACAGAATGTAACTTTCCTTCAATTTATTGTTTATTTAGTGACAGGTGTATTTTCATCAGTAGATGACCTTTGCAGATGTTTCTGTATCAAATTACTAGATATTTATGTCTTCTGGCCAGGTATTATATCTAATTCCCCGCATTCGATATTCAACATGCTGCACTATCCTATTTTTATAAATGTTCACTGCATCTACTTCTCTCGCTGTTTCCCCACTTTCTGGCTCAATGTATAACAGATGGAGAGTAGATAATACAGTGGATGTGTTATCGGCAGCTCCAGTAACTCTCGCTTCTCCTATTTTGTCATTCAATCCTCATTCAGTGAGTTATTTTTCTGACAAAGGGTGAAGAAAAAGCTGCTTAAAGGTCTGTAGTACTTGTTGACCAGTAGTCTGAGATGTCGGAAATTTTTCTGTCTGTCTGTCCTTGTGGTCATGTCACTAGTAAGGGTGCTGGGGGTAAACGTTTTGTCTGGGCTAACATTATCCACCTGATAGTCAGGGACCCGAACCTTGGATTAACCACTAAGGAGGCTGTCCTATCAGCAGACGTAAAGTACTGGGACTGCTGTATTGCCATTTGGTGAGTGGATCTGGACCATGCAGTAGTCTCTGGTGGCGCCTCTCGATGCCATACTAGTGGGTAATTGTTACAGCTTTACCTTTTCGTGTGCTACAAAAAAAAAAAAAAATTTTACTGTCTTTTTTTCTCTTACTTTCCCTCTCTGTACTGCTCTAACCAAGTATGCCGACCTATTCCACAAATCCCAAAAACCTCAACATGAAATATCTCCAGAATAAAAACTCGATTAAACCTAGAACCCCATCTTCCAACCTAAACCCCTATTACCAGGTCTCCTTCTCCAACATCAGGGGTCTACGTTCCAACCTTCCAGAGTTGAAACCCAATTACAGGTGACGAAACTGGACATATTATTTCTAAGTGAAACTGGAATAGGGCCGACCACTTCCCTAGATGAGTTCATAATTAATGGATACTCTAATTTAACAGCTAAATCTGACACCCAAGATCGCCATGGGCATGGAATATGTGCCTACATTAAGGATGGCTTCCCGTGTGGCAGGGATATCTCTAGAGAAGATCCTAATTTACCCTATATGTGCTTCAGGGTTGCACTTGCTAACACCACTGCATTTATATTTGCCCTCTATAAGCCCCACAACAGCGGAGTTACTATCTTTAAGAGCATATCTGAGAAAATAGACCACATACTGTCTTCACATCCCTCGGCTAACATCCACATCTGTGGTGACTTCAACGTCCATAACGTGGAATGGCTGACCCATTCAAATAAGACAGATGATGAGGGGAGGTTTTGTCATGATTTTGCCATTGCTTATGACCTCACTCAGATTGTTCGCGAACCCACCTGTGTGCCCGATACACCCGGTCAATATGCAAGCCTCTTAGACCTTTTTCTCTCAACTTCCCCTGAGCTATGTTCATGTTCTGTTCATTCTCCTCTAGGATCCTCCGACCATTCCGTCGTATCGGTTAAGATAAAAACGTAATGTAAGAAGTCCCCAGACGTACCCCTCCACCGTACTGTATACCGATACTCTATGGCTGACTGGGATAGCTTCCGTACATTCATATCTGATTTACCTCTGCACTCCATGTTTAAAAAGGAAGTGTCCTCTATAGTATCAGATCTGACCGAATGGTTAATTGTAGGCATAGACCAATTCATACCATCTAAAAAATTCCAACAAAAACCTAACAGCCAGCCAGGGTTCTCCCCAGAATGTGCTGCTGCTATCGCGCACAGAAATCACTTTTTCCATAGCTACCAACGTAATAGATGCACTGAAACTAAAGCTGCTTTCAGGACTGCCAGCAACCACTGTAAAAGAGTAATAAAAAATGCAAGAGAACTATATGCCCAGTCTGTTAAATCCAAGGTAGCTGATCAGCGGCTTGGTTCCCACCAGTTTTGGCAAATAGCAAATAGGATCCTGAACAGAAGTGTGCGTTCTATCCCAACAATTATCAATGGACCAGAGGTCATCTCGTCAGCGTCAGACAAGGCCAAACTATTTGCAAAAAACTTTGCAGCTAATTCTACCCTATGCGATGAAGGCCATCAACTCCCCATATTTCCTCCTATAACACAGAACAAGCTAGGTAACATACAAATATCCGTGCATGAGGTCGCCAAGCTAATCAAGAACCTAGATTCCAGTAAAGCAACTGGCCCTGATGGCATCCCAATTATAGTGTTAAAAAAGCTTCAACCAGAACTTGCTCCCATACTTACGAAAATATTTAAGCGCTGTCTTAAGGAGAAGTGCTTTCCGACTCCCTGGAAGACGTCATCAGTTTGCCCTGTATTTAAGAATTCAGGTGATAAGTCATCTCCCTCTCAGTACAGACCAATAAGTCTTCTCTGTGTTATGAGTAAGTTGCTGGAATCCATATTAAATAGAGAAATAGTCAACCACCTCAGCAGGAATAACCTTCTTAGTGACACGCAATATGGTTTCCGCTCTGCAAGATCTATCGCAGATATGCTGACAGTTATATCCCACAGGATTAGTGAATCTCTTGACAAAGGCTTCCTTTCTAGGGCAATTGCTCTTGACATATCAAAGGCCTTTGACAAGGTATGGCATAAGGGTCTACTTCACAAGATTTCCAGCTACGGTATAACTGGAAATGTTTTCTCAATGATTAAATCATTTCTCTCCGATAGGCTCATAAGAGTAGTGGTAGATGAACAAAAATCGGAGGCCTGCAATATAAATGCTGGAGTCCTCACGGGTCAATCCTGGGCCCAACTCTCTTCCTGATCTACATCAATGACCTCCCTAAACACATACTTAAATCATTCGTTGACATCTATGCTGATAACACGACCATCTACGGCAACACATCAAAGGCTGTAAACGACAAAGTTCTCTCGGATTCTCTCTCCTCTGATCTCGAGAGCGTGGTTCAGTGGGGGAAGACGTGGCTGGTTACCTTTAATGCATCCAAAACCAAACTCCTATCCTTACATCATCAACGCTCTGATCCCCAGCTGGCATCAATTGGGATGGATGGCTCTCGTCTGGGAGAGGCCCCGTGTTTTGACAAGCTTCTGGGTTTGACCTTTACTCCTGATCTGAAATAGAACACGTACATCAAGTCTGTTGCCAGGGTCGCTGGAAAGATGGTGGGATCCTTCTACCGCTCCAGAAGATATCTCACTACTGATGCAATTCTCTATCTATATAAAAGCCAAGTACGTCCAAGGATGGAATACTGTTGCCATATCTGGGCAGGAGCTGCTAAAAACAGCCTATCCTGTCTTGACAGAGTACAAAATAGACTTTGTGGCTTAGTGGGGGATGCCCTTTTCTCTACCCTGCAACCTCTCTCCCACAGAAGAGATGTTGCGAGCCTATCCTTGTTTTAATTTTTATTTTTATTTCGGACTATTAGTCTCATCTTTATTACTTGTTGTTTGTTTGTTTTTATTGGTTCACAACGTTTCGGCCAATTTCCTCTGGCCTTCGTCAGGTGGTAACCGCGACGGATAGGAACTTCGAATCTCCTAACTGCATTCTCAGCCATCACTGCCATCCGTACTTGTCGTCGTCTCACCACATTTTTGACCAATTACCTCTGGCACGCTTTGGGTGGGATTGAAACCGCTATCTTCAGACAATGTTCATCTGGAACCGTAGAGATTCAACGTCTCTATCAACTGCGCCACGGGCCCCGAAGGGCGATCAAGGTTGGATTCTTTGATCTTATAAATCCACATTTATTCATTATCTGATCTTCCATAGTCGGGTCCGTACCGATTGGTATATATATATATATTATTCCTTAATTGGAATTTTTTATTTTTGAGATGAGCATTTTTATGTTAATTTTTATTTTTATTTCGGACTATTAGTCTCATCTTTATTACTTGTTGTTTGTTTGTTTTTATTGGTTCACAACGTTTCGGCCAATTTCCTCTGGCCTTCGTCAGGTGGTGAACCAATAAAAACAAACAAACAACAATAATAAAGATGAGACTAATAGTCCGAAATAAAAATAAAAATTAACATAAAAATGCTCATCTCAAAAATAAAAAATTCCAATTAAGGAATAATATATATATATCTATCCTTGTTTTATCGTTATTTCCATGGCAGGTGCTCGTCTGAACTCCAATCTCTGGTCCCCCCTCGCCAATCTTTCACGAAAAACAGCCATCTAGCTGAATCCACTGTGAAAAATTTCCCCCACTCTTTATCTGTGCCTAAATCAAAACGCGGATTCCATGAACAAAGATTCTTTCTTAGAACTGCACGCCTGTGGAACTCTGTTCCGTCTGCCTGCTTCCCACTGGACTACAACTTGGATGTCTTCAAGTCCAATGTTAACAAATTCCTAATGAACCGCCCCCTTAAGTAAACACTTCATCAAATCTCCACACTAACGTAATGTACTTGCAATAACCCTTATCCCTGAGTGGCTTCCGGGCCTTGATAAGTGGTGATCACTGTGTAAAAAAAAACAAAAAAAAAAAAACAGAGAAAATAAAAGAAACCAAGATCACTGTGTAGTATCTGTTCTAATGCTACACGTAAGTTAATCTGTCCTTAGTCAATGTAGGTGAAACCCTTTTATACTAAGGCAATTTTTACTTTTTGCCTACTTTTAGAGTGCCTCTTTTTGGAGAGCTGGTTTTCTCCCACATTAAAAACGACCTTGTGTCACATTTTGCTTTTGTGGGAAAGCAAATAATTTTTTTTTAAATCATTGTGTACTCTATGATAACAAAATTAAAAAAAAAATTAAACTTGAGAAAGCTTATAAGCGCCATCTTCATTATGTCTTCAGCATAATATCATTTATCAATATTTTTTAATTCTTTCGTCCTTTTTAATTGAACACAATGTATAAATACTATCTGTATTCCTCCTTTACTTTGTGTCCATTCCTCGGCTAAACATTTAGAAGAAACACGAATTGAAACAAATACAGTAGAAGATATTGCAAAGTCTGCTACAAAGAAAGTGGGCTCCCTTTACTGCACTAGAAAAATACTCATACCTAGAAGTATCCTATATCTCTACAAGCCACCATTTGCCTATTCATGTAATATTGTTACCACATATGGGCCCGTGCATCAACCACTAGTCTCTCTACTAGGCATGGTACAAAAAAGAGTCTCCAATCTAATACGGCCTTCACTGTCAAGTAAGTTTCAGCCTCTGTCCCAATCACTGCAATGTTGCATTCCTATGCTTGCTCTACAAGTACTTTAATGGAACATGATTTAACAGACGTGTAGCACTTGTGCCCCTTCGACGTAAATACACATGACTAACCCAAATGGCAGTAAAATCCCATGCCTTCACTGTAATAGTCCCTAGATGCTAAAAGGCCTTCTACTTTGCCAATTTCTTCCCTCTGACCGCTAGATTTTGGAATTCCCTCTCTGCATCCTGTTTCTCTAACTCTACAAACATGCAGAAATTTAAATGTAATGTGAACAAACATCTAGCTGCTCAACTCCCTACTGAGAGTGTCCCATTAAGCATAGTCCCTAATTCGCAGTAGCCCCAATGGTAATTTGCCTTGTTTGAGTTGGATACGAGTAAAAGAAATATGATAAAACAAATGAAAAACAAAACAAAAACAAAAAAGCAATTCTTAGTGCTCAGTTCTAAAAGTTCGTTCTTTCTCTTTCCAGGTAGACATTGCAATCATTGTAACAACGCCTCAAATTTCAAACAGACACCAAGTAAATGACATTCGACCAATACCACACGCGCTTCTGCTTAAATGTAATTTTTACATATAATTTAACTCTTAATTGCAAAAGTACTGAACACATGAAGTTGCTATCCTGTGCATCACATGACATCTACAGTATTATCAAATTAAAACAAAAATGAAAAAAAACAAAAACAAAAAAAAAAACACTGCCATATGAACTGATTTGAAAGTCACCAACCTTTTCTTTCCTTTGATGTTGTCTCTATGTTTCCTTCAGTTTGATGATAACCAAGTTCGTATAGGTAACTGATCACTGATCATCAATTCGAAGACGTTGTATATTATTGCTATGCTTTTTTATTTGTTATTTTTTAATTTTTTACAGAGGAGTCACCACTTATCAAGGCCAGGAGGCCACTCAAGGATAAGGGTTAATGAGTGTAAAGTGGTCAGTGCGACAACAGCTCAGTGATAGATTTTGGTGGAAATTGGGCAAACTTGGGTTATTTAAGGGGATGGGATAGCAAGAACTTGTTCACATTGGACTTGAAGGCAACCATGCTGTTGTCAGTTGCTTTGTTGGAGCATGTGAATAGCAGATGGTGCAGTTGTTAGATGCTTGGCTAAGAGAAGAAAAGGGCACAAAGAACTGAAAATATCTTTGGTCAGAGTCAGACCACCCAGGAGATATTCTATTTGCTTGAAAAAGTAAGTGCCTCATTTAATGGAAGAATTCTGTTGGGATCGGCTTTGTGAGAAAAGCAATATTCAGAGACCGGGTGGATCTTATCTTCAGTGAATGTCTCTTTTAGACGGTTGAACAATGACCGTGAACAAAAGTCAAGCATGGAAAGACCCCAGAGGAGGATAAGAAGGAGGAGCAAAAGTGAAAGTTGGGGTTGAAAGTTGAAGAGCGAGCAGTTGTTTTTTGGGAGAGTAGTTGAGTTTGTGTGCCTTTCTGGTCCAGGTAGATCTCTTGAGAGCTCTTGGCCAAAGGACTCTGTAATTGGTCATATGTGTCGGTCTGATTGAGCAAAGATCTGCAAGTCTGCCATTCAACCTTAGTGAAGCAAGTTCCACTTATCTAAAATAATAAATAAATTTTTATTTATAAATTGGACTTTTGTTTTGTTTTAGATGCCGATTCTTTGTTGTCGGTCTAGATGGACTGATTGACGGCTTTGGCCTGGCACAGCATGTAGAAAATCACTGCTAGTGATTGCACACAGGCTATGTTTACATTTGGACATCCATGCATCCACAACTGATACACTCGTTTCACGATTTTGCCTACACAATCAATGTAGCCATACCTGCAGGACGTGACGTCCATCCAATTTATTGTTTATTTAGCGATGAGTATATTTATGTCTGCAGATGACCTTTTCAGATGACCTTTGTAAGTGTATCAGCATTAAATCACTAAATGATTATTTCCCCCCCCCCCCCCGCCAAATTTGTGTCTGCATCAATCAGCTGTGTTTTATTGTTTTGTCTGACCAGGTTTGTGTCTATGTCAACCAGCCAAGTTCAATTTCGTCTTTCTGGTCAGGGTTGTGTCTATGTCAATCAACCGAGTTCAATTTTGTCCAACCAGGTTTGTGTCTATGTCAATCAACTGTCTTTTATTTTGCTTAGCCAAGTTTGTGTTTATATAAACAAGCTTGATGTGATTTCGTCTGGCCAGGTTCGTGTCTACATCAATTAGTTGTGTTTTATTATTTTGTCTAGCCAGGATTTTATCTATGTCTATCATCAAGGTTTAATTTTGTCTGGTCAGATATCCATGTTCATGTCAGTCAGCTATATTTTATTATTTCTGACCAGGTGTTATGTTGAAATTCCAGACCCAATATTCAACACTAGATCAGTAGCACTAACTCGTTAGGAGGCAAACAGACAACAAGATTTTTTTTTTTTTTTACTGCTATGCTTTTTACAAACTTGATTATATCAGTTCATCAGGACAGAATAAGAACTATTTTAGCCCCTTTCTCTAAGTAGTCTGCTGCTACCAGATCAGGCTGTCTGAAGATTCTAGCTTTCTGGCTTAATTTCATCAAACATTGATGTTATTATTTTTTTTCCTTTTTCTTTGCAAAACCCAATCATGTTTTGCAAAGCCAAAAACAAAAACAAATTTTTTTCTTTGCAAAACAACTAATCTAAACACCATGAATAAATATATGAAGATATAAAGAACTTGAAACATAAATTTTTTACCAAAATAGCTGAACTCAAAAAGGGTTGACATGCCATAAAATAAAACAACCAAACTAAATACCATGTAAATATAATATTTGCAAATAAATATTTGAAACTTTTAAAGAACTTGAAGCATAAAACCTTTTTTTCCAAAAATTACTGGATTTGGCATTAAATAACCCCAAAAGGATTGATATGCTGTAGAACAAAACAACCAAACCTCTTGGCAGTTTTTTTTTTAACATATTGTCTACTCCTCTCTGATGTGAGTCTCCATTATCTGAAATAGTGTTCTCGGCACCTATCGTGTAAACCATTCAATAAATACATGAAAATAAAAAATGTTATCTTGATATAAATTCGTTTTTAATGATTTTGCATTGGATGCATTTGTTGCATGACATCATTCACATGGCACTGATTGAACTTACATAATGTATTTCTGATCACAGGGATAATCATGCAAATGTTTGTGTTGTATTTCTTTTTTCCTCTATGTCACTGAGCTGTTTGCTAGCTGTGATCTTTCTGCGGCTGTTAATTCCATGTCGGTTTAGCAGTTAATACAGGAAGCTTACAAATTCCTTTGCTCCACCTGATGCAATCTTCTATGTGTAAAAGAACCACATACATCCAAAGACGGAGTACTGATACCACATTTATGGAGGTGCTGCTCAGAGCACCCATTCCTGTCTTTATAGAGTAAAAAACCGACTTTGAAATCTAATGGACAATATCCTCAGATTAAATAGCTTCATGTTTTGTCTGGAGCGATTTTCATTACACCTGTTCTCCATGCAATCCAGTCCAAAGGGTTGACCCAAGTCAGATTGCATACATTCATGTTACTTCTTATGCACTCAAGCCCGGTTTGCCTCAGTTTACTGTACTTCTTAGTGCATGGAATATCCAGATGTGTTATGAAATTAATGCAAAATGTGGCACATTGTATATGGCTGAATAATTTAAGGCAACTAGCATGTAAGGCATCTGTAATTTCACCAATACCAATTTTCTCATTGGTCATAATAGTATTTATAGAAAAGACTGAGACTAGCAACATCTGTGAGAGAGAGGTTGCAGAGAAGAAAAGGCAAGGTCAATCAAATTACAGACTTATTCCTGCACCTTAACAAGAACCTTCACATGGGACAGAGATTCACCATGACAACAGAACTCCATACATGGTCTGATAGTTGGTTTGTAGAGATAGAGAATAGTCTCAGGTGTAAGAAAGTGATTAGAGTGATAGAGAGAACTGATTTTACAAGCAGAAAATATCACAGCTAGCAGAAAGAGCAATGGGTCTAATATATGAACCTCAAGCAAGATTTGATAAGAAAAAAAGACTAAGAAGTTTCACAGTCAATGTCTCCTTAAGAGTAGAGCCATCCATGAGAATCTCGGGAAGGAAAGGGGCACACCTACGATTGAAAAATATGAAATCAGTCTTAATAGGATTAAGTGAAAAAAATTATTTCATAACCCAATCCACGACTGAAAATTTAGTGTTTCCCACCTGGATGTCTGAAATACTAAAAACACCTTAAATAGCAAGCAAGCAAGCAAGCAAGCAAGAAGAAGAAGAAGAAGAAGAAGAAGAAGAAGAAGAAGAAGAAGAAGAAGATGTCACAGGTGTAAACCACTGAAATGCACTAAAAATTGACAATTTAGTAGAGATCATGGCTATCATAGTCCAAAAACAATACAACTAAGGAGGCTTCGATGGCTTTGCTTTCTCCTATAGATGAAGTGACTTGCAAGATATAGGATTATGGAGAATCTGCTAAAGTAGCAGTCCAGAACAATGACAAAAGTGATTTAAGCAGATACACTTAAAATCAGTTGCAGCTGGTTGAAACTCTCAAAAAGAGAAATAGCATCGTCAAAACTGAGAACAACTAATTTAGATGATGACTTCACATTCTATAAAAGGCGTTTCGAAAGTAAGGCCTCTTATTTTTTTTATTCCACCTGGATGGATCAGAGGGATTACAAATTGTAGTATGATGACTGAACATGTGCACTCATGACTTGAAAGTTTCATCTCTCTGTTGCAGATATTGACAGTGTGAAGCTCTAAGAAAGCAACCTCTGTCATGAACATGAATCAAAAACAGAGATGCGTCATTGAATTCCTGGCAAACATACATTGAGAATGGTAGTGACTATGTAGAAAATAAATTCTGGAGCACAAAAGGTACCACTGCCATTTTCATAGCTATTCAACTTTTTGAGTTAAAAATAAAATGGGAGGCTTTACTTTTGGAATGACACTCATAATATCTTTATTACCAATTTTCTGCATAGTACCTTGCATTATTTTAAAATCTGTTAAATATCCAGAGATTGTATTTGAGAATTTGGGTTGAGAGCCTGAATTCAGCTTCATCTCATGTATGGATCTTACAGGAGTCAAAATGGTTAATTTACAAACTTGTGTCCAAAAGTTCAAACCATTTGAAAATCTTAAATAAAAAAACAATATACTTACTTGTTTTCTATTAAACTTGGAATAATAATTATCAACACAACAAATAAACATAACATAGCATTAGAATCTTATTGTTGTTAGCGGTGCAAGTTTCGAATTCTTCATCACCAGTGTTGTAACCTTGCAAATCGGTAATAATCAAGGCAAGAACAATATTATAATTAGCGAAATGTGTATTAGCAAAAGTGTGTTACAAAAGTGCATGTCATGATTCTGGAGCCATAACTGCCATGAATCGCTAACAGTATTTACTTCCTTACCACTGCAAAAAGATATGACACAGAATGTCAGAAGGTCAGAACATGGAAAAAGTAAAGCCAACACTCCTAAAGAAGTAGCACTCTAACCTATTAAAAATTGCCGGGGCAGCCACGTCTGCATTCATATGCATACATTTTTTTTCTTCATAAGTTTTGATTTCGATTTCGATTCTAGCTGATGCACCCAAATCATATGGATATATTTTTTTATTTTTGAAATCACAACTTTGTAATATATAAGAATCGATAGAAAATTGACTCTATGATTATACGAAATTTGCATAAATTAAAATATCATATTTAAGTGTATTTTACAACTGGACTACGCTGGGTGATCCTGCTAGCTTAGATAATACTTTTGTAGTTTTAACAAAAGAGCTACAATATTAACAGGGTGTCTCCTTTTACGCTGAACATCCACAGAATGCCAACATCAATATATTTCACATGAAAGAGTCCACTGTGGAATTTTTACAGGTCCTGCTAGTAACTTTTAATGTCTTAATATTATTTTACAATGACCTGTTCGTGATGTAATGCTACTTCGGATCTATTTTGTTTTTATTTTTATTACAAGTTTATTTTATTTGACATGTCACTTTGAACATCTTCCTAATTCTTATCTCGAATTATACAAATCCTTAAAAATATTTTTGCGTCGTTATGTACACAACATAATTTTTAATATTCCACCCGATAGTTACCAAAAATACTAGCGCGATTTTTTAAAATATTATTTTAAAATTTTGCTGTGCTGCTGTTTTATTATTGTTATTACATTTATTTTAATCTGTTGTTGTTGTTGTTGTTGTTGTTGTTGTTGTTTATTATTGCTATGTTCATGGCAAGGGATCAAATGAGTTCCAGTCTCTGATCCTTCTCCCATAAAACATTCACAGCAAGAACTTGTCTAACTCTAACCATATCAAAGAACTTTCCTTTCTCACTCTTACTCTCTGTACTAAAGACCAAACAGAACTTCCGTGAACAAAGTTTCTTTTTTAGAACAGTCCACCTGTAGAATAAAATAGCACAAAGCTGCTTCCCAACTAACTACGACATGGTCGTCTTTAAGTTTAATGTTATCAAATACTTGTTGTGTCATCTACTTGGATAATCAATTCATCTTAAGTAATCTTCTGCCCATTCCATCCCTTATTTCCAATCCTAGTGGTGTTCATCGTCCAAGTGACAATCTCTTTAACCCTTATCCTTGATTGGCCCCAGGACTTAATAAATGGTGGCCCATTTGTAAAAAAATAAATAAATAAATAAATAAAAATAAAACGTGCATTCATCAGTGACACGGTGGATAGAAGCATTAAGTCTCTACAGTTCCAGGTGAGATAGTGGTGTCAATCCTACCCAAGTAGGTCAAGGGAGTAGTTGGCCAAAACGTGATGAGACAACAACTATGAAAGGCAGTAATTACTGGGAATACAGTTTCAAGACTCAGCATTATTATCCCGCCACGGTTCAGCACCTGAAGAAGGCCAAAGGATGAGTTG
Source organism: Euprymna scolopes (assembly GCF_053919585.1). NCBI lineage: Eukaryota > Metazoa > Mollusca > Cephalopoda > Sepiida > Sepiolidae > Euprymna > Euprymna scolopes. The sequence continues at coordinate 84,256,934 of NC_136487.1, read as the reverse complement.
GCTGAAACGTAGTGAAATAACAACTATGAAAATGAGATAACAGTCCGCAAAAAAAATGAATGAATACACAAATTATGAAGCCTCACACCAAAGGATTTAAAAAACAACCAAAAAAGTAAAAATTATATTTAAAAAAAACAAAAACTCTTATGATGAATGACGTTGTGGCCAAATCTGTTCATTCTCCTTTGCTTGATAAAAAAAAAAAAAATGCGTTTTATGTATTATTTGTATTATTCAGACTGCTGTTCTAATCTTGGAGTTTATTCTCACAACGTTTTGGCCGATGTAATCTTCACCAGATCTCATGGCCACAACGGTGATACTGCAAAATTTTATCAGTCTTCTAGAGGTTGAAGGTTCAATCCACATTATTGGGCAATACTAATAATACAATTAAGAATTACTTTAATGGCTGATGGAACAAGAGCAAACTACTCCTCTGGATTGAGAGTCCTGTTTTAAAAATCCCGTACAGATTCCCGAGTTGGACATGAAGATTCACGAGTTTCACAAGACGTACCTGAAAGAAGGTCAGAGATTCCGTCGTCTGAAACATTGTGAGAAAGAATGACATCTAAGATGAGAACAGTAGTCCAAATAATCCAAATAATCCAACTTATCAATCCTCATCTAAAAATTTTTGAAACATAATGTGTTTTATTGTTGTTATTATCATCAGAGTTTGCAAGCATAAACAAAATAAATATGCATTCATTCAGCTCAGCTGGAATGTAACTTACTTTTTGGCATGTAAAATCTTCTGAGGGCCAATTTCTGGAACGCAGCTCATTTTTAAAGGTGTTTGTAAAATACAGGTAAACTTTTACCCTATGTTGTCAACGGTAAAATAGAAAGGAGAAATTTTTTTTGTGTGCAATCGCACATCAAAATCCTGAAAAATACGTGTAAAAATAAAAATATTAAATATAAATAAATTTAGACTTTGGATTGGGGATTCGCTTTAATGTAAAATGATCAGCCAGTTCCTGAACACATAGCGTAGGACAGAAGTTATCCTTTTTTTATTATTATTATTATTATTATTATTATTATTATTATTATTATTATTATTATTATTATTATTATTATTATTATCTCTAAAAGAAATTTGGGAATTGTGCGATCAAAACAAGAATATCACATGAACTGGGTGATTATTTTTATATAGTCAAATAACCTCCCCATCTAAGATTATTTATTTATTTGTTTTTAATTTTTTTTTTTTCACGCATTTCCACTGTATTGACGTGTAATCGCACAGAAAAACATAAAACTTCTGTTGATATGTGGGGGGGGGGGGGGGGGCAAACAGTGAAATTTAACCTGAAAACAGAAAATCATGCTTTGAAGTTCAAAAATTAATAAATAGTTCATTGTTCAAACTTTGAACAATGAACTGTTTATTAATTTAAAAATGTTTTTATTATTTATCTCCTATTCAGGGAACGTAGGCTCAGTTGAAGTTTTGAAAACTCAGCACAGTAGATGAAATGGACAGTGGACACTGGTCTATAAAAAAAGAAAAACAAAAAAGAAAGAAAAAATGCTCGAGCAACATTGCCGGCATTCGCGGGTAAGAGCGCCTCAGGCGATTAGCAATAAACTAATTCCATACTAAGAGATAAATTAAAGCCTGGGAGAGTGGGCCTGACCTCCTAGGACTTAACAAAATCATATCTCAACCCGACAACTATAAAGTTACTGTCGGACTGATTGCTGAGGACGTGTCCTCGACTGGTGAACTATGTTGGATGACCATAACACTTTTTTGAAAATAAACTTAATGGCAATTGTCACTCCCCACTGACCGATCACCATGATGATAATAAAACCATTAAAGACGTGATTACGTTATTCCAATCAATTAAACTGGGCAACAATAAGATGTTATTGCCCGTATAATTGCTTATATTTGCACATCATTTAAGTAACTACAAAAAATAAAATACAATATTAAAATTAAACACTCCGATAGATATTTTCTTAAAATCAATACCAATGAAGATGGTCGGTTTGTTTTGCTTTTGGAAGGCAAAATTTAGTTTAAGTTAGCGAAAAACGAAAGAATTTGATTTATTTTTTAATTTTAAAACAGTTTTTTTTTTAATTTGTATCTAGTAAATAATATTTCTTTTACAATATAAGAAAATATATTACTTGTTTTAATGGTTCCTTAAAAAAATCTTTAAATCACAGAAGAGAAAAACCGATTCAATTCACTTTATTTTTAATAACTAAAAATTAAAAATCAACTGTCTTCGCATCTTAACTAATTATTTTTAACAACTAATCTTTAATTTTCTTTTTAATTAATCGATTGTTGGTAATAAAATGTAAACTAAAACCCTTTTTTTCTGTTTCATTCTGTTTATTTTCTTATCGAGTTGTTGCTAATTCGACGAAGAAAGTGATTATTGTGTTGTGTTTACAATTTTAATACCCTTGGCCTTACATATATATATGTTTATGTTATTACTTGAAAACAGTGAATAAAAATGTTTTTTAGATCTATATTTATTTATATATTTACTTTACTCCGGTTAATAAAAAAAAAAATAATTTCAGTTTTTAATTTCTTTTAATTTAATTTTAAGCAGCGGGTGGATGGGGATAAACAAAAAATTGTCTACGTAATAAAGCAAAAGAAATACAAATAAAAATAAAGAATGGGAAAGAATATCAGAATTCGTTCGCTTTTTTTTTACCGGAATGGTGTAAACAGAATAATAGAATAGCATAAACCGAACACTTACACCTGAATTCTAGAATAACTTGTAAGCGAACGCCACAGTCTTCAGATATTCCGGAATATTTGACGGCCACACTTTAAACGTGTTTATATCTGAGGTAAGTAAGAATATTTTTTATTGTTATTGGTCAGTTAAACTATCTATATTAATGACATTGTTATTGGTTTCAAACGTTTGTTTAATTGCTATATGATATCGAGTTTATTAAAATTATTTTATTTAATAATACTTTTTTTGCAAGGTGGGACGTTTGGTTTATATAAAAATAGCGCACCTATGATTTTTTTCTGTTTTAACCGCTCGCATTTATAATGAGCAGTGAGCACATTTTTTTTATTATTATTAGTTTGGAAAACATTCCGAAATTGTTTATGAAAGAAAGTGTTATAGTATATTAATATTTTTGGTATAATGATAGTAGTAAAAAAAATGTTCGATTCTGAAAAAGTTTGGTATTTGTTAAATTGTCGGTTTTTTGGGGTTTTTTTTTAATGATGATTTGAAAAAAAAAATTGACTTTTTATATGAAAATTATTTTGTCTTCGATTATCTGGGTTTGGATTATTTTAACTTAATAAAATTAAAACAAAAATGAAAGTGCAAGTCGCTTTTATGTATTATTAAATAAAAATTTATTCAAATAAAAATTTATTAAACATGTACCTCGTTTCTATTTTTGGTTATTTAAAAATTATTTAAATCCTTTAAAACTTGGAAGAAACGAGAGAAATCGCAGATTTTTAAAAATTGTCATATTTGATTAAAAAGAAAAATATTCATAAGTTAGTTCTACCAATTATAATCATGCATTTTCTTAATTAACAACTTAATTGTTTTATTTCATTATTAACAAAAAAAAAACTTAAAAGCAAATAGAATTAAAATGTCATTTTTTTTTTCTTTTGGGAAGAGAGGGGGAGAGGTTGTCTATGACGAGCTAGTATTTCAATTACTTTTTACTTCTCTTAAAACATCATTAAAACTTACCTTTTTCAAACTAAAACTTATTATTTTATTGAAAACTCTAAAAGACGTACAAACATTTATTGTTATAGTCGAACTATCTGAAAAATCTTTTTTCCACGTCGAAATATAAAATATTGAAATTATTAGAAATTTTTAAAAAAATTTACCCTGTTCTATATAAGTCTGAGATAATACTACTACTACTTGTTTGTATGCTACTAATACTACAACTACACGTAAGAAATATAAAGAAGCCGCATGAAAAAGACTCTTAGAAACGATTTAGTCTGTTTTAAACTCAACTTTTATTAATTAAAAAGTAAAATATTCGCATCTATCGATTATGTCATCGTATTTTGATTTATTCTTCAATCTTAGATTTAGTTTAGGTTTGTTTGTGTCTTGTGTTTATCTTTTAAAAATAGTAATGAAAAAAAAAAACTAGCTGTGAAATTTTTTTTGACCATTTTTGTTTTTGTTTTGACTGTGATCGGCATTTGTTTTTGTTTTTTTTCTTATTCGTTAATGAAATCTAACAAAACCAAACAAACCATCCTTATTATCCCAAAATATGTTTTTCATTTGATTCATAAGTTTATCAGTTATAAAACATACACAATGATTCAAATTTTAGGGTTTAAAAATGATTAAAAAAAAATGAAGCTACCCTACCCTCTCCTCTTTCATAATTGACAATTACTTCTTTAAATTTGAAAAGTATCATTGTTTTATAATGCATCTATTAAACTAAACATATTTTTAAAATGACGTTTAATTTAAATGATTTAAAGTTCGGATTCCATTTAGAAAGTCATGCTTTAAAATGCAAAGAACTGGTCTTGATCTTTTGGAAGCCGTTGTAGTTTCCAATTTTCTTATATATATATATATATATATATATATATATATATATATATATATATATATATATATATATATATATATATTGTTATAATAACTACAACTTACAACAAATGTTTTAAAATTGTCAATAAACGAAATATTTTGATGTGTTTGATATTGAAATACATTAAGTTTCTCGAGTATTTTTTTTCTGGATTACGATTACTTTGTAGATTAACATTTGAATTATTTTAATTTTAACTTGAGATGCTGTGTAATTAAAAACAAAATGATTCCTGCGTCTTGTCAATTGTACTTGTGAAAGAAAAAAAAAGTGAAAACATTGTATATTGCGAAATAATTAATATATATTTACAGGGAGGGCGATATAGATTTAAGATATGCTCTTAAAAGTATTTTTCTTCTTAATTAAATTAAAATTATCGACTTCACTACTAGAAAAACGTATTTGCTTTTACCAGTGACCACTTACACCACACAGAAAGTTTATAAAACCAAATGTAATCGATATTAGTAAATCGATTGATTGTAATTTGACAAATAAATACTTTTAAAAGATATGTTTGGTTAAACATGCATTATGACTTTTTTTTTTCTTTTTGTACAAGTTAAACGTTATTTTCTTCATCGAAGATGACACCGGCTATAATGTTGAACGTATCATGTTGTGTTGTTATTTCTTCGTGTTTCTAGCCATCCATGTTGTTTCTAAATGGATTATGCCGACGATGTTGCAAAAAAATCTTGGTGTATGCATGCATATATATTTATGCAATTCGCATTCTGACTTCCATTTTCCCACCTTAAACTATTCATTTGTTTTTTAGTTTATCGGAATCGGTGACGACCCTTTTATCGGCATAATTAAAAACTTTGATTTAGACACGTTACACGATTAAAAGCTCGAAGTGGTTACAATGTTTGAAATATTGAAACGTCATCGTCATGAGTTTTTAACAAAATAAATATTGTACTTGATTTAATTAATTTTTACTAATTAAATAAATGCAAAATAATATTATCACAATTTCTTCGATAAAATAAACAAAAACAGTAATATAAAGTTTTGTATGCTATTTTTGCAAAACTACCATGGAATCTTTTGGTTTGTTTATTTTTTAGAGGGGGGGGGGTGATAACATGTAAAAACGAGTTTGATTTATTTATGTTTTAAACAACTTTAATATAACAATTGATTAATATTTAAATTTGCCAGCGATTCCAACTTCGTTGATAATGAGAATTTTGTTTTTGTTGTGCCTTAATTTTAGTTTTCTTTCCACGAAATCGTATTCGCCAACGTTCAATCTTGTAGCCAGTGTCGGTTTAAAGGTACCAGCTTCTTTATGTATATATATTTTTTTATTTTTTACTCCCGACAATAATACGTTTTGTTTATAAAAGTGATTAAAATAGTTACAATTAAGAACACAAAAAATATAAGTAAACATCTGGAATGTTCGTTATTTTTATTTTTATTTTTTTCTATTTTAAATGTCACTTGATTTCTGTCACCATTTTTATCACTTACAAGTGTTAAAAAAATGCATCTTTTATTTATTTTTTTACGTTGCAATTTGAAAAAAATGTTCTAATCATAAAAACGTGAATTGATCTCAACGGAATTTATTTTTGTTCGAAAAATTTATAATTCTAAGTATTTATTTACGATGTATTTTTTAAAGAATTTATAATAAATATTATTACCTGAGATTTTCTTTTATCTTAGAAAAATAAAGTTTGACATTACAATTTTCGATTGCATTTTCTTTTTAAGAAAAATAAATTAATGAAAATAAACTTTGTGTGTAAATTACTAAATTCGTAATTATTTCTGAAATAATAATTATTCCACTGATTAATTATGAACGTTCGATTGTTCGTTTTGAGTTAAAAATTATTCTCTCCAACACAAAACATCACTCACACAATGCTTTTTAAAGAAATCAAAATATTTTCAATCGTCCGTCAACATGAAGAAATATTGTAACTTTGAATTTTATCTTGTTCCTTTAAGAAACAACAGACGAAAACTTAACTTTTTTAACTTCAAATAACTAAATAAGCTTTGGGCCTTTTTCCCCATATCATCTTTCAAGATAAAAAAAAAAAAGTACTAGTTATCAACCCATTAGACTTTTTTAATTTTTGGTAAAATAACATTTATATTTTCCCTTCTTGACCCAGTTTGATCTTGTCCAGTGGTCCACGCTGGAATTTATCTCTCATTGACTACGTTTGTCTAATATTTCTATTAAGAAAATAGCAAATAATGTCATTTTATAGCTTTTTCTTAACATTTTGAAACTCTTTAAAGAAAACATGTCACCACTAGCAGAGATGAGAGATATTAGTTTTGCTTCTCGTACCGGCCGCTATCTTTGAAATTGATTAAAATGTGTGTAAACCATAAAGGTTCATCAATGTTTTTTTTTTTTGTTTTTTTTTCTATTGGGTGGAAGGGGGGGCATTGTGTTTTTATTATTATTATTCAATTAACTAAGGATACATTCTTTACTTAAAAGATATTTATGAGGGGTTATTTTATTAAGATTTCTTTCTAAAGTGATACTATTTTCGTTGATAAAAGAAATTAACTCACAGGTGCTACGACGTTTAACTTGCGAATTGACTCTAAACACTAGAACGCAACTACTATTACTACTGCTTAAGTCAATATTTTCCGTTTTCGCTAGTATTGCACTTTCAAATCGGGATGAAAGTGTAGTAGCTGTTCTATTAGAGGGAGGAGGTGCATTTTTTAAAATTATTTTTATTTGGACTAATCCGAAGTGATCCAAATTTGTAGAATTGGATATCCCGAGTAAAAACCGACCCTATATCGAACTTTGCCACCGTGGAAAGGCAAACATAGGGACTACTTATTAACTTGCCTTGAGGCTAAAAGTAGAATGCAGAATACTTCTACTCAATCTAAGGGGGCCACTCTCCCAGGCATTAATTTCTCCTTTGAGATAATTGATTAGTTTAATGCCGATCGCCTGGCAATCACGGCAAATGTTGCAATCATCTGTTTGGGAGGAAAGTAAACGAACTTGTCACATTCTATTCTGTTTTTGTTTCGGTTTGTTTTTTAAATACTGCTCTCATTGTTTCCTTACCTCCTCACGAGGGCAGATTTAAGAGACGAGGTCGGTTTTTAATGTGAAGGAATCTCCCCCCCCCTCCAAAAAAAAGGAGTACTTGAAAATTCTTCACTGACCGCCCCGCGCCCCGCAGTTAGAAAATATGATATGAAGACGGAGCACTTTTTTTCATTATTTCTTTTTTTATTTATACCCACGTCTTATTGGTAAACATATATATATATATATATATATATATATATATATATATATATATATATATATATATATATATATATATAAACTGTTATTAACAATAAAACAGTTTCATCGTGAAACTTTTACAATTGCAATATGAACCTTAATGTCTTAATTTTATTTTACAATGATCTGTTACGCCGTAACTTCGGATCTATTTTTTTAATTTTTTTTTTTATTACTAATTTATTTATGTTTGTCATGTCTTTAGACATTTTTCTCAATTCTTGTCTGAATTATACAAATCCTTAAAAATATTTTTTGCGTCGATATGTACACAATATAATTGTTAATATTTCATTCGATAGTTCCAAAAAATGCTAGCATAATATTTTTTTACCATTATTTTTAAATTTATTTGTGCTGTCATTTATTATTATTATTTAACGTTTCGCAGACCTATGATTAAATAATAATAATAATAATAATAATAATAATAATAATAACTGCTTCTACAGAATTTGAACTAAATAAATCGACTTTTGCCTAAACTAAATCGTCACTACATTGTTAATACAACATTAACGGATTAGTTTAGGGTTGGTTTCGGGTTGAAAAAAAAATAAAAGAACCAGTTCGATTTAAATTCTGTAGAAGTATCAAAATAACTTAAGTTTTGATGAGATAGTTATTTGCACAAAAATATACAATATTAGAAAATAGTTTAATTGCAAATCTTATCCATAAATAAATTCTTTAAGCTTAAGAGATTAGCAAGGACGGATTACCCGAAATTGGTAAAAAAAAAAAAAAAAAAAAAAAAATGCGGTGATAAGGTACTCTAATAAAAAACCCATAAAAAAACATATTTAAAGCGGAACGATTTTAAATCGATGCGAGATAATACTTTTTTCAATTTAAGACATTATTAATTTTTAAATTTATAATTTTTAAAATGTATTTTTCCCTTTTCGTTACTTTAATATTGACGTCAATAGACTTAGTTATTTGTGATTGTTGAAAGTTGTAAGGTACTTTAAAACAACACGATCTAAAACTATAAAGAGTAAGACGAAGCCGCTGTCTGTACTTAGTTGTACGACTACTTGTTTCTAGGAACTACTTGTTTTTATAGAACTGATTTTCCGGTTGGCAGGTTTGTACAAAAAGAAAAAAAAGGTATTAGATCATTTGATTATGTTTTTAAATCTTGTCTTTTTGATTGTCATCTGTTGCGCAAATTATTTTATAATTCTTTTATTTATGTCTTAAATTACAGAAAAGCGTCGAAGTCAATTCGTTTTCACGCTTTTCCAAACATTCGTAAGTGTTCGTATTTGATAAAAAGATCCAAGAAGTAATTTCTTTTTTCTTCGTTTTGTTTTTGGAAAGTAAATGTTAGTCAAAATTTCGTTTTGGCGATGATTTTACTTTATACAAACTTTTAGTTTATAAGCAAATTATTAAGTTTTTTTTTTTTTTTTTTTTTTTTTTTTTTTACACAGTGATCACCATTCACCAATTATCAAGGCCCGGAAGCCACTCAGGGATAAGGGTTATTGCAAGTACATTACGTTAGTGTGGAGATTTGATGAAGTGTTTACTTAAGGGGGCGGTTCATTAGGAATTTGTTAACATTGGACTTGAAGACATCCAAGTTGTAGTCCGGTGGGAAGCAGGCAGACGGAACAGAGTTCCATAGGCGTGCACCGCGTGCAGTTCTAAGAAAGAAGTTTTGTTCATAGAATCCGCGTTTTGATTTAGGCACAGATATAGAGTGGGGGAAATTTTTCACAGTGGATTCAGCTAGACGGGTGTTTTTCGTGAAAGATTGGTGAGGTGGGACTAGAGATTGGAGTTCAGACGAGCACCTGCCATGGAAATAACGATAAAACAAGGATAGGCTCGCAACGTCTCTTCTGTGGGAGAGAGGTTGCAGGGTAGAGAAAAGGGCATCCCCCACTAAGCCACGAAGTCTATTTTGTACTCTGTCAAGGCAGGATAGGCTGTTTTTAGCAGCTCCTGCCCAGATATGGCAACAGTATTCCATCCTTGGACGTACTTGGCTTTTATATAGAGAATTGCATCAGTAGTGAGATATCTTCTGGAGTGGTAGAAGGATCCCACCATCTTTCCAACGACCCTGGCAACAGACTTGATGTACGTGTTCCATTTCAGATCAGGAGTAAAGGTCAAACCCAGAAGCTTGTCAAAACACGGGGCCTCACCCAGACGAGAGCCATCCATTTCAATTGATGCCAGATGGGGATCAGAGCGTTGATGATGTAAGGATAGGAGTTTGGTTTTGGATGCATTAAAGGTAACCAGCCACATCTTCCCCCACTGAACCACGCGCTCGAGATCAGAGGAGAGAGAATCAGAGAGAACTTTGTCATTTACAGCCTTTGATGTGTTGCCGTAGATGGTCGTGTCATCAGCATAGATGTCAACGAATGATTTAAGTATGTGTTTAGGGAGGTCATTGATGTAGATTAGGAAGTGAGTTGGGCCCAGGATTGACCCCTGAGGGACTCCAGCATTTATATTGCAGGCCGATTTTTGTCCATCTACCACTACTCTTATGAGCCTATCGGAGAGAAATGATTTAATGATTGAGAAAACATTTCCAGTTATACGGTAGCTGGAAATCTGAGAAGTAGACCCTTATACCATACCTTGTCGAAGGCCTTTGATATGTCAAGAGCAATTGCCCTAGAAAGGAAGCCTTTGTCAAGAGATTCACTAATCTTGTGGGATATAACCGTCAGCACATCTGCGGTAGATCTTGCAGAGTGGAAACCATATTGTGTGTCACTAAGAAGGTTATTCCTGCTGAGGTGGTTGACTATTTCTCTATTTAATATGGATTCCAGCAACTTACTCATAACACACAAGAGATTTATTGGTGTGTACTGAGAGGGAGATGACTTATCACCTGAATTCTTTAAATACAGGGCAAACTGATGAGGTCTTCCAGGGAGTCGGAAAGCACTTCTCCTTAAGGCAGCGCTTAAACAGTTTCATAAGTATGGGAGCAAGTTCTGGTTGAAGCTTTTTTAACACTATAATTGGGATGCCATCAGGGCCAGGTGCTTTACTGGAATCTAGGTTCTTGATTAGCTTGGCGACCTCATGCACGGATATTTGTATGTTACCTAGCTTGTTCTGTGTTATAGGAGGAAATATGGGGAGTTGATGGCCTTCGTCGCATAGGGTAGAATTAGCTGCAAAGTTCTTTGCAAATAGTTTGGCCTTGTCTGACGCTGACGAGATGACCTCTGGTCCATTGATAATTGTTGGGATAGAACACACACTTCTGTTCAGGATCCTATTTGTTATTTGCCAAAACTGGTGGGAACCAAGCCGCTGATCAGCTACCTTGGATTTAACAGACTGGGCATATAGCTCTCTTGCATTTTTTATTACTCTTTTACAGTGGTTGCTGGCAGTCCTGAAAGCAGCTTTAGTCTCAGTGCATCTATTACGTTGGTAGCTATGGAAAAAGTGATTTCTGTGCGCGATAGCAGCAGCACATTCTGGGGAGAACCCTGGCTGGCTGTTAGGTTTTTGTTGGAATTTTTTAGATGGTATGAATTGGTCTATGCCTACAAGTAACCATTCGGTCAGATCTAATACTATAGAGGACACTTCCTTTTTAAACATGGAGTGCAGAGGTAAATCAGATATGAATGTATGATTAAGTGACTAAAACACTTTTTTTTCTTTTTTTTTTTTTTTTTTTTTTAATGAAATTTTTTTTTCTTTCAAAATTGATTCCTTCTTGTACTGTACGATTCTATATTCATCCAAACATCAACTGAATTTAAAGTATTTTTTATGCTATTTTTTCTTTTTACACCTTGAAAAAAGAATTTCAAAAATTGCCTGGCAAATATACCCGATGACCCAAGTGCAAGAGAAATTCAAACGGTTGTACTTAAAGAGGCGGTCAGAATCTTAAAAGGATCTCTCTATTGGAATATGTGAGTTAGTGGGTGAATGTTTGGCATCCTGTCGGATGCACCATTCTCAGCTTAAACAAATTGATAAGAAAATAAATGAAAAAGCAACGATTATTTTCTGTATTTTCTAAATTACTATCCGTAGTTACAGTAATTATTTGTTTAGCTTTTCATTCTTTTTCTTTTTCTAACCCCCACCAATCCCGTTTTCTTTCTTTTATTCTTTTTTTAATGACTGTAAAATATTTGTTTGTTTTACAATCGACAGAGGTTCGAAAAAGTGGTAAAAAAAACAAATGTATAACAAATAAATGTAATCAAAGGCAAGATGAGTTGCTCTTCTACTTATCTGGAAAAGTTTTCAGTGGTTTTACTCACTTTAAAACGCTTATTTGGTTCGAAAAACGTTTGATATTGAGCTAGTTAGGTGCGAATAAGAAAAATGGCCGCAAGTTGACACCTAAATGTTTGAAGTCTTAAAAATGACTTTAAAATAAACAAAATACTGTTAGGAACCCACCGAATATATGTTGGGTGGGTTCCTAGTCATTTTCAAAACTTTAAATATTTAGGTGTCCGTTCGTGGCCATTTTTCTTGTTTTCACATGACGCTCGACACTATATGTTTTTAGAACCAAATAAATCTTGAAAGTGAGCAAAACCACTAAAAAGTTTTCCAGATAGGTAGGAGAGTAACTTGCTTTTGATAACATTTGTTATACATTTGTTTTGTTTTGTTGTTTTATCACTTTTTTATACCTCTATGGATTGTAAAACAAACCTATATATATATATTTCTCCAAAACCTCTGGCCTTGATGAAGGGGAGATTAAAACTTGCTGCTATGGTTTCAAATGATCTGAAATAAAAGCAAGCGGAGACTTAATTCCAAGTATTTCTCATATGTTATATCTCCCCTCTTTTGGAAAAAGAGTATCTCCAATATCAAATAATCTTTATACACAGTGAAATTTACTTTATGTATGAAGAGCAAAGATGGGAGATATAATATGAGAAATATTTGGAATCAAGTCTCTCCTTACTGTTATTTTAGATCATTTGAAACCGTAGCAAGTTTTAGTCTCCCTTTCATCAAGGCCAGAGGTTTTGAGGAAATATCAAATATTTTGTAATTCATATGCAATACTAGGAAAACAAATGACTATGATTGAAACATTTTATGGCTGTAAAAAAGGGCCAAAAATAGGCTCTGAGTGATGGATGATCTCCTTAATGTGCGGCCTTAAGGGCAAATGTCACATACCCCACTACACAATTCAGGTCATTAGCTTTCCACAAGCCCTCATTTGTTAAATTCTGATCAATAGTCACTGAGTTTGGAACTTATAAAATTGCTAAAAATGGTGGTATATCTATCTATCTATCTATCTATCTATATATATATATATATATATATATATATATATATATATAATAGTGGCCTGGCAAGGCCACAGGGGAGACAACCAAGCAAAAAGAAAACCTTTTTTTACAAATTGTCATAAATTTTAATCATAGAATAGTATTATAATCTTCAAAAAGCCTGCAAATTTTCATGTAGTTTCGTCTCATAGAACCAAAGATCAGATATAAGCATTTCAATATTCAATTTGGCTATGAGTATAGATAGATCCATATATATGTATACATATATATGATGATGGCAACAAATTCGTTTTCGAATATTTCCATTACTTAACATAGAGTTAGAAAATTAACGCATGAAGACAGCTTATCGGTGAGTTGCACAAAAGTGGCTTTTAAGCCCGGCCAAACTCAGGCATTCTTTGGCAAAAATGCTGCAGACATGAGCGGCACTAGCAGCACATGCTGAACGGTCACTTCTATGAACATTCATATACTGTTTCAAACTGGCCATAGTCTTGCACATCTGCACAAGTTGACACAAGTTAGTTCTGCCAACATAGGATCGTTTTGTGGCCCATTGCGCTAATGAGCAGTCTGGTGGTTTATCAGCCCAGCTCTGCTCATACATAGTCTTGGTCCAGATCCTGGAAGTTCCAGAGCCCTTACTGCCATTGACATTCATATCTGTATTAGCATTCCTTGAATCTTTGTTTGCCATTTTAGGCTACAGCCAGCCCTTTTTTGTTATCGAGATACACATACACACTGGTAAAATGTGTATTCCATTGCATATCAAGTAATGCCTGTCCTTTAAGCATTTTATAGTTAGGAAAGACTTTGCACCAAGTCAATCCACTCTCTGAACAACTGCGACAAGGTGGTCAAGGTTTGGTGTGGGTGTGTGTTAAAGGCATATTGATGGCTTAGTGTCATACTGCGCTTCTCCCAAACAAGTCAATCCCACGTGCTCATTGTGACCATTACCACGCAGATGAGGCTTTGGTTAATGGCGAGTGTCATGCGCCGTATAACTGGACCTCCGCTGCCTAGTGGGTCGAAGTTCTTTTAACCAAAGGCTAAGGTAATCCTGAGAGAAATCTCCAGAGGAGCTTAGGCCCTGTCAACTGTGGCATACATGACCCACCGGCGTATGGAGTATGCTCTGGTGCCCAGCAACCTAAGTCCCAATCATGGATCAAATGGTCGGGGGGCTCCTGTAAGCCGTGGTGAAGGCAACCTCTCTAGGAAAAGGAAAACCCTGATTATATATATATATCATCCTTTTTTGGCAATTTTATAAGTTTCAAATCTCAGCAACTATCGATCAGAATTCAACAAATGAAGGCTTGTTGGAAAGGTAATGACATGAATTGTGTAGTGGGCTATGTGCCATTTGCCCTTAAGGTCGCACATTAAGGAGATCATCCAGAGCCTATTTTTGGCCCTTTTTTACAGTCATACAATGTTTCAATCGTAGTCATTTGTTTTCCTAGTATTGCATATGAATTACAAAATATCTGATATTCCCCCCCCCCAAAAAAAACCTCTAGCTTTGTTGGAGGGGAGACAAATTTTGCTGCTATGGTTTCAAATGATCTGAAATAATATGTTATATCTATCTCCCCCTTTTTGGTTTTCATACATAAAGTAAATTTCACAGAATACAAGGATTGTTGTATACTAGAGATATTCATAATCGTACTCTATTTCTAAAAGATGGGAGATATAACTTGAGGTTTTGAGGAAATATATACATATATGGATATATCTATACTCGTAGCCAAATTGAATATTGAAATGCTTATATCTTTGGTTCTATGGGATGAAATTACATGAAAATTTACAGGCTTTTTGAAGATTATAGTACTATTTTATGATTAAAATTTATGACAATTTGTAAAAAAAAAAAAAGAACCTATATATTCAAACCAATAAAATATGCCCAAATTTGTCTACATTTGTATATATAGTGTTTTAGCAGTCTAGCTTTAGTTTTGCTGCTTTGGGATGCATTTTTCTTAGTTTTTTTGTTTTTTTTTTTTTGCTATGTTGTTCCTCCCTATAGCCTTGCCAGGCCACTAATCTATATATATAAAAGGCAAAATGTGTGTTAGTGTGTGCGTTTTTTGCATATGTCTGGCAGAGGCTTGGGGGGGGGTCCCACTTGTTAGAACTTTTTATATACTTCCTAGATTATAATATCTCTGATTTATGAAAGGAGATCACGTCTATCTTTTATTTGAACGACTTTGACACACTATTTTCGCGCTATTTCTAGGTCCACGCATGTTTGTTTGGCTTTTCCGTATAAAAAAGTGGAACTGAATTCGGAACTAATGTGCCTCCCTGGTACGAGTGCCAGGGACGTCCAGAAAGCAATAAGCTTTTATTAATGCTGGGAAAACCCGTCATATCAGACAATTGCTATTCATTTGGACACTCTCCTTTTTATGGGGAGCTGGTTTTCCCCAACATCTTGTGGAGAAACAAACAAATACGCAGAAACTGGCTCACAGCCAAGGTTAAGTGTGTGATTTCATTCCCCTATGCCGTGATGTTTGACCTCATTAAATTAACGCACCTATCACTTAACTTTTTAATCGTTGAATTAGAACTCTTTTCAGTTCCTGTCCCGTCGTGGCCGAGCGATAAGATGTCAGGTTTTTTCACACTTTCTTTTTCACCTTCGCGTCAAAGCTTTGGGTTCAAGCCTACCTAACTACCAAAGCTTTTTTTTTCTTCTTCTTTTACACCTCCAAACGCCCGGGCAATGTCAGGCACCCTCGCTAGTCTATAATATAAATCTCACCTGTCTGTATGTATATATGTTTGTATGTCTGCCTAAAACTTTTGACAGACGTGATGGATTTTCCCGAGATCTGTATCGTTTTGAAACTTGATCCTTTGGACGACAAATATTGAAAAATTGGTTAAAAACCCAAAAAATATTAATTCTTTCAACCTCAGCTGGGCACTTTTCTACAAGGAGGGGTTGCTTTTTTCACTAATATTTTTGAAATTCATCCACTCTTTTCAATTGACTAGCCTTAATTTAAACCTTTGCCACTTCCGGTTTGGCGATGGACGCAATGGCAAAGTCATCACTTTTCTTTCTTTCTTTTTTTTTTTTTTCACATTCTTTTCCTCCTTCGCGGTATGGGTTCGAGACTGCCTGCCTATTATTTATTTTTTTTTTTTGCTCACCACACACCTCCAAACACCCGAGCAATGGTGGACACCCAAGCTAGTATATAGATATACCACCTTTTTTGGCACTTTTATAAGTTCCAAATCTCAGAGACTATTGACCATAATTTAACAAATGAAAGCTCATTGGAAAGGTAATGACCTGAATTGTGTAGTGGGCTATGTGACATTTGCTCTTAAAGTTGCACATTAAACCTATTTTTGGCCCTTTTTTACAATCATAAAATGTTTCAATCGTTGTCATTTGTTTTCCTAGTATTGCATATGAATTACAAAATATCTGGTAATTCCCTATAACCGCTGGCCTTTGTTGAGGGAGACTAAAACTTGCTGCTATGGTTTCAAATGATCTGAAATACCAGCAAGAGAATACTTGATTCCAAATATTTCTCATGTGTCATATTTTCTCTCTTTGGTTTTCATACAGAAAGTAAATTTCACAGTGTATAAGGATCATTTGATACTGGAGATATTCATAATCGTACCCTATTTCCAAAGGAGGGAAGATATAACATAGAAATATTTTGAATCAAGTTTCCCCTTACTGTTATTTCAGATTATTTGAAACCATAGCAAGTTTTAGTCTCCTCTTCATCAAGGTCAGTGGTTTTGGGAAAATATATATATATATATATATATATATATATATATATATATATATAGTAATTTATAAAATATATATGGCGACTAAGCTACACTGAATATTCTGCGTTTCATCCACTGTAGGATTCGTCAGGCTTATGCGCAAATTTTGTGGTTGCTTCTTGTTTTTATATATGTTGAGGATTTCTAGTTAGCCAATCAGCTTTCTAGTATCCACCGCGCCCCCTCCTATCAGCCAATGGGCATGCATTTTATCGAACAAAGGATCTGTTTTAGAACTAGGTTAGTGGTTTAAGGTAGATCTTTTCCCTCTTTTTTTTTTTTTTTATATATATATATATATGAATATACCTATGTGTACACACACATGCGCACACATATATGTATATATATATATATATACATATATGTGTGATCGTTTATGTATATTCATGTTTATTTAATTTATTTATTTGTTCGTTTTCTATTGTTATTGTTAGTTTTAAAGCTATTTTGTATCGCTATCCTAGGGTGAGTTTTATTTTGTGAACACAGTTGTTTGCTATTTCTCATCTACAGTTTAATAGATTTTGAGGTTCTTTAAAGTACAGGATAGCAAATTTTTCATGGAGGCATAATTTACATGGGTCGTCTAAGTGTCTGCACGTGGTAGCTTGTTTCATTATTTTCCATTCGACTACCGGCGAATGTCCGCTTTCTTTGAGTTCCCAGTATTTATTCGCTAGTGTTGTTTTTATACGGTGTTTTTTATTTTTGAAGGTACTTTTATTGTCATAGTATCGGGTTTTAAAATCTAAGGAAGTCATGCCTATGTAATATTTCTTGTTATTCGGGTTTTCTTTCGCAAATATTGTTGCTTGATAAACTACACTTTTTGGAGAGTTTTCTTTAAAAACATAAATCAGTATAGAATGAAAAACTCTCCTTATAAAAAGAGGATTTTTTTTTTTTTTTTTTTTTTTTTACAAAGGCATCACCACATTATCAAGGCCCAGAGGCCACTCAAGGATAAGGGTAAAAGAGTGTACAGTAGAAATTGGTCAATATAGTAATCATTAGTAATGAAAATTTGGTAAATTTAATAACTTATATGGAACGGCTCATCAAGAACTTATTTACTTTAGACTTGAACACAACCATATTGTAGTCAGCCGGAAAGCAGGAAAACGGAAGACAATTCCACAGGCGTGCAGTTCTAAGAAAGAAGCTTTGTTCATGGAATCTACGTTTAGGTTTAGGCACAGATAAAGAGTGGGGAAATTATTGATAGTGTTTACAGCTAGACGAGTGTTTCTTGTGAAAGTTTGGCGAGGGGGGACCATAGATTGAAGCTCAGTTGAACACTTTCCATGAAAATAACGATACATCAGAGACAAACTCGCAACATCTCTTCTGTGAGATAGAGGTTGCAAGGAGGAGAAAAAGACATCTCCTACGAGGCTACGAAGTCTATTTTGAACTCTATCAAGGCAGGACAAGTCCTTTCTAGCAGCTCCTGCCCAGATGTGGCAACAGTATTCCATCCTTGGACGTACCTGGCTCTTATATAGGTAGAGAATAGCATCAGCAGTGAGATATCTACTGGATCGATAGAAAGATCCCACCATTTTTCCAGCGGCCTTGGCAACAGAAGCTTGTCAAAACTTGAGGCCTCCTGAAGACGAGAGCCATTCATTTCAATTGATGACAAATGTGAATTAGAATGTTGATGATGTAAAGAGAGAAGCTTGGTTTTAGATGCATTAAAAGTAACCAGCCACTCCTTTCCCCATTGTACTACGTGCTCAAGATCAGAGGAGAGAGAATTGGAGAGAACTTGGTCGTTTACTGTCTTAGATGTGGTACCATAAATGGTAGTGTCGTCAGCATAAATGTCTACAAATGATGTAAGGATATGATTTGGAAGATCATTAATGTAGATCAGGAAAAGAGTTGGGCCCAAGATGGATCCCTGAGGGACACCGGCATTAATACTGTGAGCTTCTGATTTTTGCCCCTCAACTACTACTCTTATGAACCTATCAGAAAGAAATGATTTAATAATTGAGAAGACTTTTCCAGCTATACCATAGCTAGCGATCTTATGAAGTAAACCTTTATGCCATACCCTATCAAAGGCTTTAGATATGTCAAGAGCAATTGCCCTAGAAAGATTGCCACCGTCGAGAGATTTGCTAATCCTATGCGATATAACTGTAAGGACATCTGCTGTAGATCTAGCAGAACGGAAACCATATTGAGTGTCACTAAGAAGGTTATTTTTGTTGAGATGTTTGATTACTTCTGTATTTAACACAGATTCTAGCAACTTACTCATGACGCACAGGAGACTTATTGGCCTGTACTGAGAGGGGGATGAGCGATCACCTGAATTCTTAAATACAGGGCATACTGATGAGACTTTCCAGGGAGATGGGAAACTATTCTCCTTAAGACAACGTTTAAGCAGTTTTGTAAGTATGGGCGCTAATTCAGGTTGAAGTTTTTTGAGTACTATAATTGGAATACCATCAGGGCCAGTTGCTTTACTCGAATCAAGGTTTTTGATTAGCTTCGCAACATCACGTACAGATATACGTATATCACATAGCGTGTTTTCTGATACAGGAGGAAATATTGGGGGTTGGCGGTCTTGGTCGCAAAGGGTAGAATTAGCTGCAAAGTTCTTGACAAAGAGTTTGGCTTTGTCTGATGCTGACGAGATTACCTCAGGTCCATTGATAATAGTTGGGATGGAGCACACGCTTCTGTTCAGGATTCTGTTTGCTATTTGCCAAAACTGGTGGGAACCAAGCCGCTGCTCAGCTACTTTGGACTTAACAGATTGAGCATACAACTCTCTTGCGTTCCTTATTACTTTCTTACAATGGTTGCTGGCAGTCCTGAAAACGGCTTTAGTTTCCATACATCTATTACGTTTGAAGCAGTGGAAAAAGTGATTTCTGTGCGCAATGGCAGCAGCACATTCTGGAGAGAACCATGGCTGGCTATTAGGTTTTTGCTGAAACTTTTTAGAGGGTATGAAATGGTCAATACCTACAATTAACCATTCAGTCAGGTCTAATACTATAGAGGACACATCCTTTTTAAACATGGAATGCAGAGGTAGATTTCTTTCCTAATTCATTTCAGTCCATGGGAGGGTCTAACTTGCTATTTCCTTCATCCCTTCCCTTAAACATTAGAAATGCTTTCATCCAGCATGCTTCATGACCTAAATTAAGCAAGGTGATACACACACACACGTTGGTCTTTATTATCGACCAGAGGATTTTTATCATAACATTTTACAATCTTTAGAGTTGAAATTTAATTTATAAAGCTTCTGATACCATTATAGTATTAACATAATAATATTGGAAAAATACAGAAAATAATTTAAAAATGATTGTTTGTTTAATATTCAAATAATTTCTTGTCTCACGTATGCACACACACACACACACCTTTATGACTGTAACTCCGTATTTTGAGTGTGGCCAAACTAGTTTGCAATATAAACAATTGTTTTTCTTCAGTCAACCTAATAGGTCCTACACAGTTTACCTAGCTTTAGCTCCTGTCCCATCACCACAACATTGCATCCTTCTGCTTGTTTTACAAGTTCTTCAACAAGAAATGCTACAACAAATTTATTGCACTTGTACCTTTTCAACATAAATACCCCTAATCAATGAACAGCAAAATTCCACATCTTCACTCTAAAGATTTCAGATACTGGAAAGCTTTCTACTCGAATAACTTCTTACTTTGAACTGCTTACCTTTGGAATTCCCTCCCTGTTTCTTGTTTCCAACTACCAACATGCAGAAATTTAAATGTAAACAAAAATCTTGCTGAGGTTTTTATTCATAGTTCTTTCTAAACTAGTTGTTTCTCTTACAATGCCACCCATAGTTTGGAGGAAGAAAACAGCTTGATTCATACCTTTCTCAAGTGTAATTGTGAAACATTTCGACTGGGATTTGAGCATGATTACAGCATTCAAGAGGAAAAACTTGTGAAGTATGTATAATCATGAAAACCCACTGGCATTTCTTGTTAAGGGCACCATCAACAATTGACGATAAACCAATTACATATGTGGATGATCCCTTAGGACTTAACACAACTCCAATTCAGAGATGAGAGCCCTGTACTAGAAGTTATATATACTAGGCTTTTTAATCCGTTAAAAACGAGCAAAGGTTATAGCCTGTTGACTCAGAATTTGTGCTTTATACCAAATTGAAAGTTAAATATGGTTAAATTTGTTCTCATTCCTTAACTGTGCAGAATTGATACCATAATACTTAGTTCACTACACTTTATCATAACAAAGGTCCATACAAAATTTCAGCTAAATTGGCCACTAGTTTGAGAAACCCAAATCTTATGGAGAATGTGGTGAATCTATTTTCAATTCAACAAAACATAATTAAAGTCGTCAAAAATTTAGTTCCATAATCAGAATTAGTGAACTAATGGACTTTCACAAGACTTTTTGTTCATCTAACCTTCAAAAAATAGTGTAGCAGCTCATACAGACTCTTGGTTAATGGAAAGTTTTCCACTAAAGAAGATTAGAAGAAAATGTTTTTCAAAAAGAAACTATGGTCAAATTTACTAAGCTTAGCTTAGTTTCTTTTAGAGTGTTTTACTTTAATGAAGCAAATGAATTTGATGGATATCTCAACACAAGAATAAGATCGTACAGAAAGGGAAGAACTGATTATTTTCCAGGTAATAATTTTAATGAAAACTGTTACTTGAAACTCCTTTTCTCATTTATTTGCCAAGACAGAATTTTGAGGAAATTCTCCACAAATTGCAACAACACTAAATGACTAACCAGGACTTACATCTTTGAATCTTTGTTGCAATATTCATTTTGGAATCCAAAAGAACTTTGTATGGTGAATACCATACTGCACTGATACTCCCTCTTGTCCTAGAACAGCTGTGGAGTTTTCAGGGTTTAGTACATAATGTGCAATTTCATCTGGCCATAATGTTGCTTTGATAGTGCAACATTGCATGTTGCAAATTGACAGTTTCACCTTAGACCCAGCTTCAATTGCAACAGAGATATAGTTTTGTCGACTGCTTGACTGCAGTTGGTGACTGTATTATCACCATGTTCATTAAATTTCAAACAAGCTTTCTTTGCAACATTAATTTAAATAACACCTTGTATGCAGTATATACAGCTATTATTGTGTTGCTATAAAATGGTTTGATTGATCTCCATTGATATTGATGAAACTCTTAAATTCCATGATTTCAATACTAGTTGACCAATGGGATTTTCAGCCAGCTTTCCAAGCCAATACTTCAGAATATTTGCTTAGGAATTTCCACCTGCAAGGTAACTGCATACTCTTTGCTAAAAGAGATCTCTTCTATATCTCAACTAATATACAATCATTCCTTCAAGATCAATCAATCTATTTTCTGTGGGAACTAGAACTGAGTTAGTTAGTGAAACCTAAAACCTATGATAAAACACTTTCAGTTGTCAATTAGAGATGTAAAAACCATGCTATCAAGTGTCTTTTGAAGACTGTAAATTCTGGAGTTCTTCGATGGCTCTCGTCTTGGGGAGGGTTTATGTTTTTGACAAACTTCTGGGCTTGACCTTTACTTCTGATCTAAAATGGAACATATACATTACATCCGTTGCCAAGGCTGCTGTGGTGGGATCTTTATATCGATCCAGTAGATATCTCACTACTGATGCAATTCTCTATCTATATAAGAGCCAGGTACGTCCAAGGATAGAGTACTGTTGTCACATCTGGGCAGGAGCTGCTAGCAAGGACTCATTCTGACTTCATAGAGTTGAAAATAGACTTTGTAGCTCCGTAGGAGAAGTCCTTTTCTCTTCCCTGCAACCTCTTTGTCACAAAAGAAATGTTGCGAGTTTGTCCTTGCTCTATCGTTATTTTCATGGCAAGTGCTTGACTGAGCTTCAATCTATGGTCTCCCCTCACCAAACTTTCACAAGAAACACTCGTCTAGCTGAAAACACTAGCAATAATTCCCCCCTCTTTATCTGTGCCTAAATCTAAACGTAGATTCCATAAACAAAGCTTCTTTCTTAGAACTGTACGCCTGTGGAATGTCTTCTGTTTTCCTGCTTTCCAGCTGACTACAGGTCCTGGATATGACCTTAAACTATATCCGATGGTGAGGCCACAGCTTGCAGGCCTTAGGGAGTGTGGAGCCACCCTTTAATTGCCATTGCTCCCAGGTCCACTCTGACCCGGAGTGGTAGTACCTGTTAGGGTCCCAACTATGGGTTAAATAGAATACGACTTAAAAAACAAATACACTATATTAAAAAATCGTTCTTCAAAATCACCAGATTCAGCATTAAATAACCTGAAAAGGGTTGATATGCTGTAAAACAAAACCAACCAACCAACCAGCTGACTACAATATGGTTGTCTTCAGGTCCAACGTAAACAAATTCTTGATAAGCCATTCCACTTAAGTTAACAAATTTACCGAGTTTCCATTACTAACAATTACTATATTGTCCAATTGACTACTTTACACTCTTTAACCCTTATCCTCAAGTGGCCTCTGGGCCTTGATAAGTGGTGATGCCTATGTAAAAAAATAAAAAATCTTCAGAAAATTGGTCGATTGGGTTTTCAAGGTCATCAATATCATCATCACTGTTGTCACCATTAACAATGTCATCTGCATCATTTTTTCTGAATTAAGGAGTCTTTCACCAGAAAACTGTTGCTTCTGATCTGAGAAAGTTTTTTTTTCCTCTATGCAATATTAACTATTAAGACACTTAGCTTCATTGTATCAGGACTTCTGCGTTTTCATTAAGACATTTGGACTTGTCTGATGGTGGTGTAGGTATTATATCACTAGTTGATGTGACATCAAATGAGTTGCTTCTTAAAGCGAAATTGACAATCTCAAGTTTAATCTTCAATGTACCTGGAAATGATCTATTGAATGGAACTTATACCTTAATATTGATAAATGCTACCATATTGCAGTAGATTCTTCTTCCAACTTAGTTCTTACTTTCAGCAATGATACTGCTCTGTTTAAGGAGGTGAACACGACAAAGGTCTTGCCTTTCTAATCAGTTCATCCTACATGCCATCTAAACATTGCATTCAGGTTGCTAACAAAGCAAGAAGCATTCTATTTCTCACATAAAGTTCTTTCTACAATCTCACTACTAAAATATTTCCCTCTTTCTTTTCTCTTGTATCAAACAACAGTATGGTGTCCAGGCCTCTACCTATTTAATACGTTATATCCAGTGTCTGGAGAGAGTTCAAAGGTTGGCTGCTTGTAGGATAGAGGGTTTATCGGATCTGAGAACCATCTTAAAGAGCTGAATCTTTTCTCCCTTGAGTGCCGACAATTATGCGGTATCTCATTTTGGCTTACAATCTTCTCAATAGACATTGTGTTGCAATATTTTTGATTGATAATGGGGTACGCTCCCTGAAAGTTGGGAGGTTCTATTTATAAACGATGCTGATAGGAACTGATGAATCAAATTAATTCACATTTTGTTATCAACCAATCAGAAACCAGAATTGATCCATGAAAATTGAATCTTTTTAGCATTCCAGCACATAATTTTTTTTGTGTCAACATAAGAAGGATCTTTTGCTCTTTGCTTGCAAAATTATAAAGTCCAGAACTTGTACAGAACAGCAACCCATTGAAAATTCTTCATATCTAGGACTTGTATAGAATATCCTATCGGAAACTCTTCTGAAATTAAACATAGCTTCCAATTCAAAATTATAATATACCTCATGCCCTATTATTCACTCCTGCATCAGAAAGAGGTCTATGTAGACACTACAAGAAACTGTTTCACTGCCAAATTAAATTGTACTGGAGGAGGAATGTTTTCTCAATCAGAATCTCTAGACCTTGGAATAGACGTCCAAGTGAGGTATTGAATTTACTAATAATGCAACAATTTAAGATAAAACGTTACTTGCTGATTCAGGGTTCATCCTTTTTGGGATTTTTACAGCTGACTATTTGTTGTTCTCATCAGAATTGCTTTATTCAATGGTGACTGAGCCTTTTGGGTGACTGGTACATTTTTTCTTTTTTAGGAAAAATTTCTTTTTATACCCTGAAAAAGATAGTGAATACAGTTATTGACAGTTATTCAATTAATTAGTTGTCACTGCAATGCTCTAATGCATTAGTATCTGGTGATGTGAAATTGAAGAGTTAGAATTATAGGATTTTTTAATGTTAAAATTGATTAAAATATGTTGGTTTTTTTTGTGTGCATATTAAGCCTGTACTGTTTCCTCTGATTTGTTTCCTGTGGTAATTTATGTTTTACCTAGAAGAAAATAGGCTTAAAAGTTAGACTTCACAAAAAAAATGGAAACTTTAGTTTTTGAGGGGGTCATGGTCATGTTTGTGGGCATTCACCTTGGGTCAGTTAGGCCAGCTCTTTGCAACACATTCACCATGTCTTGAGTAGTGGCTGATGAGGCACAGTGATCCAAAGTTGCTTCAGTTATACATGCAAGCCATTCGTAGTTCCAGCAATGGACCCTGTAAAGGTGAAGGCCCAGAATTAGTTCAGCATCTTACTTCACTGTCCTGATCCAGGTTTTCAGTTAGTCATTGTAACATTTCTTCCAGCATTAATGACTTCACAGATGAAGTAACCTGTGGGAAAGAAAAACCTTTTTTTTTTGGAGGGGGGGGGGTCGGAAAAAGTAGAAAATAAATCCATAAAATGTATATATATTCTGAAAATAGAAGGAATACTTACAAACAAATTTATTGGGACAAAAATCAAACTGAGAGAGCAAAATCCCAAATTTTTTTTTCTTTTTTTTTTTTTTTACTCTTTTTCACCCCAAACAAGGTGTATTGTCACTTGGAATGTAAGTGCAACTATTTGGGATCATGTCTAACAGGGAACTGTGAGGAATTGAGCTACAGGTGTTTGTTTACTTCTCCAGATTAGTATAGTCAGGAAAACAGGGAGGGAATTCCAAAGTCTAGCAGTCCGAGGAAAGAAACTATTAGAGTAGGCTTTCCAGTATCTAGGGACTTCAACAGTGAAAGGGTGGGATTTTGCTCCTTGTCAAGTTAATTGGATGTATGTACATCAAGGAGGCACAAGTGTTATCAGATCACTTTCCATTAAAGTACTTGTGAAACAAGCACAAGGATGCAACATTGCGACAAAGGTTGGAGTTTGGTCGATCATGCAGGACTTATGAGGTTTGAGACTCTTTTTTTTTTAACCCTGTCTAAAAACAAGAGACTAATGATAGATGTACCAGCACAGATGTACCAACAATACTTTTGCATAGGTAAATTGTGGCTTTGAAAAAG
The DNA here is from genome assembly GCF_053919585.1 of Euprymna scolopes. Lineage (NCBI taxonomy): Eukaryota > Metazoa > Mollusca > Cephalopoda > Sepiida > Sepiolidae > Euprymna > Euprymna scolopes. The sequence continues at coordinate 84,230,579 of NC_136487.1, read as the reverse complement.
TCTTCTACCTCTTGTATACCTTCACTAACATTTGTAGAAACAGAATATTGTCCAAAACCTGGAAATTAAAGATAAAAAAATTACAGACTCAGCTGATTAACAAACTATAATAACAATATTGTTGTTGCAATAATGTTTACACTGGTCAGGTTAAGCTGGCTTTTACCTGACTTGCACCATATCCTGAACCTTGATGGCCTATGTACAGCAATTTTGTGCAAGATCGCATAAAATGATTAATCACTCATAAGTCTGTCATGAAAAACTTGTGAACCTGAAAGCTCAGCTAAGCCCTTTCTGATAGTTTTTTGCTTGCATCTTCACTTGCCCATCTATACTCTTGCAAGCCATACAAGCAAAGAGGTATGGAGAATTAAGCTATGAATCTATCTCCTCTCTGTGTGACAAGCTATATGTACCAACCATCGAAGATGTCGATGCAACAAGACCGTTGGCAGAGAGACTTCAGGTTGAAACATTTGTAGAAAACAGCAGTTGGGACACTGACAGCCTGCCGACAATGCAGTACATGACCGAGCCAGTTATTGTCAAATGCTTCCAAATTTTGCTGATCGACCACTTTTATTGGCCATGTCTTGCATCTATAGAGAAGGATTGACTGATGCCTTTTAGGCAAATCTAACAGCTCCGTCTTGACAATCGATCTACATTACACACTAATTAGAATAAACAATGATGGACCCAGAGTACACAAGACTTTTAATCTTTCAAAACAGAGGCATGGAATGGATGATTAATGAGATCAACCTGGTTATGTGAAAAGAAAATGTTTATTACAAAATATTAATGTGGAAATCCACATTAATATTTTGTAATAAGCATTTTCTTTTCACACAAAACACAAATCATGTGATAAGATTGGAAACATTTAAGAGAAAGTAACCTTAATAAGGAACACTTAATGACCATATTTGATATTGGAAAATACTATGTTACTACATGGAAAAACGTTATGAGAATAACATCCAAGATGGGAACAGTAGCCTGAATAATATAAATCTTACAAAAAAATGAGAGTAAAAAAAAAAACTCCTAGTTACAACTAGTTTACAATATTCTCAAATTCTCTATGCATCAACATAATTATCATCATTGGTTTGGTGTATGTAGGTATCCCAAACCAAAATTTTATTTTCATTATATCTAAAAAAAAATTAATGTGGTCATATAGATTTTTGTAAACCATAAACAAAAGTACCAAATTTATTTTGGTAGCTCAATTAGCCATCAAGTTATGATCGTTCAAAGTTTGTCGATAAGTAGAAAATTTGCTGTCATGGTTCAGAAGCCAAATTTCATAGTATATAACTAAAAATGTAAGCTACTAAGAAGTGAAAAATCCTTATAAATGTAATGTCATCTTGTGATAAATGAAAATTAATACTAATGAAAGCAATAATTATTAGATGAAACCAACCTAAACACTAGGCAAAATTCCACTACTAACTGGGGGAGGGGGGGAATATGACACAGAAATGCAACTGACTGTTCATATCAATTTCATTTCAATAGTTAATGTATTGTATCTTCTTAGCATGATTCATAACACATTAAAGATCAAGATAATTTTTTTCTTTTAATTATAAATTGATAAATCCAGTCAATGTAAAAGCAGTCGAACAGACAATTTGGTAAAAAGGGTAAAAAAAAAAAATGAGTCAAAAGTATACGTTACTGAAATTGCTGTAAAAATGTAACCATTGGAGGTAGAAACTTAAAACTTTGCAACTTTACTAATTTTTGGGTGAGGAATTCAAAAAAATATTTGCCTTATTTCTAATAACAAAACTTTTTGCCACAGAAATATTTTTACTTTGGGGAATTTAAACTCGCCAAAAAAGGGCCGACAACAATAAGATTTAGAAATTTGTTATACAAAAAGTCACAAGTCATTTTTTTTCAGGCATTGAAAAATTTTCACTTAAAAGACAAGTAAACAAGTAAGATATTTTATAGGCAGAGGTCTTACTACAATTCCTTTCCTTATTGATCTTTTTCTCAGAGTTCTTTCATAGGCTTTTGCTATGGTAGATATATGAAGAACACTCCAAATCCTACCATCACTTGAAACTGGCATTACCTCAAAACCTCATCTGTAAACAAATGCTGACTCTACCTGTGCAATGTCATCTGACAAAGGCCATTGAAAAAAATCTTTTCTACCTTTGGTTTGCAATAAAAAATTTTATTACAGTGCTGGATGCAGATATAACCTCAATGACTTAATTTACTGAAACCACCAAAAAACGCATCGAAGCACAAAAATTAGGAACCTGTGATTTCTGGAAAATCTACAACAGTGTAGTAAATAATGGGCAATCAACAATTCCCCCACTAATCAACAATCATGAGGTTTGCTCAGCAACCGAGAAGGCTAACATGCTTGCCAGTCAGTTTACCTCCAACTTCACACTGGACCCTGCTAACAACCCCATCCCGGACTTTCCTTTGCGGACAGATGCCACACTAGACGATCTGAAAATCACCCCATCTCAGGTGCATGCTATCATAAAAAATCTTGACACTTCAAAAGCATGTGGACCTGATCTCATCCCGGCTGTGCTATTAAAAAAATACTTCACTGAAGTAGCTCCAGTTCTCTCCAAACTTTACAACAAATGCCTTAATGAATCTTGCTTTCCGGACTGCTGGAAAACTGCTTCTGTGGTACCAGTTTTCAAGAATTCTGGCAAAAGAACTGACCCATTAAATTATCGTCCCATTAGCCTCCTCCCACTTTTCACTAAAATATTTGAGTCCATAATTAACCAAGCTCTAGTCCATCACCTTACAGATACTAAACTTCTGACCAACCAACAATATGGATTTAGGCAAGCCCGTTCCACAGCAGATATCCTAACTGTAATCTCTGAACGTATATACCATTCACTGGACAAAGCAGGGGAGGATAGATCAGTAGCTCTAGATATATCTAAGGCATTTGACACGGTATGGCATGAAGGTCTTCTCAGGAAAATCAGATCATATGGTATCACTGGACGAATACTCAACATAATTAAATCCTTCTTCAGAGAAAAATCCAGGTTATCCTCAACAGTCGTACATCTAAACAATATGATATAAATGCAGGAATGCCTCAGGTGTCTATCCTTGGACCTTTATTATTCCTAATATTCATAAATGACCTCCCCGACAAAATTGCCTCTGAGATGGGTGTATATGCTGATGACACCACGCTCTATAACAGGCATGACAGGAAAACAAATGAACACATATCTAAGGAAATGGCAGAAACACTAGAAGATGACCTCCAATCTGTAGTAGAATGGGGACAAAAATGAATGGTCACATTCAATGCTGCCAAGACTAAACTTGTTTCCTTCAATAATTACAAGAAACCTTCTCTACCAACAATAGCAATGGCCAAAGATTCATTATCTGAAAGTACTTCTTTTAAACTCCTTGGCCTAACGTTCATAGGAAACATGAATTGGAACAATTACATTGAGGGTATTGCCAGGACCGCTGCGAAAACGGTAGGCCCTCTCTACCGTGCTAGAACGCTACTAACGCCCGGAAGTATCCTGTACCTCTATAAGGCCACCATTCGCCCATGTATGGAGCATCGTTGTCATATTTGGATTGATGCATCTGCTACTAATCTCTCACTCCTAGACAAGGTTCAAAAGAGTCGCCAACCTGATAGGTTCTGTGCAGCCTCTGTCCCACTGCCAAAATGTTGCGTCCCTTTGCTTCTTCTCTAAGTATTTTAATAGTGAATGCTCTGACGAACTTGTGCCCTTCGACAAACCCAACAAGCAGCTAAATCCCACCCCTACACAGTGGAGATCCTTAGATGTAGGAGAGCTTTCTATTCCAGTAGTAGTTTCTTCCCCAGAACCGCTAGATTTTGGAATTTCGGCTCCCTGCTTCCCCAACTGTACTAACATGCAGAAGTTCAAGTTTAACATGAACCGACATCTTACTGCCCAACTCCCTACATAGTACCCCAGTAGCTTATGTCCCTGATAGTAGCCCCCTACACCAAAGTGGCAATGTGCCTTGTTTGGGGTAAAAATAATTAAAAAAATAAAAAAAAAAAAAAAAAATTACTTGGGCAATGTAAAAATTGGTGTCATAGTAGACAGCAACCCATTGTCCTTGATGCTGAAAATATCCTAAGATGGTTCTTCATCACAACTGCAGGAGTTATCTGAATGTTCAGCAGATTCACTAAGGGACTTTTTTTTTGTTGCTTTGGGGTGGAAATGAATTAACTGGATTTCTTCTCAAGTAGTCAGAGAGAGCAGCTTCCTGTTGAACTTTATTTCCACTGGTGTTGATTTTGACACCTAACACAACCTTGAGATATCTCAGTTGAAGTTTATCAAAAACACTTGATAGAACATATAGGTCTCGGGGGTATTTCTACAGTTTATCGCCGAAAATGGAGACCCTATTTTTTTTCATGCACCTGTCGTTAAAATCCGAGTATTTTAAACTATGACCGAAGCATGAAATAAATAACAAAAAAAATTAAACTAGATAATGATATTTTAGTTTCATTTAAATTAATTTATTGTTGACCCTTTAAAGTTGCTTTAATTAAAAAAAATGTTTCATTAAAATTATTTATTTGTTCGGAAAAAAAACCAAAAAAACTATTTTATAAAAATCCAATGTTGCTTTCATTACAAAATTGTTTTATTAAAATTATATTTTCTTATGCAAACTTTTCCATAAATGTTTTTACAATTATATTTTGATAAATTTTTATACAGTAAATGTTTTGGTTTTCAAATGGCGCTTGCCCAGTTTAGACAATTATGAATATGTCATTTTCATTTTCTGTTTTTAATAATTTTTCATTTTCTGTTTTTAATAATAAAAATATATATACGTTTCCTGAAAAACATTCCTGTTTTCATTAATTAAATCGAAACATTTTCAATTAAATAATTATGGATATATGTTCTCCTTCATTTTCTTTATTTACTTTTTTTCATAGTTCTTTCTGGAAGTAATTCATATCTAGTTTAATTTTTTTTGTTATTTATTTCTAACTTTGGTCATAGTTTAAAATACTGATTACTCCCTCGGATTTTAAGGACAGGTGCGCAAAAAAATGGTGTCTCCATTTTTTGCGATAAACTGTAGAAGTACTGTCTCAGGAATTATTAAATAAACAAAAAAAAAAAGATTTTTACAGTGAAATTCATTTTTTCATTTATGCGCCACGTGCACATAACTTAATTGTATTTTCAGTTATTATTTTTTAAGTAATATACGTTGTAATTAAAAAATAATTTAACAAAATCTTCAAATTTATCAAAAACGCCCGATAGAACATAAACAAAAAAATGCACATTTTTATGTGAAATTTATTTATTTATTTATTTATTTATTTACACATGACTTGTTGCACGTAACTTAAAACTTAGCTATATTTTGTTAATTATTTTTTTTTAAAAGTAATGTAACTATACAGTCTAATAAAAAAGAAAATTTAACAAAATTTTAGATATATCAAAAACGCCCGACAGAACATAAGAGAAATAAGTAAGCAAAAAAATGAGGCACATTTTTTAAAATGAAAAAAAAAACTTTCCATCAGTCTCACGCAACTAAAAATGTTTTTTTGGTTTAAAATGTACCCAGTTTAATTTTTAAAAGATAATTTAACTATACTGAAGTTTATCCAACCGAAAGAAGATAAAGCAAAGAACATGAACGTTTGAAAGAAGATATAGAAAATAAACAATTAACATTATTTTTTAAATTGCAAATTTTCATTTCTTTCATTGATGCACTTGTCACACTAAAAATATTATTTTAAACAATAACTTTCTATAACTTTTAAATAAACAAAAACAAATCCATAGTGAAACAAGTTGTTTGTTTATGTTTTCGTTGGGTCGTGCAGCTCCTTCGTGCTGACAGTTGATTTTCGTGATGATACTTCGTACTTTGGTCACTTGGCATTAAGTTGTAAATTTCGATGTGTAGGTACATTCACTTTTATTAGTGACGCTCCTTGATTTATGAGCATAGTAATATGACACCAACAGATTATTAAAGAGGAGATTTTTCTCTACAAAACAGTGCGATTTTCGGAATTTTTTCAATTGAATTTCTTTCATATTTCTTTCACTGAAGTTTTCAAGTTGGATTTTTTTGGTGAAAAACAACTTAAACCCCTTTTTTAAGCTCACCATGTTGATAAGTGACCTTTTTTCTTTAAAATGGTACTATCTTTTTATACCTAGAGACTCACAATATCATGCACACCAAATTTGAAAAATACCAACATTTTTTTGTGTAAAAAATAAAGCCGCATTCACCAAAATTAGTGACATAACTTAAAGTAACCTGGAAAAAAATCTATTAAAAACACAAGAAAAAGAATTATATATCTATAAAGCAAAAAAGATTAAATTTTATTTAAATCAAAACTTCATCAAAATAACCCAAAAAATAGTATAGATATCGCAAGTTGAAGTTAAGAGAAATTTAACTTTATTTACCAGTTTTCGCATCCTAAACTAGGCTAGTTTGGGATACCTAGTGTATGTTTAACATGGCTGGTATATGTTTTACTATTTTTAGAAATTGTTTTCCAAATTAATCTCAGATCTATTTATACTGCTTTTTCTCTCAAACCCATCCTTATTACTTCCTCTTGTGTGTGTGTTTTTTTTTTTGATCTTGCCAACTGACCTTGCTACTTCAACTGTTCTATATTTCCTAAACCAAACATTCTCATCCATTCTTTCAATGTGATTAAACCAACAAAGTCTATTGTTCTATGCACAGCTCACTATACTGTCTAGATTTAATCTTCCTCTGGAGTCATCAGATCTAAGCCTGTTTTTAAGATTACGTATCAATCATTATTTATCTCCGTGCAACACATCTCTTCAATCCTCATTGGCCAGATTTCACTTCCATACATCACTCTATGCACACATGCCTAATAAACTCTTCCCTTGGTAAACTGATGTAATGCTTTGCTTGTTAGTAATGGCAAAAATTCCTCAAACTGACTCCATCTACTCTTAATTTTTGCAATTATATCAGCTATCACAACTTTTCAACTAACACAATAGCAGCACAATCCAAATATACCTTCTCCTCATCTGTCTTCATTAGTTAACACTTCTTCCACAAAAACTGATTCTCAATCTATCTGTAATTCCACTACACTTTTTGTGTATCCAATGTGTACAAGTACCACAACATGTTAATTGTTACTTCCAACTCCTTGTCTACAAACAAGTATCAATAAAAAGAAAACCAAAGTTGAGATTCCATTAATCATTGAACTCTTGGATAGAATTCAATTAATTTTCCATACTATAAAGTCACATCACAATTAAAGGAAGAGTTAAAGCTGGCTTAACTTCTAAATCATCCTTAGAAATGACCATCCATGAAAATGTCAACATCGACAAATGGTAAGAACTTTTGAAAATGAATTATTTTAAATAAAACATACTTTAGAGAAACGAAAAAAGTTGATCTCATAATTAGAGGACATGAACATCTGAAACACTTCTACTCCTACATATTCATGAAAGAACAACCAAAATATAAGTGTACAGCTCAACTTAAAACCAAATATCTACTGCTAGGATACAGAAAACTAAATGTCTGGTGAATACTAATGACTTATCTGAAGTTCAAAGGTCACACCGATTCATCATTGTCTGCTATGTTAAGAATTAAGAGAGAAAAACGCATGACCAGGCTGCTTCAAATTATATACCTAAATTAATATTGATAGTTTAACACTTATCCAGTTTTACTTCAATGTTAAAAAATTGTAATTAAATAAAAACTTTGTGTACATAGCTGTTAAGTTTTTTAACAAAGTCTGTACACCAAAATTTATGCAAATTCATCCAGTAGTTTTGTTTTAATAAAATAAAATTTGATCAGTAAACGATTTCTAGCTAGTATTATTATAACTGTGTGTTTAATTATGTCCCTTGGGCATTGACCTTAATGTAAAAAGAAAATGGCAGATGAGACATTTTGCTGTTAAATTTTTTTTTTTTGTTTGAAAAAGATATTTTATGAATTTGCATACTAAACCTAACACATAAGTACATAATAAAATCTTTTTGCTATTTTCTTAATTTTAGTTTTATAAGCAGTTTTTACTATTGGGGACAAACTGGATAAGTATTGGTAATTTATATAAAGCTAAGCATTCATCAGTGGGACAGTGACGACTTGGACTAAAGTCAAAGCAACAGTTGATATAGACGAGGAAAGAAAGAAGGAGTAAAATAGAAGGTAGTTGATGTAAGATAGTGAAGAGAAAAAGAGTATACGAATTGATAAATCTATCATATTTTATTTTCACATGTTGGGTAAAGATATCTTAATGCAAGAAACTTAATGGACTATTTGAAACAAACAAAAAAATATAGCCATTCTAAAATAAACTGGCCCGTTTAATCTAACAGAAAGTTATCATATTAGATTTTTAAATTCTAAATAGCATTTAAGCTGACAAATCAAATTTTAATTCTAACTAGCCAGTTTCCATTTATTATTTTTGTACCTTGTTATTGGCAACACTAATGTAATTTCCTCCAATTTATTTTAAAAATTATTTAGTCTGGCTCAGATAACTGCTAATATAAAACATTTTTAAATAATCATCTAAAAATAAAAATTGGCCATCTGGATAACTTATATTTTTGATTGAATAATATAAAAAAGTTATTTACCTTAAGGTGCAAAGAAATAAAAATTAAAAACTAAAAATGGCTTCACTGCATCATGACGAACACTGGATATATACAGCTAGCAAAATATAGTATTTATAAAAAAAATGACATTTGATTACGAAACATACCTTAAAATGAGATCATTTATTTACAAAATGTTGCCTGTAAAACAAATTAATTTGCAAACTATCAATATATATATTTAGGCAGCATTCTTTCCTTTAAGCATGTTTCATTAAATAATATTGGCAATTTCTGTCTACATATTTTGATTCTAATCCTTTAGTTTTCGTCTTATTGTTTCTGGTAAGAACTGCCATAATCACTTTTAACTCAAGTACTTTCAGATCCATCTTCAAGGATGAGTCCCAGTGAAAATTTTAAGCTATTTATAGAGGTGATTTTTTTTACTCCACTAAATCACACGTTATTAATTATATTAATAGGTTTTATGTTGCTTTAAAACATCAACCAGTTCTTGCCAGAAACAAGAAAACTAGAAAGGATCAGAATCAAAGTATGTAGACAGGAATTGTTTATATATTATTTAATGAAACCTGTTTAAACTATCAATATATAAACTATACATGCATAAAATAATTGTCAACCGAAATGAAATTTGAAGCAATATTTTACTTTGAAATAAATCAAAAACGTTAAGATTTTATTTTTTTTTTTATTGCAATCATGACATCACTTTTTAGTCAGAGTAGACTTGTGAGAAGAGGGTCTAAATATGAACAATACTGAAATCTTCTCTGATTATCCTAATTCTTAAGATTAGAGATTGAACATGGCTAGTTTCATAAACCTAAATGCTAGCCAGACAACTGGTCCAGACAACATTCTAATCATAGTGCTTAATCAGCTGCAACTGGAACTTCCTGTTCTTACAAAACTGTTCAATCACCTGCAAATGTCCATTTTGAGATTTAATCTTCATTGTCAATGTATCCACACTCCTAAGGAATCTATTTAGTGAGGGTTCTTGTCTGCCGCTAACCTTTTAATAAGGGTAACCTTTGCAGATGCTTCAAACTCGCTCAACAATTATTTTATTTTCAGTGATCAATCATGTTATTTCGTCCAGCCAAGTGCGTATCTGCCAAGTATTTATTCCTGCCAGGTGACTTTTTTCTACACACCTAGCCCTGATGGAGTAATTCTACTAATTAGGGAACAACTCTCCATCCATTGTTTAGTGACAGAGAATTTGTTTTGATGACTACATGAATGTCACAGCTTGTCTCTGGTTAAGATTTTCGGTTCAATTAAATAAATAATAGAGATAAGAGGTGAATGTAGTTTTCTTCATCTGTTTCAGTTTGTGTCTTTCCATTACCTCTGCATTGTACTGCCTTCTGCATATTACATTTAACTAAATAATAGGTTTTTGTAAAATTATAACAATTTTGTTTTCAATAATTTAATAACTTTCAAACTAAACCATCTCCAACCAGGTCTTTATTTATCCCATCTTTCTCTCAAGTTTATCCTTATTACTTGCTCCTATGTTTTTCTTGCCTTTCATCTGCCAACTGACTCTTTTAACTCTTCTAATCCCAAAACTTTCATCCATTCTTTCAATATGGCTATACCATCAAAGTCTCCTTTTCTGCACACATCTCCTTATACTGTTCAAATTTAATCTTTTCAAGTCATCAAATCTAATGTTTGTCTTTAACACTCACATTACACATCCGTAATATCATTCCCATGTTAATTCTCTCCTGATGACCATGTTTTGTCAGACAGCAGCAAAACCCGAGCTGTTGACATCATGCGTCGGACAAAGCCGAGCAAATGCTGAGTTACGTCTAGTTCGTTAAATGCACAAGTACCATGATTTGTATTATTTGGACTGCTGTTCTCATGTTGAATTTTATTTTCACAATGTTTCACAGATGTAACATTCAACCTTCTTCAGGTATATCTTGTCAAACTCAGGGAATCTTTGTATCTAACCTGAGAAACTGCACAAATTTTCGAATGGAACCCTTTCTTAAATCCACAGCACTTTTGTTCTGTTCAAGATGAGAACAGTAGTCCAAATAATACAAACTAATAGAAACAGTTGTTCTGCCATAAAGAAGACACTAATAAAATGTCACATTCTTAGATCTAATAAATAACCTGAAAGTAGTTAATACATAATAATAATAGTAATAATAATAACAACAACAACAGCAGCCATTACTTATAAAGAGAATGTAGAATTGCTCCCCAACATTAAGAACATAACCGAGGCATGGGGACATACATCAGTGATGATATTAAAAGTAGTTGAAGGACTAGGAAGTGGATATTTTACAGATGAGGAAGCACTATGCCTAATTGCATTTTGGGGGAAATATGTTTCCACAAGTATCATGGATTTTGTCATAAGTTACTTTTTTCTATAACAGAACACTAACATGATTCTTGTTCTGCTGTAAAAACTAAAAATCAGATTTTTATTTTATTTAAAAAAATTTTTTTTTATACTTACAGCCCTAATCTAATATATAAAATCAATATTTCTTTGTGTAATATAGATATATATATATTGTGTAATATAGATATAGTTATGTTAACACACGATTAAATTTCAATGAAGCTAAATTTTTCAAGAACTCTGAAGATAACATTTAAATTTTTCCTTTGATTCCATCTGGGTCCACTTGGAACAATTATTGATTACGTGCATAAAATAACTGAAATATATTAGAATGTAAAAAAAAATAATTCATTTTTATAATGAATTTTTTTTCTTTTCATAAAACAAAAATAAAATTATACAAAGAATATCTCTAGTAAAGAATGTACTAAAAAAAGTAAATATTTAACTATTTTTATTTGTATTTTTAATATTTAAAATAATTACATTCATTTTAATTCCTTAAACCATTTATTTTATAGTTATCTGTAAGAAATGCAATGATAGCATTTTTTTCTTTTTTTTTTTTTTTAAGAAAACATCACCATACTAACAGTTTTTTATTATATGCTTTAATATTGCAAATGCTATTTGTGATGGGACGATTCCAATATTTTTGCAATTCTGATACAATTATGATTCCGTACTAAATTTCTGACTCCAATTTTTTATAAATCTCCAAGTATTTAACAATATAATGGTTATTTTGTCTCAATTACCATAAAAACACATCTTAAATATATAAAAACACACTTGTGAGGAGGTGATCTACAGATTTTAATTTTACTGAAAGTTAAAATCAATAAATATTTATTTTATTATTACTACCAGCCATGGAAGATTTTTTTTTTTTATTACAACAGAACCAAATATAAAAAGATAATTAAAGGAACCATTTTTCGCATCAGAAAATAGGCACAAATTTTTCTGATACCCTAAAAAAGTTCAATTCCCGATTCCGATTAATCATCTGAACACTAATATATATATCTCAAATGTTAGTCATTCAATGAATTTAAAAATTTATGACGTGAAATGTTTGAATTTCAAATCAAAAGATTTTTATTATTCTATGTAAGACAAAGAATATATTTGAAATATTATAACTCCTTATCCTATAGGTTTTCGATGTCTACCATCTTTTCGTAGGAGAAAATATTAGCAAATAGTTATAATGGTTTACACCTTATTTGCTAAAGTCAGTGAAACATGGAAAATCACAATTAAAAGTTGTTTAAGTATTTAAATGTCATAGAGTAAGGGAAGTTTATGAAAAGGATATAAAAATTCACATCCAAATTGTATGGTAAAATCTGAAGAGTATGTCTTTGATAGCAGTGTTGTAAAATGATCCAAATTGTATTTTGAGTAATCCACATCACAATGTAATGGTCCGAAGTAGGCATTTCCCCGGAGCAATTTTCTTTGTTTATATAATGGGGCCGGTAAAAAAAATTTTTTTTTTTTTTTTATATTGTGACCTAATTTTTAAATTGGATTATGTATTTGAATCAAAATTTAAATATTTAATTTTAGACTGACGAGATATATAATTTTTTTTTGTTTTTATATTTTGTCGCCGAGGTAAAATAAAACATGATTCCCACAAGATAGACTAATACAGTAGTTGTTTTGAACTGAGCGAAACTCTACTAATGTACCCTCCCCTTTAAAACTTGCAGAGACTTTACCGGCTAGAGATTTCGTCAAGTCTATTTTTAGACCGGATTGTGAAGCAGAGAGGAAGAGGGGGGGTCGGAAATGGTATTGCTTCCCCTTTCCCTTTCTAACTTTTCGGTTTAGGTCGCCGACCTGTTAAGAGGTCTCTCTCTTTGTGGGAGGAGGGGGTCGACTTCTCCTCATGCGAAAAGGAGATACGGATACACAACACATGGACGACATGACCTTCTTCTTCAGTCATGCGAGAGAATGTGATTAATTTACTTTCTCACGAAAGAGACAATGACTTTTTCCCCATCATGTGAAGGAGATGCGGATGTACTGACATGGACGATTATCCCTCACGAAAGAAACAGATATGTAAAGTGCGAGCAAGAATAGAGAACACGTGAATTTGCTATTCAAACTTTTTCTCCACCGAAGGAAATATCTTGGATTAACTGCGTCGTTGACGAGTTGTGAAACACACCAGCAAAAGAAACAAAAAAAAAAGAGGGAAAACAAAAGAGACCTTTAAGTGCAAAGACTTTGATTATCCCCCCCCCCCAAGACTTTCGCTCATTTCAATATGCGTACTCCAGATTCCATAACTTTGAATACATTTCTTTTTCTTTTGTTAAACTCTTCCTTTTTTTTATCTTAAATAAATCTATTTTTGTATCATTTGGAAAGAAGGTCACGTCGTCCATGTGTCGTGTATCCGTATATCCTTTTCGCATGAAATTCATTGAATGACTAATATTTGATTTATTTACTCTATCTTTGTAAATCGAGCAATTCTTATTTAGGTGGGATAATACTTATAGAATATTACTGCCAGTAATATCTTGTAAAACTTATTATCACAGGTTTCCATACCAGTTGATTGTTAGATAATTTTATTCTGAAATATATATGATGATGATGATTGCAACGTCTTGTCAGACAAGTGCCACTCCCTCAGACACTTAATGTCCATGAGCCCAAAAATGACTTTTTTTTTTTTTTTTTTCAATTATTACATGCTTCCAGCATTTCAAGCCTCCATGCGTCACATGACCATTTTTATAGACAAATGCCTGAGGGAGTATCTATACACAGATGAGTCTCTCTCTCTGTTCAAAATGTTGAGATCCAGCAACAAGCAAGAGCAAGATAGCCAGCAATAAGTTAAACTGCAGACTAGCTTAATGCGGGTACTGGTCTCCCGCTTTATGGTTTTTTAAATCAGAGATTTGCTTCTCCTAGAAATGTTGCCTTCACCACGGCTTACCGGAGCCTTCTCCACCCCAACACACACATGCATACACAAAAATATACACGGTGCTAGTTGGCTGTTGACCCCGAAAAAGGGTTCATTCGCCCTTTGGAAGGTCTTGTTTTTAATCCTTCAGGGAGACTAGCCACCCTCCTCACCAAACAAGTCTGGTGGGGGAACCAATTTAGTCGCCGGTGACCCGACCATGAGGCAGGTTACATGGTACCAGTAGCATATGACATGACCTGACAATATTCATTGTAGCAGCGGGATGTGAGCATGTTTATATAACAATAAACAAGTATTATCAGCTCTTTTTATTGAGCACTATCTAACAACCTCGTTGAATTCATTAGTCCATCACTTTTGAATATAAAAACACCCGAGTATATATATATATATATATATATATATATATATATATATATATATATATATATATATATATATATATATATATATATATATATATATTGTCAGGTCATGTCATATGGCATAATCACGTTGACACACCGGTTCTCGTCAGATCACCGAAGTTAAGCAATGTTGAGCCTGGCTAATACCAGATGGGTGACCATTTGGGAATTCTAGGCGCTGTATGTGCTCTCCGCTTATCTCACCATTGTTTCCAGTCGTCTTGTACCTCAACTTGCCACTGGTATGCAACAATGTTGATTAAGGAGAGGTGTGGTTGGAGATTGCGCAACTCTTGCCACACAAATTTCACACGTAGGCACCCTTACAGTGGGTATCCATAGTCTGTCAAGACTGAAGGAAGCCTTTTTTTTTTTAATATATATATATATATATATATACAGGGTGTAATGATAAATTTGTCGCTCTGAAGAAAACAATACTACAGCTTTATTAAAAAATTTTCATTGAAAAAAATGCATTCAGATAGTTTGATTATGTAGTAGGGCTGACATCTATTCAATGTAGCTGACTTCAGCCTCAATCACCACCTCGGTATGGGTCCAGAACTGGGAGCATGCCTTTTGTGGTCAATCAGCACAACTCTCCTTATTAAGGTTTCACGTGTCCGCTGTGGTGTAAAATGAAATAATTCAAATGTTTTTGTAAAAAATAAAAGGTGTTTATGCATTTTTGGTACCGCGCTATTTTTAAATAGTTTTTTACGGTTTAAATTCAAAAGTTATAATTGAAAGTCGTTAAATTTATAAGTTATAATTTAAAAGTCATTAAAATTTAAAAAAAAAAAAAATTGATACTTATGTATTTTTATTAAAATTTTACTTTAAGGTCCGACTCACATTCCTATCGAAATATATTTATTTGATTTCGGTGTGCTAAAAACGAATTTTCCGTTTCCGTCGCAGAGAAATAGTTTTCATGATATGAGGAAATTAGTTTTTCAATAAGTGGGGGATCATTTTTCCATGTAAATTTAACTTAAAATGACCACCCACTTTCTGACCATCTAGTGAGGGGGTATGTTTTGTTTGTTTATTGGCTAAAAATTTTTTGTTTGTGCTTCTGCTTTCATCTTTCAATAAAGACACGAGGAAATTGAAAAGTAGTTTTTCGGAAATGGTCACATGATAATATAGAATTACATGGCTTAATATCTGGAAAATTACTTGTTTTTCATATAATTTTAAATTGTTCGCCAAAGATTACTACCCTATGTGAGAAGGTAGTTTGGTACGCGAGTGCACATTTCACGGCCTTCGTTTATGCTATCGCGCATAGCGTAAACTAAGGCTGTGAAATGGCGGAAAATAGTTCTAGGATTCAGGGCCACCATGCAAACGGTAAATTTGTGACGGAAACGGTTATCATATTCTTTTAAAACACACCGAAATCTACAAAAAAAAAATGTATTTTTCTATACGAAATGTGAGACAGGCCTTAAAGTAAAATAATACCGTATTTTTCATACTGCGCTGACTGAAATAATAACGTTATTTCGAAAGTCATTCTTAACATGAGGAGGGGAAGGTGTTTTCTAACTATTCTGTGCTTTCACCTAACAATTTAATAATAATAATAATAATAATAATAATAATAATATGTCGCCATTGGATTATTAAAATTGGCTTTTATTTCCAATTACACCCCCTTAAAAAACAAACAAAAAAATATTTAAAAAAATAATAAATAGCTTTAAAACAAAAGTATCGTGCCAGTCGTGCCACCTTTTTTTACGAGGGTAATTTGGAAATAGAATGTTTTATCGGGCCCTCTCGGATTAGAATCTTTATAGCCTCTCTGTTCCGTTCGTTTCCCAGGCATTATTTCCTCAGAAATTATACTTTTTTGCTGGTGAATTCCGAGCAATTTTTATAGGTATCTCGATAAATATTTATATTCTTTCCATCTTAACAATCGCCTTTAAAATGACGACTTTTGCAGGTATGCTGAAAACAAATATCACATTTAAATTTGGAAAAACAAGTAGTTTTCCAGATATTAAGCAATTATGTTATTTTCAAAAATATGCACGCGCTTGCGCGTAGAAAATGGCCACCATAAGAAATTACATTGCTTACTATCTGGAAAACTACTTGTTTGCGCTAAATTTAAATGCGATTGTCGTTTTCAGCATACCCGAAAACCTAATGGAATCGTCATTTTAAGGTGATTGTTAAGGTGGAAAGAAAGTAAATATTTACCGGTATCTCGACATCCGCCATGAATTTGGCCTTCGTAGACTGTACTAAGAGTTCTCCCTCATTGTCATTGTTATATATGGCGAAATAATCCTTAACTTCCATACAAACTGGAGTTAGGATTATTTCGCTATATAACTATTCAAAGCGCGCTCTTAAAATAACAAGCGTCATACTGACTAGATTTTCATTCGAATTCATTTAGTAATATTTAACAAACATAAAATAAAACTATTTATAGCCGGTTGACAAGTTTTCATTGTATTATGTTTCGACCACTAAACTGCGATTTTACGAATAATGCTGAAGGGATGTGTTCGCCGGGTATTTACGAGTATTTACGTTGAGGAGGGTTACGTTACGTGTAATTTCGCTATAAATTTATAAACCATTTCTATAACATTGTCTTCATGCTAACTTTTGTCGTTCATTCGTTAAAAAATGTTTTCAAGTTTCCTCTCAAATGTTTTCATCAAGTTTCCCCCCCCTCTCATCCTCCTCTCCCCCCACCCCATCCCTCTCCCCATCCTCATCCCCCTCCTCATCCTCACTCCCTCTTCATCCTCACCATCTTCCTCATCCCCCTCATCTTTCTCCTCCCCCTCTGTCTTTGTTCATAACACTTCTCCGGTTTCACCTTTTAATTCATTCTCCTCCGCCCGTGTTCTCTCGACCCGGTAAGTTTGATTTTAGAAATCGAATTCGTTTTCACGACCCATTCGTCTTTCAATTCTTCTCTTATATATAAGTTCTATCTTTTAAAATTCGCTTTTCATACAATTTTTGCATTCGTCGTGGTAAGTAAAAAGTTCAGCTTAATACTTTACGACTTTATACATTTAAATATTCAGTAACAGGTGATTTCTTTTAAAAAAAATATTTTAATTTCTTCAGACCCCCATTACTTAAATCTCCTTCCTCGCAGAATTAAAAAATTGTACTAGTCAATGTCCATTTTGATGTGATGGTTTCCTTTTTAGAGAAATTAGTGGGGATGATTAATTAAAATTTACCTCAGTTCCAGAAAGATTTCTCTTTTATTGATCGATGAAAAAAAAGAAGACACTAGAGTTTTCGAATTTCTTCGTCAAACAAAAAATGAATATAAATTGATTTTTATATTTCGTTAACAGCACGTTTTTTTCACCCAACTTTTCGTGAGTTTAGAATTCGATTGTTTTTGAGTATTATTAATTTTCGCCTGCTATGTTTTTTTTTTTTGTTTTTTTTTTTTGTACTCATGCAGAGAATGATCCGTGCTGAAATAATAACGTTATTATTTAAAAAGCCATTCTTAACATGGGGAGGGGAGGGTGTTTTGTACCCATTCTAGGTACTTTTTTAGATTAGGTCCACCCCACCTCTACAATTTGCGTTTACAGGACGGATCTTGCCCTCCCCTCCCTCCCTCTTTTTTTTTTTTTTTTTTTTCCAAATCATCAAAAAAAGATTATCAAAAATTATATATTTTAAGAATAGAAAACCTTAGGCACTTTTTTATGATGAAAAAAAAAAATTTTTCTTTATAAAAATTACTTTTAATCACTTTAAAAAAGTAGGTATTAGGTTAACATTGGAATCCTACACACCCTATGTGAATTCATATTTGTAAATGTTTCTGATCAAACTTTATAAAAATTGTCAGTTAAATCATTTATATAAGGGGGCAACAATAAGAAAGAAAAAAAAAGATGAGAGCCGTTGAAGGTCAATTTCACCCTCAAAACATAAGTACTTATTTTTTTTATAACATGTTACCCTACATCCTTACAATTGATTTCCAATAAATTCAAACAAAAAATGGTTACAAGTTCTTACAAACGCTATCCTGTATGGAAGTGGGTGGTTATTTTGTGTTAAATTTTTTACTTTTAATTCTGAAATAATTTGGGTTTTTTTTTTGGTTTTTTTTGGTTTTTTTTCTTGTTTTACCTGCAGTGCAGAGTTGGCTCTTTTTGTACTTTAGAACAGTGGTTTTCAACCTTTTTTTTACTCATGGACCCCTTTTCCCTTTTTATCTTGGTGGACCCCTTCATAACTATTGGTCAAAAGACAATCTTCTATTTTTCACTAATATACATTTTGAGGTTTTAATAATCAAAGAAATATTATATAATTAAGCTTTATTTTTAAATGAAAACTAATTTAATGCAAATAAAGTATTCTACAACAACTATAATAATTATGATAATTTTGTTATGTTTTGCCTGTGGACCCCCAGAAATATTCCATGGATCCCTAGGGGCCATGTGGACCCCGGTTGAGAACCTTTGCTTTAGAATAAGTTATCTCCTTTGATATAACAATTTATCTTAACTGTAGATAGTCAAACCCACCTGAGACGGACATACAAGGCATCTATAATCTCATCCAAACAAAATTTCTGATGGAGCACAGTTGATGAAATCCTTTCTTTCCATATTCACTTTATCATGGCAGTTATTATATGTTGAAGCTAGTGCAAATCAGAAATGCTTGAGGTCCATGCAAGATAAACACAGATTGAAAAGATTACCCCAAATCTTGAAGAAAATGTGCCTAGATATAAGGATTGACAACAGCTTCTCAAATCTTCCTCAAGCAACACAACGGTAAGCAGTGTGTTGTTTGCGACCCGTATTTATCATGTCACCCAAATATCAAAAGGTATAATAAAGCCATTTAGTTTCTTATTCAAGAATTTGCATTCAATGAAACTATTTCTGAAGCTTCCTAATATGGGGAGGAGAGGGGGCGGTGTGGTTGATGATCAGTCAAATGCATGCATTTACTGAAAATTATTAAATACTGGCAGAGGGGGGGGGCATTAAGTTTTTTTTGTTTTTTTTTCAAAAACAATTGATTTCTTACTATTGTCACACGAGGTAAGTGTAAAAAAACAACAACTAATCGAGGTACTCACCTCCCCTAAAAAGCATGCAAGCAAAATTTTGAAAGATAAATTTGACTTAAAAAATAAACTAATCTGCTCTTCCCTGAATCTGTAGAAACATCTGTATGCCTTTAGATTAATTCTCATTTAATAACCAAATATTAAGAAACAAGTGAAATTTTTTTTGTGTGTGGGTTTATTTTTATTATCAGTTATTAAGATCACACTTACTCTGCATTTTTCATAAAAATTAAATTTTTATACATGACTAGCAAGGCCACCGGTGTTGCTCAGGATCGTATAAGACAATGTGAAAAATTTTGAACATACCTGTTATTCTTAAAATAGAGGAAGTTTTTATGTCTATGTATCATTTGGCATCTTGAGCAAAAGAATATTTTACCTACCCTAGGACGGGTATTACACAACATATGTATGGAATAATTGTACCAGCCTTAGGACACGAAATTTACAGCACATATGCGGGAAAAAAAAAAAATCCTTACCTTGGGCGGGTAATATACAACACCTATTTAAAATTATTTACATAATTTTCTGTTGTGCTAAGTTTTCGGTATGTCACAGATAAGAGTTTGTTTGTTTTTATATCAGTGCTATAGTGAAGAAGCACCGGAGTTTTCATATAAATGTTATACTACTCGAATATATTACATGATTTTTGATTTTGATAACTTATGTACGTTACGGATAAGAATTTCTTTGTTTTTCATATGGGTACTTCACTGTACAAGTACCTTATTTCCTGGGTAGGATACTGTAGAATTACCTTTTTTTTTCTAATTTAAAAATGAAAGAACTTGATACTTTTAAGTAATTTTCTGTTGTGCTAAATTTACTGTGCGCCTGGGTTCTATAGTGAAGAAGCACCTTATTTCTCATTTAAAAGTCATACAACTCGAATATGAAACAGGATTTTCGGGTTTAATAATTATGTATGTCACAGATAATATTTTCTTTGTTGTTTTTTTTCATACGAGTACTATACTACACACGTACCTTATTACTTTGATAGAATTTCTTGTACACATAGATACATTAAAAAGTAAGAGATCATTGCATACAAACATATATAATACATTAAATTTATAATGATCAGTTAATTAGTATAGGAGTGAATCCAATACATACAAATATATAATCATAGACACATACTAATCATTCATAATGATTGGTTAATTAGTTTAGGAGTGAACCCAATACATAAAAATATATAAACATATATACATAATTAAAATTCATAATCATCAGTTAATTAGTTTAGGAGTGGATCCAATGCATACAAATATATAATCATATAAACATATTTAAAATTCATAATGATCCGTCAATTAGCTTAGAAGTGAATCCAAGGCATAAAAATATATAAACATATACACATAATTAATATTCATAATGATCGGTTAATTAGTAGGAGTAAATCCAATAGAAATGGCATTACTTGATCTATTTACGTGATTTTTGGAATGTACAAATAAGCCGATATATCATATATTTTGAATATGGCATTTTCCTTACGTAAATCAAAAACATTCTTCTGTATTTTTTTAAATAAGTGTTCTTTTGTATTTATTACATAACATTAAAAAAATCAAGAATATCGGAATGTGCAAAAAAAATTTTTTTTTTAAGTGAAATTATGAAGATTGAAACCGCAACACTTGGCCTAGTAATCTGTCACGACATCCGTTGCACCAAAGGAACAACCGCTTTAAAAACGTGAAATATTTAAATAAATAGATTTTTCTTTTACTCAATGTACGCATGCACAGAATGATGCCATTGTGCTACGCTCGTCAAGGTGTCATTGCTTTCAAGTTTGAACGCTTTTTTGAAGCCCTTAGCAATTATTTTAATCGATTAAATACCTCTAATAAAATTCTGCACCAAAAATGCAATCTTTCGAGCTATTGTACGCCATCCAACGATCATCCGTCTAGGAAGAGATACAAATTGAAAACGGAGACAGACACACACACAGACATAGTGAGATTTATATATTAGATTATTGAAGCAAGTCAGGCACAAATATATTCATTTTTATTACATAGATTTTTAAAAACTTTGTGGAGAGGAATGGAATTTTGCCAATATTTTAGAATCATTTATTTTGTCTTTTCTTTTTCAGTCTGCTTATAGCCAAGCTATGGAGGGCGGAGGTGACCACCGAGAAGCTCGGCGGCCTATGAATTCTTTTTTTATATTTTGTAAGCGACACCGACCTATGGTTCGTGAGCAATATAAGAGTATGGATAATCGTGCTATTAGCCGAATTCTTGGTGAACTATGGGCTAAAGTGGATCCAAAAGAGAAACAGCAATATACTGCAATTGCCAAACTCGTAAGCATCCTTTGATTCTTTTAAGATAATTTGCTTTCATGCAGCTAACATAGTACAAACTTACGAGACGTTCCATGTATCATGGCGTTCCCTTGAAAATATTTTTTTCATTTATTTTTGTACTAACGGGGGTGCCCGGCATTGCCCATGTGTTTGTAGGTGTAAAAAAAAAGGTGTTCGTAGGTAGATAGGCTCGAAGCCGGAACCTTGCCTGTGTGTTTGTAGGTGTAAAAGAAAGAAAAAAAAGTGTTGGTAGGTAGATAGGTAGGCTCGAACCCAGAACCTTGAGGCGAAAGTGGAAAAGAAAATGTGAAAAAACCTTTCATCTACCCCCTCATCCAGAATAGGGTAGGAAGTGAAAAGCGTTTGAATTTAACGATTAAAAACTTAAATGACAGGTGCATGAATTTAGTGAGGTCAAACATCACGCCATAGAAAGAATGAAATCCCACATTTAATTTTTGCTGCGAAGCAGCTGTTTTGGTTTTGTTTCCCCAAGATGTTGAAGGGGGAGGGGGCAGCTCTCCATAAAAAGAGAGTAGTGTTCAAATGAATGGCAATTGTCTGATATAAGGGGTTTCCCCTGCATTGATCAAACTCATTGCATTCTGGACGTTCCTGGCACGAAAGCCTGGGAACAATGCCTTCGCTCCAGATTAGTTTCGCTTTTATACGAAAAAGCTGAATGAACACGAGAGAAGCTGAAATAGCAAGAATTTGTAAAAGTCGATGTAAATAAATCTAGAAATTACACACATTTGCAAATCATTACAATCTATACGGTATATAAAAAGTTCCAAGAAATAGTAACACCCTCCACCTCCTGAGAAGCCTGGCAAAAAAAACCTTTGCTGGGCATACAAAAACACGCGTGCTGCTTTTGCCTTTTTTATGTGTATAGATTTAACTCATGAGCTCTTAAAGTCTCTGTCCATTTCAATAAAAAACAACTTTTTATTCAATTTACTTAATACATTACTAGTGTCAGCAATGTTGTTCTGTGTTAAACTATAGCAGTACAAAATAAAGACAATTTTTACTTTTGCATGCTTTTAAAAAGATGTTTACATTTAGGTGCAGCATGAATTTTAACTTTTGGGTGCTTGGTGGACAGAATTTTAACTATTGAATGCTTGGTGACCACTTTCTTGTTTCTGGAAATTATGTAATTCAAAAATTAGAGAAGCCTCAACAATTGTACTCTACATTCAATGCTTAAAATAGTGAACATGTTCTACTGATGTTGTCTAATACATAGACAACATTAAAATAAATAAATAAAATTTTTATTATTGAAATGCACCAAAATTGTAAGAATTTAAGATTCCATGAGAAATTGCATCCAGCAATGACATCTCAACTGGTATGATTCTCACTGTCAATCATTTTTCTTAATTTTTTTTTTTTTTTTTAAATTTATTTATTTATTTTTTTCAATTATCTTGTTTTTTGTTAGGGGGTGGGACATCGTATCGGATACCAGATATTCACTCACTTATCTCATATGTTCCAACCAAGAGATCTTTTTAAAATTCTAATCGTCCCTTTAAGCACAATTTTTTTTTATCTCTTGCATTTCAGTCATCAGGTAGATTTGTCGGGTAGTTTTTTAAAGGCTTTTTCATGAGTTCATTTACTCCTATGATTACTGGAATGATGGAGATCTTCCTAAGATTTCAGTTTCTTTTCATGTCGTACATAAGACTTTGGTATTTTGTTATTTTTTCCCCCCTCTTAGTCTCACCAACAGAGCTAACTTCTAAGGTTTCTCCTTTCTCCCATATTATTATGTCAGGTTTCATAGCTCTGTAATGCTCCAAAATGTGTCCCATGTCAATGGCTTAACGCCACATGGTAAGTCGCTTAATATATACGAGGGTGTGAGTACCACAAGCAAACAGAAGTTGAAAGCTGATTACAAAACCTTGAACCTTACTATGAGACAAAAAATGAAAATAATAAATCAATTTTTTTTTTTAGATAAGTATTTAAATATGGTGCTTTGTTTTTTATGAAAGTGATAACTTTTATGAAAAAAGTGATCTATTAAAATTTTTTTTTTTTTTTTCTTTTTTTTTTGCATATGCAATAAAATTGTATTTGGTCTTGTCAGTTAAGTATTGAAATGATTTCGACTAAATTCTCATTTTAAGATAAAAAGTTTAATTTGGAACTAGTAGGACCTGTGGAAATTCCACAGCGGACTTTTTCATCTATAATATAAATCTCACCTGTCTGTTTAAATCTATGTTTGTATGTCTGCCTAAAACTTCTGACAGAGGAAACGGATTTTCAGGAGCTCGGTATCGCTTTGAAGCTCGACCCTTCGGACGACAAATACAGAAAAATTGGCTATATCCATATGACTTGTGTGCATCAGCTTGAATCAAAACCGAAACCAAAACTTGGGGGGAAAAAAATGTGTGTGTATATGTATGTGTATATATATATATATATATATATATATATATATATATATATATATACTTGTTTATTGTTATATAAACATGCTCACATCCCGCTGCTACAAATAGCCACTTGTTTCAATCAAACAACAGATATCATCAGGCAGCGACTTGACTATTCAAAAGTTCAATGAATTGAATAGTCAAGTCGCTGCCTGATGATATCTGTTGTTTGATTGAAACAAGTGGCTATTTGTAGCAGCGGGATGTGAGCATGTTTATATAACAATAAACAAGTATTATCAGCTCTTTTTATTGAGCACTATCTAACAACCTTGTTGAATTCATTAGTCCATTACTTTTGAATATAAAATAAACCCGAGTATATATATATATATATAAACTTGTTCTTACAGCTATAATCGAAACTGAAACCAAAACTTATGAAGTATTCTTGGTAAAAATTATTTATGACAAGAAATGGAAGTACATAACAATTGAACGATCAGGATCTAAGTGTGACAGAAAATAACACATAGACTATCGTATTAATATATAGATAGTAGTGTTTGGACAATTAATCGGAATCAGGAATTAAAAAAATCGGAAGATCTGGGGTATCGGAATCAGAAAAATCGATGCCTATTTTCTGATGCCAAAATGATTTTTAAACTGTCTTTTTTTGTATTTCGTTTAAAATTATCCATTGCTGGTAATGATTATAAAATAATAAATATTTATTGATTTTAAATTATATGTAAAGCTAAAATCGATAGATCACTCTGTACAAGTGTATTTTGACTTTTAGCAAAATATCTGTATATTTAATGTGTTTTATACAAAAATTGGCGAAAATAACAATCTTAAAGTTAAATAATTAGAGATTTATAAAGAATTGGAATCGGTAATTGGATCGGAATCAGGAATTTAGCACAGAATCTGTAATTGTCGGAATCAGGAAAAATATTAGAATTGTCCCATCTCTAACAGATAGTTTTAAATATTTAACTTTGAAAATGTTTGTAAATTTTTAACAAATTTAATTATGATTATCTTTTAAATGTCATATTATGAATGGATGTTGATTTATTTACTTTTATTTATTTTATTTATTTCAATTGCAGTTAAAAGACAATTTTATGAAGAAAAATCCAAATTACAAATGGCATAACAACGACAAATCTAATGTGCTTTCAACAGTCAACCAAGAGTTATCTAACCTTGAAAAAGGTCAGGAACAATGTAAGTTGAATATTTTTTTCTATTATTACTAGATAGATTAAAAGCCACATAAGGGGCAGCTAGAATTTTTGTTTTTTAAGTGGGGAGGGGTTATCGTTTCATGTTGTAACAGAATTATTGGTCATATTTTATTTTTTGCATGTTGACATTTTTTTTTTTTCATGTAATTGCAATTGTATTATTGTCATCATATTCTTCGTCAACTTTAACAAAATCTAAATTTAACAAGTGACCAAATGTGTCATTTGAACTTGACCAGACATTCAGTTGAACAAAATATGACTTCAATAATACTATCAAAAACTAAGGTTGTTACAGACAAAATGTTGATAGATATATAAGTTTGTGGTTTAAATGACTGAATATAATGTGGAGTCGAATTTATCTTACCTCATGGAAGAAACTGTAGGGATAAAAAATCTGGTTATAGTCAGCTAACGTACTTCCTAATTTATGGCATAGTGCTACTACTGTAAGCAGTGACAAGGCAAATCAGTTCCTTCATTTTTTTTTTTTTCTTTTGCACCTATAAATATTTTTATACGTTTATAAACATATTTATTATATAAATTCAAATAAAAAACTTTTAATCTTAAAATTCAAAAGAAAAAACTTATTTTATAATTTCATAAACACTTATAAAATTTAAAATAAAATAAAAACTTTAAGAAATTTTGTTATTAAAAGTCCAAATAAAGACTAGTGTTTTTTTTATCTGTATAATTTTAATTTTTATTGTATACTTTTCAATAATGTCCTTTTCTTATATTATTTTCTTTCAATAAATCACTTCACAATAGAAATACTGAAGAACAATAAAAGTGAAGGAATTGATTTGTTTTGCTACCGCTTCCAGTAGCGTTAAGTATGTTTGTTGAATATCATCAAAAATCTTTTATAAAGTATCTATTAAGATGCCCAAGAGTTCCTTAATGAAGTGATAAATTATGAGGTGTATGAAACCCAAGGAAAAGGGCATTTTTTTTTTTTTTTTTTTTTTTTTTGCTTTCAGTAAAAAATTTTAGCAATATTTAAGATAAAAATGAAGATTAGTAAAGAGAATAATAGACAATATAAAGAACTTTTTTTTGTCCAACTCTGATTTTATTTATGACACATGACATCTATTATAATATTTGTATGACTTTTTTTCAGTGGATTATTGCAGTGAAAGATCTGATAGCACCAATATAGATCTTTTAATTCGAGCAATAGAAATGAATGGCAAGCAATATTTTGTGAAACAAGAATTTAATGAAAATGGTATACGCATTGCGCATACAGTTGGAAAGGTATGTCCTTGTATTCTTTCTTAAAAAAAAATTTTTTTTCTTCAGTTTCTTAGTTATTTCTCTAAACTTTTCCAGTGATTGCATAAAATTGTTATTGGCACATACTGGAATCAGCAATGTTGGTCTTTTTTAATTTAAAATAAAATATTGTTTTTAAGCTACATTATGTTACTTATATTTATTTAATTATTTATTCTGTCAAAATGTTATGAATGTGGTGAAAGGAAATACTGTTTTTGTAACATCTCTTTATATATTACATTTTTATTAAAAGATTATGTATAGTATATCAATCAGGAACATTGAAAGTTGCGGTTACAACAATGGTGATGGTATTTAATTTGGAACAAAAATAAAATGTATACTTTTGGATTTAATAAACGTTTCTACTATGTTATTTATTTTTAATTTAAGTTTTAATATCGTAATTCACCAATAATAACTGCAGCTATTTTTTTTTTTTATCATGGACTGAAAAATTCTAACATAATTAAAATAAGTTCATTTTTAGCAATTTTTGCAACCCATCTAAAATATGAAAGCTAGGATTTTGGGCATTATACTGAAGCATCATAGTTCAACTCATAGCTTTGTGTTTGTGTATATGATAAGAGAGTGAAGGGTAAAAAAGGGTGGATGCTGAGACCAGAATTGGAGATGAGACTTTAAGATCTTTGGTCTGATTCTCTACCATATAAACATATATATTATCATTTTTTATCTACATAAATTTTATGTATCTATTTTCAATATTTACTGTGCTGTGACTGTTCGATATGTAAGTAGTAAGTTTTGAAAACCTGGCAATTAAGCTACGCAAATTTTCTGCATTTCATCCTCATGAGGATTTGTCAAGTTATTGCATGGAATTGATGTTAGATGTTTTTATATGTTCCTTGGTTTGTAACTTAGCTGGCACTGAACATTATCTTCTAAGGCCAATCAGATTCTTTGTTATTGACATACCCATTTAATGGGTGCACGCTTATCAGGCAAGGGTAATTTTACCTCTAATTTACCCGTTTCTTTATCCTTCTTGTTGGGTTTCTTTCTTTTTTGTATTGAGAATTGACCTAGTTTTAATTTAATTAAATATCCAAAATATATTGTATTAATAAAGGTTAATCTGCATCATTATATCTTAATTTTGATTGTGTCTATCCGTTATACCTTTGCCTTCAATAAATTTTCTTTATATACACATTAAACAATGCTTCAAACAAACTACATTAACCTCATATTTTTTAAATTTATTTATACAGTCTTCATTCTTAACTGAAAAGGATAATACTTACTCTGCAACCATCATGAACCATGAAGTTGAAGGAAACGTGAATGAGAACATAGAATACGCAGTGAAACAAGGTTGGGCCTGTGAAAACGAGGAAGGGAGCTGTCTTCCAGCTCTTTGCCGCAAATCTCCTGAATATCCTGTTAAAGATTACTCTCCTTCCACATCAAGTCCCACTTACACAATGAAAGACGGCAATGAATCTGATGCTGGTAAAAGTCATCAAAGTGATACCAGCGGAGAGGTCAACTGGAAGAAACATGATGACCTTGAAAATTGCCAACAGCAATGCCGAGAGGCACGTTTGCCGTTACGTAAATCTAAAAGAACAAACAAAGGTGCAATTTATAAGCAACTTATTGCCACTGGAGCCTTACCCGCTTCCCGAGAACGGTTAGCTGAGATGCACAGCATTTATAATGTGAATTCAGATGATAGGTAAGTTGTTTCTTTTTGTTTTCGCAGGTTTGTTATTTTAACAAAACGTTTTTGAAAATAGATCTGTTATATTTAACATGCAATCCTGTTTTATATATACAATATTTTTTTATATATTTACCACTTGTTGCCTAAATCCATGATGAGTTTATACTATTTTATCACTTGTCAGTCATATTCCTGCTGGTTGCACATGTAATTCTTCTTACTGATACTGAATTATTATTAACCTTGCAATTTATTTAAAGACATATACCTATTACATTTGTCCATACATTTGTTTTTAGACCACCCACCTCCCCTTGCTTAAAGAAATGTGCATGTGTTTCTGTTTATGCAGATCTTTTACTGAAATTGTTTTTTTTTATATATTCTTTCAGTGCTGAGTTGAGAGAGACTCCTTACTATGAAAAGCTTAATCGAGGGACCAAACGTACAGTTCTTGAATCAGATACACAGCATGATAAACGTTCCAAAACTGGGTGAGTTTCCTTTTTTTGTCAAATCTATTATATCTAGCAGAACTTTCTGTAAATAATTTCTTTTGTACTAATTTAGGTTGCTACTATTGCAACATGACTGGCATCAACCCTATCTATATATATTGGACCATATGATGAGTAGGTGTAAAGCATTGTCTCGTGTTGCTAGTCCGAGAGTCCAGAACTCGCCATGCTTTAAATGCTATAACCAGATGATGAATTTTTTCTGTCAATAAATGTATCAGTATTCTATCTTATTAAAACGATCAAGAATGTTCTGCGCAGGGACATGTATTGCAGCTTGTACTCTTTTGTTCATATAATTTAACTTGAACTAATACAGGAAAAAAATGTACTTTTCTATCTAAATTCTTAGTTTATACATTTTTTTTTACTTTTCTGTTAATTTAGAGATTTTGATTTGGATGCCAAAATTGCCACTCTTCCAGCCTGCTCAATGGATGTTTTAGAAAAAAATCATAAAAATTCTACCAAACAAAGATTATCTGCTGAGCATTCACGACGGTCATCAGGAGGTAACAATAAAGGTAAGTAAACTTTGTACAGGATAGCTTTGAAAGTCTTTGAACTTTTACAAAAGTTGATGAGAAATCGGGAGGGGGTGTAATTTGTGGATAGATTGATAGATCTTCTCCGTAGTCTTTGGCAAGGTCAATTTGATCATGGCCCACCTATTTTTTGCAAATATGAAAGAAAAATCTTATAGTATATGTTATGAATTAGTTTGTTTTTTTAGCATGTAACAAATATATTACTTAGCATAGCTTGAGTGGGTGTTGTTCACACCAGTTGAGGGTACATCCCCGACAGTTCGACAATTGTTTGTTGCTGGTGTATTGTTTTGTTCAGTTTTACAAGGTCAACCCTCTCAAGTTTTAACTTTTGTCTTTGAGAAGAAGTTAGTTATTGCTAATCACCTAAGGCAGTTTTACCAGGGAATGATGATGAAGCTGCTCAAGCAATTTTTTGTAAGCCAGAGCGTGCTTTTTTTTCTATAGTACGCTGGCTTTTCAACACTTCAGCTGATCTTGTGTCTAATCTCTTGCGTTGGAGGTAAATAAGGCATGCAACAAGCATTTGATGAATGACAATTACTTTGTATCCTAAGGTACATTTGCTTTTAATGTAAGATGATGACAGCAATAAATGGATGAGTCACACTTTCATTATCATTGATGTACTGAAAACACTATTGACAGAAAAGTATGTGTTTATTTAGAAATAAACCCATTTTAAAACAGTAAGTTGCTAAAAAATCTTTATGATGCATATAATCTTAACAGAACTGAGATATCACTTTTCAAAAATCGCGTAAATTGATTAAGTAGTTTTGTTTTTGTTTTTTACAGAAAATGATTTAATGATTTTAATAGGAAATTATAGTTGATTAAATCATTAAAAAACTGGATAATTCAAATTTAGTTGTCTCCCACTTATTTATAAAACATGGCTGACTAAAACATGTCTCGCTTTGTCATAAAATTTGATTTTCTTAGTTAAAAAAAACAAAAAACTACTTAATCAACTTGTGTGATTTTTTTTTAAATATGACATCTTCGTTTCGTGATTGGTATGAAAAAATAAATACGAAAAAGTTTAATATGTAATAGTTCTTTTTTTTTCTTTTCTTTTTTTTTTATTCAGTCATGAAAACAGACATGCTCTTTATGCCCCCACACCGGAGAAGACCCCACAATGTATCCTTGCCCATAGGCAGTCGTAAAAGAAAACAGTCCAAAGCCTCAATTATGAAAATTATTCAATTACCATCAAAATACAGACATCATTTTTCACGTAAGTATTTTTTATTTTTATTTATTTTGTCTCTTTGGATATCTCTTGTTTTATTTTTATCTTTTAGTTTCTTCAAAGCTTACATATAAAATTATCTTGATGGATTTTTAAGGTCAGCTTAAAGGCTATTTAAGCTGACAGTTCAGATTTTGCTTCTGACAATGCAATTTTTATTTATTATTGTTGTACCACATTATTGGTAATAAAATAATTTACATTGCTACAATTAATTTAAAAAATTACTTGGTTTGATCCAGACAATTCATGATATGAAATCTTTTTTTAACTAATCATGAAAAAAAAAAAATCAAACATAGTCTTAATTAAAGAATATAAGCATTGGCTCTCTTTATGACTAAAATATTTCTTTTTCTAATAATTGTTTGCTTGCTAAACAAAAACAGAATAATTAAGTTATACATTGCTAGGACTTTGTCTTCAAATGGGTTCTAAGAAAATCATCTAGACAGGATGGCTTTAGGAGGAATGTGAATTCTCTGCTTTTTAGCGTAATTCCGCTTTTATTTTATCCCAAAAAGGCATATTTTTATTTTAATCACTAAAACCTATTATAGATGTGAGTTCTCAACTTTTTCATTGAAATCAGCTATTTTGTTTGAGCTTTTAATGATTAAAAAAAATAAAAGCTGATTATTCCTTTTCTATCTGAAAAGTTAATTTTGCTGTGATCAAACTTTCCTTAAAGCAATTCATGATGGGAGTAGGAAAGTTTAAATAATCAAAGAATGACTTTTCTTCTACATAAGCACTAAGTGTCTTTGTTTTAATTTTGAGTTTTTTTAGTTGAAACTAACTGGAGTTTTTAAGAAAAAAGTTTTTTTTTTTTTTATGCTGGCCTCTCTTCACTCACGCATTCACTCACACACACACACACACACACACACAACATAGGGGCATCCCCTCCCCCAGGTTAGGAAGTTCATCTTCAGTTTTTTTTTTGACATTAGCTTCTCACATCCCTGTTTTAGCTGGCACTGAACATCATCTCCTAAGGCAAAATAGGAAAATTCTTGATCTTTTCAGATTCTTTATCAGTATTGACAACCCTACAAAATAAAAACTTGAATAACTTTGATCATAAAACTATTGTGCAGACTAACATCATTGTCAGAAGCAAAGGATATAGTCTTAAGCTAGATTTCAAGTTGCATGGGAATCAAAGGAAATGACAAGGCTGATACAAAAATGCTCATAAAAAACCCGTTGACCAAATGTACAAAATTGCAAAACCAAAAACAACAACCCACTTTTTTTCCTCATTTCCCCCTACTCTTTCTATCTCCCCCACTTCCTGACAGGTTTCCTAACTTAAAATGTACCAAACATTAATACTCTAACCATTTTCCCTCTCCTATTGCAAAACTCATGTTCTGCAGGGCAGGAAACAAAAACGATAAAATCCACTATAAAACAACCAAACTAAACACTGCAAACTAACGATTGAAGATACAAAGAGCTTATAGAATAAAAAACCTTCTACAAAATTACTGGATGCAACATGAATTTCCAAAATAAATGGATTCGGGCATTAAATGGCCCGAAAAGAGTTGATATGCTGTAAAACAACCAAACTAAACCAAACTCTACAAATAAATATTTAAAGATATAAAGAACTTGAAGCATAAAACTGTTTCCAAAGTAACTGGATTCGGCATTAAATAACCTGAAAGGTTTGATATACCGTAAAACAAAACAACCAAACAAAAAAATATTAAAGGATCTATTTAAACACACAAAGATAGACCAATTTATCACATATCTTAAAGAAATAAAATTTGAAACAAAAAATGTAAAATAACTAAATAATACCATAATACTTTAACTTGAATTTTTTTTTTTTTTTAACAATATGTACATTTAATTATATTTTTGTATTTGACTTTTATTTTTAATTTTTTAAATAAAATTTTAATGTTTGTATGTCATTTAAAATATAAACCTGTTTTTTTATTATTCAGAGTACCTGAAAGATCCACTGACAACACTTTACCTACACCCTTTGATGAAATCCTATCAAGATCTTCAAAAGCAATCCTCATCAAGTCCAGACCAGGCAGCTTCCACGTCTGATGACAGCTTTGAATCAAAGGATGATAACACTTTTGTTGCTGCAGAAGAAGTGCAACAGAAGCCGACGGCATGTAGCAAAAAGAATGACACTGTCGCTGTTAACGTTCCCACCATCAGTGCCACATCGCCTTTGAAACCATCAACAATGCCAAACTTGGTTGCAACTAGCACCACCAAAGTGTCTATCCAAGAAAAACCCATCCGTAACACTGCAATGGTTCGATCTGATTGTAGATCTCTGGCCACAATGCTTAATTCCACATGTTCTGACCTTAAGCCCAGTGTATATCAAGCAGCAATGAATTCACTAGATATTTCATTGAGATCAACACAAGTGACCGCAGCAGCTTGCACCTCAAGTATACCTCTGGCAGCTGTTGCTGCTACTGTTGTGAGTGAGCCAATGCAAAACCCAATGTCTATGGAATTGGTCCCCACGTCTTCTGGGTTGCACGTTGCAGGAGAATTGAAAATGAGTGAAAATCCAGAGTTTTTAATGTGGGTCACCAACTTAGCTGAAGCCGCTGGACAAATTTCAGTTTGCTAGCAGAACGATGGATTACGATTTCATGGTTTCATTTTCTGAATGAACTACATTAAAAAAAATTTTAATGCCTATCGCGAGTGCATAAAACAACAAAAAAAATGTATATTTCTATTTTTCATAATCCAGTACCGAGATATCTAAGTACTTCACATACACTCAATTGAATTGTTTAATTGTGGTGAAAGAATCCATCCATGTCATTTTCACTTCTGAATATTAAGGTAATTTATATCTTCATAATTACTTTTCCTATTGAACAGTAATTGATCAAATTTTTAAAAAATAAATCCCTGTCTACTTATTCTCAAATCCATGCATCTCTATAAAGTTAGTTATGCGTATATATTTATATATTTCTACATACAAGATTCATTCCTAAGCTAATTAACCATTCATTAATTTTGCAACACAGCTGTTAAATGTAAAGATGTAATATGGGCTATCTTTAATTTTATGCAAAAGGGTTAGAAGCCCTTTCATAAAAATACAGATATCCAATTCTTGTAAAGTTTTCACAATACTTATTAGACATCAGTTAATCATTATTCTCAATATTTTAGAGGATATAATATGGGCACAAATCAGATTTTTTACACTGAATTTGATCAGTGGCCATCAGTCAGCAAGCAAGATTCCTTGAATTTCGATTCTTTATTCCTTAATAGCAACAATAATAATATTAATCACATTGACACACCAAAGTTAAGTGACGTAGTACAAAATAGGTGACCATTTGGAAATACTAGGGGCGGTATGTCATCTCCCTTAATCGGGATATATATGCTAACTGGAGACCACATGTGAATTTGTATTCCCCATAAACTTTCTTTTTTAGCCAAAAGCAGAATGCCCAACGCAAGGCAAATATCACAAAATTATTATTATAGGTTGTTATTTGTTCCAGCTTAGGTTTTAAATTTTAGACATTTTCTACAATTAAAATCATGTAATGGATTTTGATCAAAATTGGAATAAGGATTCTAAACATAAGCTTTAGTATCATTATATCTTGATTTTTTAATCTTTGTAAGGAGACATAAAAATGGTATAAAACTGTTTTGTTCAAGAAATTAATTTTACCTATTCTTGGACAGGTATTCTTCTAGTAAATATATATATATATATATATATATATATATATATATATATATATATACACACACACACACACAGCAACGAATAAGTAAAAAAGATCACTATATTTTTCAGAATGTAAGATATAAAAAGAATTGAAAGGAAATACATTTATTGGATTATAAAGGCCTTTTGTTTTTTACCTTGAGACTGAAAACAAGAGTTTGTCTTGTAGTCCAAAACATAAATTAAGAATACACTTCCCCCGATTTTTCTATGTATAAATATACGCATCTTATCTAGTGATATAGTATTTTAATTTGATTGATCTTCCTGTATTGTTTTTACATGCAATTGGCTGATCTAAATTATTTGTGTTGTTCATTTCTTGATGAGAACCATTTTTACTAATACACGATTACCGTATGTGCCTCCATTTTGTTTTCATTAATTTACTACACTAAAACGGTAAAACTTGTTTGAAAAAAAAAAAGTCCTGCAACGATATTAAAAGTACACATTAAATTTTCCCAACAGAACTTGCTTAAAAATATAGTAACATTAAACAAAACTTAGATATTTAAACATATCTCATAATTTTTCTTTTATAAACGATTCTCATCAGAGAATACTTTTCATATAAATACATGTAGGCTAAAGAATTTTTTTTTTTTTTTTTTTTTTTTTTTAATTCATTTGAAGCTGTTGAAAAACTTACAGTTCTGTTACATAAAATAACTTCCTCCTTCCCTCATTATCCGAGTAAAACATGTGCCATATGGCTAAGTTTTGTTAAGCAAAACGATTTTAAATCAGTTTGATTTATCTGAATTTTATTAAAAATTACCTCAATATTCAGAAGATTATGTGCCTAAGATTATAAACATTCCGGTTTTCAATTTTAGAAAATTATGTCCATTTGAGTTGTTTATCTGTGTGTGTATGCATGTGTATCTGTGAATGGTAAAATTCTATTTTTGTGTATATAAGAAATTTTCATCTTTATCAGTTTCCTGTGTGTGTGTGTGTGTGATTCTCTCTTTTTATTCATTGTTGGCAAACTGATTTATTTATTCACGCCTTCATGGGCATCTCAGTAAGCAAAAAGAAAAATGCACAATCTCACTTGTTTCTTTGAAATATCTCATCTGAAAGCTCCCAATCCATGATTATGAAATTGGTCAATATTATTTTCAAAACTACACGAGTTAAATCCTTGACATTCTCTCACAATCTATATTCATCTCTCATTCCACTTTTTTTTTTTTTTTGTTTCTCTCTGGGTAAACTAGACTCTCAAACAACTATTCTTGAAAAAAGTAGAACAATATTATAGCACCTATAACACGAAAACTAATTTTAAATCTGCTGATGAAGCATTCGTATGCCACAAACAGATCACGTTATCAATATAAATTATCTTTATATATTAAAACATATTGTGACATCAAAAATTACCTCATATTTTGTTATCTCAAAGAGAGCTTACATAAAAAAAATTTTCAGCTAAAAATGTTTTCGCTGTCAACTGGGGGGGGGGGGGGGCTAACAGGTGTGTGTACATAGTGTGATGACATATAGGTGTGAAATTTAACCAGTTAGGGTTGAGGATATGCGTTGCATGGGGAGAATGATACAATAGATATGTTTTAATGCATGTCTTATAGACAAGCTTAATTCAGACAGCCTGAAAAGAAGATTACACAGTATAGGGAGAGAAGACATTAATCTTATAACCAGGTTGAAAGAATTGATGAGAATTCTTGACAGTAGATGTAGAACAATTGAAATATTAGAGGAAGTACAAAGAAAAAAAATGGAAGGAAGTAATAAAAATGAACTTGAGAGAAAAATCGATGAATAAAGACCTGGCCAGAAATAGATTAGGTCTTGAGTCAATTTGTAAAAGCCATTGAACACATACCAACATATAAAAGCGACATTAAATCTATTATGATGCTTCATGCATTGCAGTACTATTGACTGTTAAAAACATAAAATTCAAATTTTACTACATGTCTAAATAAGTTGTAATATTTAAATAACCAATGCAGCTAATGCATATTTTTATACTATATTTCTGACAATCTCGCCTGTTAATTTTATTTCACTATATTATTGGTATGTTTTTCTCTTTAAAATCACAATATAACCTAAATTTAATTTAATCAGCAAATGTTGGGAATTATTTTAATAGGGTTGATTATTTTCAAATTTGTACATAGCTAATGTTATTCCCACACACAAAACAAAAAAAGAAACACAGAATTTTAAATTAAGAAAAGGGGGGAAATTTTTATCTTTCTTTTACCACATCTAGTGCTATCAGATCAGGCTGACTTGTTGACCTAAAATGCACCACACATTGATGCTGTTCTCTCCCCTTCTTTGCAAAATTCAATCATGTTCTGCAGTCAAAAACATCGATTTTTCTCTACAAAACAAAACAACCAACCCAAATACCATGACTAAATAT
The DNA here is from genome assembly GCF_053919585.1 of Euprymna scolopes. Taxonomy (NCBI): domain Eukaryota; kingdom Metazoa; phylum Mollusca; class Cephalopoda; order Sepiida; family Sepiolidae; genus Euprymna; species Euprymna scolopes. The sequence continues at coordinate 84,193,509 of NC_136487.1, read as the reverse complement.
TTGAAAATATAAGAACTTAAAGCATAAAAACTTTTTTGCAAAATTACTAGATTCGACATTAAATAATTCAAAAAGGGTTTATATGCTGTATAACAAAACAACCAAAACATATTCTTCCACGTAAAGAATGCAATTTTACTTTTATCATTACAAAATATGTGACAATGTTACTCTTTCTGTTTTCATCTATTATATAAAAGAAAGTTGTGTGCATCACACGAAAACTTATTATGCTAAAAATAATTACTTACCTTTATTATTGATAAATATTAAATTACAAAAACACTAAAATTAGGTTAAACAGTTGGCTGCTGCTGATTTATCCTTTTTTTTATTTTATTTTTTGTTATTATTGAACCAGTTGTCAGTTTTCGTATAAAAGAGGAAGTTCGAGGGAAGAAATGGGTTTAAAAAGTAAAAAAAAAAAAAAAAAAAAAAAAAAATGGAAAATGGATATTAACTTTCTTATATTAAAATAAGAAAATACTATTTTAATGTAAATGTATCGAAAGATCTGTTTTGTTTCTAAACATCAAGTAACTATAATATAATGAGGATTTGTGGGGGGGGGGTAAATTTTTTATACTTAATTTAAATAAAAATCAACTTTTATTTTTAAGTAGCTAATCTTTTGATATAATAAACTGAATCTGTTTTTAGATTTAAAGAGTCTATGGAGGTTCTATGACTTAATTAAAATAACTAACAAATGATTAAATAAATATAAACAAAATAAAGGTACAAAAATATTCAAACTTGTTTACAGAGAAACTATAGTGTATTATGGTGGATTTAATTTTGTGATTTAACTTTTTTTAATAAGATTTTTCATTATATTTTATACTATTGCATTTTTTTATTTCAATAAGTATTAGATTAATAGTAAATAAATAAATTTAAGAAATATTCAATGATGTAAGTCTATTTATAATTTTAATAGTATAGTGATGTAAATATTTGATTTTTAAAAAATTTTTACTTTTTAAGTCACAATGAACGTTCTAATTTTTGTATTACCATCTTCATTGGGATGATAAAAAGAGCTGAAAGAAGAGATGTGAGTGTTATGCGAACTGAAATGAATATGAGACTTTCATTTTTCAACCAATTTTGCAATTCAATTGATAATATTCATGTGAACTTTCTTGCAATATTATCTCCCAACTTCTAGTCGGTAAAATGTGTACATACATATATTTTTCTCTTTCTCTCTTAATTTATCAATCATTTTATTTAATATAGGTATATACATTTTTATGCACCATTCTTTTTTATACAAAATTATTTTCAAAAGATTTTTATCACAGGGATGAAAATTGTACATAAAAAAATTTTTGTATTTGTTTTTCATCTTCATGAAAATAATTTTTTTTTTTAATTTAAAACATTTTTTTTTGTACATGCATATATATATATATATATATATATTATATTATATATATATTTCTTTTTTCAAAGTGCCAAACAAAAGAAATTAAATAAAAACATTAAAAAAAAAATATTTCTTTTTCTTTTTTTTCTTTTTTTTTTTTTTACGAAAAGAAACTAAACAGAAATATGGATCATTCATATACCTCACCTAATAATCACTTTAAAATATTGGTGGAACATGGAGAGAGAAAAAAAAATTATCCAGCTGAACAAAATCTCAAAAGACTCCTTGTAGGCTCATTGATGATTTCTTGAAAATTACATTTTTCACAAACAAAAACACATTTAGATATAATTTAGGTAAAAAGAGACAATTATATTTTCATTGCCTAGTTTTTTCTTTCTTTTTACTTGTAATTTTCATTATTAAAATATTTTCTGTAATAAAAAAAAAGGAAATTAGGCAAAGTTGAATTTTGTAATAATTTTTCAAAAAAAACTCACTTTAAAGAAAAACCCTAAATCATAAGAAAAATCGGTACTTATGCACTTATGTTATCCTGCTGAAATATTATTTAGAAAGCCATTCTTAACATGGCGAGTGTTTTGTAATTATTTTGTACTTTTACCTAACTAGTTAATAAAAAAAATCGTAAAACTTGAATTTAACTTGAAAAATTTTTTTTTTTTTAATAGCATAGTAATTTAAGGGCATAAGCACCAAAAAATCAATTATTTTCTCGGAAGCATAAAAATAAAATACTCCAGTAATTTGCAATGTTACAATTGTCTGTGGCAGCTTGTATGGCATAGAACAGAATACCCTGCCCTCTTCAACCACCAATTTTTCTTACTAATTTGGTCTTTTCCTTATTTCATGTTTTTCTTTTTTTTAAAAAGGACAATGAGAAAAAAAATAATATTGTAAATATGTAAGAATAATAAGCTGCTTCACTTCAAAAAAAACTTTGGTAATGATGCATAAAACCAGACCCTACGTTTCAAACATGGTGCTGGTCTGTCAATTGAGTTATGGAAGCACAAAATGGATACAATACTTCCGCTATTCTTCAAAACTGATTACTTTTAGGCAAAATATTCAGATATTTTTGTTAATATATTTTTTATGACATAGTTACATTTTTTTTTTTTAATATAGTTACGTTTTCTTTTTAATGTACTATATTTAAATATACTTTATTTACCATGTACCTTATGTAAACCTGCGCAGTTTATTATGATCGTCGCTGATTTAAAAAAAAAATGTTTATAGTTAACTATATTTCACGTTTATTTTTTAACCCCCTTATAATAAAAATATGTAAACATTCTTAATCCATTGATTTGTGTTTTTTAGTCACATATCTTTTTCAAATAACTATGTTTATTTTGTCAAACTAGATATTTCTATGTGATTAAAAACGCAAAATCAACTGATAAAGAAAGTTTACATATTTTTATTATAAGGGAGCAAAAAAAATAAACGTAAAATGTAGTTAACTATAACAATAATATTTTTTAAATCAGCAATGATCATAATAAACTGCACAAGTTTAAATAAACTAAAAAAACATAAATATGTTAGAAAAATATATTAGCAAAAAGAAATCGTGATATTTTGCCCAAACGGAAGTACTGTATCGATTTTGAGCTTCCATACCTCAATTGACAGACCTGCCACCATGTTTGAAACTTAGTGTCTGGTTTTATGCACAATTACCAAAACTTTTTCAAATATGCAAAAAAAAAAGAAATAGTCTTAGTAATTGCTAAGCTATAATTTTTTTTTTTTTTATGATATCATTTCTTTTTTTTCTTGTTTTGATCCCAAAATGTTATTAAAATTTTTTTTCAAAATCGGTGAAATGCTTATTTTCTCTGGGTGATATGGGGATATAAAAATAATGAGCATAAAAAAATACTGTTGAGATATATTTATATTTATTTTGGCAGTAAATCGTTAGAGATACAAGTCTGATTAAAAACTAGTTTTCTTTATTTTCTTGACTATGCAAACTAGTTTTCAGAAGCACTTGAGATGGTCATCAATTCTCAGAACCATACTATATGAATTGATACCAGACTCAAAAACCTATCTTGCAGAGCTAAGAAAACAAGAAAATTTTTAAAAAGGAGAAAGCGCTGTCGTCTTTTATCAAACTTGCATTGATATATATATATATATATATATATGATGGAAAGATGAAAAAGGAACAAACTAAATTATATGTTCATCAATGTTTCCCCTTTATTTCAAGACTGCCTCGGATGCGCATTCAAATACAATTAAACAACATAGCGGTTTTTACAATCTATCGCCTTTAATTAGAAAATTCATATTAAAAGAACATAACTGAATTTTAGACAGAGGTTAACTTATTTGCACTACAGAAAATAATATCTATAATAATTAATATATAATTAATCAATAATAAAATCAAACAAAAAATTGCTGATTTTATTTCAATTATACATCTAATATTTGAATTATAATAGTTATATTCTTTTCAAAAAAACAAAATTGCGTCATATTCCTCGAACAGCTATATGACATCAAAACATAACACTCACTCTATTTTACAATGCTATATACACTTTGAATTGCTGACGGCTTTTTTCATTCTGAAATAGAACAAAGACATCCTTTTCACATTACAAACACAATAAGTATATCTTTAAATATTGTACTGGTATTTTATTTTCTTCAAATTCATCCCAAGGAAGTTTTGAAATAAAGACAACGTTGAACATATAATTTGGTTTGTTTCCTTTTTCATCTCTCCACACATATATACTAATGAGGGTGGGGTGGGGGTCCCAGTTGTAAAATACACTTAAATATGATATTTGAATTTGTCTAGATTTCATATATATTATAGTCACGATTTCAAAATTAAAAAAAAACTATTTAAATGCCATCAGCAAGAACCGAAAGCAAAACTACAATTCAAAGCTAGTGAAATTACCACTGTACTAACATAATACGCATATGAACGGATTAAAAATAAAAAATAAACTAAGATAAATGTATAAAATATATAACTATTTTTTCAGTTTTGATCCATTTTTAACTCATTGAAAACTATTTTAACTAGCTAAAGACCCATAAAAAACAGTCCGTAAAAAATCCAATCATTTGAGGCCCTAGCACTGCTCTGAAACTTTTAGTTTCGGAAGAGATAGTTTAGAAATATAGACACAGACATTTATATATTTTATAAGCCTTTTATATATTAGATTAGTGGCCTGGCAGGGCCACAAGGGAGACAACCGAAGAAGCAAAATTGAAGCTGGCCTGCAGAACACGATATATACAAATGTAGGCAAATTTGGGCATATTTTATTGGTTTGAAAATATAGGTTCCTTTTTACCAATCGTCATAAAATTTTAACCATAGAATAGTATTATAATCTTCAGAAAGCCTGCAAATTTTCATGTAATTTTATTCCAAAGAAACAAAGATATGAGCATTTAAATATTTCATTTGGATACCAGTGTGTGTGTGTATATATATATAAAATTCAAATGACCTTGTAACGAGTGATGTAACCCACTTTCCAGTTTATGACATTCGGTTGCGCATAAACATTAACCCATAATAACCAAAACAAATAAACACAAATCGCTTCTTTTGCAGATTTTGACCTGCGCACTGAAATATTAACATTATTATTTCGAAATTATTATTTATTACAACTATACTATTGCTATTTTCTTACAACTAAACAACTTTAACCCGTTGACAAACATTAGAACAATTGTAGTAAAGCCAAGACTACTACTACTCTCTATCCGTCCCTTTTCCTTCCTTCTTTTTTTTTTTGTTTACATTTATAGATACAAAATAGTTGTGTGAGAACGGTGAATTTGTTGACACATTTACTAATCTGTTTCAATATTAGTTTTGTTTTATTTTTTTTGCTTGAGATTTTATTAATTAATTTTTTTTTTAAGTTTCTATAACTTGATTGAAGGATTCCAATATGGGTTTTTCATTCTTATATATCTCATCGGTAGGTTCATGTGCGTTTTTCCTGCTAAATGACTTTCGTCGGCGTTCGATTCGGAGGAAAATCATGTTTAATTTTCAATTTTTGAGCGAATTAATGTATGAGCGTGACACTTGTGACGTAAAGAAAATAGTTTTTTGTGACATAACAGAAACATTTCTATGAAAGTATATCAAAATGAAAAAAGAATATAGATTTATATATATATTATAGCAATTGAATAATAAGTGGTTTGCCATACTTATAGGCAAATGTGCACTGAACAGATACCATAATATTTTAAAGTTAAATTCAAATTTTGATATCTTTCAATTTAAACGCAAAAAAAAAAAAAAAAAAAAAAAAAAAAATTGGGACGCTGAAAACGTACACAGTAAAACAATACGTTTTATTGTCGCATTGATTATCTATTTGTAACGCAATTTAAAAAAAACATTTTCGGGGTTATTTATTTATGTTGGTAGTGTAGAAGAAAATGTATGAATGTTTTTAAGAAAGGTGTATTAAAAAAATGAAGAATAAATTTTAAAAATAGGAAAGGTGTGGGTAAATCGCCGTTGTAAAATGCTCTTAGGTTGTCAACAGGTTAAAGTAGATTTATTTGTAAGAAAATTGTGTTAAAATAACTTAAACGTAATACGGAAATGTATGATGTAAAAAAAAAACAGAAAGTATTAACACTTATTTATTTTGAAAATTTAAACGAGAAAAAAAATTGGGATGCTGAAAATGTACACAGTAAAACAATCTGCTTTATTGCCGCATTGATTATTTAGTATAATATATATCGTATATATGAAACAGGTCGATGATTATACATATTATTTGTAATCATGTTTTATGTTTGCTTCCCATATCTTGAAGTTTTGTATTCAATGAATTTAAGATATTCCCTTTCTAAGGACGTCCGTTTGTTCGAACAAAACCGGTCCAGCGATTTGTGTTTATTTATTTACGCTGTTATGAGTTTATGTATGCATGTGCAACCGGAAGTCGTAAACCGGATGTTGGGTTACAATACCCATTACAAGGTCATTTGAGTTTTATAATTATATAGATTAGTGGCCTTGCCAGGCCACTAGGGAGACAACTAAGAAAAAAAGATCTGAAACAAAATTCATCTGAAAGCAGCAAAACTAAAGCTGGCTTGCTAGGACACTATATATAAATGTATGCTAATTTGAGCATATTTTATTGGTTTGAAAATATAGGTTCTTTTTAACCAATTGTCATAAAATTTTAACCAAAGAATAGTATTATAATCTTGCTAAAAGCCTGCAAATTTTCATGTAGTTTCGGCACATAGAATCAAAGATATGAGCATTTCAATAATAAATTTGGCAACAAGTATAGATATATCTATATATAGATATACCACTTTTTGGGGCAATTTTATAAGTTCAAAATCTCGGCAACTACTGATCAGAATTAAACAAATGAAGGCTCGTTAGAAAGCTAATGGCCTGAATTGTGTAGTGGCCTATGTGACATTTGCCTTAAAGGTTGCACATTACTGTTTCAAGAAGTGGGGAATCATTTTTCTATATTAATTTAATGTAAAATGAGCACCCACTTTATGGCCACCTTGGCTATAAAGTGGATATTCATTTTACGTTAAATTAATATAGAAAACTGATCCTCCACTTCATAATTTCTTCATATCTTGGAAACTACTCATTTCATGGGATTTTTCTATTATTTTTTTTTTTTTTTCAGCATCCTCGAAAACCTATAATAGTTGTAATTTTAAAGGATTTTCGTGGATGGAAAGCTACTGCACCTTTATCACCACTTCAATCATAGTCATTTGTTTTCCTAGTTTTGCATATGAATTACAGAATTTGATACTTCACCAAAACCTCTGGCCTTGATGGAGGGAACACTAAAACTTGCTGGTATGGTTTCAAATAATTTGAAATAACAAGAGAAGACTTGATTCCAAATATTTCTCATATGTTATATCTCCCCTCTTTGATTTTCATACATAAAGTAAATTTCACACTGTATAAGGCTTATTTGATACTGGAGATATTCATAATCGAACCTCCAAAAGAGGGGAGATATAACATATGAGAAATATTTTAGTCAAGTTGCTGTTATTTCAGATCATTTGAAACCATAGCAGCAAGTTTTAGTCTCCCCCTTCATCAAGGCTAGAGGTTTTGGGAAAATATCTGTGCGTGTGTGTGTGTGTGTGTGTATATATATATATATATATATATTAGACTATGTTTTCTGTACAAATACAACTCCTAAACCAGTATTGCTATGTATATTTTATATTTTTCTAACACTGTTTGAGAATGCTAAAACAAACGAAAAAAATCATTATGTTGTTAATATTTATCGTTTTGGGATTACAGCCATCCATGCAAAAATATTAACCTGGTTTATTGTTTGAATCTGTTTTTGGGGGGGGGGGGTTTATTTTTGACTTTGCATTTTAGAAAAGAAAGGTCACGTCTTAATGAATGCAAAAATGATATAAATCTATATTTATATTTCTGAATTTTGGGGATGAGGATTGATAATTTGGATTATTCAGACTACTGTTCTCATCTTGAGTGTCATTCACACAATGTTTCGGCCAATGTAACCCACAACCTTCTTCGGGTGTATCTTATTGAATTCTAAGAAACTTTCTTCAAACTCAGGAATCTGCACAGAAGAAAGAAAGGAAGCCTTAATTTAATCTCGGAGGGGGGGGGGTAGTATCCTTTCATTCCATCAGCCATGATCAAGTAGAAGTTTTAAGTAATTCACAATTGTTTTCTTCGTATCGCCTGCACTGATATTATATAGACTCTTCTGAAGACTGATGGTTCAATCCTCAGTGCCAACAATAAAAAGAATATAATTGCAAATTCCGTAAGAATTCTACCTGGTCATGGCTGAAAGAACAAGGCTATGCTAACCTTGTGAATTAAATAAAGGTTTCTGTTCGAAAATTCGTGGGTTTGATTCTAGAATTCAACATGATGCACCTGAAGAAGGTCATAAGTTACATCAGCCAAAACATTGTGTGAATAGCACTCCAGATGAGAATAGTAGTCCGAATAATCCAAATATAGATTTATTTCACTATTTTTTTTTTAATTTATTCATGAGATATTAAGTGATTTTAATCTTCCATATGTTATTTGAACTATTATGTTTATTGTTAACACATCTCTGATCTATATTATATATCAACTTTCGAATGTGTCTTTTCCTTCCCACAGAGTCTCAATAATACAGTATTCGTTCACATTATGATTCCTTAATCTTTGCCCTATGCCATCTATAATATAAATTTCACCTGTCTGTTTAAATGTATGTATGTATGTTTGTATATCTGCCTAAAACGTTCGACAGAGGTGACGGATTTTCACAAAATCGGTATCATTTTCAAGCTCGACTCTTCAGACAACAAATATCGAAAAATTGGCTAAAATCATTAATTCCTTCACCCTCGACTGGGCACTTTTCTACAGGGAGGGGTCACTTTTTTCGCCGATATTTTCGAAAGTTATCCCCTCTTTTCGATTGACTAGCCTTAATTTAAACCTACGTCACTTCCGGTTTGGCGATGGGTTCAACAGCAAACATGTCACTTATTTTTTTTATTTTTATTTTTTTCACATTTTTTTCTTCCTTCGTGGTACGGGTTCGAGCCTGCCTGCTTACTATCACTTTTTTAAAAAAAAGTTTTCGCTCAACACACACCTCCAAACTCCCAGGCAATGCCGGGCACCCAGGCTAGTGTCACATAAAAGAAAATATTAAGAAAATATAAAGAAAGCACTTGTAGAATATAATTAATTCAAATTTTTTCTTGGAAAATTTTGTTTTCTCAGATTTTTCTCTTGATTTTTTTTAATTAAATTATATATTTCTCTAAAACTGTTCTTTTATATAAAACTTTTTTTTTTTAAATTTATAAATTCAACGGCATTTCTAGTAAAGAACTCAAGAAAAAAACATAAGTAATTATCAGAATAGATTAAGTAAGTTTAATATTTCCAGAAAATTATTGATTACAATAAGAGACCCATGAAAAAGCCTGGAATTTACAACATCCAGAACGTTGTGAAAATGTTAACAACCAAGACGAGGAAAACAAATCTGGAACCTGTAAATAGTGTCTCTCCTGCATTATCAGCTTGCACAGTTCTTCAAATGTTTTGATCTATGTTGATGATTCAACTTTTTTGGAGTGCAAAACAAAAATGGAATATGTGATATATGGTTTGTGATATATGGATATATGTTTAGTAATTTTGTATTGCTTACAAATAATTTCCCTTAATGTTGCTGACTTAAATCTATGTTAAGTAAGAGAATACTTTTTATCAACAATTGCAAATAGATAAACAAAGGTGTTTTTCTAGATCCTACTAGTCAAAATTAAAAACCAATGAAAAAAACGAAAGTGTGAAGGGGGGGAGGAATGGGGGGGGGAATGGGGGGGGGCTGAGGAATGTAATGTACTGGCTGGAAACAATACTGAATACTATCATTACTTGTTTGTTCAAAGATAAATATGTATTTCATTGCATATGAAAGTGTACCTATATTCAATCGTGTCAAGTGATGTAATCCTTTTTTTTTTCTTTTTTGTCTTTCCCTCATCTCACATTTTCTATTTTAGCAAAATGATTAAAAAAAATTGAAGTCTATTTTTTATTGAAAACATGAGATTTAAAAACTGACAAATTCTTACATACTCCACTTTACCCACTATTCGACAAACATTTGCCTAACTGTTATACGTTTCTATTTGCAAAAACTCTTTTATAACAGTACTTGTTTAAGATAAATCATAAAGTCTGTCTGCATAAAGTTTAATATACATTTTTATAGGCTGGTCTTCAGAAAAGCAAGTGAAGCATGCATGGTCCCCCTTGAGTGCACAGTAAACGAGGCATAAAAATAATGACTAAGTTCAGCATTTGCTTCCACCCCTCCATTTAGTCCCCAGGGGATGTCAAATCCTGGTAAAAATGAACAAATGGTGCAGTTTCAGGCCTTAACATATGTAAATTTGAGTTCTGCACCATGCAAAAAAAAAGAGATGACTAAGTCCATCATTTACCTCCCACTCCACCCCACATTTAACCCCAAAGTTCCCAAGGCCTTAACATATTTAAATTTGAGTTCAGCATCATGCAAAACTGATAAATAGAAGTACACAGAAAATTTTGGACAAATATAGTAAAATATTCCCAAAAATGGAGTGTTTTTATTAGCCATAAAAGAGCCCCTGGGGCACACCCAAGAGTTATCGCGAAGTACAGACAAACAAAATTATATAGAAATCAGTTAGTTACAACTTTTCAGAAAGTTTTATAAAAATCCAAGGTATCAATTTTTTTTCATAAGCACAAAAGTGTCAATTTTAGCCATTTTAACCCGAAAGGCACCCCTAAGGGAGCAACCGGAGTTTTCCCAGAAAATCTGTTCTGTTACTTTTTTACTCATATCCTGTTTAATGTTTGTGCAAAATTTCAAAAAATTTCCAAGGCGTTGTTATTGAGAAAAGTGCGGATGGATAAACGGTCAAACGGACAAGAGTGAATTTGCAGGTTTACCCTCCTTTTGTCAGGGGACCAAAAAGTATCTATTACATCATACACAGCAATATGTATGTAATAACATTCAGTTTACTTTTTATTTTTAATATTTTTTATTCATAAGATCGTTTCTGTCCATTGTAAAACACCTTGTCTTGATAACTATAAGTTCAAGATATGTTTCAAAAGTTGTATCAGTGATTTTTTTTATTTCTGGGTTAAAAAATTCACTGAACAAGCCTTTAAAACATTCCTTGAACTTATCAATCAATATCAAGATTTTTTTTTTCTCTCTCTCTCTTTTAAATAGAGATCCTTCCAAATGATCCTCAACATCTCATACAAAGACCACATTACAAATGAAGAAGTGGAGAACAGACTCTGACAAGTAGTCGGGACATTTGAAGATCATCTGTAAAATATGCTTAAATATGATATTTTAATTTTGGTATATTTCATATGTATTATTATAAAGCCAATTCTCTATTGAATATAATATAATAATGATTTCAGAAGTTAAAAAAAAAATATATCACACCTGTGTCATCACTACCATCTGAGCTAATGACACATGCATATCAAACTTGACAATTAATGCAGTTAAACATATAGATGTATATTAATGCATGCATATAGCACTTGGCCCCTTTTCCGGCTAAAAACCAAACCGATTTTGTTTCACAGATCCAAAAACCCTATAAATCAAGTTTCAAGTCTGTAGATAAAAAATTGACAAAATAGTTTGGTAGAACTCGTTCTGCAGATAGACAAAGTTACTTTCATAATATATAGATAGAGGTATATCTATATATTATAAAGTGACCTTGTCTGTCTGTGGAACGGTCTTTACCAAATAACTATCAATTTTTTTGTCTACAGACTTGAAACTTGGTATATGGAGTATTTGGACCTGTGGAACAAAATCGATTTGCTTTTTAGTTAGAAAAATAGCTGCTAAGGGGATCAAAATAGAAAAATTTGAACTTGTCAGAGATAGTTCGACATAATGTCTACACATGTGCAAATTTACATTTATATGTTTGACTGCATTAATTTGTCAAGTTTTGATATGCATGTATCATTAGCTCAGATAGTTGCAAGTACTGTTAGAGAGCTAAATGTTTTGGTTTCAATTTTAGCTGACGGCATCCAAGTCATTTTTTTTTTTTTTTTTTGCTTTTGAAATCACTACTACATATTGTGTACAATGTAATAATCAATAGAGAATTATAATAATAAATACAAAATCTACATAAATGAAAATATATTTTAAAGGTATTTTACGACCGGGCAACAACAGGTGGCCTGCTAGCATATATATATATATATATATATATATATATATATATATATATTAACCTATTTGTGTGTTCCCTATAGAAAGGTTAGAAAATCTACATAAAATCTAAAACTGAATTCTTATGTAAAATTTACCAGGGAATACTTCTAATATCTTGCCAAATATTCACCTAAGGATGCTATGAAGGCATAAACCTCTTAAAATTTTAGATATATTCTATTTTGATGAAATTTATATCATATGTATAACATTATCTGGGGAAGACAATGGAAGTGGATATCTATGTGCTCCCATCTTGTTTTTCTTCCCATTACATTGTTTTCGTCGCTGGCTGAGGAACAGTTTATTCTTTCTATTGTATGCATGTTCTGTGAAAACCAGGGTCTTGTATGATGAAATTATAGTAAAAATATATACTAAAGCAGAATTTTTGCAGTTTGATGCAACAAAACCAACACTTTTTCCACTTCGTTTATTCAATTTTTCTGAAATGTCTTTGCTATTTTATTCTTGTAAAATTGTTTGGTACGTTGCAACAATTTCATCAAATGTACACGATTTTATTCCAATTAAATGAAAAACAAATGAACTTCTATGGATTTGAAATATTTTTAATACTGTTTTTTGGATAGCTTGACAAATGACTCTAAGTGAAATCAAAAGCTTGGAAATAATTTTGAAGTAGACTTTAGGTTTATTTTTGACAGCCTTGTAACTCTCACTTCCCTTATTTTGTCCTTTAGTCCTCACATTCTATGGGCGATCTTTTTGACAAAGGAAAAAGAATTGCTATTTTCTGGGTGGGAATCTATATATATCTATCTAACACCTATCATTGGCTAGATTTTACCTTGAAGTATTATTTTTTTTTTGTTTTTGTTTCTTCAAGTGGCTTTATGCCTTGTTTGAAGCAATTTCCATTACGAAATATTTTTTTTTTTTAACTTTTAACTTTATCCCTAATATTAAAATTTTAATTCTTTCATTTAAAAGACTGATATTAAAAGTTTTATCAAAAGAATCAAAATAACAATAAAACCATCAATTGACAAAAGTTTCCTAATTTTCTTTTAATTAAGGTTGTTTAATGAAAAAGATATTTTGAATTACTGAGCTTTGTAAAATAAATAAATAAATATATAAAAGAAAAATTTTTTAATTGAAACATGACATTGGAAATGCTTACAAATTATAAGGTGCCCGCTACTTAAAAGTATCCCGGATATTTGTCGTCTGGAAGAATGCAAACAAGAATGAGGCAGTGGAAATAAGTTTTTCATTATGTACTTGTTTGAGATTATTTGCATAAACATTGGACGAGACAATTACCAAAATATTTGAATTGAAAAGCAATTTATTCCACATATGACACACAAAATATTGTGGCTGAGAGATCAGATAACTTTTAAGCAGGTCATCCCTCTTCCTCCATTAATAATAAATTTCACAACATTGCACCAATGAAAGAAAGTTGATTCTGGTTTAACAGTGAAATTCTTTAAGAAATTTTGCAGACTATCATAAAATCACTTTTTTCTACTAAAAAAAAAATAGGCATTCACCTTTCCTAGCAAAAAAATAACTTTGAAGCGTTTTGTTTTCACTACAAATCTTAAATGTTCATTTTAATAATTTTTAAATAGACAAAATAGGCTTTTAATATCTATGTCAGAGCAAGAAAAAAAAAAACTCAACTTTAACTTAATAATTATAAAACTCTGGGCCATCCAGGCATTCTTGCTTGCTTCAATCTTGTGTGTGTGTGTTATTTATAGTATTCCGAATTTTATTGGGTTTATATAATTGATAATTCGGTAACCATGCATAGACCAATAAATTTTAAGTCAGAATGAGATGACTTAAATTGTAAGCTTCAAAATTACCATATTTTGTAATTGGGCATTCATATATTGTTTTAACAAAATCAAGACATCAAGAGATACGAAAATAGGTAAATATAAAAATCTTTTAAAAAACTTTGGACAGAAGAGATGTAGGTAAAATATTTTCTCATAATTTTCCTTAAAAGGGAAATTGATTTCATATTGTTCATTGTAAAAGTGTTTTTTCAAAAGGTCTGCTGATAGAAAATTTTCACAAAAAACAGCCTAACGATATAGGGTTTGAATTTGTCCGAATGGTCTAAAAACAATTGTAACAAGCGATGAAATACACTATTTATTGCTATCAATACATTCTTTGATGTCTTGATTTTGTTAAAACAATATATATATATATATATATATATATATATATATATATATATATGACTACTTCATTTAACCACATAAATTAATATACGAAAGTATAGATTTATGCATAAACTTTAAGTATTTACTTCAACAGTGCTCAATACGTAGGTAGAGCTAGGCAGTAAGTTATAAAATATATATAGTGATTAAGCTACACAGAATATTCTGTGTTTCATCCATGTGGATGAAACGCAGAATATACTGTGTAGCTTAATCGCCATATATTTTATAACGTACTATATATATATATATATATATATATATATATATATATTTATATTTAAATATGATATATATATTCAAGACTGTTAGACTTGTATGCATATGCCATATATATATATATATATATATATATATATATATATATATATATATATATATACATGGCATATGCATACTGCATACAAGTCCAACAGTCTTGAATATATATATCATATTTAAATCTAGATAAGACACCTACACGATTTTACCGTGTAGAATCGTCGGCTTCAATGCCATAACTAATACATAAGTGTTTAAATAAAATACCCATCTGATAACTAAATGTTTTGGTTTCAGTTCTAGCTGATGGCACCACAATCATATTTCTTTTTAAAACTTTGGAAATCCCTACTATATATCGGGTATTATATAATAATTAATAGAGAATTGTCTCTATAATAATAAATACGAAATCTGCATAGATAAAAAATATAATTAAGCGTATTTTATGATCAGGCAACGCCAGGTGGCATGCTAGTAGGTATATAGATAAGAAAAAAATTTTCAGAATTAGAAATTAAGCTAAAATTTTTTCACCAAAAGTTCTGATTTTTTAAATTTCTGATTCCAATTAATTTTCCTAACACTAAATGTATATTTGACAATCGTCCTAAGATGAGATATTTTTGTAATTTATATATTATCTTTATCTTGGTTGTTTATATATTCGCAACGTTTTCAGCTGTTAGGTTTCTTTTATCCTATCTGATAAAATGTTTATATATTTGTATGTACAGGATTCACTCCTAAACTAATTAAACAATCATTATGAATTTTGGAACACGGCTGCTAGGCATAATGGATCGTAATATGAGTTGTATTTACTTTTAGTTTGATAGAAGCGGTAAAAAAAAGAGACTGAAAACCCTTAATGGAAATTAGATATGTCCAATTTATGTTAAATTTTAATAATATCAAATAACAAATAATAGTCCCCAAATTTCAGGGTTTTTTTTTTTTAAATATTTTAAAGAGTTTTAGTACAATCCTCCATTTGAAAATTAAAATATTTCAGATTTACATTTAATTTAACCCATGGTCATTAGACATCAATTAGGCAAGATTCTCTGAATTTTTTAAAATTCCTGAACCTTAAAATTCCTGAGCTTTAAATTTTAAAGATTTCTAGAATCCAAATTATATAATAAAGTTTGATCAAAACTGGAATAAATATACTCGACATGATGTTTAATATCATTGATTTTAATCTTCGTAAAGAGACATAAAAATGTTGCAAAACAGTTCAGTTTGGGAAATTATTTTTTACTTGTTCTAAGACAGGTATTCTTTTTGTTTTATTAATAAAATTACACTATGTTATTTACACTAAATAGAATATTGTTTTCTTATCTTTGTATATCTTATATATGAAATTAAATCAACCAGTTTCTCCAAGTTAGATTTAAATAACATTGCATTTGACAAATCCGTCTTTGATTCTTACTGGCAGATATACAGACATTTTCAATATAGAATATGTAATTTATGAAATCAGTTGAAATTCCTTTTATTTTAAAGAATAGAAACTGAAAATGTATGTATTTCACTGGCTAAGCAGAATCAAATATCGACTTTTCAGATGCAATGCTATTTAAGAGCATCTGAAGAATCCTGCTGGCTTGATTTTATATATTAGATAGATAATTTTCGTGGTCTAATTTTTTTCTGGCCGCATTCCCTTTTTCCAATTTTTGAAACATAAAAAGATTGTCTGCATTTTCTCAATTCAAAATGTTTGTTATTTATATATATTTTAATTTACTGAATTGTCTCCCTTTGACTGCATATGTAATTTTTTTTTTTTAAATGTGCATTTTTGTAAGAGGTTTTATAAAATATGTTAGCAGTGTGAAAAGCGAACAGACAACCTTAATATTTCTAGATTTCAATATTTGATTCTATCTAATATTTTTAAAGCAAATTTTTTGTAAAGATTCAATCTATTATGATGCATAAAAAATTCCGATAAAAGATGTTTTTGATCATAGACAATTTCCTTTAAAAAAAAGCCATTGTAATGTGTTTTATAATTTTAGGATTGATTCTTCCACATAAAAGCCTAAAGGAAAATATACAAGTTTTTATATACTTTTAACAGTATTAAAATAAATAAATAAATAAATAAATAAATAAATTATTAATAATAATAATAATAATAATAATTTTCCCTTATTTTATGTCACAATGGTTTCATTGAAAGCTCTCTACCCATTAAATATACAGCTACAAGTGTCAAATTGACAAGAAAGAAATGGTTCGCTAGTGTTTTAAATCACTATTTATTGAGATATATTACTAAATATTCATATAAAGATCATAGAATTAAATTAGTAATTTTAATTTTTCATAAATTATTATTATTTTCAATGACTTAAAGAAAAAAAAATCCACTGTTGGCTTTCTTATTATTTATATATTAAAAGATATATTTTTTAATTCATTTTAGCCGGCTGGGCAATTGTCAGCTGGAAAAGGGCACATGTTTTACTAAGTTTATCGCGGCAGGATGGAAATGCACATCTACAAATAAAGACACATTAGCCTTTATTATAGAATGGATGTAGTTACATTAACACACACGTTCTCATTAAATCACCAAAGTTAAGCAACATTTAGCCTAGCCAGCGCCATTTACTCGAGGTGGGTTGAACTGGTTTCCTCCCAAGGAAGAAGGGTCAAGGCAATATTAAACGTGATCATGCCTTAAACTACATTTAGCCTGGCTAGTACTAAATGGGTGATCATTTGGAAAGAGCAGGTCTTGTAGGGAACAAGAATCTCTCTTAATTAAAATGAATCTACAGATCAATCGTATGCAAAAAAAATGTACAATTTTAGCATTAAATGATCCAAAACTGGTTGATATTTCATGAAATTCAACAATTACTCAATCTGTCTATTAACTTTAAACATTTCTCTTTCTTAACAGCTCAGCCAGGGATTTTTTCCCCATCGGCACCAAAGCAAACAAAACTCTAGACCATTTTTAAAATGGCTTTTTCCCCTGTTGACTGCAGTATGTTGCTAGTCCTGTGCAGTTCTAGGAGGTCCACCCTCATAAGCATTGCTTTCTTTCTTTGAGAAAGGGTTAGTTTATTGCTAATCGCCTTAGACGTCCCTACCAGGAAACGCCGACGAGGGTGCCCAGGCATTGTTTTGCTGGCCAGAGTTCTCTTCCTCTAAGGTGCTAGCTCTTTAATCCCACCTTCCAACCCTAATGTCACATCATTCCCTTGTGAAAGGGAGATAAATAACTTGCCTTTCTTTCTCACTAGCCTCCATGCTTGTAATATTCTTTTTCTTTTTTAATTTGTATATATATATCTATATCTATCTATATATCTATAAAAACAGAGATGTGTGTGCCACAGACGATTTCTGATTGGTTGATCCAATAATCACATCTCCTAATAAACAATGGTTTCTACGCTCTTACCTTTACCATAAAATATTATGGCTTTATTTATTGTCCATCTTGGAAGGGTTTACTTTTTTTCTAACTTGTTATTTACAAATTAAAAAAATACGAATCTTACACAATCTTACAATCCAACCTACGACATCCACGGCCGCCATTCTGGTGCTACCGCAGACATGTACACAACACGAAAACGATGTTTTGAAAATCTAGCAAAAATGAATTTTCCTGAAATTTTTCAATATTTAAAAATAAATTATGCCGGCTGATAAAATTTTAAAACTTTTTGTAAAGCTAGAAAGATAAAATTTAAAAATACTTATTTTTATGTAAAACGCGCGTTCCCTCGTGGTCTTTTCATTTCGGGTTTGTGTACACATAGATTCGAAAAAGTTGTCAAAAAACAAATATATAACAAATAAATGTTATCAAAGGCAAGATAAGTTACTTTTCTACCAAACTGGATATATTTTTCGTGTTTTTATTCAATGTAACACATTTATTCAGCTCGAAAAAACGGGTTTGTATTACTGTACACATAGATTCGAAGAAGTTGATAAGATACGAAACAATACAGGACGAAAACACGCGCACACACGCACACACACTCACGTCCACTACCGTCCTTGGCTACGTCACGTTGTTATGGCAACACGATAAATACACAGTAAATTTGATTTTCTTCATTTCTACGCAAATATTACGCAAATATAAATCATATAGAATATCTGTATGAATATAATTACACGTAATAGTTAAATAAAGATGATCATCGTATAAGAGAACCGAAAAAAAAAACTAATAGGGAATTTGTATAAAGTTGTATTTTCTTTTTAAATAAATAGAAAAAAGGGGTGTTGATAAGACTATCGATACTTATACAGTTTAGTGACGACATTAAAAAAATGAAAATATTGAAAAAAATTTTTATTGTACGTAACTGTTATAGACTGAAGTTCTCCGAAAAAAAAATTTCACTTCATTTGATCAAGTATTTTTGTTCTTACAGCGAAAAACAATTATTTATCACGACGACGTCAACGTGGCCATTTTGGAAATGTACCTAGCAGAATACCTCCATTTTAGGCCAAATTTCGCAATCTAGCTTTTTTTTCTCGCCGTATTGAGATGCGCACCGCACAACACATCTGCAATTTTTATACGTTTTTTTTTCTTTTTTTTTTTAAATCTGCAATTTTTTTGCGTTTTTTTTTAAAATAAGAATACTATTGAATATGCAAAGAAATTGAAGAATGCAAAGAATTGAAGAATTTTTATACGAGATTATTTTCGAAACATGCTCAGTTACTTGGACACGCATGGATAACTTCGAAACTTCGTTTATTTACTTCTGTTACAACTTAAAAAAAAAAAAAAAACACCCCAAAAATGGCATCTGTCTTCGCAAAAAAAAAAAAAAAAAAAATCTCATTCTGGTGGGGGAAAAAAGGGCTAGATTGGCCTAAAATGGAGGTATTCTGCTATGTACGGCAGTTACCTGCCCTTGGGGAATTCCTGGGTCTGCAATAACATTTCCAAAATCGCCACGTTGACGTAGCCGTGATAAATCATTGTTTTTCGCTGTAAAAAAAAACTACTTGATCAAATGAAGTGAAATTTTTTTTCGGAGAACTTCAGTCTATAACAGTTACGTACAATAAAATTTTTTTTTCAATATTTCCATTTCTTAATGTCGTCACTAAACTGCATAAGTACCAGACTATCATTACACACAAAAATATATAGATTTATTTTTGAGTAAAGTTCCCCGGGTTTTCCTTTCACTTCAGTAAATAATGGTCTTTTGTTATATATATATATGATGTTTATGTTTATATATATGTATAAGTGATAGTGTCTGTGTGTGTCTGTGCGTCTGTGTGCATTTCTCTACGCTAAAACTCTGTCAATTTTAAGCCTACAGATTCGAAATTTGATATACAGGGTACTGAGATTTGGGAAAATCAATGTGATAGGTTTTCGACAGAAATTTGGCGATTAAGTGCTCAATATTCAACAATTAGACCTTTGAGAACTCTACCAAACTTCTCCTACAATTTAAGGTCTGAACACGTGATATTTTATATATAGATTCCTTGGACATGGATCTAACTTATTAACTTTACTTGATCCCTGAACAATAAATGTTAAGAGGTCATAATAGGGGTCAAAGTTTTAAAAAATTGACCGTTTTTTTTCCTCAGCATACACTTCAAAACACCTGGGCAACGCCGGGCACCGATTGCTAGTATATATATATATATATTTCAGATATAACTTATTTTTTAAAATATTCACCACTTTGATTGAAATGAAATAATATCTGCAATCATTAGATAAAAAAAAAAATCAGTAAGTGCTGAGAAGACAGCGCGAGAAGAAACAAAAATAAAAACTGATAAAAAGGAAAAAAAGAATAAAACAAAACACTATCATGTAACAAAGATTATTCACATACGTTATTGTTGCTACTGGTTTATATTATTAGATTGGACTAGTGCTCAGGAGCGAAACATACATGATTATAGATTACTAGCAGGGACGCCCGCCATAGCCCAGTCATAAAATACGCTTAAATATATTTTAATTTATGCAGATTTTGTATATATTATGATAGAGTTAATTTTCTATCGATTCTATCTATTAGAAAGTTGTGATTTAAAAAAAAAAAATATATATATATATATCCCCATGACTTGGGTGCATCAGCTTGAATCGAAACCAAAACTTGTGAGGAAATATATATATATATATATATATATATATATATATATAGTCATCCACATACAGTACTGTTTCACAGCTCATCAGTGTGGCTAGATAGGCAACTACCTCAAGCCAGGATTGAAACCCGACTGTCTGTACGACAGTCAAGGCTCCTAAGCATTATGCTATCGGCGGCTGCTGAGCGAGTCGTGAGTTTAACGATGTTTTGACATCATCTGAAATACTTAAGCTCGATTTGTTTACACAAAGAGCATCGCTTTATACGCTAATGGTAATTCGTGTATCACTTCTCAATATGCTCAACTCAAGATGAGGAGCATTATAGTCATCCACATACAGTACTGTTTCGCTGTTTCACAGCTCATCAGTGCGGCTAGACAGGCAACTACCTCAAGCCAGGATTGAAACCCGACTGTATGAACTTTAGTTCCTTCAGCTATAATTTAAACCAAAACCAAAACCTATGAAGAATTCTTGGTAAAATTATTTATAAAAAAAATAGATGATTTAAGTGCCAGCAGCTATAATCGAAACCAAACTAGCTAAAACTTATGAAGAATTCTTGGTAAAATTATTTATTACAAGGAATGAATGGTCATAACAATTAAACGACAGTCACTCTGAAGAAAAAAGATGTAAACATGACACACAAAATAACACACATGCTATCGTATTAATATATAGATTAGCAGGATGCCCAGCATTGCCCAGTCATAAAATATGCTTAAATATGATATTCTAATTTATGCAGATTTTGTATTCATTATTATAGAATCTATTCTTTATTGATTATTATATTGTACCCGATATATAGTAGTGATTTCAAGAGTAAAAAAAAATGCCATTAGCTAGAATTGAAATGAAAATATTTAGCACTTCAACTTAAGTCATTACTGTTTGAGCTATCATCAGAGGGATAAGAAATAGTTAAAAATGAACCGACTTTAACATATAAACATATATTTGTGCATGCGTACAAGAGCACTTTAAGTCAAGTTACACCTGCCAAGTTCCAAATTTTGACTCCTTAGTAGTTATCTTTACCGGCTAAAAAACCATAAAAGAACGATCCACAAAAAATGCAACCATTTGACTCACCTTGCGTCTCTGGGGAGATGCATTTTGCAAAAAAACAAAAAACAACAACAAAAAAAAAAAAACGGAGACAGACAAACAGACATAATAAGTTTTCTAAATTAAATTTGTGTAAATAAAAGAAAAAAACACGTTTGTAGAGTGGACTTTGCTCTCAACAGTTTCTTATGTTGATAGCATGCCATGTCTCTAGTAATTATAAATTAATCATGGCTATTCGTTATGAGATAATTCTAATATTTTCCTGATTCTGATAAAGTTATAAATTCCAATTATTTTTAAATCTCTAAATATGTATACCTATAGAGTTGTTGTTGTTTTCAGATTACCATAAAAACCCATCTAATACGTACACATATTTTCACAAATACAAACATAAACTTGTTGGCATGATGTACCAATTTTAAATTTATTTGTAGTTTAAAATTAATAAATATTTATCATTTTATCATTAGTACTTGTAATAAAGAATTTTGTTTCAAACAAAAACAAAAGAATCGTTTTTGGTATCAGAAAATGAGCACAAATATTTCCGAATCTGATACTCCAAAGAGTTCTGATTTTTCTGATTCTAATTAATCGTCCTAACACTAATGACTACATTATTTTATTAATAATAATAATTAAAAAAAAAAAAAAACACTTTTTGATATCATATGATATATTTAAAATATGATCATATATATATATATATGTATATATTTTTGCACCAATCTAAAAAAAAAATGTAACCCTCTTTTTTGAAATAAGGGAGTAATATTGTAGGAAGGATATTCATTTTCCATTATCCAAATTAAACAAAAATAAATCTCATTTTCAATTTTTGTATTTTTTAAATATTTGATATAAAAATCATCCTCATTATTATTATCATCATCATCATCATCATCATCATCATCATCTCCAATCCAATCCAATAAAAACTTAAGTACATCTTATTATTCAAAACACAAATGCAGTTATCATAATCACAATAAAAGCCATAAATCAATGGTAAACAGTTGTTGCGATAACATAAAATGATTTGCAATGGTTTATTGAAAAAGGTGGAGAGAGTCTGGAAATCTTGAGAGATTTGTTATCACTTAGATTCCATGGAAAACTATTGTTTATTATTTTCAGTGAGTAATCATTTATAATAACTTGTGTAAAAACTAAATAATAATAATAATAATAATAATAATAATAATAATAATAAAAACAGCCAAAAGTTCTGACCCATTTTTGCTTATAATAATTTGTATTGAAATATATTTTTTTACAATTTTTCTTCTGAAAATTCTGTATAAAAGTAACTATTTATTGAATTTTTTGTTTTAATTTGATGTGAAAGCAATTGCTTTTTCATAATCTTACACTTTGGTATTTTATCACTTGAAATTAAAAAGGTTCTATTTACACCTTTTGTAGCTTTGGAATTTTTCACTTCAAAGTTTGACAAACTATATATATATAAATTGAAAAAGACATTTATTCACAAACGTATTCTTTTAGTGTTATTCCCACTGTTTCGCCGATGCGTTGACGGGGTCAAGAGGTACATATTATATCTCTACTGCTTGAGGACATAATTTCAAATCCAAGTTTATTCCCAAACATGCATTTTTAATACTTGAATATCCTCAACAGTCAGTTTTGACAGAGTCTAGGCAATTTTGAAGTTGGTGACCTTGTTTCTGCTGAACTAGTTCTGTTCAATACCAGGAGTTTGAGGTTCGCCCTCCCAGGTTTTATCTTCTTTTTGAGAAGTGGGTTAGTGTATTGCTATAAGGGGAAGGGGGGTATATGGCAGTGCTGCTCAGTCATTTTTAGTAGCTGAGAGTGCACTTCTCCTAGTGCACTGGATTTTCAAATCCTCACATGACCTCATAAATGTACATAGCTTCTTATCAGTTTTATCTGGAGCCCCTTCATTTTCATGGATAAACTTAATTGAAGTTCACCACCATATAGAAGATATTCCTAAAGGCAGTTATTTGTACCCCATTTGACCTTTTTGCTTTTCCCCCGCTTTTCGTTTGCATTGCTAAGTTCCATCCAAGCTTTTTAACATTTTAAGGGATCTGATTCGGACATTGGGAACTATTGAACCTATGTTCAAATGATTTTGTGGAGAGATTGCATTTGTAAATGCTAGGTCGTAAGTGTGCAGATATGGCAGTGGCTCTGGCCATCCAAATGGGGGATGAGCATCCATTTGTATTCATACAAGTGGGATGATTCCAATATTTTTTCCCCGATTCCGATATGATTCCCAATTCCCTACTAAATTCCAGATTCCAATACAATTATGGATTCCACTTCTTTATAAATCTCTAAATATTTAATTATATTGTTATTTTTCTCCTATTAGCATAAAAAACATATGCTAAATGTGCAAATATTTTCATAAACATAAAAATAAACTTGGGGGGGGTGATCTATAGATTTTAGTTTTACTGGTGGGTTAAAATTAGTAAATAGTATTTTATTATTACTACTACTACTACTACTACTACCAACGGTGGAAGATTTTACTTCAAACAAAATCAAATAAAGAATCGTTTTGGCATCAGAAAATAGGCACAAATTTTTATATTCCCAATTCTGATTTCAATACCTGCAAAAGTTACAATTTTTCTGATTCCTGATACCGATTAATCAACCCAATACTCATTCAAACTATCTTTCTCATAATATTTCTCAGTACTATGACTTATATACTTGACCTTGTCCTTGTGTCCAACAGAAGGTAAATAATATACACTCCAGAGTTCACGATGGCATTTTCATTATCGAGCAAGCAGACATTTTTTTTTTAATCAGTGATCAATTAAAAATTTCTATATGAAATTTAAGTGGTCTCTGATATTGGACTTATTAGGTTGTTTGGAAAATAATGACTAATTTCAGACACAAACATTTATTCATATTAACCTTATGCTGGACTTATGCATAAAGATTTTTTGCTTTGCAACAGTCATAAACATTAATAGCAATTTCTTTATGTGAAGAGCTGCCCCTCCTGGATGGCTGTATTTCATACCAAAACCAAACTGACAAAGTTTTGATCATGCTGTGGCTGGCGTGACCTTGTTCTCTGCTTGTCTGACATACTTCTGTTCCTAAAAGGTTCATCTTTCCAGACTTTACCTTCTCTCTGAGAAGGAGTTAGTTTATTACTAATCATATAAGGCACCCCGGTTAACCTGAACGAACGTTACCCCGTCTGTAATTTTTTTTTCTGTTCGTTTTTTTCTTTGCAATTTTTTCCAGTGGATTATTATTGATTGGACACTAATAAACCAGATTATCTAAAAAAAGAAAAATTTAATAAGTCATTATTTAGACATTTGAAAGGGATGCTCACTTTTTAGTTACAACATTATAGTAAATCGATTTCTCATTTGGTAAACAAGGAAAGGAATTATTGCCCTTTGTTTTGTTTTTTGGTACTTGTGCACTTTTGCTACCGTACTGATTTTGTTCAACAATTGTGTTCAGTTACGTTTCTGAATTTTTTAGATGAGGATTGGTTATTAGTATTATTTGGATTCTTCAGAGATGCATCGCAAGACATAGTTGTTTAGAATGAAATGTGTAAATTCATTTTGTTCCATATTCCTGAAGAATCATCAAGTCTATAAGATTCAAACTTTATAAAAAAAATTCTACCAATATCTTGATTGTATACTGGCAATGAAGAAACAGCTGTTATTTTGAAATAAAGATCAATTTTCTTAAAAGAGATTTTTATTTTATTATTGGAATCCTTTGAGATGAGTAATTTGTATATTTATTTTTTTATTTGCGAACTGTTACCCTCATCTTCATAGTTGTTGCTTCACAGCGTTTTGGCCAACTATTCCTCTGGTCTTTGTCAAGTGTTTAATTGCAATGGGATAGAAATACTGAGTCTTTTATCTGTATCCTCAGTAATTACTGCCTTCCATAGTTGTTGTCATCACCACGTTTTGGCCAATTCTCTGGTCGGCTTTGGGTAGGATTGAAACTGCTATCTTTAGACAATGCTCACTTGGAACTGTAGAGATTCAACGCCTCTATCCACTGTGCCACGAGCCCCAAAGGGCGATCAAAGTTGGATTTTTTGGTCTTATAAATCCAAGTTTTTCGTTCTTATCTGATCCTCCATCATCAGGTTCATACCAAATGACATTATACATTATTTTTATTAAATCCTTTGAGATGAGTAATTTGTTTATTTTTTTTTATTTGTTTGTGGACTGTTATCCTCATTTTCATAGTTGTTATTTCACAACGTTTCAGAATAGTTGGCTGAAACGTCATGAAACAACTATGAAGATGAGGATAACAGTCCACAAATAAATAAATAAATAGATTTTTAGTTTTGTCAGAAATGGCATCAATTCATAATTGGTTTGGAATTCCAGTACTGCTGACTGTTTTCTTTCTTTTTAAAACTAAAGCCAATAGTCATCTCCTGTGTTTGCAATAATCATTTTCCATTCTTGTTAGTTCCTCTTACATCAAGTAGCTTCACACCTTGTATGGAGCGATTGTGTGTGTGTGTGGGTGTGAGAGAGTTAGTTCCCTATAGATTTGGAAACCTCAGGGCCGATTTTTCTGAAATTTGACAAATATTCTTGATGTGTCTGGCAGTGTTCTTAAATAGGTTTTGTATTGAAATGTCTTCAATAAGTATCGATAATCAAAACCATCTGATTAAAGAAACAGTTCGGTTTTGACCAAAGTTAGCAATGTTATACAGCCTAACATCACAAGTGCATTTCAGAAGTTTTATTACAGTACAAGCACAAAAGCCCAACATCTAAAAATTAACAGTAGATTCTTTCATATGACAGAGGCACATTCGAAATGAATGTTTCCGTTTCGAGCACAATTGAACCATGATACTTAATTTTTGTATTTTTAACCATTAATTCAAGTCATTATATAAAAATAATTTTATAAAATCAACAGTAGGTTCCATACAGTGCAATGTAGACTACAATGTATTGTGAACTAAGTCACTGTGGGGAGGCATGTGAAGTTTCATCCTGGTGGACCAGAGTGGGTTCCCAACTAAAGCAAGCAATTACTCCATTTGTGAACATTTATAACTAGCTATACCTACTAGATGTTGCCTGAGAATCGCTTTCTTTTTTGTTTTACTTTCTTTTTATTTTAAACAATTCTATTTTTTTTTTTTTTTTTTTTTTTTTTAGTTTTTTGGGGTTTTTTCTTACAAAATTATTTTTCTTTCTAAATAGGATTTTGAAAGTAAAATTTAATTATTACAGTAATTTTGGTTATTAAATTATTAATTGAACGAAATTTTGATAAAACCACTAGGCTACTTATGACGTCACACTACTTTTGGCATCTACCATCCATCCATTATGATGTCACATTATTATCCAGCAACTATCATTCATTTATTATGACGTCACACTACTTTTGAAAAATTAACATTCATCTATTATGACGTCATTCATTTTCAAATAAATACTAACCATGAGACGATCCACAAATTTATTCGTACATTGAAGATCACTAATTATGTTGAGGTAATGGTTCTTTAATCTCTATTTATACAATTTAAATAGTTTTGAAAACTTTCAATGGCTAACATTTTATATTTTGTTTTTAACCTGATAAATGAAAATTTCATAAATTTAAATGAAATTTAGTGAAATTTTTGGTGTACTACCAAGTAATTGTATGAAACTATTTCAATTGTCTTAGGCTTTAGTGTGGATATGTGTGCATGCGTAAATTTCATTTTTTTTTTTTTTATCTCCATGAATTAAAATTCCAAAAACTTAAATGCAACTTAATTTAATTTTTAACGTATTTCACTGAGGAATGGTTTTAAAAAAATAATTTATATGTCTGTAAATAACAAAAAAATTAATGCTTGAACAAAGAAAGGTGACAAATTGATTTATCAAAATAAGATTGCAGAAACAGATTGCAGAAACAGATTGATTTTTTAAAAAACATAGATTACTTTGATTTTTGCTTATTGTTCTTTGTTTAATTAAATTAAATTTTTTATTAAAAAATATAATATATTTGATTTTACGAAAACAACTGGAAATTATTCAAATGTTAATTAATTTAGTTAAATTATTGTTTGCTGTTTGTTGCTTAACTAAATTGGTACTTATGCACTTATTGTACCACCCTGAAGTAATAATGTTATTATTTAGAAAGCCATTCTTAACATGGGGAGGAGAAGAGTGTTTTGTAACTATTCTGAACTTTGACAAACAATTTGATTTAAAAAATCTCCCTTGTTTCACGATTTATCTACCTTGTTTGATCTGTCGCCTTTTTTTGTACAAGCACCAAAATATTTTGTAACAATTTATATTAAATGCCTTCAATTAGTTGCATTTGGTTCTCACGATAAACACAAGTTAACTCACATTGCCATTAGGATATCTGTGCTAACAGCTAATAAATTATTAATAAAAATTTAAGATAACGATTTCAGGATTTTAAATTACATATCTAAAGACTAAAAACAAAAATAACAATGAAATATTATGACAATAATGCGATAAAAATATCCTGCCAAATCAAAAAGGTGACTTTTTTTTTACAGAAATGCTAAAGCGTAATCATTGAACAGTGTCCATATTCAAAAATATGTATATTCAACTTCCCCCATTTTGAAATAACTTTTACTTTTTATTTTAACTATTTTCCTTTAGCCTCTTGTTTTTGTAACTTTCTTCATTTTATTGGTTATATGATTACAATTTCATTAAACTGTATTTGTCAAAATAAATAAATAAAATAAAATAAAATAATGAATCTCGAAAGTTTTCATAAAACTTGAGCCGATGACGTCAAAACAAACCATGTAATCTGGTTCTTCTCACAAATAACTCGCTTGATTCAGCTATTTGATCCATGTTCGAATCTAAAAGCAGTTCTTTTTATTTTAATCCTAAACAAATATGGGTGGACTTTAAAAATCTTGCACCCCTCCCTCTTTATTTATTAATTTTTTTTTTTTCAATTTCTTCAGCGGATTATTATCGGATGGCCATGGCCACTAGTCTATCAGATTATTAAAAAAAAAAAAGAAAAAAAGTCAATGTTTAAATATTTGTATGGGTGCTCAGTTTCTAATGCAAACGTTCTAGTAAATCGATCATCCATTTTAGTACCAATCAACGTTTTTAGGCCAAATTTTGCAAATTCAACTCTTTTTTTTAAATCAGTTGTAAGAAATTATTTCTCACATCCCAAATTTTACTTCTTGCAGAGGCAAAAGAATCCACAAATACAAAATCCATACTTTTCAAACTCCAAATTTATTCAAAAGTAACAGTAATGAAAGTTTATTGGTTCTAGTAAGTCCATTTGCAAAACGGTGGCCAATTTTGCCTCCATATGCATAGAGCCAGTAGTATAAACTCCTATTTTCGGAGTGTTAGTTTTTTGTACCTCGAAAGGATCCATGTATATTCATGGAGGACTCGGCGGGAATGTTGGCGCCTATAATTAGGCATAATGCGAGTCTCTTTGGACTCTAGTTGAATTGAGATAAGATCCAATATTTGGTAAATATAATCATCAAGAAATGTTCATGAATGACATCCTGTAATTAGGATAATTTCAGCCATATAAAATTGTCTCTGTTTGCAGAGATGTGATCCTTTGTTCACCAACAGTTTGGTGATACAACGTGAAGAAATTGACGTAGCTCCCTGCATGTGGGAGTTGCTGGTTTCAGTCCATCCCTTGCCGAGTTCCTGTGTGGACTGCAAAATAAAAGCATGATACAAAAAAAAAGCGCCAAGCAAATCACCTGACTTATTCAAAATTAACCAATGACGGCCGACCACTAAACTGCCTGGGTGGCCTGAACAAAAGAGATGGCAAATGTAAATGTAATTTCTCACACAGTTTAGACTTTTCTTTTAAGATTTTAAAAAGTGAAATTAAAAAGAGCTAAACTACTTTAAAACATAATTAAATTTCCATTTTTATATAAACCCGAATCAAATGGCCATTTTTGTTTCACTACCGCTGTGCATCAAGATTACCGAAACTAGAATCAAACTATTACAGACAATAAATCTAAAGAAAAAATTATAAAGAATAAAAATAATCATTTTACAAAATAAAAAATCAGAATTTTTGAAATAATAATGAAATAAGATTACTGCCGAGAATTCCCCCTAAATTAAAATACAAAAATAAAGAAAAATCTATATGATATACGTCCCCATGACGAAATGAAAATTCCAAAAGTCAGGTAAATCGATAAAGTAGTTTTATTTTTATAAAGAAAAACCTTTTTTTAAAGCAATTAATGGGAATTTATAAAAATTTACAACAAAAATCTTGCAAATTTGAATTTTTGTTGAGTTATCTCTCATTTTTTAAAAAATTATTTTCAAAGTGACAACACGAGACAGTAACTCCTCTTTTACTCTTTATAAAATCTGATTTTTTAGTTAAAAAAAAAACTATTTGATTCACTTGATCAGTTTATGTAATTTTTTCGAATGTGATTTTTTGTTCCGTCTTACAGATTTTGCTTTATTTTTTTCATTTTTTTTTTTAATATAGGGAGAATTCTGGACAAGAACCATAAATAAATATAAGTAATTTAAAACATATTTTTATTCTTTAAATTATTTAAAACTAAGAATAAATATGATAAAGAATAAAAACAATGATTTGCATAAGAATTCTTAAATAATAATTATAAATAAATATAAATTGAATTATTAATAAATATAAAATAATTTAAAGCAAATCAAATTTTACAACTAAGCGAGTCAGTCATGCATGATGAGATCCGATGAAAATACTCAACTCAAATCGATGTGTCGAGGTAAAAAATTAGCCTCATGTTCAACACAGTCGTAAAATCGCTAAAAATCGCAAATTTGGATTTTCTTAATTAAAAAAAATCTTTAATATTTCTAAGAACAATTGTAAATATAAAGTAAATTATCAAAATATATAAGAATAATTTAAAGAATAAAAATTAAGAATAAAAAAGGGTTACTTATAAACAATGAAAATAATAATTTATAGAATGAAAATAATAAATAAGAAAATAAAGCATTTCTGCATTCTTTCTTTGATTTTCATTTTTGAAGAATTCAATTCAAGCCAAGTGGAGACAATCGCGAAATTTTCTCTGGAAATGGATGTAATCTTTTGTAAATAAACTATTCGTTGTTTTAATTTATTTTGAAATTTTAATTTATTATGAAAACTGTTTTCAAAATAGAAAAAGAAAAAAAAGAAAGAAATCACACATTCTTCCAATCGTGACTGTTTTAAATTATTTTTAAATCTTTATCTATCTGGAAACTTTGTTGTTTTAATTTATTTTTAAATTTTAATTAATTACGAAAACTGATTGTTTTCCAACATTAAAAAAAATGTTAGTCATTAAAAAAATTTCATTTAATTCAATAAATGTCAGGTAATTAATGCTGTTTATTGTGTTACTCTATTTGTTTTGATTTTCCAAAAACTTCACAAAACTTCTGTAAATTTTGTGATTGTCTTCTCTTGCTACGAATTAAACTCTTCCAAAAATGACCCCCCCCCCCCAAAAAAAGCTAAAACGCAGAAGCATCGAAAATAATATTGACTAAAATTGTCAATTTTAATCTTAATATAGACTTACCATGATTTTAAAAATCAAACTGTTTAGTCATTCAAAATGAACAACAATTCATACAAGCCCACCATGAATGCAACCAAAAGTAATCAAATGAACGAATACATATGATCACTTCATAGATTTGTGTGCTTTCTCAATAAATATTTTATTTTAAATAAATGTACAACTTTATGAACTGATTTGATTTTTAATAAGGATTTAGCAAACTTGATTACTGGAAGTGCAAACTGATAAAATATATTGGAGTCTGTTATCAGACAGGAATGAATTTGCTTTTTTTTTTCTTTCTGGTTAATATCTGTCTACCCCCAAAATATCAGTTGGTACACAAAGAACCTTATTAAAATATCAAGATTAGACAGATTTTATTGGAATGTTCTCAGCCAAAATAATATTTTAATATGACATTCAATGTTTTTAAATTTATTTTACACTTTCTTTTTTTTTATACTTTTTACAAAAGAAAGTTATTTTCCAATGTCATCAGTATATTGCAGACCTATAAACACTCATATTTCACAGTTGAATGTATATATACATTATTTTTGTATTTATTTATTTATTTATGCCTGCATTTATTTTTCAAGAATGTTGGATTGTATATATAATTCAGTATATTGACTGACTAAGCGTTAACAAAACAGTTTGTCAAAAGTGATGTTGTCAGAAATGTATACAGGGTGGAACGATAAAGTTGTCGCCCTAAAGAAAACAACACTACAGCTTCATTTTAAAACTTTTATTGCGAAAATTAATTCAGATAACTTGATTATGTAGTCGAGCACTATTCAATGTAGCCGCTTTCAGCCTCAATCACCACCTTGATGCTGGTCAGGAACTGGGAGCATGCCTTTTCTACAAGCGTCAGCAAGAGCTTGGCAAATACTCAGCAGATGGTGGCGATCAGACTGGCTTTGGTGTTGTGGGAGGTTATGTTGGTGATGTTCTCGATGCATGACCAAACGAAGTAGTCCAGTGGTTCAGGTCAGAGGAAGAAGAGGGCCTGTGAGAGAAGGGTATAAATTCGTAGCACTCCTTCTGGTGCCAAGCCTGGGTTTCTTTGGACTTGTGGGCTGGCGCAAAGTCCTACTGCCACACCCAGGGTCTAAGAACGGCCACTTCATTGTATCAGAGGATCCCCACACTCTTCAGCACATCCAAGTACACTTTGGTGTTGACTTTCAAGCCAACTTCGAAGATGCTAGGTGGAATGATGTGGTCCTCACTTGAAACCACACCAAAGACCATAAGCATGGCCGGAAACTTTGTTTTTATCACTCTGGGCACATTCTTGTTATTTGTAGCATCCCAGCAATGTATTTTGAGAGTACTGGCAATGGTCCTGTTGTCATAACTTGGATCGGTAGAAAGCATGAATTGTCCAGCAGCGTATCTCTGATCTCGCTAGTTGAACATTGTCTCACTTTCAGACATAACAGACGGCTCCTATCACTGTTGAGATTTTTACACAACTGGCTAACTAGTAGATGGTTTTCATCACATGGAAATAGAATCATATCTTTTCTATGGCGACAATTTTATTGTTCCACCCTGTAGACATGGTTACTGGAATTTATATATATATATATATATATATATATATAATGTATGTATGTGTATGATAGTTATGGAATTGATACTTCAACATTATGAAAATAGGAAAACAATTTAAATTTAGATCCAGACTAGCTATTTTTACACTCATTTTCAACAAAACTTTGTACATTTATATTTATTCTGCTTCATGGATGCATCACATATTTTGAATTTTAATGTCTATATTTGTTGCGAAAAAAGAATAAAAGCATTCTTTTCACACAATAGACGCACCACGTATTTTCAAATTTTAACTTCTATGTTTTTCTTCAAGTCAGTCAGCTTGAGAAAGTCTTTGAATAAAGATGAAATAAACATATAAACATTTTTCGTTTTTCCTTTTGTTATATATATATAGTTTTATAATTATATATATATATATATACATATATATATATATATATATATATATAACTCAAATGACCTTGTAACGATGTATATAACCCACTTTCCAGTTTACGACATCCTGCACACTGAAATATTAACGTTATTTCGAAATTATTATTTAACATGGGAAGAGTTGGGTTTAAAACAACTTAAATGTAATACAGAAATGAACGATGTAAAAAAAAAAAAAGAAAAGCAGACAGTATTAACAATTGTTTATTTGGATAATTTAAACGTGAAAAAACAAAAACAAAAGAACAATTGGGACACTGAAATATTAACGTTATTATTTCGAAATTATTATTTAACATGGGAAGAGTGGGGTTTAAAATAACTTAAACGTAATACAGAAATGAACTATGTAAAAAAAATAAAATAATAAAATAAAAGCAGATATATCAAAATTTGAATTTAACTATCATAAGTATTATGGTATCTGTTCAGTGCACGTTTACCTATAAGTATGGCCAACCACTTATAATTCAGTAACTGTAAATTTTTTTTTTTTTTTTTTTTCAAAAAATAATCAATTATAATAAACAGAACGATTCATAGAAATCGATCTATATTCTTTTTTCATTTTAATATACTTTCATAGAAATATTTCTGTTACGTCAAAAAAAACAAAACTATTTTCTTTACGTCACAAGTGTCACGCTCATACATGAATTCCATAGCTAATATAAACTACTGACCCAACGGGTCACGGGTAGTCTAGTATATATATATATATATATATATATATATATATACATACTCACAAACACACAGTAAAATGGAAATCAATTGCAAAATTCGGTACTTGTACAATTTAATCAAGACATTAAAAAAATGAAAATATCGCAAAAAGGTTATATTGTATGTATCCGTTTTGAAGTGAAAATCTCTGAAAAAAATTTAATTTAATTTGATCGAGAAGTTTGTTTTTTTTTACTGCGGAAAAAACACGTTTTTATGACAGCACATTGAAGGTAGACATCTTTGAATTTTTTAAATTTTTGTTTGGATTTTAGAAACGCCACCGGGAGATAACTCAATTTAAAGCACCGACACTCTCTCCCCATCTTTAATACTAGCCTTTCTTCCTAAAAATCGAACCTTTTGCTCAATATCATAACAAATTGTTTTTTCACTGTAGAAAAAAAAAACTACTTGATGAAATTTTTTTTTCGGAAAACTTCATTCCATAACGGATACGAACAATTTAAACTTTTTTCGATATTTTCATTTTTTAATGTCTTGATTAAACTGTACAAGTACCCCAAATTCTTTTTGAGTTAACTGTAAAGATTTACAAAGAATTTGCACAGGCTATACCAACTCGATATTTCATTATATACTGATATATATGTGTATGTGCGTGCATGTGTATTTTATCAGATTTAAATTATTTTCAAATCATATTTAAACTAAAAAGTATGCACAATGGTATCCAATTCATTTACATATATTGTATAACTGAAAATAAAACCTGTCTTGAAACAGCTGTAAACTATTTGAATACTGTTTTATGTACTTTTTATTTGGAATATGATTTGAAAAGAATCTACTCTTTAAAAATACATACATCTATTCATCTATGCAAAAGTGGGTGCGTTTTTTTTTTTATATATAATATTCGCTTACAGATGTCTTTTTTTTTTTTTTTTTTTACATAGGCATCACCACATTATCAAGGCCCAGAGGCCACTCAAGGATAAGGGTTAAAGAGTGTACAGTAGAAATTGGACAATATAGTAATCATTAGTAATAAAAATTTGGTAAATTTGATAACTTATATGGAACGGCTCATCAAGAACTTATTTACTTTAGACTTGAACACAACCATATTGTAGTCAGCCGGAAAGCAGGAAAACGGAAGACAATTCCACAGGCGTGCAGTTCTAAGAAAGAAGCTTTGTTCATGGAATCTACGTTTAGGTTTAGGCACAGATAAAGAGTGGGGGGAATTATTGATAGTGTTTACAGCTAGACGAGTGTTTCTTGTGAAAGTTTTGCGAGGGGGGACCATAGATTGAAGCTCAGTCGAACACTTTCCATGAAAATAACGATACATCAGAGACAAACTCGCAACATCTCTTCTGTGAGATAGAGGTTGCAGCTAAGAGAAAAGGACATCTCCTACGAGGCTACGAAGTCTATTTTGAACTCTATCAAGGCAGGACAAGTCCTTTCTAGCAGCTCCTGCCCAGATGTGGCAACAGTATTCCATCTTTGGACGTACCTGGCTCTTATATAGATAGAGAATAGCATCAGCAGTGAGATATTTACCGGATCGATAGAAAGATCCCACCATTTTTCCAGCGGCCTTGGCAACAGATTTGATGTACGTGTTCCATTTAAGATCAGGAGTAATGGTCAAGCCCAGAAGCTTGTCAAAACTTGAGGCCTCCTGAAGACGAGAGCCATTCATTTCAATTGATGCCAAATGTGGATTAGAATGTTGATGATGTAAAGAGAGAAGCTTGGTTTTAGATGCATTAAAAGTAACTAGCCACTCCTTTCCCCATTGTACTACGTGCTCAAGATCAGAGGAGAGAGAATTGGAGAGAACTTGGTCGTTTACTGTCTTAGATGTCTGCAAGAATTAATACCTAGTTTTGCTTTTAATTTAATTGGACTACTTTTGCGAAAATGTTCTTTAAAAAAATTATTATGATACAAAAATAATCCAATTAAATATTTCCAGACTTGGATACTTATTTTTTTTTTTCTTACATGGAGGTCACCACTTATCAAGGCCCGGAAGCCACTTGGGGATAAGGGTTATTGCGTGTACAGTAATCAATGAGATAGTATCGTAGTAATCATTAGTATTGGATATTTGATATGGTGTCTTACTTAAGAGAGCGGTTTGTCAGGAATTTGTTTATGTTGGACTTGAAGGCATCCAAGTTGTAGTCAGGTGAGAAACAGGCAAACAGAAGAGAGTTCCACAGTCATGCACTTCTAAGAAAGAAGCTCTGCTCATGGAATCTACGTTTTGATTTAGGCACAGATAAAGAGTGGGGAAAATTAATGACAGTAGTTTCAGCTAGACGGGTGTTTTTCGTGAAAAATTGGTGAGGGGGGACCAGAGATTGGAGCTCAGACGAGCACTTGCCATGGAAATAACGATAAAACAAAGACAGGCTCGCAACGTCTCTTCTGTGGGAAAGAGGCTGCAGGAAAAAGAAAAGGGCATCCCCCACTAAGCCATGAAGTCTATTTTATACTCTGTCAATGCAGGATAGGCTGCTTTTAGCAGCTCCTTCCCAGATGTGGCAGCAGTACTCCATCCTTGGACGTACTTGGCTTATACACTGATAGAGAATTGCATCAGTAGTGAGATATCTTTTGGAGCGGTAGAAAGATCCCACCATTTTCCCAGCGTCCTTGGCAACAGACCTGATGTACGTGTTCCATTTCAGATCAGGAGTAAAGGTCAAACCCAGAAACTTGTCAAAACATGGAGGGTCCCCAAGACGAGCACCATCCATTTCAATTGATGCCAGATGGGGATCAGAGCGTTTATGATGTAAAGATAAAAGCTTGGTTTTAGATGCATTAAAAGTAACCAGCCACCTCTTCCTCTTATCTACCACGTGCTCAAGATCAGAGGAGAGAGAATCAGAGAGAACTTCGTCATTTACGGCCTTTGATGTGTTGCTATAGATGGTCATGTCATCAGCATAGATGTCAACGAATGATTTAAGTATATGTTTTGGGAGATCATTGATGTAGATCAGGAAGAGAGTTGGGCCTAGGATGGACTCCTGAGAGACTCCAGCATTAATACTGTGGGCCTCTGATTTTTGCCCATCAACCACTACTCTTATGAACCTATCAGAGAGAAATGATTTAATAATTGAGAAAACATATCGTAGCTGGAAATCTTGTGAAGTAAGCCCTTATGGCATACCTTATCAAAGGCCTTCGATATGTCAAGAGTAATTGCCCTAGAAAGGAAGCCTTTACCAAGAGATTCACTAATCCTATGAGATATAACCGTTAGCACATCTGTGGTAGATCTTGCGGAGCGGAAACCATATTGCATGTCACTAAGAAGGTTGTTTCTGCTGAGGTGGTTGACTACTTCTTTATTTAATATGGATTCCAACAACTTACTCATGACACACAGGAGACTTATTGATTCGTACTGAGAGGGAGATGACTTTTCGCCTGAATTCTTAAATACAAGGCATACTGATGAGGTTTTCCGGGGTGTTGGAAAGCACTTCTCCTTAAGGCAACACTTTAACAGTTTTGTAAGTATGGGGGCAAGTTCTGGTTGGAGCTTTTTCATACGAAACAAAATGAAGCAGTTTATTCAAAGTTAAAATGAAGCAGTTTATTCAAAGTTAAAATCATAAATCAATTTTAAGACTAAGAGTCATAATAAATTTTTCGATAGCGTTATTTTATCTACGAATGACACCCATATAGACAATGCAGTAGTTCTTTGTTGAAATAGAGTGCTCGACCCATTGGCTTAATCTGGTGTTCATCTATTGGGAGCATACGTTCACCCAGCTGCTTCATCGTAACCCTGTCAGATTATATGGGCTAATCGATAAAATCCCTTCAAAACGTATTGAGATTATATGAGAAAATAAAGCTGTGTACACATTACAAATGTTTCCTTTCTGTTTCTTACGTTACACATTAGTACATTAGGGGTCATTTCGAGTTAAAAGTTTATTTACTGTAACCATCTGAACTAGAGAAAATCATGATTAAAATGTGTATGTCTCGTGTAAAAAGCTAATGAAGAATATGAAATATGGGCGACGCTCAGCAGACGTTCAGTAGACCGACAGGTGATCAAAAAGTCAGATCGAGCGTACTGGAAGTTCTAGTTCAGATGGGTACAGTAAATAAACTTTTATCTCGAAATGACCCCAATGTACTAATGTATAATATAAGAAACAGAAAAGAAACATTTGTAATGCATACACAGCTTTATTTTTTCATATAACCTCAATACGTTTTGAAGGGATTTTACCGGCTAATCTTCACATGGACTGTAAGATCAACTCCTATAATATTTTGTAACAAAACTGCTGTCAATTGAAAGAAAAACAAAAAACAAAGCCCTGCTATAAACAACAAAATATTTATTTATTCAAGTGACCTACACCATTGGGTGTAGGTTGTCAGAAGTTTAAAACATTTTCATATTCATTGGATATTAATCCAACAAGGTTGGGATTACTTTATTGCCAATCATCTGAAGCTCCTCCACCGGGGAACGCTGACAGTTCTGTTCTTAGCTATTTTTCATACCCAACCAGAGAGCCTGTATATGAGATAATCTTCACATGGATTATGGACTATAACATTTTTGTAACAAACAGGATGATCAAACGAAAAAGAAAACAAAGCCTTTTTATAAACAATAATATATGTAATTATTTGAATGACTTACACCGTTGGATGTAGGTTGTCAGAAGTTTAGACAGTGAAAAAAAGGAAGTAATGTAGTTCAGCTACTGAAAGTATTTTCTTACAGTATTATTACTCAAATTGAAGACAGGCTCACTTGGCTGTCCAGTTGACAGAAGCAGGAAAGAGGATATCTTTCTTTGTAGATTCCAGGAAGCTCTCTGTAATTTCCTAAGGGTCTGGAAGTAGTCTTTCAGGGGTTCAGTTGAAATTAATACGCCCTGAAGTCTGATTGGTCCTTATTGATCAAATCACCTTGTAGGGACTGCTCTCCATGATTTTTATCCAGACTTGCTTACTTTTGTGTATTCACAACCAACTGATATAGATCGAGCAGATGTTCCCCTATCTGCAACCTGAGCAAGCCAGTGGATGGGAATTCTTGTCTCCACACCATAAATGTGCCTATGGAGATCTAGTCGGTATGATGAAAGAATGGAGTGAGGTGATGTGAACAAGTTGGGAAGATCTGTGACACTACGATGACTAGATGATGATAACGAAGATGAAAATTAGGGTGAATTCATTTCTGTCAATAAAATCCTCAAATGCTTATTTAATCACTTAGATTTAACTATTTATGTACAACAAATTAAGGCACGACAAGGTATGACAACTGGCCACTGCTGATGATGATCATTCTCTATCAGGTGATTTAGGCACATCTTTTGAGCAACCCAATTTCCATTGTCATATTCAGGCAACTGGGCTAGTTAAACTGAAGTATCTGTTATATTTCTTGTGGTATTATTTAAAATTAGTGGTTGGAACCCAGCCTTGCCTGGACATAAAATATGCTTAAATATATTTTATTTATGCAGATTTCTCTCTATTGAATATTATATATATATATATATATATATATATATATATATATATATATAATATAAAAAAAAAAAAAAAATATATATATATATATATATATATATAGGGTGTGAAAATGTGATGAAAAGAAACCATGATATATAGGGTGTGAAAATGTGATGAAAAGAAACCAAATAAAGTTCTCGATCGCAAATGTTAAGAGCTAAAATACAAATATTTATTTAAAAATTACTTTGGAATATGCATGTATAGTTTTTAAATAAATATATAAAATCTACTTTGGAATATGTATATATAGAGCCTTATTTATAATGACAGACATTTTTTTCTAAATAAAGAGCTGTTTTTTGTGTGGCGGCGGTGATCTTGAAAACGATTGAATAATTCTCCATATTTTGTAAATATCGAAAAAATAACATTTTTTACTTAATGTGTTTAATTTTTTTATCATTTCTACTTTTTCCTTTTTTTTTTTTTTTTTTTTTTTTTTTACTAATGAGTCAATATGTATTGAGGTTAAAATCTATTTGAGGGTATAAAGATTAATGAGATGGATAGATTGTTAGTTGAATAATGAAGAACGTTATGAGAGGATGTGTTGTTACATTTTCAATGTTCTTTATATGCGGTGCATTTATGCATCCTGGTCTTTTATGTGCTTTCCATTTTTCATGCAGAAAGGACACAAGGAGACGTTTGCTGAGTTTCATGAAAGTTTTATTTTTAGAGAAAATTGACACACAGGAGAGAGAAACTTGATTAGTAAACTTATCTTCTTACTTAAATGTAAGCAGATCTTAGGGATGGTTATTATTATCTTAGCAATGCCC
The DNA here is from genome assembly GCF_053919585.1 of Euprymna scolopes. Taxonomy (NCBI): domain Eukaryota; kingdom Metazoa; phylum Mollusca; class Cephalopoda; order Sepiida; family Sepiolidae; genus Euprymna; species Euprymna scolopes. The sequence continues at coordinate 84,152,832 of NC_136487.1, read as the reverse complement.
ACTTTCTTTGTACATTATTGACCAGCAGACTTGCATTATTCAGTGTCTCTGGTTGAACTTCCATCAACAGACTTCCATTATTGGTAATCTCTTTTGCACGGTTTCCACAGATAGACTTGTTTGAAAACTTGTTCTCTCTCAGCTCAACAAAACATGACATCACTCATCATTTACGCTCATGCTTCTGTTTTGTCTAACTGATCTACCATCTCATTTAGTTTTAACCTTACACGTCATCCATTTTTAATTCAACCCTAGGAATGATTCTGTTTTGCAAATTTGGGTCATCATGACATTTACTCAGTGCGACCCTTATCAAAATCTACATGAGCTCACTTACTCGCTATTGACACTGGTAATTTTACATAACAGAAGCCACAAGTTTGAATTGAGAGAATGATTCACAGATTAAAGGTAAATAGGCCGACTTTTGCGAAGAAACCCATGTTTTAACGTATATATCTTGCTCGTTTCTGTAATTATCCATTTTGTCTGAACCAATAATTCTTCCATTAAAATAATTCTTTGCATCTGTGTGGAATTAGTGATACACTGGACTCTAGACTTGCATTGATAATTCAATAGGTCTCAAATTTCCTTACAACCCACTGCACCTTCTATGAAACCACTCAATTTGCTCTTTAATTTATCATCAAAAGTTTGACTTTTAACTTTTATGTGACCTTGACTTTGGGCCTTGATAATATCTAAAGATTAAATCAGTTCTAAGTTGAATGATATTTTGATCAAGTTTGGTGACGATTGGTCAAGCTCGGCTGCATGTAAATAAACAAAATCGATCGATAATATAACATCCTTGGTGAATGTAAAGAACATATTGATAATATCTCTAAGTTTGATTACATAAAAATTTATATTTGATGACAGCAAATTGCTACAAGCAGAATATATCCTCACAGCAATATGATATTCACTTGGAATTTTACACATGAAAGCCTTTAATGGATGAACAAGTACGTTTCTCATAAACCTATGATGTGCTAAACACACACACACACACACACAAAACATATCAATAATCTATATATATAAAAATGTAATTCTTGGTTCGTTCAAAGTCGATAGAACCATATTTCTACATTACCAATTTAATTGAAATTTTCAGAAAATTTATCTGTAAAGTCAAGGAATGTTTGCATGTTATTAAAATAAATTAAGATCGTTAAGATCGTAAATTATAAAAATATATTAAATAAAATAAAAATATTTTTCGTAACTGCGAGACTGTCCGCCATTTCATTTCCGGTAGAAATGAGCCTTTCACATACACCACACGTTGACGACAACATTTAACTATCTAATGGTAAAAAAAAAAAATTTAACTATCTAATGGGTAAAAAAAAAATTTTTTAAATCCCTATTTTTTAAATTATATATATATATATATATATATATATTTTGTACTTTAACCTTACAATTGAATAAAAAAAACATATCATAAAACTTCAATTAAACTTGGAAATATGATTTAAAAAAGAGCGCGGATCGGTAAGTGCACTAGCACCATTTGTTTATCTTAATTTTTTATTTTTAAAAGCTTTCCTGGCGAAGCCTACCTAAAATAAATTTGTCTAATTCTTAATTTCTTATGTTATAGGAAAAAAAAAAAGAAGGTAAATATGAAGAATTACTCCAACTTCGAAAATTCCTTTAAAATTACCACTCTTCTAGGCTTTCGGGGTCGCTGAAAACGAAAATAACGTTTATAATTAAGGCAAACGAGTAGTTTCCAAGATATGAAGAAATGTTAGTTTAAAAAAGTGAAGGATCACTTTTAAAGTAAAATGATCACCCACTTTGTGCCCACGATTTTTTTTTGGGGGGGGGCTTTCTTTCTACCCTTGGAAAATCCTTTAAAATTACCTGTTTAAATTGGTTGGAGGGGCGGGGGTGTTTTGGCCGTCGCAGCCGCCAAAACACCCCCCACATACAGAAAAATGCCCCTCTCTCAGGTGGTCAGAAAGTGGGTGCTCATTCTAAGTTAAATTTAGATTGAAAAGTGATCACCCACTTTTCGAAAAAGTAATTTCTTCATATCATGAAAACTTTCTTTTTGCGACGGAAACGGTTTGCAGATTCGTTTTTAGTACACTGAAATCTACAATAAAATATTTCGTTATATACGAACATGAGACGGGCCTTAAAGTAAAATAATACGGATTTTTGAGGCAGATTTGCCGTTTACTTGTATAATATCCTCAAACTAGGTAATCACTAAAAGGGACTCTTAAAAGTCGTCACATGTATCGAGCAAAAGTTTAAAACCATTGATTATATGTCAGCCTACGTCACAGTAACATATATTGAGTGAGTTCCTAACAGTATTTTGTATAGTTTTTTTTAGTTTAAACTCATTTTCCTAAAATTTCCCCAAACTTAACGTGTTCGATACAGTCTACCGCCATTTGTATTTTTCAAATATACCGATAAACACTGCATGTTTTTGAACTGATTAAACATTATGCATTACATAAAAACACTACAATCTTATCCAGTTAAGTAGAACATTTACTTTTGCCTTTGATAACATTTATTTGTTATATATTTATTTTTTGACAACTTCTTTGTCTCCGTGTTTAGTAATACAAACCCTTTTCATTTAATGTAACGGTTAGTCGACTCGAAAAACAGTGTTTATCGGTGTATTTGAAAGCTACAAATGGTGGTGGACACTGTTGATTACGTTAAGTTTGAGAAAGTGAGTTAAAACTAAAAAACTATACAAAATACTGTCACAAACCCACCAATTATGTCAGCCTATGTCATGGTAACATATTCGGTGGGTTTTTGACATTGTATTGTATAGTTTTTAGTTTTCAACTTACTTTCCCAAACTTAACGTATTCAACAGAGTCTGCAACCATTTCTGTTTTTCCAGCCGATTAAACATTTTACATTACATAAAAACAATGGAAAGATCAGTAGGAAAGTACCTGAAAGAGCTCATTTAAGGAAACAATGAGAGGAAGAAGCATCAAATTGCCAGGGAGATGGTCAGAACACCACATTCCACTAGCAAGAAAATTTTTCTGCGAGCTGGAGCGCCCCAAATGTTGAAAACTTCAAGGTGCGAGATATTAAGGAGTCTTGGAAAAGTGAAGAGCTTGAAAAAAAAGCCTTCATTGAGCAAGAATCACGTGGAAAAGCATGTTTAATGGGTTGAACAATATCTAAAGATGGATTTCAAGAACATTGTCTTAACTGATGAATGCTGAGCGATGCTGGGTGGACCAGATGGATGGTTGTCTCGTTGGGCGTTGAATAGGCACTCACGGATCCACCGACAGCAAGGTGGTGGAGGTATAATGTTTTGGGCAGAAATCAAAGGCAAGGAGATTATTGGACCATTTAGGGTGCCACAAGGAGTAAAAATTGATTCCAAGGATTATTGTTAGCTTCTTACAGACTTCTTCATTCCCTAGCTGAAAAATCAAACTTTTATGGAGAGAAAATCCTTGGTATTTCATCAGGATAACGCACCTGCACACAAGTCCCATTACACACAGAGTTGGTTAAAGGATCACAGTTTCACAGAAGCCTCGACTTAAACCTAATCGAAAATTTGTGGGCCATCATTAAGCGGGGAATTTATGCTGATCGGACGCAATTTAACACCTTGGATGCTCTCTGGAATGCAGTAATGGAAGCCTGTAGATCAATTAAGCCGTGTGAAGTCCAAAAACTTACTTTTGTCATCGACAAGTGTCTTATTAAAATCCTCAAAAATGGAGGAGGCTATGTTGACTCGTAACTGTTTCCTTTGTTTTATTTTATAGTTTACTGTGTGTTCTATTCATTTTGATTTTGTATTTGTTAAATAAAAGCATTTGGAACAGAAAAATAATCAATTTTTTACCTTTCGCATAATCTAACCTGACATTTAATATTGTACAAAAAAATTATTATTGTATAAAAAAGTAAGTTTAATCAAAAATATTTAGGGTTTGATGCATAAGGACATGATAGTCTGTATAAAAATAATATATGTTTGCATATAATATATGTTTTAAGAGTAAATAATATATATTTGCAATAATATATGTTTGAGGAGTTACATAACAAAAGTAAGGTGTTGCATAATCAAGCTGCACCCACTGTATCTTTTCAGGAATGTGCTGTGATTTTGTAATGCTGCATAGTTGAAAGCACGTTGAAATAAACAAAATTATACAAAATGGCTCATTAATCTGATGACGTAACATTTTAACATTATGTATGACGCCATAAAAAAAAAAATCCATCTATTTATAGAAAAAATATGTGTAATTTGAAGAAAGTCATCTGTATAACAGTTTCAGTTGATTGTGGAGTGTTTATACACCCATTTCTGTCATTAAAAACTCAGGTTATTGATCATCTGTAGATAAAATCATTTGGACGCTGATGTGTATAAGAAAGGTTATTAATGGAGATACCTTGGATCATTCATGAACCCAGAGGGAAGGAGATAAAAATATTTTAATATGTAGGTTGTGGAGAGAGAGAGAGAGAGAGAGAGAGAGAGAGAGAGAGAGAGAGAGAGAGAGAGAGAGAGAGAGAGAGATCACTTGTCTTGTTAAACCTAATTATATTGTACATGACATGACTGCCCTCACTGGAGCTCCTTGTGGGAACGGCCATGTTGCTTCGGTTTTCTTAATTTATCAACCAAAAAGATCCAGCACATGTTAAACTCCTTTAAACTCCTGAAAATCTTAAAGAATATTTTTTCTCATCGTGAATCCACCAAAATGGCTTTCTTTACTGTACAAATATATGTTACCATAACATGAGCTGACATATATACGGTGGATTACTGACAGTATTTTGTATAATATTTTAGTTTTAACTCATTTTCCCAAACTTAATTAATCAACAGAGAGTCCGCCGCCATTTGTATCTTTCAAATACACAGATAAACACTGTATGTTTTTCGAGCCGATTAAATATGTTACATTAAATAAAAACACTAAAAAAATTTCCAGTTAGGAAGAAAAGTAACTTATCTTGTCTTTGATAACATATTTGTTTATATATTTGTTTTTTGACAACTTTTCGAATCTATGTGTATAGTGATACAAACCCGAAGGGAGTATCTTTCTGCTTATTTTTTTTAACATTTGTTGACAAAAAATAATTTGTAAATTTTGTGCTCATGTATTTTTGTTACTGTGCTATTTTTAAAGGGTTTTTACAAGTTAAAGTTAAATTTCACAATATACATATTTTTTTAGATGAACTAGCAGTACAGTCCAGCTTTGTACAGGCCCTATGTATTGTTCATGACTTTATGTGTGTGTGTATATATATATATATATATATATATATATATATATATATTAAAAAGTTTAATCCATGTCCAAGTAACCTACATTTAAAATTTCAAGTGTTTAGACCCCAAATTTGCTGAATAGTTTGCTAGAGACTGCAAAGGTTAAATCTTTTGAACTTTGACCCCTTGGTAGCCAAATTTTCAGCCAAAAACCGATTAAAAAGCTTGCCCTATGTCTGAATACCCTTTATGTAAAATTTCAAATGTTTAGATCAAAAATTGGCTGAATAATTTGGTAGAGACCGCAGAGGTCAATTTTTTAAAACTTTGACCCCAATTTCGACCCCTTAATATTTATTGTTTTGGGCTCAAATCAAATTAAAAAGTTTGATCCATGTCCAAGTAACCTACATCTAAAATTTCAAGTGTTTAGACCCAAAATTGACGGAAGAGTTTGGTAGAGTTTTTAAAAGTCAAATCGTTGAATTTTGACCCCTTGACAACCAAATTTCTGTCCGAAAACTGATTTAAAAGATTTTCCCAAATCTCAATACCCCTTATGTCAAATCTCGAGTCTGTAGACTGAAAATTGACAGTTATTTGGTAGGGAAATGTACACACACAGACAGACACTTTCACTTTTATAGATATACTAGCATGGGTGCCCGGCGTTGCCCGAGTGTTTGGAGGTGTGTGTTCAGCAAAAAAATTAAAAAATAATAAAAAAAATAAAGGAGGAAAAGAATGGGAAAAAAACCTGACGTCTTTGCTGTTACAACCACCGCCAAACTGGAAGTGACATAGGTTTAAATTAAGACAAGACAATCAAAAAGAAGGGATGACTTTCGAAAATATCGGTGGAAAAAACGACCCCTCCCTGTAGAAAAGTGCCCATTTGAGGGCGAAGAAATGAATGTTTTTAGCCAATTTTTCAGTATTTGTCGTCTGAAGGTTCGAGCTTTAAAATGATACTGATCTTGTGAAAATTCGTCGCCTCTGTCAAAACTTTTAGGCAGACATGCAAACATACATTTATATATTGGTAGCTCAAATTTTCGACCCAAACCGATTAAAAAACTTGCCCTATCTCTGAATACCCTTTATGTAAAATTTCAAATTTTTAGACCAGAAATTATTTGAGTAATTTGGTAGAGATCGCAGAGGTCAAATTTTTTTAAACTTTGACTCCTATTATGACCCCCCTTAAAATTTATTGTTTGGGGCTCAAATCAAGTTATTAAGTTAGATCCATGTCCAAGGAACCTATATCTAAAATTTCAAGAGCGTAGACCCAAAATTGTCGGAGGAGTTTGGTAGAGTTCTCAAAGGTCAAATCGTTGAACTTTGACCCCTTAACAGCCAAATTTCTGGCCGAAAATGGATTACAAAGATTTTCCCAAATCTCAGTACCCTGTATATCAAATTTCGTGCCTGTAGACTGAAAATTGACAGAGTTATTGCATAGGGAAATGTACACAGACAGACACACACACAGACATTTTCACTTTTATAGATATACTAGCATAGGTGCCCGGCGTTGCCCAGGTATTTGTATGTGTCTGTTGAGCAAAAAAAAAAGAAGTGGTAGTAGGAAGGCAGGCTCGAACCCATACCACGAAGGAGGAAAAGAACGGGGGAAAAAAACCTGTCGTTCTTGTGGTTACGACCACCGCCAAACCTGATTTGAATTATGTTAACATTTAGGCTAGACAATCATAAGGAGAAGATAACTTTAAAAAATATCGGCGATAAAAGCGACCCCCCCCCCCGTAGAAAAGTGCCCAGTTGAAGGTGAAGATATTAATGTTTTTAGCAAATTGTTTTGCTATTTGTCGTATGAAAGGTTGGACTTTAAAACGATACTGATCTTGGTAAAATCCGTTGCCTCTGTCGAAAGTTTTAGGCAGACATGCAAACATACATACATTTATATATTGGTATCTAAAAATTTTCGACCCAAACCAATTAAAAAGCTTGCCCTATCTCTGAATACCCTTTATGTAAAATTTCATATGTTTAGACTAGAAATTGTCTGAGTAATTTGGTATAGACTGCAGAGGTCAATTTTTAAAAAACTTTGACCCATATTATAACCCCTTAAAATTCATTGTTTTGGGCTCAAATCAAGTTATTAAGTTAGATCCATGTCCAAGGAACCTATATCTAAATTTCAAGTGTTAACACCCAAAATTATCGGAAGAGTCTGGTCACATTTTTTTAAAACTTTGACCCAAATTTTAACCCCTTAATATTTATTGTTTTGGGCTCAAATCAAATTAAAAAGCTTGATCCATGTCCGAGTAACCTACATATAAAATTTCAAGTGTTTATACGCAAAATTGGTGGAAGAGTAGAGTTTTCAAAGGTCAAATCGTTGACCTTTGACCCCTTGACAGCCAAATATCTAGCTGAACCGATTAAAAAGATTTTCCCAAGTCTTAAATTCCCTTAAGTCAAATTTCGAATCTGTAGACTGAAAATTGACAGAGTAGTTTGGTATGGAAATGTACACACACACACACAAAGAGACAATTTCACTTTATATGTATATACTAGTCGTTCCGCCCGGCTTTGCTCGGGCTCTATGTACTGTTCATAACTTTATGTGCATATGTATATATTAAAATGTGTGAATATGTATGGTAATGCCTTCTATATATATAAAAGGCAAAATGTGTGTGACCATTTCGTGTATGTCTTCAAAAGGCTTTTCGAGCACACGGTCCCGGGTTCATTACTATCGCTTAAAACTGTGTATATAGGTCCTATATAATAATATCTAGGAATTAGGAAACCGCGTAGCATATAGATTTATTTACGTCGACTTTTACAAAATTATTGCTATTTTGGCTTCTCCGTGTTGATGAGGCTTTTTCGTATAAAAAGTGAAACTAATTCAAAGTTAACAACGAACAACGTTCTCGGCATTGCGCCGGGAAATGTCCAGAAGCAATCAGCTTTGATCAAATCAATGTTGTACATCAGACAATTGTTATTCAATCTGGACAATTGGGAGCTGGTTCCCCTCCCCCCAACATCTGTTGGGGAAAAAAAACAAAAAAAGTCAAACTTGGGTAAACAACTGCGTGACTTCTATTTGACCTTCTTAATTAGGTCAAATGGAAGCAGCAGAGTTAACTTTTATTGCGCACGCCTCTTTTTATAGTTTAATAAGTAAATTCAAATGTAGGTCGCGGTGGCCTAATGGGTAACGTCGCCTGGTTTTTTTTTTCACACATTAATTTCCAACTCAAGGGTACGGGTTCGATTCTCATACTTACCTACCAAAACATTTTTTTTTATTTAACCCCCCCCCCCCCCGGAGTTTTGATTTACCTCAAGACACCCGAGCATCGCCGGGTACCCCCCGCTAGTTCTATATAGAAGGTACCATAGAGAAAAGTTGGTAGAGACCGCAGTCATCAAATTCTTTTTAAACTTTGACCCCGATTTTGACCTCTTAACATTTACTGTTTTGGGCTCAAACAAAGTTATAAAGTTAGATCCATGTCCAAGTAACCTATATCTGAAATTTCAAGTGTTTAAACCCAAAATTGGCAGAGGAGTTTGGTAGAGTTTTCAAATGTCAATTCGTTGAACTTTAACCGCTTGACAGCAAAATTTCTGGTCGAAACCAGATTATAAAGATTTTCCCAAATCTCAACACCCCTTATGTCAAATTTCGAGTCTGTAGACCGAAAATTGACAGTTATTTGGTAGGGAAATGTACACAGACACACCCACACAGACACACCCCTACACACAGACATTTTCACTTTTATATATACATTAGCATTTCAACCCGGCGTTGCCCAGGTGTTTGGACGTACCACAGAGGAGGAAAAGAACGAGGGAAAAAACCTGACGTCTATGCTGTTACGACCACCATCAAGCCGGAAGTGACATTTTTTAAAATTAAGGCTAGACAATCGAAAGCAGAGGATGGCTTTCAAAAATACTGTCGAAAAAAGCGACCCCCACCTGTAGAAAAGTGCCCAGTTTAAGGTGAAGATATTAATGTTTTTAGCCAATTTTTCAATTTTTGTCGTCTGAAAGGTCGAACTTCAAAACGATACTGATCTTGAGAAAATCTGTCGCCTCTGTCGAAAGTGTTGGGCAGACATGCAAATATGTACATACATACATTTATATATTGGTAACAAATATTTTCGACCCAAACCGATGAAAAAGCTTGCTCTATCTCTGAATACCCTTTATGTAAAATTTCAAATGTTTAGACCAGAAATTGTCTGTGTAATTTGGGAGAGATCGCAGAGGTCAATTTTTTTTTTTACTTTGACCCCTATTATGACTCCTTAATACTATTGTTTTGGGCTCAAATCAAGTTATTAAGTTAGATCCATGTCCAAGGAACCTATATCTAAAATTTCAAGTGTTTAGACCCAAAATTGTCGGAGGAGTTTGGTAGAGTTCTCAAAGGTCAAATCGTTGAACTTTGACCCCTTAACAGCCAAATTTCTGGCCGAAAACCGATCACATAGATTTTCCCAAATCTCAGTACCTTGTATATCAAATTTCGAGTCTGTAGACTAAAAATTGACAGAGTTATTGCGTAGGGAAATGTACACACACACACACACACACACACACAAACACTTTTACTTTTATAGATATACTAGCATGGGTGCCCGGCGTTGCCCGGGTCTTTGGAAGTGTATGCTGAGCAAAAAAAACAAAAAACAAATAAAAAAACGGTAAATTTTTTTTAATTTGACCCTTATTATGACCCCTTAACATTTATTGATCTATGTCCAAGGAACCTATATCTAAAATTTCAAGTGTTTAGACCAAAAATTGTCGGAGGAGTTTGGTAGAGTTCTCAAAAGTCAAATGGTTAGACTTTAACCCCTTACTCCCAAATCTCAGTACCCTGTATATCAAATTTCGAGTCTGTGGACTTAAAATTGACAGAGTTATTGCGTATGGAAATGTACACAGACACACACACACACACACACACACACACACACACACACACACACACAGATACTTTCACTTTTATAGACATAAAAATAGATAGATAGATAGATAGATATACTAACAGGCCACCTGGTATTGCTTGGTCATAAAATATGCATTGATATTATATTTTAATTCATACAGAAACCGACACATGTGTATGGTAGTATTATGTTTTTTCTAAACAGTTCACTTCTTGTAAGTAAAAAAAAAATATACTTGAGCCGAGATTGAAACCAAAACCTAAAGACAGAGAGGCAAGTACGATAACTATTAGGCCAGTTTGCCACGCCTTTAAACAGTGTTTTCAAACTTTCTTATTCTTAACATAAGGAATCTGTCATGAGAACGATGCATGCATGCATGCACATTCGTGAAACAGGAAACAGATAAAAATCCGATGACTCTCACATGCCATTTTTCAACTTTGACCCCTTAACAGCCCTTTTTTTTCCAGATGAAAACTGATTAAAAAGTTTCCTACATGTTTTCCTACATCTATATATCAAATTTCAAGTTTGTAGATCAAAAATTTGTTGAGTATATAGGCTGAAAAGTGTCTTCACACACATATCTTCACTTTTATATAAGTGAATCATCTGGACTCTGAGGGTTTTTAGTATGTAACTAAAAATCTGATGTTTGCTTATTTGTCACTGCATGTATATTTTAGATGGCGGGGGAAGGGTGAATAATGTAAAGAAAGTGTAAGTGGCAAAAGAAGAAATCGGACTACTGTTTTCATCTTCAGTGTGATTTTCACAACGTTTTGGTCGATGTAACCTCTGACTTTTTTAATGTGTATTTTGTGAAACTTGGGAATGTTTCTGTCAAACTCGGGAATTTGGACAGAATTTCGAGCAGAACCTGTTATTTACTTCACGAGGGTAACATGTTCTTGTTTCATCAGTCATGACCGGATAGAGGTCCCAAGTAATTCACAATTGTATTTTTCGGTCGCCCACACTGAGGATTGAACCTTCAACCTTCAGGAGAATATCACTTTTTACAATTGATTTTTCGGATCAAGTAAAGGTTAGATTCCCCTGTAGCAGACGACAAAAATAGGTGAACACTTTAAAGGGCACCGGTTGTTCGACCTTGACATTGCCGTTAGTTGTTTGTAAACAGGTCAAATAGCAGACATGTTCGAATGTTCGCGAGCAAGATTTTTCAAAAAATATATTTACTAAACTTTCAAAGATTTAAAAGAAAAAAATATATTTACAAAACATTTTCTTTAATATTAAATGTTTACAAAACTTTTAAGGATTAAAAAAAAACAAAAAAAAAACACTTTTTTTTTTCTATTTACGCAAAACTTTTTAATGTAAGTAATAAAACGACCGTATTTAAACAAAGAAAAATATTTAAATAAATGGGTGTCTTTCTGAGTGCGTTCTTTTTATATATTTACATAACTTTTAATAAAACTATTAATAATAATAGTAATGATAATAATAATAATAATAATAATAATATAAATAAATGGTAAATTTTTACGACATGCCCCAGCATATTATAAACACTCCAACCTCCCTATGTTAAGAATGGCTTTCGGAATAACCCCCTAACCTCAAAAGCCGTTATTTAACATGGGGAGGTTGGGACGTGTTTATTCTGAAAGCCGTTCTTAACATGGGGGGGTTATACTACTCTGGGGCAGGTCGTAAAATAATACTAAATCAATAAATAAACCGAGGTTATAACTGAGAATTTCGGATGATGTCAATTAAAAAATACATAATTTTAAAAAAATTGAAATAAAATTATTATAACCAAACTTTTTATAGCAGAAACAAATATAAAATAACTGACTTGTTCGGATTTTTGCGACCAAGATTACTTTTTATATACAGTGTGTGTGTGTGTGTGTGTGTGTGTGTGTGTGTGTGTGTGTGTGTGTGTGTGTGTGTGTGTGTGTATCTTACTTCGTGCGTTTTGATACAATTCAATATTTATTTAAAGTGCTATGTATGTAGGTGGTCAGTGGAGGAGAAATCCTTCTAGATAGAGGCAATTTTTATGCATAATAAAATCACAAGTATAAACAATCGAGATTTTTAAAAATATATTTTATTCACATATCTTTTATAACTTTTATTTTTATAAAGATGAAGTGTAGTATCACAAGATACAAATCTTTATATAATTTTTATTTTTGTTAAAAAACAAAACAAAAAAAACTTGCTATTTGCTTACTTCTCTATAAAGACAAATTAAGTGCAAGTAAGTTTAGCGTTCGAAAATTTCAGTTTCTAATGTTTTGCAATTAATATAGGTCATTAATTTTATTTTTATCATAATTATCACTATTAGTTTTATTAAAGTAAAGAATAGATACCCCGTAGCAGACGACGCAGCCTGGCGGTGCCAGGCGCACAATTCAACTAACACCGGTGATTCGACCTTGACATTGGCACAAGCACATGGCGTCAGTTGTTTTTAAACACGTCAAATAGCAAACATGCTCGAATATTCACCAGCATTTTTAAAAAATATATTTACAAAACCTTTGAAGATTTAAAAGAAAAAGAATATATTAACAAAACATTTTTTTTAAATAAGTAACGAAACGAACGTATTTAAACAATTTAATATTTATATTTATATTAAGACAATTCAATATTTATTCTTTAAAACATTAACTTCAGCGACAATTAATATATTTTCAAAATAATATTTTTAAATATTACATTTTTACGAATATTCGCGAGCAAGATTAAAAAAAAAGTTCAAATAAAGACTGTTTGAATAAAACTTATAAAAAAGGGTTCATGCTATACGGTTTTGGCCATTTCTTTTTTGTGCGTTTTTGATACAATTCAATATTTATTTACAGTGCGATGTATGTCGGTGGTCAGTGAAGGAGAAATCCTTTTAGGCCGAGGCAATTTTTTATGCATAATAAAATCACAAGTATAAACAATCGAGATAAAAAATATAGTTTTATTCATATCTTTTTTTTTTATAAGTTTTATTCAAACAGTCTTTATTTGAACTTAATGGACTGTTTTTATTATTATTATTATTATTATTATTATTATTATTATTATTATTATTATTTATTAACTGTTTTATTCTTTTTATCAAACAAAAATAGAACTTTTATAATGAAATATATATTATGGACTGTTTTTCAAACATCGAAATTTTAAAATTAAAGTTTTATTTACAACAAAAAAAAAGACGCGGTGTTTTTTCTTTTCGAGATATTTTTTTTCACCATTTATTACTTTGAAATTTTATTCACCAATGAAATGATAAAAAAAACTTTTCGTTAAATATATTTTTAAAAAATTATCATAAAATATCTATAAAGTCTATTTTTATGTCTGTAAAAGTTTGTTGAAAGTTCAAATAAAGTTTATAATTTAATTGAAAAAAAAAAACACCGTCTTTTTTTTTTTTAAATCTTGCTCGCGAATATTCGTAAAAATGTAATATTTAAAAATATTATTTTGAAAATATATTAATTGTCGCTGAAGTTAATGTTTTAAAGAATAAATATTGAATTGTCTTAAAAACGCACACAGAACCCCCCAAAACACGGCACATAAAAATCAATCTTGGTCGCAAAAATCCGAAACAGAAAGAGACACCCGTTTATTTAAATATCTTTTATTTAAATACGTTCGTTTTGTTCCTTATTTTAAAAAAATGTTTTGTAAATATATACTTTTTCTTTTAAATCTTCAAAGGTTTTGTAAATATATTTTTTAAAAAATGCCGGTGAATATTCGAGCATGTTTGCTATTTGACGCATTTAAAAACAACTGACGCCATGTGCTTGTGCCAATGTCAAGGTCGAATCACCGGTGTTAGTTGAATTGTGCGCCTGGCACCGCCAGGCTGCGTCGTCTGCTACGGGGTATCTATTCTTTACTTCATCCAAGTTCTGTAAATATATTTAAAAAACGCACTCAGAAAGACACCTATTTATTTGAATATATTTGGTTACATTTACGTTCGTTTTGTTACACAAAAAGTTTTGTGTAAATAGAACAAAGTTTTTTAACCCTTAAAACTTTTGTAAATATTTAATATTAAAGAAAATGTCTTGTAAATATAACTTTTTTCTTTTAAATCTTTAAAAGTTTTGTAAATATATTTAAAAAAAATCTTGCTCGCGAACATTTGAATATGTCTGCTATTTGACCTGTTTACAAGTTTACAAACAACTAACAGCAATGTCAAGGTCGAAGAACCGGTGCCCCTTGAATTGTTCGCCTATTTTTGTCATCTGCTACGGGGTATCTAATCTTTACTTGATCCGATTTTTCCAAGTAAGCTAACCACTGCATCACAGGTCCTTACAGAAAAATCAATTGTAAATAGTGATTTTTGTCCCAAGGGTGCTCTATCCTTGTCACAAACTATTTGACTAAGATGGGCATCGACAGTTCCTCACCTAAGATAAAAATAAAATGTAATGTCCTCAGACGTACGTCTCCATCATACAGTATATTGATACTCTAAGGCTGACTGGGATAGCTTCCGTACATTTATATCAGATCTACCTCTGCCTTCCATGTTTAAAAAGGATGCGCCCTCTATAGTTTCACACCTGACAAAATGGTTAATTATAGATATAGACCATTTTATACTCTCGGAAAAATTCCAGCACAAACCTAAACGCCAGCCGTGGTTCTCTCCAGAATGTGCTGCTGCCATTGCACACAGAAATCATTTTTTCCGTTGCTTCCAACGTAACAGATGTTACGTAAAGCCACTTTCAGGACTGCCAGCAACCACTGTAAAAGAAGAATGCGAAAGATATGCTCAGTCCGTTAAATCCAAAGTGGCTGAGTAGCCGCTTGGTTCCCACCAATTTTGGCAAATAGCAAACAGAGTCCTGAACAGAAGCGTGTGCTCTATCCCAACTATCATCAATGGACCTGAGGTAATCTCGTCAGCATCAAACAAAACCAAACTCTTTGCCAAGAACTTTGCAGCTAATTCTACTCTATGCGGCAAAGGCTGCAAACCCCCAGTATTTCCTCCTCTTGGGATAGAGGACCGGCCTCTCTTCAAGACTGTCATTCGCCAAAACTGGTAGGAACCAAGCCGCTGCTCAGCTACTTGATGTACTGAGCATACAAATCTCTTGCATTCTTTGTTACTTTTTTGCAGTGGTTGCTGGCAGTCCAAAGAGTAGCTTTAGTTTCATAACACCTATTCCATTGATAGTAATGGAAATAGTGGTTTCTGTACGCAATGGCAGTAGCACATTCTGGAGTCAACTTGTGGGCGTTTGCTGGAATTTCCTGGAGGGTATGAAGCGGCCTATATCATCAATTAACCATTCCATTAGGTCTGATACTATAGAAGGCACGTTTTTTTAAACATGGAATGCAGAGATATATCTGATATAAATGTTCGAAAGTTATCCTAGTCAGCCAAAGAGTATCAACATACTGTACGATGAAGAGATACATCTGAGGACTTATTACATTTTATTTTTATCTTAACCGAAACAACTGAGTAATAAGAAGATTCCAGTGGGGACAGAACGGAAGATGAGTACAGTTCTGGGCAAGTTTTAAGAAAAAGGTCTAGAAGGCTTGCATACTGTGTCAGTGTCGGACATATAGGTGGGTTTGTGAACAATTTGTGTTAGTTCATAAGCAATAGAGAAATCATGACAGTACCTCCCTCATCATCCGTCTTGTTTGAGTGGGCTAGCCATTCAACATTGTGAATATTGAACTCGCCACAGATGTGAATGTTAGCCAAAGGATGCGCAGACAGAATGTGGTCAATTTTCTCAGAGATACTCTCAATGATAGTAATTTCATGGTTATCTATAAAAGCAATAGAGGACAAATATGAACACTGTACTGTGAGCAAGTGCTACATGGAAGCACTTATACAGCAATTTAGGATCTTCTCTGGAGATGTCACTACAATATAGAAAGCCATCTCTAATGTAAGCACATATTCTATGCCCATGACGATCTTGGGAAGGATCAAATTTTGATGTCAAGTTTGAGTATCTTTTAATCGCGAACTCATCTGGGGGAACAGTCAGTCCAATGCCAGTTTCGCACAGAAACAATAGGTCAGGTTTGGTCTCCTGCAATTGGATTTCAACCACTGTAAGGTTGGAACATATGCCCCTGATGTTGGAGAAGGAGATCTTGTAGTGCGGATTTACATTGGGAGTTAGAGTTCTGGGTTTAATCTTGTTTTGTCTTCTGAATTTTTTCATTCTGTAGTATGGAGATATGTGGAAGAGGTCAACAGTGTTGTTATAGCAGAGCAGAAAAGGTTAAAAAAAAAAAAAAAAAAAAAAAAAAAAAGTAGGAAGATTTTGCAGGCCATGTAGAGGAAAAACTGTAGGATTTACCCACTAATATGGCATTGAGAAGCTACTGCATGGTCCAGAATCCATTCTCCAAATGGTAATGCAGCAGTCTGATAGGACAGCCTTCTTGGGGGTTAATTCAAAAGGTTGACTATCAGGTGGATAACATAAGCCTAGGTAAAACGTTTACCTCCAGCAGCATTAATAGTGATATGGCCACAAAGATAGAAATAGAAAGAGAAAAATTAGGATATCTCAACTGACTGCTCATGAAAGACTACCGGCCTAGTATACAGCTTTTTCACCTCCCTTTCTCAGAAATATCATTCACTGCGAATAGGACCAGAATAAAAGGAGCAAGAGTTGCGGGACTACCAAAATCTCGTCCACAACATGTTTCCTACTCTTCTTTAAAAAAAAAAAAAAAACAAGAAAAAACAAAACTAAATATTTTTCCAAAATGAAAATCTATTGCATTTCAAGTTTTGTAGTTCAAATAATTACCTGACCAGAAATAAGTTAGTTTGTAAGTCAATCAATTTGTGAACCGGTAAGGGTCTGCAGGAAAGACAAGTCTGTATTTAGTGGGGAAAAAATTATTGAAAAGAAAAATGAATACAGCAAATAAAGAGAGTGGTTATACGTCAGTTTGACTGCCAAGTGTGTATAACGTGTGCATAACACCGACATGCATAATCGGCCAGTCTTTATAGTAAGAGGAAGAATTTGCTACTGTGGGCACCACAATACAATTTCTAAAAGCAATCGAACACATGCTAGCATATAAAATTTATGTTAAACTAATGATTGTATAGCCTTCTGGATCTGACTTATTTCCAATTCTTTCCTTCCCATTTCTTCTGCATTCCACACTATTTCTTCTGGTGGCATTGTGTCTATAGAAATACTATATATACCAAAATTCCTTATGTTTTTAGAATCGATTTTGCTGCATATTCTGAAGATTTTCCAAAAGCTTGCATTATCTCTCAGTTATAATATCCGATTCTGATCATTCATCATTTAACAAAGAACTTATATGCAGGATGATCTCTAACTATGCAATATATCAGAACTGCTTTTTTCTTATTAAATTTGTTACATTTCATTCATGAAAAAAAGGAAAACTTGAATTCACAGAGCCATGAAAAATATACTATTTGCCCCTTTTTTTCTTCTTTTTTTATAAAAATCGCTCCAGCCAAGGCATCATGTAAGAAAAAAAAAAAATAATAATATTGAAATGTCAAAAACTAGCCAACAATAAGTGTGACATGGATAGATTCTGACCCAGAAAACAGCAGTTCTTCCTGCTTTGTCAGAAACATTGCTCATGGAATGTAAAAACTAAAGGATAAAATAAGAGACGTGTGTTACAAAGCTTCTGAAAGTAAACTTAAGATCTATTTTCTGCTCTCCTTAGTTCTTTGAGACTAAATAGTTACTGTAACCATGGTTAAGTTCATTTAGGTTTTGCACTTGTGTAACCAGACGTGCGCCCCCTCGACAGATCACCAACTCCCAACATTATGCATTGTGGATTTTTCGTTCATGGCCGGATCGTCATTTTCTCGCTGGCGACTGTTGGGGGGGGGGGGGGACGCACGCATGGTTTCACAAAAGTACAAATATGAACAAAGAAAGGAAAAATACAAACGCCAATGTTCACATATAAATTGACTGTTGGACTTGTGAGTGTGTGTGTGTCTTCTCCCTGTTCTATCGATGTTACATTTGTCTATCTCTGTTTCACAGTCAACTCTGAATGTCCAACTGTAGTCGTTATCAACTCCCATCGCCATCAAGGGCATCTAGTTGTCAACTCTAAAATGTCCAACTTCCATCCGCCGCGACGGGCATCTAGATGTCAACTGACTGTTACCTCTCTCTTGGTATCTCAGGTCGCCCACCCCACTCCAGCTACCGGAAGCTGCCCTTCTGTTTTATCAGTAGGTTTCTATTGTTATTGTTTGCTACTTCCTATCTATTGTTGATTGTAGGATATTTCCGATTTCTTTGTTTATTCTATTTCCTCTTCCTTTGTCTATCCCCCCCCCTCTCAACACTTAGTGGCTCAAATCCACCTCAGGACCACTTTATAGTATCACACACCTCCCATGCCTAACTTGTCATTTATTACATAAATTACGAAAACACAAAATCATATCAACATAAATTACATAAAATTCATACATATTACATGAATAATGAAACACCAGAGACATATCCTTCACTTAAAAAAAAAAAGAACCCCCCCCCGAAATTCGGCGTATCATTTCCAACACAGGACCACAGGTGTGCACCCAACTCTGGTATTCCTGGGGTATTTGAATACCCTTAAAAAACAACTCTTCAAAGCAATTCCTTTTTTGACTGGCTCCAGACAACTGGTACAGCTTTTCATACCCAAGAGGGAAAATCAACCTTGTCCCTCAATCGAGGTAGAAAAAAAAAACAAGAGGAATTTTAACCACCTCCAAAATAATAGGCATTCCGCCATTTCGCCCCAACCTCCCAAAAATCACCAGGAGGAATTTTAACCACCTCCACAATATTTCGCCCCCCCCCCCAAAAAAAAATAACCAAGAGGAATTTTAACCACCTCCAAAATATTTCGCCCCATCCACCCAAAAATAAACAAGAGGAATTTTAACCACCTCAACCATAACAGGCATCCGCCATTTCGCCCCACCCTCCCAAAAATAAACAGGAGGAATTTTAACCACCTCCAAAATATTTCGCCCCACCCCCTAAAAAATCAAAAAAAATCATGAGGCATTTTAATCACCTCAACAATAACAGGCATAGTGCCACTCTCCTCTCCCCCCCCCCCCCAAAAAAAAAAAATCATGAAGATTTTTTTTGTTGTCACCTCTCACCGGGGAAAACCTTGTGCACACCCCCTGAACCTGTCTGGTCTCTGGCCATTTTTTTTTCAATAAGAAGGACAATCTTATACATTTTACTCAAATAATCACTTGCAACATTATTAAAAAAACAAGTAACATTTTAACAAAACGAAATTGTTTCTCTACTGTTTCTGTTTTCGACAACACTAAAACAATATAATTCAACACAATAAAACCCACAACCTGAAAAAAAATAGCATTTAACAATTATAAGTCTCTTTTTTTTCTTTCAAATTTTTCTCATTTCTTGTACTAATCAATTAAGAAGTCCCTGCGCAATTTTACAAGCAAGAAACATATGTAATCTTCATCGTTAGAAATACATAAACATTCACGCAAGCAGTTTTCTTTTTTTTTTTTTACACATGACCAAAATGTTTTTCTTTAAAATCAAGATGAGTCTTTTTTTTTCTATTCTTTTTAACAACAATTAAAATATAAAGTCCGAATGCAAGTGTACAGAAAAATTTGTTTAAACAGTCTCCATCTTTTTCTATAGACGACAATTTTAATAAAAAGAAATTTTCTTTGTGACTGTCTATTTTTTATTTTCTTTTCCTTATTTTTTTTAAAGTGAAGGGCCTTCTCTCTTCCCCTCTGCACAGATCATCGGTCTGCGTCTCTTAATTCTACCCCTCTCCATAAATCGTGAACATTGGTAAAAAATATTAAAATTCTTGGCTGACCTCATTGCAATCACTCATCGCATCAACTTTGATCTTCGTCAGTAACTCACTCTGCAAACATTAAACTTTCATTTATCCATGTTCTCGACGTATGTTAAATACATCCACTCTAAATACAATTTCTCAATGGTTCTTCATCTGCCGCCGGACCATAGAACCAACGTACTCCACGTGCCAGTGTGTCATATCCCTAACTATCTGAATTTCTGGATGCTTCTTTTCCTGCATCCCACAAAAACTCATGCTCCGTTTTCTGCCAACAACCTGGCCAAGTCGAATCACCATGACTTAATTTTTTTTTTTTTAACTATCACCTCAGCCCCCATCACCTAGCACGCGACGTAAGACAAATCCCCGTTTCCACAACAGATGAAGTTCTCATGAAATTCCTTAATATCGACGCACATCTCTCATAAAATGTGTTATGCTGCTAGAAGTCCTTGTAAACCATGAGTGAAAAGATGGGAGAACGCCGCATTGCCACAAATATAGAAGACCTCTATATGGACAAGAATTGAAATGTTTAGCACTTCCTATCCTAGGCTTACATTTCCACAAAGTAACAAAATGATGCACCCCCATGTTTTCCGATGCCACTTTAACACCGAGTGAACACAATCCGTGCATCAGGAGTTGATGCATGTGGCCACATCTCATGTTGCTAGTCAACACATGGGGAGAAAAAACTTCACAATATGTAACTTGCTCCCCTCACTTTTGAACTTCTTCAATACAAATCACTATCTTATATCAAACTTTCCCGAAATAATTATCATCTCTGAGGCTCCCCTCCCTCATGGGAGATCTCCACACTAGCATGTTGCACCCCATCCCTACTCTCATCTCCACCTGGAGCGATCTTCCAAGAAAGAGAAAAAAATCAATCCTAACAACAAAAGAAAAAAAAATGATCCACGAAAGAGAAAAAAAACATGTATACAAAAAGAACGACATTGCTTGTGTCTTTCTTTAAAAAAAAAAAACACACACACACAGCACATTTTTCCCTATCTTTTTAAGCATTAATGTAAAAAAAAAAATATATAAAAAAACTGCGACGAATCTCAATATATCAAGTTTTTGTTCACACAGATGTGCGTGACCACGCTCTTGCTCCTCATATTTCTTTATCGATTACCCCCTCTCTCCCATTGAACTAAGCTTCTCCATCCAACATTTTTCATTGTAGTCGCCAATCTCCTGACACCCCTATCTCTTTTCTTCTATCTCGGTTGACTTCCCTCACTCCGTCACTCCCTTTTTTTTCATTGTCCGGCCGCTCCTACCTGATTTCCACACTGTCTTCTTCAAAGTCACCGCCGCTAGGATGCCCCTTTCTCTTTCTCTCTCTCCCAATGAATCACACATGGAAAAGCCTGTATTCGCACATTTCAACGAGGCAAGAAAATATGTTTGTTTAGTTGATTTTTTTTTTCAAAATGGATACGGCCGCTTCAATTTTTTTTCTGCGTGGCCCTTTACGTTGTGAAATCGCCTGAAGGTCGACAGATCGCCAACTCCCAATGTCGTTTATCGTGGATTTTTCATTCAACTATTCTTCTCATAGCCAGATTGTCATTTTCCTGTTGGCGACTGTCGGTGGGGACACACGCGTGGTTTCACAAAAGTACAAATATGAACAAAGAAAGGAAAAACACAAACGCCAATGTTCACATATAAATTGACTGTTGGACTTGTGAGTGTGTGTGTTTGTGTGTGTCTTCTCCCTGTTCTATCAATGTTACATTTGTCTATCTCTGTTTCACAGTCAACTCTAAATGTCCAACTGTAGTCGTTATCAACTCCCATCGCCATCAAGGGCATCTAGTTGTCAACTCTAAAATGTCCAACTTCCATCCGCCGCGACGGGCATTTAAATGTCAACTGACTGTTTCCTCTCTCTTGGTATCTCAGGTCGCCCACCCCACCCTGGCTACTGGAAGCTGCCCTTCCCTGTTTTATCAATAGGTTTCTATTGTTATTGTTTGCTACTTCCTATCTATTGTTGATTGTAGGATATTTCCGATTTCTTTGTTTATTCTAAGCTATTTCCTCTTCCTTTGTCTATTCCCCCCCCTCTCAGTGGCTCAAATCCACCTCAGGACCACTTTATAGTATCACACTTGTACTCTTTAATGTCATCTAACTTTACATTTTATTGTTACTTTCAAATTGTAAATGGCTTTGACCATTTCAGACGTCTTCTATAAATCAAAATTGGAAAATTTGGATCAGTGTGGTTCTTCGACTATAGAAACATCTGAATTTATTCTTTACAAAAAAAAAAGTTAAATGTATTCCAAATGAAATGTCAAATATAAATCATTTAAAAGTCAAGTTTCCTACCCTACTCAATGCCTTACCATTGCAGTGACTCAGCTATTATGACTTTTCTAAGGGTTACTAAGGGATTGTAACAGAGAAATGCATAAAGTGAGCACAAAGCATAAAAAAAAACTTGTCAAAGATTTGAATAATAGCAACTAAGTTCAAAGTTGAGCCAGGCTTTACTGATGACATCTTGATGCAAAAAGACTTGCTCTACACAATTAAAGCTTAAAAACTTCTGTGTATATAATGGGCAATAAGGCTGGGAAAGGAATCAACAACTTAGTAATACATCACCTGATGAAGTCTGTAAGATGCATCTAGCATAAATAAACAGAGCAGTAACAACTGGAATTAGCAATGATCTCTGAATGTGAGGAGCAATAGAGGGATTTCTTCGAACATGGTCAAATGTTAATGTATTAGAAGTTATGTGAATTATTAACCAATAAAACCATACTCTACAAAAGGTCAATTCTAATCCGAACTGAAGAAAATATAAACCATTGTTGCTCTGGTTCATGTACTTTCTGGTTATATTTAATAAAATTTGTCTATCTAATGATAAATATTAATGGCATAAATATTATATAATCATAAATATTAATGGCATACACAAAGCTTAATATAGCTTTGTGTCTGTAATGGCCAAATTAAGTTTTCTTTTTTAAATCAAAACACTAGTCAAAATTTCCTTGCGTTGGAGTCAGAGTTTTTAAACTTACAGCTCTGCAGTTGAATATTTTGGCTACCAGCTCCATTGCCTAGTTTACATCACAAAAAAACTGACATTTTAACAATATGTATCATTGTGTAGACTTTTACATCAACTGTATTTTTGTTACACTACATATACATACCTTGATATATTTTTTTCTTAAATTTCAGGTTGAAATATGATACACAATTGGAAACGGAAATTTCTTTGACATGCAGATATGGTAGCTGCTTTTAAATTTGGGATTTATGTGCTCTGGTGTTGAAGTGGCAAATTATTCCTGATTACAAGATACCTGGAACCATTTTTTTTAACAAAGATGTCCAAGAAATAACATTCAATACTCACATTAAAAATGAATGAAGAAATTATGAATTATTGGAAGAATTTTATTTGAATTAAAAAAAAAACATAAAATCAGTTCAAATTTATATTTGAGAAATAATTTGGATAAAATTTTAAAACTTTGTTGTAACCTCTTTCGAAAAAAAAAAAATTTTGGATTTAAAATTGAAAAACTATTTAAAAAATGAATATATATAAAAACATTAATTGACTATGGGTGCCAGTCAAGTTGAAGAGACGAGTGTCCAGGCGCAGAAACTGTACACATGTGAGCACTGCCAAGTGACATTTCTGCGACCGGTGCATCTGGAACGACATATGCGGAATGTTCACTCCCAAGAACAAGAATCAGAATGCAAAGTTTGCCACAAACTCTTCCAGAACAAATACTATCTGTCCATCCACATACTGAAACATGCCATGGACAAGGAACTGGAATGCCCTCTTTGCAAGAAGCGGTTCCCAGACGTAGACACACTTAACAAACACAAAGATTCTCACCTGGGCATCACCATGAAGAAAGCAGTCAATACTAATAACAGACCATTTATGCAGAGTATAAACCACCAATTAAATGGTCAACCTGATGCTGAGAATGTAGTTCATCCATCTGTTTCTTCTACTGCAGAGTCTAAATTAATGACAAGCGCTTACAGTGGGGATGACCAAAGAAATACTTTTAACTGCACAGATTTAAATTCCTTAAATTTGAAAGTCAAAAATTATCATAGGGAACAGTCTGCAGTCCAGAATTTGATGTGGATACCACTGATCACAAACAGTACAGTTAGTTACGATCTGCATCTTGGAAACATTAATTCTTTACATCAGAATGCTGCAAATTCCATTAGATTACCCCAAAAGCGCCTGAGTAACGAAAGCAACGATGTCATAGTACTTGGCATCAGCTCACTAAAGAGACCTTTCAGAGGTCAGGGTCTTTCTAGCACCAACATTTCCAGAAACCAAGGGTCGACCTCTGGTTCTGCACTCGTCTTGACTGCCAACAAAACTGCAGTTTCAGGCCTCTCACAACCATCGTCTCACAACATCTTCTTACAAAACCAGTTCCGAAATCAGAATTCCATGGCTACCAGTCAACGTAATGCTACCAACACTATGACCAACAGGAATGTGATGAACAGGATATATTTAATGTCTGAAGGTGTCAGCAGTCAAAGTACTGTGGGATACAACCTCCCGGCACGTATCAGTTGCAACAATCGTAAGCAGTTAGCTAACCACCTCACTCCAAATAATAGATTTGCTGGCAACAGTATTTATTCTAACATTAGTCAGAAAAGAAATCAACTTTTGGCAAACAATAACCAGATGAACCAAAAAAGCATCGTCGACTGTGATCTGACACGCAGCAATCATGTTACCATCAACCGACAACCAAATTTACCAGATAGGAATACCAGCCAGCAAATCCCAAATGTCACAAAGGAAGTGGATAGCACCGGAAACTGTGACCTCATTATTTCAAACGTTTGTTCACTGGACAAGAGTCAATGGCCGACTACTAACAACAATGTTTCTCATTCTTCAGCATTAACAAACTATGGCCTTTCCACACATCCTTTTAGTACAGTCAATTTAGACTGACCATGGCTAACATTAAATGTTCTCAAGAGTGACCAGTGCTTACAGACTGGTCAAATATTGGCTCCCAGCATTTCAACAATCCGGCGAACAGCAAACACAGTGAATTGCGATCTCTCCATAGTTAACCAGTCATTGATAAAAAGAAATAATCCCTACTTGAATAATGGTAACCGTTTTGATTGCCTGAACCTGAATGTGATGTCGAGCAAGAACTCTGAGATGGTACAAAACAGTCAACTGTGATTTGACAACCAACAACCTCAACAACTTGAACCATCGCAACACTATATGCTATCGAGCACAAAATCAACAATTCCCAGACAGAACAACCAACAATCAGAGTGTCTGCCTAATTCTAACTTCAATGTTCACCTAAGTAATTTAAACCTACGAGCCGTTAACAATATTGTGGCAGGACAATCATTGCAATAGCAATTTTACCCAGTACAAATTTACGCAAACACTCACCACTCAGCAGTTCTCAGAATAATGCAGCTACTTTAGATAACCACACTATTGTATGGGAAAGCCATTCTATGCATTAAAATAAAAATCCATACAAAATTACATGTAAATGGAATGGTAGGATTAAAAAAAAACGCAACACCATTATTCAGTCATATAAAAGCAACTTATTGGTTTTAGAGGAGGCTAGAATACCCATCCCAAAACAAATAAAATAAATTTCATACATAGAACATTTTTGCATCAATTTTGTGTCCCTTTGTAAAGATTAAAGTTAAAAGGGTGACCTCAAGGCTCCCTTGGGTGTAAGAGTGCACCACTTCATTCTCAGAATTACTCCACTTGCCTTTGATCCTTCTCTTATAATGCTGAATGTTTAGCAAGAGGGCATCAAGTACCATTTTTTTTAAGTCTTTGGCATGACTAGATTGAGGATTGAATCCCAGTTTCCCAGCCTATTAGCAACCACTTTTACAGTTATGCCAAATAGGCAAGAAATAAAGATAACATATCTTATGTCTAAAATCCTTATTCTAACTTTCTAAAATTTAAGGCTGAAGATTAAGAAGTATTAACAAAAAAAATTGAAATTCAATGAATCTTGTTTAATTGGTGTCTAATAACCAGATCAAATTCAATGCAAATCTGAAATATTTAAATTTTCAAATGAGAGAATATACCGTTATTTTTAAATATATTTTAAAATCTTTTGAAATGAGGTTCCATAATTTATGCATTCATTCTTTTGCGGACTGCTATCTCCTCTTCATAGTTGTTATTGTTTCACCATGTTTTGGTCAACTCATCCCCTGGCCTTCTCAGGTGATTAACCGCGATCGGATAGGAAGACAAAGTCTTGTAACTGTACTGTGTACTGAGAATTTGAAAAGTGAAGTGTCGAATATAATGATAAAATCATTTTTATTTACTGATTTTTTTTTTGTAAGTCCTATATTTCGCTAATACATAGCCTCATCAGGGTCGAAAGTCCGGTTTGTGAATTCTTTTTTCTTTTTCTTCATTTTGGTGTTATGGCTAAGAGAAGAGAATTTACGTGCTGTTCCGGTGGTTTCAAGTGTGTAATGCTCTTCTCTTCGCCATAACATCAATATGAAGAAAAAGAAAAAAATTCATAAACCGGACTTTCGACCCTGATGAGGCTATGTATTAGCGAAATATCGGACTTACAAAAAAATCAGTAAATAAAAATGATTTTATCATTATATTCGACACTTCAAAATTTTCAAATTCCCACTTAAATTTTACTTTAAAAATAAGTGTCTTCAAAAAGTGTGTGACCATCTTTTACTTTATATACATTTACATTTTTATGTCAGAAAATTTTCACTATCTTTCACTTAGTTTCTTATTTTCTAATGTTTTTCTTGGAGATCATAGACTCAAACAGAATTATTTTTAGGATTCTTACTGTCCCTTTTAGCCCAATTATTTGTATCTTATTCACCGGTTATAAGAGTGTACTTTTGTCTTGTTAAACAGTTTCAATAATTTTTTTTTTTTACATAGGCGTCACCACTTATCAAGGCTGAGAGGCCACTCAAGGATAAAGGTTAAAGAGTGAACAGTAGTCAAAAGGGCAATATAGTAATCGATATTAATGGAAGTTCGGTAAATTTGTTAACTTAAATGGAATGGTTCATCAGAAACTTGTTTACGTTGGACTTGAAGACCACCATATTATAGACAGCTGGAAAGCAGGAAAACAATTCCACAGACGTGCAGTTCTAAGAAAGAAGCTTTGTTCATGGAATCTACATTTAGGTTTAGGCACAGATAAAGATTGGGGGGAATTATTGAGTGTTTTTAGCTAGACGAGTGTTTCTTGCGAAAGTTTGGCGAGGGGGGACCATAGATTGAAGCTCAGTCGAACACTTTCTATGAAAATAACGATAAAGCAGAGACAAACTCGCAACATCTCTTCTGTGAGATAGAGATTGCAGCGAAGACAAAAAGGACACCTCCTACAAGGCCACGAAGTCTATTTTGAACTCTATCAAGGCAGGACAGGTTCTTTCTAGCAGCTCCTGCTCAGATGTGGCAACAGTATTCCATCCTTGGACGTACCTGGCTCTTATATAGATAGAGAATTGCATCAGCAGTGAGATATCTACTGGATTGATAGAAGGATCCCACCATTTTTCCAGCAGCTTTGGCAACAGATTTGATGTACATATTCCATTTAAGGTCAGGAGTAAAGGTCAAGCCCAGAAGCTTGTCAAAACTTGACTACCCAAGACAAGAGCTATTCATTTTAATTGATGCCGATGGGGATCAGAACGTTGATGGTGTAAAGATAAAAGCTTGGTTTTAGATGCATTAAAAGTAACCAGCCACTCCTTTTCCCATTGTACAACGTGATCAAGATCAGAGGAGAGAGAACTTGGTCGTTTACTGTCTTAGATGTGCTACCATAGATGGTAGTGTCATCAGCAAAAATGTCTACGAATGATGTAAGGATATGATTAGGAAGATCATTAATGTAGATCAGGAAAAGAGTTGGGCCCAGGATGGACTCCCGAGGGACTCCAGCATTGATACTGTGAGCTTCTGATTTTTGCCCCTCAACTACTACTCTTATCAGAGAGAAATGATTTAATAATTGAGAAGACATTTCCAGCTATACCATAGCTGGAGATCTTGTGAATTAAACCTTTATGCCATACTCTATTAAAGGCCTTTGATATGTCAAGAGCAATTGCCCTAGAAAGGTTATCTCTGTCGAGAGATTCGCTAATCCTATGAGTTATAACTAAGCACATTTGTTATAGATCTAGCAGAACGGAAACCATATTGTGTGTCACTAAGAAAGTTATTTTTGTTGAGATGGTTGATTACTTCTCTATTTAACACAGATTCCAGCAACTTACTCATGACGCACAGGAGAAATATTGGCCTGTACTGAGAGGGGGATGAACGATCACCTGAATTCTTAAATACAGGGCATACTGATGAGATTTTCCAGGGTGATGGGAAGCAATTCTCCTTAAGACAACATTTAAACAGTTTTGTAAGTATGGGCGCTAGTTCTGGTTGAAGTTTTTTGAATACTATAATTGGAATACCGTCAGGGCCGGTTGCTTTACTGGAATCAAGGTTTTTGATTAGCTAAGCAACATCACGAACAGATATTTGTATATCACAGTGTGTTTTTTGATACAGGAGGAAATATTGAGGGTTGGCGCCCTTGGTCGCAAAGGGTAGAATTAGCTGCAAAGTTCTTGGCAAAGAGTTTGGCTTTGTCTGATGCTGACTAGATTACCTCAGGTTCATTGATGATAGTTGGGATAGAGCACACGCTTCTGTTCAGGATTCTATTTGCCAAAACTGGTGGGAACCATTAATATTAATAACCAAGAATCATTTTTTATTATTTGTCTTTAATTTTATTTCCATCTATCACCATCCCAATCAATTTTTTTTTTATATAGCCTTAGAAGTTTTGTTTCACAACTAATTCAGACATAAAAATTCAAAATCAAACAACTGACACCAAATTACAAACATCAGTTCTCATGCAGAGTTGTTGGTATGGTTGATTGGAATTGGAATCAAGCTTTTGAAAATGTTAATTTTTTTTTTCACACTTTTTAGCTACTTCTGCAGTTTGCAGAAGTAGCTAAAAGCAACAAGCTGAGATACCTGACCAGTCTATTACACCAAATAAAAAAAAATTAAAAAAACATTGATTTTTTGCTTTTAATTTAATTATCAATGTTTGTCAGTATTGTTCTTAGCAAAAATGTTTTCATTTTCAAACATTTTTATCAACCCTATAAATCAACTGCATTCTTTTAAAGATTACCTAGCAAATTTATGCAAAGTTTCATTGATTTTTTTTATTTACACAAGTAAAATAAATTTACATTGTATGATATATAGATTTTATATTTACTGTTAGTTTAAAAAAAACGGACAAAAACAATTTATCACTAGTAGCAGCAATAAAAAAATCAATTTAAAAAAAAGAATTGTTTTTGAAATCAGAAATTAGGCTCAAATTTTTCTGATTTCAATATCTCTAAAGGTTCCAAATTTTATTGCCCCAACACTACTATTTATTATTAGTGCTGGGAAGATTACTCAGAATCTGGAATTAAAAAAAAAGAAAATCAGAACTTTTTTAGGCATCAGAATCAGTTCTGGAGGCTAATTTCAGATTCCAAAAATGTTAAAAAAATTTTTGTTTGTTTAAAATTTAATTTTCAATTCCTGATTATGGTAAGAATGGCATGAGTAAATAAAAAAAAAAGAATCGGATTCTATAATTGTTTTGAAATCAAGAAAATATTGGAATTGTCCCATCACTAGCATAGATGGTTTATGATCATGTGGAGTGTTTGACTTATTGGATAAATCATTGCATAAACATGTCTTGAATTGCAGGAATGTTGGCTGGCCAAGGAAACTTGGAAGCAAGTAATTGCACATAGCTGTACAGAGTTTGAAGAGAGTCGGCCGATTGAACCGTACAGATAGGAGAGTGAGTTTGTAAAATATCAAAAAGATGTTGGATATCTTGACAAGGGAAGAGTGGCGTAAAATGAAAAGTGAGAAAAATAAACCAATGTGTGCATGTTTTTTTTCAATTACAAATGTAACAATTAACAATTTTTTCAGAATTTATTTAAGAATTGCATATTTTATAAAGAATACAATTTCCCACATTTAACATCTGTAATTTCCAAAAGAAAGTGGAAGTTTTGTTACACAATAAAGATTGAATTTCAATTATTCCAAATTATAAATTGTTTACTTTTGTTCTTGTCAGTTGTAAGTTTTTTTCCCTTGAAGCAATGAAACAAAAATGACTTTATTTTTACTTCATTTCAATCACACGATAACCAAGCTTTTGCATAATCTCTATCACTGTGCATATTCGTTGCTTCTGTCAGATTCCATCTCCCTAGATCGAATCCGTCTCCTGGTTTTGTTTATCCATTCCCTCCTCAGTTTACATCACATTAGATTTTCTGACCCACATTTCCCCAAATACTAATTGTTTACCTAGTTTCATCAGAAATTCAGATCACATTCCTTTAAAATCATTTTGATGAATTCATAATCCTTATCTATGATTTGCCTTATTGATGTTAATGTTAAAGAAATGTTTTTCATTTTCGATATACCTCCAAAAGTAATCCTTTCAAGTTTTTTTCTTGTTATTTATTTTTATATGTACTTTCAACTTGAGACAACTTTGTGTTTTTAACCTTTGCTGCCCTTGATCTGTGTCATTATTAGTTTGACCGGATTTTAGTTGAGACTAGATTAGCACACATGAACAGTAAAGTTTCCTTTTGTATAATTTTTAAAATAAATATGTTATTACTGTTAAAAGTGACATTTTAAGGGAATCAAAGTATTAAGTTAAAATCATGGATTGGAGAACACCCATGTCAACAGGTTTGGAGGTAGATAGTTCAAGCCCTGAGTATGTACATAATAATCTAAGATTGAAAAAAAAAAGAAAATAATTAGGTAATTATGCAGTATAGTTAAGAAAATATGTTTTAAAAAGAAAATTTACAACAAATAATTTTTTACCAAATGGAAGAAAATTTAATAATCTATTGATCTGCATAGTTTTCCAGTTGTAAACTTTCTTTTAAGTGTTTGTTCTTTCAGATTTTCTACCATGGGTGGGCACATAACGTAAAATGATTCATTATAGTGCAAAGTAATTTGTATTATAGACAAGTGCATTGTCTTTAATTTTATTGTCCATAAATAAAAAATAAATAAAAGTGCAAAGAAAGAAAGGAAGAATTTAAAAAACTGTTTTAATAAGTTAAGAATCTACAGATTGGTCGAAAAATAAATATTCAACAGACTGTTGACAGTTATTGTATTTTATTTTAATTTTCAACTTTTAAAACCTATGACAGCAAACCTTTACATCATGTAAAGAAAATGTGATTCTTGAATCCATTCTTTTTTTTTTTACAATATTTCTTGACTGTGATACAAAATCTAAAGCAACACTGAAAAGTTCCAAAACTGAAAAGCTATACAGATTGATAGATTAAATTTTCTTGCATTTAGTAACAGTTATTTGTTGTAAATATTTTTTTATCCATCTTTTTCTTGTTAACAATGCTGCACAATCACTAATAATTTAAAGAGAACTTTTCTGCATGTCAACCATTAAGAAAATGGAATCTGTTCCCGTTTTTGGAACTTTTGTTTAAGTATTTATTTTATTTTTTTTTTTCAAATTTTGTATCGCAGCCAAGAAGTCTCATAAAAAATAGGGATTCAAGAATTACATTTTTCTTTGTGATTCGAAGGTTCGCAGTCACTTTTTTCAAACTGAAAATAAAAATAAAATACAATATAAACTGAAAACAGTCTGTTAAATATTTCATTTTCAACTGATTTTTAACTTACAGAAACTGTTCTTAAGTGCTTTATTTCAAAGTACTTGGCACTATTATGTTTATAATATGGATTACTTTACACTATACTGAACCATTTGATCTCATGTGCATATCCACGAGATACAAAATCTGAAAGAACAAACACTTAGAAAAAAGTTAAAAAAAAAACTGAAAAGCTATGCAGATCGATGGAAGATTAAATTTTCTTGTGTTTGGTAAAAATTATTTATTATAAATTTTTTTTCACATCTTTTTTTCTTATTAACAATGCTGCACAATCACTAAAATAATAATAATAAAAATAAAAAAATAAAACTTTGCTACATATGAACCATTAAGAAAATAAAATCTGACGTTTTGTTACAATTTTTGAGGAGAAACTTTCTTGCACGTCTTGTTCAACAAATGTCTTTTTACATTATATTTTCGTGAAAAGACCATGCCACAGAGGTGACAGTTGAAAAGGTCCTTTTTTGCGTGGATCTTTATGTGCAGATTACATTCAAGTTGGCGTGAGAAAGAAGAGCTGCACTGGTTGCACTTAAAGGGCTTTGTTGACATGTGCACAACTTTGTGCCGCTTGAAGTTGAAGGGGCAGCTGAATTTGCTTGAGCACTTGTCACAGTGGTAGTCGACTTTGACGGAATGGGTTTTTATGTGCCTCTTTAAATCGTTTGATTGACGAAAGCGTTTGTGGCACTGTTCACACTTATACGGCTTCTCTTGCAAGTGTATTCGCTTGTGTTTACCAAAGCTCGAACTGTCAGCAAAAACTTTATCACATAGATCACAGACTTTAGAGGGCCTTGGCTTGTAAATCCGTTTTCGTTTTTTTGCCTGCGTTTTATCTGGCAGCTTCTTCGTGATCACATCGTCGTCTTTGCCATCGTCATTCATTTCATGTTTTTTGCCATCGTCATCTATCCCATTTTTTTTGCCCTTCTCATCTATGCCACATGCTTGTGATTCTATCTTTTTGTCACCAGATAAGGGAGGCGTGTTTCTTTTGTTTTTTCTGTTTGCAAACAATGACAAAGAAATCTTTAAGGTGGGCTTAGATTTGTCACAAACATGTTTCTGTTTCTGGGGTGCTGTCCTGTGAGGCTGGCTCTTTGCATCAAATTTCTCAACAAAATTTCTGTTTTTGCAATCTTGCAAGTTAGCATTTTCATCTTCACAGTCTTTTGAGATGTCATTTGCACAAGCATCGTCAGATTTATTTTCCTCAAAAACAAAAAGTGGTTCTTCTTCTGGCATAATACTGTGAAGCAATCAGTAAAACAAAAAAATAAAAGGAAGAAAAATGTTTTTGTTTAATGTCAGGTAGAAGTCACAAAAAGTGTTTTTCAAGCAAATCTTTTTTTCCTGCACTTGCCAAATAATGACAAGTAAAAATTCAGATCTGAAAAAAAAAAAAAAAAAAAAAAAAAAAATTCTTTCTTTCAAATAATTTGTATAAGAATTAAAGGTATTATTGGAATGTTAATATTGAAATAAAAATGAGGTTCTACTGTTTCTAGGCGATTACATGTAAACCGGGCAAAAAAATAGAATAAAAGTTTGGTGTATTTCTGACAACTCTTTTGGGCTATTTCTATAGCACACTGATTATGTCTCATTTGTAAGACAATCTTGTTCAAAATATTTGGTCAGTTTTGTGATGGAGGATGTTTGTCCCTATGAACAGTAAAGGAAGTCATTCACTTTAACAGAGGTGAGAGACATCAGGAAAATCTTAAGATGTCATCCTAGTAGGAAGATCCTTTATGACATCATAAATTTTAAACTGGGTAATTTTTATAGTTTATTTATGAATAGTGTTTCACAAAAAGCTAATTCTAAAATTATATATATATAAAAATAATTAGTTAATGTATACAAAGCACCCCCTCTCAAATTTAGATTTTGGAGATTTAATACAGTTTTGATTACTAATCTATAAAATAAAAATTGGTGAAGAGACTTTCTTTTTTGTTAACATGAGAAGGATCTTTTGCTATTTGCCTGCAAAATTATAAATCCCAGGACCCATACAAAACAGTTACCCACTGAAAATTCTTCATCATTTCATCTTTTTTAGGGCAACAATTTTATCGTTTTACCCTGTATATTCTTATCTCTTGTATAAAAATGTTTAGTTATACAGTTTCGTTTTCACAATTTTCATTTACAAAACTGTTCATGTTTAGATAGCATTTGCCATCAGTGATCCTTCTATTCTCTTAAGGCTTCATTTATTTCCATTTTTCTAAGTATACTTTGCATGTAACGTCCATATACATCCATTCATTTTCTTCCTTCGCCAAAACATAACTCTTTGTACCCAATTCATATTAAATGTTGGTGTAGTTTTTGGCTAAAAACAAAGATGCTATCATCATTCAGAATGGCCTCTACCACAGCCAAGGACCATGTCACAGTTAACAAAATTTCCCCTTTCCATATTAAGAATGGATTTCTAAATAATGTTATTACTTTAGTACGGTTCATAAATTGGAGAAGTACCAACTTTTTAAGTTAGAGGAATGTGCCATGCTTAGGCAGGGAACATAAGCTTGTACTTGGCTCCTCAGAAGCACAAACTAGAGTCATGCACTCATTTTTTCCAATCACATCTGATTTTCACTTGAAGCTGATGTTTAAATTAAACAACCAGGTCTGGTCCAGCCCCATGAACCTCACTCATTTAAAGATGAAACCCATGTCACCATTCTTGCTACAGCTAGGATGGAAAGAAGCACCATTTTCTTCATCGGTCACAGAGTTAAGTTGTGCATGAGAAATGCTACATTCAGAACTCAGATGCTCAGCATAGATGCAAGCCATTACCTTGTTGACATATTTCCAGAGTCACCAAAGTTTGCTATAAATGAAAAACACGTGCTCAAACGTTTCTTCTTCATTACCCTCTCAGTGCAAGCAGTAAGAGTCTGTACTCACACCATCTCTGGTCAGTTTGCCATAAAGAAGCAACATGTTCCAGACAAATCGCCAGATTAGAGAGTACTCAGAGTTGTTGAGATAACTCTGGCTTTACATCCAAATTCCTCTGAGAGTGGATCTAATCCTTCAACCATCTCAAGCGCTACTCAAATAGAACCTTCCACTAGATCCATATATAATCTCTTCCTAGGCTGTGCAAAATCCATGATCTCTAACATTTTAAACACCGTTTGACATTCAGTGAAGAACTCCTGTCCACCCCCACCCTCAATTTACAATAGGTTAATACTAAATTGATTTTAATTCCAATATGTTCAGCATGTCATAATCTTTTTAAAAATATGTAATTTTTATCGACTATACACAATTTTAGGTACTTGTGCCAAACAAGTACTATACTATTGTCAAAACTTTTCGGTCAATTCACATAAAACACCAAAAAGGTGCCAAAACACTGAGCCAATGAAATCACAGCAGACAACATCATTTAAGAAAACATTCATCTGCTATCATTGGTTCTTTACATTAAAATAAATATTTATCTTGATTTGAACAAAAAAACATAAAATCAAAAACATTTCTTACTGATCAGTTTGTTATTCAAAAAATGACTTTGTTCAAGTACAATCTTTGATTGTTTACAAAAAAATTACGCTTGTTTTGTGCAGACTGTTCTGCTTCATATTGAATGTTTGGAAAAAGTCCCTACTGATTAATGTTTACTAGTTTTAAAATATTCTGAAAAAGAGTCAAGTTCGTTTGCTTCAGGAGATTCAACATGAAACAGAATGATCCACACGAAACGGAAGTAAATCGTTTGTGAACAATCAAAGATTGTACTTGAACAAAGTCATTTTGGAATAAACAACTGATAAGTAAAAAATGTTTGTTTCTGTTCAAATCAGCATAAATAGACAGAACTTAAACAAAGCCCAAAAAATAAATATTTATTCATGAAACTTACTTTACAGTGAGTGTTTCTTTTTCTTGATTTGAATTTTAATTTTCTTAAAGTTTCGTAAAAATAGTCCAATAATTATTCATGGTATTTTCTTTGTAAGCAAAAGAAGTTTTCATTCTTCAATCAATTTTTTATTGAATTATCTTCATAATAAATGCTTTTTTTTTTTTTTTTTTTTTTTTTAAAAACAAAAATCCAGTTTTTGCACAAAAAAAAAACAAAAACAAACAAAAATCACAAAACTTTTGTTCGGCACTTTTCAGTGTTTTATGTAAATCAACAGAAAATTCCAACGATAGCGTAGTCCTTATTCTGCATAAGTACCCAAATTTATACCATTTTTTCAAAATAGATTAGTTCTTATGTGAAAGTGCAGGACACAAAATGTCCTGTCTATCTAATATAATAGGTAGGTACAGGCAAAACGAATAATGTATAAACATTTTGACCCCTTCCCCTTTACTTAAAAAAAAAAAAAAAAAAAAAAAAAAAAAAAAATCACCAAAAATCAGGAAATTAACCAATTTTAATGAAATTTTCAGCATTTATCAAATAATTATCGCGGAATACTGAACTAATTATTTTTATTTAAATTTTAGTGCAAATGTATTATTTTTTTTAAACAAAAAATACCTTTACTAACGTTATGGTTTTTGGTAGTAATTATAAATACACAAAAATCTATTTTTGCTTTTTTATATAAATAAAGCATCCTAATTTGTAACAATAAAAATAAAATAATTTTTGCAGGAACGTTATGAAAAAAGCTCCTAAATCCGTATTAATGAATTCAATATAACTCAAAGAAAAATGAATTTCTCAAACTACCGATATTACCATTGAATTAAGCATTGTTTATGTAACATTTTCACACACAAAAAAAAATTATAATTGCAAAAAATATTTCTATTTTTTTTTTTTTTAATTACAGGTTTCGCATAATTTTTATATGCAAGATTTTAATAATTTCCTTGCCTGCAAGAATGTGAAACTTTCGGTGTAACATACTTGTTATATAATATTGAACAATAATTAAAAAAAAATTAATTTAAAAACAGGAACATAGAAAAATAATTAAATTAAAAATATGGATAAATTTATACAAACGGTCAGAATAGTAATGTACGGATTCAGTGTTTAGAAAAACTTTAGTTTGTTGCATTTTGTGAACGAATCACTCAGTTTTAGGCTAATTAATTTATGTTTTGTACAGACAAGGTGTTTTTTTTTTATTTAATTCAATATCTTAGGACTTTACTAATTATCTTTGAAATAGACCAAGAAAACCAATATTTATCTTTTAAAGGATTTTTACAATGAATTTATTTAACTTCAAAAGTTAGCTGAATTGAGTAGCTCACCGTGAAAAACATTTTTCATAATTTTTTTTTTCACATATTTTTTTTCCTTTTGGAAATTAAGTTTAGTCCTTAATCTTTTAAATGCAATCAAAAAATAGTCGGAAACCTACAAAAAATTATGATAAATCGGCTTTCAAAACTAGGTTCCCCTATCGTTCTCCGCCCATTTTTGCCCATACCTAATAATAGGCACTTTCACTTGCAATATAATTGTCGGATAATTGTCTGTCTCTTAAATTTTTCTTGTTTTTGGATGATTTAAATTTTTAAATTTTTCTCATTATGTACCGAATATTTTTTAATGAAACCTGCATAAAATATATTTCTTATTTCCTTTTAAACACATTTTTAGAGTATTTAAAAATATTGCATCTAAGAAATGTTATTTGCAAGTTTCTGTTTTTAAATTTCAAGACGTTACATGCAATGATGTGGTTGCATGGTAGTAGTCTGAGGTGCAATACAGATGAAGAGAGAGAAACACACACACACACACATACGAATAGAGTGAAAAACTATATTGATATTAGATATTTATTTATATCATTAAAGCATTTCAGGTGAAAACATTATGTCATATCGAAATTAGTATAACTTTCAAAAATTATGAAAAATGAGTCAATAGATAAATAATTACCAGAAAAAAATATGGTGTTTGTGTAGATTGGTGATCTTTTAAACCAATGCGTTTCAAATGAAAACATTATTCTGTCATTGTTATTAATTTAATCAAATTGTTATTAAGTCATAACTAATTCTGTCATTGTTTTAATGTCTACTTATAAAATTACTATATGCAAAAGCTTTTTTTTTTAAATTTTTTTTTTTTACACAGTGGTCACCACTTATCAAGGCCTGGAAGCCACTCAGGGATAAGGGTTATTGCAAGTACATTACGTTAGTGTGGAGATTTGATGAAGTGTTTACTTAAGGGGGCGGTTCATTAGGAATTTGTTAACGTTGGACTTGAACACATCCAAGTTGTAGTCAGGTGGGAAGCAGGGAGACAGAACAGAGTTCCACAGGCGTGCAGTTCTAAGAAAGAAGCTTTGTTCATGGAATCTACGTTTTGATTTAGGCACAGATAAAGAGTGAGGGAAATTTTTCACAGTGGATTCGGCTAGACGGGTGTTTTTCGTGAAGGACTGGCGAGGAGGGACCAGAGATTGGAGTTCAGACGAGCACCTACCATGGAAATAACGATAAAACAAGGATAGGCTCGCAACGTCTCTTCTGTGGGAGAGAGGTTGCAGGGTAGAGAAAAGAGCATCCCCCACTAAGCCACGAAGTCTATTTTGTACTCTGTCAAGGCAAAGATTTTTAGACACACCCTCTTCTAAAAAACAAAAAATGCACAAAATTTATTTCTCATATTTGGTTAGCTGCCCTAAAATGTTATAATTTCCTGGAAATGGGGGAGCATTATATGTTAAATTTATATATGAAACTGATCCCCCCCCCCTATTATAAATTCTAATTTTTTTCAATGTGTTATAATCACCTAAAAAAGTAGAATCTCATTGGGGTGGTGTTAGCTAATACCAAAAACATGACTAGAAGATAAATAAAAAAGAAAAAAAAATTTAGTTCAAATTTATTTACCTTATCTTCAATTGTTGGTTATTGTCTGTTGACAATTTTACTAATTGTGGCTAATTCCTATTTCAGTCACCTAAATTATGTCGAGTGAAATAGGTTTTGGTATTTACATCCTAACAAATTATTTTTACTTACAAAAGTTTCAGATGAAAACATTACCTATTTGTCGTGTCGAAATTAATATCAATACCAAAATTATGGAAAAAAATTAATCAATAGAAAAATAATTCATCTTCTAGGAGTCTGATTAGAAACTTAGTTTTAGTAGTGTTTTTTTTTAATACTGGTTTATTATTTATGAGCCCAGACATCAATATAAGCCAAACTCTAGATCAATAAATAATTGATACAATATGACACTTGGTAAATATTAGTATAGCTACATAAAATAGTGCTTAATTCTATAGATGTAACAAGTGCGTGCAATAATGCAGTTGGTGGTTCACGTGTATGAGCGGTACTCCTCCATATATTTTTATTTTCATCTTTTCAGTGGATTATTATCAAATGGACACTAATGTATCAGATTATAAAAAAAGGAAAAAGTTAATCTTTAAATATTTGTAGGGGTGCTCAGTTTCTAATTCAACATTCTAGGTAAATCGATCACCCATTTTAGAATCACCTGCTGTTTTTAGGCCAAATTTCACAAATTTAGCCTTAAAGCAATTTGGTCTTTTTTTTTTTTTTTTTTTTTTTTTTCAATTTCGCTTGAAATTTGCCATTTTCTGATTATTTTATATACATATTTAAGGTTATCTTCAAGTTTTGTTAACCCGAAATTTACAAAGATTTTGCCCAGAGAAATATTTTTCTTTTCTTTTTTTTTTTAATATGCAGTGTTCAAGTTTCGTCACCTGCAGTTACAATTTTTAAATTAACAGGAAAACTCTTTTGTATACTTACGTGTGTGCACAATAAATCGAGCCCTTATATTGGAACTACTCGATGAGAACGCGCACACTCCTTTTACATAAAGGATTTTTCATTTATCAATCTAAGGGCAATAATAATTGGTCAATGTGTGCTAGACCTTTAAAAAGTTGACTTTTAGTGGTATTCAGGTCTGTTGCCAAGTTTGTTTTCATGCGCATACATTCAATTTTTGTGCATGCAAAATTTATATACAAATTCAATTGAAATTAAATTTTTATATTTTACTTTGTAAAGTTTTTTTTTTTTTAATTACATTTTCACCCCAAACAAAGAAGTGCCACTTTGATGTAGGGGGCTACTATCAGGGACATAAGTTGAAGGGATACTATGTAGGGAGTTGAGCAGCAAGACGTCTGTTCACATTACACTTGAACTTCTGCATGTCAGTACAGTTGGGGAAGCAGGAACTCAGAAGGGAATTCCAAAGTCTAGCAGTTCTGGAGAAGAAACTATTGGAGTATAAGGCTTTCGTACATCTAGAGGTCTCTACTGTGTAGGGTTATGACTTTGCTGCTTGTCGGGTTTGTTGGGGGTAATTATGTTGAAAGGGTACAAGGGATTGTAGTTTGTCGGAACACCCATCATTAAAATACTTGTAAAACAGGTAGAAGGATGCAACATTTCATCGATGGGACAGAGGTTGAAGCTTAGATGAAATTTCAGGACCTATCAGGTTGGCGATTCTTTTTTGAACCCTGTCCAGGAATGAGAGACTAGTAGCAACAATACTCCATACATGGGCGAATGGTGGCCTTGTAGAGGTACAGGATACTTTCAGGCATAAGTAACTTTCTAGCATGGTAGAGAGAGCCCACCTTTATCGCAGCATCCCTGGCAATGCTCTCGATGTATCTGTTCGAACTCATCTTCCCTATAAATGCTGAGAAGTTTGAACAAAGTACTTTCAGGTAATGTATCTTTAGCGATAGCTATTGGTGGTTGAGAAGGTTTCTTGTAATTATTAAAGGAAACAAGCTTAGTCTTGGCAGGATTAAACGTTATCGTCCATTTTTTTACCCCATTTCGAGGTCTTCCTCTAGGGTTTCCACCATTGCCTTGGAGATGTGTTCATTCATTCAGTTTATAAACAAAGACGTTTAGGAAATTGACCCCCCACCTCTAAATTCCACAAGTTACACTTTTTTTTCTTCTTTTTTCTCATCGATTACAACTTAACTTTCAGATTATAAAAAAATGTGAAAAAAAATATCAAAATATTTAATGATTTTTTTCGTCGGCAATCAGTTTTTAATTATTAACACGTAATCACCGAGAAAAATATTGCGACTCTCGCATAGACAGTCTTAAAAAAGGGGGGGGGGGGTAGGAAGAGAACTTTCTTAACCCTCTTTCACCCCTTCTCATCTGATCTATTTCATTCGCATCGTCTCGCTCCAACCACTATGTAACCCGGGTATAAGAGACCCCCAATATAAGAAAAACGGATAAAAGATAAATTTTTCTCTGATCTCAAATTATTCGA
Source organism: Euprymna scolopes (assembly GCF_053919585.1). NCBI lineage: Eukaryota > Metazoa > Mollusca > Cephalopoda > Sepiida > Sepiolidae > Euprymna > Euprymna scolopes. The sequence continues at coordinate 84,111,533 of NC_136487.1, read as the reverse complement.
ATATAAGAACGCTGTAAGGGCACTAATTAGTCTCTTATATCCGGGTTACACTGTATAAGAAAATGCCCACTCCAAGAATGGACCGTTTGCAAAATTTTACGGAAAATAATGTATTACAGGAAAGTTACAGTAAATTACAGTAAGGTTAGACAGACACGTTTGAATTGTCAGATGTTATTACTCATAACCCCAGAAAAGTGTTTTTTTTTTTTGTATACAATTAAACTTTGTATTCAATTCCGTTTGAATTGAAAATTTTTCCGACGCAAAAATAGGACATTACTGTGATGTCCATTTACAGCCTACTCGAAAACTTGTCAAAGTCCTCATTTGGAAAGAGAGTAAAAATTTACCATACCCACTTATTTTTATAGACGGGAATAAACACCGGTCGCGTAAGAGAGTCGCAATATTTTTCTTAGTGATGGTCACAAAGTACATGTTCAATTTGGTAGAACGTTATAATTAAAAATTGATCCCTAACGATAAAAGTCATTTTTTTTTTTTTTTAATCTAAAAGTTAAGTTTGTGATCGATGAGATTAACGTGCAAAAAGAAAAAAGTGTAAATTGTGGAATTTAGAGGTGGGAGTCAATTTCCTAAACGTATGCCAAAAAACATTTTGTTTAACAATTTTCACGCTTTGCAAGAAATGCTTTTCTGACTTGTATATATGTCACCAAATTTTTAGCTTTGCTTTTATTTATTTTCATACATTGGACAAAACTTCCTACAACACTATAAAAGTAAAATGAAACAAGTTAATGGCAAAGTTGACTCAACGGTTTTATTTTTACTTTTTATGAAAGCAACAACAAAAATTAAAACACGCCCGGTATTAACCTAAACAATATTAAACCAGGGCCCATATGTTAACAATAAAGATAGAAGAGAAAAATAACCCGACCGTTATAAGTTAATTTCGTCAGAATAAATTTTCTAAAAAAGATAAAACTCTAAGAAAAATAGAAACAAAAACAAAAAAACCCTCAAATATTTGTTACAGTTGAAGGTTACACTTACCACACACAGAATAACAAGCAAATGAATGAGTTTCAAAAAACACGTGTGTTTTCCAACCGGTGTAAGTCGAAATTTGTTTCCGTTTGAGGGGGGGGGGTAACTAACTAAATAAATAACTTAACAATGCGTTTGTTAAGTTATCAATGATTTATTTTTGTTTTGAATTTTAAATAAAAATTCGTACAACGCACAGTCCTCACATTTTTATACCGAATCTGGCTTTTCTACACTATTGGGACGAAATTTTGTATGGAGGGTTTGTTTTTTTTTCAAATAAAAAACAATATTTTCAACTGATTTCTTTTTTTTTTTTTTTTGCCAATTCTAATAAGTTACAATTAGTGGCTTTCAAATTATGCAGTCGAAATTACCTGAATTTTACTGAATAATAATAATAATAATAAAAAAAAACTTTAGGTGAAATGTTACTTTAACTACAACAGCTTTTGGTCAAGATCAAAGTGTAGTATCTGTTCTTCAGGTGCTGCTGCTGCACTTCTATTTCTTGTTCTCTTTCGGTGGAGGAGAAATCCTTCACGACTGAGACAATTTTTATTTTTGTACCTTTTCGCCACATTAAAAAACGACCCTGGTGTCTAACTCTGTCCCGTGGGGAGGCATAGTAAATAGGTACAACAGAATACCGACAATTTTAACAACCGGTTCTTGGCCTTCGGGACAAGATCAAAGTGTAATCCCTTGGCCTTCGGGACAAGATCGAAGTGTAGTATCTGTTCTGATACCTACATCGTGCGAGGCAGTGCTGTTCTGTTCTGGCGACACATTCTCGTGCCCGGAACACCTGACAAGCTTTTTGGGTCGCGTTCTGTCCGCACCCCCACTTTGTCTGTCTTTCTCTGCTCTCCCCCCTCCCCCACGGGGGGGGGATCCGAGCTGATAATTTACGACCTTCCCGCGAGGGAGGGTCGGAAACACCTTCTCTCTTCCCTCCACTAACTTCCCACTCCCTCTCTAACTTCCCACTCCCTCTCTCAGTTCTATCTCCCCTCTTGCCGCCTTTTGGCGCCACCTCTTTTTGGCGCCAAAGTCGGCTCCCCACTTTGGACGCTGATTCCACGTCACTTTTTCAGTGAATTTTTTAAAAGAGAGACCCAAAACGGACACCCCCAGCCCGGGGGCCACCAATATGGATACCCCCAGCCAGGGGGCTACTGCTCCCCAAGAGGACGAATCCCCACGCCCGGGTATGACACCATTGGACGCTCCCCAGAAGGGGGAAAATTTAACAACAGCTCCCCCGAGGGCGACTCCCCCCAAAGGGGAGCAAAACCAAAATCGGTCGTAGCATCTCACTCCAACCACAAAAAGGAGGAGGTGCCAGACCAAAAGGACAATAAAGGGGACAGCGCTCCCCAGGAGGGCTGCTCTCCCAAAAGGGGAGCAGATCAAGAAAATGAGGGGGCATACCGCCTGGACCTCACAAACGAGGAAGAGGCAGATGGCCTCAAAGTAAACAAAAAAGATCATGCTCCCCAAGAGGCCGACTCCCCAAAACGGGAAGCTGCTCCCGAAAAAGACACTAAAAAGGGAGCCGCCGCCCAAAAATGAGACACTCCCACAAAAGGACTGACCAAGACATCTGGGGAGGCAGGAAGCGTCGCCAATAAACAGGCAGGGGCGACCTCCATAAAAGACCAAAAACGGTCTAACCCCACTAAAGACCCCATACCAACACCAACAAGAGGGTCTGCGTGGGGGAAGACCGTAGAAAAACAACTGTCCCCCTCAAGAGTATAGAGACCTGTACCTGACAAAGTACAGACAATACATAGAGGGGGCAGATATAAAACCCATACCAGGTGCCTGGGAGGCGATTGAGGGCAGAGTCCTGTCCTTTGCCATTTCCGATATACCGGAAAACCGCCTCCTAGGGATGAAGAAGGAAGACATGGCGGGGCTCCTCCACAAACTTAACATCCCAGTACTATACCTGTACCAGAGGAGCTTCGCTGTGTGGGACATCCTCCTACCCACCAAGGACGATGCGGAGAGACTCTCCCTCCAAGAAATAAAGCATGGGAGAGTCAAACTAATACCTGAATACCAGGGCAAAAGAAGGACTCGGGTGCAGGTATTTAATGTGCCAACCCAAATACCTGCGGAAGTATTAGGATGCCTCTTCAGCCAGTACGGTGAAGTGGAACAGGTGACCCCAGTACGGTCAAAAACTGGGACTCACCTGGGCTGCTACACAATAGCAATGAGGCTGAAGAGGGAGGGTGTTCGAGCAATACCACCGCTGCTGACATACAAAGATGCCAGCATAACGGTAGTGGTGGAGGGCCGTCGTCCACACTGTTGGTTCTGCCAAAAGCAAGGCCACATGGCTAGGAGTTGCCCCCAAAGGGTAACCCCTAATCAAACAACCCAAAAGGCGGTCACAACCCCTGAGACAACGCCCGCACCAAAACAGGTGGCAACAACCCCTGCAACTGCAGCACCAACCCCAGCTCCAAGGAAAATCCAAACCACCCAGGAGGCCAAGGGGGAAGAATGGAGCACGGTAGTGAGACAAAAGCGGAAACACATAATCCCTTCTGCCACCGTCCCACCACCAGCCCAAAAATCGAGGCAGCAGCCTCTGCAAATGCAGCAACAACAACAGCCACCACAGCCAATGCCGCGGAAACAACTGCAGCAACAACTACTGCAGCAGCAAAATCAGCAAGTGCAGCAGAAGCAGCAGCAGCAAGGACACCAGCGAGAGCAGCAGCAACAAAAACAGCTGCAGCAGCAAATAGAGGAGCAGACACAACCAACGGTCCCCACACCAATCGAGACGGGGATCAAGCGGAGAAAAGACTGCTCCTCTGAGGATGAATCCGCAAGTGAGAGGGAGAGGAACTCAAACTCACCTCTCCCCGGTTCATTCGAAAGAATGAAAAAGAAAAACAAAAGAAGAAAAGAGGAAGAAAAGGTGTCCCCCACTCCCTATGAACATACACCACCCCTAACAACAAAATCCACTTCCACCCCCAAACCACACACTGCACCAACACCAGACACCGCACCAACACCAACACCAGACACCGCACCAACACCAGACACCGCACCAACACCAGACACCACACCAAAACCAACACCAACACCAGGCACCACACAAACACCCGTCCCCACACCAAGGCAAACTGAGCCACTACCCCAAAAAGAAAAGGAAAAGAATGAACCGAGGGAGGGGAGAGACTCCTCTGCCTCCTGCAGACCAACCAGACTAAAGGTCCTTGCCCCTGAGGAACTATGTAATGTAGACCCTCTATCTGTGGCCACAGACATTTCCCATCGGCAGAGGAAAAACTTAAAACCTCTGCTCGATTACAAACAGATAGAGGGGAAAGATGTAAATATCCCCTCAAATTTCCCGGACGCCCCACTCCTAATAACTTTTGTCAGAACTCCAGAGGCCTGCAAGACCAACTTGTGGACAAGGCTGCAGGCCGCTGAAGGGGCGTTTCCGGGAATTGAACTGGTGAAAAAAAATGACCCTTCTCTTGATGAACTGTCAAAACAATGCAAGGGAAGGATCCCAGTGTTGATCCATCCGTCACTCTACAGGGTCATAAAATTAATTTATCCTTTGGACGTCGGCGGCATTGCGAGAGAAGGTCAGGATATGAAAAACCTGACCACCTTGAGCATGGCACATAACGTCGGCGTCCTCTCCCCAGCTGACTTCGGAGCTCAGTGTGACATACCCTAAGGTAGGTACCATAGCTTTGAATTTGGCTAGTTTGAATGCGAGGGGCTTGAGATCACCGGCCCGGGCGGCTCGCCTCCGGCACGACCTCTTGTCCCTGGGAGTGGATGTGGCTGCGATTCAGGAGACGCATTTCGTTTCCTCTGTGGACTGTCAGGTGCTGGCCAGAGAGTTTGAGGTTTTCTCAGCATATGGCAGCCCGCGGGGGAAGGGAGTTTCCGTGCTGGTTAAACGTACCCTGTCGGCGACGGTCGATGTTGTCCATAGAGATGCGGTGGGCAGGCTGGTTGTGGCCGATGTTGCCGTAAAAGATTCTGTGTTTCGGGTGATCGCGGTTCATGCGCCTGGCACCGCACGTGAGAGGGTCTCATTCTTCAGTCAGCTTGATGCGTTTGTAGATTGTCGGAAGCGGGTAGTGCTAATGGAGGATTGGAATGCCATCTTAGACCCCGACATAGATAAGGTAGGAGGCGGAGCTAGAGGATCGGAGAGGTGCGAGTCCAGCCTGGCTGATCTGATGGCTAGATGCGGTCTGGTCGACAGGTTTCGGTTCGAGCATCCGGGGCGGGAGATGTGGACGTGGACCAATAGCGTTTCCTCCTATCCAAATACCTATTTGGACAGGATGTTAGTTAGGAGAGGCGAAGTAGACTTCTTATCTTCTCCCACGTTCACTTGGCTAGGCCAGACAGACCATAAATTAGTTATGGCCTGGCTGAAGCTAGGAAATAGACCTAAGTTAGCGGGGTACTGGAAGTTAAACACCTCCCTTCTGGAGATACAAGTCTTCCAAGATCAGTTAAGATAATTGATTAAAAAGCACTAGTGAGGGCGGTTACCGGGAGTAAGTGGTGGTTAGGTCTCAAAGCCAAGATCAGAAGCTTCTCCGTCAAGTATGCCCAGCGCCTCGCACTAGATAAGGCCAAGACGAAGAAGAAGCTAGAGCAGAAACTAGCCCAGGTTACGGGGGAGGGTGATAGGGTTAGTCAGGAACTAGCTAAGCAGGACCTTCTACGCGAGACTAGCGAGCGTTACGAAGGCCAAGTAGTTAGAGCTAGGCTTAGAAAGATAGGCAACGAAGCAATCAATTCTGATGCAGACGTGCGCCGTGAGGTTTCTAGGCGTGGCTCAGACAAATACATTGCGAAAGTCAAACATCCGGATGGACGCACCCTGGAATCGACTCGGGAGATCTGCGAGGGGTTTCGAGAACATTTCGAGAAGCGTTTTACGCAGCAGCCCGATCTTCCGGTCCTTGAGTTTAGCGACTATTTGGCCGACTCTCCCCGCCTCGAGGCGGCTAGAGCGGCTGGTTGCGAGGGCCGGGTGACAGAGCAGGAGGTCTTTACTGCGCTGAAGCAGGTCAGCTGTGACAGATCGCCAGGACGATGGTCTGCCATACGAACTGTACTTGAGGCTGTCGCCCATGTTTCTGCCTCTTCTGATGGATATGTTCAACCATTGGTTTGCTCAGGGATCCATCCCAGGGCAGGTGACCAAGGGAGTGATCACATTGCTGAAGAAAGGTGACGGGCATGGAGGGGAAGAGTTAGACGACTACAGGCCCATAACTCTGCTAAACACAGAGTTGAAGATTTTGGCCAAGGTCCTGTCGAATCGGCTGCAGGTTGTTATCGACGAGTTGGTTGAACCGGAACAGAACTACGCTGTGAAGGGGAGATCGATTCAGAACAACTTGCACCTGATCCGCACGATCCTAGAGGGGGGAATAGATGACGACACGGAAGCCGCGCTGATCAACTTAGATCAGTCCAAAGCTTTCGATAGGGTCGACCATCATTTCCTGGCATCTGTCTTAGAGGCCGCCGGTTTTAAACCGGACTTTTGCAAGTGGATCTCCATAATGTATCGACAGCCCATGGCTGTCGTGCAAGTTAACGGAAAGCGCTCAAAACCCTTTGTTATCTCTCGGTCGGTTCGTCAGGGTTGTCCGCTGTCGCCCCTGCTTTATGTCCTGGCTTTGGAGCCTCTTCTCCGCAAGCTGAGACATGGGGAGGCAAATTCGGCCCTGCGCGGAATGGCTCTGCCTGGCGGCTCAGCTGCCAAGGTATCCGCGTTCGCCGATGATGTCACGGTCTTCGTGTCGGGCTTCAGAGACATTGAGGTCGTGTCGGAGGCACTCACACAGTACAAAAGAATCACGGGGGCCAAGATAAACCGCAACAAGTCGGTAGGACTGCGGTTGGGCGCATGGAGTGGCAACGCAAACCTCCCTGCGCCCTTCAGCTGGACAGATGGCCCGGTCCGGATCCTCGGCGTGTGGTTCGGACCGGGTCTCCGGCTTGACAAGAATTGGTTGGAGGTACGGTCAAAGGTGGAGGCTGCAGTCAATTCGTGGCTTCCTAGGAAACTTTCCTTAAAGGGTAGAGCTGAGGCGTGCGCCACTTACGTCTTTCCTCTCATCCTTTACCGACTGGCCATACTTCCCCTGCCTGCACAACACCTAAAAGCTCTTGTCGAACTCTTGTCCTCGCTCCTTTGGGACAGAGGAAGTCACTGGGTGAGCAGACAGGTCTGTATTCAACGTCCGTGTGAGGGAGGCTTGGGAATGCCGGACTTGAAGTGTCATCGAGATGCTGAGAGGCTGGCCTTCCTGAGCCACTATATGCAGGATGACCAACCGTGGCACCCCGTGGTTACTGCCGCTTTCCCCGACCTCGTTCTCGACCCTTCCATCGAGAGCCGTCGCAGGCCGCGGGGAGAATCTGCCTACATGAAAGAGTGCCGAGCCGCGCTAAAACGACTACCAAGGTCCAGTGACCTTGTGACTGCTACCCGTAGGGAACTCCACAGGGATCTAGTGAAGGGGGCCGCTGACGACCCGCTATGCGCGCGTTTGGGGTGGCAGCAGAGTGAGATCCGCTCCGCGTGGAGCTGGGCACCAGGTTCGAGTCATCTGAACAATTCGGAGTTCTCTCTGACCTGGCGATTGGCCCGAAATGCACTTCCACTCAACAACATACAATGCAGTTCCGGGTTTTTGGAGTCGCCTGATTGTCCCCGTTGTGGGACAACGGCCGTAGAAACTACAGATCACGCTTTCTTCGATTGCCGCGAACTCCGCCAGTACTGGTCGTATGTCAGTGGAGTGACGGCTCGCATCGATCCTGAGCATCCTCGCCCAATTACTGTATCCAATGTTGTGGACAACGTGAGGCCGCCGTGGGACCGGGAAAGACAAATGGTCTACGTTACGATGCTGGCTGTGGCGAGAATGGTGATTTGGACGTCGCGTCTGCAAGGTTGCCGGGGGGTGTTGTCTTTTTCTGATCAAGATCTGATCGCTTTCTTTAAACACCAACTACGGGTGAAGATCAGATGTGATAGAAGAAGGCTGCATCGCGCGGCATTTGACAGAAGATGGATACATGTGGCAAGTCTGTGTGTACGAAGAGGAGCCAAATTTGAATACGTGTTCCCCGCCTAGGTGTGGAACGCGCAGTTCTGTAAAGTAAAATTAAACCAGTAGCCTCTCAGCTAGCTGAGTGTGTGTTCCATCCCTCCCCGATTAAAACGCCTCCAAGATCCCCATCCCCTCTTACCTGCAATTTTTGTTTTTACCCCTTCCTCTAAATTTTACCCATCTTGGAGAAAAAGAAATACAAACTAACCTCCATCCCTTACCCACAAAAATTTTCTTTTCTCCATTCACCCCCATCTAGAGGGCATCCCCACGTAGAGACTGACCCGCAGAAGCGAGGTTCCTTTTACAAACCTAGTGGAACGGGCAGTCTATCAACTAGACGGGGTTGGGAGGGTCCTACTAATCACCTTTTGTTTTTTCTTCCTCCGCCCTCGACACAAATGAATTATTGTACCATTTTATTGTTATCTTTTTTGTTTTTACACGTCAATAAAAAATGTTTTAAAAATTGGGAGTTACTAGGACGTCCCTCAATATGAAAGGGTGAATGCGGTATTATGGTGAAAGAAGATACTAGCTGGGAGAAACTTTTGACTTTGTTTAGTTCTGGAGTGACAAGGATGACCAACGACCCCCAAAATCCCCCCTTTTGAGTTGGCCATGTGCCTAAGTTTTTTGTTCATCGTTGATTTTGACTGTATTTTTTAACATGAATAAAAGATTTAATATCTCAAAGTGTAGTATCTGTTCTTCAGATGCTGCATTTCTATTTCTTGTTCTCTTTCGGTGGAGGAGAAATCCTTCACGACTGAGACAATTTTTATTTTTGTACCTTTTCTCCACGTTAAAAAACGACCCTGGTGTCTAACTCTGTCCCGTGGGGAGGCATAGTAAATAGGTACAACAGAATACCGACCAATAAAATTTGTTAGTTTATAAGTTTTCGGGGTCGCTGACAACGAATCTGATACTCAAACCCGTCGCAAATTTACTGTTTGCATGGTATTAACCCCTGAACCCTCGCACTATTTTGTGCCAACTCACCGCCATCGTTTATGCTACATGATGCGTTCGCGCATGGACGCGCGTAGTAAGGGGACTTTCGCCTCGCAGAAGAATTTTTAAGCAGACATTTGAAATAACAAGTTTGCAAAAACAACAAAATGTGATTCATTTTTCTTTTACGTAGTTTTTGATGCTTTTTAATTGATCTAAGAAAAATTTAGTTTTCACGAGCGGTTTACAAAAGCATTTTTATTTTTCGCTTTTTTTTTTTTTTGAGGGGGGTTATTCAATTATAGAACTTATACAACATTTAAGAGGTGCTTCTGCAGTTTAATTTACCGTTTTTCCGCCCCCCCCCACCTTGACTGAACTTTGAAGAAACATTATGACTTATGTGAATCGGGGAGGGGTAGGGTTACCCCCCGCCCCGATTCACATAAGTCATAATGTTTCTTCAAAGTTGTTCACACTTCTTCCTTTTCATCCTCATCATGTAAGACTGTATAGATATGGTATAAGGGGGTATTCAACAATATTGGCAAACATTCCATGTGAAATATTGACCCTAAAAAAAAATATATATATATATATATATATATATCCTAATCCCATTACAAAAGAAAAATAATGAAATGAATGGAATGAAGGAAACAAAGACTCGATTGCTGGAATAGATAAACGTGTCGTTTATTTACTGTTGAAAGAATGAATGTTTTAGATATAACACATGTTCATGTCCGCGCGGGTGTAACCATCGTTTGTTGCAGGATTGGTATTATAGAAGGAAAATGGAAATGTGTTTACATCTCACGTTCGGGTCACTATCGTTTGTTCGCGCGTGGGAAAAGAAGTGAGTGATGTAGTGGAAAATGGGAACGATAGTCCAGCGTGTAGACACAGAAAAAGATAGAGGGTTGACATCAGTTAAACTATGCGCCATGTTAGCCGTCAGCAACGCGGTGGTGTTCTCTGGCACAAGTAGTAGATAGCGAGAGAAAGAGTGAGAATGAGAAAAAGTCAATCCAGGCCATGGAGAGAGAAACCGTATAAAGTGTACGTACGGTCTGATAGATTTTTGTCCCACATAGTAGCAAGTGGTGTGAGGCACGCAGTCTGAAAAGAAAGGGTTGGAAGCTTGTTTCTTCCTTTTATAGGTGTTTCCGGTGTGTCTTTTGCACATGTGTGGATTTCCTTTGAAAGGGGAAGTGACGTTGTCCATGCGTGCGTGTATGTGAGTACATGTGTGTACGTTAGCGTATGTGTATATACACGTGAATGTGAGTGTATGTACGCGAACGTGAATATATGTACGTGTGTGGACGTGGGCGCGTATGTTTGTGTGCGCGTATGTATATGACAAGTAATATAGCTTGAAATGTGAACGCGTGTTTTTGTGTGAGACTAGAAAAGGCTCGCGCAGACTTAAAACATAATGAAAAATGACTCGTGAGTCGAAGATGTTCGACTTCGAAATTTGAAACTTCCCCATGTTCGAATTTTGTCCAACTTTTAGTATGATGTATAGTAGACCCAACCTGACATAAATTTTTTTTATATCAGTTTGCATTTTGACAAGACTATGGTGCTGCTAGTAGGATGCAATGTAGCATTTTATTATCATGATTGAATGTGTCTAAAATAGTGTTCGAAAGCTACATAAGATAGTGGCTATTAGCCTAGATATATTGAAATGACGTTTCTCCATTTTTGAGATGAGGATTGGTTATTTGTATTATTATTCATCGGACTACTGTTCTCATCTTGAGTGTGATTTTCATAACGTTTCAGTCGATATAACCTCCGACCTTCTTCAGGTGTACCTTGTTGAATTCTGCTTAAAATTCCGTCCAAATTCCTGAGTTTGACAGAAACATTCCCAAATTTGACAAGATACACCTGAAGGTCAGAGGTTACATCGTCCGAAATGTTGTGAAAATCACACTTAAGATGAGAACAGTAGTTCGATGAATAATAATACATAGATGTATTGAATTTGTATGTGGCATCTGTTCTTGGAAACCTACAATACTTTGGTCCAGAAGGGAATTTCAACAGTCATTTTATTATATGTGGAGATTATTTATGATTAATGGTTCTCATAAGTCTACTTAGTAATTGATTGTTGCCCAGCGTATGTGCTGCTTCTTTGAGTCGTCTTAATCACCACTGTTCTTCTCTGTCTATAATTTTTACTTTGTTCTTTTTCCAGGCAGATCTGATTAGCCATATCCGATTTTTCAATCTCACCATGTATCATGGCTTTTTGGTGTTCTTCTAACGAAACATTAAAATTCCATCCCAATTCTCAAGTTCGATAGAAACATTCCCAAGTTCGACAAGATACACCTGAAGAAGATCGGAGATTACATCGACTGAACTGTTGTGAAAATGACCCTCAAGATGAGAACAGTAGTCCGATGAATCCAAATAATTTGTATAAATCACTTTGCAATTAATTTGCACAGCCCATTTTCAGACCAAACATGGTTTTTTATATAGGAAATATATTATGTATTTTTTTTTGTGGGAAGTGGGGTACTCTTTTACGTGCTTGCTTATGGTTTTTATCAGGGATTTTTTGGAGGGAGTTTGCTACATAGACTTAGGGTTAATAGTAGTGTTAAGATAAGGTGGGAGCGTGTTTGTGACTCGGTCATAGTGAAAAAATTAAGGGAGTGTTTTTAGGGGAGTTTCTACTCAGACTTAGGATTCCTGATAGGATTAAGGCAGTTAGGAGAGGTTCTGTCAGGATGAGGGGGAGGGGCTTATCATTCAAACTTAGATCTAATGATAGATTTAAGATTATTTTTGGAGGGGGACTACCCGCTAGTACTAGTATGGCTAATAGTTAAGAAGGGCTTTTTTTTTACTATTTCTTAGAAATTAGTCATGCACAAGATTCATTTTCTTATTTTTGTTAACTGTCCTAAAAGCTTGGAATAGCCAGGAAATGAAGAATCATTTTACATTATATTTATAAGTGGAAGTGATCCCCCACTTGAAATTCTAAAATGTTTTCTTGTTTTTTTTTTGTTTTTGTTTTTTTTTCAAAGTTTTTCAGAATGTTCACATATAATTACTTAAAAATCTATTGAATCGCTTTTCTTTTGGGGGTGGAAGTGATTTGACAGAGGTTGTTAATCTACAAATTTGCCAATTACTTATTTTTTAATATAATTTTTTTTGTGTGTAAGAATTAATTTTCATCTTCTTAGATGCAAAGGAGCCCTTTCTTTTTCTTTTTTTTTTTTTAAGGTGGGAGACTGTTTTCTTAAGGAATCATTTACAGTTTCACATAAAGAGTACTCACAAAAAAACTTTAATCAAAAACATTTTTTTTCCAAACATGCCACCATTTATGAAGGCCCATAGGCCATTCGAGGATAAGGATTATTGAGTTTGACAGGTGGACACTGAGGAGATTAGTAACAATGAGTGAACTGATCACAAATTAACTATTTAATAGGATAGCTTTTTTTAGGGCTAGGTTAATAAAATGAAAGTAAAGTGGGGCGGGCTATTTAGTTCTCTCTTACTACAAGAACTGTGACACCAAGGTCGGAAAATGAGATCAAGAATCAGGGCCCCAGAGGAGGAGCACTCTGACCTGCAAAGAGTATATGGGCAGCCCTGTAGGCATTTTCCGGTAAGGGTGCCTCAGGTGATTAGCAATAAACTAACCCCTTCTCAAAGAGAGAAGGCAAGGCCTGGGAGGGTGAATCTCCTAGAACTGCACAGAATCAGCATTACACCGCAATCAACAAGGGACTAGGTCATTACAGGAATTGATTTCATGTTAAGATCTCTGTTAATTTTGGGGGCCAAGGATAAAAATCCCTAGTCGGTAGGGTTAAACTAATAAAATTATATATTACTGATAGACTATGAAAAATATTTACAGAAAATTATTAAATACTCAAAGAATATTTGGCAAATTGATTGTTTTTGTGTCGTTTTGTATCGTCTGCAATAAAAAGAAAATGCGTGTGCTCACTGTTTCACTTCGATTTGTATCGTTCTGTAGTAAAAACAAAATGGCCACCACTGAAAAATGAAACGTTCCAGAATACATTAAATAATAAAGATCTTAATGTCATAAAAATTACTTGTCGGCAACAATTTTAAATGTCATATTCGTCCAAAACAGACCCGAATATCCTTAAAACTCAACTTTTGACAGGCGAGTGTTTAGTTGGTACACATTCGTACTTCGACCAAAAGATATTTCTCAATTTTATCATTTAAAAAGGAAAACTACACAGCTCCTTTAACTCTACAATTCACTCTGGCAGTGAAACTTTTCCCATTTTTATATGCCTTTAACCCTCAGTCCGATTGGCAGTAGATCCCCCCCCCCTTCCGAAAAAAATTTTGCTTAAATCAGAAATTGATTACATCTTAAAATGTTATCGGGTCGGAAAGTAAGCGATTGTTTAGATTAAATTTATATGCTAAACAGATCCCCCACTCTAATGTCTACAAAATTTTGGTACTCATGCAGAGAGTGATCCGTGCTGAAATAATAACGTTATTATTTAAAAAGCCATTCTTAACACGGGGAGGGGAGGGTGTTTTGTACCTATTCTGTACTTTAACCTTACAATTGAATTAAAAAAAAAGGGGGTAAATGTTTACTTTAACTACAACAGAACACCGACCAATAAATTTTTTTTTTTTTTTTTTTTTTTTTTTTTATAGGTTTTCGGGGTCGCTGACAACGAATCTGATATTCAAACCCGTCGCAAATTTACCGTTTGAACCCTCGCACTATTTTGTGCCAACTCACCGCCATCATTTATGCTATTATTACATGATGCGTTCGCGCATGGACGCATGTAGTAAAGTGACTTGTCACATTGCGGAAGAATTTTTAAGCAGACATTTGAAATAAGTTTTCAAAAACAACAAAATGTGATTCATTTTTCTGTGTTACGTAGTTTTTGATGCTTTTTTAATTGATCTAAAAGAAAAAAAAAGAAATCAGTTTTCACAAGCAGTGAGTTGGCACAAAATAGTGCGAGGGTTCAGGGGTTAATACCATGCAAACGGTAGATTTGCGACGGGTTTGAATGTCAGATTCGTTGTCACCGACCCCGAAAACCTATGAAAAAACAAATTTTATTGCTTGGTGTTCTGTTGTAGTTAAAGTAAACATTTACCAAAAAAACATCATAAAACTTTAATTAAACGTGGAAAAAAAAATAACAGCAAAATTTTTTTTGGAGTGGGGGTTGACTCGCGAAAAAAAAAAAAAAATAAAATAAAATAAATGATAAATAAAATTAAAAAACAAAACTTTAAAGCGAATTAAACAGGGGAGAGAACTCAATTCGTTTTAAAAATTACACCGTTGAATTTCCATGACAGTATTTTCTAATAGTATTACTTTCTTTTTTTTTTTTTAAGCTTAAATAACTTTTCTGTATATTTGTTTAATCAACACTGTAGGATTACTAATTGAAAATTGTTGATTCGACTGTCTTATGGAATATGTACATTTTTAATGAAGGTATATTTCCAATTAAGATCATTTAAGAAACGAACTTTACAAATGTTTGCTGAAGGTAAGACAAACTTCTCCATTTGTAATTGTAATCCCGGCCGCGTAAACTATTTAAAGCCAAATACAGACCGTACCGAAATATTTCGGCGAAATATCTAATATTTTTTTAATGCATTACATTGTTTCTAAACAACGTATTTTTTTTTTTAATCACTCCCGTGTCTAATCAGGTGTTTTTTGTAGAGTTGATAGTTTTTTCGAGTGTCGTAAGAAGGATATTTGGGTTTGTATTACTGTACACATAGATTCGAAAAAGTTGTCAAAAAACAAATATATAACAAATAAATATTATCAAAGGCAAGATAAGTTACTTTTCTACCAAACTGGATACATTTTTTTTTTTTTTATTATTCAATGTAACATGTTTATTCAGCTCGAAAAACATGCAGTGTTTATCGATGTAGTGGAAAATTTAAAATGGCGTCTCACACCCTCTTTAACACCGTAAGTTTGGGAAAAGGTGTTATAAATAATAAACTATACAAAATACTATTAAAAACCCGCCGAATATATGTCACCCTATTTCACGGTAACATATATTGAGCGAGTTTTTAACAGTATTTTATTCGGTTTTTTATTTATAACACCTTTTCCCAAACTTACCGTGTTAAAGAAAGAATCAGACGCCATCTTGAATGTTCCAATACATCGGTAAACACTGTATGCTTTTCGAGCTGAATAAACATGTTACATTGAATAAAAACACAAAAAATATATCCAGTTAGGTAGAGAAGTAACTTATCTTGCCTTTGATAACGTTTATTTGTTATATATTTGTTTTTTGACAACTTTTTCGAACCTGTGTACAGTAATACAAACCCAAAGTAACACACCGACATTTACCAATTAGAACACCATTTAACATTTTCCGAAGATTTTACTGTTTACATTGGGGGCGCGAGCGGGCGGGGGGGGGGGCGGATGTGATGTTTGGGCGCGCGCCCCAACATCACATCCGCCCCCCCCCTCTTCGGAAAATGTTAAATGGTGTTCTAATTGGTAAATGTCGGTGCGGTGCGTTTGCGTTACTTACGGAAAAACGTTTAACTAAACTGCAAAAACACCTATTAAGCCACATAAGTTCTATAATTGAATCCCCCTCCCGCAAAAAAAGAATGAAAAACATAAAGATGTTTGGTGCTTATGTTTTTGTAAACCAAAACCACATTAAAAACTACGTAAGACAAAAAAAAAAAAAGTTCCCCAATTTGTTGTACTTTTCTTTAACTGTAAGTCATTAAAAAAATGTCAGTCCGTAATTTTTTGATTGGTACGCCATGTGAGAAGGCAGTTTGCTAGGTGAAGCATTAAGCAAGCCGTCGTTCATGCTGCAGCGAGTGCAGCGCGCGCGTAGCGTAAACAGAAGCAGCTGCAAAATGGTGGAAAGTTATTCGGGGGTTAATACCATGCAAACGGTAAATTTGCCCCAAGTTTGACTTTCAGATTCGTTGTCAGCGACCTCAATTACTTATTAAAAAAACAAATTAGAGTGGTCGGTGTTCTGTGGGATCTGGATATTTACCTCTAAAAATTTAACAAATAAAGTGAAAGAGAATTTGTTTAATTGGAAATGTTTCGATTTAATTAATGAAAACGGGAAAGTTTTTCATGGAACATTTTTTTTATTTTTTTTTTTATTTATTAAAAACAGAAAATGAAAGGACATATTCATAATAGTTTAAACTGGGGGAGTGCCATTTGAAAACCAAAACATTTATTAGTCTTTTTTTTTGTTTGTTTGTTTATTTTTTTCGTTTGTGTGTGTGTGTTTTCGAACAAATAAATAATTTTAAACATTTTTTTGAATTGTCAAGATTCATTTTCTCCAGTAATATCGTTTTACCAAATTTCTGGGAGTAATAAATGATAATTTTAGTTTAATTTAACGTTTCTGGAAGTAATAAGTGTTAATTTTGGCAAATTTATTCTTTCCCTTTCCGGAAGCAATCGTTCGGCCATATAATATCTGGATTTGGACAGCAAGTGCGTGATAAAAAATATAATATCTGGATTTGGACAGCAAGTGCGTGAAAAAAAAATGGCGTCTCCAATTTCGGCAATAAAGTGTAGAAGCACCTTAATTTTAAACAAAAACGGGAAGTTCGGTTTGATAAGCGGAACAATCGACGTAGAAACTAGATTTTCACCTGACATCCGTCGGTCGCACAACGCTTCTGAATCGCCGACCGTTTATAAATATCAGGTCTGCCCATTCGCACATATATTGCTTTTATTTATGTTTTAATTTATTTATGTGTTCATCGTCATAAACATCAAAGAGACCTGGCGTTCTTAAAACGGTTTTCCCATATGAACTTTAACAGAAGATGGCAACTGAGGTCTGTCTATCCATTACGTATCGTTTCTGTCGGACATGTATTGTTTTTATTTATGTATTAATTTATTTAAATTGATTTGAACATGAATAAATAAAAGCAAATTAATTAAATTAATTTAGTTGGACTCATCATCACCGTCGTGATCGCTGCTGGGGAGTTCTGCCGTTTTGGATGCTCTTGTTTGGAATTTGCACAATTCAATGCACAGACACCGCAACTGGCGCAACTCATGACCGCTTGTTTTATGTGCCGTGTGTGTGTTAGGTTTGTTTTTCTTATTCATTGTTGGGGATTCTGATGAACAGCGTGTGTCCAGTGCCATATAACTGGACCCCCACCCCCACTGCCTTGTGGGCCAAGCTTCTTTAACCAAAGGCTAAGGGTGAGGTAGGATAGAAACCTCTAGAGAAGATTAGGCCCTCTCAGTTGCGGTATGCATTGCATCACACTCGCGGCGTGTGGAATATGCTCTGGTGCCCAGCAACCTAAGTCCCAGACATGGACCGAATAGCATTGGGGGTGGAGAGGGCTCCTGTAAGCCATGGTGAAGGCAACCTCTCTAGGAAAAGCAAATCTCTGATTTAAAAAAACCATAAAGCGAAAGACCAGTACCCGCATTAAGCTGGTCTGCAGTTTGACTTGTTGCTGGCTATCTTGCTTTTGCTTGTTCTCAACATTTTGAACCAAGAGAAAGACTTAGCTGTCGTACAAAGTTAAAACTCTTTAATATTTTTGTACAGAGACTCCCTCAGACATCATTTGTCTGAAAAAAAAAAAAAAAAAAAAGGTCCTATGGCGATGGAAAAGTTGTGACGCATGTAGGCCTGATAGGCTGGAAGCATGTAATAACTGATCTGCAATCATGTATATATGTATATATATATATATATATGTGTGTGTTTATGTATGTGTATATATATATATATGTGTGTGTGTGTGTATGTATATATATATATATACGTATGTATAGCAATGATTGTTTTCAATGTCATGTCTGCTCGAGGGTATGCAAGTCGCTGGTAGAACTTGTCATCTTCGGACACAGACTTTCAGCGACAGAGGGAGTGGCACTCATCTGACAAGACATTGCAATCATTATATATATATATGATTTTTAAGTTAATTCAATTTTTGTTTATTAAATTTAGGCACCGCCAAAACTGGGGGGGGGCAGGTCAGTACTTTTTGACGGACCGTCTTTTTAAAAATCTACCAAAAATCAGGTAATTATCCGATCAATACGAAATTTTCAGCGATTATTAGGAGAAGAATGAACTTTATAACAGTGTACTTATTTTTCATAAACGATATTTATATATATATATTTTTTTTGCTTACAAAACCCCCCCTTGTTTTGAAGTGGGAACAAATATGCTTAAAATAATCATCTGAGACTGAAATCAACATATTGTGTTGTAAGGGACAGAATTATAGATTAAAAAAAAAAAAAAAAAAATTGTTTGCATACCTTATTTTGACGTCTGAATATCAGAACTTCGATTGTGTTTAATTATCCCGCTTTTGAGTTTTGAAGTGTGAAATTCGGTGAATATGTTAAGTAAAATAATTAATTTAAGTTAAGCAAAACAAAAAAAAATTTTTTTTAATATTTATACGAAAAAAGCTATTTTAAAATTTTTGATAAATAAATTAACAATTTTTTTTAGCGAGCCGAATAATGCATGACCATTATTAAACAGGGCATGCTTTGAATAATCGATACCAAAAAAAAAAATTCGATAAATATTGTGCCCTTTGTGTTAAAAATAGCATCTTTTTTTTCGATCCCGTTTGAAAACGTTTGCCGCCTTTCGACTATAGTGGACCAAACGCGCTGAAATAATTTTTTTTTATTCTGCTTTAAATTGCCCCCCCCCCATTTTGGGGAGTCTGGCCCCCACACACATACACATTAAAAACCAAACGCATACAAATGGTCACCCATCTGGTACTGGCCAGCCTCAGCTTAATAATACATTGAAATTTTCGTCACTGAAAAAAAAGTTTTTTTTGGCCTGTTTGGTCTTCCATAGTTTGCTTTTTATCAGACGAAAACGTAAACAGAGTCGATCTGAACTCTACGTCAACGCGAATATCTGGTTACCTATATGAATAAGTGGAATTATTTGAAATTCAGGTACTTATATTATAATATTTTTGCATATTCTCTTAGAAAATCATCCTAAATCTTAGTTAGCCAATAAATAAATAAATTAATCATTTCAAAAACCCTTTTTTTTAAATATTTAAGTACGTTTTTTGTGCAAGACAAAAAATGTCAATTGTTAACTTTTTGGGAAAATTTAACATTTAAAATTGAATTAAAAATAGTAGAAAAAGTTTTACATTATTCTGTTTTCTATATGATAAAATTCAGGGTTTTATCTTTCTGGAAAAAAAAAGTTACTCAGAAATAATGGATTTTAATAAACGTAATTTCGTTTTAAAAAACAACAACAACTTGATTTTGCGGCCATTTTTGGCGGTGCCTAATTAAATTGCTATGTGAAAGGGTTTTATTTAAGAATTAAGGTTTATTCTTTACTTCCGGTTACCATGAGATAAGATTTCATTGTATGGAAGACCAAAGCGTACATAATTTACTGTTATAATTGTTAAGAAAAGATTGCCCCCCCCCAAAAAAAATATTGTTAGAATGAAAATAATCTTTATTAGAACAAAGTAAATATTACCTTATGCTACAACAGAACACCGACCACTCTAATTTGTTTTTTTTTTTTTAGGGGTATTCGAATCTGATAATCAAACCCATCTCAAATTTACCGTTTGCATGGTATTAACCGTTGGACGTTGGAACTATTTTGTGCCATCTCACTGCCTTCATTAACGCTGCGGCCGAGTGCATATAAGAAAACACTACCACATGCTCAGCCATCGCGTTAATGAAGGTGGTGAGATGGTACAAAATACTTCCAAGGTCCCGGGGTTAATACCATGCAAACAGTGAATTTGCGACGAGTTTGATTATCAAATTCATTGTCAGCAACCTCTAAAAAAGATAAATTAGAATGGTTGGTGTTCTGTTGTAGCGTAAGGTAATATTTACCAAACTTTTTAACCAAGTAACAAAATTTCTCACGCATCAGATTGTTTAAGTTCCATTTAACATTCATTTAAATAGTAAAACTTTTATATTAGAATTTAGCATAGAAATGTAAACTTTATCAAATACTAGCGGGGGTACCCGGCGTTGCCCAAGTGTTTGTTTCCGGGACAGGGGGGGGGGGGAGTTTTAAAAAATGTTATGGTAGGTAAGTAGGAAGGATCAAACCTGGAGTCATGAGTAAAAGTAGGAAAATAAAGTGTGAAAAAAAAAACAAAAAAAAAACATCTGCAACATTAACAGTTCGGCCACCAAGAAAAGTCCATTCCAGTTGTTTAAGGAAAAAAAAAAAAAAAAAAAAAAAAAACGACTACAGTAGGTCGGCGCGAACGTGAAAATATGATATGAATTGTCCAGCATGCTAACCACTACGCCACAGAGCACTGCAGCTTAGTTTAGTGATTTTAAATAACTTCACATGAAAGAACTACGAAGCCAAACCGGTGTTCTCTTCTCAACTGTTCCTTGTGAACGATCCCCAAACGGTGTTAAGTGGTGGCAGGGGGAGGAGGAATTTATTAGAGAGAAAATATTTTACCACTTCCATTGATCTTAACCGATTTTGGCCGTGACTTCTCAGCAGAAAAAGTATAGAAATCTAAGATTATCAAGGAATTTGAGAAATAATAAGCCTATAACACACCTCGGATATTGTTCTGCCATTTGTGCATATTATATTTGCATGAAATATCTTGATTTTTAATCCTATTAATGTCAAAATCAGACGGGAAAAAATGAGTTCATTTTATTTATATAGAGATTAGAGGTTTCAATTTGTTTTTAATTCAAACCTCAATAGAACTTGTAATCAAACAACGTGAACATTTTATAAGTGTTTTCATGAAATGTATTTTTAATAATAAATAATATGCATATGATTTTGAACTGTTTTATTTTTCTTTCTTACTCAAAACTCATCAAAAAACCGTATCCAGTAAATAATACCACTAAAGTGATTGTCCTTTATTCACTGCCGCCAGAGAAATTCCTGTAGATGACTATTGGAGTTTGCTGGACTAATATCTCTCATAGCGCTGATACTCCAGCTACCTTCAATGCGATTTGTATGAATGATAGTCATCTGGATTTGTGAAGTTATAGCTGTGGTTTACCATCTCATGGCTGGGTAGGGTACTATATGCACGCCAACCATCTGTCACTGTCCTTGTGCCTGGTCGCACATACTTCTGAATATTGACAGTAGGGTTTCAGCATCTCTATTGTTGACTGGTACCATTATGGTCACATTTGTTTCTCACTTAATCATACCAAGAACCCATTGCCCTTCAATATATTCCTCGGTGGTATTTCCGATGCATAAACTTGCCCTCACCTATCTTAACTGTTCTTGCAAGACCAATTTCAACTAGATTTTCCATCAAAGACATTGTGTAAATGTCCCTGATGGAATTGAACCCGTCCACTAAACTTGTCTGTGATACACTTTTACTATCAATGTCACCAGACTCCAATATAAAATCTGGATTAAAATGTTTAACTTTAATTTGCTGCCTTCAAAGAACGATCCCGTTCTAATATTTTTCCTTTTCCCCAACAATACGTATCGATATATTTCTTGCCCCGTTGATATTGCAGATTCGTACAACGTCTAGGAATTGCATCACATTTCAGACATGTATGCTGGTTGGCAATTAAACCACAATATGCCAACTATTTCATACTGCTTAAAATATCAGACGTATCATTAAAAATGTCTTTGAACAGTGTATTAGTGCTACAAATATTTGCCACTGGCATCACCACACCGACTATTTTGTTTATGATTAAATGTTATAATAATACCTTTCTTTAAACAAACTACAGCGATTACCTTAGGAATTCACAGGAAAGAAAATCTTATTTGAAAACATTACAAGTTACTTTTTTAGTATAGTTAATAAATGTCACTTTATTTTACTATTAGAATATTATATAAAATATTGTGACTCGCAGTCCTTTTTACTGCCCCTCACCATTCTCTTGTTTTTTTGGAGGGAACAACTTGTGACCCTTCACTGCTGACACCGATGCTTTCCTTTTCCCTTTCTATGGGGTAACTGCCATGAGGGCTTAGCTTGTACTGCCTCGATATTTCTTTACTTGACGTCAGACCTTCGCTTTTTTTACCTTCTTCAATTTCAATAAACCTGTTGATTTCATGATAAACCGTCTTCAGAGTTTTGATTTTGGAGAGGTGTTTATACTTTTCGTCATAAGACTTCAAACACACTCTAGGCAACAGAGCATGTGATCTTTTATGAAACAGTCTAGTTAAAAAAAAAAAAAAACGAAGTCGATCAAGTAGGATTAAAGCAAGCTCCAAAACCTATCTTGTCAATGCTACAAAGAAAAGTTACCTCTTCGACAACGTGGAATAGTTTCTCGTGGGGGTCCCTCCTCCCCCTGAGGAAGGACAACCTATTTACATCACTTACAACAACAACGGCTACATCAATCTCTCTTAGATTGATTAGGTGTACCCAGGCGAGGCACAGTCTCTTATCTTAAACATGGTGGACAACAAATCCAACTGGTTTTATAAATCCCACTGGTCTCACTCACCCCACAGTCTTCGAGTAAAGCATCTGTTGCTGTCTCTGCAGCTGCTGCTGCTACCCAAACTAAAGCTGAAGCAGCCAAAACATGACTAGAGTTAAAAATGAAACTAGAAAAACTACAACTCGAGAAGGAGACGGTTGCCGCTGTAGCTAAAGGAAGCTCTGAGGGAAGCTGTCGACGAGCTAAATGAACGGTCCAGCTCAAAACTCAACTGTATTTTTTTTTTTTTTTTTTTTTTTTTTTACATAGTGATCACCACTTATCAAGGCCTGGAAGCCACTCAGGGATAAGGGTTATTGCAAGTACATTACGTTAGTGTGGAGATTTGATGAAGTGTTTACTTAAGGGGGTGGTTCATTAGGAATTTGTTAACGTTGGACTTGAACACATCCAAGTTGTAGTCCGGTGGGAAGCAGGCAGACGGAACAGAGTTCCACAGGTGTGCAGTTCTAAGAAAGAAGCTTTGTTCATGGAATCCGCGTTTTGATTTAGGCACAGATATAGAGTGGGGGAAATTTTTCACAGTGGATTCAGCTAGACGGGTGTTTTTCGTGAAAGATTGGCGAGGAGGGACCAGAGATTGGAGTTCAGACGAGCAACGATAAAACAAGGATAGGCTCGCAATGTCTCTTCTGTGTGAGAGGTTGCAGGGAAGAGAAAAGGGCATCCCCCACTAAGCCACGAAGTCTATTTTGTACTCTGTCAAGGCAGGATAGGCTGTTTTTAGCAGCTCCTGCCCAGATATGGCAACAGTATTCCATCCTTGGACGTACTTGGCTTTTATATAGATAGAGAATTGCATTAGTAGTGACATATCTTCTGGAGCGGTAGAAGGATCCCACCATCTTTCCAGCGACCTTGGCAACAGACTTGATGTACGTGTTCCATTTCAGATCAGGAGTAAAGGTCAAACCCAGAAGCTTGTCAAAACACGGGGCCTCACTCAGATGAGAGCCATCCATCACAATTGATGCCTGCTGGGGATCAAAGCGTTGATGATGTAAGGATAGGAGTTTGGTTTTGGATGCATTAAAGGTAACCAGCCACATCTTCCCCCACTGAACCACGCGCTCAAGATCAGAGGAGAGAGAATCAGAGAGAACTTTGTCATTTACAGCCTTTGATGTGTTGCCGTAGATTCCTTCTGACCCTATCATATGGGTCAGAGAATACTTAGCCGATCAGGCAAATCAACCGAAACGAGATGACTGGACCCCACCCACCTCTTAATGAAAAGAAATTGGTCAAGGATGCCTCCATTGTCCACTCGTACATGGAGACCAACTTCCCCATCCAGCCAGGTTCATCTGAGCCAGGGAGCTCAGATGAACCTACACAAACAGTCCCCCCCCCCCATTATCAGTTATGACTCACCCACTTCACATGAAGTAAACGACGGTTTAATTGATGGATCAAAGGACATTTGCCAGTACTTCTGATCTAGTGAAGCTTTTCACTCTACACGAGCTCCTCACTACTGGGTTGATTCAGTATAGTGATAAATCAGGAGACTACCAAGTGTGGAGACAATCATTTCAACACATTCTCAGGGAACTTAGTCTCATTTTGAACGAAGAGATAAACCTTCTGATTAAATGGTATGGCAAAGAGTCCAGCATCTATGCTAAGAGAATAAGGGCGGTGCACATAAACAACCTGGCAAAAGACTTATCAAAAATGTGGGAACAGCTCAAAGAGTGCTACGGAGGTCATTGAGGAGGTACTTCTTGAACCTGTGGAAGACTTTCCTCTGTGAACCCATGCTGACACTCATCAAGAAAGGTAGACAGTTTCAGCTGACAATTGACATCAAGGGTCTCAATCGTCGCAAACTTCTCAGTACATCCACCGCCAAATATGTCCGCCCTCTACCAGTGTCCAGTAGGCAATTAACTGACACTGTCCTTGTTCTATAAGAAAAGGGAGACAAAGTGCGTGAATAACCAGTCAAAGTTGCATTGTTCACATCCACATGAAAGGAAGAAATAACTATTCACCCGAACAAACTTTTGAGACATTCCGTCTTATGATTGACATAAATGCGGTAGAGGCACTGCCTTTAATCTGTAATCTCTATACACCAATGAGTCTTAATGTGAATCTTAATGTGGTTAAGACATTCATCCACAAGACTGAAGCATCTAAAAAAAAAAAAAAAAACATGGCAGCAGAGAGACATCCGGATGTCATGATCTGGATGTGGCCCACCCCCTTAGAGTGTAAGGAGTTAAGGGCCAAAACATTTGATTGAGGGGGAATTCTTTGCTGTTTAGCTCTCCATTCGAGTTTCCTTCCACTGGAAAACAACAGCGGTACCCACCTATCCATTAGAGCTATTATCTCCCCCTTCAATTCTTGGGGAAATTTTCTGAAGAGAATCTTAGCCAAAAGATGAGCTCCGATAGAGTCGTCCGCAGAAAAGTCACAGAAGGAGTTTCCCAGTTCTTTGAACAACAACGCCATCCTGGAAATGAGGTCTTCCAGTTCAAAAAAGGATACACCCTTCTTCAGAACATAGTCAAGAATATCCTAGAATATTTGGGCAATGATTTTGTCCAGGTCCAAATACTCCCTCTTTAATATAGACATGGCACACTGGTAATTAGTGTCTGTGCAACTCAGGTGATTTATTAGCCTCAAGGCTCTGAGAGAGAACACTTCAAGAAGTTACCTCTTTCTGCATCATTGGCCCATGCCAGTCAGACAGTTCTCGAACCTAGTTAAAAAGTTCCTGAAACTCATGCAATCGGACTCCAATTCCTGTCCACTAAATGTAGGCCCCATGATTTGTATCCGTGGGGGTTTTATAATGAAGGAGGAAGAAACTCCCTGTGATTGCAAAAGCCTCCGAGAACTTAAAGGCAGATTCCGAGTAAAGGCTGGTCTGACTATTGATAGGTTTGATCCATATCGCCCAGGTCCTTGTAATAATCCTTCAGTTGAGTCAGTCAACCGCCCTCAATCTTGGCAGGTGTTATCTTGTTGAAGGGGCTCAACTCCAGCTGCGTAATGCGAGTTTATAACTCAACAATGAATTGTTAAATTTCCGTCTGGAAGAACGAGTACGCCGAGGGCTTTACTCCATCGCAACATATCTTCAGCCGTTCCTGTATCTTCTTAATCAATGACTCCCTCTTGCGTAGGAACTGTTCTTTCATGAGGTTCATGATATAACGAAAGAGTGAAGTAGCAAATCCTTTGCAAGATATGAGGGGGGGGGATTATTCTAACGATAAAGGTGATTACTAAATGATTGCGTAAGCTTCGCGGGGGTGGGTAACACAGAGAGCACCTTAAGGTTGTTCCAACCGTTCGCCAAGGCACGTTCCTTTTTTTTTATAAAAGATTCATACCTCCCACTACTCCTCTATAAAAGACTCCTCTTACACACTCAGATTGGAACTCCGCCCCCACCAACGTAAGCATTCATCATCGTTTTTTTTTTTTTTTTTAATTATTTTTTTCTCACATATATCAAGGTGTGGACACATTTGTTAAATAAACATGCGTTCTATAAGGTATCTCGCATAATAAGTTAAAAGCAAAAAAAAAAATTCTTTCTTAAAATTGTTTGGGTGACCCCCCCCCCCAAGTTGCGCGTGTTTATTTATATATATATATATATATATATATATATATATATATTAGTTCCAGTTTCTGTTGACCATTCAGATTCACGGGGAATTCCTTGGGAAAGTCCCTTCTGATTAGTGTTTTCCAGTTTTAAAATAAGCTAACAAAATTTTTCAGTTGTTTAATAATGAAAAAAAAAAAAAAAGTTTCACATTTTTGGAATCTTTTGACATGCATTTGTTCGAAATTCCATTATATTGCACAAGCACCATGTTTTCTTCTGTATTTTTTTTTTTTATTAAACATTTATAACTAGCAGGGAAATCCGATGTTACCCAGGATTGAATGATGATTAATGAATGTTTATGTTTCACACATCCACATCGAAATCGCCCATTTTGCAATCAAATTAATTGCTTGCTAGGGGCCTATCGTGGTGCAAGTAATGTCGCTAAATAGGGTTTGCAGGTGATATGAGAAAAATAAGGCTTTAAAAATGTTGCTTATCTGAAGCATTATTACATGAGGAGTCATTTCATGTAAAAAAAAAAAAAAAAATTTTTTTTTACCTATCGAAACGCGAGAAATGCACTGTTAAAATGTGCAAGCATTCAACGAAAGTCTCCAAAATGGCAACAGCTATATTGATTTTTTATTCATTGAATGTTTGCACACTTTAATCGTGCATTTCTCCAATTTTGATGGATAAAATAAATTAACTTTTTACACAAAATGACTCCTCATGTAATAATGCTTAAGAAACATTTGCAATGCCTTATTTTTTTCATATCACCCGCACGCAAACCCTAGCGACGTTACCGAGGAAGCTTCACATGTCTCCCCGTAGTTACTTAGTTCACAATACATTGTAGTTTACATTGCACTGTAGGGAACCTACTGTTGATTTTATAAAATTTTTATATAAGAGCTTGAATTGAAGTTTAAAATGAAAAATCCAAGTATCTTGATTCAGCTGTGCTTTAAACATTCATTTTGAACGCATCCCTATCACATCAAAGAACCTACTGTTGATTTTATATACCGGGCTTTTTTGCTTGTGTGGTAATAAAACTTCTCAAATGCGCTTGTGATGTTAGGCAGTATAAGGTGTTAACTTTGGTCAAAATAGTATATTCCTTCTTTCATTGGACTTTTCCGATTATCAATACTTATCGAGGATGTTCCAATACAAAACCTATATAAGAACACTGCCAGATACATAAAGTATATTTGTGTGAAATTTCAAAAATATCGGTCCATCTTGAAAACAGTCTGAAGGAATAAGGAAGATAACTCCAAATCGAGATTTTAGGAAGATATTCTTAACATGGGGGCGGAAGGGGCATTAAAAACACCCAAGTTCGCTTAAAAATAATTTTCTTCATAAAAATATAAATAAAACTACTTGATCAACTTTTCTTTTTTTTTTTTTTTGTACTAGTGCACTGCAGTGCACTTATTGATCCGTGCTCTGAAATAATAACGTTATTTAAAAAGCCATTCTTAACATGGGGAGGAGAGGGTGTTTTGTAACTATTCTATACATACTTTAACCTTACAAAATTGAATAAAAAAAACATATCAGAAAACTTTAATTAAACTTGGAAATACGATTTAAAAAAATAGCGCGGATCATCAGTAAGTGCACTAGCACTTTTTTTTTTTTTTTTTTTTTTTGTGCAATATTTTCTTTTGGTTACGGGTATGTTACATCATACTTTTTTTTTTCTTTACTTCTTTGGTTTTCTCCATGTGAGGGGGTGATTCTGGACAACCGCCGTCTATTCTGAATAAGTACCAAATGTTTTTCTGTACTCTCTCTACCGCACGCGCACCGTGGTTGTCCGTTCACAGGCGATGGCGTCAGGGCAATAAGATGCAAACAAACGCAATGGCCTATTACGTGGCCAACCTTTTCGTGTAAAGCTAAATCTATTTATAGACTCGGGTATTTCCACTATTTACTGCGTGCAAGATTAAAATTACACTCACAGTCCGTAGGTAAGTCCATCTGCGCACATAAATTTTATTCTAAAAGTATTGTCTTATTTAAAAAAAAAAAAAAAACTTCTCGCATAAATTCAAACGTTTATATTGAAGTTTTCAGTTTTAAGATGTTTTAAGTTTTAAGACAACATCGGTGTTTATTTATACTTATTTAAAAACAAAAATACAGAAAAAAATCTTTATGATGTACATACTCGTCACGGAATAAACATGTCATATTCCCAAAATTACGTAAATGGGTACTCCTTGGGCATTGAGTTCCATGGCGACCAGCTGAATTATTTAATGGTCGCTCCCTTAGTCCCCCCTCTTTAGTCAAGGCATAGTATGCGCACGTAACATTTTTTATTTATTTACTTACGTTGCCTTTCGCACTTTTACAAACATTATTTACGTCGGCTTAACTCTTTTCATGAATAAAAAAACAAGTAACTAAACCATTTATTGATAATTTGTCATTTTGGCAGAGTTGTACAACGGAACGCCCCTCCCCCCTGCGTAATTTCTATACTGAGAAGTTTTTTGAAGTTTTTTCACTGGATCATTATTGATTGGACACTAATTAACAAGATTATGAAAAAAAATTGAAAAAAAAAAAAATTATTTCGACATTTGAAAGGGGGTTCTCACTTTAGTTACGACGTTCTGGTAAACCGAAACCGGTCACCCATTTTTTTTTTTCTTTCTAAATACGGAATTGTCTTCGAAGATATGAAATGGTCGCATGTTGACGAAAAGCAATGTATCGGGAGGCGTACGATATGAAAATTGACAACGGGATGGAAAACTATGAAATAGGCACCGCCAAAACTGGGGGGGCAGGTCAGTACTTTTTGACGGACCGTCTTTTTAAAAATCTACCAAAAATCAGGTAATTATCCGATCAATACGAAATTTTCAGCGATTATTAGGAGAAGAATGAACTTTATAACAGTGTACTTATTTTTCATAAACGATATTTATATATATATTTTTTTTTGCTTACAACCCCCCCTTGTTTTGAAGTGGGAACAAATATGCTTAAAATAATCATCTGAAACTGAAATCAACATATTGTGTTGTTGTAAGGGACAGAATTATAGATTCAAAAAAAAAAAAAAAAAAAAATTGTTTGCATACCTTATTTTGACGTCTGAATATCAGAACTTCGATTGTGTTTAATTATCCCGCTTTTGAGTTTTGAAGTGTGAAATTCGGTGAATATGTTAAGTAAAATGATTAATTTAAGTTAAGCAAAACAAAAAAAAAATTTTTTTAATATTTATACGAAAAAAGCTATTTTAAAATTTTTGATAAATAAATTAACAATTTTTTTTTAGCGAGCCGAATAATGCATGACCATTATTAAACAGGGCATGCTTTGAATAATCGATACCAAAAAAAAAAATTCGATAAATATTGTGCCCTTTGTGTTAAAAATAGCATCATTTTTTTCGATCCCGTTTGAAAACGTTTGCCGCCTTTCGACTACGGTGGACCAAACGCGCTGAAATAATTTTTTTTTATTCAGCTTTAAATTGCCCCCCCCCATTTTGGGGAGCCTGCCCCCCACACACATACACATTAAAAACCAAACGCATACAAATGGTCACCCATCTGGTACTGGCCAGCCTCAGCTTAATAATACATTGAAATTTTCGTCACTGAAAAATAAGTTTTTTTTGGCCTGTTTGGTCTTCCATAGTTTTCTCATCATCAAAAGAAAACGTAAACAGAGTCGATCTGAACTCTACGTAAACGCGAAATATTTGGTTACCTATATGAATAAGTGGAATTATTTGAAATTCAGGTACTTATATTATAATATTTTTGCATATTCTCTTAGAAAATCATCCTAAATCTTAGTTAGACAATAAATAAATTAATTATTTCAAAAACCCTTTTTTTTAAATATTTAAGTACGTTTTTTGTGCAAGACAAAAAATGTCAATTGTTAACTTTTTGGGAAAATTTAACATTTAAAATTGAATTAAAAATAGTAGAAAAAGTTTTACATTATTCTGTTTTCTATATGATAAAATTCAGGGTTTTATCTTTCTGGAAAAAAAAAGTTACTCAGAAATAATGGATTTTAATAAATGTAATTTCGTTTTAAAAAACAACAACAACTTGATTTTGCGGCCATTTTTGGCGGTGCCTACATGAAACATTTCTCCAACATGTTAGTGAAATTTATAATACCTTAAATTAAAAAAAACATGCTACATTAAATAAAAACACAAATATATCCAGTTAGGTAGGAAAGTAACTTATATTGCCTTTGATAACATTTATTTGTTATTTATTTTTGACTTTTTCGAACCTGTGTACAGAAATAAAACCCCCAAAAACTAAGTAAAAAAAAAAAAAAAAAAAAAAAAAAAAAAAAACTCGGAACTTTATTTTCATAAAAACAATTAAAAAAAAAATCATGTTCATTCTTTTTTTTATTGATTTTTATATACACCCTTTTATATTGGTTACAAAATGGGTGGCTGATTTACCAGAACGTTGTAACTAAAAAGTGAGCACCCCTTTCAAATGTCGAAATAATGATTTTTTTTTTTTTTTTTTTTTTTTTTTTCAATTTATTTTTTTGATAACTGGTTAATTAGTGTCCAATCCAGTGAAAAATGTTAAAAAAAACCTATCAGTATAGAAATTACGCAGGGGGGAGGGGTTGTACAACTCCGCCGTCACTTTTACAAACATTTATTTATTGATTTATTTACGTTGGCTTAACTCTTTTCACGAATAGTGAAAAAAAGTTTTACTTTTTATGAATATTTAAAAGAAAAAAGTTACTAAACATTTATTAATAATTTCTCACTTTTAAAAACATTTGTAATTCGTTTATTTACTTACGTTGGCTCACCTCTTTTCATGAATATTTAAAAAAAAAAAGTTACTAAACCATTTATTGATAATTTCTCACTTTGACAAACATTTTTAATTTACATGAGCAGATAACTTTTTGGTAAATATTTACATTTAGGTTCACTTCCACAATTTTCTTTTTAAATGACGATTTTTATTGATAAATAAATCTACTTCTCTGCAGCGGACACTGAACCCTTTTTTTTTTTTTTTTTAATAGTATTTGCGGGTGGATATGCTGACAACAAATATCAGTTAAATTTTGCAAATATTTTTCACCGCCCCCCCCCCCTCCAAAAAAAAAAAAAATCTTTATTCCGAAAGCTATTAACATGGGGAGGTTAGGGGTGTTTATAAGGTGGACCTAATCTAAAAAAAAAAAAAAAAATTTTGGTGCTAGTGCACTTACTGATCCGCGCTATTTTTTTAAATCGTATTTCTAAGTTTAAAGTTTTTTGATATGTTTTTTTATTCAATTGTAAGGTTAAAGTATAGAATAGTTACAAAGCACCCTTCTCTCCCCATGTTAAGAATGTTTTTTTAAATAATGTTATTGTTTCAGCACGGATCAATAAGTGTACTGTACAACTAGTACCCAATTTTTTCAAATGAATATTAAAATAATTTCTCACTTTTACAAACATTTTTACATGCGCACATAAACAACTAATTTTTAAAAACTTTTTTTCATTTAAAAATTAGTAAATTTCAATGAATAGAGTAATAAATCATTTATGGTTTTGTGTGTTGAATAAAACTTTTTCATTACAACAATAATGAACCAATTTAAATCGTCCGGCATGCGTTTGAGGATTGCGAAATTAAATCGCCAACGTCAGTAAATAAAAAATGTTACGTGCGCATGCATTAGCCTTGACTGGGGGGGGGACTAAGGGAGCGACCATTAAATAATTCTGTTGGTCGCCATGGAACTCAACGCCCAAGGAGTACACGTAAATTGATCAAATAAGGTTTTCTCTTAAAAAAAAAATCAAATTTTATGATTTTTAGCGATTAATAATAAAATAGCGGCAAAGTCAGTAAATCACGACGAGAGTTTATTGTAAGAAAAAAGGTGGTACTGTAGAGACTGATCCGTGCTGAAATAATAACGTTATTTAAAAAGCCATTATTAACATGGGGAGGGGAGGGTGTTTTGTACCTAATCTGTACTTTAACCTTACAATTAAATAAATAAAAAAAATTTTTTTAATTAAACATGGAAATATGATTTAAAAAATAGCGCGGATCACTCTCTGCCATTAGCACCAAAAAGGTAAATTTTTTCTGACCTGCCCCAGCATATTATAAACATCCCAACCTCCCTATGTTAAGAACGGCTTTCGTAATAAGCACCCTCCCAACCTCGAAAGCCGTTCTTAACATGGACGTTGAGAGGTATTTCGAAAGCCGTTCTTAACATTGGGTGGTTGGGGGTGTTTATACTACCGTAAATAAATTCTGTAGGCATTTTTTTTTTTTTTTTTTTTTTTTTTGTTAAATATTATTTATTATACGGGGAATCTTTTCGAGTTAAAATCTCTTGAGCAAATACACTTTGTATTAAGACATACACGCTTTAAATGTGTAAACATTAGGTAAAGTTATTCAATATCGCCTAAATGACTGCCGTTTTGTATAACTTGTTATTCTTTAACTAGTGTTTGCATATTTAGTGTAGGTGCGTATGGAAGCGGTACCCCCTCTAAGTTTTTTTTTTATTTTATCTTTATCTTTTTTTCTGCAGATTTTTCTCGAATAGTCTCTCATCTACCAGATTATAAAAAAAAAAATACAAAAAATTTCAATATTTAACATTTTTTTGATACAACGTTAATCTTTTATTTATTTATTTTTAAGCCTTTTTGACAATGCCAAACTGCTTAAAAAAAAAAGAAGCTAAATTCGTGGAATTTGGCCGAAATAAGTCGATGCTTCCAAGATGGGGGATCGACGTCAAACGGAGCACCGGTTACGAATGTTAAATATACATAGAATTTTGATAGATTAGTGACCGTTTCCGTTCGGTAATCTGCTGGGGGAAAAATGGGTAAATGTTTATTTTACCTAACACACGCACACAATGCCGATCATTCTAGTTTGTGTTTTTAGGGGTTATCGAGGCTGCTGAAAACAAATCTGGCATTTAAACCCGTCGCAAATTTACTGTTTGCATGGTATTAACCCCTGGATCCTAGGACTATTTTGCGCCATTTCACCGCTTTCGTTAACGCTTTTCTTACATGATGTATTCGCGCGTAGTAAAATGACTGGTCATACACATCATAGAGGAATCTTTAGCGGAGATGTGAAACAGACTTTTTTACTGAAAATATTTTTCTGAAACCAGCTCATCCCAAAAATACTTTTGCCATTACAAAACAAAGTAACTAACCTAAACCGGCAAATCTTGCTGATTACAATCTGTTAATATGCTGAATTATCAAAAATAAATTACTATATGCCAACCTTAGAAAGCTGAGGTACTTTTTGCTTTAGGTTAACACCAACCTAAAGGTGCTGACGTCACATTCAGCCACCATAAATATGTCCAAAGTTTCAATAGAAACATTTTTTAGATGCTTTTGCGTATTGACTTTTTTTTTTTTTACATATTTATTTAATTTCTTTTTCAGACAATAAGATAAGCAATGTGCAAAAAATATTTTATGGCAATACGAAGGTTTTGTCTATTTTTATTGTTTATGAATTTGTGTACATTTTGTTATATTGAAGCTTTGGTGTTTGTAGTTAGAAATACGCAGGTAAAATATGGCAGTTCAACATAAATTAAAAGGAAAGTTTTTTGATTTACTTATCAGGCAAAAGCTGTTGCCAAGGTCGTTGGAAAAATGGTAGGATCCTTTTACCGTCCCAGAAGATATCTCATTACTGATGCAGTTCTTTATCTATATAAAAGCCAAGTACATCCAAGGATGGAGTACTGCTACCACATCTGGGCAGGAGCTGCTAAAAACAGCCTATCCTGCGTTGACAGAGTACAAAATAGACTTTGTGACTTAGTGGGGGGATACCCTTTTCTCTTCCCTGCAACTTCTCTCCCATAGAAGAGACGTTGCGAGCCTGTCATTGTTTTATCGTTATTTCCATGGCAAGTGTTCGTCTGAGCTCCAATCTCTGGTCCCCCCTCGCCAATCTTTCACAAAAAACACCCGTCTAGCTGAAACCACTGTCAATAATTTTCCCCACTCTTTATCTGTGCCTAAATCAAAACGTAGATTCTATGAACAAAGCTTCTTTCTTAGAAGTGCACACCTGTGGAACTCTCTTCCGTTTGCCTGTTTCCCACCTGACTACAACTTGGATGCCTTCAAGTCCAACATAAACAAATTCCTGATAAACTACCTCCTTAAGTAAGACACTTTATCAAATCTCCATTACTAACGGTTACGACGATATTATCCCATTGATTACTGTACATGCAATAACCCTTATCCCTGAGTGGTAGAAAATTATCAAGTAGAATTTGAAGTAAAAATATGATGGACACAAACCCTATATATTTTATTTTTTTCATCTTTTTTCAATTTTTTCAGCCGATTATTATTGATTGAACACTAATCTACCAGATTATCCCCCAAAAATACAAAAAAAAATTCAATATTTAAAGAGTTTTATGAGCAGTGGTGCTCAGTTTCCAATAGAACGTTCTAGTAAAGTATATTTCTTTTTCCCACAACTTTTTATACATTTTTTACAAGTTTTGCTGATGTAGAAAAATAAGCGACTCAAAGTCCGCAACAAGCAGTGTCAGAAAAAATTCACATTATACTTAATTTTAAAAATTTGAGTTTTTTTTTTTTTTTAAGGATGTTCGGGTCAGTTTTGAACAAATGTCACATTTAAAATTGTCACCGACAAGTAGTTTTTATATTATTATCCAATTATTTTATGATATTTATTATCCAATGCTTTCCGTATTGAAATAACTTGATACATTATTTTAGATGTGCTTCAAGGTAGAATTTACCAGCATCCTGTTGTTCATGATGACAACTTTGTCGAAGATACTGATGATATGAGCATATGTATATGTAAATTGGAACCATGGCAAAATAAAAATCAGAAAACATGTATCATGGAGATAACCATCCTCTATTTTAATTAATATAATAAAATAGTGGACTGTAGTATAAAGTTTACCTGGCTACAAGAAGTAATCAACAGGTGACATCACAGTTTCAAATGAAAATACCTTTTTACTATTATTGGTCTGTGTTGGAAAAGGCATTAAACAGCTGTAAAGTGTGGTATGCAATGTCTGTTGGGTATTGGTTCCAATTCCTGCCAGGGGAAACAAACATGTATGAATACTGTAAGAAGTCTGGAAATTTGTGTTCCTATACCAGAGCTTCTGATTAACTGAGGAGAAAGCAATCACTCTAGTGACACACACGTCTATTTACATCAAAGAAATGCAATACCTAATACAATTAGAAAATGTGACTTTAGTAGATGTCTGATACTCGATGATAACAGTTTGAAAGCCTTCTGATTCAGTTTGTGTGGAAGAAGTAAAACGACTATTAATCCTCTGCAATGCTTGTATGTATTTGTGACTTTATTTTATTTTAATTTTTTTTTTTTAATTTTCTTTCTTTGAAGATTGTAGTGTTGGGTATTGGGCAGACAAACCAGCTGCCAACATTGCCCTGATTTTTATTGAACCAGCCGAGAAACATGCAGTTTTATATGTTCTAAGAAATGAATTTCATGTTATTTCTCTGACAATCCCATCTGTTCTATAATTTTAATTTTTTATTTATTTTTTTAAATCCAATACAAAATGCAATATAGATTAAGTTTAATTTAATCAGTAAATAAAGAAAATTTGCATTGCAAACTACATTTTAATTAGATTACTTATCTTCCAAACGCAAATATTTTATGTCATTCACCAAAATGACACCCAAACCAACCTCACCAAAAAAACAACTGATTTTAAATTAAGAAAGTAGAAAAAAAAAAAAGGAAAATCTTTCACACATTATGGAATTTTATTTTAGCATTAATAATGTTGTCTGTGTGCCTGTGCATAGATATAATTTATATATATAGGCAGCTTTCTTTCCTTTAAGCATATTTTATTAAATAATGTAGACAATTCCCGTCTACATATTTTTGTTCTGGTCCTTTCCAGATTTCTTATTAGTTTCTTGTTTCTGGTAAAAACTGGCTGATATAACTGCCATAGTTACTTTTGACCCAAGTACTTTAGATTCATTGTCAGTGATAATTACCAGAAAGATTTTAGGTTATTTGCTGAGGTGATTTTCTTTTTTCTCTCCAGTAAATCACTTTTCTTTTTTTTTTTTTCTTTTTTTTGTTACTTTTAAATGTATTTTAAATTTATTTTCTTAATATTTGGTTTCTTTGATTTAATTATGAATGATTCTAGTATATGAAGTTTTTGTTTGGTTGTGGTTCCAAATTGGGAATATAGAGAAGAATGTTTAGCAATTGTGCTGTTGTCAGAAAGATGCATGGTTAATTTTCTCGACAAGGTTGTGGTAGTGATACTTATATTTAAATTAAAAACATATATTATCCTTTATATTAGAACCTATCGAAAGCTCAATATACGAGATAGAGCAATTAAAGAAACAAGAAAAATTGATATTGAAAATAAAAATTTTAATAAATTACAATATTAATCCATCAAAAATTCAGATAAGGAATTATGACAGAAAAATCTTGAACCTATAGATTTTCAAAGATAGACTTATTTCATTTGTGTATAAACATTAGTCAAAAATGTATCTGCATGTATTAAATGTATAAGCGTAACTTTGAAAATATATAAAAGAAATTTTATTTTCTAACTAAAAGGCATTTTTTAATAGAATTGAATAGAATAAAAGTGAAAGTAAAAAAAAAATCAAATTAACCAATTTTTATTTTTATCATCTCAATTTTTTTTACATATGAGCCAGAGAAATCTTGGTCATTATTGGCTCTTGTGCCTAAAACTAAACAAAAATTCCATGAACAAAGTTTCTTTCCTAAAACTGTATGTCTGTGAAACAATACCATGAGGCTGCTTCCCAGTCGACTATAACATGATTGTTTTCAAGTCTAATATAAATAAATTCTTGCTGAGCTGTCCTCTTAAATAATTAAACTCTATCCAAATTTCACCATTATAGTGTTGTCTACCTGACACTCATTAACCCTTATCGTAGCGTGGCCTTTATGAGAGGACATTTTCCTTTATAAAAATATTGAAATATTGAATTTAGAATGTTTCGGAACAATCTGGAATAATCAAGAAAATTCCATGTAGAAAACTATATAAGCAGCCACGTTAGATGTTAAATTAAGTTGCTGACTTGGTGTTAAGAAGTCTGGTAATGTTTCTTGGATGAAAATCCCGGCGAAAGAAATTCCTTAAAAGCCAACCACCACATCAATTAAAGAAGCTGGGATTTCAGTAAATACAAAGATTTCTGTATATCTGACCAAAAAAACTATTTTAATATTTTTCATGTTAGATTTTACCCATACATAAAACATTTGATTTAGAAGCTCCCTTTTACCATCGCTATAGACCTTATAATTGCTTTCAAAGCTAGAAACAGTAGTACTAAGAAAGTGTTTTATGTTAAAATAAATATTTTTATTTTAACTCTAAGTTTTATTAATTTTTTTTCTTTTTTCTTTTAATGTGTTGCTTGTTCATATTTCTGGACAGACACATAACATTCAAGTAAAAAATGTGTATACGAGTGTGTGTGTGCATTTGTCTTAATCTTAAATTTAAAAAAAAATTCTTTCAGGGAATTTCAGTACCATGCAACGTCCGGAATTTGTATCCCTTGATAACACATTTATTTGTGTGCATTGCCAACAAGCTTTGATTGGAGCCTTCCAGACACCTTGCGGACATCGGATATGTTCGCCATGTTTGGATGATTTGTTTAAACAAAACGAATCTGCTGATTGCCCGGCAAAAGACGATGAATGCATTCCTCTGACTAAAAACCAGGTGAGTGACCATAATATTTTATTTGAATACGAGTGTCAAAAAATGATAGAAAAACAGTTATGCTTCTTCAGTGTTTGAATGATAAAATAATGTTTCGATTGGGGAAGTTAAAGAATTAAAAAATCTCAAACGGGAAAATTAAAAAAAGAAGAGTGAGACTTAAAGAAACTTAGAGCTTACATGGTTGGAAATGTGAGAACAGTATTACAAATAATACAAATTTTATTTTTTTGATTCTTGTCCAGAATTCCCTCTCCTTTATTAAAAGAAAGAAAAATCTGTGATGTATGTACTCGTGATTAAATAAAAAAAATATATATATATTTCAAAAATCACAAAATTGATCAGGTAGTTCTATTTTTAAAAAAGAAAATCAAATGTTTTGAGTAACCTAACTGCCTTGTCTGCCATTTTAAAAATGATCTTTAAAAAAAAAAAAAAAACAGGGGAGATAACTCAACGATGATTTTAGACTTGCGAGATTTATGTTGTAATGCCTACGAATTTCCATTAATCACTTTAAAATGTTTTTTATAAAAATAAAACTGCTTGATCAATTTATGATTTTTGGAATATGATAATTTCATTTTGTCACAGATGCAAACAGCATACAGATTTTTTTTATTTTTTAATATTGGGTGAATTTTGGATAAGAACCAATTTTTATTAAAAAAGAAAATGTTTATTACTACATAAATATTACTGAAAAATATTTTTATTTGAAAAAAATCTTTTTTTTTTTCTTTTTGCTTTAGATTTGTAAAGATTTCACTGCCAGAAAAGCTCTCCTCAACTTGGAAGTTTATTGTGTCAACCAGAAATATGGCTGCCAACATACAATGTCATGGAAGGAATATTTAGTAAGTGAAGCCAGATTTGAATTTGTAACACTCAATAAAGTGAAGGTAAAATTTTACAAATACTATCATTAATAAAATGACCCATGATGTCATTTGCGAACACTAGAGTCCACTTAATGGATGTTGTAAAAACAAGCAAAAGCTGAAACCAAATTTCAGAAATCACATAAAAAATATGAAAATCCCATTTGGATATCATTAAAAATGTACGAGGTTTTGAAGTTTGTCTATTCATGCACAAATAGAGACCTATATTTAAAAAAAAAAATTGGGGGGGGGGGGGGTAAAAGAATAGGCAAAGTACAAAGGATTTTTGACAAGTTATTAAACCACTCACTACCTTCTACAGCTAGGGACATGGAAATGGCTAAGGCAAAATACAATTGCAAGTTTGCTTTCACAACAGTGGAAAGATTCGAAATGTTCTGTGCCATCCATTGAACGGTGTAACAAGATTATCCCAGAGTGATCGGAAAGGGCTGAATTGTAAATAAGAATTA
The DNA here is from genome assembly GCF_053919585.1 of Euprymna scolopes. Classification (NCBI taxonomy): domain Eukaryota; kingdom Metazoa; phylum Mollusca; class Cephalopoda; order Sepiida; family Sepiolidae; genus Euprymna; species Euprymna scolopes. The sequence continues at coordinate 84,072,018 of NC_136487.1, read as the reverse complement.
TAACCTAAAAGTTAACCAGATGTAGATAAAGGATGTGGAGTATACTCGTGTTTGGAATTCAACTGTGAGTGTTTTGATAGTTGCAAGGTTGAGACAAAAATTGAAATTGTGAACGGTGTATTATTTTTATTTTTGAGGTATGTGAATTTGAGAACAGTATTAAAAACAATTGTTAAAAGTACAACCTTGATCGGCAGAATAGAAAAATAATATCATAGCAGACTTGCTGATCAAAATGGGCAGATGATCTGCCTTTTGCTCCCACCAGCGAGGGCTCGGGAGATGATTGCGTTTGTAAGGTAGAAGTGTGTTCTAAAGGGTTAATTTAGTAACTTCAAAAATTGTTTTTACTTATAATTATTTTTCTACTGGACCATTTTTTGTAATTTATACTAATTTCGCCATGACACATAAGTACATAATGTTTTTCTCAAATGCAAAGACACACTAATTTTCCTCTACAAAACAACCAAACCAAATGCCTTGAATAAATATTTGAAGATATAAAAAACTTTTACCAAAATGACTGAACTTGAAACGAGTTGATATACCATAAAACAAAGAAAATAGCATTAATAAATATTTGAAGAGATTAAGAAATTGATGCATAAAAACTTTTACCAAAATGACTTGATTTAGCATTAAATAACTCAAGAAATGGTATGTTTTAAAACAAAACCAAACAACCATCTGCTGCAACACGTTTTACATTTTGGAATGTGGGTAAAGAATGTGCACAATGTTACAATAACAGGGATAAGTATTTTGGTGCTAGTTTGGACCATGGGTTTTATCTAGGGGAGATAACAAGAAATTACTAAGGTAATAGTTATTTTGTTGCAAATAATTTAGGACACGGAAATGATTAGTAGAGCAATGAAACGGTCAAAATACAAACAAATTTTCTTTTTCTGATACAAAGAAATTTCATATTTTCCAAGAAATCTGATATATACTGAGAAATTCAGTTTTTCAGATTGTTTTTTTGTTTAATTTATTCATATTTCACAAAAAATACTGATATATATATATATATATATATATATATATAAATTTTCAATAACAAGAATTTTATTTTATATTATGCATATGAAACATGGTTTTTGTTGTTTTTACAGAATGATGACCCGCATTTCAGTGTATGTGCATTTAAACCAGTGAAATGTACAAATGAAGGTTGCTCTTTCATTGGAGGTCAACAGCAGATTCAGGATCATCTTATCGAATGTCCATTCCTGGTCAAGATTTGCTCCAATTGCAACAAAACTATTATGTTACAAAAAGAATCGGTGAGTTTCTCTTTACAAGAATAGTATGAAGTTGTTATATCGTCAAGAGAAAAATAATACACAAATATAAAATAGAGAATGGATTTGTTCTGTTAGGTACAATGATAGAAGTCTATGTCTGGTAGCAATAACTGGTAAGTGAATTGACCAATAGATTTTTAAGTGTTTGCATTCTAACTTCAAGCAACTTTGATTCATACCAACCAGTTTCACTTTTTTTAAATATTGTTAGAAATTAATTGCAAGTTATATTTTAAAATAGTTTTATAATAATAATAATAATAATTAGCTTAGTACTTACTTTTTGAAACAACCTCCAACTTCCAGTAATTATATATATACACACACAAGGTGCCTTCAATAAGTTTCCAGACTTTTGTACAGGCATTTAAAATTGTTATAGACTCTTGAAAATTCAGTATGTTATTGCTATACCTCTTATGAGATTATTAATTTTTATGATTTTAGGTTCAAATGAACAGCTAGAGTAGGAATTGGAATACATCCTACTAAAGGCTGAGTGTCATAATGCAATCTGGATGTGAAGACACTTTAGAAGAATATGTAATATAATTCTGTTTTAAACATGGAAAAAATGCCACAGAAATGTATAGAATGCTTCAGACTACTTTTGGACCATCTTGCATGAATTGAGCATCAGTTTTTGAGTGGCATAAGAGCTTCAAGGAAGGCAGGGAGTTTTTGAGGGATGATGAGGCGTATGGGAGGAGTAAGGAAGTCAGAACACCAGAGTTGATTGACCAAATAAAAAATTTCATGGTTAATGACCGTCGTGTGTCTAAAGAAACAATAAGTGCACAGTTTGATGTCGGTGTAGGAATTATACACAGAATTATTCGTGAGGACCTGAAGATGTGGAAGATTTGTCCAAATGCACCAGACCATAACTCTATTCTTGTCACAGACTAAGATGGGCATCAAGACAGTTCTCCACCCTCTGTATAGTATAGACCTTGCTCCCTGTGACTTTTGGTTATTCCTAAAGTTTAAGTAAAACCTTAGAGGCTGTCGTTATGAGACAATTAAAAAGATGAAAGAGGCTGTAATGAGGGTCATTGACACACTCCCACAAGAAGACTTCCATGGGCCCTTCCAGAAGTTGTTGGAACGGTACAACAAGTGCATTGCAGCTGGAGGAGATTACTTCGAAGGGGATTAGAGTTTCATGTGTATATTATTAATAAAAGTGCCCATACAAAAAAGTCTGGAAGTTTATTGAAGGGACCGTGTGTGTGTGTGTGTGTGTATATATATATATATATATATATATATGCAAACAAAAGTATAACAAATCTACTTAGCTGACATTCTTCTGTTTCGAAGAATAGTTGACTTTAAATATATTTTCTTCCATTTCGAAACATTGGTACAAGTCATCTCTTTTAAGCACTACCTTTCCTCTTGAAAAAGTTTTCTTGACTAATAAAAAAAAAAAACTTCTACTTAATAAGTCATAAAAAATAATACATGCATAAAGATAGGTTTTTATTTTTAACCAATAAAAAATGTCTTAATTATTCATAAAAATTAAGACATGCGATAAGTTATTTATTTAAATTTTATTTTACTTAGTAATATTATATTGTAGGAATACAAGGTGCCTTCAAGAAGTTTCCAGACTTTGTGCAGGCATTTAAAAATTGTCGTAGACTCTTGAAAATTCAGTATGTTATTGCTATACATCTTATGCAATGACTGACCAATTTTTATGATTTCAGGTTCAAATAAATAGTAGAGCAGGAATTGGAATATACCCTACTAAAGTCTGTCACAGTTGGTGAATTTCAAAAATGCAATCTGGATGTGAAGATACTTTAAAATAATGATATGCAACATAATTCTGTTTTAAACTTGGAAAATATGCCACAGAAACGTATGGAATGCTTCAGACTAAATCAAGCATCAGTTTTGAGTGGCATAAGACATTCAAGGAAGGCAGGGAGTTTATGAGGGATGATGAGAGGTTTGAGAGGAGTAAGGAAGTCGGAACACCAGAATTGATTGGCCAAATAAAGAATTTCATGGATAAGGGCCATTGTGTCTATCGAGACAATAAGTGCATAGTTTGATGTCAGTGTATGAACTGTACATACAATTATTCGCAAGGAACTGAAGATGTGGAAGATTTGCACAAAGTTTGTCCCAAGGATGCTCAGAGAAGATCAGAAAAAAGATGTTGACATGATAGCAGGGAGTTGAGCTGATCACTTCAGATCCCATAGTTCTTGATGCTCTAGTGACTCGTGATGAAAGCTGGATCCACAACTTTATCCTTGTCACAGACTATTTGACCAAGATGAGCATGAAGACAGTTTCTCACTTTCCTGTAGTCCAAACCTTGCTCCCTGTGACTTTAGGTTATTCCCTAAGCTCAAGGAAAACTTTAGAAGCTGTCATTACGAGACAATTGAAGAGATGAAAGAAGCTGTTATGAAGGTCATTGACACTCTCACACAAGAGGACTTTTTCTAAATGAGTGATAAAATGCCAGAAGTTGTTGGAATGGTACAAGTGCATTGCAGCCGGAGGATATTACTTCAAAGTAGCTTTGTAGCAATATTATCGATCCTAAGCAAAGTTGATTGACCTTGCTGGTGGATTCTCACAAATTTTTATGGAAACAGGCAACGCTCTGGTTCCCAGCACACATATGAAAAGACTAGCTGGTAAGAACACAGAGGCTCACTAAGATGTTTCTGACAGATTAATGATAGATAGGTTTCACAAGTAAACCTGGCATTCTTTATTATATGAAAAACATTGATTTGGCAGAGAGAAGAGAGAGCGGGGAGAAAAAGAGGAAGGAAATTGAGCACAAAAGTTCTTTTCGAACAAAAATGAATAGCAAACAGTTTACAAGTTTCTGTTAAATACCCAAAATTTTTCGTTGTATTAAAGCTGAATTAATCAATGTTTGTTCCCTTAAGACTTTGTGTGTATTTTAATCACACAAAATACATGCTAAAATATTCTTCAGTTTTTAGATTGAAGTTTGTTTGAGGAAAAAAAAAAAAACTTCCGTTTAATTGTTCTAATTGACTGTAATGTGCAATTAACTCTCTCTCTCTCCCCCTGCCCCCAGTATTTATTTTAAATGCTGTCTATAATTCTCATTTCCTTTTCTCCCTATATCACCACCACAAGTAATATTATTTAATGCATAGCCAAAGAGCGAAATGTAGTGATCAGAAAAAAAACACATTTTTTTTTTTTTTTTTTTTTTTTTTTTTTTAAATTTACCTGTTTTTGAAAATTCACTGTTTTTGTTATTCCTTCAATCTAACCGAAGCTCAGTGGTTGACTGATGGGTCACTTTTTTCTGGTATCTTTATAAAAATAAATCTTTATTTTTTGTATTTGTATTCATAGAAATTAAATTTTTGCAACTAATCACCTGCTCTGAAGAAATGAATCATAAAATGAATAAATCGACGCTGTGAATTTTTAGTGTGTCTGATCTTCTACCCACCCCTCCTCTCTCCCAGATATCCTTCAGCTCCAAGAAAAGAATTCCAAGATTTTTGTGTTATTTGACATAAGTTCAGATGATCCCAGTAGATATACATGCTACTAATCTTCTCATAATCCATTGTACCTGTCAACTTGTATCTATAATTAGGGTACTTATGCAGAATAAGGACTATGCTATAGTCAGAATTGTCTAGATGGTTTATGGAAAGTGCTAAACAGAAAGTTTTGTGATTTTCTTTTTACAAACGCTGGTCAATTTTTTTTTCAATGAAAAATATATTATTTCTGTTATTATGAAGATAATTTCATGAAATATTAACTGAAAAATGAAAACAATATTCCTTTTGCTGTTATGAAGAAAATATAATGAATAATTATTGGAGAATTTTTACAAATCTTCAAGAAAATTAAAATTCAGTTGATTAAAATTGTTAACTACTGCTGTTTTATTGGCTCGGCATTTTGGCATCTTCTGTATTTTCTGTAAACCACCCAGATAGCATGGTCTTCATAAATACTAAGTATAGTACTCTGAATTAATATATATATATATATATATATATATTATATATTTTAAAAATTGAACCATTTGTTACACTGATGTTAAGATTAAAATGCCAAATTCATATTCACAATATAGAACAACTTTCAAATGTATATATAAATTATATATATTTGATTAATGTCAAAACGCTAACTAATTTACATATAAAATGACATCTCATTAATTAACTATCCATTTTATTGTTTTCTAATTGGATGATTATTTTGATTTTACTTAAATGTACAGTTCTATTAGTGCATAATTTTTGTGTCATAGATAAATGCTGAAAATTTGGGGTAAAGAGCCTTTCCGGTCAATTCACACTTGGAGGTTGCGCTTCTTGATTTGTTTAATTTTCTTGGGCAATGCTGGGATACCAGTCCTGCTATTATTTAAGATTAGTTCCCATAAAATTCTGTTTTTTCTCTTCAGATTGCTGAACATTTGAACAAGTGCCAAAATCAAGAAATGCGGTGTCATTATTTCACGTTTGGATGTGACGTTACCGTATGTATGATTATTGTTTTGAATAAAAGTTTTTTTGTTTTTGTTTAATTATTCAATTACAAAACAAGCATAAGAACTACTAATCAAAATTTGCAACGTCAATAACATTTTAAAAATGTAACAACAAACATTAAATAATACTTAATTAAATGACCCTTCCTGAAACCAACATGCAGGTATCAGAAAGTTTTGCATGTTCTAGCGACTTGACAGGCTGAGAAAAATCAAGGCATTTCCACAAATAGTTGCTCCACTCATTGCTATGACAGTCGATTAAAACACACAAAAAAAAATCCATTTGTGTTTTAATCGACTGTCATAGCAATGAGTGGAGCAATAGACCCTACCACACACATTTTCAACAGCCTGAATTTATTAATGATATGCTATATTAGGGACCAATATGAATTGACTTAACTTGCTACTATTTGTGGAAATGCCTTGATTTTTCTCAGCCTGTCAAGTCGCTAGAACATGCAAAACTTTCTGATACCTGCATGTTGGTTTCAGGAAGGGTCATGGATAGTTTAATAGAAAGCTATAGCAATGAATATCCTGGCGTTGTAAGAAAGAAATCTAAAACAAGACCATATAACAAAAATAATTTTTATTTTTTGTTATTAATTTAAATTTTACTTGATTTTAGTTTTTCTTTGGTAATCACTAGTATTTTATATGATGCTAGAATTTCACAATATTCTAGGCATATGTCCCTCTATCAAGTGTCTGTATTTTCTCTTTTTTTTTTTTTTTTTTTGTATTTCCTGAAATTATGAAACTTATCCAATGGGACAAGACATAACACAAAATGATTGAAACAAGCAGAACTGGTGAATAAACATCATATTCAGTTTAATGTCTGTTTTAAATGTGGTTTATGTTGGACGGCTTTTTGGAATTAATTTCCAAACTAATCTATCTAAATGTTCTAACAAATAAGAAAAAAAAATAGTCATAAAAAAAAACAAAAAAATTTTTGCTCATTGTTTTTATTTATTTATTTTTTTTCATGAAAAAAATGATCAATTGAATTGATTTTATAAAATCCACAGGGAAATGGTGCCATCCTAAAGAAACATTTCAAAGAAGCAATTTCCCACCATATGTCATTGTTGGCCATTTATTTTCAAAAACTGGAAGTTGGTCTTCTCAACATTGAAAAAGATGTTAAGGTAAGTACTCCTCTCCTCGTTTTTACTTTCTCTTTTACTTTTTTTCTCTTCTACTTTCTTTTTGGTTCCCTGACAAAGGAGGGATTGGACCTAGTAATACATTCCTGTTCGTCTGTTCGCACTGTTCTCAATAACGACACCTTGGATTTTTTTTACATTTTGCGCAAACGTTAGTCATAGTGAAAGCAAATTTTGCCAGAATGGATTTTCTGGGATAACTCTGGTTGTACCCCTAGGGGGGCATTATAGGGGTAAAATTGCCCCCAAATCGTTCATCTGTTTGCATTTTTTTCTATAACCACACCTTGAATTTATTAATTTTGCACAAATATTAGTCATCGTGAAAGTAAATTGATAACTCTGGTCCCCCCCCCTAGGGGGCATTATAGAGGTAAAATTCCCACCAAATCGTTCATTTGTGGAGGGAGACCCCCTCATGGGTTGTTCTCTTTTACTTTTTCTTTTAATTTCATTTTGGTCAGTTTTTTTTTTATTCATTTTGGTCAGTTTTTTTTTTTTTATTCTAACTTCATTTTTTTTATTTAATTTATAAAAAAAGAAAAATGTATAATTTTCCTCTATTAAAGTATTTATTAAATTTCTTTTTTTCTTTTTCTCAGGCAAACAGCCGAGAAAATGCTCGCATAGAAAGTTTATTTCAAGGACAGCTTTTAGAGATGCAAGCGAAGATGGCCATCCTGGACAAATATGCTGCAACAGAATTAGAAAATAAGGTAATTTGTTTCCTTTGTTCAAAAGCAAATGCTACTGTGCACTGGTTAACACTTGATCTTTTTTTTTTTTTTTGCATAGGAGAAAATAATCTGTTATACAAAAACTGAATTATTCAACGTTTGTTTTCTTAAGAATATTTTTTATCTATATCACACAAAATACATTTTAAAATATTCTTCAGCTTTAGAATTGAGTTATGTTCAGGCAAAAACTTCTCTGTTAATTATTCTAATTAGCTGTAATTTGCAGTTGACTCTTCAAGTGGCCGATTTATTTTACTTTATCATTTTCATCCTTTTTCATTTTTTTTTTACATGGGGATCACCACTTATCAAGGCCCGAAGGCCACTCGGGGAAAAGGGTTATTGCGTGTGCAGTAATCAATGAGATAGTAATGTTGTTTGACTCCCCACCATGCACACACGCACTCTTATTTTGTGCATCATCAATTACTCTTGCTTCTGCCATTCTTTCTTGCTTTCTCTCCGTTTACTAACAACCAAAAGTAATAAAGAAGAGAAAGAATAAAACTGTTGGAATATTTCATTATAAACAAAAAGATTATCATTATAAAGACTACTACTATTTAATCCGTAGCTAGAGAGATAAAGCAAAACAAGGTTCATTTAAAATTGTTTTTATTGTTTAATATTTTGCAAACTCACTTTCCTGATTCAAACAATTTAACCAAAGCTCAATGGGTAACTTTTCTAGTAGTTTTTTTTAATGGAAATCTCTCCAGATTAGGCATGAAGCCACTTGATGTAAGAAGCTAAAAAAATACCACTTCATAGTCAAAAACTAGCCAACCAATCAACAATAAGTGTTAGATGAATTATTTCGATCCAGAGAAATGTCTGCCATACAAACTATGTAAAAAAAAAAAAAAAAGCACTGAACACAGGATGAGAACAATCTACCCCAATTGAACTAAATAAAGGTTTGAATTTAAAATGTCCAAATGGTTACTGATTTCAACACAGGGTGCCTGACCGATTCGGATTATAAAAGCGCTGACAAAAAAAAAAACACAACCCTAGCATAAAAGTAATCACCTGTGTAATTATAGACCCTCTAACTAAAGAGTTCATTAAAAAGTATCAATTTAAGTTTGTTAATATAGAACTTTTCCAATATTTGAAGCTTTTCTTGTCATAAAAATAATGGAATAGTTAACAGAACCATCCTTCCCATGTTAAGAATGGGTTTCTAATTAATAATGTTGCTAATTAGAAAACTCTTAACATGGGAAGAGAAGGGCAAGGATTTTTTGTTAACTATTCTGTACCTTGCCTACCCTAATTATAAAGAATCTTTCATGTTTAAAGAAATTGATATAGATTTTTTCTTTAAAATTTACTTTTTTTTTTTTTTTGTCTTGTCCAGTATCTTATATTTTTTTTATTTTTCTTCAAGAAAAAATTTGTGAATCTTAGTGAAGCTTCTATCGCTCAAACTTTGGAATTCCGATCATTGAAAGAACATGTCCAGCGACAACTTCAGAATGGGCAAAATACAGGCACCAACCAAAATGTTAACACTTTGATTGGTAAGTTTGTTTTGTTTTTTTTTATTTATTTTTTTCTATATGTTGTATTATAAACTAGAAAAATAACCATCCCAAGGCAGGTAAAATTAATTCCCTATTTTCTGTCACTCTTACAGAGTAAAATCAAAATGACACTTAACCTTATGTCTAGAATCCTTATTTTAATCAAAATCTGATGCATGATTTTTACTAAAGAAAATATCTCCACCTTAAGAGGTTTTAAGATAATGAAATTTGGGGGAATCTTGCTTAATTGATGTCTAAATGCTCAAATTCAATGCAAATCTGAAATATTTGAATTTTCAAATGGGAGTTTGTGCCAATATTAAATCACCTAAAAACTCAGAGAAAATGAAATTTGAAGAATATCTCTATGATACGTATTGTCAAAATTTCACAAAAATAGTAATTTTCATGAAGGGTTTCTTCCCTCTGAAATTTTAAATTAAATATTGTGCTCATATTTTACTTCCAAAAATCCTTTAAAATACTCCAAAGAAACTGAAATTTGGGGGGGGGGTATTTTATTAATTGATTTCTAATATTTATTTTTGAAATTTCATAAAATCAGTCATCTCAATTTTCACAATGGCTTCAATCCTTTTTTTTTACCAACTTTACATAAAACTATATATAGCCCAGATTACCTGCCCCGACTCCTAGCAGCTGTGTTCCAAAACTCATAATGATTAGATTACTGTTCTCACTTTGGATTCTATTCTCAACGCTTCATCCATTGTAACTGCCAACCTTTTTGTGCATCTCTGGAATCTTTATGTTGAACTTGGAAATATGTATAGAATTTTAAGTAGAACCATTTATATAATGCACTTGAAGGAGGTTAAAGGTTACATTGGCTGAAGATAACATCCAAGATGAGAATAGAATAACTCGGAAATGAAATGGATGACTACGATGCCTCCATTCAGTTTTAAGAGACTGGACACCCCTGCAGATGTAACTGCGCATGTAATTGTGAGGCAAGGGTTGCAGAATCTCCAACAACACCTTTCCTGAATCGGCACTGCTTGGACTCACTAGCAAGGAGAGATCCAAGATTGATTTGAAACAATGTCAAGATAAACGGAGAGCACACACAGCACCTGGAATTCTGAAATGGTCATACATTTTAGTACTGACCAGGCTCAACATTGCTTAACTTCGGTGATCTGACAGGAACCGGTGTGTCAACATAATTATGCCGTATATAAATGAATGATTAATTTCTGAATAATTGTACAAATTACTGTGATATCCAAATAATTTTGAAGATTATTCCATCTTATGAAAATGAAAATTTAGTTATTGGCATTGTTATGAAATAATGGATATTTTTTTCTTCATGAAAGCTTTTTTTTCCTCAAATCAAAACTCGTTGCTCATAGAGGGTGCTGTTACCTCTAAATTAAAAGATATAAAAATATCACCATTATTACACACCTACCCAAATTGGGTGCTTCATAAAAAAAATTAGATACTATTTTTCAGTACAAGGGAAATAGTCTACTTAATGATAGCTATCGGGTTTCGAATTTAGAAATAGAGAAGCAGTGTTTGTCAGAAAAGTCTTATCATTTTTGTGTGTTTAGAGTTTGGCGGAATTTCACTAATTTAAACATCTCGGGAGAAAATTTGTGAAAAAGCAACATTAGACCTTTGTTTTTTTAAACATTTTTAAGGCTAATAGGTATCTCCTGTTTTTGCATTTATCATTGTTAACTCCTTACATGCTTCACACTATGTCTGGAGTGGTTTCCATAAAAATTTTAAAAATTGTAAATTATCAATTATAAAAAAAAAAAAGTTGAATTTTTTTTTGTTTTATGTGTTAATATTATTTTCTATAATTATCAACTCAATAATTGGATTTAAGAAAGTATGATGAAAACGAATTATTAATTTCCTCCCGCAAAAAAAAACAAATTCTGACCTAAAATATGTGTAACAGGTATCTGATGAACACTACTTGCTTATTTTCAAATTCAAAATCAAAAGCCGTCATCAAGTAGACTGTTTCTATTTTACCTACGTTTTCATGGCGGTGTGTGAATAAGCAACAGACTTTGGTTCTTGTCAAGAATTCCCTCCATATTAAAAAAATATACATATATATATATATATATATATATATTAGTTATGGGATGATTCCAATATTTTTCCCAATTCTGATACAATTACCGATTCCGATTCTTTATAACTCTCTAATTACTTAACTATAAGATTATTTCCCCCGATTTTCATAAAAACATGTGTTAAATATGCAGATATTGTCCTAAACGTCAAAATACACTTTTGGAGAATGAACTATCGATTTTAGCATTACTAGTATTTTAAAATCAATAAATATTGTTTTATCATTGTAGGGAAACGTGCGACTTACCTAATTAGCACGTGTACATAATTCAATGGGTCGGTCGTGGAATGAAATGAATGAAGAAGAAAGAAACAAAAATGGCTGCCTTATCTCTTTATATGCCTGCAATGTGACCACCCGATATGCAAATGAGATGCTCCTGGTTGGAGATAAGAGGGTTGATTTTTGAGAGGGTCGTTCATTTTGAAGTTGGATTTCAAAGCAATAAGTTGAATTAGCAGAAGTACGTTGGGAGAAGGTGCGTTACGTGTACAGAAGTTGGAAGTTTGGACAAAAATGTTAACCTTACCCAGGAAATTATTGTGACGGGCGGAAGAAATAAAACTCAAGTTATTGAGTTATAAGCTATTTCGGCTCTCGGTGTGCGGTGACTCGAAAGGCAGAAAATGGACAGATTCGACTTTCGCTTGATACCTGAGTTTGATGGATCTACCACTGGACCGTCTGTCGTTGAATGGGTGGAAAAGGCTGAAAAGATCTGTACACTGTGCAGAATTAAAGAACCAGCCACAGTCATTCCTTTGAGGTTAACCGGAGGGGCCTATGCAGTCTACCAGCAACTCTGAGATGAACCAGACTGGGATGCAATCAAACGCAGCCTGTATACAGCGTTTGGTACAGATCCGTTTGTTGCATGACAACAGTTCACGAGTCAGCGACTTCACCCCAAGGAAACCGTTGATGTGTACCTAGCCGACCTACGAAAGTTGTCGGTACCATTTGGTGGGGTTAACGATAAGATATTAAGATGTGCCTTTTTAGTAGGCTTACCTGAGGAGGTCAGCAAACTGTTGCGGGCATCGTCACGAATTGATGAATTGACAACGGACGAGTTATTACCCCGAGCTCGAAACATCTGTAAGGAACAGGAACCAATTGCAGTAGCAACTAGCATTCAACATGCAACGGTCGAACCGCATGGAAGCAATGTAGATTCTCTCCCAGGTAGTAATAAGTGTGTAGGCCCAGTATGCTATAAATGTGGGGAGGCCAATCATTTTGCTAAGGATTGCCGAAGTGATAGGTGTGTATATCCACGAGCACAGAGAACAGTACAATGCTGTCGCTGCAATAAGTATGGGCACATATCTCGCAACTGTTCGGGAAACGACGTTGGGGGCAAGGTACTATCGCCACCCTTGCCTCTTGCCAACCAATAAACACAGGATTACCGGTCATTGGCGTTAAAATTGACGATGTGCAGTGTTCGGCACTCAGACACGGGGTGTTCTCGGTCTATAGTTAGTGCACATTACTGTCAGATGTAGCGGGAGCAACCAGTCGGTATTATGACGATCAATGGTTTATCCCGAGCATGTTGTGGTGAAGAGACCATTACAATCTGTACTGAGAAGAGTGACAGCCAAAGTTGATGTTCTGGTGATGCAAGAAAAACCCTTTGACTATGACATGTTGATTGGAATTGATGCAATACAAGCACTAGGAGGCGTCATAATTACAGCGACTGGAGGTGTAATGCTTGGAGAAGGAAAAGAAGTATGTGCAGCCATGTCTATTGAAGAAAAGGACTTCTGTGCTAAGTTTGACGACAAGGAAAAGGCGTGGACTGCAAAGTGGAAATGGACTATGAGCCAGGCACCAGATCGGCTGTGCAACAGCATTCCAGAGTATGCAGTTTCCACAAAGAATAGGGCCGCATATGAAGAACTTCAGATGTGGATTGATAACGGATGGTTAATACCATACCCACAGGAACGTCTGGGACCACCCAAAGGATTAATTCCGCTCATGACTGTTAAACAACCTACTAAAGACAAAATTCGGCCCGTAATGGATTACCGAGAATTGAATCAACATGTTGATGCTTTCACTGGAAACGCAGACGTGTGCGCTGCTTAACTAAGAGAGTGGCGTCAGAAAGGGAGTAATGTAGCACTGCTGGATTTAAAGAGAGCCTACCTGCAGATACGTGTCCATGAGTCATTATGGCCATTTCAGACAGTGATAATCAAGGGAAAACGATATTATTTGACACGTTTAGGTTTTGGCCTATACGTAGCACCCTTAATAATGACAACTATTATTAAAACTGTTTTGATGCAGGATGAGACCACAGCAAAAGCTGCTCCAGCTTACATTGACGACATCTACGTTAATGAGGATATAATGTATGCAGATGTGGTTCGAGCAAAACTGGAATCGTTTGGGTTAATAAGCAAAGACCCTAAGCGCCTAAAGGACGGGGTGCCCGTGTTAGGCCTAGAGGTCTATGAGAAGGGCAATACTTTGCGATGGAAGCAAAGGAGTGCAATTCCAGAGTTACCCAGTATATTGACAAGACGCATTGTGTTTTCTATTTGCGGTAAATTAGTAGGACATCTACCTGTCTGTGGATGGCTCCGATCGGCAACAGGAGTATTAAAAAGACGAGTAATTGCAGTAACCAAAGGATGGGACGACATGGTGGATGATGATTCTCTCCAGCAAATGATGGCTGAAATGTTGTCCAGAGTACATAGGAACGACCCTGCCCAAGGTGAGTGGCAAGTATCTGGAAACAAACTGAATGCATGGGTTGACGCAAGTTCACTGGCTACAGGTGTCGTGTTGGAACAGTTGGGTGCCATTGTGGAAGATGCGTGCTGGCTTCGTCCGAAAAATGATGCCCAGCATATAAATTTGGCAGAACTCGATGCCACGTTAAAAGGGCTTAATCTTGCATTGCAATGGCAGGCTAAGGTTGTGCATCTCCACACTGACTCATTGTGTGTTTACCACTGGTTGACCGACACCTTGACTGGAAAGGCTCGAATTAAGACTAGAGCTGCAAGTGAGATGTTAGTACGAAGGAGACTGGCAATAATAAAGCGTATAGTTGACGAATACAGCTTGCAGGTAGATGTTACCTTAGTTTCGTCGATGCAGAATTTGGCTGATAGCTTGACTAGAGTACCAAAGAGGTGGATTGATGTAATGAGGCAGGGATCTGATCCTCCACAGCAGACATGTGCGGCTGTAACAGATCAATTAACACCTGACCAGATCCGTACAATACATCAGCCGAGTGGACATTCCGGAATTCGGAGGACAACATATTTTGTCCGAAGAGTGTGTCCCTCAACTACAAGAGCATCAATCAAGGCAGCTATACGCTCGTGTGAAGAGTGTCAGCGAATTGATCCGGCACCATCCCAATGGCAAAAAAGGAAGCTTGAGGTGGAGGACAACTGGTATCAAGTAGGAATGGATGTAACGCATTATGAGGGCAGGCATTTTTTGACCTTGACAGATTGTGGTCAGACACGTTTCACGATATGGCGCCTGTTGACACGACAGGATGCATCTAGCATTATACGACAGTTGAGAGCTGTCTCTTTTGAACGTAGTGCCCCGCTGGAAATTCACGCCCCTACGTTTCGATGTCAAGAATTTAAGAAATTTACGCAGGAATGGGGGATTAGAATGTGTTACCGATGTGCATATTTTCCAGAAGGTAACGGTATAGCGGAGCAGTGTCACCGCACCATTGAAAGAATTGCGGCCAGGACACAGTGTTCTATTCCAGAAGCTGTGTACTGGTATGTGACACCAAAGGACGATACAACACCAGAAACTGCACCAGCTAATGGGATTTACCGCTATGAACAGCGTATAAAAGGAATTGATGTCACACCATCAGTAGTTAGCGTTGTCAATACACCATATATCAAGTGGGAGACCATGTTTGGGTAAAACCCCCAAATGCTGGGTGCACTGTAAAATTTTGCAGAGAAAAAAATAGACAAAATCGTAAGTCCTCAGACCATGTTGATTAATGGTGTTATACCTCTTCTGATTCTGAGGATAATGAGGAAGATCACATACAGTTCAGGGATGATCCTGATCACCTACTGCCCCTACAGGTGAGCATAGAAACATTACCTACAGAACCAGATGAGGGAATGATGGAACATACTAGTGGCAATAGTGATGAGGACGATGGACATGAGGAAGTAATACCACCAGTTCCTCATCAAAGTACCCGAGAAAGATGAATACTGCCCACCCGTCGTGATTGTGAAACACCGCCTATAGCATCACGAGAGGGAATGATGAAACATACTGAGGAAGATGGAACCGAGGAAGTGATGCCTCCGATTATTCGAAGGAGTACCCGACAAAGACGGATACTGCCCCCTTGCCCTGATTGTGAAACACCGCATAGGGAACCACAAGAGGGGATAATGGAACAGACTGGTGGCAATAACGGTGGTAATGAGGAAGATGGCAATGAGGAAGTGCTTCCCCCGATTCTTCGAAGAAGTACCCAACAAAGACGACTGCCCCCCAGCCCTGTGTGTGATCATGAGATCAGGGTGGAGTGTAGGGAAACGTGCGACTTACCTAATTAGCACGTGTGCATAATTCAATGGGTCGGTCGTGGAATGAAATGAATGAAGAAGAAAGAAACAAAAATGGCTGCCTTATCTCTTTATATGCCTGCAATGTGACCACCCGATATGCAAATGAGATGCTCCTGGTTGGAGATAAAAGAGGGTTGATTTTTGAGAGGGTCGTTCATTTTGAAGTTGGATTTCAAAGCAATAAGTTGAATTAGCAGAAGTATGTTGAGAGAAGGTGTGTTACATGTACAGAAGTTGGAAGTTTGGACAAAAGTGTTAACCTTACCCAGGAAATTATTGGTGTGATGGGCGGAAGAAATAAAACTCAATAACTTGAGTTATACATTATTACCAGCAATGGAAAAAAAGGACGATTAAAAGAATCGTTTTGGCATCAAAAAATAGGCATTGATTTTTCCGATTCTGATTAATTGTCCCAACACTAATAATATATATATATATATATATAATCTGTATGATATACCCATGATGAAACAAAAATATCATATTCCAAAAATCACAAATTGATCAAGTAGTTTTATTTTTAAAAAAGAAAATCAAATTTTATGAGCATCTGAAGAGTGGTTCTCTTGCCCACCATTTTGAAAAAAATTTAAAGAAACAAAGGTAGATAACTCAACAATAATTCATACTCTATTTATGTAGTAATGTCAACAAATGTCCGCTGATTGCTTAAAAATTATTTTCTTTATAAAAATAAAACTATTTAATCAAAATATGTAATTTTTTTAATATTATATTTTTCGTTTTGTCATGGCTATATACATCATAATGAGTTTTCTATTTGTTTTTAATATTGGGGAAATTCTGGATAAGAACCCAAGCTTTCACTTCAGTGAAATGTGCTTAATATGCAAACATTTGTGTGCTTTTTTTTTTTTTTTTTAATTTTATTTAACATTTCTCATTTTAGAACAAATTTTGGAGCAGACCTCTGTGCATGACCGTGAGATTGGTGTCCACGATGTTAGATTTTCTGAGATGGAAGCCCGATTAGCATCCCTGGAGACTCGGAGCTACGATGGAAAGCTTGTTTGGAAAATTGCAAACTATACCAAGCTGAAAGCAAATACAAAGACTTCAAAACAAAGTTCCATCTACAGCCAACCATTCTATTCGAGCCGATTCGGATACAAAATGCGTTCTCGTATTTACCCCAACGGCGATGGTGATGGGAAGGGCACTCATATGTCGTTCTTCTTTGTTCTGATGAAAGGCGAGTATGATAACGTCCTTTCATGGCCGTTTCAGCACAAGGTGACGCTGACATTGCTTGACCAGGTGAATGGCAAAAAGAATCTGAGTGACAGTTTCATGCCTGATCCAAACAGCATCAGCTTCAACAAGCCGGTCACAGAGATGAACGTTGCAACAGGCTGCCCTTGTTTTATTACCCAAAGTCACCTCAATGATCCCGTGTATATGGTGGATGACACCATATTTTTACAAATTTGCATTGCAGAGAAATGATTAACATGAATGAATTGGTAATCGAACAATTTCCATTAGTTTTAATTATAACCAAGCCATTAAAAAGGTGCTTGCTTTGCAACTTTCAGACTCTAAAAGTATTGTCTCGTTACTTTGTGATACAATACAATCTAACAAAATCTCTAATGCTACCAGATCAGGCTGTCTGAAGATATTGGCTAATCTAATCTAAACTGCACCAAACATGATGCTGTTATTTTTTTTTGCTTGTCCCTTTGCAAAACAGTCATGAGTATAAACAATTTTCTTCTCTACAAAATAACAGAACTAAACACCATGAATAATTATTTGAAGCATAAAACATTTTTTCCAAAATTATCGGCATTAAATAATCCAAAAATGATTGATATGCCATAAAACAAAACAACCAAACCAAACACCATGAATAAATATTTGAAGATATTTTCCAAAAATTACTGGATTCAGCATTAAATAACCCAAAAAGAGTTGATATGCTGTAAAACAAAACAACTGAAGCATTCTTCCCAAAACCTTTCATCTAATATGCCTTCATCTTTAGGATTTGGTGCATTTCCACACAGATGTGTTGGCCTCTAAGAAAAGCCAAACCATGTGTAAATTTAGCACTTCCACTTGGACAGTTGGAAGGAACAGATTTTAGCATGGCACCATTCAAAAATGCTGTATCTTACCTCCTTGAGAAATACAGTCATTATCAATATAAATGGTATACAAGTTTATTTATCATTGTCATATATGTAATTTTATATGTATATATGTAAATCTAAGTTTGAAAAATATAGACCGATAATCCATAACATGGTGATTGCCAGTTTCTTGCCTTGCATTCATTGGACAATTTATAATTGTTTGTGTGTGTGTGTGTGTATATATATATATATACGAGGGTAAATCAAAAAGTTCTGAGACAAATTGAAGAAAAACTTTATTTATGGAAGTTGAAAACTTTATTTTTCTACATACGATCCGCCTAACTCAATACACTTCTGTAAGTGATGTTTCCATCGATAAATTCCTTCTTCATAAAATTCTGGAACTTGTCTAGTGAACCAGGTTACAACCTCTTTCTTTGCTTCATTTATGGATTGAAATCTTATTCCTTTCAAATGTTCCTTCAGTTTTGGAAATAGGAAGAAATCACTAGGCGCTAAATCAGGACTATAGGGAGGGTGTGAAAGGATTTCCCAGCGAAACTCGCATAAAATTGTTCTTACAGTCTTGGCTGTGTGTGCTGGAGCGTTGTCATGACGGAACAGAATTTGACGATGGAGCTTTCCTCGTCGTTTCTTAGCCAATGAAGTCTTCAGCTTTCTCAAAACTCCTTCGTAATAGCTTGCGGAGATAGTTTTCTGTCCTTCAAGAAAATCTAATAAAACGATTCCATCTTTATCCCAATAAACAGTTGCCATTATTTTTTGAGCTGACCTTTCTGCTTTGAACTTGATAGGGCCTGCTGATCCTCTTGGTAACCATTGTTTAGACTGAACTTTGCTTTCAGGATCGTACAGGTAAATCCATGTTTCATCACCGGTTATGACCCGTTCAAAAAAGTTTGCCTCATTTGCTTCAATTCTAGTCAGAAGGGCCAATGAAAGATCTGATCTCAGATTCAACTGATTCTGCTGCAACGCTTTAGGCACCCAACGAGCAGAAAGCTTACTCAGACCAAGATCTTCTTTCAGAATTGAAAAGGTTGACCCAAATAAAATGTCAAGCTCCTTAGCAATCTCATTCACTGTTATTCTCCGATCTTCTTCAACAAGATTCCTGACAAGCTCGATGTTTTGAGCATTTTTTGGTGCTGAAGGCCTACCTTCTCTTTGGTCATCTTGAAGATCATTCCTACCATCCTTGAATCGTCTGATCCAACGATAAACAACAGCTCTAGAAGGTGACGAGTCTCCATAAACATTTTGTAGAGCTTTAATGATTTCCGTCGGTTTCCATTCCAGTTTTGTTAGAAATTTAATGTTTGCACGAACTTCAAATTGGCTCATTTTGGACTGTCAAAAAGTTAATATTATAAAATATTATCTGAAAAAAAGAATAAAAGATTTAGAATGCTGTAACTTGTCAAATTTGTTGTTAAGTAATCAGTAGTGCAATTAAACCTTGTTTTGTTGCTCTATTTTCATTTAGATTGAATTTATATCACTTGTCTTAAAACTTTTTGATTTACCCTCATATATATATATATATATATATATATATATATACACACACACAGGTACATCATGTATAAGAGGTCTAGATTAACAGCAATTTTGTACACTTGAAATGTATTAATACTTTAATAACATGAGTTTTTTTTTTAAATCATGCATAAAGTAAGATCATTTTTGGGGGTTTCTATTACAATCCAAAAACATATGAAAAAGTGATAATAAATATAAAATATAACAAATAAAGGCAAGATAAGTTACTCTTCTACCTATCTGGAAAAGTTTAGTGGTTTTATTTATCATAAATTCATTCATGAGTTTGACAAGAAAGTTTGAGGTTATCGGCAAAATGTGAAAATATTACCCAAAATGAAAACAGTAGTCTGAATAATCCAAATTTTAATGTTTTATGATTTCAGACTTCTGCGACACCCTATATGTATGCATGTGTGAGATATATATTTTAGAAGGAATAAACAGGTTTAAATTGCATTTGTAAGAGCACATGTTTATTATTTGTAGTAGTAGTATACAGTGAAAATTAAACATTGGTTGATACTCATATTAGTCTAGGAACATCAACCATCTCTATTACTACCTATATATAAAAGGCACTTTGTGTGTGTGAGTTTTTTTCCTTACACACTTCAGTATGGCTGGGCTGATTTTTTAAATTTCACACAAATGTACTTTTTGTCTTGGAGTGTTCTTAGATAGGTTTTGTATTGAAATGCCTCTGATAAGTATAGATAATCAAAAAAATTGGATTAAAAAAGGAATAGTTTGAGTTTGACCAAAGTTAACATCACAAGTTTAATTGAGAAGGGCCGAGCATATAAAATCGACAGCAGGTTTTTTGATAAGATAGGGACATGTTCAAAATTAATATTTCTGTTTAGAGAACAATTGAAGCATGGTACTTGACTTTTACATTTTAAACTTTAATTGAAACCAAATAAAAATAATTTTATAAATCAACTAGGTTCTCTACAGTGCAATGTTAACTACAAGGTGTGGACTAAGTCGCTGCGAGGAGGCATGTGCAGCTTCCTCTAGAGCAGGCAATCAATCGATTTGATTAAAAAAAATGGGAGATTTCATCGATTTTGATAATAAAAATGACACGTTATTTATTACCCTTTCATACAAGAAAAATGGTTCACATGCGGCAGCCTACACATTTGGAATAGGGGCATGTTAGCAAAAAAATTCAATATCACCAATTTATGTCTCCTAATGTCCAATATTTGCACTATTGCGTCCATCAGAGTTAGAGTGGGAACATAATTTGGTGGACGTCTACAAGATTGTCCTCCACCTCTAAATTCCAAAATTTACACTTTTTTATCTGGTTAATCTCATTGATTACAAACTTTCAGATTAAAAATTATTTTGGAAAAAATACTTTTTATGACTTTTAGTCAGGGATCAGTCTTCAATTATTCAATTTTACTAAATTGAACACCCACTTTGTGGCCATCGAGAAAAAAATGGTAACTCTCACATGACTGGTGAATATTCCCGTATAAAAAATTAGGATATGAAGGAAACTTTCTTAACCCCCTCCTCTCTCTAGATTTACCTGTCTCTCACCAGCTATCTATCGAGGGTAAATTTTTACTTTCTTTCCAACTTGAGACTCACCTTTAAAATGACGACTTTTATAGGTTTTGGAGTATGCTGAAAACGAATATAACAAGAATGTCCTATTTTAGTGTTGAAAAAAAAATTCCAAAAATAATCAATTCGAACAAAAAATTGAATACAAAGTTTATTTGTATAAAAATTAAAAAAAAAAAAAAACACATTAGATAAGAGGAAGTGGGAGGAGGTAAGAAAGTTCCCTTCATAATCCCTTTTTTATACAGGAATATTCACCAGTTATGTGAGAGTTGCCGTTTTCTCTCGATGATGGCCACTAAGTGGGTGTTCAATTTAGTAGAACGTTATAATTGAAAACTGATTCCTGATAAGTCATAAATTTTTTTTTTTTTTTTTTTTTTTTTTTTCAAAATTTTTATTTTAATCTGAAAGTTAAGTTTGTAATCGATAAAACTGGAAAAAAGTAAAAAGAAAAATATAAATTGTGGAATTGAGGTGGAGGCAATCTCATAGACGTTTGCCCATAATTTAAAGTGCGTAAAAACTATTTAGTATTCTACAGTACAAAGGATTATGGAGAAAGATTTTTTTTTACTTCTTGAATTTAGCTTTATTTATTTCTTTAAAACTAATTTAAAGTCTATAGATAAATAAGGTAGGGTACCAACATACAACATAACAACAACAGGTACTTGAAAAACTAAATTTATAGCTACCAACACTATAAAACTTTAACAGCAAAATTACAAAACATCCCCATGAAATAATAACTTGTCGAAATCTCACAAGCAACATACATTTTCATTCAGACAGTCATTCCTATTATATTCTCTGAACAAATGCCATAAACACAAACTCATTAGTACAAATTCATTCAAATTACTAACTATTCTTACTAGCAGGGAGTTGAATCAATGCTGTCTTTAATAAAAATCTGAAGTGACCCATTGAAAGTTATTTCTTGTAATCCTGTTAGTAAGTCTCAATCTCGGTTTTCGTTAATGTTTTCCAAACCAAAGTGCTTTTCTTCAGTAGTAGTTGAGATGATGTTATAAAAAATTCAGCCGGATCTGATTGCAACATTGTGCAATCTGTGTTCATGCTGGATCATTCAAGGTTGGGCGTGAAATTTCTTCAGTTAATCTTTCCTGGGTAATGCTGGAACACAAGTTAGCTAGTAATATAACTATACTAGCAGATGTACCTGGTGTTGCCCAGTATTAAACGTAACATTAAATTCCTCAAAAAAAAAAAAAAAAAAAAAAACGAAAGAAACCGAGACATGTGCATGCAAGTATTTTTTCTAAACAGTTTACTTCTTGTAAGTAAAAAAGAAAAAATATATTTGAGCTGAGATTGAAACTAAAACCTTAAGACAATGAGTCAAGTATGATAAACATTAAGCCAGCTTGACACGATCTTTTAAAAAACGTTTTCAAACTTACTTATTCTTAACATAAGGAAGCTGTCATGTGAATGATGTCATGCATGTGCAGTTGTGAAATAGTTGACAAACATAAAATCCTATGACCCCCCCCCCGTTCCAATTTTTACCCCTTAGCAGCCCTTTTCTCTGAATGAAAGTTAATTAAAAAGTTTTCTTCGTGTCTGAATTTCAAATCTGTAGATCAAAAATTTAAGTTCTCACTTTTTTATATATATATATATATATATATATATAAGAAAAATACTTTTTCTCATCAGAGAGTAGGAATTAGCAAAATGCAGGATCGGATTTTGCTTGCAAAGTATTTAATGAAACTACAAGTAAGCCTTTTGGATGACATCGAAATATCTTCCAGTAATGCGATTCCTTTGGATTTTTATTTCTGGATACTGGACTTTTACCAACTTTTCTTGGATTTTACCGTTATTGGATATTCTACTCTTCACTGGACCATCCATTCACATGAAATCATTTTTATTTTTTTTCCTCCCATTCCCTATGGTTCACTATTTTTTAACTTTTACCAAGTAAGCTCTATGGCTTGCTTGTAGTTTCATTAAATACTTTGCAAGCAAAATCCAATTCTGCATTTTGCTAATTCCTACCCTCTGATGAGAAAAGTATTTCTTTCGAGACTCCACTGATTGAGGACAATCCACTTAATTTGTGTTTCCTTTTTGAAAATTAAATATGTTTTTAACTCTCCTTAAAGTGTTTTAACATGTTTTATTAATTAGTTGTTCTTATAAGCTCTATTGCCTATTTGGTTTTATTGAGCTTTTATATCTGCTTAGGATTGCTTTATAAATATTCAGTTTTTAATATTTATAATATATTTTATGTTTGCTATTTTGGATTATCTTTGTAAACTTAATTGTAATTCTTTTATACTAGCAGGGGTATCCGGCGTTGCCCGAGTGTTTATAGGTGTAAAAGAAAAACGTTTTGATAGGTAGGTAGGCTCGAACCTGAACCCTTGAGGTTAATAAGCTGATGACTTACTGCCACGCTACGCTGGCAGAGAACTGAAAATGTGTGAAATGAAACAATTAAAAAGTGATGTGCAGGTGCGTGAATTAAATGAGGTCAATCATCACACTATAGGGAATGAAACACACTTAACTTTGGCTGCAAGCCAGTTTCTGCGTATGTTGTTTGTTTTCCCCAAGATGTTTGGGAAAACCATTTCCCCATTTAAAGGGGAGTGTCGTAATGAATAGCAATTGTCTGATATGACAAATTTTGGCCGCATTGATCAAACTTCATTGCTTTCTGGACGTCCCGAGCACGAGTGTCAGGAAGGCTAATTTGCTAGAGTTCAGTTTCCCTTATATACGACAAAGCCAAAGAAACACGCGAGTAAAAAATATCACAAAAATAGTGTATAAAAGTCTCCTAAATAAAAGATACACACCACCCCCTTTCATAAATCGTACATATTATAATCTAGGTAGCATATAAAAAGTTCTTAAAAAAAGTTTACCGCCTCGAGCCCCCCCCCCTCCCCTCCAACAGCCTTTGCCGGACATACACAAAAAATGCACACACACATTTTGCCTTATATATATATAGATATATATATAGAGAGAGAGTTTTCTCCATGCATTGTTTGATTTAAATTGAAGAAGTATTCAACGCAGATTTTGTTTTTTAAAAATAAACAAATACATGTTTGTTTACTGTTTATAAATAAAATCTGCATTGATTGGTTTATAAACCTACTTTTCAATACTATTATATCTTTTTTCCTTTTCTCTTTAATAAAATGAAGCTAAGATATTATATATATATATATATATATATATATATATATATTGATCTTAGCTTCATTTTATTAAAGAAGTGAAAAGGAAAAAATATATAATAGTATTGAGTTTTGAGGAAAATATATATTAAAAAAAAACTCAACAAAGTAGTGATTTGCAGTTTTCTGTGATTCATTTGGTTTTTATTTTCAAGTTTTATACTCCGTCCAATATTGGAGGGTGGGGGGATACAGTTGAAAGCACACATAAATGTTTTTTTGGTGAGTGATATATATTTCGGACCACTATTGTCTTTCAACTGTCACTCACGAAATGCAAAGATTTGTTGAAATTTTTCCACTGATTTAAGATGCTTCAATTTGAAAACCTTGCATGAGTTTATAAGTATATATCGATCTCAACTGCTGTTTTCTCATGGAGCTGTTGTAATAGTCTTCCACAGACAGTTGTTTTGTCTTCATTTCTGTGTTGCTAGACAGCGTGTATATTCACAGACTATTCAAAACATCAAGTTATATATATATACTAGCCTGGGTGCCCGGTGTTGCCCAGGTGTTTGGAGGTGGAAAAAAATTTTTTTTAAATGTGGTAGTAGGTAGGTAGGCTCGAAACCCGTGATGCGAAGAGGGAAAAGAAAGTGAAAGAAAATCTGACGTCATACCACATGCGTTTATTTTCCATGACGTGAACGGAAGTGTAAGGCGTTAAAATTTAACATCAAAAAGATGATTCCACAAAGGTCGTTTTTAATGTGGGGGAAAAACAGCTTCCCCCCAAAAAAGGGAGACTCTGGCAGTATCTAAATAGTAATTGTCTCAGTATGAAGGGTTTCCCCTACATTGACTAAGGACGAATTACAGAACAGATACTACCCGGGTAAAGACTGGGCATTGGCATGTGATTAGTTTTGCTTTATTTATATGAAAAATACAAACACTTGAAACGACGGCACGGAAGGAATTTTCTAAAACTCGATCAAAAAAAAAGATAGAGACGATGTTCGTTTGCGAATCTGAGATGTTACTATCTAGGAAGCATAAGAAAACTTCTGGAATCTAACCGACATGAGAACCCCCACCCAAAAAGCCTTTCACGGACATACACAAACACGCGCGCCTATTTTGCCTTTTATATATTAGACTGTATTAGGTGTAAAAGAACAAAAAAAAAGTGTTAGTAGGTAGGTAGGTTCAAACCCGTGATGTGAAGGCGGAACACCTGAGATCTTACCGCTACGCTACGACAACAAAGGAAGTTGACTTACTGATAATTAGGTCAGGAGTAGGCGAAGAAATGAAATCTCTCATGGCATTTATTTTCTTCACCACGAGGTTGTGCCCAGCTCCCAGTGTCCAAATGAATAGCAATTGTCTGATATGAGGGGTTTTCCAAGACAATTGCTTTCTGGACATCCCTGGCAAGAAGCCGGAAAACTACCTTCCCTTTCCTTAGTTTTGCTTTTTTTATACGCAAACCACGAACAAACACGCAGGACCATGGGATAGCGTGAATTTTTATAAAATAAGTCCCTCAAATAAAAGATAGACAACCTCGTTTCGTAAATCGGAGATATTATAATCTAAGGAGTATATAAAAAGTTCTAAGAAATGGTAACCCACCTGAGTCCCCCCCCTCCAAGCCTTTGCCGGACATACAAAAAAAAAGCATGCAAACACACACACACATTTTCGCTTTTATATAATAGACTAGCAGGGGCGCCCCACATTGCCTGAGTATTTGCGGTGTGTGTGGGGAAAAAAAAAAGATTTTGTAGGCAGGTATGGCTGGAACCCAAATCCTTGAGGCGAAGTCGGAAAAGAAAATGTGACGCGTTACCGCTATGCTAAGACGGCAGAGCAAATGAGAATGGTTGAAAATAAATGCAGGTGGTTAAACGAACGTCTGGTTTGCTATGTCAAACATCCCACCATAAAGAAATGAAATCACGCAGAGCCAGTTAAGCTTTACGTTTTCTGCGTATTTGATGTTTGGGGAAACCAGCTCTCCATAAAAAGGGGAGTGTCCAAGTGAATAGCAATTGTCTGATATGACGGGTTCTCCCCCGCATTGATCAAAGCCACTGATTTCGTTTCAATTAGTTTCACTTTATTTATACTAAAAAGCCAAACAAACAATGGGATAGCGTGAATTTTATAAGTCACTCAAAAGATAGACACGACCTCCTTTCGTAAATCGGAGATATCATAATCTAGGGAGTATATAAAAAGTTCTAAGAAACAGTAAGCCCTAAGAAAAAAGCCTTTGCCGACATACAAAAAAATTGCACACACAAATGCACACACATTTTGCTTTTATATAATAGATGTTGCATTAGCCTGGCAGTTTTTTATTTATTTTTTATTTTTTTATATAAAAAAAAAAAATAGGCAGCTGTTGCACATTACATACGAGCATTTCAAATTAAAATATTTCCGTGACAAAAAGATGCTAAAAAAAATAAACATTTGTGCCAGGCTTTATTTCATTAAGTGAACATTTTTGTCACTTCTCTGAAGTATTATTTATCTCCTGGATCTAAATTTTGTTAAGTGAAAAGTCTATTAGCCTTTGTTTTGCTGCTGACATATAAAATCAAGAATATTTTTCACACATTTATGTGAAACTACAGACTTTTGCACAATTGGATCTGATACTAAAGTTTCCGTCAAGAAGTGACTCAGTGTCTGAGTTTCAAAGCGAAGCAGTCCAACTTGAATCAGTCACTTCTCAAATGAGGTTGATCTGAATTTTTCATCAAATTTAAATAAAAAAAAAAAAAAAAATTAATACTATCTATACCACTGAGAATAGATTTATTGTAACAGCTGACAGTTTCTCAATAAGATCTAATCCAAATAAAAATGTTTTCATCTTACTGTGAAAAAGTAAACCAAGTACTCTATTGCAAGGACATCCTCACTGCTTTCAGAGTGTCTTTCATCGAATCCATATCATCGTCTCTTACACACCTAACATAAATCTAAACTTGGAATCAAAGTCTGCTTAAAAAAACTACTTGAAAATCTGATTTCTATGCGTAAAAAAAAAAAAAAAAAAAAAAAAAAAAAATTCTCTCACTTCTGAAAACCATGTCGTCTTGAAATTCCAGCTATATCTATGAAAAAGACATTGTTCTTGTCTGTCTGTGACCCTATCAAACCACTTAATTGAACTTTTTTTTTTTTTTTTTTTTTTTTACTGTAGAAATACTGATTTCTCAGTAGATGGCAATCATTTTCTCCAAAAGATAAGTAACTTGTGAAACAATTTCATTCACAAAAACTTTGTTTATCATAAGAAAAACTATTTCTTTTTTGTGCCAATACCTCACTTATTTCACTCCTAAAAATGTTATCTCTTTCAAGTCGGAACATAATTTATTTTCCTTTGCTCCTGACATATTTGTTTTACTATAATCCTTTTTAATAAATTATAAACTTTATATCATCATTGTTGTTTCTTCAGTGTGTTTATTTTATTTTCTCTGAAACTCCAAATGACGTGTGTGACCTAATTTTTTTATTTGAATCAAGATTATTGGGTGCAAGTTCAGAAAAAACTATGTACATGCTTTTCACAGAACGAAAATGTCATATTCCAAAAATCATTTTGATTTTTTTTTTTTAAACATAGAATATCAAATTTTATGAGGAAAGAAACATTTTAATCCATTATGTTTAATAAATAAAGGGGAGACAATTCAATGCATACTACCAAATGACATTTTCATTCTGTGATGAATATATATCAAAGATTTGTCTGCATTTTTCTTTTGATTAGGTTGAATTCTAGATAAAAACAAATTGTTTAGATTTGACGACATGTCTCCTTGTTCAACACGTTACTGCTCATTCATAATACTGTGCAATCTAATGTTTCGCAAAAAAAAAAAAAAAAAAAATTTGCAATTAACAAAGTGACACATCGTTCTCTAAAGTTAAGTCGATCACTCTTTCATCTTGTTGGTCCCCTGATAAAAGGAGGGTGAACCTGTAAATTCACCATTGTCTGTCCGCACTTTTCTTAATAGATACGCCTTGGAATTTTTTAAAAAATTTTGCATAAACATGATACGAGTACAAAAGTAACAGAACGTATTTTCCGGGAAAACTCTGGTTGCCCCCCCCCCCCCAGGGTGCCTTTTGGGTTAAAATGGCTAAAATTGACACTTGTATTTAAAATAAATTGATGCCTTGTATTTTTTATAAAAATTTCTGAAAAGTTGTAACTAACTGATTTCTATATAATTTTTGTTTGTCTATACTTTGTGATAACTCTTCGGTGTGCCCCACGGACTCTTTTAAGACTAATAAAAACACTCCATTTTTGGGACTATTTTACCATATTTGTCCAAAATTTTCTGTGTATGTCTAGCAGTTTTGCATGGTGCTGAACTCAAATTTAAATATGTTAAGGCCTTGGGGACTTTTGGGAGGGGTGGGGGTGGGGCAAATGATGGACTTAGTCATTTCTTTTTTTTGCATGGTGCAGAACTCAAATTTACATATGTTAAGGCCTAAAACTGCATCGTTTGTTCATTTTCACCAGGATTTAACGTCATCTGGGGACTTTTGGGGCTAAAAAAAGGGTGGGGGAATGCTAAACTTAGTCATTTTTTTTATGCCTCGTTCACTATAGACTCACGGGGTACCATGCATTTTTCACTTTTTTATCCTTTGCTTTTGTTTTATACTATTTCAATCTTACATCTCTCTAACAAAAGTCAAACAATTTATCATCACTTTGCTTCTGTCACCTCTTAAACCTTAGTAAATAGATAATACTACTACTGTTTTGCTATGAATAAATGGTTTTGCTATGAATAAATGGTTTTCAAATGATCATAGCCAGTTTAAAAATTAATTAGAAAAAAGGATTATGTTGTCACAGTTTAAGTAGGATGGAGCAAATAAAAGAATCAAGTGAAGTTATCAGCTAGATGTGACGATGACATTTTTCTCCAACATTGGAAGCTGTTTTTCATCAATTGATTTTTCTATAAGTGATCACATGACTTTCATTTAATTTTTTTTATCAGTATCATCATAAAAAGTTAATGTTTTGCTGAAAATTTATACTTTGTGACCACTTGATATTTGAAAGAAATTTATTTTAAAATGATGAAGCTGATTTTTAAAGTTTTTATTTTATTTGAAATTTTATAAGAAATATGTTTATGAAATTATAAAAGTTTTTTTTTTTAAATTTATATAATAAATGTTTATTAAAAAAGTTGAAATCAAAATAATATTTCAAACATCATGAAAAAAATGTATCCAATACATATTCCCAAAATAGTTTTAAAAGATTTTAAAAACTGTTTTCAATAATTCTTAAAAAAAAAAAAAAATTCAATAATTATTTTTTATTTAATTTTTTCGGTCTTGTTTTAATTAAGAACTTTTCAATGATTATTTAAAAATAAAAAAAAAAGTATCAAACAAAACATATAAAAAAATAGAGTACATGCACAGGAGAGAAAAAAAAAACAAAAACGAAGGAGCTGATTTGCTTCCAGTAGCAACCACGCTGGAAGTTAGGAAGTACATTAGCTGACTATAACTGAGCATGCTAAAAATTCTGAGTTCAATAAGATACACCTGGAGAAGGCCAGAAGTTACACTGACAGAAACATTGCGAAAATAACACTTGAGATGAGAACAGTAATCCCTAGGAATCCAAATAATATAAAAAGTGGGATTACGTTATTGTGGAATTTTTAACTTTGATTTCAAATGAGTTTTTGTTATATCTTTACTTTATATATCGTTTTAAAGAGCGTTTTTCATTCTATCTAATCATTTAAATTACAATTGTTTTGAAACAATTGTCTTTTCAGAACTTTAAATACAAGATGGAAAGAAAAGAGCAAATTTGCACAATTTTCTTATTTCGATTCAAGGTAGGTCAAAAATCTGCTTAAACAGCTTGTGATATCAACAAAGCATTTGGTCCAGGAACCACTAGTGAACCCACAACATCATGGTCGTTTAAGAAATTTTGTGGCGGCAACAAGTCTTCAAGATGAGGAGTGTAGTGGTTGGCCATCAGATGTTGACAATGATCAATTAAGAGCCTTAGTCAAAGCCAATCTATGCACAACTGTTCGAGAACTTGCTTCTGAATTAAACATAACATATACAACAATTTCTCAACCACTTATGAAATTGAAAAGAAAAAGAAAACTTGATAAATAGATGCCTCACAAATTGAACAACAAAAGAAACACCGTTAAGAAATATCATCTTCCCTTCTTTTACACAAGATCAACCCATTTCTTGATCGGGTTGTGACTTGCAATGAAAAGTAGGTTCTTTACGACAGCCGGCGATGCTCATCTCGGTGGTTAGATGCCGACAGAGCTCCATGGCACTTCCTGAAGCCAGAGTTGCACCAAAAGAAGGTCATGCTGACTGTTTGGTAGTCTTTGAACAGTCTCATCCATTAGTTTTTTTGAATCCAGGTGAAACCATTACAGCAGAGAAGTACTGTCAATAAATGGATGAAATGCATCAGAAACTTCAACAACACCCAGCATTAGTCAACAGAAAAGGCCCAATTCTCCTCCACGACAATGTCCGACTGCACATTGCTAAACCGACCTTGCTAAATGAATTGGGTTATAAAACTGCCACATCTGCCATACTCTTCAAACTTATCACCTACTGGCTACCACTTTTTCAAGTATCTCAACTTTTTGTATGAGAAACGCTTCAAAAACCTAGACGATATCTTCAGCGACTTCATCGCTACCAGAACACACAATTTTTACGTTATTGGCATAAATACACTTGTTTTGTTGCAAAAGTGTTGAGTCTGATGGTGCTTATTTCGATTAATAAATTTTTATTTGAGCCGAAATATGTTCATGTAAATTTAAATATTAAAAACTGCAAGAACTTTTTTGTCAACCTGATAAAAGTTTATGCTACCAAAACCAAGAAAGAATAGTAATCATTATTATATTTTGTTTAACATCTGTTTTACATGATGGCTTTTAGAAATTGACTTTCAAACTAACCTATTTCTGCCAGGTCTTTATTTATCCCTCTTTCTCTCAAATTCATCTTTATTACTCCCTCCCATGTCTCACCCAATTGACTCTGCTACCTTGACTGTTCTACATCTATGAACTCAAGAACTCCTCAAATCTTCCAATATGTGACCATACAAGGGAAATCTCCTGTTTTCCACATCTTGCTTTATTGATCAGATTCATTTTCTGAAGTCATCAAAATCTAAGCCTATCATTAAGACATTATACACATCTATTGTATCATTTCTCTTCATACAACACATGTCCTCAACACTCATTCGTCAAGTTTCACTCTTGTGCATCATCACACTGCATACACAAGTTTGATAGACTCTTCTCATGATTGACAGAGGTAACACTGTACTTGTTAATAATTACAAAAGTTCTCTGAATTTTTTTTATCTACTCATAACTTCAACTGCTCCAATGGTATCACCAAGGTAACAGAACCTCTGAACAATCTCAACAGCTATGCCATTTTACAATTTTAAATAAAGACATTTGCTTTATTTAAAAAATATGACAATTATTTTTTTACAGAAGAGTAAAACCATTTTTTTTTTTTTTTTTTTTTTTAATGCTATTCACTCTGGTAGCATTCTTTTAGAAAATAGTGGGTTCTAGTCAGCTAATGTACTTCCTAACTTCCGGTGTGACTAATACCGGAAGCAGTGACAAGACAAATCAGTTCCTTCACTTTTATTGTTCTTCAGTATTTCTATTGTGAAACGATTTATTGAAATAAAAATAAAAGATTTTATTGAAAAGTACACAATAAAATTTAACAAAATTATACAGATAAAAATAACACAATTAGTCTTTTTCGATAATCATCTGCAAGAATTTCTATGGTGCCAGCAAATAAAAAAATTTTAGGAATATTATGTATTGGATATGTGTTTTTTATGATGTTTGAAATTTTATTTTGATTTCAATAATTTTATTTTATACTTTCATAAACATATTTATTATATAAATTCAAATAAAAAAACTTATTTTTAAACTAAAAAAAAACAAAAAAAAAACATTTTTATCATTTCATAAACATATTTATTAGATAAATTCAAATAAAAAACATTTTTAATCTAAAAAAAAAAAAACATTTTTATCATTTCATAAACATATTTATTAGATAAATTCAAATAAAAAACATTTTTAATCTAAAAAAAAAAAAAAAAAATTTTTGTATCATTTCATAAACATATTTCTTATAAAATTAATTTTTTTCAATTTTGTTATTAAAAGTGCAAAAGAAGACCGTATAATTTTGTTAATATTTATTGTATCTATTAATAATGTCCGTTTCTATTTTACTTCAATAAAATCGCTTCACAATAAAAATACTGTAGAACAATAAAACTGAAGAAACTTATCGCCACTTTTGGTAGCGCTATGCCGGAAGGTAAGCAATACGTTAGCCGACTATAACCAAAATGTGTCTATTATTAACAGTAAATTATACAGATGCAGAAAGCACCATGGAATTTCCACAGGATCCTGCTCATTTAGTAAACATTAGTTACTTAAGCAAAGCAATTTATTAATTAAAGAATATAAAAGTTTTTTTTTTTTTTTCAATATACAATAATGTGAGGAGGAGTGATAAATGGATCATTTTAAGTGACCGAAGTTCTCACATACAATGAGTCATGTTGGTTTCTGCCAAATTATGGCTTGATTACAATGTAAAAATGGATATCACAAAGCTATTAAGATGGCAACTTTGACCATCTCAAGTCAGAGACACTGCTAGAAGCGATATGATGTGAAAATATAAAAAATCGGCACTGCATCACTGAAGATCGGCTATGATTCTCCCAAAAAATGTATTTTAGAAATTGAAATAAACTTTTGATATTATATCAAAATAGTTAATCATTCAACTTTTTAATAAAAACCACCAAAAAAGAAATATTCTTTTTAACCAAACTTGAAAATTTTTTTATTTTTATATAAACAATGAAAACTTATTTCTTAATTTTTCTTCTACTGGCCCTCCATTTAAAATTTTTTATTTTAGTGAAGGTGTTTTAGACATTTTAAGCACTTATGTATAATTGAGTGTTGAAAGTTTTTCATATTAAACTTTTTCTTAAAGAGATAATATTTAATTATAATAAAAATGTCATTTTTTTTTTCAAGAAATTGTTGGTAACTGCTTACATCAGTGTAGAGATAACTGAAAACACCAGCCATCAAACTCCTGAAAAGTTACTTCCCATTTTTAGATGAAAGTATCAGTCATGACAAACTTTGGAAATATACTAACTCCATCT
This sequence comes from Euprymna scolopes, assembly GCF_053919585.1. NCBI lineage: Eukaryota > Metazoa > Mollusca > Cephalopoda > Sepiida > Sepiolidae > Euprymna > Euprymna scolopes. Next base: position 84,038,230 of record NC_136487.1, on the reverse strand, counting down.
TAACATGAAATAAATACAAAATAAAAAAACAATGTAAAAAAATTTATTAATAATTTTTAAAAAATATTTACAAATCTATGAAAAATTTATTGACAGATTCTAAATAAACTTGTGATAAATACTGTGATAATTCTTGTTTTGTCAGCCAAGAAAAATCTGTAATTTCTGAACTCATTTCAGAAATATTTCCATCTTCATGAAAAGCTTTGAAAAAAAATACCTACAAAATAAAATAGGAAACAAATTTACAATTAGACAATACATTTTTTTTAATCTTTAGATTTGCAGAATTAAATTGTTTAAATTTGTATAACTACAGCATGACCAATTCACAATCCAACCATATTTGCTATACATAAAATCCATCATTTTTTTCAGTCAAGAATGTTCAACAGTCTTTGTTTTATCACCGTTAAATGATAAGCACACTTTAAGATACCCTCCTTTTTTGGTATGGTCCCAAGTTTGGCTGTGATAACCTTCAATTCAAGGTTATCCCAAGGATTATTTTGCTTGCCATTATCTTTGATTAAAGTCTGGGGTAGATGTGTGTGTGTGGGGGGGGGAAAGCACACAATCACACGGGGTATCACTAAAGTGTCCCCCAATATCATTAGACAGTGATAAAACAGTTGTCTCAGTTTACTTGCCTTTTGAGAGAAGAGTTAGACACAAGGTCAGTTTTTAAAATGTGGTGAAAATCGAGCTCCTCTACAATAGGACACTTTGGATTGGGACAAAAATAAAAATTGTTTCAGTCTTCACTGACCGAGGACAGAAAATATGAAGCTTATTATCAGAACAGATGCTATATCTTCCATATAACCAGAAAGCTAAAAGAAAAAAATCTGTAGAAATCTAAAAAAAAAAAAAAAAAAAAAATTAGAATTTCTGTTCTTTATATCTGAATTTACATCTGACAATCTTTCTGAGATGAGATATCGTTTCATTTGTTCTTGTAATTTTATAGAAATCGCTCCAGACAAGGTATGAAGCCACATGATGTAAGAAACTAAAAACAATGAAAGATGAGCATCACAAAGACAGGAGATATCTATTGACCTTAGTCTTGAAAAAAATTAAATTTATAGGTAGGAGGGAGCAGGACAGTTTCTGGAATAAGAAGCTGAATTATAATGAAGTATAAAAAACTGCACACAAAACATTATTCCAGAGGAGTCCTAGCAAAGGGGTTGCAGTTGCAGGCAATGTAGTGTAAAGAGACAAGCAATCTTTATCTGTTTCTATCCCTCATGCATACACAAGTGTCACTCTGATGTTGTATGCGACTGCATATCATATCTTTTCAAATAAACTTTTGGCAATTTTGCATATTTACAGATCTAAACAAGTTCCAGTTTGTAAACTCCGCAAAAGTAATTTGAAGACACCAATGAAAATGTAGTTTCAAACATAATACCCATAACTGATTTTTACAGAAATAATTAGTACTGAAAGTAAAATATTTGGTGCTTATGCAGTTTAGGAAAGATATTAAACACAGATTAAGAAAAACGTCTATGCATATGGAATAAAGTTCTAAAAAAAAAAAAAAAAAAAAAAAAAATTGCTTAATTCGATCAAGCATTTTTAAAAATTTTTTTACAGAAAAAAAAAAATCACTTTTTTTCTAGACAATTGCAACAAAACATATTGGTAATTTTAGCTACAAGGAGGAGAGCACCAATGGAGATAACTCCATCTAATTCTTGAAGTTTGCCAAAATTTGACGAGATTATTTTTAGTTTTGAATAATTTTAGTTATTCCTTTTTTTTTTTCGTTTTTATTTTTTTGCTTTCAAAAAATCGTTCCAAAATTTATAATTAGAATTATTAGAACATCATGTGCGTTTTGACAAACTTCAAGAATTAGATGGAGTTATCTCCCCTTCCCTCTCCATAGCTGAAATTGTCAATAAATAGGCTTTCGTCATGATTATCTGAATAAAATTTTATTTTCCTCTGTAAAAAGACAAAAAAAAAAAAAACTTGATCAAATTAAACGACTTTTCTTTTATGAGAATTTCATTCCATAATCGGCACGTAGTTAAGAAATTTTTCTTTATCTTCATTTTTTAATATCTTTGCTAAACTGCATAAGCACCAAATATTTATTTTAATTTAGTATAAATATCTGTAAACTGATTCTTTTTAAATATTTATTTACAGACACATTCTTACAGAAATAATTAATATTGAAAGTAAAATGTTTTCTTTTAAATATAATAAAGTAAAATAAATTATATAAATGGATATGAAATTGAATGCATGTTGAAAGAAAATGAGTGTTATAACATTTAAAAAAAATTTGCCGCATATAATAAATTGAATAAAATAAACGTAATTAAAAGATTAAATAAAGGAATGTAATTTGCAGGGTTTTCAAAAATAAAGTCATGATGTTTACTTCTGATGATTTTCAAAACAGGAACTCATTTAGATCAGCAAATAAGCGAAATAACTAAACCTGATATCAATATCTGATGATTTTATCTACAAACAATCAAGAACATGATTTCACGATAAGGACACAGGTGTATGATTCTAAGCAGAAATATTACACAATATCTTATGATAAATAGTGGTTTGGTTTGTTGTAGTGGGTCTTTTACTGAATTATAACAGGTTTTATTTTTCTTATTTGTGTATATAATTTGTTAAAGTAAGTTAGATTCTTCAAATCATTCATTGAATCAAGTCAGGTCACGATTATATTTTCTTGTACAGGTTTACTTCTTTCAGGAAAGCTAAAATTGTGTTACAGTTTATTTTTTCAAATAGTTCTTTCATGTTGTTAAATGTAAAAGTTTTGATAAATATGTGTAAGATCACCACATTCTAGAAGGAAGTGCTTTTACAGTAAAGTGTACTTGGCACACCAAGCATTCTGGAGGATCTTCAATTTACAGAAGGAAGGCATGAGTTGTGTGTGTGTGTGTGTCCTATGTGAATACGAGACAAACCCATTTCATCTTTGCATGACTTTCTGGACCCTGGTATCCACTCTTAAAGTATGGGTTTATTTTTAAAGATTTTGTTTTTTTTTATAAGAGTTCTAACCATATTGCCATTTCTTCATAATGATATTATTAAATATTGGTCTGTAGTCTGTGTATGGAATTTTCATATTACTTATATTATGTTTTATAGAATTTTTGGCAGCCGTATCAACTTTTACATTTCCTTGAAATCCGAAATGACTGGGGATTCAGTAGAATTTGATGTTTTTATCTTGAGAGAGGGTATTTATTATTTGTAGTAGACTGACGATTAATGGGTTATTTAAGTTTTGCTTCTTTAAGGATTCAAGTACTAATAAGGAGTCTGAAACTATAAATTTATGATGGGTAATGAGACTGAGAGCCAAGTCTATGGGATACCTGTGTCTTCCACTATTGGTTTCATACATAGAGCCCAAAAAGTTCTATGGCCTTTTCTTTTTGGTCAAATAAGTTTTGGTATTTGGGATTGAAGATGCAGTTATCAGCCTGATTTGTTGGGTGTGATTTAATTTTTTTTGCAATATTATAGTCTTAATTTTGGGGATCTGAGTTGGTGGTTCAAGACTCTCCACTGAGGATGTATGAAAAGTTTCTAAAATAAGTTTTAGGACTTGGTGGTGGGCTGCATTTAGTACTTTCAGGTATGATTTTCTGGCTGTTCCGTATATGCAACAGTCATAGGTCAAGTTAGAGTTCTATACAATTTTAACAGTGATTGCAGATCAGCACCCCAATCTCTGTGGGCAACTATACAAAGCAGTTTTAGAGTTTTGTAGCACTTCTCTTTCTCTTTTTTATGTGTGGGATAAAATTTAGTTTATTGTCAAAAAGAATTTCTAGGAATTTATATTCTCTCTATTCCAATATTGGGTTGTTACAGATTTTCTTTGTTTGGTAAAAATTTACACATTGTGTTTTGGATTTAGAAGACTTGAAGCCATTTATAGTAGCCCACTTATTTATTTTGTTGATTCCTTGCTGCAGTTGATGCTCTGCTATACGCACATCTAAAATGTGCAGTAATACAAAAGTCATTGACAAATAAATAGTTATTGATTCCACTGTTTGCTTGAAGTCATTTCACTTTGATAGCAATTGTTTAGAGGTAAGTATCAAGAGTTATTTGTTGTTGGGGTATGATTTCCTAACTAAAATTGATACATCACCTGAAGCTCTGTGTCTATTGTTGTGTATTTGATTGTATGATGCATGGTTTCGGATTTTTAATTTGATTGCATGATGCATGGTTTGTGATATTTAATTTGATTGTATGATGCATGGTTTCAGATATTTAATTTGATTGTATGATGCACGGTTTGTGATATTTAATTTGATTGCATGATGCACGGTTTGTGATATTTAATTTGATTGTATGATGCATAGTTTTGGATATTTCTTTGAGGAATGTTTCTTGTAGGCATATAACTTTAGATTTATATTTGTCAATTAGTATCAGCAATTCTTTGTAATTTGCTCTAATTCCTCTGCGGTTCCATTGTAGGATTATCTTCTTTAGTATTTTTATAGAGTTTGGATTTGTTTTCCCTTGTGTTGTTTACATTGTCTGACTCTTCAGTTTGTTAATCTTTGTTATTCATCAGTATCTGATCTTTATTCTTTTGTATCCATTTGTATAAATCTGTTTTGAGTTGTGGTTCTTGGCCTAAAAGTTGGTTGTATGTTTTGGTCGAGTTTTTTTTTTTTTTTTTTTTCATTTCTTCTGCTTTTGGTTTGTCTTCTATTTGATCTTTTATTTTAGTTTTGTTGTTTAAAGTTCTGGTTCTGGTGTTAGATCGAGATCTTTCATGTTTTGTTTTGGTCTTGTTTTTTTGTTTTTGCAATGATCGACGGGTGTTCTCTGGTTTTTATATATATGTTTGTTGATTTGAACTTTCTGTCTCCATTTCATCGGCTAATTTAATTTGATTATTATTGAGTATTTCCCATTTTTTTTTTTAGGTGGGTCTGCTTTTTTGGGAGAAAATCTTGAGGTTTCTGTTAATTTGTTGTTCGGTTTTGCTAAGATTTGACCTTCAGCAGGTTTGTTTTTTTGTTTGTGGGGGAAGTTTGGATTTGAGCAGAGATTGATATTTGGCAGGGGGGGGGTATCTTTTTTGGTTTCTGATTTTGTTTTCTAATTTTTGAAGGTGTAATATTTAAAAAAAATTAATTTTTTTTAAATTTGACCATTTGTTTGGTTCTAGGTGTATAAGTTTTTTTCATAAGTTCATTGTACTTATCTGTCTGATTTGAGGTGAGGGTTTACTATTTTTGCATAGATATTATTTTTCATATGTCCTTTGACTATTTGTTGGGGATGCACCCCTATTACTAGGAATAATGAACTATTCCATGATGTCACTTCTGAGTAATGAGAAGCGGTTTATGAGAGAGTCGGTGACAGACATGCGAAGGGGATGGTCATTCACAACTAGTCCTCCCATGAGCAAAGATATTGTTCGATTCCCACTTTTATGTATTTTGTTAATACATCATTATTCAATTGTTCCTGTCTTTCTCATCATTTACTCAACCACTAAGATCACAACAATATTGTTTTGGCATCTTGGTAGGGAATATTGTTTTTGTATTTTACTCCTAAGATTTCTTTTCTTTTTTTTTTCCAGCATTTGCATAATTTAAAGTCATAAGGGTGATTCTCTTGACAATTTGTGCATTTGATCTCATAGCATTCTTGTTCATTATGGTTTGCTTCTTTTGAGCCATGTTGGACACATGTGGAGTAACCCCCTGCAGATGTCTCCGATGTCTGAATTTTTGGCATTTGAAACATCTCAGGGGATCTGGGATGTATATTTGTACTGATTTTGATTTTTTAGTGGGATTTGGAGTGTGTGAGAATGTATGTGTTTGTGGGTCTTTTTGTTTTTTTTTTTATTATTTTTCTTTATAAAAATTCTTTCATGGTTGATAATTCCTTGATTGTTTAATCCGTTCTGAATTTCTTCAGAGATGGAAAATGATAATTCTCTGCTTCTAATGACTCCCTTTGACTGATTTAGTTTATGTGAACTAGTTTTGATATTGAGGTTATGGAAATTTTCATTCTTTTCTATTAACTCACTTTATATCGTCATTTAAATTTCTATTCATAAATTTCCATCTTTAGTTTTTTTTTTTAATGTTTTGGTTTTATTTTATTAGATAGTATTTTTTCAATGAGGAAAGGGGAGTTTTGACATGCAATGATTCTATTATGCAGAATCTGGAGAATTCTGTTTCCCTTATTTTCCAAATTGAATAGGGCTCATTTGGGTTCTTTATTTTCTTGTATCATAGCATATTTTTTACTTTTTCATTGCTTGTGCTCCCCATTCCCCTCGGAATTCAAGATATTGGGACTTGTCACTGGAGAAACCCAATCGCTTTGACAGATCAGATCTATAACTAGATTTATACACCACCAAAAGAGTATGGCATAATCACGTTGACACACCGGTTTCCTGCTGGATCACTGAAGTTAAACAACGTTGAACTTGGTCAGTACCAAATGGGTGACCATTTGGGACTTCCAGGTGCTGTATGTGTGTTTGGGGAGGGGGGGAGGGCTACATAGTATCAAATTACTTAAACTACCAGTTTTCTTCTCAGATTTTGTTCTGTGAAATTTAATTTGTCTGATTGAAGAGAAAATGTAAATGCTTCAGACATCTCCTCTCTACATTCGTCACTTCCCTTAATTCACAAACAGGTCGGGCACAAACACATCTTGTCATTCTTATTTAGTCGTTGCATGACATTTTCTTTTTCTTTTTTTACATGGGAGTCACCACTTATCAAAGTCCAACAAGACGCAGAGATAGACAAAGGCTAATAAAAACATAACCTCTTTAAAAATGTTTGGGAATTTTTTTTAGATGAGGATCTATAATTTAAATCCTTTGGACTACTATTCTCATCACAGCATTATTACCAATTACAGAAGTGAGTGGCCAACAACAATAAAAATCTTTAATTTCTCAATCTTCCTTCCATGCATGCACATGCAAATTGAATGTAAAATTATTCCATTTCCATAATGTTTTGGAATTTTTTAGATGAGGATCTATAATTCAGATTACTATTCTCACCACAACATTTCGGCTGATGTAACCTTCAATCATTACTGCAGGCAAAATTAACTAAGAATAAGATGATTAATTAACACTTTTATCTGGTGATGGCTAACAGAACAAGAACAGTCTACCCTGCAGATTATGCAGATAGTTAAGTTCAATATAGAGATTTCTTAGTTCAAAAAAGATGCCACTTTCAGACTGGAAGTTATACTGGCAGAAATGTTATGAAAATAAAAACCAAGATGAGGGTAGTAAGTATTTATTATTTAAATGATACTCGTTTTGGAATCTATCGATCTAATACTTATTATTGTTGGATAGTTTTTGACCTTGAAGTTGTTTTTTCTTCTTTTTTATTTTTTTAGTTCTTTACATCAAGTTATTTCATGCCTTATCCGAGTCATTTTCATAAAAACTAAAATAAAAAACTCCCATGTAAAAAAAAAAAAAATAAATAAATAAATGAAATTATTGATAATGCTTACCTTTGCTCCGAATGAATCAGATTGTACTGGATATTTATATTTATAGAAACCGCAAGGTGCATTCCCAAGAAAAGCACCTTTCACTTTTCCGCAATGTTGATGCAAAATACGTTCGGCTGTCTGAAAGATTAAAGAAAAAAAATTGAATAATTTGTAGGTGGAGACAAAATTGTGAATGCTTTGACTTTAGTTTGCTTTTTTTTTATGACATACCAACACTTTTCAGGATATTTAATACTGAAACGATGCATATTGTAAACAATTAATTGAACATAAGTTGCCACTTTGACATCTATCAGTGCTATTGCGGTATAAGTGAATGCAATAGATTTTATTTGAATTGAACATGGTTTAGTCAGCATTGGTATGCATTACATCATTTGTGTCCTTTTGAATTTGGAGTGGAAATATACAATTTTGAATATTAAAGTCTATTATTGACATTGAATTTGCTTTATTCCTTTAATGCGGCTATACCATCAGCATACTTCTTATAGTGTCCAGATTTAGTTTTTCCCTCAAGTTATCAGAACTAAGCTTGTCTTTAAGACTCACATTACACATCTATAGTGTCATATCATTTCTCTCCATGCAATGCATGTCCTCAACCCTCACTGGACAGGTGATGATAACAAAAAAAAACAGGCATGTGGGGTCCCCCTCCACAAGTGAAAAATTTACTTTCACCATGACTAATGTTTGTGCAAAATTTCCAAAATATCCAAGGCATGGTTATTGAAACAAGTGTGATTGGATGAATGATTTGAGGGCAATTTTACCCCTATAGTGCCCCCTACGAGGGCAACCAGAGTTATCTCGGAAAATCCATTCTGGCAAAAATTTACTTTCAGTATGATTAATATTTGTACCAATTTTTTTTATAAATCCAAGCCATGGTTATTGAGAAAAGTGTGAAAGGATAAACGGGAGTGAATTACTAGGTCCAATTCCTCGTTTGTCGGGGGACCAAAAAGACATCCATACAAAATTAGTCAATGAAAAAAATGATCTAAACTAAAATATTGAATGAAAACAAAATAAAAAAAAAACAATAAGAATCATCGACTGTCTATACTAACCTGACGCATTGATTCTCCATGTTGGTGCTTGCCTTGGGGCATTACCCAAACTTCTTTGGCTCCGATTTTTTGCTTGACTAATAAAACCAGTCTTGACTGAAGACACCTGTTTAGAGATTTTAAATCATTTGATTTGTCAGCTTCTGCAAAAAAGATTAAAACCATTTTTAAATTTCATTATTATTATTATTAAACCAGATTATATAGCTACTCTGAGCTTCATACTGACCAGAGCTCACCCAAAAAATGTTCATCTTAAAGAAAATGTTAATCAAAACAATCCCCAGACTATTCTTGAACTGAAGGGGGCCATTAGATCCAGGCAGACAGACCAAAGAAAATGTTATTAGAAACTGAAATGTGACAGACCAAAGAAAATATGGTACTTATGCAGAATATGGACTATACCGAAATTATAACATTAATTAGAAACTTATTCTTAACAGTGGAAGGGGGAGGGATTTTTTCTTTTTTTTTTTTATAAACTATTCTGTACTTTCACCTAACAATTTCTTATTTATTAAAGAAAAGATGCCATAAAAATCGAATTATATGTGAAAACTATCTACAAAAAAAAAAAAAAAAGAAAAAAAAGAAAAATCGCTTGGTTTGTATTCTGCATAAATACCAAAAATGCTATTATAAACTGAAGTGCAACAGATAAAAAAATGCAATTCGAAACAAGTATGATAGACTAACTCAGCCTCCTAGATACTTGAAAACATGTCTAAAAATTAAGATATTTTATAAAAAATAAAAACAAAAAAATCTACATGTATGGGCACAGAACAGATATATTACAGACCTGAGATGCGAGGAGCTGGAGTGAACGCGTTGTATTCAAGTTCCCATGAATCTTCAAATTCTGCCGTAGTTTTTCGTGCGGCCTCCTCCTCTTTCAATTCCACTTCTTCAAGTTTCTTGGCTGCAATTTTCCTGAAATGAAAATGATATTTCAAAGAACGAACATAGATAACAAATCATCTGAGGCACCCCTACCTGGGAATGCCGAAAGGGCTGCTCAAGTATTTTTTATAGGGTAATGCATTTTGCTCAGTGATTTGCTTTTCAAAACCACACCTGGCCTTGTGTCAAACCTCCAGTAGAAGAGGTAATTGACATGACTAGATATCTATAACTCTGCCATAAGGAGTGACAAACACATGCAGAATTATATAAGAGTATATATTAGTAACACTCTCTCCTTGACTAGAGAAAATAGTCATGAATATATAGACCAGACATACATGTGCTTTAAATTAACTTTACAAAACAGATATTTATATTTCCTCTACTATTTTCCTTCAACCCAATACTGTACCCTGCTCAGCTATGTCTCTGAAAGTATAGTTAAAGCACTCTTCAGACCAGAGTACCCAAATTCATCTATTTGAGATTTTAATGTTCACAACAGTAATTTACTTGGTTTCTTAGACCATACAGATGCAGCTGATAAGAGCACACATAGTTTCTCTATTGTACATTCCTTTCAGATTATTTCTTTTCTGACCCGCCTTCCAGATTGGACAAAGCTAGCGAAACTAGAGCAGTAGTGCTTGACATAGGCAAGGTTTGGCAAGATGATCTATGCATAAAACACAATTTGTATGGTATTAATGGACAAATACTAAATATTTCCAGATATTTCTTAATCTAAAGAGAAATCCAGCTTGTTGTCGATGCCCATCCTTTTAAACAACATAACATTAATGCAGGTGTACCCCAAGGATCTCTCCTTAGACCATTATTGTTTTTGATTTTCACAAACGATTCACCCAATGCAATTGTATTTGAAATGGTTATATTTGCTAATGATACCCACCATTCTTGACATGTGGACAAAGCAAAAACACACATATGCAAGGAGATGGCGGACTCTTTAGGGAAATGACTGCCACTCTGTAGTGGAATGGAGACATAAATAGATGATAACACTTAATGCTACTAAGACAAAGTTCCTTTCTTTAACAACCATAACAAACCTTTTCAACAACCAATTTCCATGGCAAATAGCACCCTATTTGAAAGTTCATCATTTAAACTCCTTGGCCTAATATTCACAGATAATATAAACTGAAACACATACAGAAAAAAAGACTGTGCCAAGGCGGCAGCAAAGAAGATGGGCTCCTTTACCATGCAACCCCCCCCCCAAAAAAAAACTCATCACACCTGCCAGTATCCTATATCTATAAAACCACTATTTACCCATGCATGGAATATTGTTGCCACATTTGGATGGATGCACCAACTACTAACCTCTTTCTCTTGAACAAAGTCCAAAAAAGGGGTCTAATCTAATAAGTCATACACAAACTATTAAGCTCTTGCCACTATCGCTACAATGTTGCCTTTTTGTACTTGTTTTACAGATACTTTCATGGAATGTACTCTAACAAATTTACTGCATTGATATCCCCTTTGACATAAATACCCCCCTCCCCCCCCCCCCGATCGAGCTGACAATCAGAAAAATTTCACTCCTTCACTGTAGAGGGTCTTAAACGTTGGAAGGCTTTCTATTCTAATAGTTTTCCACATATGGCTCGCTTTTGGAATTCCCTCCTTGCTCATTGTTTTTCAAATTGTATCAAGATGCAAAAATTTAAATGTAATATTAACAAACACCTCGCCACACAACTTTCCACTTGTAGGTATGAACACTAATTCACAGTAGCCCATAATGTTTCAGTGGCAATATGCTTTGTTTTGGAGTGAACCAAAATAAAAAATTAAAAAAACAACTGAAGCATGCATGGTCCCCCGCGAGCGCTCAGTGAACGAAGCATAAAAAATGACTAAGTTCAGCTTTTGTCCCTCCCCCCTCCCCATTTAGCTTCAAAAGTCCCCAGGAGATGTCAAATCCTGGTGAAAATGAACAAACGGTGCAGTTTTAGGTCTTAACATATGTAAATTTGAGTTCTGCACAATGCAAAAAAGAAATGACTAAGTCCATCATTTGCCCCCAACCTCCCCATTTAGCCCCAAAAATCCCCAAGGCCTTAACATATTTGAGTTCAACACCATGCAAAACTGCTAAATAGACATCCACAGAAAATTTTGAACAAATATGGTAAAATAGTCCCAAAAATGGAGTGTTTTTATTAGTCCTAAAAGAGCCCCTGGGGCACACCAAAGAGTTATCACAAAGTATAGACAAACAAAATTATATAGAAATCAGTTAAAACGTTTATAAAAATCCAAGGCATCAATTTTTTTTCATAAGCACAAAAGTGTCAATTGTAGCCATTTTAACCCCCGGGGTGGGGGGGTTAAACCGTAGTTTTCCTGGAAAATCCGTTGTTACTTTTGTACTCATACCATGTTTAATGTTTGTGCAAAATTTCAAAAAATTCCAAGGCGTAGTTATTAAGTGCGGACAGACGAACGGACAAAAAAAGTGAATTTACAGGTTCACTTTCCTTTCGTCGGGCCACCAAAAAACAAAGCATTTTACTTACTTGTCTTCTTTATATCTCAGTTCATGGTTTGATAACAAACTATTTTCAATCTCCAACTGGTTCATGAAATTTGAATATTTCTCTTCGATCTCATTCAGATCAGCAGAAATCCGGGGTAATCGTTCCAGGCAGACAGCACTGTATAGATCCCATTTCTTGTACTGAGCCTCAGTTGAATTTAAACTGTTTGCAGACATAAGTCTGCTACAAATCCCAACCAACGACTGACCTGTAATTAAATAAGTTTTTTAAAATATCACATTATTTTAAACTATCTGGTTTTGCTGACTATATATCACTTCAAAAAGTCTGCTATTTGAAACGGTAATTTAAAATAAGCATTTCATTCACAAATTTGTTAAAATCTTTCTCATTTATTCATATAGACAAACATTAATATTTTGGTAATTTTGCTGCAAATTTATTGATCTTTTAAATGTGACTATAATAAAAAAAATTTTTTTAAAATCAATTTGTCTTTTCACTTACAAGTTAGAAATAGATTGCTGAAAATCACGTTGGTCACTCTAAAGAACGAAACATTTGAACACAAATTCTGAATATTTCTTCAAAAAATGAAAGAATATTGCAAAACAACTATTTTTTATATTAAAATCGAAACGATCTATATATCTATAAAAGTGAAAGTGTGTGTGTGTCTGTGTACATTTCCCTACGCAATAACTCTGTCAATTTTCAGTCTACAGACTCGAAATTTGATATACAGGGTATTGAGATTTGGGGAAATCTTTGTAATCCATTTTTGGCCAGAAATTTGGCTGTTATGGGGGTCAAAGTTCAACGATTTGACTTTTGAGAATTCTACCAAATTCCTCCGACAATTTTGGGTATAAACAATTGAAAATTTAGATATAGGTTCCTTGGACATGGATCTAACTTAACTTGATTTGAGCCCAAAACAATAAATTTTAAGAGGTCATAATAGGGGTCAAAGTTTAAAAAAATTGACCTCTGAGGTCTCTACAAAATTACTCAAACAATTTCTGGTCTAACATTTGAAATTTTACATAAAGGGTATTCAGAGATAGGGCAAGCTTTTTAATCGGTTTGGGTCGAAAATTTTTAGTTACCAATATATAAATGTATGTATGTTTGCATGTCTGCCTAAAACTTTCGACAGAGGGGATGGATTTTTACAAGATCAGTATTGTTTTGAAGTTCGACCTTTCAGGAGACAAATATTGAAAAATTGACTAAAAATATTAATATCTTCACCTTCAACTGGGCACTTTTCTACAGGGGTGGGGGGGGTCGCTTTTTTCACCGATATTTTCGAAAGTCATCCTCTCCTTTCGATTGTCTAGCCTTAATTTAAACCTACGTCACTTCTGGTTTGGTGGTGGTTGTAACAGCAAAGACGTCACGTTTTTTTCCCGTTCTTTTCCTCCTTTGCGGTACGGGTTTGAGCCTGCCTTCCTACTACTTTTTTTTTTTTTTTTTTTTTGCTCAACATACACCTCCAAAAACCTGGGCAACGCCAGGCTGAAATGCTAGTATTATATAACAAATATGTTACACCGAACGTTTCACATTCTTGCGAGCAAGGAAATTATTAAAATCTTGCATATAAAAATTATGCGAAGCCTGTAATTTAAAAAGGTACTCCTTGGGCGTTGAGTTCCATTGCAACCAGCATAAAAACATGCGTCACTCTGACGCAAGCGCACGTAACACTATTTTATTTACTGACGTTGTCGTCGTAACTAAACGATTATCTGTCACATTATTTATTTTTAAAAAAAGTTTTACTCTTTATGAATATTAAAAAAAAGTTACTAAACATTTATTAATAATGTCTCACTTTTACAGACATTTGTTTTTTAATTTCTTTTTAAATGACGATTTTATCAACTTTTTTTTAATAGCATTTGCGGATGGGTATGCTGACATTTGTTTTAATTTCTTTTTAAATGACGACTTTTTATCGACTTTCTTTTTTTTTTAATAGCATTTGCGGATGGGTAAAAAACGAAAAATAACTAAACCATTTACTGATAATTTCTCACTTTTACAAATATTTTTACCAAATGTTATCAAAGTCAAGATACCGAGAAATTGTCAGTAAATGGCTTAGTTATTTTTTTCGTTTTTTACCCATCCGCAAATGCTATTAAAAAAAAAAAAAAGTCGATAAAAGTCGTCATTTAAAAAGAAATTAAAAAATAAATGTCTGTAAAAGTGAGACATTATTAATAAATGTTTTTTCTTTTAATATTCATAAAGAGTAAAACTTTTTTTTAAAATAAATAATGTGAAAAATAATCGTTTAGTTATTACGACAACGTCAGTAAATAAAAAAAAATGTTACGTGCGCTTGCGTCAGGAAGGGAGCGACGCGTGTTTTTTTATGCTGGTTGCCATGGAACTCAACGCACAAGGAGTACATTCATAAAATTTTTTTTGCAATTATATTTTTTTTGTGTTAAAATGTTAAATAAACAATGGTAATATCGGTAGTTCGAGAAATTTGTTTTTTTTTTCGGGTTATAACGGACTTTGGGGCTTTTTTCGTAATGTTCCTGTAAAAATTATTTTATTTTATTTTTACAAATTACGATGCTTTATTTATATAAAAAAGTAAAAATAAATTCTTGCGTTTTTATTTACTACTGAAAACCATAACTTTAGTAAAGGTAATTTTGTTTAAACAAAATAATAAATTTCCACTAAGATTTAAATAAAAATAATTGGTTCATTATATTCCGATCATTATTCGATAAATACTGAAAATTTCGGTACTTGTACAGTTTAGTCAAGACATTAAAAAATGAAAATATCGAAAAAAGTTTAAATTGTATGTATCCGTTATAGATCGAAGTTCTCTGACAAAAAATTCACTTAATTTCATCAAGTAGTTTTTTTTTTTTTTACAGCGAAAAAACAATTTGTTATGATACCGAGTAAAATGTTCGATTTTTAGGAAGAAAAGCTAGTATTAAAGATGGGAAGGGGTGTCAGCGCTTTAACTGGAGTTATCTCCCTTTGTCATTTCTAAAATTCAAACATTTTTTTTTTTAATCCAAGATGGCCGCCTTTAACCCGCTCTCATAAAAACGTGGTTTTCCGTTGTAAAAAAAGCTACTTGATAAAATTAAGTGAAGTTTTTTTTTCGGAGAACTTCGTTCTATAACGGATACATACAATTTAAACTTTTTTCGGTATTTTCATTTTTTAATGTCTTGACTAAACTGTACAAGTACCACATTTTGAGCAGCAGCGGCATTCATTTTGCCCGTACCTAGTTAAGATGGAAATCAAGTAAAATTTTTACAAATGTGGCTGCCGCGTTATATTACTGCATGAAACATGAAGAAAAATATATTTTCAGTATCGTGAAAACTAGTTACCGGACCCAATTTTAAATGCAATATTCGTTTTCATCACACGCGAAAACCGCTATAGTATAGCGGCGACGCTATACACAAGTTTATAATGTTTTATGTTGTCACGATTATCCTTATGGTCTTTAATGACATTTATTATATATATATATATATATATATATATATATATATATATATATATATATATCAACGAATTTATTTTTGACTTGTTGATGCCCACATTTTTTTTTGGGGGGGGGGGCTATTAAAAAAATCCCGATCGGTACTTACGGACCGTGCTTAAATAATATTATTTAGAAATCCATTTTTAACATGGTTTTTGCAACTATTCTGTACTTTCATTTAACAAGAGTCCAGAGAGTGATCCGCGCTATTTTTTAAAATCGTATTTCCACGTTTAATTAAAGTTTTATGATGTTTGTTTTTTTTTTTATTCAATTGTAAGGTTAAAGTACGGAATAGGTACAAAACACCCTCCCCTCCCCACGTTAAGAATGGCTTTTTAAATAACTTTATTATTTCAGCACGGATCACTCGCTGCATGAGTACCACAAAATATAGCATAAAAAAATGAAAAATTAAAGATTCTTCCCCCTTCCCCTCAAAAAAGAACATGACACAATTCTGCATCAATACCTGACAATCGCTGATAAACAGGAATATCTCAAGGAAATAACACGTTTCATCCTTTGATGATAGATTTAATGAATTAAAAACCTGCGAATGTATGCTAATTATTTTCAATGCCATTCAATTCAACTGGATTTTTTTTTTTTTTTTTTTTGTCAAGGTCAAGATTCTCATCATTTTTATTAACAATCATCACTTACCAGAAATTTTTTTTGCGGGGCATATCCGTGAGACTGAGAGAAGACTTACAAATTTTATCATTATCTTTAGAGTTATTTATTTTAAATAAACATCCAGCAAAAAACTGATGATAAGCACGAGAAGTTGTCGGGAGACTGAAAATACGCATACGAATAATAAAAAAAATAAATACTTTAACCTTTCACTTTTACAAGACGGTTTTTGATTGGCTAAAACTGATAACTATCATTTGAAACAATTATTTTCATTTGTTACATAAGACAACCGGTGTCCGTTTAGTTTATGTACCGGTTGTTGATTATTCCGTTTCAATTTTTTTTAACGGGGAAAAGATCAACATGGTCAATGGTCACAGATAGTAATCTAAAAGGATACTTTTAAATATCGAACCATTGTACAGTACTATACTTCCATACCTCAGTAAGTGTGCAGTACTTGAGTACTATTTAAAAATTAACAGATGGAAAAGTACCGAAGAAGCGGAGAAAAAGTTTTTGAAATTAAGTCGGTATTTTTAAATATCTGTATGATTAAAAAGATTTTACGCAGGTTCTGCACTGCTGCAACACTTGATATGAAGATGAAAAAATATATATTCTGAAACTTTATATATATTTTTATTTTATTTTAAGTGGAAACTCATCCTTAACACTTCCCCCTTCCGCCGGATGAAAATTCAGTTAGATTTTATGTTATGCTTCAAGAGTTATCTCCCTTGGGCTATTAAAGACATTCATGTTAATAATAAATCATTTCAAATTATATTTTCAAACCTTTTCTCATACAGATCTTTCAAACAAATATTTTTCAACATTTTAATTTTTTCTGTATTAAACTTTATCCCCTGCCAGGGATGTGTAGAAGGGGATGCCTAAGAACCTGATCCTTTTACTCCTGTTTTAAAAGTGCTCTTTTTAAAGGAATTAAGACCTGTGTCCCCACCATTTATTTTATTTTTACAAATTACGATGCTAGCTTTATTTATATAAAAAAGCAAAAATAAATTCTTGCATCTTTTATTTACTACTGAAAACCATAACTTTAGTAAAGGTAATTTTGTTGAAACAAAATAATAAATTTGCCGTTTTTTGCACTTGAGCACCTAGCATGAAAAAGTTCCCCTGCGCCGCGTTCAAACCCTCTGCTATGTTTTTTTTTCCTTGCTAATAAAATAATAAAAATGATAATTTATAATCCTTCCTGAATTTAATTTTTTTAAATGATTTAAAGTAAATGGAGAAGTTTTCAAAATACGTCCGTAATTACTTCTTTAAAGTTATTTTAGTTTTTCAATGTCTACGTGATAACAACAAAAAAACAAACGTTTTATTTTTTAAGCGGTGGTAGAATCTACCACTGGTAGATTCAGTATTAATTCAGTAATGGGACACATGGACCATTGGCAATATAAGCTTTCATATGTTGAATAGACATGTCCGACCGATGCTGACGTCACTTGAAAACTGAAAATTGCGAAATTCGGATATAGGAACGAAATGCATTTTAATAGTTTTTGACGTAAAAATACAAATTAAAAGTACAGAAATATGGAGGGTTTTTTTTTTTTTTTGCATCTTCTTTTCCAGACAATTTTTTTTACTGAAATCCTTTGAAAATGATTCGTTCATTTCATTTTCCCAACAATTTATTACCTAAACCTTTCAAAAGATATTCGTTCATTAAAATATTTTAATTTTATTTATTTTAACTATATATGTAACGTATTATTAAAACGCATTTCGTTTCTATATCCATATTTCGCAATTTTAAATTTCCACGTGACGTCAGCTATGTTGCTTATTCAACCTACGAAAGCCCATATTGCTGGACCATTAAAATGATGTTACTAATTTATCTTCTCATTTTGGTAATTTTATGGAATCTGTGGGAACATGATGAGAATTGGCAGCCAATCTGATGTTAACGCATCCACCATGAGAGACAAAATAAAAAATCGTCATTTGCACATGGCTCCACGCATCGCTTCCGCTTGGGAAGAAAAAATAAGATAACCACAAAAGAATTATCAACCAATGGCAGAGCTCCGCGCCTAAAATAAAGGCCTAAAATATCACAGTCACTGGGAGCCGGTTTGCCACTATAAAATGAGGGGACCAAAAAAGTGAAAAGAGGAGATTTGCCCTGCTGCATCAGTGAACGCATGGACGGATTCTCCCACCCGACCAAAAGAGATGAAGAAGAAAAAGAAATAAGGCACCAGTGAACTGAAGCCGACTATGCTTTCATGTTATGGGCCAAAACGCCTTCAATTCTAAACAATGCCTAATTCACACAAACCAAAAAAAGAAAAGGAGAAAAACATAGGAGGCGAAGACGCCGTGCTGCTAGCTGTTGATGAAAGAAGTCGCCGCTTCCAAGTTAACAGCCAGGACACATATCACCGACAGTAGCACGACCGGCCACCCACTTACCACCCCCATCGTCCGAAAAGATAAGTACGCTTACGAATATTCATTCTTTGTTAAATTATACAAGCCTACAAAAGTTCATTCCTTATCAATGCATACACACCTACAAACATCCTACGAACACTTTACCTCTTCTAATTAAAACTGTCATTGCATGGAGTCAGATTTTACATACTTCCAACGTTGTCAATTAAATGTATTCTTTGTTGTGACCTCTATGGCCTCATTTCCTTCACCCCTTCTCCATCTATAAACCTAACCAAAAAAAAACCTCAGGGCCATAAATCACAAAATATGCAGGAAAAAACAATTTGGAGACGAGGGTGATTCTATAAAACTGTAGCAGAAACAATTGGAACTTTTTTCTTCCTCGAATCAATGCCTCTCTCCTGTGCAGTTTGGCCACATACTGACCAATCAGGGGTACGGCGCATTGATCCTTCCTATCCCCTAAGGAATTCAGCTAGCATCCAGTTTGAGGAATAAGAACTCGTCCTTACTGAGAGAGCCACCAAACAGAACGGACCTCTTTTTCTTCTCTCTCTCTCCACCTCGGTGATTTCTAACGTAATTGACGATTCCATTGGGAATAACTACCGCGATAGCACCAGGTAGCCGGAGTCCAGCTTTTGACCAGGAACATATCACATTTTCCTTAATAAATCTTTTCTGTGTTACATTTTATGAAGTTGTTGCGTTCGTCATTTCAGAAGCTTGTATGGAATTATTTATTTTCTTAGGTTGTGCCCTAAAAGCATTCAAAACCCTAAAATGGTGACCCCCCCCCACGTGATATACAAGCAATTCTGAATGACGAGCCTTTTTCTTCATTTTTTGTAAAACCCAACACAGCACAGAAAAACCAGGGAGCTAAAATTCAGCCCCAAAAAGCGAACTTTTCAACAGAGAAAAACAAATGAACTATTACTGACAAGTAACTCAACAAGCAACAATGGCATTGAACCTCCTTTTTTCCTCTTCACGTTAACGGACCTCGTTTTTCCAGAACTCTTTTCCTTTACAGACAACCGGCACATCACCCTGTTATTTGACTAAAGACAAGCAACGTTGGGTATACAGACGGAAAAAGAGAATTTCGCTGGCAGCGGACGAACAACAATGACAAAACCCCTCGTCAGACTCGGCAAAGAAAAATAAACACGGAGCTGTTGATTTCATATCGAATTTTTAAAAATTCGGGCTCGACAAAAAAAAAGAAAAAGGTGCTATTTCCTTGTTATGCAAGGCCGTTTTCTTAACCCGAGAATAAATATATACATCAAAATATTTTAAGAGGTCAGCACAACATCTTTTGACGCACGTGGTCGATATATTCTCTCAGAAGAAAACGCGCGCTGCCACATCACATAGCAGTCCATAAGTGACAGACTATGAGAGCGTTGAAAAAAAAAAAAAGTGACTACACATTTTTTTTGTTTTGGCTAAGAAGGACGCAAGTACACACACACGTGCGTACATATACACACTCAAGCAAAAGACAACCGATACAGAAAAGAGAACTTTTCCCCCCCCCCAAAAAAATATATATAATATTTCTCTTCGTTTCTCGGCCAAAGAAAACGTAAGTACCCTTTTAAAAAGATTTAACTGCAGGCTTTACGTATATACACATTTAAAAAAAAAATCTCTCTCTCTCTCTCTCTCTCTCTCTCTCTCTATATATATATATATATATATATATATATATATATATAGACACACACACTTACAAATAAAAAAAAGAAAAACACACGCATATATTAACTCTTTTAGCACTGCCTTTTACTTTCAAGAGTATATTTTTCTATTTTATTTTTTTGTGGAATCTTTTTTTTTCTCGTCTTTTAAGTATTTTCTCTCGTATTTTTTGTTTAGTGTTGAATATATCCCCTTTTTTCTCACGTGGTCCTTCAACAATGTCCTATCTATATTTCAGATAGTTAATTTTTTTGGGGTCTGTTGTCGCTTTCTTTACAAGTATATAAAATAGTTGCCGCGAGCCTTCGCAATGATGTCACAATCTAACGACATCATGGATATGGCTATTTTAAAAGCCATTGAGAGACTCACTCACGAGGTAAAAAAAACTTGGCAAGCTAGAGCTGCAGTCACGCATGCACCGACTTCAGACTAACTCCTTACATACAGGCCACCACTGTCGCCACCGCTGCTACTCAAACAAGCCGAAACTGTGCTTTTATCACAGTCGTTTTGGTATGGAGGCGCAGAAATGCAAAAACCCCTGTTCATACATGAACCAGGGAAACTAAGGTCTGGGGAGCTGAGCACGGCAGCTTCTCCACAGGATATTTTCAACAATCGTGCCTATTTCATCACAGACTCCCTATCCCAAGCACGTTGCTTGGTTGATACTGGAGCGGCCTGCAGTATCTGGCCACTGAAACTTCTCACAGAGAAGCCTCCAGTGTCACCTATCACACTACAGGCAGTAAATCACTCCCTCATCCCCACCTACATTCAAATTTCTCGTTCTCTGGACTTGGAATTACGGAGAGACTTTATGTGGGTCTTCACTATAGCAGATTTACCCTACCCCATACTAGGCACAGACTTCCTGCACCACTTCAACCTGATAGTGGATATGTGCAGATGCCGGCTGATAGATGCAAATGCAGAACTTACTGTCTCTGGTGTAAAAACAAACACCTCCTCTATCAGCCCAGTATTCTTCATTGCCGCTTCAAATAACCCGTATCAGACCGCCTTACACTCCTACTCGGAGTTAACAAATTTAAATTTTGTGGTAAGCGAACCCACGCACACCATAAAACACCACATCGAGATCACAGGTGCTCCTGTTATCTCATGCCCTCGCCGCCTCCCTGCTGATAAACTTAAGGCAGCGAAGGCAGAATTTAACCATATGCTGCAGCTAGGAATAATATGCCCCTCATCCAGTCCATGGGCTTCCCCTTTGCATATGATCCCAAAACGAGACGGAGATTGGCGTCCGACTAGGGACTACCGACGACTCAATGCCATGATGGTACCTGATCGTTACCCAATCCCACATATACAAGACTTTGTTTCTTCTCTGCATAGTTGTAAGACCTTCTCCAAACTAGACCTAGTTAAGGCTTACCATTAGATTCTAGTGAATCTGGCCGACATACCCAAGACTGCGGTAACGACTTCATTCGGAGCATTTGAATTCTTAATTATGCCCTTTGGTTTATGAAATGCGGCTAGCACATTTCAGCGCTTCATGGATGAAGTAGTGCGTGACTTTGACTTCGTCTATAACTATATAGATGACATTCTCGTGGCAAGTGCCTCACCTGAGGAACATGTCACTCTCCTCCGCCTACTATTCAAACGGTTTCAGCGATACCAGGTCAGGATTAACCATGGTAAATGTGTTTCCGGTGCATTGTCACTAGTTTTCCTGGGCCACATTATCAGCCTAGATGGTATATCTCTGTTACCGGAAAAGGTGAAGGCTCTACGAGACATTCAACCACCCACTTCACTTCGCCAACTAAGGCACTTCCTCGGTCTGTTAAACTATTACAGACGTTTATCCCACACTGCACGGATCTCCTAGCTCTTCTTTCCGACCTGTTACATAACAGGAAAAAGAAAAATGAGCAAATCTCACTTAATGAGATCCAGCTTAAGGCTTTTAATGAAGTGAAAACAAAATTTGCGACAACATCTCTACTTGCACATCTTGTATCCAATGCCCAGTTTTCTCTGGTCGTTGACGCATCGGGCACAGCTGTAGGTGCAGTGTTGCAACAGCAGCACCAACAACAGTTACAACCTCACGCATACTTTTCAAGACAGCTGAAACCAGAGAAACAACATTACAGCACGTTTGGCCATGAACTCCTGGCAATGTACCTCGCACTGAAACATTTTCAACATTCACTCGAGGGCCGTCAATTTGTGATCTACACTGATCACCGTCCGCTGACATATGCACTGTGTTCTAAGCCGGACAAATATTCTCCCTGCGAAACGCGCCATTTGGATTTTGTTTCGCAATTCACCAGTGATATCCGACATATCTCAAGTGAGCAGAATGCTGCGGCAGACTCTTTGTCCCGCCTTCCCATTAATTCTCTGTCCACACCATTGGATATCGACTTGCAGCAGATGGCCTTAGACCAGCCAAGTCTGGACACGTTGGATCCGTCGTCACCTGAATTTGCAACTTGCAAATTCGCATACCTGCTCGTGCCTACCTCGGACATGCAGATCATTTGTGACACTTCAATGGATTCGCCTCGACCATTCGTTCCATTGACTCATCGTAGAGTTGTTTTTGACACCCTACACAATCTGGCACACCCCGGATGCAGAGGCACAGTGAAGCTGATTACAGCTAGATTTTTCTGGCCAAATATGAGGCATGATATCACTGCCTGGACACGTTCCTGTGTATCCTGCCAAAATCAAAGGTGCACAAGCATATCCGTGCACCCCTTGGAACATTCACCACCACGGACGCTCGGTTTAGCCATGTACACATCGACCTGGTTGGACCTTGGCCAGTCAGTTAGGGATTTACTTATCTCCTGACCTATATAGACCATTTCACACGGTGGCCTGAAACCATTCCCCTCACAGACATTTCGGCTGAGTCTGTAGTGCGAGCCCTTATAGCAGGCTGGATATCGCATTACGGAGTTCCTACCACCATTACCACTGATCGTGGCGTACAGTTTGAATCCCACCTCTTCCAGGAACTCTCCAGGATTCTAGGGATCCAACGTATTCACACTACAAGCTATCACCCTGCTTCTAATGGGATGATTGAATGCTTCCATCGCCAATTGAAAGCAGCATTACGTGTTTACACCGACCAACAGTGATGGAGCGAATATGTACCGGTTGTCCTTCTTGGCTGTCGTGCTGCTATCAAAGAGGACCTGGGATACTCTTCAGCCGAACTTGTATATGGAGTACCTCTATCGTTGCCAGACCAAATGTTGAGCCCGGTAGATTTAACAACAAACGATATAGCTCTGTATGTCAACAGACTGCAAGCTTATTTTAGTAAGCTCCCACCGATACACACTAGGGAACAGACCATTAGATCTTCGGTCCCAAAGGACATTTCGTCTTGGACTCATGTTTTTCTTAGAAAAGAACCCCGTGAAAGCCCCCTAACTTCACTTTATACTGGCCTCTATCGCGTTCTTTCACGTACCGATAAACTTTTTACTTTAGATATCAGTGGTAGAAGAGAAACTGTTTCTAATGATAGAGTAAAAAAAAGCCTTTCTTGACACAAAAACACACGAGCCACACATTCCCCCTACTTTCACACAGCATCAAAACATGCATACACCTGAAGTAAATGCTCCAAATGAAGACGATCATGTCACCACTACTACACGTAGTGGTCGACGGGTACATTGGCCGAAGAGACTGTGTAAAACTTTGTATTTCTGTTAAGAAAATATTTTTTCCTTGTTTTCCCTTCTTTCAAAAAAAAAAAAAAAAAAAGAAGTTGCAAATATTCCCCAACTTTTCACACAAAAATAAGAACATTTTTTTTTTCTTTCTCGTAAAAATAAATACAATAAAAAGACATTTTTATTTTTTGCTATTTGTTATGCTACCTTTTTTCTCTGTCGGCTTTCTGCCTAAACAGAGAGTTATGTAGCAGAAACAAATAGAACTTTTTTCTTCCTTGAATTAATGCCTCTCCTCTGTGCTTTTTGGCCACATACTGACCAATCAGGGGGACGGCGCATTGATCCTTCCTATCCCCTAAGGAATTCAGCTAGCATCCAGTTTGAGGAATAAGAACTCGTCCTTACTGAGAGAGCCACCAAACAGAACGGACCTCTTTTTCTTCTCTCTCTCTCCACCTCAGTGATTTCTAACGGTATCGACGATTCCATTGGGAATAACTACCACGATAGCACCAGGTAGCCGGAGTTCAGCTTTTGACCAGGAACATATCACATTCTCCTTAATAAACCTGTTCTGTGTTACCTTTTATGAAGTTGTTGTGTTCGTCATTTCAGAACATAGGTTTAACAAAAACCAACTAAGAATTGTCCTAGTGACATATGGCCGAGTGGTCCTAGACGTTGTATCAAAGTTTACAATTACCTAAAGGTGCTGAGTTCAATCCTGAACGAAGGCAGTATAAAGTAACATTCAAAACAGAGAATCAGCAACTATGTCCCAGAGCCTAGCTGGAGTCCGAACACGGTACCCCCATAATAATAATAAAGGGTTGGGTTCGAGACTCCTAACAAACGGTTCCCCAGTTCGATACAAAACACCTGATGAAGGCCGGAGCGCAAAACGGCCAAAACGTTGTGACGATAACAACCAAGATGAGGAAGTCAGTCCGACGATCTCAATCAATGAAAACACCTCATCTCAAAAATACGGACAATTACTATTTCAGAAGCTTGTATGGAATTATTTGTGCCCTAAAAGCATTCTAAACCCTAAAAAAAAAAAAAAAAAAACTATCAATTATTGTAGCACTTCGACGTTTTAAAGGAGAGGGTGTTCAGTTTTTCAACTAAAAAAAAAAATGGCCTTTATTCATCACAGTAAACAAACGTCTCTGAGTAAACGTTTTTTTGGGATGACATGAGATATCGTCAGTAAAAGTAAATTAGAATGTTTAAAATTTAAACAAAACAAAACAACAACAAAAAAATTATGGTGTCTTTGTTCAAAAGAAAACCAGAAAACGATTGTAGTATTTATTTTAACTATGTATTGCGGATGCGATTGCGTGGAGATAGCATGAATTAAACGAACTGTTCTATTTGTGAGTGCGTTTATGAACAATGCATTGAACGCGCAATTGTGAAAGAAAATAGATCCACGTTTTTGTTGGTTTAAAATGTTTGGTCGAAACCGCCCTCCCCCCTTCTTTAAAGTTTTTCCTTCTTTTCTTTCAAACTAAACATAGTGGTTCAATTGTAGAATAGGGACTGTTGAAATATCTCGCTTGTTTTTTTCCTACTCAAATTGATTGTCGGTCTTAAATTGTATTCGTAAAAAGTTAAACAAAAAGGAATTTAAGACTGGTGGTAAAGTTACGAAATCTTTGCCCAAATAAAATAAAATTCATCTAGAGCAATTAGTTTTAATCCCTTTTCTTATTTCGTAAAAAACAAAACAAAACAAATAACATCAAACATCATTCTTGTGTTTCTTATAAAAAGAAAGATGGGACTTGTAATAAATCGGCAACCACAAAATTTCAGTACAGATTGACGGAGAATCTAGACATTCCAGGAAACTACCGAAGTCGTGTACGATTTGAAAGTCATTTTTTTTTTCCAACTTAAACTTTTCGAGACTATTTTTTTTATTTTTATTAAATACTAACCCTAACCTTGCATTTTTACATTTTTCTCTGCGACTTTCAAATTGTAAACTGTTTCGGACATTTCGGGGGCTTATTCTCAGTCAATCTTGTAGGTGCCCATTCCTTACAAGCACTAGCACCATAAATGTATAAAACTAGCTCTTGAAAATACTAAATAAATAACTTTACTTTGTAACTTAATTTTAGATAATAAATAACATTAACTTATAAACTTTAAGTTAACGTCACGTTTTTTTATTTTCTAACGACGAAAAGGAAATAAAGAATGAGTTTTGGATGAGCGCTATTAACATGTCACCTTGTTTCGGGTTCGGGATCTAATCAGAGAGTGAATGAATCATGGTCGTGGAATTTAGGAATAGGAGGAATGTAATGTTAAACCAGAGTTCGAAAAGAACGAAGATGACAGAAGTGGCATAAGCTAAAGAAGAAAAAAAATGTTTTCTGTTAAGTAAGTATGACGAATGAAATTTTACAAATAAAATAATAAAATGTTCTATTGACAATATATATTTTCTTCTTCTTTGCCCGTAAAACAATTTAAACCGTTTCGGTACTTATGCAGTTTTACAGAACGTGCTAAAATATTATTTCAGCGTTATGTTAACATCGGGAGAGCGGGCTTTATTACTTTCATTTTTAACAATTTAATAAACAAAATCGTTAAATTCAAGCTACATCTCCTGACGCATACTGACGTTCCTTGCTCCTATGATTGCACACTTAAAAAAAATAAAAATAAAATAAAAAAATAATGATGATGATGATGATGATGATGATGCTGCTAACTTCAAGCAAAGTCCACCGGCGGTTGCTCCAGGCCTGTTAGTTAGACTAAGCGAAGCGGTAAAACCCTTGTTTTTATAAACATATTTTGGTATTTTTTTTTTTTTTTTTTTTTAATTATTTTACGAGACTACTCAGCGGAGTATAAACAACCCCAACTTCGAAAGTCGTTCTTAACGTGGAGAGTTGGGGGTGTTTATTTCAGAAAGCCATTCTTAACATAAGAAGGTGTTTATACTATGCTGGTTACATTCGTAAAAAATACCCATATTTTTATAATAAAAGTTCATATATGGGATTATTCAGAGTTTAACCGCTTAGTTTAACAGGCCTCAGTGCAGCACTGCAGCAGCATGCAGCATTGCAGCAACCGTCGAGGGACTACTTGAAGAAAGCTGTTTTTGCTTTTTTTTTTAAATTTTTTTATTTATTTATTTTTAGTGTGCAATCATTTCAGGGAGAAACAGTTCACCGATGATGACGTCCTACGAACACAAATTCGGAATAGGGGCGTCAGCAAGCGTTGGGGATGCAACCTAATTTTAACCAATAAAAGATACCGTAAAAAATTGGCGCTTATGTCAACGGATCATCAAATCTAAGGGAGATAACCAGCATAAACATAGCAAAAATAAGCAATATTTTGCAAGATATATATATATATATATATATATATATATATATATATATATATATATAGTCATCCACATACAGTACTGTTTCGCTGTTTCACAGCTCATCAGTGCGGCTAGACAGGCAACTACCTCAAGCCAGGATTGAAACCCGACCGTATATATATATATATATATATATATATATATATATATATTGAAACCCGACCGTATATATATATATATATATATATATATATATATATATATATATATATATATATATATATATATATTTTGTTAATTACATTTTCACCCCAAACAAGGCACATTGCCACTTTGGTGTAGGGGGCTACTATCAGCGGCAGCAACTACTGGAGCACTATGTAGGGATTTGGGCAGCAAGATATCGGTTCACGTTACACTTGAACTTCTGCATGTCAGTACAGTTTGGGAAGCACTGAAGCAGGGACCTGGAATGGAATTCCAGAGTCTAGCGGTTCTGAGGAAGAAACTACTGGAGTAGAAAGATCTTTTACATCTAGGGATCTCTACTGTGTGGGGGTGGGATTTAGCTGCCTGTCGGGTTTGTCGAGGGTGTCTACATCGTGGGGGCACAAGTGTCTGCAGTTCGTCAGAGCATTCACCATTAAAATACTTGTACTAGAACAGGCAGAGGGATGCAACA
This sequence comes from Euprymna scolopes, assembly GCF_053919585.1. NCBI lineage: Eukaryota > Metazoa > Mollusca > Cephalopoda > Sepiida > Sepiolidae > Euprymna > Euprymna scolopes. The sequence continues at coordinate 84,010,078 of NC_136487.1, read as the reverse complement.
TTTCGTCGATGGGACAGAGGCTGAAGCTTAGATGCCAGTTCAGGGCCTATCAGATTGGCGACTCTCTTTTGAACCTTGTCTAGGAGCAAGAGACTAGCAGCAGATGCACCAGCCCAAATGTGACAGCAATACTCTATACATGGGCGAATGGTGGCCTTATAGAGGTACAGGATACTTTCAGGTGTCAGTAGTTTTCTAGCACGGTAGAGAGAGCCTACCTTCTTCGCAGCGAATCTGGCAATGTATTCAATGTAATTGTTCCAGCTCATGTTTCCTGTGAACGTTAGGCCAAGCATTTTGAAAGATGTACTCTCAGATAGGGAGTCACTGGCCATTGCTATTGATGGCAGAGAAGGTTTCTTGTAATTATTGAAGGAAACCAGTTTAGTCTTGGCAGCATTGAATGTGACCATCCATTTATGTCCCGATTCCACTACAGATTGGAGGTCATCCTCTAGTGTTTTTGCCATTTTTTTTAGTCATGTGTTCATTTGTTTTCCTGTCATGCCTGCTATAGAGTATGGTGTCATCAGCATATATACCCATCTCAGAGGCAGTTTTGTCGGGGAGGTCATTAATAAATATTAGGAACAATAGAGGTCCAAGGATAGACCCCTGAGGCACTCCCGCATTTATATCATATTGTTTAGATGTACGACTGTTGAGGACAACCTGGATTTTTCTCTTATCTAAGAAGGATTTAATTATGTTAAGTATTCTACCAGTGATACCGTATGATTTAATTTTCCTGAGAAGACCCTCATGCCATATCCTGTCAAAAGCCTTAGATATATCTAGAGCTACCGCTCTGCCCTCCCCCGCTTTGTCCAGTGACTGGTATATACGTTCAGAGATTACAGTGAGGATGTCTGCTGTGGAACGGGCTTGTCTAAATCCATATTGTTTGTCAGTCAGAAGTTTAGCATCTGTAAGGTAATGAACTAGAGCATGGTTAATTATGGTCTCTAATATTTTGGTGTAAAGTGGGAGGAGACTAATGGTGCGATAATTTAATGGGTCAGTTCTTTCGCCAGAATTCTTGAACACTGGTACCACAGTAGTAGTTTTCCAACAGCTCGGAAAGCATGATTCATTAAGGCATTTGTTATAGAGCTTGGAGAGAACTGGAGCTACTTCGGCTGAGCACCTTTTTTAATAGCACAGCTGGGATGAGATCAGGTCCACATGCTTTTGAGGTGTCAAAGTTTTTTATGATAGCATGTACCTGAGCAGGGGTGATTTTTAGATCGTCTAGCGTGGCGTCTGTCCGCAAAGGAAAGTCAGGCAGGGGGTGGTTGGAAGGGTCTAGTGTGGAGTTGGAGGCAAACCGGCTGGCAAGCATATTAGCCTTCTCGGTTGCTGAGCAAACAACCTCGTGATTGTTGGTTAGTGAGGGAATTGTTGATTTCCCATTATTTACTACACTGTTGTAGATTTTCCAGAAGTCATGAGTTCCTAATTTTTGTGATTGATGCGTTTTTTAGTGGTTTCAGTAAATTCTCTCTTAGCTGTCGCTATTTCCTTCTTAACGTTACTTCTAGCTTCTATATACTTCTGTCTGTTTGAACTGGACTTATGTCGGTTAAATCTGTGGTATGCATGCTGCCTTTGAGCAATGGCAGTTGCGCAAGTAGAAGTAAACCATTGGGGAGAGTGGGGCTTGCTATAAAGTTTCCGCATGGGAACATGTGCTTTAATTGCTGTTTTGAACCATTCAGTGGTCTCATTTGAGCACTGTTCAGCAGGAAGAGAAAAAATATTTCCCCATGGGGCATCTCTGATAAGATCTCTGATGGCTTCCCAGTCAGCCTTTTTATAATATCTCGTTGTTTTGAGCACTGGCTCTTCAGTTTTGGGTCTAGAGTTTAGGGCGATTTCGACCATTATCACTGCATGATCGGCGTTCCTGAGTGGGCTGTCAGCATTTTTTATACAATCCTCGGGAACTGTGGTCAGAAACAGATCTAGAAGTGATGCTTGTTGTTTTTGCTGGTCAGGGAAACGGGTTGGAAACGTAACTATTTGTGATAGGGAGTGAGATATAGCGAAGCTATGTGTTGTGCTGCCTGCTGCATCTGTGTGAGTAGAGAATCCAAGCCAGTTTTTGTGGTGAACATTAAAGTCACCAAATACATGTACTTGTGCGCTAGTGTCAAGGGAGAGTGCTGTGTCTATGCTGTCAGAGACTTCGTTTATTATGGTGCAGTCCTGGGTCGAGGGAGAGCGGTACAGAAAATAAAAGTAGCTAATGTTATGCTGTCTGTTTAGTCTAAAGCACATAAAGGCTTGATCGTCCGTTTCTAGGTTTGTTTCTCTAGTCAGGGGGAGGGTGTTACGAATGTAGACTCCAAGTCCGTGCATATGTCTGTCAGAGTCCTTACGACAGAGTGGGAGATAGCCAGGCATGTTAAAGTAGTTAGAGGGGATGGAGGAGTGTAGGTTAGTCTCGCTTAGTGCTAAGATATCCGGGGTATTTGTTAGGAGAAATGCTTCAACATCAGCTAAATTAGTTCTAAACCCACGGATGTTAGTGAATGCAAGCCTCAAGGGAGGAGGCAAGTTGGATTTGTTTGTCCCTAGGCCTGGTTTAAGCTTATTTTTTTTTTTTTATTGTACTGTCATCATGTTTTTAAAGAGTTTCAGTTGGGAAGGGGGAGCTGAACAAGAGGTTATGCAGGGTATCAGACATGCAACACAAGTAGACCATCAGCTGACCCTCCATCAACTAGGACTGTGGCCTCAGGAAAGCCCATCGGGGATGAGTGCAGGGTCCCTTTCCATGCGCGACATGGCACTACAAACATCCCGATATTATACAACTGCTGATGGAGCAGCCGCTCTAAGCGCTACCAAGTTTGGGACGCTGAAATAATCAGTAGAATAATGAAATAATGTTAAATGAAAAAAAAATTACACAATTACTGTAGCCGAGTTCCGGAAATTGCTGTAGCAATTTACGAAAAGGAGATAAGTTAGCGAAGTTAATCTACGAACTTAAAAATATAACCATGTTAAGTAGCAAAATAAACTTATTATTAACGTACACAAAACAAAAGTAAACAACCTGTTACAATGAAACTATGTTAATTAATCAACAAAAATTAAATTAACTTGTTAATTAATCAAGTTGTTGTTATCTAATTATCCAAAGAAAAATGCTTCCCTTATTTAAGAGACCCCCCCCCCCCCCAAAAAACCCAAAAAAACCCGAAGACTTTATCCTGTGCAGAATATTTGAACGTTGTTATTTTTTCCTACTTTAATCAGACAGAAATGATTGATTACCTAAAATAATAAAAAAAAAAAATTTCTTATTTTTTAATTTTCGTTTAAAAAAATATCGGCTAGAGGAGTTTTTCTTGATTGGGGAAATTTTTATGTGCGTTCAATTCAGAGTGCCAGTTTTGTTGTTGTTTTGGTAAATGTTTACTTTAACTACAGCAGAACACCAACCAATAAAATTTGGTTCTTTTTGGGTTTTCGGGGTCGCTGACAACGAATCTGATATTCACACCTGTCGCAAATTTACCGTTTACATGGTATTAACCCTTGAACCCTCGCACTATTTTGTGCTAACTCACCGGCGGCGAGTCTCACCGCCATCGTTTATGCTATTCTTAAATGATGCGTTCGCGCATGGACGCGAGTAGTAAGGTGACTTGTCACATCGCGGAATAATGTTTTAGCAGACATTTGAAATAAAGTTTTCAGAAACAAACAAAAAAAAAATTTCATTTTTCTGTATTACGTAGTTTTTGATGCTTTTTAATTGATCTAAAAATATAAGTTTTCACGAGCGGTTTACAAAAGCAGTTTTAGTTTTTTTTTCTTTTTTAGAGGGGGGTATTCAATTATCGAACTTGTACAAAAGGTGCTTCTGCAGTTTAATTTACCGTTTTTCCGAAAGTAACGCCCCCCCCCCCAATTTCCCGTAAGTAACGCGCCGACATACACCGAGCAGAAAAACTGTTTAATTTTTCACAAAAATTCTATTTACATTGGAGGGGGGGGCAGGGGGACGGGTGGTGTCGCGCGATCCCCTTCCCTTCCCTCCCCTCCAATGTAAATAGAATTTTTATGAAAAATTAAAGTTCTTCTGTTCGGTGTATGTCGCCGCGTTACTTACGGGAAAAACGGTAAATTAAACTGCAGAAGCACCTGTTAAATGTTGTACATTGACTAAGTCCCCCCTCAAAAAAAAAAAAAAAAAAAAACGAAAAATAAAAATGCTTTTGTAAATCGCTCGTAAAAACTTAATTTTTTAGGTCAATTAAAAAAGCATTAAAAACTACGCAACACAGAAAAATGGCTGGTGAGTCGGCACAAAATAGTGCGAGGATTCAGGGGTTAATACCATGCAAACGGTAAATTTGCGACGGGTTTGAATATCAGATTCGTTGTCAGCGACCCCGAAAACCTGTAAAAAAAAAAAAAAAAAATCCATTGGTCGGTGTTCTGTTGTAGTTAAAGTAAACATTTACCGTTGTTTTTTTACGGAACCCCCTTCCGTTTCATTCACATAAAAAAAATCGACGGTGCGGCTAACTTTGTCCTTGTTGAGAGGCAAGTAATTAGGGACCATTTCGCCGCCTCCGAAAGTAGAGGGTAATGCATAGGAGGATGGTCTCCTCCTGAGGATCGAGCAGAAGCGTTATACTAATCTCCACTCCAATCCTAGTCACAAAAAGGAGAAAAGCAGTGAAGCAAGCACCATAGGGACTTAACATGAAATAATCTAGCTTTTAAAGTGTAAATGACGCAGAGACGCCGTCACTACGAGGAACGGCGGTTTACTACGGTTTCAATTTTGAGTTTAAGGATGTTACGTTGTGATTGGATGCCGACTTTTCTTGTTAGTGGATGATTTATTTATTTATCTGGTCGGGTCGCTAGTAAATTCGGTAGGCGGATATTTATCAACTAGTTATGTGTGATTTTTCCAAGTGGCGACAAAACAAACTAATCCAACGTACTAATTTGTTGATGAATTTCTTCACTTTTATTTATGTATTATAATTATTATTACTATTATATATTTTAACTTTCATTTTGCAAATATTAATCTGTTTTTTTTTAATTTTTTTGAAAATAACTTGTTTTTGACTCTTGTAGTTTTCGTCTTTTTTATTGTCATTTTGGTACTTAGTTTAATAGAGACATTAAAAAGTAAAAATATTGAAAAAAAAAATGTATTGTACGTACGCTACTACCGCCCATCAACCGCCTCTCTCCGCAATGCAAACATAATTTTTGTGAAATGTTAAACGGTATTCTACTATGTTGGCGCCTTACTTACGGAGAAACGGTTAATTAAACTGCAGAAGCATCTGTTAAACTACACAAGTTCTATAACTGAATACCCCCCCGTGAAAAGAAATAAAAACATAAAAATGCTTTTGTAAACTACTCGTGAAAACTTATTTTTTTAGATCAATTAAAAATTACGTAACACACACACACACACACAAAAACAAATGAACCACATTTTTTTTTTTTTTTTGAAAACCTTATTATTTCAAATGTCTACTAAAGATTCCTTCGCGATGTGATAAGTCACTATAAAAAAAAAAAAACACCACTGAAAGCGGTGAAATGGCGCAAAATCGGCCCAGGGGTTAACATGCAAACGGTAACTTTGCGCCGGGTTTGATTATCAGATTCGTTGTCAGCGACTTCGAATACCTCGAGAAAAAAAAAATTAGAGTGGTCGTAGTCGGCGTTCTATTGTAGCGTAAGATAACATTTACCAAAATTTTCAATTTGAGCAATTAGTTCTTTTTTTTGTTTGTTTTTTTTTTTTCAGAGGAAAATCAAATTGTTATGAGATCAATCAATCGTTTCCCAGCCATCTTGCTTATTTCGTGGACGAAGAGGGGGTGCCCGGTGCCTTTAAACGAAAAAGGGATTAACAAAGGACAAAATGAAAAAGGGATTAAAAAAAAGGAAAGAGAAACTCTGTAAAATAAGTGAAAACAAACAAAAAAACAACAAAACAAACTAAAATGTTTATCTGGGTATTTTTTCTGCCCATGTTTCAAAATAATCTCGTTAAATCTTAACAAAATTTTAGCGGTGATTGTGTTATCTCCCTTGACGACCCCCCTCCTCGTTCGCGAAATAGGCAAGCTGGCGGGATATGATCGATCTCATTGAAATTTGATTTTCCTCTCTGCAAAGAAAAAAGAAAAATAACTACTTGATCAAATTAAATGATTTTTTTTTCTTTCATGAGAACTTAATCCCATACCGGGTACGTGCAATATAATTTTTTTTTTTTTTTTTCAATATTTTCATTTTTTAATGTCTTGATTAAACTAAACATGTAACGTCATTTTCATTTTGTAAATATTAATTACAAAATAATAAAATCAGACTTACGATTAATGGTACGATTAAGGAAGGGGTATGTTTAGTTTTGTAAACCAGTAAAAATATTTTTCATTACTTTAACGTCTGTTTTACATGCAAGCATGTTAAACGGCTTCTAGAAATTATCTTCCAAACTAATCTATCTTTGGTCATCATTATAATTCAATTTAACGTTTTACATGCATGCGTTGAACGTCTTTACGAAACTGATTTCCAAATTAATTGTTCCTATTTACAATGCCTCCCCACGGGACAGAGTTAGACACCAGGCTCATTTTTAATGTGGAGAAAAGGAACAAAAATAAAAATTGTCTCAGTCGTGAAGGATTTCTCCTCTACTAACAGAGAACAAGAAATTGAAGTGTATATCTGAAGAACAGATTGTATTTATTTGCTTCCCCACTGAGCAAATCAGGCACAAGGCCGTTTTTTAATGTGGAGAGAGAAGGAGGGGGAAGGGAAAAAGGGGACCAGCTCCCAATGGGTGGGAAATGGGAGCTGGATAGTGACAATTGGTATGAAGGGCCGCCCCTACATTGACCAAGGTCTGATATGTGGAGTTACCCGCACATATGGTCTCTGCTTGCAGTATCTGCCGGAACAGATACTACACTTTGAGATATTAAATCCTTTATTCATGTTAAAAAAATACATTGAAAATCAACAATGAACAAAAAACTTAGGCACATGGCCAACTCAAAAGGGGGGGATTGTGGGTGTCGTTGGTCATCCTTGTCACTCCAGAACTAAACAAAATCAAAAGTTTCTCCCAGCTAGTATCTTTCACCATAATACCACATTCACCCTTTCATACTGGGGGACATCCTACTTAACTCCCAATTTTTAAAACATTTTTTATTGATGTGTAAAAACAAAAAAAGATAACAATAAAATGGTACAATAATTCATTTGTGTCGAGGGCGGAGGGAAGGGGGGATTAGTAGGACCCTCCCAACCCCGTCTAGTTGATAGACTGCCCGTTCCACTAGGTTTGTAAATGGAACCTGGCTTCTGCGGGTCAGTCTCTAAGTGGGGATGCCCTCTAGATGGGGATGAATGGAGAAAAGAAAATTTTGTGGGTAAGGAATGGGGGTTAATTTGTATTTCTTTCTCTCCAAGATGAGTGAAATTTAGAGGAGGGGGTGAAAATAAAAATTGCAAGAAAGAGGGGGTGGGGATCTTGGAGGCTTCCTAATCAGGGAGGGATGGAACACACACTCAGCTAGCTGAGAGGCTATTTGTTAAATTTTACTTTACGGAACTGCATGTTCCACACCTAGGCGGGGAACACGTATTCAAATTTGGCTCCTCTTCGTACACACTTGCTACCTGTATCCATCTTCTGTCAAATGCCGCGCGATGCAGCCTTCTTCTATCACATCTGATCTTCACCCGTAGTTGGTGTTTAAAGAAAGCGATCAGATCCTGATCAGAAAAAGACAACACCCCCCGGCAACCTTGCAGACGCGATGTCCAAATCACCATTCTCGCCACGGCCAGGATGTAACATAGACCATTTGTCTTTCCCGGTCCCACGGTGGCCTCACATTGTCCACGACATTGGATACAGTAATTGGGCGAGGATGCTCAGGATCGATGCGAGCCGTCACCTCATTGACATACGACCAGTACCGGCGGAGTTCGCAGCAATCGAAGAAAGCATGATCAGTCGTTTCTACGGCCGTTGTCCCACAACGGGGACAATCAGGTGACTCCAAAAACCCAGAACTGCATTGTACATTGTTGAGTGGAAGTGCATTTCGGGCCAATCGCCAGGTGAGAGAGAACTCCGAATTGTTCAGATGACTCGAACCTGGCGCCCAGCTCCACGCGGAGTGGATCTCACTCTGCTGCCAACCCAAACGTGCGCATAGCGGGTCGTCAGCAGCCCCCTTCACTTGATCCCTGTGGAGTTCCCTACGGGCAGCAGTCACAAGGTCGCTGGACCTTGGTAGTCGTTTTAGCGTGGCTCAGCACTCTTTCATGTAGGCAGATTCTCCCCGTGGCCTGCGACGGCTCTCGATAGAAGGGTCAAGAATGAGGTCGGGGAAGGCGGCAGTAACCACGGGGTGCCATGATTGGTCATCTTGCATATAGTGGCTCAGGAAGGCCAGCCTCTCAGCGTCTCGATGACACTTCAAGTCCGGCATTCCCAAGCCTCCCTCACACGGACGTTGAATACAGACCTGTCTGCTCACCCAGTGTCTTCCTCTGTCCCAAAGAAGTGAGGACAAGAGTTCGACAAGAGCTGTTAGGTGTTGTGCAGGCAGGGGAAGTACGGCCAGTCGGTAAAGGATGAGAGGAAAGACGTAAGTGGCACACGCCTCAGCTCTACCCTTTAAGGAAAGTTTCCTAGGAAGCCACGAATTGACTGCAGCCTCCAGCTTTGACCGTACCTCCAACCAATTTTTGTCAAGTTGGAGACTCGGTCCGAACCACACGCCGAGGATCCGAACTGGGCCATCTGTCCAGCTCAAGGGTGCCGGGAGGTTGGCGTTGCCACTCCAGGCACCCAACCGCAGTCCTACCGACTTGCTGCGGTTTATCTGGGTCCCTGTAATTCTTTCATACTGAGTGAGCACCTCCGACACGATCTCGATGACTCTGAAGCTTGACACAAAGACCGTGACATCATCGGCGAACGTGGATACCTTGGCGGCTGAGCCACCGGGTATTGCAATTCCGCGCAGGGCCGAATTTGTCTCCCCATGTCTCAGCTTGCGGAGCAGGGGCTCTAAAGCCAGGACATAGAGCAGGGGCAACAGCGGACAACCCTGACGAACCGACCGAGAGATAACAAAGGGTTTTGAACGCTTTCCGTTGACTTGCACAATGGTTGTGGGCTGTCGATACATCACGGAGATCCACTTGCAGAAGTCCGGTTTAAAACCGACGGCCTCTAAGACAGATGCCAAGAAACGATGGTCGACCCTATCAAAAGCTTTGGACTGATCCTACAGATACTACACTTTGATCTTGTCCCGAAGGCCAAGAATTGTGCTTAAAACAATCAAGCTTGCCCTAAAGGAGTGTTAACTATGCTGTGCTATCAAGTAACAATTTCTGGGATTAAATTCGATACACTACTGTCAAAATTCACTCGCTACTCCAAAACTCGACACTCTGCTGTCAAAACTCTCAAAACACAAAGGACCTCAGATGGAACTTACTACTTCAACATTCAAATCCAAAATCAGTATTTATTTATAAATATTTACAGAACATAAATAAATATAAAATGTGGTGAGAGGGGGTGAACATGTCCTATTTTAACATTTGTTAACTAGATTTTCACCAAAATAACAGAATCACTCTATGAGTAAACTACTTAAAAAAAAGTAAATAAATAAATAAAATACGAAATGACAATACATACATGATGTGGGCAGTTGAGTAAAAATTTTATATACAGAACAAATAAATGGAGTATACAATAACAAAACTTGTGTGTTAGGTTAAGAACACCCCTCCCCTGTGCTAGGAAATGTATCAGATAAGCAGTTTTGCTAGTCAGAAAAGTATGCAGGTCCCCAAAAACCAACTTTATTTAAACACCTGGAAAGTGGGCCTATATCACTGAGAAACCAGCAAATCTGTCGCCTAGTTAGGGTTGAGAGCAGAGGTTATCATACAGAAAAAAAAGGAGGTGGACAAACTAAAGGGGGGGGCATATGATATAATCCGTACTCTAGCTAAGTTAAAAAAAAAAAAAAAAGAAAGAAAATTAACCTACTCTTTCCTGATTCCATGACTTGACTATGTTCTATTTGACTAACCAAAATTCTGAACATTAATTATGTTCAAATGGCACTCAAGAGCATCACCATTTATTTGAAAGTGCTAAAACTTTCACCCATCTTTCGTTGAAATTTGCCAAAGAGAGTTCCACCTTTTGTACAATAGTGCAATGGAAGAAAGCTCAGCATTGAACACAACTCAGTGTTTCAACCAGACTCGTTGCGTACTGTCTGTTGCTAGTCCAGAGAGCATTTCTAATTATCAACTAGGTGAGTGATGCCTTGTAATTATCGTGACACCTCAGCCCAGGCACCCAAGGCCATATTAAGCAACACTCCCCATTTGTAAAACCGAGCTCCCCCAATCCTATCATCTTCAACAAATCTCCTCACCTATATAGTATAGTGCCTTATGAGACATTGAGACAATGCTCAGGTGTTAAAGAGGCTTTCTTTCATCTGTAAAAGAAGTTTCAAGGACCGTCAAAACTCATGATAAAAGGTGCACTCATTTCAGGACAACCTGTGTGCCTCCAACTCACGCAAGTGCACACTTTTCAAAGTCAGGAAGACTTTCTTAATGTCTTCTTTCCAGAATTTACTGTTTCTCTCACATGATGTACACATTCGGTCAAGATAAGTGAAGTATATGTGAACGGATCTCAATGCTTGCCACACCCAGACTGCCTTCAAACAGATGGAGATAACAAATCTCCCTATTAACCATGGCTTGCTTTCCCCACCACAAGAACATAAAAAGAGCACCCACTAGATGTAACAGTGAGGTTTCCAGGAGTGGAAGTACTCATAGATGCTAGTAAGATATCTCAAGGACCACTTCCAATACCTCTGACCAAACCAAATGCCAAGTATCTCTAGCCAAAAGGCCCCTGAAGTAGTACCTCCTTCCAGGCACCAATGTGCAAGCTCACATACTTATCACAGTTGATTTTGGCCTGTCACCTGTTCATACCATCTTATTTCCATATTGAGGACTCTGGTCTCGGCACTGCTCATTATAAGCACAGTCAAGTCATCAGGATAGGCAGAGTACTTAATCATGGTGTAAGCACTGGGCAAAGTAATACTGTGAAGGACCAGATTTACCCTAAGCCTGCGATGGAAAGGTTCCAGCACAAGCACATAAAATATTGGTGAACGCGAACAATCCTGACGAATTGATCTGTACAAATTCAAAGGCTTCGATCTCACACCATTCACCTCTACCAGTGAAGCTAAGGACCAAATCTAGCTGAAAAAAGAACAGCCTCCAGGTAACAATGATTGACCCTATCAAAGGCTTTGGACTGATCTAAATTGATCAGCGTGGCTTCATTGTTGACTCTTCCTATGTGATGGCGTATCATATGCAAGTAATCCTGGATCATCCAGCCCTAACAGGAAAACTCTGTTCGGAACTTATAAGGTGATGCATGATAAGTTGCAGACAATTTGTTAAGATCTTGACCAAAATCTTTAACACCATTAATGGACGAAAATTGCCTATACTATCTCCTCCATTTTTATCCTTGCGTAGCAATTTAATGATCCCCCTGGTAAAATATTGGGGAATGGACCTGTTCCTAAGCCAGAAGTAGAATATTACAGCCACCAAAGGACCAAAAATGGACGACAATCTCAAATATAATTTGTAAGGTATACCATTGATACTAGGGGTTATGTCCTGTTCAGGGCCTCCAGGATTTCTTCCTCTTTTATACATCCTTCACACACAGACGCTTTGGTCACCTTGAGATGAAAAAAGTCGGCTAAATAGGTGTCAAACTGAGCCATTATCAGAAATTAGCGAAAATCTCCCAAGATCCCATTGTTTGTGATCAAATTAGGTCTGGTCAGCAATGTGACACTAGTGATGTGTTGATCGCCAGACCATCGATGCTCTTCTGCACATAATGAAGTGGCCATATTTGTTGCCTCTGCCTCATTCAACACTCTCTTTAATCTAATCATAACTAAAGTTTCCCGAGCCTTCCTATTATCCAAGGAGTCCAGTTCTGCCTCCTCCACTGCCCAGCCTAATCTAGTTTCTAGTGTTGCTTTGCTGCTCTAGAGCTAAGATTGAATCGGTGACTATAATTGGCAATAAAGGACTTATTTTTCAGATAATCCTACCTCTTGTTTCCAATTAAAGCTCCTGTCAATTCTCATTCTGATCCCAGAAGTCTTTTGAGTTGAGCAATGACATGCCAAATTTCCAGTACCCAGCTATCCTAAGTTTAATGCTATCTAAGTTTACCAAACCTGGACGAGCTTGTGATCCAAATAAACTATATCATGGAAGCTTGGATAATCTAAAAATCCTATGTCGACTCATCTAATTAAGGACCGATCGATGTAGCTCAAAAGTTACATTAAATCAGATCTATGTCTACTTGTCCATACTAAGTCACAGGGCTTTTCATTCCAGAACTTATTGATAAAATGTCAAAATTGTTTTATATCCCTGTTCAGGTTAGATGCCTTTGAAATGCCAAGATGTATTCATGAACCACCGAAAAAAGGAGAGCCACTCTGTATGTGATATTTCAACCCCAATAAGTCAAAATACTACATCTTTTACGGTAACATCCAAAACACACAGCTTTCCATTTGGATCTACAAATTCTGAGTCACATGACGCATTCAAAGTCAGCTTAACTAGCCAGGAGACCCCTCCATCTTGAATTGACATCAAAATGTGCTGAATAAATTTGAAAGTCTCTAGCCAGTACACCATGAATCCTATAGACAGCAAATATCCACACCAAGGTATTGAAGTTTACAATAGACGTCCCTCAACCCTTGGACATTCAGGCTTGCTAATCTGAGTGCCATTGTGATAACTTAGAATTGTGTATCTGGAACGAACATATTAAGAGTCAGTATGTCAATGGTGTGTCCCAGGGAATATTCAGCCATGGCAGAGTTTATGAGGCTGTCCCAGGACAGACCACCACCGTCCAAGGGGAATGTTAGTTTAGCTGCCCTAGGTTAAGATGAGAGAATTCTGACGACGATTTTCATAGTGTGCATAAGTTGGGTCTTCAGAAATAAACATGGGGCAGGGTATCAAATGTTAAGTTAGCCTTTTCAAGCATACGCCAAAGTTCTTTTGATTCATCCTGAGTTTGGATGACTTAGGATTTTGGTGGCATCTGGGAATTTAAGGGGTTCTTCAATACAATTATATTTACTATAGTGAAGTTGAGTAACTTTGGAAGATCACTTAGCTTGAGTCCTTTCGCTCTGGCAATAGTATTTGCTGATCTTGTCCGCGAAGATAAAGAGGTTTTTTTCTTTTCTTTTTGTGGGGAAATACTTGATTGGGCAATTGGGTGAAGGTGGGGAGAGATATTCAGGTTTGTTTTTACAGGGGAGTGGGGAAGGTTGTTTTTGGTGTTTTGTGGAGAAAAGGTGAAGATGGCTGGGGCTTTGTTGGTGATGCTGGAGAGGAATTCCTTGGAATTTGAAGAGAGGAGGCAAGGAGATTAGTCTTTCGTGAGTTTAATTTGGGTTCTTTTTTTGATTGGACTTGGAGGAATCATGTTGGCTTTGGTTTGGTAACTAAACTGATGCTGATTTTCTGGGGAGTACTTGAGCCTGAGCTTCTTGGACTTGGAGGAGAGTGGGTACTAGTCTTGGGCATTTTTAATTGTTTTTCTAAATTCTCAACTCTAGGAATCCCTCCCCTTCCCAGGTCTTTCTCCGTCATTTCTTGAATTCTTTCCACCTCTTGCAATTGTTCTGAGGTAAGTTTTCTCGGGGGTCTTTTTTTTAGTGATTAGTACCTACTCATTTTCTTTAATTGTCTTAACTGTCATACTAAGGTCAGGGAATTTGTTAAGGTTGTCCTTTTAGGGAGTGGTTGCTGGTGATGATGATTCTGATAGTGTTCTTATGGGTAGCCTGGCATTAGCACCCAGGTGAACCCCTACTTTATTTTTTAGGGTTCATCATTGGACCTGCTGTTTTATTTATTTTTTGGGAACATACATTTGTTAAGTATCCCATTTTCCTGCATGTCCAACATGAAGGCCTCCTACCTGCAACTACCACTGATATTTTCTAATCCCTATTTCTAGGTAATAGGGGATGCCATTGAATGTCTGTCTAATATTAACTCAAAATGCCAAGTTGGCAATGGTTCATCGCAGCTAATCTTGGCGACATCTCCGTATTCTATTAGGAAAGCTGCAAGATGTTTTCCTTCTACATGAAAGGGTACATGAAATACAGACAGAGGTCCTTCGTTAGCCCAAGTACTTCATAAGTAAGATGTAGTCTGTAGTGATGAACCTTGGGAGCCATGTTGTTCTAGAATGTGGCCTCTTCAGGTGATATATTTCTTCTCACAGCTATCGCTTTCACTGTCCAATAATGTTACTCCATTATCCTACTTTCTCTGGGCCTATAGGCTACCCTGTAATAGTTTCTCATCTTCTTTTTTTTTTTTAAATCATCTGAGAATCCAATAATGAAAGCAAGTTTGGCTGTGTAGTCGAGCTCTATCCCTAGGTATTCTCCTACTCCAGCCAATGTTTTGATTGTATTGGATTGTTTCAAACATTAATCGACTCTCCTGTCAACTTGAGTCATTTTAGCTTTTCATATGCTTCCAAAGGACCTTTGATGAATGACATCACTAGTCATTTCTATCTGTTCTGCATCTAATTGGTCTTCTTTGCTCATCTCAAGTTAGAGAGTCAGCACATCCCCATGAAGAAAGAGGGGAATAAAACTCACAAGGTTTTGCACTTTTTGTAGCTTAGCTACCAATTGTACCTTTTTGATCCATGCAACCATATCACCTTCTCCACTAAAAGGCGGTATCACATCCTTTCCCAACTTCAGTAGTACTGATTTCATGATCTCTTTGTGCTAAAATAGCTTGTGGTTAAAACAATCAAGTGTTAACTGTTCTACACTTGCCCTAATGGATTATTAACTATGCTGCGCTTCCAAGTAACAATTTCTGGGGTTAAATTTGACACACTGCTGCCAAAAACTTGCTACTCCAAAACTCATTATTCCAAAACTTGATGCTCTGCTGTCAAAAACTCTTAACTTCAAAACACAATGCACTGCAAACAAAAAACTTGTTTCTCCAACATCCAAATCCAAAATCAACACAATCTCTGAAAAATCAAGCTGTTTATTTTTTTATTTTTTTTTTTTTTACAAAGGAGTCACCACTTATCAAAGCCCGGACGCCACTTGAGAATAAGGGTTAATGGGTATACATTAGTCAATGGGATTATAGCGTAGTAATCATAAGTAGTGAAAATTTTGGAAATTAGATTACTTAGAGGGCGGTTCATCAAGAACTTGTTTACGTTGGACTTGAAGACAATCAAATTATAGTCAGCTGGAAAGTAGGCAAATGGAAAAAAGTTCCACAGGTGTGCACTTCTAAGAAAGAAGCTTTGTTCATGGAATCTACGTTTAGGTTTAGGCACAGATAAAGAGTGTGGGAAATTATTGATAGTAGTTTGGGCTATTTCAAACCGGAAGCATCTCTTTTACATATCAGGTGACAATATCACAAGCATATTATGAGAAAAAGGGCGGCCATTTTTTCTTTTCTTTTTTTTCATTCTTTTTTTCTATATGGGAGAGTTGAGGACATGTGTTGCATGGAGAGAAATGATATTAGAATGGATGTGCAATGTGAGTTTTAAAGATAAGCTTAAATCAGAGGAAGATTAAATCTAGACTGTATAGAGAGATGTGTGCAGATCAGAAGACTTTGTTGGTTTGGTCACATTGAAAGAATAAATGAGAATGCTCTAGTTAGCAAATATAGAATAGTTGAGTTAGCAGGATCAGTTGCCAGAGGAAGGCCAGAAACATAGAAGAAAGTTATGAAGATGGATTTACAATCAAACCATATTTAATACAAATAAATCTAAGTCTAAGCTTGATTTGTCCACCAAGTTTCAGACTTTAATCTCCAACAATCTTTGTTTCATCTATTAGGAACTGGCTCTGACATGTTACATAATGAAATATATTATTGCTGGCATAAACAAAATATGATTCCGGATTCATATGAGAATAAAAGAAAGATTTTAAAAATACAATTATCCTTACTCGAACTCTGCTTGCATTTCAGAGAAGATGATAATAAACACAATATGCTGGAGGAGCAATAATAACACAACAGATTGTATAAAAATATGCGGTTTATTAGCTGGGGATATGAACAAAATGAGCACAGTAAAAAAACAAAAAAAACAATAGGGTGCAAACAAGGTAATATCAGGGAAAAGAGATAAAATTGGTTCAGGATAAATATAGTTTCTTGAGGGATGGCTAAAATCCAAAGATATTAAAATTTGGTTCTGAAAGAGATAATGTTCTGGTTTTGAGTGAGAAAATGTTGTTGTTTTTTTTTTTTTTGTTTGCTTTTTTAGGGGAGGGGGGCGGGGGTAGAACAAGTTCATGTACAAGTTCATAGCATTGAGAATAAAAATGTCTTGAAATGGGCCGAAGAAATATTTTGGGGAATTGAAATACCTCCAGTTTTTAGTTGAAAGATGTGCAGTTTTTTTAAAAGGCATGAAATTCAGGGAATTCATGGAAGATGCTATTTATTTGGAAAAAGTTAATCCTTTGCAGCTAAAAACAGAATTATCTGGTAAAAATTTTCCAAGATCTGAATTGAGAAACCTACTGATTTCTCATCATGTGATGGTCATGTGACACTCTGCATATTATATATGTTTTTTTTCTTTTCAGTGATAGTTTTTGGTGTCAATGAGAAAAAGTCACGGTGATGTTTATAGAAATGGTTGACCCATGCATAAAGTATATTTCTTTGAGTTGGAGACACTGCAGTGTCACTTTCTGGTAGTCAAGCTCTTTTTGAATAAAAGTGTCAAAATTTCCTTTCCAGAAGCTGGTTTCAAAAGAAGTGAGTGTTCAGGAATAGACAATATATGTTACCCCCCTATTTTTTCTTTTTTTTTTTTTTTTAAACAGAAAGGTTGGTACTTTGGGAGTAATTTGATATCTTGTTAAAAAAGGATGGGTACTTTTGGGTAATTTGATATCTTCTTTAAAAAGGAGAACTATATATATCTTAAATGTAAGATTTAACCAAAGAAATCCTATTTCTATGAAATTATTAGTTTAGTACACATCTCTATTTAAAGATATTAGTAAGTAAATAAATGAATAATAATAAAGTTTTCAATAACTTTGACACTCTCTATTGGCATTACCCTGATTTGGACTATGATGGATTTATTTCTCTATCACTACTAGAAGATGTAACTAGGGTCGGAAAGTATAATTGGAGATTCACCACCTCTGAGGAGAAACACTCTGACTCGCAAAAAATGCCTGGACAGTCCTGTTGGTATTCTCTGGCATAGGCACCTCAGGCAATTAGCAATAAACTAATCTCTTCTCAAAAAGAGAAAGACAAAGTCTGGGAGGGTTGACCTCCTAGAACTACAAATGACAAGCAGCATACTGCAATTGATAGGGAAAAGGACATTCTAGGACTCTGGTTAATCTTGGTGCCGAGAGAAAAAAAATCCCCCCCCTGGCAGAGATTTGGACTATGGTGACCATTTTCAATTCAGGAATAGTCTGAGGATTGTTTTGAGGGACATTTTTTAGATAAAAATCAGAAGGAGGGGGTAAGATCCATTCAGAATCACACTTACTGATGAGAGAATAGTCAAAGCTCCAGAGAGAAAGAATTAATGATCAGACAGCAAGAAAGATGTTGAAGAATCATCATGCTAAAATTGCTATAATGACAATTTAAAAAAAAATTACAGCATTTATTCATTAAACTAGCTAGCAATTTAATTCTTATTCACTACTTGAAATCATTTAAACAAAACTAATCAATAAGAAAATAAAGAAATAAAAACAAGAGATGAAAGATTTTCGCTGCTAATGAAAACAATGTGCTTGCTACTGGAATTTTGTTACATAGTGTACTTTTCATCTGTGTTACCCTACAGCATGTTTGCCTCTAGATCTTTATATCATGCAGGCTTTTCTCCAACAAATGTTTTCAATACTGATCTCAGAAACATGTTTGCTATTGGAACTTTGCTATGTGGTATACTTTCTCAAACATCAGTTTTCGATGCTGATTTTAATCATTTAGTGATCTTAGCCTTTAAAGTCCTAAATTGCACTCTACAGACTTGTTAATCTTTGTTTTATAGTTGACAAAGCATGCCGGTCAAACGTGGTCGATACACTTAAATACTTTTCTTCCGGCATGTGTATGTAGTTTCTCATATTAAATCTCTACACACTAGATGAAACGGCTTTTTAGATGATGAGGTAAGTAAAAACCATTTTGACCTCTCAATCCATTTCCTGACTCATCACTCTGCAGAGAGTCTCGATTTTTAATTTATGATTATATGGGGGACATAAGTATTAAGTTACATGAGTGGTTGCCATTACATCTTTATCACGTGGTACACATTTTTTTTTTCAACAACACCGTTTTCAATATCGCACTCGGAAACAATGTGCTCACTGCTGGAACTTTGTTATTTCGTACTCTTTTTGCCAACAACATAAATTCTATTATTCAATGATCTTAACCTTTCAAGTTGGTGGGAACCAAGCTGCTGCTCAGCTACTTTGGATTTAACGGACTGAGCATATAGCTTGCTTGCATTTTTTATTACTCTTTTACAGTAGTTGCTGTCCCTATTTACAATGCCTCTCCACGGGACAGAGTTAGACACCAGGGTCGTTTTTTAATGTGGAGAAAAGGAACAAAAATAAAAATTGTCTCAGTCGTGAAGGATTTCTCCTCCACTGACAGAGAACAAGAAATTGAAGTGCAGCATCTGAAGAACAAAGGCAGCTTTAGTCTCAGTGCAACTATTACGTTGATAGCTATGGAAAAAGTGATTTCTGTGCGCAATATTTTTGGTGCTTCTCACCAATAATATACAGACATAACAACCTGTTCCATTTCTATTCATTTAGCATTAATTTTTCCTTGTTCAGGGGGTCAGACGATTTTTGATAGTATGGTCATTTGCCATTTCTTACAGTTCAGCAGGTCAATTGTTTTCAAATTACAATGTGTACAGCTTTGTAAAATCACTTGCTTTCAAATTTTCCTTGGTTGGTCAACAGTTATGCTTCTACAACAGCTAAACTAATATGATAAATACTCCATATGACCATACCAGCATAAGTATGCTGGGCAAATGTAGTGCTTTTAGTAAATCTACTGACCTGATGTGTTTGGTTTTGTTTGGTTTGGTCAGATTTAACGTTACTGATCCATCTAATCATGGATCTGTCATTGTGCTATAGTTGTGTAAGAGAGGACTCTGTATAGAGTTCACAGAGGGCTTTATTCTTCTTAACATGTTGTAATCTAATATATAAAAGGCTATATGTCTGTCTGTCTGTCTTCATATTTTCAAACCCTATCGCCTCCGAAACTAAAAGTCTTAGAGTAGCACTGGAGCTTCAAATGATTAAATTTTTTACAGACCGTTCTTTTATGGGTCTTTAGGCAGTAAAAATAGTTTTTAAGGGGTCAAAAATTGGTCAAAAGTGAGAAAAATTGTTATACATTTTGTACATTCTTCTTAGTTTATTTTTGAATTTTGAATTTTTAATCAATTCACATGCATGCCACGTTGGTACAGTGGTAACATCATCAGCTTTGAATGCTACAGTTTTGCTTTTGGTTTCGATTCTAGCTGATGGCACTCAAGTATTTTTTTTTTACTTTTGAAATCATGACTTTATAATAATATACACAAAATCTGGACAAATTAAAATATATATAAGCAGATTTTACGACCGGGCAAAACTGGGTGCCTCCCCTCCCCCTGCTATAAGAAAAACTGACAAACCAGAATCAAATACTAATTTTGTAGGAAGAAAGCTATGGATGATTAAAAAAAAGCAGTAGACTGACTTTACTTTATATATTAGATTTGTAATTGTAATAAAGGATGTGAGTGTACAATGTGAAATTAATTGGATAGAAAATGTTTGATTGTTGTGAAAATTCTGGGCTATTGGGAAATAAGAGTGTAAAATATTGGAGACAAGGGACAATGAAAAAAAAGAAAAGAATGCGATGATACTATAAAAGAAAAGAATAATGATACAATGTTAAAACCTTATTTTTATCATTAATCAATCTGGGGCTTAAAGAAAGAACAATGCCAAACGGGTCAAACAATGTAATGAATATGTAATGTGTATGACTCGGCTAGTTACGATATTTTGATGACGGATTCTATTTTTTATTTGCCTTAGTTCCCTAATATAATCAGGTACATACAAGAGCAATAATGTCAAGGTTGCCAACATCTGTAATCATGCAGACAAGACCAATATAAATATTTAATTACAAAATGTAATTATAACACAAACACACACATATACATATATACTAGCTGTACCTTGCTACATGTTGCAGTGGCTCAATTTGGTGCAATGGAAAAATCTAATAAAAAGAGAAAATGTATGTTTCTTATATTTTTAGTACAGCAATCCACTCCAAAAAGTGAAAAAGAAGGCGAAAATGAAAAAAAATGGTACTCTTGCAGAATTTGATCTGGATCCTCGAGAGTTTCTGTCAATCATGGTTTGGGCTCGACCAACAATCAGTGGATGAAGCCAAACGTAGCAAAAATGTTGAAACGCTAAATGTTTTTTTTTTGTTTTGTTTTCTGTATGTAAAAATGTGAGTTAGTAATTAATATTTGGGTGATGGGAGGGGGGGGGGAGTTACTATACACATTCGAAAAAATTGTCCAAAATCAAATAAATGAAAGCAAAGGTAAGGTAAGTTACGTTTCTACCTAAGTGGATAATTGTTTAGTGTTTTTATGTAATGTAAAATGTTTAATCGGCTCAAAAAACAGAAATTGTTGCGGACTCTGTTGAATACGTTAAGTTTGGGAAAGTAAGTTGAAAACTAAAAACTATACAAAACAGTGTCAGAAACCCACCAAATATATGTTACCATGACATGGGCTGGCATAATCGGTGAGTTTCTGACAGTATTTTGTATATTTTTTTAGGTTTAACTCACTTTCTCTAACTTAATGTAATCAACAGTGTCCGCCACCATTTGTAGCTTTCAAATACACCGATAAACACTGTTTTTCAGACCGACTAAATGTTACATTAAATGAAAAGTGTTTATATTACTAAACACAGATACAAAGAAGTTGTCAAAAAATAAATATATAACAAATAAATGTTATCAAAGGCAAGAAAAGTAAATGTTCTACCTAACTGGATAAGATTTTAGTGTTTTTATGTAATGTATAATGTTTAATCGGTTCAAAAACATTCAATGTTTATCGGTATATTTGAAAAATACAAATGGTGGCAGACTGTATCGAACATGTTAAGTTTGGAGAAATTTTGGGAAAATGAGCTTAAACTAAAAAAATATACAAAATACTGTTAGGAACTCACTCAATATATGTTACCGTGACGTAGACTGGCCTATAATCGGTGATTTTAAACTTTTGCTCGATACAGGTGACGACTTTTAAGAGTCCCTTTTAGTGATTACCTGGTTTGAGGATATTATACAACTAAACGGCAAATCTGCCCCAAAAATCCGGTATTATTTTACTTTAAGGCCCGTTTCACATTCGTATATAACGAAATTTTATTGTAGATTTTGGTGTGCTAAAAACGAATCTGCAAATCGTTTCTGTAGCAAAAAGAAAGTTTTCATGATATTCATGAAATTACTTTTTCGAAAATGGGTGATCACCTTTCAATGTAAATTTAACTTAGAGTGAGCACCCACTTTCTGGCCAACTGAGAAAGGAACATTTTTCTGTGTGTTTCTTGGCTAAAAAGTTTTTTGTTTGATTTATTTTGCATGGTAATAACCCCTGAACTCTGGGACTATTTTCCATTTCACAGCCGTAGCTTTTGTTTACCCTGTGCGTGAGCATAAAACGAAAGCTGTTTAGCCAATAAACATGGGAAAAAATCCCCCCTCTCTCAGTTGGCTAGAAAGTGGGTGCTCATTTTAAGTTAAATTTACATGGAAAAGTGATCGCCACTTTTTCAAAAAAGTAATTTCTTCATATCATAAAAACTATTTGCAGATTTGTTTTTAACACACCGAAATCTACAAAAATTTTTTTTGTTACATACGAACGTGAGACGCATGGCCCTTAATGGAAAATTATATAAAAAAATCCGGGGGAAAATAGTTTTCAATAAAAACAGCAAATGAATTCGATAGAAAAAAAATGGATGCTAATTTTTTTTTTTTTTTTTCTGTGTGTTTCTTGGCTAAAAAATTTTTCTTTGATTTCTTTTGCATGGTAATAACCTCTGAACTCTGGGACTATTTTCCATTCCAGACGTAGCCTTTGTTTATGCTACGCGTGAGCATAAACGAAGGCTGTTAAATATGCACTCGCGTACCAAACTGCCTTGTCAAAAAACCTTTAAGCCAATAAACACGAAAAAATGCCCCTTCCTCAGTTGGCCAGAAAGTAGGTGCTCATTTTAAGTTAAATTTACATGGAAAAGTGATCAACCACTTTTGGAAAAAAATTTCTTCATATCATGAAAACTATTTTGGTACTCCTTGGGCGTTGAGTTCCATGGTGACACGCAGAATTATTCAAAGGTCGTTCCCTTCGTCCCCCCTCCCCTTAGTCAAGGCTAGCACATGCGCATGTGACATTTTTTATTTATTTACTTACGTGGCGGAGTTATACAACCATCACCCCCATGCGAATTTCTATACTCTAGAAGTGTAAGCCATGTTTAGTTTCAGAACAGTTTCCGATGGTTCGTTGTTACACACAAGTCCTGGGAGGTGACTGGTTTGCAGTAGACAGTTCCACAGAGCAAAATATTCTTACCATGTCGAGACGGAAAAAACATGCGGAATTGCTACAGAAAGGGTTTAATATTTATGGAGCAATTCTGGTTTCTGATTGGTTGGTAGCAGAACGTGAATTAATTTGATTCGTCAGTTCCTAGCAGCATCGTTTATAAATAGAATCGTCCAACTGTGTGGGATCATACCCCATTACACATCCAAAATATTGCACCCCCCCCCCCATTTTTTATAATGGGGAAGTCCCTTGTGTTCGTTCTGCTCAAAAATAAATATATATTTTTATATTCAATTATATTCAAGTATACATAACAAAAATTAGAAATCATTTAGATCTTAGAATTTTAGCATGTAAAAAGATGCCATTTTTAATTGTGTTCAAATGTCCAAACAGATATATGTGTACAGAGAAGAGAAATAAAAGAAATGGAAGGTATTTTAACCTTAAAAAGGGGTGGGTACGTGAAAAAGAAACCATTTCTTAAATTTGATTATGCAGTTTTGTAAAAAAAAAAGAAAAGAAAAAAAAACGCATACATATAAATAAATATACATAAAAATAAACATACATGCAATATGTACCCGTTTAAAGAGTTTTTGTTTTGTTTTTTTTTTTGGTTTGCAAAAAAAAATAGGACATTTTTGAAAAATAAGAAATAAAACTAATGTGCACAAAAAAATAAATAAAAGTCAATTGTAAGTTCTGTGTGCCTTAAAATAAGCATGCAAAAAGTATTTTGTCGAAAAGTAAAATTACAAAGAAGAGGTTTTTAAAAAAGTGATTTAAAAAAAAATTTTTTTTTTTTGTTTTATTTCAGCAAAAGTATTAGTTACGCATTAGTAGGTTAAAGTGTTAATACAAATAAAATGAATACAGTTTAACGTCTTGTCCAGGACTATTTTTTTTTTTTTTTTTTTTTTTTGATATATAGAAATTTATATACATACAGGGCCGTGAAAAAAAAAAGAAAGAAAAAATTATTCAGTCGAATCCCCCAACAAGTTTGGAGAAAAAACGTTTTAACTTTATTCTTGTTGCGGGTTTCAGCGATATTTTGTTCTGATGATATGTAATTCAAAATAATGGATTCCTTTTTCACCTCGTTTTTGATGAAATGGTATTTTATTTCTATATGCTTGGATCATTGGTTAATTATCATGTTCTGTGCTAAGACTATACTGGCTTGATTATCACAATTAATTACTACGGGGCTTTTAGTTAATTTTGGCTCTAAAATAGTCTTTAGGATATTTTTAAGGTAGAGTACTTCCTGGGTTGTGTGTGTGATCGCGATAAATTCTGCTTCACACGTAGAGAGAGATACAATCTGTTGCTTTTTAGATTTCCATGAAATAATAGGCCCATTTTCTGAGAGTCTGAAACAATATCCAGATATACTCTTGCGATCTTCGTTGTTTCCCCAGTCTGAATCCGAAAAACCTAATTTTAGGGGATTTCTTGATTTTCTAAATACTAACTTCTGTTCTTTAGTTCCTTTTAAATACCGCAGGACTTGTTTAGCTCTGTTTAAACCCTTCATTGTCAGTCGTGGTAATTTTTGTGACAGTTTTGTTACTGTATAGCATATGTCGGGCCTGGTTGCAGTCATTAAATAGATAAGACTACCTATAATTTCGCGGTATTGTTTGTCATTTATTATTTCAGATTCTGTGTGTATATTTTTATTAATATCATTTTCGACCGGTGTAGAGCGTTTCTTGCACTCTCCCATTCCAAATTTTAATAGTATTTTGTCGCTGTATCTCGATTGATTCATCTTAACAAGTCCTTTGCTTTGAGTAAATTCTATCCCCAAAAACCAGGATATTTTGCCAAAATCGGTCATTTTGAATCTTTTACTTAATTTGTTCTTAACATCAGTTAACATTATGTCACAATTTGATGTGATTAAAATATCATCGACCCACAAAACCAAAATCAGTAGTTTATCGTCTTTGTGTTGGGTATATAAACAGGGGTCTACAGCGCATTGTCTAAATTGTAGTTTAATAATATAATCATGAAATACTGTATTCCAACACTAGCACTCTGCTTTAGACCATATAATGACTTGTTAAGTCGCCACATGCTATTTTTATTTTTCATCATAAATTCCTCTGGAGGGGTAATATAAATTTCACAGTCTATTGGGGCATTCAAATAAGCATTTTTTACGTCCATTTGATGGATGTTTAGGTCATATTGCGATGCGATTTGCAGTAAAACTCTGATTGTCATTAGGTTTGTGGTTGGTGAAAGCGTAGAAAAATATTCTCTACCGTAAATCTGAGAGTAGCCTTTAGCAACAAATCTAACTTTGTACTGTTCTATGCCTGATGCTGTAGTCTTTTTTGTAAAGACCCATCTTGTAGAAATAACATATTTATCTTTTGGGAGAGGCACTACCGTATAAGTATCATTTTCGGTTAAGGCATCTATTTCTTTTTTCATGGCAATTTTCCATTCATCACAATGTTCTGAATTAATTGCTTTTTGGCGCATTTTCCATTGAATAGCAATAGTCGATTTGATAATCTTTTATATTGTCGACCATAGAAAAATCGGGTCGCCTTCTATTTCTTTTGGGATATCTTTCGACTTTATCATCATCATCATCATCATCATCATCATCATCATGGACACTCTTGTCTCCGTCATTTTTATTGTCTTTGTTTGTTTTAATTATTTGAGGAAATATAATTTCATCTTCTTCATATGACGGGTTTTCGTCTGTAAAATTAAACGTGTCTGTGAATTTTACACATCGGATTCTTTTTATTTTATTTTTCTCTGGAAAAAATACTAAATTGGCTGGACTGTTTTTATCATATCCAAGAAATATACCTCTGTCGGCTTTAATATTCAATTTACTCTTTTTATCTATATATGCGAAGCAAGTTGAACCAAATATATGCATTCTGCTTAAATTTGTTTTTTTACCACAAAAAGATTCATATGGAGTTTAGATAGTGTTTTGTTAAAGCACCTGATGCGTATATAGGCTGCCGCCATAAATGCGTACGTCCAAAGGTTTTTGGGGTGTTTTTATTCAATGAGTAGACATCTTGCCATTTCAAAAAGTGTCTGCCATGCTCTTTCAGCAGTCCCGTTTTGGTGTGGCGATCTAGGAGCTGATTTTTCATACTTGATATGATGGTTAATTAGTAAAAGTTCAAAGTCTTTATTGGTGAATTCCGTACCGTTGTCAGAGCGAATACACGTTACTTCACCGTAGGGAGCCATGTCGGCTAAATAATTTTTAGTTGCTAGCAGGGTATCAGATTTGTTCTTTAAAAAGTAAACCATTATTAAATCTGAATGGTCATCTACGAAATTCAACACATATCTATAATGTTCTCTGGCCATCGGTTCCACGGGACCGTTCAAGTCACAATGCACCACTGATAGGATTTTTTTGGCCTTTTTGTCTGGTATCTTGCTTTGATAGTTTGTCATTTTCCTTTGCGTACAGACGTCGCAGTTGAAGTTTTTTGATGTTTGTATTTTCATTCCATCAACTACAGTCGGCAACTTTTTGATATCAGGAATATTGCAGTGTCTAAGAATTTTATGCCATGTCTGTAGATCATGGCAGGCGGTTTTCGATGGGACTATGCTATTTAAATAATATAGTCTTCCATTTTCTTTAATGTCGAATACAGTTCCATTCGGGTGTACCAGTTTTGATTTATTGGGGCTAAAGTTTATATTTGCACCTTGTTTTGTGGCAGCTTGTACAGAAAATATATTTTGTTTAAATTTTGGGATTAGAAGAGCGTTTTCTAGAATACAGAAACAGAGTTCACCTTTATTGTTCTTTAGCGAGATTTTAGCATCGCCTCTTTTCAAAACGATATCATTTACTCGACTCCCGTCAGCTAGTTCTACAAAATGATTTTGTGGCTTAAAGTTGGGATCAAAATTGATAAAATCAGATTCCTTTGTAATCACATGTGCCGTTGCCCCACAATCGACAAGAAAATTATTATTGTTTGTTGAAGCATTAAACGTACACGAAAATAAAAATGTATGTTCGCTAACAGAGCTCTCTACATTTTTAATGTAGTCGCCATTTTGAGTCCTGTATCTACATTGGAAACTCTTGTGATTAGGTCGTCCACAATTATAGCAAATAATTTTTGTACTTTTCTTAGGAGAAAAATTGTTTTTGGCAAAGTTGCGGTTTTTATTCCTGGCATGGGTATAATTTAATTTTGGTGTTTTTATGTGTGTATTTTTAAATTTCATGATATTTGTAGATTCGTTTTTTTCTGTGATCATTTTTTCAATTTCTTCGTAACTTCTGAGTGCTACCTTGAATTGGCTAAAAGTCATGGGTTTTTCTTTCTGGGTTATCACGGTGGTAAATGGCTTCAAATCATTAGGTAATCTCTTAAGGACCATGGAAATTAACAGACTGTCACTTATAATTTCACCAGACATTTTCAAAGAATTTGCAGTCGTTTCAGCTCTTATAATATAATCAGTTTCGGCTTCCATTCGTTTAAGAGAGGTCAGTTCAGTGTATAAAGAAATAATTTTGGGTTTTCCTTTCGATAAATAATGCTCTCTCAATATGTTCAATGCTTTGCAGCCATCGTTCAGGGTTTCTGTCATTACCAGTGATAGACTTTGGTCATGTAAACAGGGTATTAATTCCACAAAGACAGTTGCGTTCTTTTCAATGAAGTCGGGGTTGTTTCTGTTTTCAGGTTGTGTTTGAAGTACTTTGTGTAGCTTTTGGATTCATAGATATCCTAGAAATTTAACTTGCCACAATTCGAATTTTGATTCGGATCCATCAAAATAAAGATGCACGCTGGGCGCATAACCTCTAGAAGTGTAAGCCATGTTTAGTTTCAGAACAGTTTCCGATGGTTCGTTGTTCTAAACAAGTCTTGAATGGTGACTGTTTTGCAGTAGACAGAACAGTTTCCGATGGTTCGTTGTTACACACAAATTCTGAGAGGTGACTGGTTTGCAGTAGACAATTCCACAGAGCAAAATATTCTTACCGTGTCATTGACTTGTGTGATGCATTACTCTATAAGCGATTTCTTTTCTTTCTGTCCTTTTCCTTTTATTTCTATTAACGTCGGATTTTTTTCTACACAACGCTTTTTTTTTTCCTGCTTTTTCTGTTATTTTTAACAGTTTTTTGGACTATTTGCTTAACCATTTTTTTAACGGTCTGGCTATGGCTGTTTCTGCGAGCCAGACGCCCATTGTCCCTATTTACAATGCCTCCCCACGGGACAGAGTTAGACACCAGGGTCGTTTTTAACATGGAGAAAAGGAACAAAAATAAAAATTGTCTCAGTCGTGAAGGATTTCTCCTCCTCTAACAGAGAACAAGAAATGAAAACGTCACACCTTCTATGCCAAACATCTGGACTAAACCCCCCAAAATAGACATCAATGTTAAAGACTTCGTTGAAAAAACAAAACAATGCCTGGAGCTCGTCACCGATACAGGTTTGATTGTCAACTTACCAAGGTTGGAGGAAATCCGAAAAAAGTGTCTTACACTCTTTGTAGTGGACCGAAAAACGAAAAAGGTTATAAGAGCAAATACAGACATCGTCATCAATCTTTTGGCTTCAGCAGGATTTAGACCCTTACGCATTGTAAAGTGTAAGGGTTATAATACATGGAGCGTGCTTCTCAATTCACCAGAAGAATGCTTAACCATTTCACAAAAAGAAATAATCACGCAGCAATACATTTTAAGAACTGAGTATATGGGGAAAGTCAGACTACGGTTTCCGTTTTTCATGTTCCGCACCACATCGAAGGAGAACACCTCAGCGCCTTCTTCCTAAAATTTGGCGAAATGGTATCTGTACAGGTAGACGAGTTCCACGGTATATGGTCCTTCGACATCCTCCTCGATAAGGAAAATTTTGTAAACCTTCCTTACTTCCTTGAGGTAGGAGAAGAAAAACTACCAACAATAGTTGTTGGCAGAAGACCAACTTGCTGGAATTGCAGTGAGGTTGGGCACCTTACGTCTGAGTGCCCCATAAAGAAACCTCCACTAAACCCCAAAAGACTCACCGGACAACACTTGGGAAGAAACGACCAAAAACCCAGACGAAATCCTCGGAGGAGAACCCTGGCAGATCGCCTCTGGGGAAAAAACCCTTGGACGCCTGAGCCTCGATCAGATGGAAGAACAGGCAATACTCAAAAACGACCCCGGAAAGGAAAAATACATCAAAATTGTCAACCTAAAAAAGAAACTGGACTCTCAATGGCAATCATCCAAATCCCCATGTAAACCCCCTTTTCCGAAAACAAGCCCCAATTCTATAACCAACCCTATCACTCAGTCTCCTATAAAGCCGAAAACTCCCTCCCCTTTCAGAATGCCTCTTCCAGTCACAACTCCGGTCCCTCACAAACAGCCAAAACTAACACCCCTAAGCCCTTTAAAAAACCACAAACCCGCCTCTCCTATTCCATCCACCTCTTCGACCCCTCACAATACTCCTCCTGCATCTCCTGAAAAAAACCCTTCTAACACACACACTGCTATGGACACAGACACTATCCTCTCTCTTGAACACTAGAAAAAGACCCTCTACCTCCCTGGCAAAGATATTTGCATATTAAATCAAGCTGCCATTAATAACCACAAAAATTTGAAGGGAACAAATCTCACAAAGCTAATTGAGTTCAGGGAGGTAGGGGGGGGGAACTAATAGACATCCCTACTAACTTTCCGAACTCAAAAAGAATACTAACACTCATTCGTAAAAGAGAAGAGGCTAAGGACCTTTGACAAATGTTAGAAGAGGCAAACAAAGCCTTCAATCTTTCCCCTCCAATTGTTGTATTTAAAGATTCAGATATAAAAAGCCTTAAAAAATGTTGTGTTGGGAGGGTCCCGGTAAAAATGCACCCCTCTTTGTATAGGATAGCAAAACTAACCTATCCTTTGCATGCCGGTGGTATCTCTCGTGACGGACTCATCTATACTACGATGGGTACCTATTCCCTCACGACCGCGATATTCGTTTCTGGTTTCCAACCCTAAGGTGCAATCATGGATCTCAAGCTTGCTAGTGTGAATGTCCGAGGGCTAAGGGCCAACTCGTGAAAATGGCGCTTAAGTTTGGACCTGCAGCACCTCGGAGTGGATATTTGCTGTGTGCAGGAAACCCATTTTATTCCTGGCAACCATTTACATGTGCTGTCTAAGACCTTTAGGGATTACTCAGCGTACTTTAATTCTCACTCTAGAGGGGTTTCCTGTCTAGTTAAAAGGTCTCTAGATGCGTCGTGTGACTTGTGCTACATGAATCCCGAGGGAATACTGTGTATTTTGGATGTTACCATAAAGGGCAGGGTATTTCGTCTTATTGGGATTTATGCACCCAATAGCCACGTTGAGCTGGCTGCCTTTTTTCGGCAAATCCAACAGTTCATGGATACTTCTCGAACGGTTATCTTAGCGGGAGACTGGAACGTTGTCCTGGATCCTGATTTAGATCGATCTGGGTTACCTTCTAGAGGAACTAACAGATATCAGGATGCTGTTTTATTTCGTGAATTTGTGGATGAGTTTGATCTTATCGACAAGTTCTGAAATGAAAAGCTCCATGACTTAGAGTGGACTTGGACAGGTAGACGCGGCTCCGGTTCGGTGCAGCTCTCGAGCTATATCGACCGGTTCTTAGTTAGGAGAGTCGATGTAGGAGTATTGAGTTGTCCAAGTTTCCACAATATAGTTTACTCGGATCACAGACTTGTCCATGTACGGGTAAACTTAGATAGACCTAAGCCTAGATTAGCCGGTTACTGGAAGCTCAACACGTCGTTATTCGATGTGAAGGGCTTCCGTGAAGGGCTATTACTAACCCTACAGCGGGAATTGACGGGGCAATTATTGGGAATAAGTGCTGGGTAAAAATTAAGGAAGCCATTAGGTCCTTTTCTGCCAAGTTTAGCAAAAGACTCAACCTAGATTCTAGGGCAGCTAAAGTGACACTAGAGTCTAGATTAGATCGGGCGGTGGAGGAGGGGGATAGGGCTAGCGTTAATTTAATTAAGGCTCAGCTTGCCTCCCTTATTGAAAAAGAGCACCAAGCTTTAGTGATTAGGGCTAGGTTAAAAAGAATGCCCCAGGAAGCAACAAACATGGTGCAGAGGAGCTTAGGCAAGCAGCTGATAGGCACATCGCTCGTGTCACATTGCCGGATGGGTATACCATGACCACAAACCAGGGTGTGCTGGAGGCGTTTAGATCTCATTTCCAGGAGCTTTTTTCCATGGAACCCGGTCTGTCATTAGAACAGTTCGACACCTATTTGGCTGACTTTTCTCGTCTTTTGACGACCGAAGCGGCTAGGTGCGAAGGTGGCATAACGGAGGATGAAGTCATTGAAGCCTTAAAGTGGGTCGGCCTTAATAAGTCACCGGGGATCGATGGTCTGCCCTACGAAGTGTATTTGATGTTGTCACACATCTTTGTCCCTTTGCTGACGGTTTTATTTAACTCATGGTTTAGGAACGGCTCAATTCCCAAGTACTTTACCATGGGTGTGATAAAACTTGTTCATAAAAGCAAAGATGGTGGGGATGGGTTAGGTAATTTCTGGCCCTTAACGATGCTTAACGCTGAGTTAAAGATTTTAGCTAAGATTCTCACAAATCGTCTGCAGCTTGTCCTGGCTCGTCTTATTAGCCCTGAGCAAACGTGTGCCGTGAAGGGCAGGACAATCCAGGATAACTTGCACACGATACACCTGATGATAGAAAAAGTCTATACTGAGGCCGCGCTGATCAATTTAGATCAGTCCAAAACCTTCGATAGGGTTGATCATCAGTACCTGGGGGCTGTTTTGTCGGCGCAATTCCGCTCGTGGGTTCATCTCCTCTATGCTAAACCCGTGGTGATGGTAGAAGTGAATGGGGAGAGGTCTAGACCCTTCAGTTTGTCATGATCAATTCGTCAAGGGTGCCCGTTATCACTCATGCTATACGTGCTTGCGATAGAGCCATTTTTGCGCAGGCTAAGGGTGAATCCGGTCCTACGCGCAATCACTTTGCCAGGTGCGGATGCCCAGGTAAAGTACTCCGCCTATGCCGACGACGTAACTGTGCTTGTAATGAGCAGTGCTGAGATTAGTGTCGTTGGTGTAGAAATCAGATTGTATGAAACGGTAACAGGGGCCAAAATTAACTGCGACAAGTCTTCGGGTTTGCGCATTGGTGCCTTGAGGGGTATGCCCCTTCAGGGGCCCTTTACTTGGAGTGACTTGGTGTCTGGTTTGGTCCTGACCTCCAGCTGGAGAAAAATTGGTCGGAGGTTCTGAAAGTGGTTAGGTCTGCAGCTGCGCTGTGGATCAGTAGAAACCTTTCATTAAAGGGGAGAGCGGAGGTGTGTAATACCCACATCTATCCAATCTTTATTTATTGTCTATCAGTGCTTCCAATCCCGTCAGATACACTGCTATATTTGCAGAGGGCTCTTTTCAACTTTTTATGGCTTGGAAGGGCCCCTATGGTCTGTCGCGATGTCTGCTACCTACATCCTTCTGAAGGCGGTCTAGGTATGTCAAACGTGGAGATTCGGCTCCACACACTATGGCTCTACTACCTAGATCGAATGTGCACACAAGACAGGTAAGACGGTGGCCTCTGAATGGAGGTCACCAAGAAAGCCTTTCCGGCTTTGAGTGGGATGCACGAGTCCCAGGGGGAGGCACACAGGTTGCCCCGAGGTGAATGCCCCTTCTACCACGAGTGCCGGCACGCGCTGAAATTCCTCTTAAGAGTTAAGGAAAGCCTCTCCAACGCTCTGCAGTTGTCCCGAAAGGCATTATATCGGGTGTTAGTGAGGGGATCCGTAAGGGATGTTATTGGTGAGGGGCTTCCTTTCACGAAGGGGCAGCTCCGCTCAATCTGGCCTTGGGCGCCTGGGTCGGGATGCCTCACTAACAACGAGGCATCCTTGACTTGGCTAGGAGACTTCACTCAGCTGGCTTGGCGGTTTCGCCTATTTGTAAACGGTGTGGCGATGAGGTCGAGACTTTATGTCACGCCTTCGTCTATTGTCGCATCGTGGTGCCGCTGATTGAGTCTGTTACAGGTCTCATGGTCCGCATACTGAACATATCGTCGTTAACTTTGGTTCCTATCAATGTATGTAGCAATTGGGCTCCGACAACGGATAGGCTTAGAAAAGAATTGTGTTTGACCTTGCTAGCAGTGATAAGAGGTGTTATCTGGAACATACGCATGAGAGTGGTCTACGGATCTGAGGACTTCGCTCTCCTCGACCTTATACGAATCTTCCGTTATCATTTGAAGAGTCGTATCAAGGCCGAGAGAGTTAGACTCTCTTCATCAGACTTTCTTGAAAGGTGGGTGTCAGTTGCATGTGTGCGTCGGGTGAGAGGAGCAAGTCTTGACTGGTTCTTGGATGTTCCTTAGGAAAAGAATTTTGGGTAGCAGAAACGAACGTCAGCCCTGACTCGTTTTTAGTCCAGAGTAGGTCACGGTTTAGGCAAGAGTAGGACCATTTTTTAGGCTCCTGTGTTCATAACCTAACTAGTGTGTGATAGAGATCATTAGGCCCTTTTTAAGTTTGGACCATTTTTTTTTTTTTTTTTTTTAGCCCCATTCCCCTCCCGAATTAGGTGACAGATCGCTTGATTTGCCAGAAATGCGTGTTCCCTTTCGAAGTTTTCGTAAGAGGTGTTTAAATAAAGCGTTCGGACCTGCATCAACTTTTTGACTGGCAAATCAGCGTACCTGCCACAGTTGAGCAACAGGGGGGGTCTTTTGTTACTAACATTATAAATACTTCATTTTTATCTTTGTATTATAAAATTTTTATATTCCAAACCCCCATTTTTTCTCATGGGTTTTAATTAGTTTATCATGGTACGATGTTCTTATGGTGACTGACGAAGGATTTATACGCTGACGGATGTATAGTATGAATGTGGTATTGTGGTGAAAGTAGAGTGACAGTAGGAACTAGTTAGGTTAGATTAGTTAGCATTAGACAGAGAAAACGATCCTTCCTCCTCCCCCATGTTGGCCTTGTGCCAAATTTTTCTGGAAATTTTTTGTATTTTTTCTGAAAATAAATATATACCCCATTACACATCCAAAATATTGCAACATATACTGATAGGTTTTTTGAAATTTTTTCACTGGATTATTATTGATTGAACACTAACAAGATTATGAAAAAAAAAAAATCATTTCAACATTTGAAAGGGGTGCTCACTTTTTAGTTACCACGTTAGTTACCACGTTCTGGTAAATCGGTCACCTATTTTTTTTTTTTTCTAAATATGGAAGTGTCTTCAGGAGATATAAAATGGTCTCATGTTGATGAAGCAATGTATCGGGAGGCGTACAGGATGGAAAATTATTGGTAAATTTTTAGATTAGGTTCACCTCCACAATTTTCTTTTAAATGACAACTTGTAATGGTTTTCGACTATGCTGAATATGAACATCGCATTGAAATTTTGCAGAAATAAGTAGTTATCAAGATATAAAATGTATTCTTTGGCGGCCATCTTTTTTACGCGCGTGCGTTTGTTTATGGCGCGTACGCGCATAAAAGATGGCCGCCAAAGAATACAATGCATAATACAACTTTTTATATCTTGATAACTACTTATTTCTGCAAAATTTCAATGCGATGTTCGTATTCAGCATAGTCGAAAACCTTAAAAAGTCGTCATTTAAAAGAAAATTGTGGAGGTGGACCTAATCTAAAAAATACCAAATTATTAAACATTTTTCCAGCAAGTTAGTGAAATTTATAATACTTAAAAAAAACAAAAAAAACAAATGTTTGGAAAAAAAAAAACAAACAAACCTCACCTTTCATAAAAACAGATAAATTATTGTAAAGAAACACCCACAAACTCACCTTTCATAAAAACAAATTATTTAAAAAAAAACAAAAAAATCAAAAAAAAAAACCACCCACAAACTGACTTTTAACTAAATGAGTAAAAAAAAAAAATTTTTAAGCTCGAAACTTTATTTTCATAAAAACAATAAAAAGAAAGTCATGTTCATTCTATTTTTTTTTCTTTGAGAAACCAATATATTTCTGACTTACAAATGCGGTAGAGGCTCATATTATTTTTACTTTCTATGGTTTTGATATACCCGCGTTTTTATTGGTTACAAAATGGGTGACTGATTTATCAGAATGTTGTAACTAAAAAGTGAGCACCACTTTCAAATGTCGAAATAATGATTTCTTTTTTCAATTTTTTTTTCATAATCTAGTTAATTAGTGTCCAATCAATAATAATCCAGTGAAAAGAAATTTTAAAAAACCTATAAGTATAAAAATTACGCATGGGGATGATGGGTGTACAACTCCGCCACTTACGTTGCCTTTCGCACTTTGACAAACATTATTTACGTTGGCTTAACTCTTTTCATAAATAATTTTAAAAAAAAGTAACTAAACCATTTATTGATAATTTGTCACGTGTACAAACATTTATTTATTTATTTATGTTGGCTTAACTCTTTTCATGAATAAAAAAAGTTTTACTCTTTAAGAATAATAAAAGGAAAAAGTTACTAAACATTTATAAAAGGAAAAAGTTACTAAACATTTATTAATAATTTCTCACGTACTTACGTTGGCTTAATTCTTTTCATGGAGGCCAGAATAGTTGGCCGAAACGTTGTGAGACAACAACTAATAAAGATGAGAATAATAGTTCGCAATAAATAAAAATGGTGCTAATGCAGAGAGTGATCTGCGCTATTTTTTAAATCGTATTTCCACGTTTAATTAAAGTTTTATGATATGTTTTTTTTTTATTCAATTGTAAGGTTAAAGTACAGAATAGGTACAAAACACCCTCCCGTCCCCATGTTAAGCATGGCTTTTTAAATAATAACGTTATTATTTCAGCACGGATCACTCTCTGCGTGAGTACCATAAAAATTAATATAAATAATACTCATCTCAGTAAGTGAAAGGTTCATTTCTACCAGAAATGAAATGGCGGACAGTCTCACAGTTACGAAAAATATTTTTATTTTATTTAATAGTTTTATATAATTCACAATGTTAATTTATTTTAATAACATGCAAACATTCCTTGACTCTAAAGATGGGTTGTCTGAAAATTTCAAATAAATTGGTAATGTAGAAATATGGTTTTATCAACTTTGAACGAACCAAGAATTACATTTTTATATATATATATATATATATATATATATATATATATATATATATATATATTCAAAATCAATAAAAAAACAATACAATGGTTACTTTTACATAAATAAAAGCTTGGTATAGCGTAACTCGAAAATCCTGAACAAATAAGCACTCAATAAGATTACACAATATTCATGTGATAATTAACATCACTGTTAGTCGTATGTACCTGCAGTTACAGGTTTTTTTAGCCAAATTTGACAGTTTGGAGAAAAGAAAAGAAAAAAGTCATATCTTAGCCGATAATTTTCAAAATGGGATGTGACGATGGTTCAGTAGGTAACGATATGAACTGACGACCTGGGTGTCTCAAATTTGAATCCGGTTCGTTCCACAAAAAAAAATCATTTTCACTTAGGATGTTGACAACCTTCATGTTAGTAGTTGATGTCTTTCTAGATATAATTCTGACTAGAAAAATATCAAGGAAACCAGTGCCAACAAAAGAATCTTTGGATTCATACGATATGATGATAATAATTTTCAAAATTCAAAATGAATTTCTTAGAGGATCTTTTGCTGAGTGCTGCTCACTTGAAGAAAAATCCGTCATGATTCTCCACCATGGCCTTTAGGCAGGACATAAACCTGGAGCATACAGTTTTTATTATGTCCTTTGAGAAATGCTTGAATGCCAGTTTGATATGGGAAATCAGCTTGTTCTCGATCTTGCAGACAGTATGATTGTTGTCTTTCTTAACTGACTCCCTTTATTTTGACTTCTAGTCCTCACATTCCATGAACGATGTTTCTGACAAAGGAGGAAGAATTTCTGTTTACTGTCCGAATCCATTCGTATAGCATTTATTGTTGATTAGTTTTTGTCTTTGAAGTGATATTTTTTATCTCCTTACATCAAGTGGCTACACACCTTGTGTGGAATGATTTCCATAAAAAAAACAAGAAAAAACTCTGCGCTCAACACAATAATTTTACAATGTCTTTTATTATCTCCTTCGAAAGATGCTTGAATACCAATTTGATACTGACAATCAGCTTGTCCTTGACTTTGCAGGTGATATGGCTGTTGTTTTTCTCAACTGTGCCCCACACATAATAGTTTCTAATCAGGCAAGTTAGGGGACCAGATGTTTTAACTTGCTCAGTTTTTTTTTCTTGTTGGCATTGATTTCTCCAATATAATCAGGTACTCAAGAATGGAATCATATGAATGTTATCTATATTATATTTTTCTTAGTCTGTCTACCTATCTATCTGTTCCACTTTTTCTTGGAAACTACAGGACAGATGTGGCTGAAACGTTGTATGTAACTTTATTATGATGAGGTGCAACAAACTAAGTATTATGATATCCGTTCAATTCATAGTTAGGGATTAGTCACCACAATAGCACATTTACTGTAGAAATTTGGCATAAAGTGCTCCTAATAAGTCAACGGGCTATAACTTTTGCCCATTTTTAATGAGCTAAAAAATCTAGTTAACATCTGTGACTGTGTTATGGAACAGTCGAGATAGCTTCCACTTCACCACTGCTGTTTCCTAAACAAAGTAATAAATAGTAGGGTGTCAAACATGTTAATTAGTTTTAAATGTTAAACAAAGTAGTGAGTGTAATATATTGGGAGACTAGCGGGGGTACCCAGCGTTGCCCGGGTATTTGAAGGTGTGTGTTTAGAAAAAAAAAGTTTTAGTAGGGAGGCAGGTGCAAACCCATAACGCGAAGGCGGAAAAGAAAGTGAAAGAAAACGTGACATCTTACCGCTATGCTATGACGCCACAGGAAGTGTAAAGTGTTCAAATTTAGTGACGTCAATCAAAAAGTTGACTTGCATAAATAAGTTAAGAATCACGCAGGTGCAGAAATGAACATTGGCTGAAGGCCAGCTAAGCTTTCTGCCATTTCATTTATTTGTTTCCCCACGATGTTGAGAGAGGGAACTTTCAAATGAATAGCAACTGTCTGATATGAAGAGCTTCCCCAACATTGATCAAAGCTAATTGCTTTCAAGACATCCCTGGCAGGAAAGCCAGCCGGCCTACTTCGCTCCGATTAGTTTCACTTTATTTATACGAAAAAGACAAACAAACACACGAAAGAGGAAATTTTTAAAAAGTCAATCAAAATAAGTGTAGAGACGATGTCCATTCGCAAATCGGAGATATTATAATCTAGGAAGTATAAGGAAACTTCTAAATAAATATAACCTCGTCGAGAACCCGTGAAAAAAAGCCTTTCTTGGACATACAAAAATGCGCGTGGTCATTTTACCTTTTATATATATAAACTAGCGGGGGTACCCGGCGTTGCCCGGGTGTTTGTAGGTGCGTGTGTTAGGGGTAGGGGTGGATAAAACAGAAAAAAAAAAGTTTTGGTAGAAAGGTAGGCTCGAAAACAAATATTAAAAAAACAAAGAAAAATAAAAAATAAAACAGCAAAACAAGTTTTGGGAGGGAGGTAGGCTCGAACCCAATGGGGGGTGGGGGTAACCATATGTGTGTTGGGTCGGTGGTAGATCAAAAAAGAAGGCTCGAATTAAAAAACAAACAAAAACAAAAAAGTTTTAGGAGGGAGGCAGGCTTGAACCTGAAGCGTTGAGCTTAATAGTCTGAAGACATAACATGAGGCCAGGAAGCCATGGACTTTTGATTAGTTGAAAATAAGCGTTTAAAAAATTGAAGGTGGTTTTTCTAGGTCAAAACAGTAGCAGCAGCAGCAGCAAACAAATTCACAGCGCGAATTTTGTTATAATTGTAAGATAAAAGTGGCTGAAATAAAATATATCTACAACCACGTTTCATAAGTGTGAGATATTATGATCTGTGTAGCATATAAAAAGTTATAAGAATGAGTGAGCAAGTTGAGAAGCACTGGAAAAAAAAAGCCTTTGGCGGACATACAAAAAAAAATGCACACACTCACACACACACATGCACACACATTTTCGCTTTTATATTATAGAAGGCTGAAGACAGAATGTAATATAAAATGTATTATGTTCACTTCATACTTTCATTGGTTATGTTGTTACATATCTGAATTGTGCATCACAGGTGATAATAAGAAAAGGATTGAACACTCATTTCTATGTCTGGAGTGACGTCAATGATGAGTTCTAATAAAGCGATATAACTTATAACTGACTATTACAATGAATAGTAGTAAGTTTGGCATGATTTGTCTGTTTCATAAATAAAACTGTCTGTCTGTTTGGAAAGAGAAATACAGTTTTTATAACAGGATGAGTAATTAGATATTCATAAACATAAAGTTTTAGTTGAGGTCGATGATCTTGCTGATTTCATGTTAGAAACAAAGTTCCTTTGATTCACAGAAGAAAGATTAAACAACATTATTGTTTAAGAGAAATATCTTTTATTTGCCATAAAGAAATGCTCCTGTCCTATCCAAACTCTATAACAAATGCCTTGGAGAATCTTGTTTCCCTGATAGCTGAAAAATTGCCACTATGGTACTAATTTTCTGGAATCCTGGCAAAAGAACTGGCCTTAAAAATACCACCTCTTAAGGTTCCTTCCATTTTTGGTGAAAATCTTTAAATTATTAATCAATCTAGCGATAAAAGAAAACATGCTCAACTTTTTTATGAGTAATGGATTCAGGCTATCCTGTTTTACTATGGATATTCTAATGGTCATCTCTGAACTATATATTGCATATTTGATAAATTAAATGACACAAGGATGGTAGCACTACAGATCTTCAAGACTTTGACAAGATCTAGCATAAAGGTATTCTCAAGAAAATCAACTTGTATGGTACTACTGGACAAATATTGAATATAATTAGACTTTTGTTAGCTAAAAGAAATATCTATGTCGTTCTTGATAGTTGTTCAAACAAACACTACATCAATATAGGTGTGTCTCACTGGTTGATACTTGGACCTGTAGCAGAAAAGAGATCTCCCTACAAAATTGAGCGAGAGTTAAGCTAATTTACATATAAATCGACTTAAGCAAAAATCATAAAACCGGTTGACATCTAAAAGGCAAACAACATATGGTATCTGAGTATCCACTGCAACAAACGGACCTCGCTAAAGTGGTGACCCCTTCTTCGATGAACACATTATCCGTGTACAAAAAAAAAAAACACAATTCAACCTAACATCGGTTTAAACATCCTGCTGGAATTACAAAAGAGCAACTGGCTCAAACAAAAACAAAACATTTTGCTTCGGACGAACAGATTATTCATTGTTGTAAGTTTTTTTTTTGTTTGCCTCCCAAAGTCCAGGCAATATTGGCCCAGAACTTGGAAATAGAAACTGCCAAACCACTAGCAGTCATGGCAGAGAAAATATTGGAATTCTCACCAAAACCCAATGAACAACCTCTTCAAGGCCTTTCAACTTTCTCCAACAACTGATTCAAAAACCGGACTCTCATGGTCAAGCAAATAAAATCCATGGACATCAATAACAACCACGATGGAAGAAAGTTGTACCAATGAATTAAACTGCAACACGCACATCAAAAGAAAAAAAACTGAACGACTGGACGTTATGGAAGAAGTCACCAGTTTAAAACGAGTTAGCTGCGACACACACATTGAAAAACTCGACGACTGGACGTTCATTGGTTCAACCAATGCATAGGAAACCCGATCAACATGAACGATGCACATCGACATCGGTACAGACTCGCTTGTACTTGGCACTGCAGACTCGCTTGCAAGCCTTTGCGTAACTGACTTCAACCAAAGCATACCGTCAATCTTGAAAAATATCTCCACAACACAGATGATACAATCAACAAGTGCAGACTCACTCGCACTCATCATTCTACGATCACCTTCTGCTACAGACGTATTAGTGTCGAACGATGGTGATATTCCCACAATCGTTCTTGGTGGCAAGCCCTGTAGCAGAGATTGAGTAAGAGTTAAGCTAATTTACATATAAATCGTCTCACACAAAGAGCAAAGAGCATAAAACTGGTTGACAGCTAAAAGGCAAACAACACATGCTATCTGAGTCTCCACTGCGACGAACGGACCTCGCTAAAGACCTATATCATTTCTGATCTTCATAAATTATGTCTCTGGTGCAAGCATGCCTGTGATGGGTGTATTTGCTGATGAGACCATGTTCTATTCCAGGCATAGGAGCAAATCCACTGGCCACACAAGAAAGACAATGGCTGAATTACTTTTAAATTAAAACTAAATAAAAATTCTATTTTTTAAATCGATTTCAAAATCAGATTTTAGCCCACGACACAGAAGCATTTGTGACAATGCTGTCAAACACTACTGAGTGTTATATTGACTCATGTTGAAGTTCACATCAAGATGTCAGTGTTAAAAATCATTAAAAGAAAACACATACTTATCCTTCACCTTACCACTAAGTCTGAGGAACAATATCAAAAAGTGGAATATTTTACTGTTTGTCTGCCTTATTTTTTATTTTTTTTTATTTGTAGCACATAGTTAATTTCATGAAAGGTATGCTGTTTTTGTTGAACATCGTGCAAAAAAAAAAAAAAAATTATGACATTACTTAGCATTTTGGAAGGGCAAGTATTTAGTATCACATTTTAAAAAACAAATATATATATATATATATATATATATATATATATATATATATATATATATATATACTAGCTGTACCCGGCCACGTGTTGCTGTGGCTCAGTTTGTTAAAATGGACTACATTCCTCAAGAAAAATTGCATTTTGTATTGTTTATTTACTTTTATTATTTTTTGCAATTTTTTTTATCAATAAAAGTTTGTTTTTTTTTCCAAAAAAAGATTAATTTTTTACCATAAATTGTTAGATGAAAGGTTTTTTTTTCTTCTTTTTTTCAGGAAAACTTGCACTTTTTTTTAAGAACGTTGGCAGTAAACGTTTCTTTTTGAAAACAGAATTTTTATTATAAAAAGAAAAGATGAATGCTTTATATGAACACTGTAAATAGTTAGGTGAAAGTAGAGAAAACTTTGATTTTTTTTCAAGAGAATGTACAAATTATTTTTTGTCAACAGATGTTAAGAAAATAAACAGAAAATATACTCCCATCATTAACTAATTATGCAAAAAAATAAAGAAAATGTTGATTCAGTGTTTTAACATTTGAACAATGTTTGGCTGAATCCGGTGATTGCCGGTCGAACCCAAACCGTAATTGTAATCTGGGGGGTGGGGTGAAATTCTGCATGAGTACCATTCTTTTTAACTTCGTCTTTTGTTCAATTTTTTGAGTGGGCTATCAGCGATAGCAAACTAACAAATTTAACCAAAATGCAAAAAATTCAACAATTAAATAATTTTAATAACTGCTCAGCTTCTAATACAAATCCTCATTGAAAACACTCAAGGGAAGGACGAAACCAATTTATTGCCACCATGTTTGGGAGAGGTCCTTTTTTTTTTTTCTTTTTTTCAATATTTTAAGCAGATTTGACACTCAGCTACCAGATTTTTATGGGTCACTCGGTAATTTACGATAAAACTTGCAAAGTATGTGCTGTTTTACGGTTGTTGTACAAATGGAACAAAAAATTAAATTTCGCTCCGTTATTGCCAGTATGTTTGGGTGAGGTTCTATTTTTTTTTTTCAATATTTTAAGCAGATTTGACAATCAGCTACCAGATTTTTATGAGTCGCTCAGTAACTTATGATAAAACTTGCGAAGTATGCGCTGTTTTAGGCATATTAGAAGCGGCCATTATAAATGCGTGATAAGAACTTTAATGATTCAACTTACTTTCTCTGCTTTATCATTATTTTCATGGCAAGTGCTCGGCTGAGCTCCAATCTATGGTCTCCCCTCACCAAACTTTCACAAGAAACACCCGTCTAGCAGAAATCACTATCAATAATTTCCCCCACTGTTTATCTGTACCTAAACCTAAACGTAGATTCCATGAGCAAAGCTTCTTTATTAGAACTGCACGCCTATGGAATTGTCTTCCATTTTTCTGCTTTCCAGCTAATTACAATATGGTTGTCTTCAAGTCTAACGTAAACAAGTTTTTGATTAGCCGTTCCATATAAGCTAACAAATTTACCAGATTTCCTTTACTAACGATTACTATATTGTCCAATTTCTACTGTACACTCTTTAACCCTTATCCTCGAGTGGCCTCAAGGCCTTGATAAGTGGTGATGCCTATGTAAAAAAAACAAAACTATCTTTCAAAGCTTATAACTACTTGAAAAATGTAATTCAAATCCTAATTTTCTTTTTCAATTAAAGGAGCAAAGACCCAATTTTTAAAAAATAACAGGTTTAATAGCAAATTATGCAATATTTGTTTTTTAAAATCGGTTTTCTTTAAAAAAGATTTAAAGAAAATCAACGAAATTTTACTTACTTTGATTATAAAAAATATATATATTCCAAAAAATCACCTACCTATAAAAAATACTAAGTACTTCCATTCTTCATTGTTAAGAATTTATCCATATTTATATTTTATATTCCATGTCCTTTTTAAATAAAATAATTTTTTAAGCAAGTACTAAAAAAAAATGTGCAATCTGATATTTTTCACAGTTGAAATAAAGGGAGATAAATATGCTTTTTTTTTGCGTTGAATCTTCAGTGACTCTAAGCGTCACAATTAATGTCTTTTTCTATTGCGTGCTGTAAACCAAAATTAGTATTTTGGGACCACCGTAAGTGAAAATTGACCATATTCACTTAATAGTTTTTGCTTTTAAAAACAGATCCACTCTACTGATTTTTTTTATCCTCTTAATGAAATACATGAGTTTTTAAATAATATATTTTATTTCTACTTTATCGAGTGAGTTTTTTTTAATAGAAAAGAAAACATTGAATGAAATAGAAAAAATTCTCGTCAGAATTCGATATTTACTTGACTATGTAAGCATCACAGGAGCTTTCACTTTAAAAAAAATCAATGTGTTTTTTTTTTTTAAAAAAGGTTTTACACTTTGGACTTTGCAGGTAACTTTCCAAAAAACACTTCTTTTTTTGTTTTAAATTAGAATATTTTATTTATTGATTTGAACCCATGCAAAACTTTCTTTGCGGTCTCTCTCTCTCTCTCTCTCTCTCTCTCTCTCTCTCTCTCTCTCTCTCTCACACACACACACACACAGTTTCTTTTATATAATAGTAGAAGATGCATATATATTAATTCTTGTGAAATGCAATGGATTTTTATTAACTTTTGCCTTTATATTTATATATATAGTTCAGACATTCAAGTTTACAAATTGAAGAATTTTGAGAACTTAAAAAAGGTATATATATATATTAATACTAATATTCATAGGACAATCTTAATCAGATGAAAACGCTCAATATTAAAGCATCCGTATAAGCAAGAAGATAAAATTTTGCAAAATAAAATTCCAAGGACTTTATGAATTTTTATAATTTTTTTTTAACAATTTAAGGATCTTACTGTGGATTTCCTGAAGTTTGGATTCTCTTTCCTTCACTCTTTGTTTTTTGCAAATTAAAATGTTTTTTATTTTACATTTTTAAAAATAAGTGAGAAAATTTTTTCTTTCGTCTCATCATAGGTATAGTCTTTCCTTATTGCATGTATTTCCGTATCCCTTATCTGCTTTTCTATCCCCATTCTTAGTCTCTTTACCTTTTCCTCTCTCTTCTCTCACCTTTCCTTTTTTTCTTTTATTGTCTATTCTTTTTTAATGATCC
Source organism: Euprymna scolopes (assembly GCF_053919585.1). Lineage (NCBI taxonomy): Eukaryota > Metazoa > Mollusca > Cephalopoda > Sepiida > Sepiolidae > Euprymna > Euprymna scolopes. Next base: position 83,965,266 of record NC_136487.1, on the reverse strand, counting down.
CTATTATTTCTTAGTGATCCCTATTTTCTTTCTTGCTATTACTTCTATGCTGCCTTTATATATATATATATATATATATATATATATATATATATATATATATATATATATATATATATATATATATATATATATATGTATGTATGTATATATATATATATATATATATATATATATATATATATAGCAGTTTCCCAGTATTAAACGTAACGTTAAATTCCTTTAAAAATAAATGAATTAAAAAAAAGAAAAAAAAAACAAAAACTGAGACATGTGTATGCGATTATTATGTTTTTTTTCTAAACAATTTAATTCTTGTGAGTAAAAAATATTAAAAAAAAAAAGTACTCGAGCTGAGATCGAAACCAAAACCTAAGGACGCACTAATCTTACACAGTAACACTTTTATAATTTTGATTTTACAAATATATCCTCCCTTTACAAATATATCCTCTTTCCCATCCTGCACCGAAAGTGCTTTGATCTATCATCATAATTTAACATAAACCTTAGGCTTATTATTGCACTCCAAGTAATGCAATATACTTCTCTACTACATAACAAATTCCGATCTCAGTTAAATTACTAGTCATTTGTTTTTACTGCATGCCATTCATGTTTTCCATTTGTTTTTTTCCTTTTCTTTTTTTCTCAATTAACATCTTTACTGCATGCGCCATATAATTTTGTTTTGTCTTTATTCGATAGATTTGAAATCTTCACTTTTACTGGAAACATTCATAGATCAGAACGAAATTGGTAACTCAAATTTATGGCAGATTAAAAACCCTCTTTTCTATTTACTTAAAAAGAAAATACAATTTTCTTATATATGATCTTCCAAATCACATCCTTACATCATTTGTAGACATTTATGCTGACGACACTACCATTTATGGTAGCACATCTAAGACAGTAAACGACCAAGTTCTCTCCAATTCTCTCTCCTCTGATCTTGAGCACGTAGTACAATGGGGAAAGGAGTGGCTGGTTACTTTTAATGCATCTATAACCAAGCTTCTCTCTTTACATCATCAACATTCTAATCCACATCTGGCATCAATTGAAATGAATGGCTCTCGTCTTCAGGAGGCCTCTCAAGTTTTGACAAGCCTCTGGGCTTGACCATTACTCCTGATCTTAAATGGAACACGTACATCAAATCTGTTGCCAAGGCCGCTGGAAAAATGGTGGGATCTTTCTATCGATCCGGTAAATATCTCACTGCTGATGCTATTCTCTATCTATATAAGAGCCAGGTACGTCCAGGGATGGAATACTGTTGCCACATCTGGGCAGGAGCTGCTAGAAAGGACTTGTCCTGTCTTGATAGAGTTCAAAATAGACTTCGTAGCCTCGTAGGAGATGTCCTTTTCTCCTCCTTGCAACCTCTATCTCACAGAAGAGATGTTGCGAGTTTGTCTCTGATGTATCGTTATTTTCATGGAAAGTGTTCGACTGAGCTTCAATCTATGGTCCCCCCTTGCCAAACTTTCACAAGAAACACTCGTCTAGCTGTAAACACTATCAATAATTCCCCCCACTCTTTATCTGTGCCTAAACCTAAATGTAGATTCCATGAACAAAGCTTCTTTCTTAGAACTGCACGCCTGTGGAATCGTCTTCCGTTTTCCTGCTTTCCGGCTGACTACAATATGGTTGTGTTCAAGTCTAACGTAAATAAGTTCTTGATGAGCCGTTCCATATAAGTTATCAAATTTACCAAATTTTCATTACTAATGATTACTATATTGTCCAATTTCTACTGTACACTCTTTAACCCTTATCCTTGATTGGCCTCTTGGCCTTGATAATGTGGTGATGCCTATGTAAAAAAAAAAAAAAAAAAAAATATGGGTCATGGAATTGAATTCATCTGCAAAAGATCTAGCTAATTTGCATATTCTTTTAAACATTCATTTTAATTAATTCCCTATTAGTTTTTTCGGTTTTCTCATGGGATGACCATCTAGAGTTAACTATTACGTGTAATTATATTCATGCAGATATTCTACATGATTTATACTTGCATAATATTTACGTAAAATCTTTACAGTAAGTATATATTTATGTATACGTACATATTTTTGTTTAATCTATTAGTCTATCTATATATCTATAAAAGTGAACATGTCTGTGTGTCTGTCTGTGTGTGTACATTTCCCTACACAATAAGTTTGTCAATTTTAAGTCTACAGACTCGAAATTTGATATACAGGGTACTGAGATTTGGGAAAATCGATGGGATCCGTTTTCGGCCAGAAATTTGGCTGTTAAGGGGTCAAAATTCAACGATTTGACTTTTGAGAACTGTACCAAACTCTTCCGACAATTTTGGGTCTAAACACTTGAAATTTTAGATATAGGTTTCTTGGACATGGATCTAACTTAATAACTTGATCTGAGCCCAAAGCAATAAATTTTAAGGAGTCATAATAGGGGTAAAAATTTTTTAAAATTTGACCTCTGTGGTCTCTACCAAATTACTCAGACAATTTCTGGCCTAAACATTTGAAATTTTACATAAAGGGTATTCAGAGATAGGGCAAGCTTTTTCATCAGTTTGGGTCGAAAATTTTTAGTTACCAATATATAAATGTATGTATGTCTGTTTGCATGTCTGCCTAAAACTTTCGACAGAGGCAACGGATTTTACCAAGATCAGTATGGTTTTAAAATTCAACCTTTCATACGACAAATACCGAAAAATTGGCTGAAAACATTCACCTTCAACTAGGCACTTTTCTACAGGGGGGGGGTCGCTTTTTTCGCCCATATTTTTGAAAGATATCCTCTCCTTTCGATTGGCTAGCCTTAATTTAAACATAAGTCACTTCAGGCTTGGCGGTGGTCATAACCGCAAAGACATCAGGGTTTTTTCCCTGTTCTTGTCCTCCTTCGCGGTACAGGTTTGAGCTTGCCTTCCTACTACCACTTTTTTTTTTTTTTGCTCAACATAAACATCCAAACGCCAGGCTGAAATGCTAGTATATATAGAAAGAGGTTTTTGGAAGGAACATCACATTAGTCTGAAACGCCAGGCTGAAATGCTAGTATATATAGAAAGAGGTTTTTGGAAGGAACACCACATTAGTCTGAGCGACTAAAACAACAAGAAAATGCCCCCCCCCCCAAAAAAAACAACCTTAACATTAGCCATTAGCCTTATCTGAGATTCGATGAAATTGTTGTAAATGGTGAACAAGGATGGAAAAACCGAGTTGAGGGAGTATTACCTAGACCTTCACTGGAAGCATGTGGAGAATTCTGAGATCTTGAGGAAACTTATTGCCATCCAGATCCTAGAGAATGCCAAGTGGCATTTGCATCAACACAAAGTCATTTGCAATGTTTATCGAAAGAAGTGGAGAGTACTGGAAATTTAGTGTCACTCAAACTCCATTGCTTGTTATTAACAGTGAGCAATCACTGATGCTTACCTGTGTAAGAACTTCTAGTGAGTAAATAATAATAATAATAATAATAATAATAATAATAAAGAACACCGAAACTGCATATTTACAAGTTCTACAACCCCCCCTCATCATGCACTCCCCCCATTGTTTCATCACCGACCCCCCCCCCAAAAAAAAAAATGATACCAAAGGGCCGAGAAGGGTCAATAAGGACTGAAAGACCGAGGAGCGAGCGCCAACCAGACCTCGGCTGGACAAGCGCAAAGAGAACTTGGACCTTGGGGAGGCTGAGTGCCACTCAAATTCCAGCATAAACCAATGGCCACTACCAGCGAGAAATCAATGGTAAGCGGCTGTTGCGATGATGCAAATTCATATGCAAATGCTATCGAAGGAGGTGGAGAGGTCTGGACGTCTGGGGAGACTTGTTGTCACTCAGCTTCCAGAGAATACCACAGGTTTCCAATCAGATCGTTTGTTGACTTGTGTGAAAGCTCCATGTGAGCCAATAATAATAATAAAAAAAAATCCTATCAGACATAGCTATATAAATAGATAAAGCCCATCCAAGCAAGAAGACCGGATGCCATAATAGTTAACAAGAAGGAAATGTCTTGCCAGATTGTAAATTTTACTGTTCCAGCAGACCACAGAGTGAAGATCAAGGATTCAGAGAAGCGGAACAAATACATAGAACTGGCCAGAGAGCCCAAAGGGATATACAAGATGAAGACAGTGAAGATAACACCACTAATAGTAAGAGCAAAAGGAACAATACCGAAAAACATTGAAAAAGGAATGGGAGAGATTGGAATCAAAGGGATGGCTGAAACGATACAACGGATAACAATAATGAAAGGAAATATTAAGGAAAACCCTTGAATGTGGAGACAACCATACATAAGCTACAGGCACAAGTCGGGCATACAGAAACTGCTACAGATGTACAACACAAAGGAACATCACATGGAATCATGAAAACTGAAATGGTATAATTGTAAGTTAACCCTCCTGTGCCCCTGCCTTCAGTCCTCCCCCCTTTTTTGTGTATATCACAATGAACTGGTGTCACACCAAATAACTGAGGAGAGTCAAGGAAGATGAAAAGACCAAAGAAAGAAAGCACTAGCCAGATCTTCGCTGGATGAGTGCAAAAAGGACTGGGACCTTGGGGAGGCTTATTGCCACCCAAATTTCAGTGAGGACCAATGGTCACCACCAACGAGAAATCGATGATAAGCAGTCGTTATGATAACATAGATTTATCTGCAAAGGTTATCATATGAAGTGGAGAGTACTGGAAATCTGGGTAGGCTTGTTGTCACTCAGACTCCAGAGAACACCACATGTTGTTCTGGAAGAGAAATCTTTGATGATGGCCCTACTAGGTGAAGAAGAAGAAGAAGAAGAAGAAGAAGAAGAAGAAGAAGAAGAAGAAGAAGAAGAATACGGGCAGTCAATAATCTTTCGCTTTTAGCTAAGACCAAAGTAGAGTATCAGTTCTGATATTAGATATCATCGGTCAGTGAAAGAGGCAATTTACGTTTTTGTTTCAATCCGGAGTACCCCTTCTATGGGAGTTGAATATTAAATATTGTATTGACGTTGTGTCTAACTCTGCCCTCGTGGAGAGGCAAGTCCCATTTATTGTAACACTAAGACTGATAACGTTGCCTGCTTTTTTACACATTGAATGTGAAGTGGTGGGAATTAAGTATAGCATCTGTTTTGTCCTCAGTTGGTGAGGTCAAATCCTTCTAGACTGGAGCAGTTAATAATTTTTGGTCTGAATCCAGGGGGAGGAACTGGATTTCCCATCCTAAAAACTAACCTTAACTCTACCCTCATAAGGCACGAAAGTAAGGAGGGACAGATATTGAATCAATAAAGATTTAAAATGATAATAAATAAATTAACTTATACTGTTCTCATCTTGAGTGTGATTTTCACAACGTTTCGGTCGATATAACCTCCGACCTTCTTCTCGGGAATGTTTCTGTCGAACTCGGGAATTTCGAGCGGAACCCTTTATTTACTTGCGTCAGCCATGACTGGATAGAGGTCCTAAGTAATTCGCAAATGTATATTTCAAATTACTTAGGACCTCTATCCATATATATATGAGATTATATCGGCCAAAACGTCGTGAAAATCACACTCAAGACGAGAACAGTAGTCCGATGAATAATAATACATATAACCAATCCTCATCTCAAAAATTCAGAAACGTCATAAATTAACTTATTAAAACTTATTTTAACTGAAAGTGAATTTATTTTTTATTTTTATAATTATTATTATAATTTTGTTTTGTTATTAAAAATATTTGTTTTTTTTTTAATGTTTTAACTAAGAATTTAACAATTGGGAAAAGAAAGGATAATTAATGAATGTGACTGTAATTTTATTCATTTATTTATAGAAATGTGTAGAGAGTTTTCTGAAATGAGGATATGGACGCAGTTGCCACACTCATACATACGCGCGTACGCGCACAAAGTACACAAGTGCGCGCACACAATGCATAGACACACACACGCACACCCATGCGCGTGCGCACCACAGGACCGCACGCACGTACACACACGCCATTATCTATAATTATACACAAAAATGACAGAAAAATAGTAACACGACCATTAGTTATTGAAATTATAAAAATTTAAATCTACGTTTGAATAGCTGTGTCGTAACAAACACAAATAATGCTACAACATTAAAAAAATAAAATAAATAAATAAATAATAATAATAATAAATAATAATGATAATAATAGTAATAATAATAATAATAATAAATAAGTAAAAAAAAAGTAAAAAAAACGAAACAAAACAAAACAAAAAAACAAAACAAAATAAAAATAAAAAAATAAAAGAGAGAAAAGAAAGAAAGAAATCTCTGATCCATGAGGGTGAGTGAGTGAGTGACCGACTCTGCTTTTGGGGGTAGGGGGCCTAATAACAATACAAGCAAATCTTAAAATCTATCTTAAAAATAAGATAATTAGTTCAACAGTTTATTATTATTTATTTAAATACGGATAATAATTTAATTAATTAATACACCCATTTTTAACAGTTTCGTTTTTATTATTTTTTTTAACTACCAAAATAAAAAAGGGATTTTTTCTTTTAAAAAATGTATTTTTTTTTAACTACTTTCTTTCTGAGTTTAAGTGAGTGAATAATGTTTTGCACGCGAGTAAAGGTTACAATTATGTTTATTTATTTTACTTAATTTAATGATAAAAAATTTCATCCAGTGCTACATGTGTACATACCCCAATCCCCTCGTTCAGATTTATTGTGATTATTGTGAAAGAAGCCCTCAAATAAATAAATAAATAAATAAAAACGCACACACAAATAAATGAATACCAAAAGAACATAAAACAAAAAACAAAACAAAATAAAAAACAACAAAACGAAAGCAGCCACAATTTTAAAAGTTTATTCTTCAGATTTAAACAAATATTAAATAGTTTTTATTTATTTTTAGATTACCACCACGAGACGAGTTTGGAGTTAGAATATCTAGCAAACACACACACACACACACACACACACACACATGTACTGTGTTTATCATGTATGTTTATGTGTGTGTATTTTTCCAAGTAATATGACTCCTGTTTCAATGTGAGGGGGCATTAGACGGAGAAGAAGAAGAAGAAGAAGAAGAAGAAGAAGACGCTATGGCTCTAGATCGCACCGCGCCCCGAACAGATGTTAACGAAGGAGGAAGGGAGTTATATTGAGCAAGCCGCCATCAACTAATGCTCGTTCTGGGGCCTCTGGCCCAACACTGTTGTATCAGGAATCCTCGTTCAGTGGCCGGTGCGCCTTGTCTCGCGTTGCATGCTGGGAAGCGGCAGCGAGTCCAGATGTTCCAACATGGCGATCGCCTGTCTATGGCATGTCGTTGCCTCTCTACGATAAATATAATACAACCACAACAGAAAGGGATACAGAGAGGAAACAACAGAGGAACGATTCGATAAAACCAAGCCAGCCGACTCTGAATTTTCGTCGTTTACTGCCCGTCTGTGGGCGGCAGTTTTTTTTTTTTTATTGTATGAAATGAACCGTCCTTAGCTAAGTTGTGTGGTGTGTGAAAAACGTTGTGTTTTGTGTTACTTACAAACAACACACACACACACACACACACACACACACACACAAAATCAAGTTACTTTAAAGAGAGGCGCACAGTTTAAAGGACACAAAAAAGACGTTTTTAAAAGTGTGGACATCATAAACAAGCAGTCCTCGAAATATCGGGAGACTACAAAGAATTTAAACACGGAAAGAGGAGGCATACTGAAATATATTGGGATGCCTTCTACAACGGACTGGGGTCTAGGCCTTCTCTTTAATAATATTAATAATACTGTCATGAAAGGCAACTTCAGCAAACAGCAGCAGCAGCAACACTATAGTGCTGGGGATCCTTACTAAAAAAAAAAGACAAAAAAAAAAAAAAACTCTCGTCTTTGTGTTTCCATTCTCCACCCTATATATCCCCCTCCCCCGTTTCCTCTTGTGTTTGTTTGTTGTCGTCGTTGGCCACCTTTTTTTCTTCTCCCTCTCCCAGTTCAAGCAACATAACTATCAACCATCACAATGAGTAGCAGGACCGTGTGTTTTGTTTGCGGCAATCTCGGGGCTGACTCGGGCCGTGTTTTGCATACCAAACCTCGCCTTGACAAGGGACCTTACTTTCCGTTCCTGGAGGATCACGAGCCACCCAAGGGAGCACGACAGGTCGGCGCTGATGGCACCGTGGACGGCTGTCGGGTGTGCCACGCCTTCCTTACTCAGCAGTGGGATACCCATGAGAGAAATAAGACCCCAAGTCTTAAAAGACTGTACTGGTTGAAACGTGCGGACAACGGCCAGTTCACAGGCGCCGTGATGCGACAACAAGGTGAGTACATCGCTCAAGTTATGGGTCTGCAGTATAATCCTGGTTCGGTGGAGCCAGTATATAATTCCTCCAGTCCAACAGTGACAAAATCTCGCATGATGTCCATGGCAGAACCATATCCAGCCGCGGAAGTCGCTTTGGATTTGACTGTGCAAAAAAATAATGGACACAGCTCCAGTGGACGGGACTATCGTATGAATAATGGTGACTCACAACAGCATCATCATCACCAACAACAGCAGTCCTCAAGTCACAATAACAACAACAGCAGCATGTTAAACGTTGATAAAAGTCGATCCTCTGCTCCCCCTACATCAACAACCTCCTCCTCCTCATCATCATCGAACACCTCCAAATACGTGTGCTTCACGTGTGGCACTGTCCAGATGTGGAATACCCACAGGTTCATTTATGCCTGCAGACAATCTTCAAGCGATGAGCCATATTTTCCTTTTCTCACCCGACTGACAACGAAACCTGGGGCGTCACCCTTATCTGAGAAAGGGGTCGCAGTCGTTTGCAACCTCTGTCGGCGGTCACTTTACCAGCAATGGAAAGAGCACGAGATGACTAACAACCCACTCGAAAATCGCACCTACACCATCAGCAAAGACAAGTCCTCTGATTCAAAAGAAGCTATTAGCAGTCGCAGTTCCGAGAGAAATCTCCAAGGTCCCCCAAACAAAGAAATCTGCTACCTGTGTGGTCAGTACATGTCTTCGTCCAGGCTCCTTCATACGCTTCCATCCAAAGACAGCCGATCCAACTCTATGCATTTTCCATTCATCCGAGACTTGCCCCGCCCTGAAGGTGCTCACCCATTAAACCCCGATGGCACCGTGCTATCTTGTCGGAGCTGTTTTGAACACTTGGCTGCCCAATGGCACATGTTTGAAAGTCAAAATCTCAAGCTTAACCAAAGACATTTCACGCTTGCGATGAGTGTCAATAGGGGTACATATACATATCAGTCCAGTGAACCTTCAAATTTTTCTGCATCAGATGGTGACGTCAGCCAACCCTTAAACATTCAGATCAACAGTGGTAGTCCAGTTCCTGTGGTACCGACTGGTTCCCAAGGATTACTTGCCATAGCCACGCCAATAAGTTCTTCGTCCACAAACCACAACAATGGGGAGGTCAGTATTCGATCGAGTATTTCGTCCTCAACCTACAATAGTACGTTTCCATCTTCATTGGATACCCGAAGAGTGCCGATAGACTTAAAACCCAACCTTGCTACCTTGAACAACAGCCTTAACAATAGCAGTACCATTGCAAACAGTACTGTTGTTTCAGTACCCCATCCTTTGCAGCGCATCAGCAGCTTACCCAAAAAGGTTTGCTTTCTGTGTGGCGAATCCTGCCTTGTGTCCAACATGCATGTTTTGTGTTCATATCCTGCCAGGCATGATGCCAAAGTCCCCAACGGACACACCAGTCCGTTCTTCCCCTTTCTGGCCAACCGTGACCCTTGTCCTGGAGCAGATACGATGAGCGATGAAGGTACCGTGATGTCTTGTCAGTTCTGCTACCACATGTTGTTGATTCAGTGGAAAGATTACGAGAACTCCAAAACTCCCGGAACGAGTAATCGGTGGCTAAGGAAATATATCATGAAGAATTTTACATGCTACGTGTGCAGCAGAAGTGCCGAGAGAACCAAAGTCTGCACTTTGCAAGTCATAAAGTTTCCGTTTTTGAAAGATCACAAAGTTCCGCCAGGTGCATTGGTCATGGATAACGGTGAGAATGTAGTAGTTTGTAAAGGTTGTTCACGTAGTCTACTTAGGCAATATGCCGAGTTTGAACGCATTGGTCTGCGCCTTGAACTACGCAAATATAATTGGATTCAGCGACTTGGGGATGATGATTTAGATGATGCTGACAACCAGGTGAGATACACTTCTATTTATTTTTGCTTTTGCTGTGTTTTAAATTATGTCTGCATATGTGTATATATAAAAGCATTTTAAGTTTCAGAAAAAACAAAAATGATCGATCTTGCTTAATTTGTGCTATTTTGTATTATATATGTGTGTGTAGTTGAAAATTGATTTATTGTGATTTCAAATAAACACTATCTTGAAACAGCTATAAATAAGTATAATACCATTGTGTATACTTTTGATTTGAAAAATGATTCAAATCAAATATATATAAGTGAATAAATTAACTGTTACTTCTTTTTAATCGGTCATGACCTGTGATTTGATTCCTTCACTGATCATCAGATGACCTGAACACAATTTTGTAGTTGCTGCTACTACAAAACTATGTTCAGCCACTGGTCATGACCGGTTTAAAAACAAAACCATGTAATTTATACAGTTATTATAACACTCTGTCTAAGAAAGCATCGAGCACTATATGTAAATCCAAAATTTTGAGCCAGTTTTTAAAGCTGACACAGCTATCAGTGTTATATAGCTGTTAACTTGTTTGACAAGTATGACCATTGCTGGCAAAATGAACAATGGGTGATGAATTCCAGTGAAACTTGTGCTCAAGTCAAGTAGAGTTTGCACAACACCTTACTGACTAACAACACCAATTGGTCGAGGGACAATCAGATGCGAAATATCAGGATTAGCATTGAAAGAGTCTGTTATGTGAGTTTTCCCTCTTTTAAATTACAAAGGCTACGGTGTCCGTCTACCTCAGTGAACTAACCACGCATTAAGGTGTGAACCCTGCTATTTCTATGTTTCAACATATAAACATATCGAGGCTGGATTTAGCAAAATAAGCACGTGCTTGGAGCATCAACGAGATAACGAGGCTGGATCGATATGTATAGAAGCGAATGTGTTGCGCAAGATCAGTTTACAGCATCTGATCAAAGCGATTGCAATTTAAAAAAAGTAGGGGGAGGTAACTATTTCAAATATAAAGTAGAAGTACATAGAATTAAACAATGGTTTTTATCTCAAGTTGAATTCTCAGGTCACTATTTCAAGTAAAGGCATGATCTATTCTTTTTATTCAATAAATTCTATTCCAATTTGATGTTTTCTTTAAAATTTAAAAAAGGTAAAAGAAAATCCTCAAACTTTATATAGAGAGGGTCACTATAATGTTCTAAGTGCTTAGGTAGGATATTTACAATGCCTTATCCAGCCCTGACACACACGCACGCACGCACACACTCACACACACACACACACACACACACACACAAATCCCGTTAGATTCCAAAGTCCATCTTGCCAATCATTTTTGTTAAAACAAAAACTTAAGTATATTTTACAGATGTTTCATTATATATATTTATTATATATACATTCTTGAATCTCGAAAAATAAATGTATATAATCTTAGAACCTATCAAGATGAGAAAAAAATTAATATTCTAGACAGAGCCATAAAAAGGAGAAAATGAATGATGAAAATAAAAAATTGAATTAATTACAATATTTATTAATTAATCAAATATTCAAAACAAAGAATTATTTTTTGTTTTTAATATTTGATCTATTAATAAACATTGTAATCAACTTAGTTTATATTTTCATCATTCATTTTCTTGTTTTTATTAATTTCTATTCTGACTGGATTAATATTTATTTTATTGATTTGTGTTCTTTCAATTGCGTATATGTAAATTCTTTGTTGTTTTTAAAATTCCATGTAAAATTCAAAATTCATTTGATAGTATATTAGATTAAACTGCTGTAAAAATAAAATACTTGGCACTGTTATTGGTCTGGTCAGAATCGGAATTTATTTTTATTTTTTGCTTTAGAGGCACATTTTACTAGTATCCTTGGATCTTAAAAGTGAAAAGTTTGAGCTAAGTGTATGAAAGCTTACATTGGTTCAAATTTAACTACACAACCAAAATATATATACATATTGTTTTTTAATTGTAAAATAAAACATGATTAAGATAGGGGGAGAAATGACTTTATTTTGGGCAACTTCTATTTCGTTTTAAACTTGCTTTTAAGTAAAACCAAGAAACATTCTTGCTCTGATTTAAAATAAAATAAACGAGAAAAACAAAACAAAAACAATTAATTTTTTGATAGTATTAAACTTTTTACATGTCTCCTTAATATTTGTTATTGCATACACAAATTTTATTAAATATAACCAGAAAGTACATGAACCAGGGCAACAATGGTTTGTAATTTCAGTCTAAATTAGAATTAAACTTTTGTAGAGTACATTTTTATTGTCTGACAAATCACATGACTTCCAATGCACTAACACTTGACTATGTTCAAAGAAATCTCCCCATTACTCCTCACATTCAGAGATCCTTGCTAATTCCAGTTGTTACTGCTCTGTTTATTTATGTTAGATGCATCTTACAGACTTCATCAGGTGATGTATTATTATGTTGTTGATTCCTTTCCCAGCCTTATTGCCCATTATATACACGGAAGTCTTTAAGCTTTAATTGGGTAGAGCAAGTCTTTTTGCATCAAGATGTCATCATTAAAGCCTGGCTCAACTTTGAGCTTAGTTTGACAAGTTTCTTTCATGCTTTGTGCTCACTTTATGCATTTCTTTGCTACAATCCCTTAGTAACACTTAGAAAAGTCATAATAGCTGAGTCACTGGGTAAGACATTAGGTAAGGCGGGACAGCAAATTTTATAATGGATAAGTTTTAAATGACTTGTATCTAAATGAAAAATCAAATATAAATAAATAGATTTAACATATATATATATATATATATATATATATATATATATATATATATACATATTAAGAGTAAATTAAGAGGTTTTGTATAGTAGACCCATATCAGTCTGAATATTTCAGATTGCGATTTACAGAAGAAACCGGAAATGGTCAAAGCAGTTTATGATTTGAAACCTGTAAAAAATGTCAAAAGGTAGATGATATGAAAGTATACGATTACAAAACCTACATGAACAGTAGTGACAGTAGCTATTTAGTTTCTCAAAGAACTGAAGAAAGTAGAAAGTGAACCTCTTGTTTACTTTTGGAAGTTTCAGAACTCTCGCTTCTCTTATTTTGTCCTTTAGTCCTCACATTCTGTGATTGATGTTTCTGACAAAGAGGGAAGAGTTCCTATTTTCTGGATGATCAGAATCTACCCAATTCACACATTTGCTGTTTAAGTAGTTTTTTTTTTAATCCTTACATCAAGTGGCTTCATGTCTTGTCTGAAGCGATTTCCTTAAAAAAAAAAACAATCACATTGTGTCAAGCAAAAAATTAACTCCCATATTGTAACAAATGCAATCAGAAAAAAAACTCTTTCAGTTTGGATTAAAGTTTAAACTTTTTTAGTCCCCCAAAAGAATAGAGTTGTAAAAACTGTCTTAAAATAAATAAAATTGATTTACTTAATGATTTAAAAAATATACCAAACCTATTCTTAACATGGAACGTGGTAAGTTAATTTACCTTAAGTTGAAATCGGGAAAAAATGAAAAAGTTTGATTTAATGTCAATACTAATTGACTATTCGGAAAGTGCTTCAACATTTCGGATCTATTTGGAAAATGACAATTGGAAACATTTGAATCAAGATGGATTCCTTCCTATAGAAGTACCAAATTAAGTGTATATATATATATATATATATATATATATATATATTACACAAAAATAAATATTATCTTTATATTAAAACTTATCAAGATAATAGAAAGCTCAATATAATACTATAGAATAATTAACAAGAAAATTGATGATGAAAATAAAATTTAAATAAATTGTAATATTTATTAATCCATCAAATATTCCAACAAGAAATTAATAAGGATTATTCTTTATTTTAATTTCTTTGTTTGATGGATTAATAAAAATATTAATTTTTTTTATTCTCATCAATTTTCTTTCAAAGTTTTTAGTTGTTATTTCATTAGGGTACACTGGATTCACCGGTGCATTATGATAGTTTGCAGTTTGTTGATGCATCAATACCTTTCCTTTAACGATAGTAACAATTTTTAAACATGCAAAATAATCCTTTTGTAAAATGTTTTACAAACAAAAAAGTCCCAGTCTTTTTTTTTTCATTCAGTCTTTCAATCTTAATTCATTTATCCTTTTAGTACTTGTGAGAAATGGACAGTCAGAGGATTTTAGTTCTTATTGCGTCACTTTCGAATATTGAAGAGAATCCCAGTTCCAGAAATTGTCAAAGCAGTTTACGATTTGAAAAACATCCCTTTTTTCTTTTTTTTTTTCTTTTTTTTTTTTTTTTTGAGGGGTTAAAGTTTTTATTTAACCCCTAATCTAACCCTTTGCATGCTTCGTGTTGTCTGCCTGTTTAAATATTTTTTGTTGATTTCAAATCATAAACTGCTTTGGTCATTTCTGAGATTGACTTGAAATTCTCTGTTAATACTTGCAACTAACTTCATAAGAACTGAAATCCTTTGGGTACCCATTCTTTAGATGTACCATCTTTTCTTCAGTTTGAATTAGAACCGAGTGCGTTTTTAATGGTTGACAAGTCACATGGCTTCCAATATACTCACATTTAAATATCTTCAAAGATCCCTCCCCTACACATATGAGCAAAATTGATTCTAATTATAATTATGTATATATCTGTGGTATATTCACTTTTGAAACCACCAACCAACCAAAGACAAAGTGACTAATGTTTTCTTGCTTGACTTCCAGAATATCTCGATTTGAAAATTGTTAGGCTTAAAAGATTACATGGATCAACTGTGATAGATTAGTGAACACATTGTTCATTTCTGACATAAAATGATAATTTGCATTTCAAGAGATTTTTTTTATTTAATCTCTAAAATCTAAAAAATGTTCATAGATTCGCAGGTCTAATCGTCTTATTAGTTCTATTTAGATAATAAGTTTTTGATAGTGCAGTATATTTAAATGAATTGCACTATTTTGACCCCTGCAATTGGCCAAATATCGCTGAGTCTTGGTTTGCTTTTCTGTATCCCCAAAACATATTCTAAATTGTTATTCTCTCTTTGAGTTTTAACCAGAGGTGAGCAGTCGGAGTAGAAAGTCAACAATATAGGAAGAATTAAAAGCCATACTCCCCTCAACCCGATTACTCACCTCTGGTTTTGACATGCTTTCAATCTTTCATATCTAGTAAAATTAGCTAAAAGCCTGTCTGCATTTCTCCGGTTATTTTTTCACATTTATTTTTTGAGCAAAAATTGTTGGTGTGCATGATAATAAAGGAAAATCTTGGTTAGAAATAAAACTTTTGGGTCTCTCTCATACACGGATGCACACAGTAGTTTGCTTGAAGCATTGCTTGTAATCATGTGAACATTTAAGAAAGCTGATAGCAATGAAGAAAAACTGGAATAGTCAAAAAGAGGATAAAAACAAAACAAACAGAAACAATATTTGCATATTAATCTGCACAGTTGTTTCTTTATTTTTCAATAAACAATATCAATAAATATAAGACACTGTTAATATTAATAAAATTCGGGATGGCGAGACATATTTTGATATTTTTGGTGAAAAAAAAAGTTAAAAAAAAAAAAATAAACAACAGTTCAATCCATCTAAAGGAAAGAACGCGCGTGTGTATATATATATATATATATATATATATATATATATATATATATATATATATATATATATATATATAATTGGATGTCTCTCTTTTTTGTGATTTTTTTTATTGATCAACTGTCTCTATTTCTGTTTTTTTTTTCTCTGATATCTATTCATCTCCTACGAGCTGTATAATTGTACAAGGACAATTTTTTCAATCATGATAGTGAAACACGTGCAAGACACTAAGAACAAAATAAAGGCATCAACTATAATTAAAAAATAATTAAAAATAAAAGAAATAAACAGAAATAATGATTTTAGTCTTTTTTCTTTGTGTCATCAGAATGTAAATTACTAGTGTATATAAGTGCCATTTTGTGCTTGCTTATGTCTTCTCATTGTCAGTGGTAACAGATAAGAGTATGAGAGTGAAGATTCCTCCAACTTTATGTATGACCAAACAATTAATAAAAAAAAAAAATCAAACGGCGCTAAATACAAAAAAGTGATCAAAGCGATTGGAAATAATATTTCTATTGTTCAAGCACATACCATTAATTAACATAAGGCACTAATGAAACAAATTTTGCTTTTATTTACATTCTGTTAATAAAGTTATCCCAGTTTCTTTGGAAATTTGGGACAGATTCTATTTATAACACACACACACACTCTCTCTCTCTCATATATATATATATATATATATATATATATATATATATATATATATATATATATATGCACCTGAAGAAGATCGAGTTACATCGACCGAAACATTTTCAAAATGACATTCAAGATGAGAACACTAGTCTGAAGAATGCAGATAATAAGAAAAACCAACCCTCATCTAAAAAAGAAAAAAATTCAGAAACATTTTTTGTATTAATAAAAAAAATTTCAAGTATGTTGCGTGTGTATCACCAACGTTTTCAGTTCTTTGTTGAATAATCTTCAGGTAACAAAAACAAGTGAATTTTTTTTTATTTTAATATAAAAGTGATCATTAGAAAAAGTGAAAAATGAGATATAATCGAACAGAAGATTTCTATTATTTTCAACAATGTTTGCTTAAATGAAAGACTGCTACATAAGTACACTACATGCACACATACTAATATAATCGGCATTTTTACAATATTCTTGAATCTGAGTTTACATCTAAAAATAAAAGACAATGTTTTACTTTATTAAAAAAATTAGAAAAAAAAAAAGGACCGTTTTCTGACGTTTTTAAAAAGCTTAGTACCCTACGATTCTGGGGGCCTCAAATATGTTCAGGGCTGGGAGCAGGTATTTACATTCATTCCCAGATGTGTCTAAAGCAATATACAGTGTGCCCATAAAGTTCACTTATAATAATAAGTTATTTATAACTTTGTAAGTGTTTGTGCTAGATAGTCTATAAAAAGTATTGAAAAGAAAATTATTGAACAGATTTTATGGAAAGCCTGTGCGTATATGTGTTTATAGTTCTTATCTGTGTGTGTGTATGTGCGTGTGTTCGTTTGTGTGTGTACGCATTTTTTCTACAGTTGTATTCAATGCTGAAAGAAATATAAACAGCTGTCAATTCTGATGAAATCTGGTTGTGACAATTTGTCTCCAAAATATTTTGTCAGTTGAGCTAAAAATAACTTCCATTGGTTTTTGTAAAAAGCCTTTCTTGCCTCGTCAGTCGTCATAAAATAGGGATCTTAATTCTTCCTGGAGCTTTATAGTTTATACTCTACGTACAGGAAATAAAATATATAGAATTAAGATAATTTGTTATTTCTAATTTGTAATTTTTAAGGGCATTTTGTGTAAAACTTTATATAGTTGTTGTTAATTTAATGAAAGAAATTTTCCTTCACCCCCCTTTTTTTTTAAATAGAAAAACCGAACGTTTTAATTATTCTCATATATGGACCGTATTAAATGAATCAGAATTGAATTATAGAGGATAATTGAATTAGACGCCCACACAATTAAGTAGTTTTAAAGTATCGGTAGTTTATTTAAGCCCCCTTATATATATATATATATATATATATACTTTTTATTTGCTTTACATAAGAATTTATATGTCGCTACATATTCATGAACATATTTTGGTCAACCAGTTACAAGTAACTAGTGACCTCTTCAGGCGATAGTAGTTATACAAAAGTAAAGTTCGTAATGAAAACTGGGAAAACATTTTTTCGGATTTTTTCTCAATTTTCATTACGGACTTTAATTTTGTATAAGTAATGTCGCCTGAAGAGGTCTCTAGTTACTTGTAAGTAGTTGACAAAAACATGTTCGTGAATACGTAGCAGCATATAAATGCTTATGTAAAACAAATATAAAGTATATCTTACCCTACTTTGGTATTGAGCACTCTTGTGTGAACCTCGATAAAATTCATTAGTTGCTTTGGTTGCTTCACTTCTGGAAAATATTAACCTTGAATAATTATATATATATATGTTTCCCTCAAACCTTGATGTAGGGGAGACTAAAACTTGCTTCTATAGTTTCAAATGATCTGAAATAACAGCAAAGGGAGACTTCATTACAAATATTTCTCATACTATATCTCCCCTCTTTTGGAAGTAGGGTACGATTATGAATATCTCCAATATCAAATAATCTTTATACACTGAAATTGATACACTGAGATCATTTACTTTATGTATGAAAACCAAAAAGAGAGGAGATATAACATGAGAAAGTGGCCTTAAATAAACTACTGATTATTTTAAAGTTATTAATTCTCTTAAACAAGGCTAGGAGAAAAATGGGGTAGTTCTGATACTACACTTCATTTTTTTTGTCCTTGATCAGTGAAGGAGAAATATTTCTAGACTGATGCAATTTTCATTTCTGTCCTAATCCACAGTGTCCCTTTTTGGTGAACTGCATGTTCCTCCACATTAAAAATCAACCTTGTATCTAACTCTGCCCTCGTGGTAAGACAAGTGACTAAATAGGGACTACTAATTTAATAATTATGCATAAATGATAAAAAAAAAAAATTATATTCAGTAAAAGTTTCACTTAACGAAATGATTAACAAAAATGTCCATGAAATTATTTTTTAAAATCCGTGTTAATTATTAATAATAACCAAATATTAAAAAAATTCTTAATATATGTTCTTATTGTTTCAAGTTTATTTTCATTTTTGTATTAGAATTCGATTTTTTCAACAATTTTTTTTTTTTATTTCTGAAATTTAGAATGGTTACTTTAAGTGTTTGTTGGTTAAATTTGTATTTATTACTATTTTAATTTATGCAGATTGCGTATTTTTTATTACATAGCCAATTCTCTATTGAACACGGAGGGGAGGTGCCCAGTCGTAAAAAACGCTTAAATATGATATTTTAATTTGTCTAGATTTCGTATATATTATTTTAGAGTCGTGGTTTCAAAAGTTAAAAAAAAAAAAGTATTTGGTTGCCATCAGCTAGAATCGAAAACGAAAGCAAAACTGTAGCTTTCAAAGCTGGTGATGTTACCACTGTATCAACGTGACACGCACATAAACTGATTAAAAATAAACTAAGATGAATGGGCAAAATGTATAACGATTTTAACCCCTACAAAAGCTATTTTTACCGACTAAAGACCCATAAAAGAACAGTTCGTAAAAAATCCAATCATTTTAGACCCCTAGTGCAGCTGCAGCTCTGTGATTTTTAGTTTCAGAAGAGATAGAGTTTAGAAATATGGAGACATACAGACATACGGACAGACATCGTGAGTTTTATAAATTAGATTATATTGTATCTAATATATAGTAATTATTTCAAAAATTTTAAAAATAAATAAATGACTTGGGTGCCATCAGCTAGTATCGAAACCAAAACATTTAGTGCTTCAGCCGTGTCTCCTACCAACGTAGCTATCGAGAGATTTATATTATTTAATATTTAGTATTAAACGATTTAAAGAAATGAACTGAATTGAATTTGTACATGTGCAGAAAAAAGTAAAAATATGTCAGCAAGTTGAAATGAACAGTTTGCATTTCAACTTGCTCGTATGCATTATTCATCCATCTAAACAAAGATTTACTTGTTATAAACCATCTTTGGTGTATGATTACTATTTCCTGTTAATTTCCGTGTTATGTGACCAGTAGTCATAGAGTTTATTGGTTAAATATTTTAACACGTGTACACGTCAATTGAGTGGCAGTGTTTGAACTACTTGTCAAATGGGGGGGGTCGTTGGTTCATGAGGCAACAAAGAAGACTCGTGGGTTGGATTCTCGAGCTTTAAGTAGTTGGAAACAAGAGGATCTATTTGGGAGGAACGGTATTCATTTTTATCGCAAAAAGGAATTCGGCAAATATAGGTTATAGATGAATATATCTGAAACTGTTCAGGTTTTACTGTCTTTATACAGTATTATCTGAAAGTTTTTAGTGTGGTATATATAATGTTAAATATACTTATAGCAAGTAAGTCATACAGGACCGTTTGTTTTATTGTATTGGAGAAAATGTATATTATATTTAAATTTATAATCTAGCACTTTGCCGAGGTTCTTTCCCACAAACAATTTACAGTTATATATATGTGTGAGAGGAATTAGACTTATGCAAATTATGACATAACAAAATTTATAGTTCATAAAGAAAAAATACAAGAAAAAGTGAATTATTTCCTGATATATGTATGTATGTATGCAAATAAAATTATATAAAACTTGTTAGGAGTCCTGAAGAGACATGGAAATGTTGAAATGTTGATCGATCTGCATAGACGCTTTAACTATGTTTATATAATTTTCTTTATTTCTAAGCTCTACAAATGTATTGAGCACTTTTGAAAAAACAAAAATGATTTTTAGTGCAAGAACTTAATTAATATATGCACAAGGACGCACATATTTGTGTCTTTTATCAATGTGTTGGTCTAAAAGATCACCAATCCTCACAACAAGCACTCCAAAAAAATTTCTCTGAAAATATAAAGAGCCCAGTCATTTATATACAAAAGTCTCTCTTCGGAATTTACGTCTGAAGAACCGTCTTTTAGAAGTTTATTTTTATTTACAAAAGTCAAAGTATTTGGAAATCGATATTTGATACGACCTAAAAGTAGAATTCTTGTAGCGCAAGTTGAATGTTTGTTAAGAAAATAAGTTTAAAAAACATTTTCAGATTTATTTTTGAATTTTATAATTAAAACTAAAAAGAAAAAGCTAAAATTATAACCTTTTTTTGTTTTTCACCATTTTCAAAAATGTCTACTCTAAATAGTATATGAGGTCGGGTAAAAAACAAAAAACAAAACAAAAACAAAACAAAAAAAAAAAAAAAACGAGGCAATCCCAATCCTAGCTCGCTGAGTAAAATCTCTAAACTGAATCATGAGTAGGGATGAATGCTTAGGAGTGTATGATGAATGAATTAATACATAGGGAATGCATATCTCAAGAAATAGAAACAACATAAGTCATTTCAAAGAAATGTTAACCTTTGGCTGCCTTTCTTTTGTTTGTCTTTATTTTTTTGTAATTGTTTACATTTTATATATTCAGATATTGATCAAGTCTAACTTATGTAATTTAATTTTCTCTTTCTAAAATCATTTGATCAGATGTATGTTTGAATACAAATAAGGATGATTTGTAATATATATATATATATATATATATATATATATATATATATATAAAACTGGCAGGGACTCGTGGAATTTCCATATTTGTATCCTTCTGTAATGTATGAGGGTCGTTCAAAAAATAAAGCCTCCTAATTTTTTCTAACTCAAAAAATTGAAGAGCTATAAAAACGAGAGTGGTACCAATAAAACGAGCGACTTTTTTGTGCTCTATAATTATTTTTCTACCACCATTCTCAATGCACTTTTGCCAGGAATTCAGTGACGATCTCTGCTTCTGACACACGTCTATGACAGGGGCTGCTTTCTTAGAGTCTCACACCATCTGCAATAGAGAGATGAAACTTTCAGTTCATGAATGTATAAGTTCAGTCATCATGATAATGTAATTTGCGATCCTCTTTGATCCATTCGAGCGGAATAAAAAATAGGAGGCATTACTTTTAGGATGCCCCTCGTAGTTTCAGAATGAATATATCTGGTTATAAGAGTCTGTCTCCAAATCCTTCGTAAGACTTTGTAACATGTTTTCATTCTATGAACATTCAGTGCGAACGCAAACCTCATGATATTAGATCTTTGGATAGAAAATTTCCCACACCTTGATTGACATGGCTAGGTAAAAGATGTCTAATAAACAATAAGTAAAAAAAATCGTATACACTTCTTTTTAAGAGTAATAAGTATCCAGTGTAAATGAGTTTTGCTTACTGTTTTATCATATTTACAGACATCATCTTTTTGTTTCCTCGACTGTAAATTCACCCTTGTCCGTTCGTTCATCCACACTTTTAACGTCCCCCCCCCTGGGGACTTTTGGGGCTAAATGGTGGAAGGGGGGGTAAATGCTGAAC
The DNA here is from genome assembly GCF_053919585.1 of Euprymna scolopes. NCBI lineage: Eukaryota > Metazoa > Mollusca > Cephalopoda > Sepiida > Sepiolidae > Euprymna > Euprymna scolopes. The sequence continues at coordinate 83,942,976 of NC_136487.1, read as the reverse complement.
TTAGTCATTTTTTATGCCTCGTTCACTGTGCACTCACAGGAGACCATGCATGCTTCAATTGTTTACATCGATTCTAGCTGAAAGGCATCGTCGGTGATCAGACGATTTTGTCTACCAAAAAAGAGGTGGAGGGGGTGATAACGTACGTACGAACATGAACTTGCTTTAGCAAGTAAATTAAAAAGAAAAAATCTTAATGAATTTAAAAATTCTAAAAAAAAAAATAATTGTTAAAATGCTCAAAAAACAACTAGCATGCACTTTATCTATAAATCTTCTATAAATTTACGAGTTTTTTTTTTTTTTACATAGGCATCATCACGTATCAAGGCCTAGAGGCCACTCGAGGATAAGGGTTAAACAGTGTACAGTAGAAATTGGACAATATAATAAGCGTTAGTAATGGAGATTCGGTAAATTTGTTAACTTATATGGAACGGCTCATCAAAAACTTGTTTATGTTAGACTTGAAGACAACCATAGTCAGATGGAAAGCAGAAAAACGGAAGACAATTCCACAGGCATGCAGTTCTAAGAAAGAAGCTTTGCTCATGGAATCTATGTTTAGGTTTAGGCACAGATAAAGGGTAGGGGAAATTATTGATAGTGTTTACAGCTAGACGAGTGTTTCTTGTGAAAGTTTGGCGAGGGGGACCATAGAATGGAGCTCAGCCGAGCACTTGCCATGAAAATAACGATAAAGCAGAGACACACTTGCAACATCTCTTCTGTGAGAAAGAGGTTGCAGAGAAGAGAAAAGGACATCCTCCACAAGGCTACGAAGTCTATTTTGAACTCTATCAAGGCAGGATAAGTCCTTTCTAGCAGCTCCTGCCCAGATGTGGCAACAGTACTCCATCCTTGGACGTACTTGGCTCTTATATAGATAGAGTATTGCATCAGCAGTGAGATATCTACTGGATCGATAGAAGGATCCCACCATTTTTCCAGCGGTCTTGGCAATGGATTTAATATATGTGTTCCATTTAAGATCAGGAGTAAAGGTCAAGCCCAGACGCTTGTCAAAACATGAGGCCTCCCCAAGACAAGAGCCATTCATTTCAATTGATGCCAGATGGGAATCAGAACATTGATGATGTAAAGATAAAAGCTTGGTTTTAGATGCATTAAAAGTAACGAGCCACCTCTTTTCCCATTGTACCACTTGCTCAAGATCAGAGGAGAGAGAATCAGAGAGAACTTGGTCGTTTACGGTCTTAGATGTGCTATCATAGATAGTAGTGTCATCGGTATAGATGTCTACGAATGATGTAAGGATGTGATTTGGAAGATCATTAATATAGATCAGGAAGAGAGTTGGACTCAGGATGGACCCCTGAGGAACTCCAGCATTAATACTAAGAGCTTCTGATTTCTGCCCATCAACCACTACTCTTATGAATCTATCAGAGAGAAATGATTTAATAATTGAGAAGACATTTCCAGCTATACTGTAGCTGGAGATCTTGTGAAGTAAACCTTTATGCCATACTCTATCAAAGGCCTTAGATATATGTCAAGAGCAATTGCCCTAGAAAGGTAGTCTCCGTCGAGAGATTTGCTAATCCTATGAGATATAATTGTAAGCACATCTGCTGTAGATCTAGCAGAACTGAAATCATATTGAGTGTCACTAAGAAGGTTATTTTTGTTGAGATGGTTGATTACTTCTGTATTTAACACAGATTCCAGCAACTTACTCATGTTGCACAGGAGACTTATTGGCCTGTACTGTGAGGGAGATGAGCGATCACCTGAATTCTTAGATACGGGGCATACTGATGAGATTTTACAGGGTGACGGGAAGCAATTCTCCTTAAGACAACATTTAAACAGTTTTGTAAGGATGGGTGCAAGTTCTGGTTGAAGTCTTTTCAGTACTATAATTGGAATACCGTCTTTTCAGTACTATAATTGGAATACCGTCGTTGATTACTGTAATCAAGGTTTTTGATTAGCTTGGCAACATCACGTACAGATATTTGTATATCACATAGCATGTTTTCTGATTCAGGAGGAAATATTGGAGGTTGGAAGCCTTGGTCGCAAAGGTTAGAATTAGCTGCAAAGTTCTTGGCAAAGAGTTTGGCTTTGTCTGATGCTGACGAGATTAACTCAGGTCCATTTATGAGAGTTGGGATAGAGCACACGCTTCTGTTCAGGATTCTGTTTGCTATTTGCCAAAACTGGTGGGAACCAAGCCGCTGCTCAGCTACTTTGGACTTGACGGACTGAGCATACAACTCTCTTGCTTTCTTTATTACTTTTTTACAGTGGTTGCTGGCAGTTCTGAAAGTGGCTTTAGTCTCAGTACATCTATTATGTTGGAAGCAATGGAAAAAGTGATTTCTATGCGCAATGGCAGCAGCACATTCCGGAGAGAACCACGGCTGGCTGTTAGGCTTTTGCTGGAATTTTTTCGAGGGTATGAAACGATCTATACCTACAATTAACCATTCTGTCAGGTCTAATACGATAGAGGACACATCCTTTTTAAACATGGAATGCAGAGGTTGATCTGATATAAATGTGCGGAAGCTATCCCAGTCAGCCATAGAGTATCGATATACTGTACGATGGAGAAGTACATCTGGGGACTTATTACATTTCGTTTTTATCTTAACTGATACAACTGAATGGTCGGAAGATCCAAGTGGAGACAGAACAGAAGCTGACCACAGTTCCGGGCAAGTTGTGAGAAAGAGGTCTAGGGGACTTGCATACTGGCCGTCAGTATTGGGAACATGGGTGGGTTCGTGAACAATATGAGTGAGGTCATAAGCAATGGAGAAATCATGACAGAACCTCCCTTCATCATCGGTCTTGTTTGAGTGAGTTAACCATTCCACATTGTGAACATTGAAGTCTCCACAGACATGAATATTAGCTAAAGGATAAGCAGATAGGGCGTGGTCAATTTCTCAGATATGCTTTTAAAGATAGTAACTCCGCTGTTGTGGGGGCGATAGAGAGCAAATATAAATGCAGTAGTTTGAGCAAGTGAAACCCGGAAGCACATATAGGGTAAGTTAGGATCTTCTCTTGAGATTTATTTAAATTTCAATATTTAAATATACCAGATCGATTGTATTACATAACATATATTCCTTTGTTGAAGTATTTTTCCTAAAAATGTAAATATTTTCTTACAAGAAATTAAGACAAAAAAGCGTAGGGAGAGGGTGAGCAAAGCAAAACATAACTGAAAACACTTCCCAGGTAACGCCGGATAGGGATAACTAGTGATTAGATTATTTTTTTTTAACAGCATATCAACCTCCGTTATTCTAACAATTTTTTTTTCCTTTGAGACACAATTCTTAGAGAGTAGAAAGTAAACCGTTGGGTTTACTTTCGTCAGCCTCATAACTCTTGCTTCCCTGATTTTATCCTTTAGTTCTCAGATTCGATGAGCAATGTTTTTGACAAAGCGGGAACAATTGCTGTTTTCTGAGTTGGAATCTATCCATATCACAGTTATTGTTAACTATTTTTTTTTCTTTTCTTTTCACTTTGAAGTATGTTTTTTTTTCTTTTTTTTTTTTAGCACCTTACACCAATAGTTTCATGCTATTTCTGGAGCGTATTTACATAAAAAATATGTTAGAAGAGAAGTTGTACTTTGGATTATTTGGATTACTGCTCTCATGTTGGATTTGATTCTTGTAGTCTCTGACTTTATTTAGGTGCATCTTGTCGAACTCTGAAATTTGTACAGAATTTCGAACCGAACACTTTATTTAATCCAGGGGGGAGAGGAGAAGTCGATTGCTCTCATTCTGTCAGCCATGACCGGGTAGAAGCCTCAAGCAATTCTTAATTAGATTCTTTGTATCACCCATACTGAGGATTGAACCATCAACTTTCGAAAGACTATCACCTCAAATTGATTATTACCTAGCATTTTATTCATTTTATGTATGAAACATAATTTGAATTATTCAAACTATTGTTTTCATCTTGGATTTTGGATCTTAATTAATTCAAGATGAAAGCAGTAGTCTGAATAATCCAAATTATCAATCTTCATCTCAAACTTTCTGAAACATAGCAGTTACAGATAGGCAGAATGTAAGAATTCCTAACTAATCATTAGTTATGTCTAGCGTATTTGATACTCAGTAGTGTTGGGTAATTCAGCTAGTTTTTTTTTTTATACATTTAGATATTGATCAAGTCGAAATTTTGTTCTTTAATCTTTATAATAACTTAAGATTGTAGGTTTGACACTATTTTGTTTTCATGCATGGTAACATTAAACTCATTATGTAAAATATTAGACTGGAATTGGAATGAATTTTAATTTATTTTTATACAGGGTGGAACGATAAATTTGTCGCCCTAAAGAAAACAACACTTAAACTGTATTTTAAAACTTTTATTGAAAAAATTAATTCAACTAACTTGATTATGTAGTAGAGCTGACATCTATTCAATGTAGCCGCCTTCAGTCTCAATCACTGCCTCGATACAAGTCCGGAACTGGGAGCATGCCTTTTCCTTAAACGCCGATGGGAGCTCAATGAGTACTTGGCGGATGACAGTGATCAGGCTGGTTTTAGTGTCGTGGAATGTCATGTTGGTGATGTTTTCAACGTATTACCAAAGTAGTCTAGTAGGTTCCGGTCAGGAGAGGAGGAGGGGCAGTGAGAGAAAGGTACAAAGTCGGAGTACTCCTTATGAAGCAAAGCCTGGGTCTTTTTGGACTTGTGGGCCAGCGCTGAGTCCTGTTGCCACACCCAGGGTTTGCCAGCAGACACCTGGTTGCACCAGGGAAGCACCACACTCATCCGCACATCCAGGTATACTTTGGTGTTGATTTTCAAACCAACTGATGTGAGGTGGAATGATGTGGCCCTCACTTGAAACCACATTAAAGATCATAACTGTTGCCGGAAATTTTCTTTTCATCACCCTGGTAATGTCCCTGTTATCCAGATTTGCATTTTGAGGGTGCTGGCAATGGTCCTGTTGTCATAACTTGGATCAGTAGAAAGTATGAGTTGTACAGTGGCACATCTCCGATCTTGCTTGTTGAACATTGTGTCACTTTCATATCTGAAAAATACGAGCGAGATCGAGATGCACCACTGTACACAACTGGCCAACTAGTAGATAATCTGCAACAAAAAAGAAAACCGGTTTTCATCAAACAGAAATGGAATCATGTCGTCTTTTCTAGAGTGACAATTTTATCATTCCACCTTGTAATATGTCTGGTATTTTTTGTTTTGCTTATCATAAAATAACAATTCAAAGTGCAAACAATTGCACTTAAAGGGGCCACCAGAATCTTCAAAAAAAGATCTCTCGGTTGGAATATATAAGATAGCGGGTGAATGTTTGGTATCCAGTAGAATGCCCCATCTCCAACCTGAACAATCTGTTTATTTTGATAAGTCTGTGAAAAGCGGTATTTTTTTAGCTTGTTTCTTTCTTTATAAAGCTATCACTTAACTGACCATTAGTCATTGTAGTTGTATTCAAGATTGTCTGCTCCTTTTGACTTCCGGTTTCGGCTGTGCATTTGGTTGGATAATTAGACATGGAGAAAGTGGGGGTGGGTTCATGTTATCCGAGATATTATATTCATTAATTTTCCAGGGAGGTAATTCAAATGAAAACTATTAATTAACAATAAATTCATATTAAATACATGTAATGTGAAAAGCATATTTTGCGTTAGATTACTAGCCATCGGATGACAGGTACTTCTTTTGCTTTATGTATATTAGTGGTCTGCCAAGACCACAGTGGAAACAACTGAAGCTGGCCTGTAGGACACTATATATACAAATGTAAGCAAATTTGGACCTATTTTATTGGTTTGAATGTATAGTTTGTTTTTTTACCAATTGGCATAAAATTTTAACCATAGAATAGTATTATAATCTTTCCTGTAGTTTCATCCCATAGAACCAAAGGTATGAGCATTACAATATTCAATTTGGCTACCAGTATATATATATAGATATACCACTTTTGCTTGGCAATTTTATAAGTTCCGAATCTCAGTCACTATTGATCAGAATTTGACAAATGAAGGCTCGTTGGAAAGGTAATGACCTAAATTGTGTAGTGAGCTATGTGACATTTGCCCTTAAGATCGCACATTAAGGGGATCATCCAAGGACTATTTTTGGCACTTTTTTACAGCATTAAAATGCTTGAATCATAGTCGTTTGTTTTCCTAGTTTTGCATATGAATTACAAAATATCTGATATTTCAAATTAGAGAAAAAGAACTGCTAAGGGTAAAAGTGCAGATTCGGTCACTGTGTTTTATCTCCAGATGTCATACAGAGTAGAGTTTAAGAGAGAGAGTTAGTTGACCTGTTGCACTGTTGTGTGGACTGGAGAGTGAGTTCACAAAATCCAAAAATTGTCTGACTCTATGCTCAAGGGAAAAGTGACAGTAAAGAGAGTAATAAAATTATTAATCTCTGCAAATTTGTGTGTGAGTGTGTGTATCTGATGAGAATAATGGAAATAGTATTCATTCAGAGGAAGTCTTGAAATAAAGATGAAACGTTGATGAACACAACTCGGTTTGTTCCCTTTTATTTCTCTCTCTCTCTCTCTCTCTCTATATATATATATATATATATATATATATATATATATATACTAGCAAAAGTACCCATCGTTGACTTGGTTCAAAAACAGCCTACAGAAAATGGACTCTGATTTATGAAAGTATCATAGGTTATGAAAAGGAAGGGTTGTAAAGAGATAGCTTCAAATTTAGTGGTATCAAAACCAAAGCAAAATATGATGAAAGTAAAAATAAAATAGATAAACCCCATAATTTATTATACCATACCTGTTCACACTGAAACACTTATTACAATATTCTGTGGATCTATATTAAAAAAACCTTGTTAAACTTTGTGAGATATTTCCATTCTATGGAGGTCAGGTGCGAACAAACACCGAATAATTTTATTATACCACATTTCTTCAAACAGAAACATAATTATGAAAGTATACTTATGCAGATAGATATGAAAAGTCTTTATTAAAGTTTGTGCCTATTTCCATTTTATAGAGACCAGGCGCAAACGCAGACCCCACAATTTTATTATACCATCCCTATTTAAGATAAAACATACTTATCAAAGTATTCTTATGTACATCTATATCAAAAACACTTATAAACGTTTTTTTTAATTTTTAAATTTTTTATTTCCATACTTTGTGGACCAGGCACAAACGCAAACCCCACAATTTTAATGAACCACCGTTCTGCCAGATCAAACATACCCATTCCTGTGTCTCGATACATCTTCTATCATTATATGTAATCAGTTTTTTAAAATAGTCAACCATATAGGAGCCTATTCGTGACCAGACACACACACACACACACAGCTTTATATATATATATATATATATATATATATATATATATATATACACACACACACATATCAGATTTTTTTCAGCATATTAACATTTGTTATGACAATAATCTTGATAAATTAGTTTTCGTTAGTTTACTAAAGTTAAGCGATGATTTTAATGAAATTAAAATCATATGTATAAGATACTAATTCAAAGAATTTTCCACTATTTCAGGGTTTTCCGACTACATTAGGGGGTGAAAAGGGAGAAGGGAGCGGTAAAACCCAATAAACTAATGATTATATGTGCAAAGTGAAAAAGTACATAGTAGCGATTCTCATTCAATGACAAACGTATTTTCTTGCAAGTTTTCAAATAAATCTAAAGTTTGATACTTAAATATTTTATTTGTTTTCAATTCCAATATTGTAACTTAGTTCTGCATTATAACACTTATCTACCTTTTTTATGTTTTTTTAAAGAGTTTTCAAGGTTTTTTTTTATTGTCTTTGAAGCATATGAGCATACAACAGTTTCACACTTTTTTAGGCAGTCGTTTGCATTATTGTTGTACTCTTCAAACTGTTTTGGTTGGACAGTAGAGAGCAGCCATCGTATAGTCCTCCTCTTCCCATTCGCAAATGGTTCGTTCGGTTCTGTAATCTATTTGGCCATAGCATCTTTTGATCAGTCTATTCCCCTTCTGAGGTGATTGAATGCTCTCTATTGGACCCAGAATGCTTTTGAACTAAGAGAGAGGACTTCAATAGAGAGTGAAGAGTCATCCTCTATTACTCTGATTCACTGTTGCATTCTAGTGTATTTCTGAGATGTTTGACAGTCGACATGGCTGAGGAAGTTTCTTGACCGAGTTTTTATATAACATTGAAGTAATTTCTCTTGAAGGACATTATGATGGGTGTGTTGACATATAATCAGTTACAATAGAGTTGTACTAAAAATATATGATAGTAATTTGTAAAATATTTTTAAAAAATGCCAATAAATAAGTATTACTGAAAAAAAATATATATATGATAATAGAAAATCTTTCAGCAACAAACAAATCCATCTTATATATATACATATATATATATACATATATATATATACATATATATATATACATATATATATATACATATATATATATATACATATATATATACATATATATATATATATATATACATATATATATATACATATATATATCTATATACATATGTATATAAGTATATATCAATATATTAACAGAACATTCAAGTAAGTTTTGATAAGAGTTAAATTTTTCAAAGAATTTAAAGACACCATTAAAGTTTTCCTTTCATTCCATCTCGGATCACTAGGAGTGATAATCAGTAATGTACATAAAATAACTCCTAACAAAAATAAAATTCCTTACAAAAGCGCATTGAGAATGTTGGTGACTACGTAAAAAAATAAATTTTGAAGCACAAAAAGTCGCTCGTTTTAATGGTACTATTCCAGTCTTCATAGCTCTTTAACCTTTTTTTAGTAAAAAAAGTAGGAGGCTTTACTTTTGGAACAACCCTTGTATTAACAGAACATTCAAATAAGTTTCAGTAAAAGTTAAATCTTTCAAAGAATCAAAAAACACCATTAAAATTTTCTTTTGAGTCCATCTAGGAGTAATAACCAATGATGTCCATAATAAATAACCGAAATATATCAGAACCTAAAGAAACGAAATTAATTTTCTTTGTTTCATAAAATGAAAATAAAATTAAAAAATAACTATCTCGGTGAAGAATGTATTAAAAATTTTTTTAAACATTTAAATAATTATTTTATTAGTATTTTTTTGGTTAAATCCATTTAGCATTTAATAGCTGTCTATAAGAAACACATAAGTAGTTTTTTTACTTAAGAATATCACTCTGCTAACAGTTAAAAAAAAATTACTTGCCCTCATATTGCAAATGTTATTTTTTAACTTTTCTTTCAAAACAAACATTATAAAAATGACTATATTTGAAATTACTATTTTCCTAAGAAACCTTCCGACCAGCAATATGTCGCCATATGGACAATGCCGGGCTGATACTATTAGTAAAATATAAATTATTCAAGAAGTTCAACGTATTTTGGGTGCTTCTACGGAATACGAACCAAATTAAACCAACTTTTGTTGAATAAGATTTACGTAAACGGCTAGAAACGCAGAGTCAAATCTGAGCCGTCATCAAAACAGTCAATTAATACCAAATTAAACAAGTTTTCCCTAAGGAATTTTTGGTACTTATGCAGAATACGGACCATGCTGAAATAATGAAGTTATTTTTTAGAAACCCATTCTTAACATGGGGAGGGAAGGTCTTTTTTTTTTTTTTTTCTTTTAACTAATCTGTAATTTCACTTAACAATTTAATGAACAAAAATTATTATAAAAATAAAACAGATTCGTAAACTGCTTTGTTTGTTTCCGGACGGTACTGGAACTCTGGTTTTTATCAGAGTATAAAGTCTTTAACTCTGGTGGTATTTTTGGAGAAAGAGCCTTTAATTTGGTCGTCTACTCTCTCTACCCGTTCTTGACATTCAGATAGCCATCCTTACCATGAGGAGTTGGGGGTGTCTATTCCGAAAGCCGTTCGTAACATGAGGAGTTTAGTGGTTGGGCGACAGCAACAACAACAACAACAACTGTACATTAACTTTTTTCGAGGGGGGGGCACGCTTCCACCGAGCAACGCCGGTAAGCAGGCACTGCTAGTCTATATAACTAAAACAGTATGTTTGTAACAGGAAATAGTAATCATACACCAAGGATGTTTCGATGGAAGAATAACGTGTACAAACATACAGTAGAACCCCGGAATACGGCATTAATCAGTCCCCGGGTTTGGTGAAATCGCCGTATGGTGGGGCCTAAGCAAACATTTATGCAGTATATATTAAAAATTAGTAACAAAATACAGTAGCACATAATACACATGTATATAATCAAATAACATTATAAATAACACCTATTCTACATCGTAATCCGAAAAACCGTATCTCGGGGCCATACTGCACCGGCAAGTTGAAATGCAAACTGTGCATTTCAACTTGCTGACATATTTTTTTTACTTCTTTCTGCGTATGACCAAATTTAATTCATTTCTTCAAGTCGTTTGATATTATATTTTCCTTACCTATCTGAGATAGGTCCTATCTCTTGATAGCTATGGCACCGAAATCATTTTTTTTTCTAACTTTTGAAATCAGTACTATATATTAGGTCCAATATAATATTCGATAGAGAATTGACTCTGTAATCATAAATACGAAATCTGCATGAATTAAAATATATTTTACGCCCCGGCAAGCTCCCCCGCTAGTTTTAAATAAAATCAAAATAAGTATTTTATCTATTTGACGTTGAAATCGGAAACTTGTTTTGACATAGACAAATACTTTACTTCCATTGGAATCATAACCACGACAACAATAACACTCATGTGTGCGATTCTTTAAAAAAAAAAAGAAAAAAAGAAAAAAAGCAAGCCAAATCAAAACAACACATGTTCTCCGTCTGCTGCTGCTACCAGCTTATCCGCACTGTGGTAGAAATAAGTACATTTATTTTCATTAGATTATAGAGGCAGGAATTTTAAAGGGAGGAATAGGAAGAATTGTGTATACATATTATTATTCAGGATGAAACGATGTAACAGAAGATAATTGCGTTTTTATTATATAATATACTAGCAGGGCTACCCGGCGTTGCTCGGGACCGTATAAACAATGAAAAAACAAAAGCAGATATTGAACATATGTTTGATTCTTAGGGGAGAGGAATCTTTCATCTCTATGTATTATTTGTTTTATCTACCCTAGGACTGATATTGTTCATGTTTTATCCCTAGCATAGGTAATTTACAGCATGTATATGAAATTGTTTTACCTTAGGGAGAAGAGAACAGGTAATATACAACATAATGTGTCTATATTACATCCCTGGCAACGCCTAGAAACCAGCTAGAACATGTATTTCAGTCAATCTTTATTATATCCTGGGCTATGCCGGGAAACCAGCTAATCTCTTTTTAGTGACTTGACCACCAAAATACCTCCCTAAGTGTGTCCTTTCTTTTGAACTTATTAGATATAGGTATCTAGAAATGTGTGTGAAATTTTGTTGAATGCATTGTTCACTATGATTTTCTTATTGTTCTACACAATATCAACTGTAGCGAAATAACACAGTAAACTTAGTGTAGTGTTAGAATAAAGAGCAAAGGAAAAAATTAGAATCATATTTTGTAATTGCAAATCTAAATTTGCTAGCATGTACCAGTATTTGCCAGGTTGTGGAAATTTGGAACTTATAACATATGTAGTGGCCTTTTCCTAGATACCTATTGCTAAAAATTATACTTTCATTTTGTTAGAAAAATCTCTCTTCAGATGCCCTGCATCATTCAAAATAAAAACAAATATTTTTATAATTGTTTCAGTATATTGCTACACAATGTGAAAGTTTTTAACGTTTGTAAAAAAAATCATGAATGTGCTTATATTGCAAAAAAGAAAATATCAGTGCACAGTATTGAAAGTGTTTGAGATTCAAAAGTCTGTAACATTTCTACTAACTTCATAAGATGTCATGTGAGAAACTGAATTGAATATCAAGACATTATCTGAAGCGTTTTTATTTTGGTGTAACATATGTGTTTACAGTGAACCTTAACTTTTAATAAACAGATTGGTATGCAATGACATAGGCTAAGAATCTTTAAAATATATATAAATTGGAAAAATGTGTGAACAAATGAAAAAAAATGATCCGCTCCACTTGATGACATCAAGCACAGTAATATTTTAGTGAAGAAAATATGAAATTGATGTTCAGTGATTAGTTTGGATGAATGAGAAAATGTAATTGTTTGATGCATAAAAATAACTCAGTTGCTGTATTTGATATTAAGCAGCAAAATATAGTGATTTGAATATTTGGGAAAACATCAAACCAGATTATGTAAAAAGAAAAAAAAAAGATGAAATTAGAAAATATATATTTTATGTTTATGAGTTCTGCCAATCAAAATTTTGTGGCAGAAATTGGGTGATTACCATGCAATTTTATTTTGGTAAAATTCTTATATTATTAGAATGTTTATTATAATTTCTAATTAGTGACTTGTTATAATCAAAATCCGCCCTAAAGAGTGTCCTTTCTTTTATTAGGTATCAGAGTAGGTATCAAGATTTCTACTTCTATACAAATGTGATATTTCAGATCTGTACATAAAAAATTTGTTGAATATATAGGTTGAGAATTGTTCTGTGTCGCTCTCTCTCACACACACACGCATTCTCACTTTTATAGATATAATAGATAGATTACTCTAGATATATTTCCATATGTCTGAATACCCTATATACAAATTTTCAAATCTGTAGATAAAAAAATTTGTTGAGTATATAGGTTGAAAATTGTTCTCTCTCTCTCACACACACATTCTCAATTTTAGAGATATAATAGATAGATTATGCTAGATATATTTCCATATGTCTGAATACCCTATATACAAATTTTCTAATCTGTAAATCAAATATTTGTTGAATATATAGGTTGAAAATTGTTCTTACTCTCTCTCTCTCTCTCTCTGGCTACCTCACACACACATTCTAACTTTTATAGATATAATAGATAGATTATGCTAGATATATTTCCATATGTGTGAATACCCTATATACAAATTTTCTAATTTGTAGATAAAAAATTTGTAGAGTGCATAGGTTGAGAATTGTTCTCTCTATCTCTCACACACACACATTCTAACTTTTAAAGATATAATAGATTATGCTAGATATATTTCGATATTTCTGAATACCCTATATATAAAAATTTGTTGAATGTATAGGTTGAGAACTGTTCTCTCTCTCTCTCTCTCTCTCGCTCACACACACACACATTCTCACTTTTATAGATATAATAGAAAGATTATCCTAGATATATTTCTATTTGTATGAATACTCTATATACAAATTTTAAAATCTGTAGATAAAGAATTTGTTGAGTATATGGGTTGAGAATTGTTCTCTCTCTCTCTCTCTCTCTCTCTCACACACACACACACATTCTCACTTTTATAGATATAATAGATTATGCTAGATATATTTCCATATGTCTGAATACCCTATATACAAATTTTCAAATCTGTAGATAAAAAATTTGTTGAGTATATAGGTTGAGAATTGTTCTCTCTCTCTCTATCACACACATTCTCACTTTTATAGATATAATAGACAGATTATGCCAGATATATTAAAATATGTCTGAATGCCCAATATACAAATTTTGAAATCTGTAGATAAAAAATTTGTTGTATACATAGGTTGACAATTGTCCTCTCTCTCACACACACACACATTCTCACTTTTATACATATAATAGATAGATTATGCTAGATATATTTCTATATGTCTGAACACCCTATATACAAATGTTCAAATCTGTGGATAAAAAATTTGTTGAATGTATAGGTTGAGAATTTTTATCTCTCTCATTTTCTCTCTCTCTCTCTCTCGCTATCTCACACACACGCATTCTCACTTTTATAGATAAAATAGATAGATTATGCTAGATATATTTCCATATGTCTGAATACCCTATATACAAAGTTTCAAATCTGTAGATAAAAAATTTGTTGAATATATAGGTTTAGAATTGTTCTCTCTCTCTCACACACACATTCTAACTTTTGTAGTTATAATAGATAGATTATGCTAGATATATTTCCATATGTCTGAATACCCTATATACAAATTTTCTAAACTGTAGGTAAAAAATTTGTTGAGTATGTAGGTTAAGAATTGTTCTCTCTCTCTCTCACACACACACACACACACACAAGTTCTCACTTTTATAGATATAATAGATAGATTATGCTAGATATATTTCTATATGTCTGCCTACCCTATATACAAATTTCCAAATCTGTGCCCAAAAATGTGTGGAATATATAGGTTGAGAATTGTTCTCTCTCTCTCTCTCTCACACATATTCTCACTTTTATAGGTTATATAGGTTGAGAATTTTTTGCTCTTTCCATCACTCACATTCACACTTTTATAGATATAATACATAGATTATGCCAGATATATTTACATATGTCTGAATACCCAATATACACATTTTCAAATCTGTAGATAAAAAATTAGTTGAATATATAGGTTGAGAATTGTTCTCTCTCTCTCTCTCTTTCTCTCTCTCTCACACACACATTCTCACTTTTATAGATATAATAGATAGATTATGCTAGATATATTTCCATACGTCTGAATACCCTATATCCAAATTTTCTAATATGTAGATAAAAAATTTGTTGAATATATAGGGTGAGAATTTTCCTTCCTCTCTTTCTCTCTCTCTCTTTCTCACACACACACAAGCTGAAAATTGTTCTCTCTCTCTCTCTGACTCTCTCTCTCTCTCTCACACACACACACATGGTCATTTTATAGATATAATAGATAGGTTATTCTAGATATATTTCTATATGTCTGAATACCCTATATACAAATTTTTAAATCTGTAGATAAAAAATTTGTTGAGTATATAGGTTGAGAATTGTTCTTTCTCTCTCTCTCACACACACATTCTCACTTTTATAGATATAATAGATTATGCTAGATATATTTCCAAATGTCTGAATACCCTATATACAAATTTTCAAATCTGTAAAGATAGAATTTGTTGAATATATAGGTTGAGAATTGTTCTCTCTCTCTCTCTTTCACACACATTCTCACTTTTATAGATATAATAGATAGATTATGCTAGATATATTTCCTTATGTCTGAATACCCTATATACAAATTATCAAATCTGTAGATACAAAATTTGTTGAGTATATAGGTTGAGAATTGTTCTCTCTCTCTCTCTCTCTCTCACTCACTTACTCACTCACTCACTCACACACACACACACACATTCTACCTTTTATAGATATAATAGATTATGCTAGATATATTTCCATATGTCTGAATACCCTGTATACAAATTTTCAGATCTGTACATAAAAATTAGTTGAATATATAGGTTGAGAATTGTTCTCTCTCTCTCTCTTCTCTCTCTCTCTTTCACACACATTCTCACTTTTCTAGATATAATAGATAGATTATGCTAGATATATTTCCATATGTCTGAATACCCTATATACAAATTTTCTAATCGGTAGATAAAAAATTTGTTGAATATATAGGGTGAGAATTGTACTTACTCTCTCTCTCTCTCTCTCTCTCTCTCTCACGCACACATTCTCACTTTTATGGATATAATAGATAGATTATGCTGGATATATTTCCATATGTCTGAATACCCTATATACAAATGGTCAAATCTGTAGATAACAAATTTATTTAATAGATAGGTTGAGAATTGTTCTCTCTCTCTCTCTCGCAACCTTACACACACAACCACACGCAAATATTCTGACTTTTATAGATATAATAGATCGATTATGCTAGATATATTTCCATATGTCTGAATACCCAATATACAAATTTTCAAATCTGTAGGTAAAAAATTTGTTGAATATATAGGTTGAGAATTGTTCTCTCTCTCTCACACACTCACATTCTCTCTTTTATAGATATAATGTATAGATTATGCTAGATATATTTCTATATGTCTGAATACCCTATATACAAAGTTTAAAATCCGTAGATAAAAATACGTTGAGTATATAGGTTGAGAATTGTTCTCTCTCTCTCTTACGCACACACACACACACACACACACACACACACATTTTCACTTTTATAGATATAATAGATAGATTATGCTAGATATATTTCCATATGTCTGAATACCCTATATACAAATTTTCAAATCTGTAGATAAAAAATGTATTGAATATATAGGTTGAGAATTGTTGTCTCTCTCTCTCTCTCTCTCTCTCTCTCTCTCTGGCTACCTCACACACACACACATTTTCACTTTTATAGATATAATAGATAGATTATGCTAGATATATTTCCATATGTCTGAATACCCTATATACAAACTTTCAAATCTGTAGATAAAAAATTTGTTGAGTATATAGGTTGAGAATTGTTCTCTCTCTCTCACACGAAACTGTGCGCTCGGCTTCTTCCCCCCCTTCCCACCCCAAATGCTTGGGAAACTGTGCACTGTTTTTGTTGGTTTTCAAGCTGCCTCTTCCCCCCCCACACACACACAGTTTAACAGTAGTAGGAGGTCAAGAGAAAGAGGGTGAGAGAGAGAGAAGAGTAAGTTGGTGAGAGAGAGAGAAAAGAGAAAGAGGGTGTTGGTTTTATATTTTTATTATCGTCTAATATTTTGAAAGCTGAATTTCTAATAAAATGTGCATCTATAGGAGATAATGCCTGGGAATGTGTTCCCCCCCCCCACAGTTTAACAGTGGTGTGACGTCAAGAGAAAGAGGGTGAGAGAGAGGGAAGAGTAAGTGGGTGAGAGAGAGAAAGAGAGAGAAAATAAAAGAAAGACGGTGTTGGTTTTGTGAAAAAAGTTGTTATTTACAATTGTTCGCATTCTTGGCCTTTTGGTCAAGATCAAAGTGTAGTATCTGTTCTTCAGATGCTGCACTTCTATTTCTTGTTCTCTTTCGGTGGAGGAGAAATCCTCCACGACTGAGACAATTTTTATTTTTGTACCTTTTCTCCACGTTAAAAAACGACCCTGGTGTCTAACTCTGTCCCGTGGGGAGGCATAGTAAATAGGTACAATTGTTCGCCATTAGTGGATGTTGACGTCACGTCACGTGACATGACTAAGCGTTTTTTTTTTTAGTATGAATAACATTTTTTGTTTTAATTATAAAGTCTACACTTAATTTTATAGAAAATGATGTATATATAATAGAAAAAAAAAATTACTGGTTTTGTTGGATTCAAGTGGATCCCCCCCCCTCCAGTTTAAGAGATAGCAGGTCACGTGGTAATATACAAAATGGCTAGCGTAAATATAAAGATCGGTTTTTTTATCGACGAATAGTTTGAAAGCTGAATTTTTTTTTATTCCTGTACATTTTTTCCTGATATTTTTCGTTAAAACTCTTGTATAAATACTATTTTTAACCAGTTAAATACGTTGGAGACATTGTCATGGAGTTTAATAATCTCTAGAACAAAGCAGAAGAGAAATTACAAAAGTATCGGTAAAACAAAGTGTTTGTTTACATTTGTTCGCCATTACTGGATGTTGACGTCACGTCACGTGACATGACTAAGCGTTTTTGGATTATGTAATATTAAGATTAAAATGACAGGTTTTTTTGGGGGCCCCCCTAGGAGAGAAATGATCAGTTCACCCACTTTTAATGGTCCGTTTGGTGTGGAATTTCGATATTTGTCATGCGGGTGATCAAGGTTCAATATGATACATAATTTGTCAACTTTGGTTGTGTCTGTCAAAAGTTTGAGCTGACGTCACGTCACGTGACACGTATTGAATAACGTTAAAATGACAGGTTTTTTGGGGGCCCCCCTAGGAGAAAAACGATCAGTTGACCCCTTTCTACTGGTCCGTTTGACGTGAAATTTCGATATTTGTCATCCGGGTGATCAAGGTGCAATATGATACCAAATTTGTCAACTCTGGTTCCGTCTTTCCAAAGTTTTAGCGTTACAAACAAACATACATACATACATACATACACACCGATTTTTGCCTTTTATATATATAGATATATATATATATATATATATATTAAGTAATGTGATTTATAATTTAAAAGTTTTAAAATTTTTAAAATTTAAAAATCAAAATTTAATTAAATTAAAAATCAGTTTCATAAGAAGGAACAACAACAAAGTCAATTATCTGTACGATCGTTTCGGAAATCCGAAAGCACGGATTTCCGAAACGATCGTACAGATAATTGACTTTGTTGTTGTTCCTTCTTATGAAACTGATTTTTAATTTAATTAAATTTTGATTTTTAAATTTTAAAAATTTTAAAACTTTTAAATTATAAATCACATTACTTAATATTGAATTAGCTCTAGGACATTTAACTATCGAGCTTATTATATATCTAAATTACAACGAGCATTTCCTGTATTTTAATTAAACTAGTAATTTCACTATTACATTAAAATACACTTAGCTCTTTAGACTATTATTCTAATCTCCTTTAAATATATATATATATATATATATATATATATAAAAGGGGATGATGATGACGAGGAGACATTATCTGATCGTCCCGTGGTTATTTTTCAACGCTATGGGGTTGAAGGCATCTCGAGACTGGTTCTCGGATTATGCCTTCACCTTGACAGCGGAAATGAAATCTCTCTAGTTAATGTTAATTTGAATTAATTAATGCAGGCGAATGATTATATATGTTTATTTGATGTTAGTTGTCATGGCATGGTATTGGAAAGAGAGAACTTCGGTTTGCTTTGTTTTTTACTGTTTAAATCTCCATTTAAAAATGTCTAGTCACAAATAGATAATTTTTATGGTTCCTTTGAGTTTTGACCCCGGTCATCCCCCTACTCAGAGGTCACCTTCCAACCCCTTCCACCCGTTGCTTTATTTTCTCCCACTTCTATTAAGGCTTCTCCCCAACCCCTAATAGGGATCTCCCTGCTTGTTTTTTGTTTTCGGTTACCCGGAAAATAGTGTATGTGTGTGTGTGTGTGTGGGGGGGGGGTCTAGTCACTTAGATTAGCACAGGGGGTTCCTTACTAACAACCCAGTAGGATGTACTTTTTATTTTTGAAATGAACTTTCTTGATTAGTTTTCCCTATCCCATGAACATTTTTACTATTAATTCAAAAACTTTTTATTTACCAATGAAATTGGACTTTTTATTATCTTACACATGCACATACACACATTAAATTGTTTTTTTATATTAAAAAAAAAAAAAAAATGCAGACACAAACATACAGATAATGCTTTACAAATTGTAAATATGTTTTTTATTTTTAACGGTGGGGATTTATTAGTTAGATTAGGATCCACAGAGTGAATGAGGTATTGTGGTAAATGTTGCCAGTCAAGAGTAAGACTCCAAATTCATCATTGTCTCATTTATTAAATAGTCACAAATACCCTGAACCCTTCCCCTCCCCAATTTCTTATAGGGCCTTGTGCCTAATTTTGTTGTAGGTGATTTTGCTTTTTGTTTAATTTTTATTATTGATTAAATTGTAATCCCCCCCCCCCAATAAAATATATAAATAAGATTAATAAGACGTTTGGAATGGTATGGAAAGTTTTAAGTAGGACAATCCCTGAAGTAAATGTGGTATTATGATAACAGAAATGATTAGAATAGACATTTTCTAGTCATGGTGACAAAGGATGACCATCGACACCTATTTTTCCACACTTTTGAATGGTCTTGTGCCTAATTCGTTGTTAATTTAATTTTTTTTTTATATTTCGATAAATAAATATTTCAAAGTGTAGTATATGTGTTCAACATACCAATGCCACCAAATGTTTTACTATTGACAAAAAAATATACAAGAAAATATCACAATACAAATTTGCATATTGCAGAATATTAATTTATTAGAAACCGTTTATAAAAATAGCATACGATTAAATAAGCACAACCTATTTTGATGTCAGTATATTAAGATAGATGGAAAATTTTTTTTGCATTTATAAGTTTACTAACAGAGATTCGGTATCTATCTGAAACCCAAACTATTACTTTTAATAATGTACAATTGTACTATGTTTCACTACACAGTTAGGAAGAGAGTGGGGGGGGGCGTTAGTGTAGTATCTATTCTGTTGATACCATTTTCCCAGAGATTACCGTTTTTTTTTTTTAATTGGGGGTAGGGGTAGAGAGATAATAATAGTTGGATACTACTGAGTTAGTTATACTATATATTTTTTCAGTGCTTGTTTACATTTGGGCCTATAAAAAAATTCTTTTCAAGAAAAATCTTTATGATGTACGTACCTATCACTGCACGAAGATGTCATATTCCAAAAATCACGTAAATCTGTCAAGTAGTTTTTTTTATTTAAGAAAATCAAATTTTATGACACATTTTATCGAAGGATTAGTGCGCCATCTTAATTACAAATGATCGGGAATGTAGGATCAATAAGGGTAGACAAATTGACTTTGAAAAAAAAAAACAAAGCAAAAAAAATCTTTCCATCTTTGAAAAATCCTTTGAAATTACAACTTTTATAGGTTTGGGGGCGCTGAAAACGAAAATAACGTTTATGAACACAATTTAACGTAAAATGAGCACTCACACGTTGACCATCCCCCGAAAAAAAATTTTGTGTTTACATTTGGGGGGTTGTGGCTTGATTATCTTAAACAAGAAAAAAAACTACTTGATCGATTTACGTGAATTTTGGAATATGATATCTTCGTGTGTGACAGGTACGTACATCATAAAGATTTTTAAAGATTTTACTTGAAAAAATTTTTTTTATAAGCCTAAATGTAGACAAGCACCATTTTTTCTACTAGTTTATAATCAAGTTAAAAACTTTGTCCATAGACAAGGATCAAAGTTAATATCTTTTGTTCATCTCTGCTTTGTTCCTGTCTATGGTGTTAAATGTCGTACTGGACTGCTTGTGAAGGTGGTTATTTGGTCTTGGGAATTCTAGACTGTGTAGTTGGTAATCTAAATACTCAACCTTGACTCCAACTTCTGAAAATTTAAAAGGTCCAGCTTTGTCTCCTAGAGTCTAAAAACTTTTCCTGAAAGCAATGAACTTGCTCTTACTCTGTCATTATACTACAGGAGCGTCATCTAGTCTGATGCTTTTGTGACATTGGTCATGGTGACTGAGTAGCAATTTTTGCTAATTTTTTTGTGGAACGTTACAATAAACTGATGAGAGGAGGTAATTTAGAAAAAGAAAATGACGGCTTCACTTTATATATTTTTATAAATAAAAAAAAATCATCTGATATGACATTCTGAAGCAGATGATATAAAAAAAGAAGCAATGTAAATGTAAAAATTAACTAAACAATTGTTTTTTTCCTTGTAATTATTTAATAATTACTTAATATTAAAAAAAACGTTAACATCTTTTTTTAGTTCTAATATTGTGAATTAGTACTTAGTGCCTTATAAAAGCTTAAAATGGACAAACAACTACAACCAACTCCATTATATTATAATGTATATGTGTTAATTATTCTAATTACTTTAGTGCAGTTTACTGCGCCATATTGGAATGCCGTGGTGTTTGAATAGACATATTTTTGTAAACAAATATTTCCATCTTGTCCCTATTTACTGGCCTCCCCATGAGATTAGAGTTATACAGTGTAGAACAATTTTTCCTCCACTGACCAAGGAAAGAATAGACAAAGTGTGATATTAGAACAAACTGTACTTTGAATTATTTGTTTGTAAAAAATATCAAAGTTACAGTTTAAATTTTGAACGAATTGGGCACAAGCCTCTCAAGTGTGAGGAAAGAGGTGGGGTACCTTTGGTCACCCTCTGTATATTCTACTTTGTCTATCCTACTCTTAGTTAAAATCATTGCAGTCACCACAATACCACATTTACTCTTGAGGGAGTATCTTGCTTAAAATATCCCCAATTTGTTCTATATATATATATATATATATATATATATATATATATATATATAGTATATTAGTGTTGGGACAATTAATCGGAATAAGAAAAATCGGAACTTTTTGGAGTATTGGCATTGTAAAAATTTGTGTCTATTTTCTGATGTCAAAACGATTCCTTAAATTGTATTTAATATGTTTTATTTTGTTTAAAACAAAATATTACACTACTAATAGTAATAATAAATAATACATATGTATTGATTTTAAACTACCAGTAAAAAAATAAACTCTAAAATTAAGATCATTTTTACGTTTAAGAAAGTATATGCACATTTAACATTTTTTATTGTAATCATGGAAAAATAACAACTTTATAGTTAAATATTTAGAGATTTATGAAGAATCGGAATCAGGAATTTAGTACGGAATCCATAACTGTATTGGAATCGAAAAACATTGGAATCATCCCATCATTTATATATATATATATATATATATATATATATATATATATATATATATTCTTTTATACCTACAGACACTAGTGTTTCATGCTTACACAACCATAAGTGTAGGAAGTGGTAATTTTTACTAGTCATGAGATTCGAACCCAGCTATAACACCACCTTTGACTACATTTACCAAGCCTTTACCTCCAGGCCACCAAACAATTGTCATGGGAATGAAGGGAATTAACAACTAATAGACACATGATTTAGGCACAAACATTGGACAATCCAGAGTGTTTGAACAAGCAAAAGTTGTGACTGTTGCATAAACACTAGTTGACTGCCTCTTAGTTTATATTTCCCGGACAGTGCCCATCCTTAAATATTCTTAAACGGGCTTGATAACTATAATTAAATAATAATCATTCTTTTATACCTACAGACACTAGTGTTTCATGCTTATGCAATCATCAATGTGACAAGTCCTGCTGATCAGGAGATTCAAACTCAGCCATGAAGCCACCTTTGACACCATTTATCGAGCCTTTACCTCTAACCTTACCACTAAACAATTGCCGTGAGAATGAAGGGAAGTAACAATTAATAAACGCACAATTTAGGCACAAACATTAGACAATCCAGAGTGTCTAAACGAATGGAAATCATGAACGTTGCATATTAGTGGCCTGGCAAGGCCACAGGGGAGACAACAAAGCAAAAAAAAAAACCCTAAGCAAAATTCATCCCAAAGCAGCAAAACTAAAGCTGGCTTGCCAGGACACTATATACATACAAATGTAGACAAATTTGGACGTATTTTATTGGTTTGAAAATATAGGTTCTTTTTTATTAATTATCATAAAATTTTAACCATAGAATAGTATTATAATCTTCAAAAAGTCTGTAAATTTTCATGTAGTTTCGTCCCATAGAACCAAAGGTATGAGCATTACAATATTAAATTTGGTTACCAGTGTGTATATATATATATATATATACATATATATATATATATATATAGCATAATCACGTTGACACAGCGGTTCTTGTCAGATCACTGAAGTTAAGCAACGTTGAACCTGGTTAGTACCAGGTGAGTGACTATTTGGGAATTCTAGGCACTGTATGTGCTCTCCGCTTATCTCGGCATTTGTTTTCAGTTATCCTGTACATACCCTACACTTGCCACTGGTATTTAACAATGTTGACTCAAGAGAGGTGTAGTTAGAGATTGCGCACCTCCTGCCACAAAAATTTCACACACAGGTACCCCTTCGTGGGTATCCATAGTCTGTCAAAGACTGAAGGAGCCCTGTTATATATATATATATATATATATATATATATATATATATATATATATATATATATATACCACCTTTTTTGGCAATTTTATAAGTTCCAAATCTCAGCAACTATTTATCAGAATTTAACAAATGAAGGCTTGTTGGAAAGGTAATGACCTGAATTGTGTTGTGGGGTATGTGACATTTGCCCTTAGGGTCGCACATTAAGGAGTCATCCATCATCCAGAGCCTATTTTTGGCACTTTTTACAGCTATAAAATGTTCCAATCATAGTCATTTGTTTTCCTAGTTTTGCATATGAATTACAAAATATCTGATATTTCCCCCGAAACCTCTGGCCTTGATGGAGGTTAGACTAAAACTTGCTGCTATGGATTCAAATGATCTGAAATAACAGCAAAGGGAGACTTGATTCCAAATATTTGTCATGTGTTATATCTCTTCTCTTTAGTTTTCATACATAAAGTAAATTTCACAATGTATAAGAAATATTTGGTACTGGAGATATAACATATGAGAAATATTTGGAATCAAGTCTCCCTTTGCTGTTATTTCAAATCATTTGAAACCATAGCAGCAAGTTTTAGTTTCCCCTTCATCAAGGTCAGAGGTTTTAGGAAAATATGTGTATGTTTAACAAAATAAAATGATAAAAAAAGTAAAAATATACATTAATTAATCAAATGTTCAAAAACAAGAAATATAATGAAAAAAGGTTTTCCTTATTCCATGGATCTCAAAAAAATTTTTTTTTTTTTCAAAGGTCATGACTAGTAAATTAAAAATATAGAATTGCTAATTTGCATAAAATCGAACACTTTAAAGTTGGAGAAGGAAATTGAAAGTAGATCCATGGATTCAAATTGAATCAAGTCATTTTTGTGCCAAAATGATTCTACTTATAATTTAACTTTCTAAGGACTTCTAGATTCTGATTATAAGTCAAAGGATGTAGTAATAGTAACATGATCAATATTACCAGATTCTTGATTTGTGATTGATTTATCAACCAATTTATTGCTTGGATTTTTCTTTTGACTTAATTTGCATCCATGGATCTATTTTATTATTATCAGTATGGCTGGAAGCGATATGAAGAGAAAAATCAGTATTATTTAGTTTTTCTAGACTATCACACATAGTTCTAGGAAGTGTGGGGCCCCAATTAAAAATTTGTTAGAAGCACTCTCTACCCTATACAAAATATACTAAAGAGTAATGTTTTGTACTTTGTACAGTATGCCAGTTCTAGTCAAAAATCATCATGATACTATCCTTCCAGGGATCAGTATATTAAAAAGCGATCGTTCTTCTATTGTAAATATGAATTTGGCATTTTAATATCACTGCCAGTGCAATAAATGGTCCAACTTTATTAATATATACGAATAACATGCTAGTAGTGTTCAGGATTGCGGAGTTGGAAAATATATGGTCTAACTCTAATTCCAAGGATTCCAAAAATATCCAACTTTACCAAAATTTTATTTTCATTATATCTAGAATTTTTTAATGTGGTAGCATAGATAATTTGCAGAACATGATACCAAATTTATTTTGGTAGCACAATTAGCCACTGGATTTTGATTCTTCAAAGTATGTTGGAAATAAGAAAAGATATTTTTTATAGTGAAACCACGGTGCACTGAGAGAAAGCTTCCCCACAGTGACATTGCAGTTTACATTGCACTATGGAGTGCTTACTGTTGATCTTGATTTTATAAAATTTTATACAATGACTTGAATTGAAGTTTATAATAAAAAAGTCAAGTATCATGGTTCACTTGTTCTGAAATATTAATTTCGAACATGCCCCTGTCTTATCAAAGAACCTATTGTTGATTTTAGATGCCACTTCTGCAGTGATAAACTACTCAAATGCACTTGTGATGTTAGGCTCTATAAGGGTGTTAACTTTAGTCCAAATCAGACGGTTCTTTCTTTAATAAGATTTCTTTTTTCAATTATCAATTTTCAATACTTATTGGAGGCTTCTGATATAAAGCCTATATAAGAACACACTGAGACACATAAAGTACATTTGTGTGTAATTTAAAAAAAGTCCATTTTGGAGTCCATAGGGAACAAATTCACATACAGACACGTGCACTGACAAAGTGTCTTTTATATTATTTGTATTATTTAGATTATTTGGACTACTCTTCTTATGGATGTTATTCTCACAACGTTTCGGCTGATGTAACTACCGACCTTTTTCAGGTGCATCTTGTTGAACTCCGTAATCTGTATGGAGTTTCAAACCAAACTCTTTAAATGATCTACAGGATTAACTTACTTTTTATTCGTTTAGTCATGATTGGGTAAAAGTCTTGAGTGATTCATAATTGTATTCTTAGTATTACTCATATCAGGGATTGAACCTTTAACCTCTAGAAGACTGTCACTTAGAACTAATTAGTACTAAGCACGTTGCATCACAGAATGGATCCTTGCTGAATTATCGAGATTATCGATCATCATCTAAAAAATTCCAAAACATATTAGCAACTTTACTTCTCATTATTTGCTACAATTAATTGTTTAAGTTGGCCTCAGTCTGCTGGAGGAAGCTTAAATACCCTGCACAGAGCACAGCTTTTAAGTTTGTAACTACTATAATTACTGATGGTAATTACATCGTTTCCCAACATGTAATTTTTATCGGAAAGGCGATATACAGTATCTCAAAAATTGTATGTTTTAGAAAAGATTGTGATATGCTGAACGTATTGATGTTAAGATCAATTTAGTATTCTGTAGAAAAAGAAAACATTTTCTAAATTAGTAGAGTAGCTAAAGTACTGGTATGTTCATAAAAAAATAAACAAAAGTTTCAGAATCTTGATACTAGACCTTGAATAACGGTGTTGCTGAAACATTTATGCACATGTATAAATATATTCATGATTAAAAAATCTGTAATAAAATATAGCTCTATTTGTTATTGAACACTATATTATAAACAGCATAGTTTCATGGAATTAACCTCTATGACCCTCACCCACCCAAAACCTACACATACACACAAACACAACACACACATATATATAAAACTTAAATTATCTTTAAATACTATTTGAAAATAGTTCATATACTATTATCTATTCTAACATTCATTTCCAGAGGTTCTTATTTTAAGTTTTGACAGTATATATATTTATTAAGCTCTTACCTTATAAAATATCGAGCTTTGAATGACTTTTGCAAGTTGTTAATAAATCTATTCAGATAGTTCCAAAAGGGGATTTATCTAATTGATCTTAAATAATATATACATATACATATACTTCAAGGTTTTTGATATAGTTTCCAGATAATAGATCTGACTTGAAACAGATCACAACATAAACATTTCCATTTAAATGCCTTAAAACTCACATGCCAACAACCAAACAGAAATTTGTACCATGAATATTTTTAAGTATCAAGTTGAACTATAAAAGCGTTTATCAAAGCAACTGGAGTTAGCCTTAAATAACCCCAAAATGTTGATATGCCGTGAAACTAAACAACAATACCAAAGCTATCTATGAATTGAATAGAATCTAGCCTGGGTATAACCATGAAATTCACTAAATGGTGTATGATTTTATATTGAGTTACTAGCATAGGTGCTTGGCATTGCCCGGGTGTTTGGAGGTGTGTGTTGAACAATATATAAAAGTGGTAGCAGGCAGGCAGGCAGGCTCAAACCTGTACCGTGAAGGAACATGAAAAAAACGTGACGTCTTTGCAGTTGCGTACATCGCAAAACCGGAAGTGGCGAAGGTCGAAGTTAAGGGTAGTCAATCGAAAAAGTGGGATGACTTATGAACATATCGGCAAAAAAAGTGACCCCTCCTTGTAGAAAATTGCCCAGTTGAGGGTGAAGGAATTGATGTTTTTGGTCAGTTTTTCAATATTTGTTGTCCGAAAGTCGTTTAAAACGACACCGGTTTCGTCACATTCTGATGTGTCTGTCAAAAGTTATTAGCAGACATACAAACACACACACAAGCACACAGATTTTTGCCCTTTATATTATAGATATACAATTCTAATTAAAGCAAAATCTGAATACATGTTTGAGAATGTTAAAAACTTTAAACAAAACTACAAATTGCAAAGTTGACCCATAATTTTATAATTATCCTATTTAGCAAAAGCAAGAAAGAAAAAGGAGAAATTAATGTGCATTTTAATTTCAAGGCTAAAGAAAGAAAATAGATGAATACACTGAATAATAGTTGTACCTATTTACTATGCCTCCCCACGGGACAGAGTTAGACACCAGGGTCGTTTTTTAACGTGGAGAAAAGGTACAAAAATAAAAATTGTCTCAGTCGTGAAGGATTTCTCCTCCACCGAAAGAGGACAAGAAATAGAAGTGCAGCATCTGAAGAACAGATACTACACTTTGATCTTGTCCTGAATAATAGTTGTAGGCAACAACTAATTATAAGTAATGCTAAAAAATAAAAATCAATATATATTAGGGTGGCCCACTTAAAAGTAGCTCATACAAATGTAGTAGAGAGGAGGAACATTCTTTTATTGTTTAAGTTATCTGTAACGTTATAAAAGATGCTGGAGGTGCTCCCCGTTGACATCTATGCATTTCTGGACATGTTTAACAACATTTGCAGATACTGCCTGTAGATCTTCTCTGGTTATTCTCCTAATAGCGTTAGTAATGTCCTTTAGTTGGTCTAGACTATGAGGAGTATTTGCATAAACTTTGTTTTAAAGTCCCCCAAAGATAAAAATCACATGATGACAAGTCCGGGGAACGTGGTGGCCATAACCCTTTGCTTATTGTTTTCTCTTCCGTAAACATGTCATGAACTCGTGTCAGTGATCTGTGAGATGTTTGGCATGTAGCGCCATCTTTTTTTTTTTTTTTTTTACACAGTGATCACCACTTATCAAGGCCCGGAAGCCACTCAGGGATAAGGGTTATTGCAAGTACATTACGTTAGTGTGGAGATTTGATGAAGTGTTTACTTAAGGGGGCGGTTCATTAGGAATTTGTTAACATTGGACTTGAAGACATCCAAGTTGTAGTCCGGTTGGAAGCAGGCAGACGGAACAGAGTTCCACAGGCGTGCAGTTCTAAGAAAGAAGCTCTGATCATGGAATCCGCGTTTTGATCTAGGCACAGATATAGATTGGGGGAAATTTTTCACAGTGGATTCAGCTAGACGGGTGTTTTTCGTGAAAGATTGGCGAGGGGGGACCAGAGATTGGAGTTCAGACGAGCACCTGCCATGGAAATAACGATAAAACAAGGATAGGCTCGCAACGTCTCTTCTGTGGGAGAGAGGTTGCAGGGTAGAGAAAAGGGCTTCCCCCACTAAGCCACGAAGTCTATTTTGTACTCTGTCAAGGCAGGATAGGCTGTTTTTAGCAGCTCCTGCCCAGATATGGCAACAGTATTCCATCCTTGGACGTACTTGGCTTTTATATAGATAGAGAATTGCATCAGTAGTGAGATATCTTCTAGAGCGGTAGAAGGATCCCACCATCTTTCCAGCGACCTTGGCAACAGACTTGATGTACAAACCCAGAAGCTTGTCAAAACACGGGGCCTCACCCAGACAAGAGCCATCCATCACAATTGATGCCAGATGGGGATCAGAGCGTTGATGATGTAAGGATAGGAGTTTGGTTTGAAAAAGAATTGCATTTTATCTTGTGGTATCATGTCAGTTGGTCATTAAGAGAAAGATTAGAGAATCGGGCTACTTTTAAATGGGCCACCGATATACTTTTAGGAAATTATGGCCATCTTTCCTTTCTATTGCTCATGGGGCAGGGGGATGATTTGATATAAAAAATTTATATTTAAGAGAAATTTAAATCCTTTCATGCATTACACATTTATCTATGCAAACATTATTGGCTATATATGTGCATACATGTTTCAGCTGTGATTTCTTTCATATGTAGACAATAATGTTTGTAGAAATAAATTTATATAAACTTTCACAAAAAACACTCGTCTAGTTGAAACCACTGTCAATAATTTCCCCCACTCTTTATCTGCGTTTAAAGCTAAATGTGGATTTTATTAACAAAGCTTCTTTCTTAGAACTGCCTGCCTGTGGAACTCTGTTTCGTTTGCCTGCTTCCAGTTGACTAAAATATAGTTGTCTTCAAGTCCAACATAAACAAGTTCTTGATTAGCCGTCCTCTAAAGTTATCCAATTTACCAAATTTCCACTTCTAACGATTACTATGCTATTGTCCAAATGACTACCGTCCTTTCATTAACTCTTATCCTCAAGAGGCCTCCATGCCTTGATAAGAGGTTACTCCTTTGTATAAAAAATAAATAAAAATAGCTCTACTTTTTATTGAGCACTATATTATGAAGACAAGAATTTTATTCGATTAGCATCTATGAAACAACAGCAACATAATATATATGTACATAATTATTTTAATATTTAAATATCACACACACACACACACACACACACACACATAATTTTTTTGTTTAAATTTCATTCAGAAAGACGTCGATTTTCATAACAGAAATTTATTGTTTGAATAAAGAATACAGTTCAAATTTTTTTTCCTTAACCCATGGTTTTTCAATAGTCTATCATTTCATTGCTCTGTCAAGTATATTGAGGTATTCTCTTTTGGGCTGGGATTGTCTTAATCCCATTTACCTCCCAAAAATATTCTGTAAGACTCGATACCACACTATTAATTAATCTGTGTTCCTATTCACCTTAGGATTCTGATATATATATATATATATATATATATATATATATATATATATATATATATATATATATATATATATATATACATTCTTTAAAGCTATGTTCCTTTCACATATGTGATGCTCCCCCACACATGGGAGCATATATATTTATAAAATATAATTATTCACAGACACATGTTCTGGAATGGACAACTCGTCCGAGTGTCCCCTCTGTGACACACTTGAAGAAAAAATGCCCAATCATGCTTTCTTTCAATGATGCGAACTTTGACTGTTCTGAGGGTATATTAGTGAAGTGACCGTTTGTATTGATCTTGAGCATTCTCTGCTGCTAGGCATATCCTAGATAATTAATAAGTGTCAGGCTGGCGTGGGATAAGGAGAGACAAATGGTGTTTGTTGCAATCCTAACTCTAGTATAAATGATGATGTGGTATTGTGGTTACTGCGATGATTCTGTTTAAAAGTAACCTAGACATTTTTAACACTTTCAAACAAGGATGACCGATAATACCCATTTCCCTCTCACTTTTTATGGCCTTGTGCCTAATTTGTTTTAAATGTAATTTGAAAAAAAAAAAAAAAATTCTTTAAATAAATAATTCAAATTTTGTGTCATCCAGAGTGCCTTTTTTTTTTTTTTATTCCTCACATAAAAGAACGACTTTGTGTCTAACTTAGCTCTTTTGAAGAGGCAAGTAGATATAGACATTTTCATTTTGTATTTTAATCCCACCTTCTCAGTAGTATCAAAATACATTTGTTCTGTTTTCAGTCTGCGGGGACTGAAGCAATTAAAGAATGTTGTTTCCAACTCAGAATGCCCCCTTTTGGGGAACAGGATGTTCCACAATAAAAGCCTAACCTAACTTTGCCCTTATGTGGAGGCCACCAAAATAGAAAATGCACTCCATTTACAAATTAGACATTCTATGCAGGCTGCGTTGTAATTTAGTTTTTTTTTTTCTTTCCAAATACATCTAGAAAAGGCTTTAGTTGTTTCTAATTAGAAAATATTCAATCATTCACCATCTCCTTGCAAACCCAGCACCGTTATCATCTCCTCCACTTGTCAACTTTTAAGTCTCTTCCTCTTCCACTCTTTGCCTATCAGTCCATAAGTGACCTCTCTCTCCCTCTCTTCACCGCCTGCCTTCCCCTCACTCTATGCCCAGAATCAATGTTTCCAAATTCATTCTCTGCTTTTATTTGTTCCATCAAATGTGTAGTTCATGTCTGTCTTTCCTCATTTTATTTGTCCATTTATCTTTCCCATTCTTTGTTCATAGCTCGCACATGCTCTTTCTCTCTACATTTCCATCCCTCTGTTTATATCTCTATTCTCTATCTCTATTGCTGTGTGTATCTATTGACATAGATGTCTCTCTCCCTCTCTATTCACATTACTCTCTCTCTCCACATCTCTTTCTCTTTACATTTCTCTCTCAACATATACCTCCATTTCTCTCTCTGTTCATTCATCATTCATGGAACATAAAGACTAAAAAACAAAATAGAAGTGAGAGTTATCCTTTAGTTCTAAAATTTTATGAGTGATTTTTCTGAAAAAGATGGATGAATTGCGGTTTTATTTATTTTTTGGGGGAGGGGGTCTGCTGTTGTTTTTAATTGATATCTATATGTAGATATTTTCAATCCTCTCATAGTATCCATCATTATTCAACTATCAATCTATCCATATCCACTGTATTTTCCCCACAATTAAAAACTGACCTTGTCTAGCTTTGACTTTGTGGGGAGGCAATCTCTTACTTGTCATGAATGCATTTCTTGACCTTGTATCACACCCACCTCTCGTGGAGTGGGGGGTGACAGAGTAGATAAATCTCTCTCTGTTTCGCTGTCTCTCATACACAAGCTATGGTAACTACATCATCATCATCATCATTATTATCATTATTAATAATAATAATAATAATAATAATAATAATGATAAAAAAAATTAAAAAAACAAAACAAAAACAAAACATAATAATAATATAAAGAAATATGAAGATATTATCGTGCCATCCGACATATGCTAGCATGTAAAACGGACATTAAACCGGTGATAGTGAGCTGGCTTTTTATATGTATTTTTAAATATTACTTTCGGACATTATTTAGTAATTTTTCAGAATGAAAAACATCCCCCTCCCATGTGACTTCAAATGGAATGAATGAATATAGTACATATTGTTTGCCAAAACTTGTCTGAGGTGATACTGAAACAAATATATATATGAAAAATCGAAAAAATAAAAAGGGTATCATTAAACAAGCTATCTGTTATTTTTAATAATGTTTGTTAGGTGGGCTATTAGTTTAGTGTTATTAAACCGGGCCATGTTGATTACTTATGAGGACGGTTTCTAATAGATATTTCACATTGGATTTGAAGATGGCAATATTTTCATCTGCATTGAAGTAATTCTATGGTAATTTGTTGCACAGGTATGTAGTTCTTGGAAAGAAACTCTATTCATGGAAGTTCTATTTGATGTTAGGCACACAGAAAGAAAGTTATTCGACAGTTGTGGTTGAAGATGAGTTTTTGCTCCAGTTGTCCTAAATACAATCCCAATTTAATAATACTAAAACCAGCAGTGGCAATAGCGTATATGTATGCTCTCAATGTCATAGTCATGGTTTTTGTAAAGTAAGGCCTGTGCAATTGAACATGACATCATATACTTTGGTGCAAAAAAGACATTCTTGTAAAATGTTATCCTTTTGATAATGAATGATAGCTTTTTGTTTTTACAAAAAATATCAGAAAACTTTTAAAATTGATTTGAAATAAAGAAATAGACACCATCCGGTTTATACTGAAACTGAATATTATTCAATATTACAAAAAAACAAAACAAACAAACTTAATAATTTAAAATGAATACTTATGTTGTGTCTTTTTTCTGCAATAAACATCATGTTGTCTCATAAAGTTTAAAGACTAAATTTTCTTATTTTAATTGTGAACAATTTGAAAGCACATGTCTTTACACAGAAGTTACTGCAATAAAAACCTTTAAAGTCAAGCAAGTCCAATTATAATTTTTTAAAGTCATAGTATCAAGTTATTTATTGCGTAGAAAATACTGTTGGCTACGATTGGTGTAATTATGTGTTTTTTTAGTAGAATATAATCAAATACTGCAATTATTAATTAAAAACAAATGATAAATAATTTAGAAAAGAAAAACGATGATTAAGAACTGATCGATTTTGTAAGTGTTATACAAATTGTTGATACAAAAAAAAAAAAAAAAAAACTATTTGGAAACAAAC
Organism: Euprymna scolopes; assembly: GCF_053919585.1. NCBI lineage: Eukaryota > Metazoa > Mollusca > Cephalopoda > Sepiida > Sepiolidae > Euprymna > Euprymna scolopes. Next base: position 83,909,332 of record NC_136487.1, on the reverse strand, counting down.
AAAGTTGCTTTATGGTCCATTTAACTCGGTTTAAATTGCATTCCTTACCCTGAAATAAAATTCTTTTTAATTTGTTCCGAATGTAACTTTAATTCAATGTTTTAATCGCTGGCAATCATTGTATTTTTGTTTTTTTTAGCATCAAACATACATGAACTGTTATAGAGTTTTATTCTATATAAATAACTATTTAGTATAAAAAATAAACTTTGTATATTCTTTTAATACGAAAAGAAAAGTTTTAATGGAATTTAGAAACAAAAATGAAGAGGCTTCTAGTCGATATTATTTTATCGCAAGAAACGAAAGTGGTTTTGACGGATAGGCATAAAAGTTCAGTTTTATATACGTTCAAAAGTAAATTCGGATTTTTTTGTATCAAGATAAAGAAAATATTATATAGACCTGTTATTTCATTAAAATAAATTCGAATTTTATCGAAAATCAATAGTTTGTTTTTATTTAAGATTTTAAAATTTTCGAGATGATTGTATCAAGACATATTCTGTACTCCATTTTACTCTAAATGAGCTTTTTTCTTTTTTAATAGTTTTATAATTATTCTTTCAAATCACTGTCACTGGAATGATAAAAATATATAAATAATTATAGATCAAAGATAAAATGATTTCAGACAGAAATGACCCGCCATAACCCTACTATAAAACAAGACGTAATGTATCACCATCCATTGTGACGTCAGCAGATAAACGGTTCTCAAATGGAAAGGCTTTTTACTCTAACGAAGGCGACGGCATAGTCCATGCATAGACAACATTGAATAGAAATAAAAGGAACTTCTAATCGTAATAGGCATTGTTCTTCAGTTTTAAATAACCGAAGAAATAAATCGAACTCAACCCAATTTCAAATTTTGTTCTTACACTGATAATCTGCCCATTCATTTTTATGGACATGCCTTCTTCATACTTAACTATACATGTCTTCTTTTGTGACCAAACAATTCAAGTTCATCCGAAGCCCATAAAATTTAACTTCCAACTTTAATAAATTGAATTTATTTGTGTTTACAGCATGAGTGTTTAAAATGAGGAAAGATAAAAAGAATTTGGACTACAACATGCTTCAGTAATGCACATGAATTAAATTAATCAGCTGTGTGGGGTTTGAAGATATATTGTTAGACTAACAAGTCAATGCAAATAGCTTTTATCAACGCATCCGTTTTCTTTTTTCTTTCGTTTTCTCCCATTTCTTTTTTTTCCCTTCCTTTCATTTCATTTTCCCTTTTCTATTATTTTCCCTTTTCTTTTTTCTTTTCTTTTTTCCTCATTTTTCCTTTTCTGTTTCTTTTTCTTTTCCTTTCCTTTTTCTTTTTCATTCTTTTTGTCTTTTCCTTTCTTTTATCTTTTCCTTTTTTAAGTTTACTTTTTTCTTTCCTTTTTCAATTTTACTTTTTTCTTTCCTTTTTTAATTTTCCTTTTTTCTTTTTTACTTTTTTCTCTTTTCTTTTAAATCAATTATATTTAATTATTGTGATTGTTGCATGATAATTTTTATCATCGATTTATTCTAACACTAAATGAAAAATACTAAGAGTAACGGTTATCAATGCATAACGATTTCAATTAAGACCAAAATAGTTACCCTCCAGATATGGGAAAAGTACCAATTTGTGCTCAGTTAATCATGTACAACAAATTGTTTACAATAGATTTTTAATGTAGAGAAAATTCGCCCCCCCCCCAATCTTAGATTGTTGCAAAATAAAAATTGTCTCATTCTAGAAAGATTTCTCTTTTACTGACTTTGGACAGAAAATATGAAGTGTAATATCAAAACAGATACTACATTTTGCTCTTAGTCGAACGGTTAAGTATGTCAGCCTGTCAGCTATTGCTTAAACAATCGATTCGATTTGTTCATTTACTTTTTCATTTTTTCTTAAAAAAAAAATCAAGAAAATTTGAACCCTAAAACTGAGCTGATTAACTTTGCCAATTAATTTTTTTTTTTTACGTTTGTTTAACTTTTACAACTTTATTCACCAATTTCCAGGTGAATTATTTATGAGTAAAAAGATGTTTCACTTTGAATCAAATTCTTTGTTGAATTAAAATGAAAGTATAAATTGACATAAGAAAGAATCAAAAAACTTATGTCATACTTCACTGTTAGAACTATAAAATTCTCAAGGCAACTGTGTGTGTGTTTGAGTGTGTATGTGTGTATGTATGTGAGAGTCAGTCAAAATGATACCAAAAACTAGGAAAAACAATAGATATTACGTTAACAAGTTTATTTTGTTATGTAAGCACCCCACCTTCTTCCCACTGGCTTGAGAAAATCCCAAAAAGGAAGTTCAAGTTTTGTTGAATAATAAAAGCATTCAAAAATAGCCTGCATGCTTTTATTCAGTCTAGACCTTTCTTATAGATACTTCACTCAATAATAAAAACTGATGTATTTATTTTCATTTTCGGACGGATAAATTATATATATATATATATATATATATATATATATATATATATATATATATATATATATATAATTTATCTGTTCTGTCACGCAAAAGTTAACAAGTAAAAACGTGCACTAATTTTTAGCCTCCAAATGAAACCATTTCAAGTGGTATGAGTGGAAGTGAGAAAGAAAATAGCAAGTCAGACAACTCTCACTACTTGAAATGAATTTATAAATAAATCCTTTACTCTAATAAAAAGCCAATAGCAGGTGTTTTTCTTCTAATTTATCCATGGAAAATTAATTTTATATCAATATTAGTGCAAATACTAGCAGAGCATTTTTTTCTACATTTTTAATGGACATTGTACAGTGTATGCTAGTGTACGCATAATCTAAATGAATAAATGTGAAAGTTTGGCTTATTTTTTTGCACTAAAGGTAAAATCAAAACAAAAAAATAGTCAATTTTTTTTTTTTTTTTTTTTTTTTTTACCATCTTTTTTAAATACTGCTAATGTATATATGATATCAGCCGTGATAACTAATTTGCAAAAGGACGTTTTACCAATTAACTAAAATTTGTTATTGCTTTTTAATTCAATGGCTGTTTTGATTTTAATATAGCAAATATATATGACATAAACCATGTTGACACATCAGTTCTCGTTAAGTCACTGAAGTTAAGCAATGTTGAGGCCGATCAATATCAGATAGATGACCATTTGGGAATATCAGGCACTGTATGTAAGGAAGACGTTGACACCTCCCTGCAAAACTGCAAAAACATAATGCCATCATCTCCCTGACCAGGATATACATGCAACTGGGACCGCTTGTGAATTTGATATTCCCATGATATTTCCTCCTTTAGAAAAAGCTGTTTTGACCCACAGTGAATGATGCCTTTTTTATATATATATATATATATATACTAGCGTTGCCCGGGTGTTTGGGGGGGGGGGTGTATGTAAGAGAGGGTGACCCTGTTTTAATATTATAAAAAAAAACATGATGTTAAGAAAAATTGGAAAAACCGATACAAAGCAAAACAGCGAACAAACGTAAAAAAAACGGAGGAAAAAAGCTGTAAAAGAGAAAAAAAAAGTTTAGGTAGAAAGACGGGCTCGAACCCGACACATCGAGGCTAAGGCGGAAAAAAAAAATGCCCAACACGTTACTCTTACGCTAAAGAGACATGCAATAATGGATAAAATTACACCTTTAAAAACACTTGCAGTTGGTTGAAACTAACGCGAACGTTTTCTAGGTCAAATATGACGTTATTGTCGTAGTAGCAGGAGCAGAGAAAATGAAGGAACGATGTACAAAACATGTACAAAACTGATGATTTTAGGGTGAAGGAATTAATGTTTTGGCCAATTTTTCGATATTTGTCAGGCGAAGGTTGGAACTTTAAAATGATTCCTATCTGGTGAAAATCCGTGACCTGTGTCGAAAGTTTTTGCGAGACATACAAATACATATACATACATACATACATATATACATACACACATTTTCGCTTTTATATATATAGACTAGCGGGGGGTACCCGGCGTTGCCCGGGTGTTTTGAGGTGTGTGTGCTCGGGCGGGAGTGGGGGGGGTGTTAATCAAAGCATAAGAATAAGCGAAGTATAAATATTTTAAAACTTTAAAAAATCGAAAAAAACACAAAAAACTAACGTAAGGCAAACGAACGGTGTTAAATATAAAAATCGGAAAAACAAAAAAAGAAAACGCGAAAAAGAAAACAGAAAAACGAACGTTAAAACTTCTTTAAAAAATCTGAAAAATACCCCCCCCCCTCAAAAAAAAAACACGTGTAAATTGGCTTAAATAATCCCGGGGGGGGGGTACCGGCGTTGCCCGGGTGTTTTTCGGTGTGTGTGGTCGGTCGGGGTGGGGGGTGTTAATGAAAACCTAAGAATAAGCGAAGTAAAAAAAAAAAAAACAGAAACAAACGTTAAAAAATCTGAAAAACGCGTGAAAAATGGCTTAAATAACCCTGCTTCAATATCAAAATTTTAAAAATTGGGAAAAAAAAGTCATCTCACACCACGATTCAAACCCAAAACGTTTAGATAATGAGGCCGTGCTCTAAGCAAATGAGCTAAGACAACGTCGTCGAAATTGTGTTGCTTTTTCAAATATTTTAAGTAAACCAGGTTACGACGTTGTATGACGCATGCGTAGAAGCGAACTCGTCAAAAGAGGACAGTTTTTTTAATATCGAAACAGGCTTATTTAAGCCATTTTTCACGTGTTCGTTTTTCTGTTTTCATCATTCGTTTGCCTTACGTTAGTCTTTTTTGTAGTTTTTTTTCGATGTTTTGATTACCCCCCGCCCCGCTTAACTTTTAACATTGTTTTCTTTTTTTACTTCGCTTATAACAAACAAACCTGTTCATTGACGTTGTCGTCGTCATCGTCGTTGTAACGCTTGACGACTTCCGTGCACGCACCTGTCAATTTGGTTCTTACTTAAATAAATTCAAGCATCTTTCAGTAACTCATTCTGGCTGGCCGATTTTATTTTCAAACTTCGCCTCAGGGCTTTGGGTTCAATCCTACCAACTCCCCCCCCCCCCGGTTTTTTTTTTATTTAACACCTTAACACCACACACACACCTACAAACACCCGGGCAATGCCGGGTACCCGCGCTAGTTATAAATAAGAAAGATTTAAGTTATGAATAAAATATTTATTTTAAACTATTTACTTTGCTTATTCTTATGAACGATAAAACTTCTTTAAAAAAGCTGAAAAATAAAAACAAAAAAAACATAGAACGTGAAAAATTGCTTAAATAACCCTGTTTCAATATTAAACCTTTAAAAATCGAAAAAAAAAAAAAAGAAGACATCTCACACCACAATTCGAACCCACAACCTTTAGATAATGAGGCTGCGCTTTAATGAACTGACCTAAGATGACGTTGATAAAATTAGATCATTTTTTTTATATTTAGACTAAATCATGTTCCGACGTCATTTGCGCATGTGTAGAAGCGAACTTGTCATGAGAGGACGGTTTTTTCTGACCCTTCCCTGTAGAAAACTGATGATTTTAGGGTGAAGGAATTAATGTTTTTGGCCAATTTTTCGATATTTGACGGGCGAAGGATCGAGCTTTAAAATGGTACCAATCTCGTGAAAATCTGTGACCCGTGTCGAAAGTTTTTGCGAGACATACAAACATACATACATACATTTTCGCTTTTATATATATAGATTAATGTTTCAAGCATCTTAAGTGGCAAACTTGCAAAGTGATAGCGATCTGGCAAAGCCAACTAGTTCTTTAATCTATTCTTCATATCGAAACCATTGAGACTAATTTGATTTTAATTATGGTTTGGATTATAAGAAAGAGGTAGGGCGTGATTGAATCAATGGATACCTTCACAGATTATAGGATCATTTATGCTGAGTTCGTATCTTATCAAATTTATGGAGTTCAATTGAGCAGCAGATGCTGTCGGATAAAACAGCAACTTATTTTCAACTAATCATATACAATTGTTTCAGTAGTAAATTATCCAAAATGAGTTTGATATGCCAGAAGAGACAGATTATATTATCTTTGATTTGAATATAACAATTCTTGCCGAAGTATCTACCAACATAAGTTAAAAGCATCATTTATTTCTAATAGAGATTTAGTTTGTCTGTTTGAAGCCGAAGCTATATTATCACTTCTATTAAATTGTATCGGGTGTCCAAAAAGTCACTGAAAGGTTTTGAATTTAAATAGATTCTTTATTTTTGATGATATCTTTCAGTAATTTCAACACAATCTGACTAAGACATTGAGAAATTAAAATTAAAAAAAAAAAAAAAAAAAATGCAAAATTCAAACAATCTTTATTTATGTAAAATAATGTCTTTTAAATGTGGCCCATTTTCAGCTTTGCATATTTGTGCTCTTTTCAAAACATTATTCATGACAGATTGCGATTTAACTCCCTTATTTTATTCCGGAAGCTGGCAGACCTCAAAGCGTCAAACCCTGCAAGAATTGAAGGAGGACATCATGAACGAAATAAGGGAGTTAAATTGCAATCCAGAGTCTGCAATCTGTCATGAACAATGTTTTTTGGAAACAGCACAAATATGCAAAGCTGAAAATGTGCAACATTTAAAAGACATTATTTTTCATAAATAAAGATTGTTTTAATTTTTTTTTTTTTTTTTTTTTTTTTTTAATTTGCCAATGTCCCAAATTACAGGAAGATATCATCAGAAAGAATCTATTTAAGTTTAAAACCCATCAGTGACTTTTTGGGCACTCTATACTATTGTACTATCTTTCAATGCTTAATTCAAGGGGAAGGTGCAGATTTGTGGTCATGATACCATTTTTCCAGGCGATACTCCTTCCTTTGGGAGTGCATATGTGTTTTATTATCATGTGACTATCCTCCCAGAAGTTACCTCTGCCTTTTGGGGGTGAGAATAGTGTAGCACTTGTTCATTTGACATAGTACTATCTTTTCAGGTTAGCAAAAATATGTGATTGAAGAGAGCATATATTTGCTAGAATCCATTCTTCAACGTGTGACAGACAATGCCAACTCTCACACAATGTTAGGTTGAAGACCTTCAAATGAATAATGTATCTCTTTTTCGAAATATTAAGCCAAAAAAACTGGGATTTTAAACAGAACTGACTTTTAGTTATTCTTAAAGCGACAAAAATGCATATAAGATAAGTAAGCGATAATTAATCTATGATAACTCGTTTTCAGAAGAGTTTTAGACATTTTGGATTATTCAGACTACTGTTCTCATCTTGGACATTAGTTCACAAGAATCCATGGCGCAATGGATATGTGATAATAATAATCAGTTCTAAATTACATTCTTCTGGAGGTTGAAGGTTCAATCCTTCAAACGATACTAAGGTTACAATTACGAATTACTTTAAACTTTGGTGATTTTCTAGAATAACTAACAATGTGGAAATGGCTAAAAAAATAAATATGCAACAAATAAATGTTACCAAAGGCAAGCTGTTACTCTTTTACCTACCTGGATAAATTCTTTTTGTACTTTAACTTATTTTAAAGTGTTTTTGCTTTTTAGTTAAAAATAAAGGTTGTGTAAAACGTGTCAAGTTAGAACAAAAAACAAAATGGCAGTCTCATTCGAGACTCAATAATCGCTCAAAAATCGAAAATTAAATAAAATACTGATAAAAACACACTTGATAAATATCACCAATCGTGCGAAATGTTCTATCAGTGTTTTGCTTAATTTTCAACTTTTGAGCGATTATCGGTTCGTATGAATCATGACCGGCAGAACAAAAGCAAGCTATCTCCGTGGATTAAATAAAGGATTCTGTTTCGTACAGATTTCAATAGAAATTCTCGAGTTAAACAAGGTCTTACATTGACCGAAACCTTGTGAGAATAACATCTTAGATGAGAACTGTAGTCCAAATAATCCAAATTATCAATCCTAGTTGAAAACATTGAGAAACATAAGTTTTAGAGATATTAGTCTTATTTTTATAATCTACCTATTTACTCATAAAGTTGGTGGAGGGAAGATAAGGAAGTTTGGATTTTAAAATTATAAATTAGTACACCACCCCACACACGCACACACAAGGACAGGTGTTTTGTTTCTAGTAACGAGATAAAGTTTGCAGAAAGTCAGTGATCCGTGTTTACCTTGTAAATTGGACCACTAGGCAACAGCTCAAGGACTTAAATCTTTTTAGTGTGCTATAAATCATGGCGATTTATATTTGGTATGTGACTTTAGACTATGAGGTATACAACCACTGAGAGACAGACATCTTTAGTATTTTACATAGCATATGAGACTCTTGTATAAGCTTATATATTGTTTTAAGGTCTTTTGTTGAAATCCAGACAATGTTGAAGAGGAGAACTCTTAGTTGTAGAAATGAAAATATTTACAAAAATCAACGGTGGTTCTATAGAAGAGACTCAATTCGACTCTAATGTTTCCGATTGCGATTCATGAAACAAACTGGAAATGACTGAAGCATTTTACAATTTAAAGGCTGCAAAAAAAACAAACAAAAAAAAAACAAAAAAAAAAAAACAACATTATGTAAACAGAAATGCATCTTTATCGTTAGGGTTCAAGTGAGGGTTGAATTTTTTTTAGCCTTCTCCATCCCATATCCCACGAAGGAATAAAGTTTAAAAAACTTCTGGGCGAAAAATGGGGGTGGGGTGATTTGTTTAATTATTTGAAGAAAAATATTATACCCATTCTTATCGTGGACAGAGAAGGGCGAGGTAAGTGACCATACCCTTCTTAAGTCAAGGAAAAATTTTTTTAAAAAGTTCTTTCATTTAATGTTAGTACTAATTGATTGTTCGTCAATGGCTGGAGCATTTCCGTTTGTTCCATAAATCCCAAATCAAATGTTTGAGTCGAGTTGGGTCCTCTTCTGTAAAAGTACCAAATCAACATAGATATAAAATATACATATACACATGTGTTGGTGTATGTGCGTACCTTGCAGGCGTTTATGAAGATCAGATTTTTATTATTTCCAAAAGGCCTAAATCAATGTCCGCTCTGAGCATTTTTTCATTCCTTCCATTTTTCTCTTCATTCATTCTATTGCTGGCATCTCGATACTCATTCTTTTTATTCTGTTTTTTTTTTTATCTTTACATATTTAGTTACGTGTACTTACATATGCCTCTTTTATTTAAATATCTGTTGCATTCTATGCTTTTATTACCATTGTCATTTTTGGTTTAATATTGTTAGACTGGACTCCTATTTAGGAGAGATGGGGAAAATTTATAGCTTATTTCGATCATCTGTAACTAAAAAGATGTTGGATTCTCAAAAATAAATGCCTGTAGATGATAATTAAATGTTATTTATCTATAGACAGGCTCGTTCCATCTTTTGGAGACTCATGGAGTATAGATTTAAATAACCGACTTACCTACCAACAGGTTCAAACAACCTTAGATCTTGTAGACCCAATGTTATTAACTCTCTAGCCAGCAGAACACCTTTTTAGAAGAAGATTTATATCATATTGTCAGATATTTTTCCTTTTTTTTTCTACACATACACAAATCGGTTTCAATCTGTATGACCTCCTGAGAACAATCATTTTATTCCAACTTAGTATCCATCACTTCTGAAATGGATACATATCAACTTATTACCAGGCAAAATGACTCGAACCTATAAAACTCAAACCTTCTTTTGTCCTCTTGCCTTCAAAAATGGTTATGTTCATTCTGTTCAAGTTGAATGCCTGACCTATTGGTAGTGTACTAACTTAGTTACATCTTCATCTCCATCTGCTTTATCTGAGAAGGACGAGACCATATATTAAATCCATTTTGACTTGATAACAGTTTGTTTTTGTTCCAAATAATTATTTTATGAAAATGTGTCAGAGGTCGTTGTTCAAATATCTTGACTATTTGCACTGTATGCTAAATATAATGACCTCTGGTCACCAACACGACGTCTGATATACATGTATAAGTATTTTTTATGTTTCTAATGTTAGGAATTTGCTTACAATATAAAGTATATGAGGTACCTTCAACGGACCCACAGATTTATATGTAACATGATGTAAGTGTAATCTAATTTAATATAATCATAACTTTTGTATCATTTAAAGGAAGCTTAAAATAAACTTGTAATAATTGAAAAAAAAAATGTTACGGTACAAAATAACAAAAATGAAAGATTAAAATTGTGTTTACATTATTGACATCTTAAAACAATGTTTCTATGTAGTAATCATTTTGAATGCATAAAAATATCCGTGTTTAATAAATCTAGAAAAAAATCAAACTAATTTTCATGAAATTTTCGACACTTATTCATTTTAAAATTAATTTATATTTTAAAAGCAGTTTTCGTTAAATATACGAGGGGAAATGCTCCATGTTACGAAAACTAAACAAAATAAATTTAGGTTGGGCAAAATTCCAACATCCTATAAAACTGAAGAGTTTAAATGATTGAAAAAAATTTTTTATATATAAAACCAGTCAATTCTTATTTCATTTACCTTGAAGTTGTAAATAAAAAATGGACATAAAATCAATACTATGTATTAAGAAAATTTTTTTAAAATAGCAAGTTCCATTACAACCTAAAATTGCTTTAATTATAGAATTTTTATTTGTAGTAGGTGCAACTTGATTTTAGCGCTTATTTTCCAAATAATGTCCGGTGACCTCTAATTAACACAATAAACAATCGCAAAAACAATGTTACTTCCATTATTCATTATAACATTTTTGACCATCTGTCAAATTTATGCACAATTTAATTTACATAAAAATGATGACGTCACTAATTTTGCATAAAATGTAGGTGATTTTACACAAGTGTTTGGTTATACTTATAGTATATTATGCATGAAACTTTTTTGTTGTTGATGCTATTGTTTACTTGGATAATATTACTAAACCAGCAGAATAAATAATTGCTTGTTGAGTAATATTATCCGTGTAAACAATAGCATTAAAAAAGCTTAATATATAACATTCAATTTATAAGTATATATAATTTGATATTAGACCCATCTTTTTGGTCCCCCAACAAAAGGAGGGTGCACCTGTAAATTCACCTTTCTCTGTTTATCCATCCGCACTTTTCTCAATAACTACACCTTGGAATTTTTTGAAATTTTGCACAAACATTAAACATGTTATGAGTAAAAAATTAACAGAACGGATTTTCCGGGAAAACTCTAGTGTCCCCCCCCCCCCAGGGGTGCCTTTTGGGTTAAAATGGCTAAAATTGACACTTTTGTGCTTATAAAAAAATATTGATGCCTTGGATTTTTATAAAACTTTCTGAAAAGTTGTAACTAACTGATTTCTATATAAGCTTGTTTGTCTATACTTTGCAATAACTCTTGGGTGTGCCCCAGGGGCTCTTTTAGGGCTAATAAAAACACTCCATTTTTGGGACTATTTTACCATATTTGTCCAAAATTTTCTGTGTATGTCTATTTAGCAGTTTTGCATGGTGCTGAACTCAAATTGAAATATGTTAAGGCCTTAGGGATTTTTGGGGCTAAATGGGGGAGGGGATTTAAAATGATGGACTTAGTCATTTCTTTTTTTAACATGGTGCAGATGAACTTAGTTATTTTTTTATGCCTCGTTCATTGTGCCCTCACGGGAGATCATGCATGCTTCACTTGTTTTATTTGAATTTAATCTGTAAGCCTCAAATTTTCAAAATCTGTATCATCTATCATATATTTCTTTTAGTTTGGCTGTCTGTCTGTGTGTTCCACTTTCTCTCAGAAATTACTGGGCCTATCTGGTTGAAATTTTGTATGTTAAGGTGCAATGAACTCTGTATTATGGTATCTGTTGAATACACAGCTAAGGATTAATAGGGATTTAATGCAAAGGTGAGCACAAATTTAATCATATTCAACTATCAGTTTGGCATAAAGCACTCATTCTAAGCCAACGGGTTGTAACTTTTGTCCGTTTTTAATGGGCTAAAATGTCTAATATATATAATCATCTGATTAAGTGTGTCCCACATCAATGTTGTTTAAAACCTGAATCAGTGATTAGTTAATAATAATCTGCTTCTAGCGGTCAGCTCAAGCGAAATGACAACAGATAGAAGTTGGGAGTAATTCACAAAAAGTCTAACCTCAGCATGCGTCAGAGAGGTGAAACCTGAAAATAATAATGATGAAATTGCAAACTCTTTTGCTTGATAAACTGACTACACTGAATTGTTTTCTTTAAACTATCTGAACACTAAAATGACAGACATTTTCAAAGCCAGTTTACTGATATTATTATTATAATTAGTCCTCGTGCAAAAGAGCAGAACACAAAATGTTTTAAATAATAATAATAATAATAATAATAGAATAACAATAACAAACACTTTCGCTGACGAGGGCTACTATTGACCGTAACCAGTTATACAGTCCTTTTGAAATTTTCATCTCTATTTTTCTCGTTATGTACTGAATATTTGTTAATGAAAGCTATATGAAATATGTTCCTTATTAAATTTTAAAGATTTTCTATTCTGAAAGAAATTTTTAAAAATTTAATCTAAAAAAGTTATTTTAAAGTTTTTGTTTAAAAAAATCAGATTTTCTCATTATTCAGACCTGTATTACAAATAGGGGGTTGCAAAAAATGAGTTGTGGTGTGAGGAGAAATACAAACTGAAATAGAGAGAAGGAGAAATTTAAAATATAATCTTAAAATGATAAGATACAAGTTAGAAAACCATTTCATCCAAGGCATGAAAATTGTTAAACAAAATGTTTTTACTATAGGCTTTAAAAATAAAGGTACAAGATTCAATTTGAAATTTAATTATCTTCAAAGTGCACTTTAATAAATTTTACAAAGTTAGGTATAAAAATTTAATTTAAATTGAATAAAAAAATTACCTTGAATTTATTTTATGTAATGTACATTTTGTTGCAATTTAAAAACATTGTCTTTCATCTAGCAATTAATGATATAGATATAAAATTTTCAATGATTTTTTGGAGAAGTGCAACAGAATGTCCATTACATAAAATAAATCCTAGGTAATTTTTTGATTCAATTTAAATTAAATTTTTATACCTTACTTTGTAAAATTTATAAAAGTGCACTTTGAAGATAAATAAATTTCAAATTAAATCTTGTACCTTTATTTTTAAAGCCTATAGTAAAAACATTTTGTTTAACAATTTTCATGCCTTGGATGAAATGCTTTTCTAACTTGTAATAATGACTGTATAATATTACATATATTATTATTATTATTATTATTATTATTATTATTATTATTATTATTATAATACTGATGATGATGATATTATTATTATTATTATTATTATTATTATTATTATTATTATTATTATTATAATGATGATGATGATGATGATATAATAATAATAATAATAATAATAATAATAATAATAATTAAAAAAAAATCCTTTTATATCTTCTAATGATTAAACATTTTCCTGATTTTTACTTATTTTTCAATTCCCATCAATTTGTATTCATTATGGACAGGTACTAAATAGGTGACCATTTTGAAAAAAAAAAAAAAACAGGTACTGGATGTAAAAAAAAAAAATCTTAAACTAAATGTAAGTCTATTTTCTTTTTTTTTTTTATTTATCAAACTTCTCTGTAATTAACAAATGAACAAAAAACAAAAAAAAAGATCTAGGTGTACTCTTGGAGTACTGGGCCACATAAGATTTAGTTTATCACTGGGTGGCTTGCATTACTAAAATCAAACAAAAGTAATTTCCTGTTTACGGTATTTCAACCGTTTTTATTATTGAAGATTAAACACGTAATAATCTACTTGGTATCGCTATAGTGTGATTCCTACCCTCATTTTCTCTTCCTACCTCAGTATGTGTGATTAAAAAAAAAAAAAAAACTAGCAACTAAGCGAGAAAAAAAAAAAAATAACAATAAATAATGTAATATTCCCCTTCCAAGTTGAATCGACCATTTTCACTTATAAAACATTAACCTTTAAAACATGGAGAAACATAACCACACACATATCCTCTAGAGATGTTTTATTCTCGAGTGGTGCAGTGAGGAAACAGCAACACAATATCTCCTTCAACATGGTCTCCTGGTTGAGGAAAATTCTTGTCACAAGTACGATGGGCCAGTGATTTTAACTAACAGGAGGGTCCATGGACAGAATGTGCCAGTAATGAGGTGCAGAAGAAAAGGTTGCCAGTCAGTTCGGTCAGTTAGATAAGGGAACGAATTCTTCCATTTAATTACTGTTGGAAAGTGTGCTCTGAAATCGTGTCTATGACTAGGAGAGGAAAGAAAAGGGGAACAACAGACAACCCAATACAGTTAAGTTAATTCTGATTGTTTAAACTTCGTTTTATGGATTTTTCAGCGTTAAAAAGTATGTTTTTTCTCTTCTCCTTTGGTAAGAATCACCTTAGACCTGAAAAATAGGGTAGAAATCACGCTATAGTAGCACCATCTACTTTTAGAAGTAGGAAAGGGTTGATTTTATTTTCTTTAAAAGAAATTGAAGCCTTCCACCTATGTACACATTCCTTTGAGCTTCTCCACATGCTTGGTAACAAAACTAAGTCCAGGGATGATTGTTTTGTTTCATCACGTTTGGTTTAGCAGGTTAAACTGAAGTATTTGCTAAAGGCATTTTTAAGGGCAGGGTAAGTATATGACTCAGCAAACTTGGATACTTTACATTCTTTTTTTGCTTACTGGAATAGTACACCACTCTCGTCGAAAATGGTACTCTGCAAAATTGTGTTTTCTTCACTGAAACATTGATTTGTCAATGGTCGCACAGGAATTAAACTACCCATACAGAATGGATGAATTTTTATTCCTTTAGATCAGCTGCGTTTTGTCTATGTTCACGTGTATTAACAGGTTAATCTCATGAAGGATGTACTTCTTCATACATGGTTATTATACATTCCATGTAAAGAAAACCAAGAAAGACCTGGTTTGAATACGCATGAAGTGACTTCTTGCAACATGACTGGTATCGACTCTTTTGATAGGACTGCATGGAAAGCAGGCAATAGCTGGTGTTGCCCACTTCAAACTCTGGGACACTCGCTGCACCTTAATTACCAAAACTTGATGATTATTAAAATTGATGCTGCAGTTTATTTTATTTATTTTATAGACATGATTTTGAAGCTTTTAAAATGACAAAAAGGAAATAACTTTTTGTTAATCAGAGGTATTATGCTTCATTTGTGCTGTTAAACCAAACATTAACAATATTTCTGAGAAACTACACATCTAAAAAAAAAAAAAAAAAAAAAGACTCACCATCATTAAAATATATATAATCTTGAGTATTCTCAGCCTTTGAAACTGTTTTAACTTCATTATCATAGACAGCATTGGCGTTAACCTCTTTGAACCAAAATGCCAAGTTATTGTTTTTGGTAAAGAATTCTTGAATCCAAAATGTAAATTTAAAGCAATATATCCGCACCAACTCCAAAAACTGTGTCACACATTTGTATCAACTGATTTTTTGCATAACAGGTAGCACAATATTTTATTTTATCAAATCACTTCAAGAATCTAAAACAATTACATAGTTACTAATTTTTCAATACGATAGGGACACATAAAAAAGTTTTTCTTTGATCTAGGAGCACTAATAAACCATAATATTTTACTTTGTGTCTTTTAAAAGCAATGATTTAAGCTATAAATTATTTTATTAATCAGTTTTAAAGGCTTCAAACTTCCTTTTGAATTTAAGGACCGACACAGAAGTCAGCCATTTTTATCTCTTGTCAAGAGATACAAAAAACATGGCTGACATATGTGGTTACTTGACACTTTCAAATTGATTTTAAAACAGTCGCTATTTACTTGCCTCCTTATGAGGTTAACACTTAATCTCTATATGCGATATATAGATATCCAAGTATTCAATTAAAGTACTCCTTTACTAACATTTGGTTAGTAAAGAACATTAATTTTCCTCCTCACCAAATTGACTAGTTAACTGTGTTTTAGTATATCTTTCTTGTGTTTTTATTTTGTCTTGCTGGATTCCAGGACAATAATTCATCTAGTCTAGTGGAATATCTAGCTTAGTGCTGCTACTTGAGATAGCATCATGTGGGAAAAGAGGCACCATTTCTCATATAAGCCAGTATGTGGCCATGTCAGAGGATCATATTTGGACTTGAATACTGTGTTATTTTGAGTATTTGATCAAGGTTTACTTGTAGAGTGAAGTATTCTCATGTCAGATTGTCCTGACAAACCATTGTACACTCCAAAATATTGTCTAGTAGGCATTCAAATTCTCCCAGCTGGGTATAGGACATCCTACCAGATGCCAGACATTCATCCTCTATCTCATACGTTCCAACCGGGAGATCTTTTAAAGATTCTACCCGCCCTTTTAAGTGCCAATTGTTTGTATTTCTCTTGTACTTGGTTCACCGAGTATATTTCCCAAGCAATTTTTGTAATTTTTTTTTTCATGAGTCCGGTTGCTGCTATAATTACTGGAATGATGGAGATCTTCCTAAGATTCCAATTTCTTTTCATGTATGTAAATATGTATATATATATATGTAATACGTTTCTTTTTTTTTTTTTTTTTTAAATTACAAACGATAATAGCTTGTTTTGAGATGAAAAAAAAAAAAAAACTTTTATGAAGTTATTAAGCATGAGATTGATTGAATTTTATTTTTATAAAAATAAAATTCAATTTATCTATTGCTTATTTGAAATAATTTATTTTTTAATCTCATTTCATTGATTCCATTTTAACCCGATCTCTTTCTGTCCTTTGCGCAACCTTTTCTTTTAAATCGGATTTTGCTTGGAATCGCTGGCGAAGAGTAAGGATTTATTTCTGCTTTATCAAAATGTCAAAGATCCCTCTCTTCGTGTAAGCTAAAGATTGCCTTCAAGTAATGAGGGGGATGGGGAAGATCGTTAAAGGAAATAAACAAATATGTAGGCTTTACTCAGCAAATCACAGTGCTATAAAAGTTTAATATCAAAACATTGTCCGCCTAAGGTACAAGCAAGCTGAGAATTGTAAAAAACGATAATAATGATTCAAATAAATAATAATTGACAATAGAACAGTAATGACAGTGGCGGTAGTGGTTGTATTGTTATTGTTTATTCAATTTGAACGTCACATCATAATAGAGTTGTCGTTATTTGAGAATTTATTAGACAAGCAACGGACAGGACAATCACAAAGTATTAAACAAAGCAAAAAAGAAAAGGTTACTTTTTAAAAAATATTTTTTTATAAATTTAGTATATAGAAATCTGAACTGTTTACATTCTGGCTATGTTAATTTAATTATGGACACGTACCCGTTATTTTATTTAAATACAATACATGATTACATCTGTTTGTTGGCTTGCCTCTCCACGAGGGTAAGGTTAGACACGCAGTTTGCTTTTAATGTGGGGAAAATTCAGCTCCCCAAAAGGAGCATGGAACAAAAAATTTAAATTGTCTCAGTCTAGAAGGACTTTTCCTTCAATGGCTGAGGGCAGAATAGACTGAGTGTGTAGCATTAGAACTTATCTTACATTTTGTTCCTAACTAAAAGACACCTCCAATAGAACCAGAACCTACGATCTAGCACTTTTTTAGTAACCTCAAACAAAACACACACACACACACACACACACACACACACACACACACACACACACACACGATGGGAACATGTCATTTGGGTCGAAAAGTGGGATTTGAAAAACCAGTTCCCTAGAGAAAGAGCACTCTAGCCTGCAAAAAAGCCTGAGCAGCCCCGTCGGCATTGCCCGGTAGGGGCGTCTCGGGCGAACCCCTTCTCAAAGGGAGAAGGCAAAGCATGGGAGGGTAAACCTCCTAGAACTGCACAGGACCAGAGACATTTGGTACTAGAGGGGGAAAAACTCCGGCTGAAACTAAAATTTAGTTTCTAAATCCATTATTCAAAGAGAAGCGATTAGTATTTATTTCTTTTAATTTCTTTTTTTTTTTTTTTTTTTTACGACAATAAATAACCACCTTTATAGAAAGTAAACGTCTGGAATGGACGAACACATCTACTCTCACCCTCCCTACTCTTTTTCCCCCGCTTTAATTATCAATGTAAAAAAATAGGGTTGTTGAATTCTTTTGTCTACCTCTAGTTTGCCACGTGAGTTTAACTGCCTAGAAACGAACAGTGTGGGTGTGCACATGTAAACTTGCGTGTATGTGTGTACGCACGCGCACGCATTGAGTTTCATTTCACCCTCCCCTTCCTTTAATTTTCTCGTTGGTCCCGTCCTCTCTGACTGTAACATTTTTTCTCTCTCTCTTTTCTTCTCCTTTTTCTATTTTCTCTTAATTTTCTTCTTTTTTTCTTCAAGACCCCCTCATCAACGTGGCTGTTGTCGGGTGCCCTCTCTCGCTCTCTCTCTCATACACACATTGGTCAAGTCAGTCGGTGTTGGCCGAGCCAACGTACAAGCAGCTGATGTCATCCGCTTTTTGTAGTACTACTGTTGTTGTATTTGCGTGGAAATCCCCCCCCCCCCGACTCCATCGTTTTCTTCCTTTGCCGGAGAAACCCTATCCTCGCCCCGTTTCTAACATCCTCTCGTGCCCCCCCCCCCCCGTTCCTGGTTGGCACAGGTGTTGGTTGCCCGCTATCTGCTTGCTTTTAGCTTTCTTTTGTTGTCTGCCTTCTTGTACATCTTGGAGGCTTTTTTTATTATTTATTTTTATTTTTATTTCATATGCAAGAACGGGGGAGGGAAGAGAAGAAAACTGATGATGCTGATGCTGCTACTGATGATGATGATACTAGCTCCCAATATATTGGTTGTGATGCGTTGGAGTAAAAACTAAATATGATGGTGGGGAGAGGGTGTGGAAGGAAGGAAGGGAGGTAGGGGGACGAGGACATCTCGGGTTAGGCAAAGAGATGGGAGCTATGGACAAGTACAAACTCCCATCATCCTCATCTTTTCAGCTACTGCTAGATGAGTAAGGAACACTTAAGTACCCCTCCTCTCCCCTCTCTCATCCCTCATGGGGTTTTATTTTTACTCAAAATCCAATGATTATTCTTGAATATTAAACATACACATGACAATAACTCTGTATAATTTTAGTTGGAAAAGATTAATCACACAATGCTTTATTATAACTGAGACTTTGTTTTGAGTTGTGTAATGTGGATTTTTATATAGTAGTAACGGGCTAGATATTAACATCAATAATAATTATTATTGGAGGGTTATATTAATTAAATCCAGCTATAATAATCCTCAACTGTATTGTTGATGACTTATTTGGACTAGTAATAAATAATTTTTGACAGTGGACATAATGCTTTTATTTGTTTATTTTTAACATATTTGATATTCTCTTGAAAGGGACAGAATTTAAAGAAAAGAAAAGAAAAAAAAAAACCTGACAACTTTAATAAACTGTGATGTCTTAACAGTAAAATCATTATTCATAACTGAGTTTTCTTTTGAAAATAATTAAAAACAGTGACAACTATTTGGAGTTTTTAAACTAAAATATACTTTTGTTGTCTTCGAGTTAGGATCAAAGTGTAACATCGATTCTATCGGAGGATGGAGAGATCCTTCTTGACTGGTACAATTTTAATTTTTATCCCATCCATAGTGCTCATTTTTAAGCGACCTTGTGTCTAACTTTACCTTCATTGGGAAACAAGTAAATAACGACTTTTGTCGTAAAATAATAACGTGTGTGTGTGTGTTAGAGAGAGGGAGAGAGATTGCACACTTTTTAACTCTTTATTTTATTATGTCCCGGGCGACACCGAGTAGCCATGCCAATATTGAATGAAATAAAATAACATATTTCTGAAGACGATTGATCGATTCATTTTTTAACTATAAATTGTATTAGCCAAAGGATTATTAAGTTAAAAAAATGTAAAAAAAAAAAATAAATAAAAAAAAAGTACCGTTTGCAATGAGTTTAAAAGCAGTACTTTTAATTTTGGTAATGTTCTTTTAATTAATGACTGATATTGTTAAATTATTGCTAACAAAATAATAATTAGAAAATATTACTCCCCCCCCCCTTAAATGACCTAAGAAGGGTGCTAGCCATTTTTCTGCCTTCTGAATTAAATATAATCATTTTTGTTTGCCCTGTGAGTGAATGTTTCGAGTATTTTTATTCATTTATTTTGTTGCCAAGTCGAGTGTGTGTGCGTGTGTGGGGTGACTATTGTAAGTCCTGTCGTCGTGTGCGCGTGCGTGTGTCTCTTTTCGAATTCTGCACGTGTGGGCAAATTCGGTGCCCCCTCCCTCCCACCTCATTCTCGGCCACTCGCGATTAGAAATGTCTTCCTTTTCCCTTTTCTTTCATAGTCTGTTGTTCTATTAGTTGGTATCTAGTGAAACGGGGGCTGCTACAGTGAGGAAACGCACGCACGCACACACACACACACACACACACACACACACACACAAGATCTGTCCGCATATTTAGAGAAATGTGTGTGTATGTCTCGAGAGATATGTATCTCTCATATATACGTATATTATATATATATATATATATATATATATATATATATATATATATATATATAAGAGAGAGAGAGAGAGAGTATAGAGATGTGCGTAGAGACGTGAATAAATATACAGATTACACAAAGAGGAAGAGATGTGCGTTTTGAGACAAACCTCTCTCTCTCTCTCCACTATATATATATATATATATATACCTTATATGTTGTACCTTAATTCTCATTTCATATCTAAATATCATTAATCCAGTTTTATCTATATTTGCATTTTGTATAATTCTGGCCTTTTTCCTCTTTTGATAGGAAGCATTCGTCTTTGAAATGCCATGACCTAAAGAGTTTTTTTTTCTTAATTTTCCCCTTACTTTTTCTTTATTTTTCTGATGATATAATAGTTATATCACACACACACACACACACACACACACACACACACACACACGTGTATGAGAGAGATGTGTATACACACACGTGTGTGTGTGTGTGTGTGTGTATACATTAGTGATGGGAAGATTCCAATATTTTTCCCAATTCCATATTAAATTTCCGATTCTGATACTGAGTCCGATTCTTTATAAATCTCTAAATATTTTACTATAGAGTTATTTTTTCTTGATTACTGTAAAAAAAACAAAAAAAAAAACAACAAAAAAACATGCTAAACTTGCAGATATTTTCTCAAACGTAAAAACACTTGTGGAGGTGATCTATCGATGTTAATTTTACTGGTAGTTTAAAATCAATAAATATTTATTTTATTATTACTCTCAGCAGTTGTCTTTAACAAAAGAATCAAGTAAAAGAAGACAATTAAAAGAATCGTTTTGGGCATCTGAAAATAGGTACAAAATTTTCTGATTCCAATACCCCTAAAATTTGCGATTCCCGATTCCAATATTGATTAATCGTCCCAATATATATAAATATATATCTCTTTAATATATTTGGATACAATAATGAAAACAATGCACATCGTTTTTGTCCTTATACAGGGTGACCCCCCCCCCCCATAAAAAAACCGGGCCCAACTCTAATTAAGCCTCGTTTCTTAGTGTTTTGTCCGAATGAAATGAAACTTTGGTCATAACTAGTTTATTATAGTCAAAACATCACATCAAAACACTAGGGTATTTGGCCTTTTTTTCTCCGTTGACTGTAAAATGCTCAGAAAAACAATTGAATGTCCTCTGTTTTTTTTTTTTTAGGGGGGGGGGTCACCCTGTATAATCATTGTTAGTGCTGCTTAATGTTTCTTTTTGAGATATCATCAAAGAAAGGTAATTTAAAATACATTAAAATTTCAGCTCTATGGGACTTTCAAATGTGTCAAATATTTGGTGCTCATAGACCAAGCGCTAGTCTAACGCAAACAGCTGAAATGTTTGGTTTTCAAGAAGTAATTTTGAAAATAATAGCAGTCTTTTACTGAGATGGGATGGGGGGGGGGAAACCTTCTTATTCAAACAAAACTCTGAAAGAAAAACAAAACTTTCAGATTAAAACTGTTAGACTTTTGGTGCAAATTGTTAGAAAGAATCACAAAAATACAACTACCAGAATCACTGCAGTGCTTAATAATCACATTGAGATTCCAGTTGGTTCAAAAACTGTTCATTGGAAACAACACAAGCCGCAATGGCCCCCCCCCCAAAAAAAAAAAAAAACCAATGATATTTTCAAAAACAAACATTGCAAAACATTTAAATTGGAGTAAAATATTAATTTTATCAGCATTTTTGTAAAGACAATCAAACAGCATGTTTTACTGAACCAATATGGAACTATCTATTCGTTAAAAATGGGACATGTCTTGTTGCAAAAGAAAATTGCACAGATAGTGAATTCAATGTAGAGATGGGCAAGTGAAAGCAATTTGGAAGTCAAATCTTCCTGCTAGGATGTAACATGAAACCATTATTTACATCATTATCATAGAGAAGTAGTACCTGCACTTTTACCAAAATGATTAAAGAAATAATTTGATGATATATACACCAGAATACTCAGAGCTGCTTTTAATATTTCCTCGAGGCAGCACTTCATAAGTGAACAACTATATGGACACCTTCCCCAGATTTCAGCCTTCATCAGATTTGCTGATCACTGTTGGACGGCTAAAGATGAAATTATCAGCCATGGATGCCAAAACAGGAATGTGGTTCAGTGAAGAGACCGTATAGAACTTATGTCAAGCAAATAACAGAAAACTCCATATGCGCTCATGAAGACCTACCTAGTGTAATGGAGATTAGAGATAGCATGAGAATCAAGAAGGTCCTTGACACTAACTCACCCTGTTGGCAGGGCCATGAATTCACAGATTGCAGCCACATACAGAGGACTACCTTCCCTTCTAACCCTCACAAAAAGGGGACACGTGTAGACCGCAAGTGGTGATCCATGATGCCTTATAACAAGATCCTGGAGACTGAGCAATTCATAGTCAGGTAACTTGCAACATTTCACTTCGGCCCTTAATATAGCTAGGTAGGAGATCAGAAAGGCTCAATTCGATTGTTTGGTCACGTTTATCCCTGATCATACTATTCAATCTGATTCTTCTAAAAATCAAAATTTTATTTCTTCCCAAATAGATATTAAAAGGTGCTGATTGCGAGTCAATTGTGTTGAGAACAAAGAAGATTACCATTGCCAAGTAGTAATGTTTTCAGAGAGTAATCCAATGTATTCTGAGAACGAAATATTCTAGGAATATAAAATAATGAACCTACATATGGAATTACATTTGACAACTTTATTTGGCAGTAAATAATCCATAAAACAAACTAAACCATTCTTGATACGAGCACAGCTGCTGCTGCTGCTGAAGTAGGAGGAGACCAAAAACCCTACAAAAGTGGTACCTCAAACGATGGAAAAATATTACTATCTCGAATGTATAATTCTTTACCTCATTTCTGTTCACCAAGTATACATGGAGCAGCATTGCCTTCTTCCAACTGTTAAACATGGAGGAGAATGTATAATGATTTTGGGAAGTGGGAATGATAGTGCTATATCTTAGAAATGGTTGCCCTTTCATGACAGAATTAAAATCCCAGAACTATTTAAACATTTTTATCTGATCAAATTCATCTTGAGAGAAATGCATTTTTTGATTATGATAATGCACCACCAATTCATACAAAAGCTGAAGTTTTTATTGAATGACATGAGTATTATTCTAGTGAAGTTGAACATCTTATCTGGCCTCTACAGTCTCATCTAAATATTATTAAATATTTCTTGTGATTTTTAGGCAAGTAAATAAGGAATTGATGTTCTATGCCGTCATCACCACAAGAATGGGAGACTCTTTTAGCTAAAAAAAAAAAAACTAAAACAATTCAAACTTCATACAAGTCCAATCACGTAGAATTCAACCAGTAATTATTGTCAAAGGCAGTTGTATGCCCTGATAAAATTTAAGGTGTTTTCATTCTTTTTGTTCAACACTTATCTGTCTATATGTAAAAATTTCTATGCATTAATTCTTGCTTGTATCGCAACAATTATTGCATAGACATTTTAACCAAGCCATGATCAGATGATGACTGGGTTCAGGCAGGGTTTCGGGGTTGAAGCATCATTACCATTAGCTCAAAATGCGTGACCACTATGTCACAATACTACCAGATAATGTTGGATTGTCATCTTTTTGTGGGATTGCCATATACACGCTGATGTAGATAGAGACATCTTGTATTTTATTTATGTATTTCCTTTTGTCTGCTGGGGAAAGATCCAGATTATACAAACATACAGAGGCTGAGTTGGTAATAAAACCTCAACATCTGACTGTGATAAGAAATTTAATGGTTTTCTAGCTATTTTTAACGCCTTATTTTTGTGAATCTTCATAGCTATACAGCTTGTGCTGGTGTACTCAGTCAAAATTTTCCTTAATTCAATCATAAAAACTTTTTCCAAATTAAAACGCGCACGCACACGCACACACACACACACACACAGAGAGAGAGAGAGAGGGTGACCCCAAGAAAAAAACAGGAAATTCAATTGTTTTTCTGGGCATTTTACAGTCAACGGAGAAAAAAATGCCAAAGACCCTAGTGTTTTGACGTGATGTTTTGAATATAATAAACTAGTTGTGACCAAAGTTTCATTTCATTCGGACAAAACACTAAGAAACGGGGCCTAATAAGATTTGAGCCCCTATTTTTTAGGTCACCCTGTATATATATATATATATATATATATATATAACCACGTTGACACACCAGTTCTCATATGATCACAGAAGTTAAGTGATCAGTACCAGCTAGGTGATCATTTGGGAATACCAGGCGCTTTATGTACAACATCGACATCAACATCAACACTTTACAATAACTGTAAAAACCTGATGCCATCATTTCCCCTGACCGGGATATGAATATACATATGATTGGGGACTACTTAGGAATTTAATATTCCATTGAAATTTCCTCCTTTAGGGGAAGTTGGTTCTATCTTCCTAGGGTGAATGCTGCTGGCATATATATATATATATATATATATATATATATGTTTCATTGAAGAGCAAGGACAATTCCTGTTTGTTTCTCTTGCAATCCATTTTTTTCTTTTTGAGTATAAAAGATATTTGCCGTAATCGCGAACATTTTTGACTTCCATAAGTCGTCCTCAGGCAGGTGATGAATTAAAAATTGCGTTGGTAAATTTATTGAAAATACAATTAAAATTACAAGTATACTAATATATATATATATATATATATATATATATATATATATATATATATATATATATGCACACTAGACATCCATGACCACTACCGCCAGTTCTACTTTGATTTAATTAAAAAATTCATAAACTGTGACATGTTGGTAAAGATATTTTCTTACATAACTAAAAATAATAAGGCCCTTCTATATTATCTTTATTTTTTTAATCCCAAATATCAGTGATTGTTTACTGACAATGACCAGTGGTGTTCACTCTTTCAATCACTGAATCAACTCATTTTGGGCTATTGCAACAAGCGCCATTACCATCATCATCATTATCTTAAAGTAAAGCAACTTATTTGACTATCTAATTTACTTATGAGTTTGTGATGTGTACTACAGATTGCGTATGTAAATTAGGTGACCGTGGTGAAAAAACTATTAAAACAGATTATCTTTTTATTTCAAGCATAACTCAATCCTAGGAATGTATTTGCAGGATTCATTCCTGAACAAATTAATTGCTTATTGTGCATTTCTAGGTGTATCAGAATTTTTGTAGGAATTTTTGACACCCCTAACACGAAACTGCAAATAAAATATAAAAAACTCGTAATTTCTCTTTTAAAAGTGGGTTGTTTATTTTCTTTATGGTTATACTTCCAAAATAAACTATTAAAGTTGTTTTAAAAGTAATAGAAATATTTTTTTTTTTTAAAAACAGTAATGAATTTTACGAACTCAATATTTTTCAATTTTTAACCTTTAAAAATCTATCAAAATTTTTCTATCGATTCTATTTTTACGATATTTTCAGGGTCAATGTGAAATTTTATGCTCTTTCCAATAAACCGAATATAATATTTTAGACAAACGTTTTTTTTTAATTCACGCCCCCCCATTTTCAAGTGTCTATTAAAAAGTAAATAATTAATTTACTCATCAAAGTTTTATATATCACAAATTGAAGAGAAAAGGTCAATAAATAATATATTCAAATTTAAAACAAAAAAAGTAGTGTTTTTTAGAAATTTACCTGTAAAGTTCGAAGTTTAAAACCTTTTTTTTTTAAACCACGTTGTTTGTTTTTTCTTCTTTTTTTTTTAATGAAACCTTGGTCCTTGCTCCTTTAATTGAAAAAAATTAGGGCTTGAATTACATTTTTCGAGTAGTTATAAGCTTGGAAAGACAGGGGGTCGAATAATTCACGCCTCCCATTTTGAAATGTCTATTAAAAAGTAAATAATTAATTTACTCGTTTTTTTTTGTTTTTTTTTTTAATGAAACCTTGGTCCTTGCTCCTTTAATTGAAAAATAAATTAGGGCTTGAATTACATTTTTCGATGAGTTATAAGCTTAGAAAGACGGGGTGGAATTATTCAATATTTTTCACGAAATTTCTGACACACCTAGTGCATTTCAGAACACAGCTATGCATAAGGGGTTCAAATGTGGACTATATTTAGTTTAATTTAATTTTATGCAAAAGAGAAGGAAACTCTTTGTGAAAATTCAGATAGTCCTGATGTTAGTGAAATTGTGACAATAGTTATTAGACGTTAATTGACAAATATTCTGTAAATTTTAGTTTCTTGGAAGTATTTAAAAGGGGTTTTTAGAGTGTGTAATATGGATGCAGCCTCTTATTTGAAAATTCAGATATTTTAGATTTGCATTGCATTTTATCCATAAACCATTAAACAAGATTCTTTGAATTAAAATTTCTTCTTAAGACCCCTTAAGCTTAAGCCTTTAATTCTAAATATTTTCTAGAATCAGTAGCATGTAATGGATTTTGATCAAAATTAGAGTAAGGACAGATTTAGCATCATTATATGGCATTTATACACTTGCTGAAATTATAAGGTTATTATTTAGAAAGCCATTCTTAACATGGGGAGGGGAGGGTGTTTTGTAGCTATTCTGTACTTTCACCTAATAATTTGATAAAAGAAAGATTTTGTAAAACTTGAATTTAACTTGAAAATACTATTTGAAAAATAGCGCGGTACAGTAAGTGCCTAAGCACTCATTATATCTTGATTTTAATCTTCATAAGGTCATATAACAACCATACAAAATTATTCTGTTTGAGAGAATTAATTTTACCCCTCCTAGGACAGGTATTCCTCGTGTCTGTTTGCATGTGCATTGTCATAAATTTGAAGAGAAAGTGATGCAAAAATAAGCAGATAAATGAGACCCAAAAACTGAACATGTTTTTTGTCGAACAGATTAATCTTTTTGTTAACCCTAACCCAAAAACTGAACGTGTATTTATTTCTATGTTTCTGAAATTTAGGATTAATAATTTGTATTATTTTAGACTACTGTTCTCATCTTGAGTGCTGTTCGTACAACATTTCGGATGATATAACCTCCGACCTTCTTCAGGTGTACCTTGTCGAACAGATTAATTTTTTTGTTAAACTCAGGAATATGCACGAAATTTCCCGAGTTCAACAAAATACACCTGAAGATGGTCGAGGGGGGGGTTACATTGGCCGAAGCGCTGCATAATTAACACCCAAGATGAGAACAGTTGTCCAAATAATATAAATAATACATATTTGATTCTTGTGTGTTTAATAAATTAAAAATTCATCATTGAATAAATGTAAGATAATACATACCAATAACACTATTAAGCTTTAAAAATAAATGTCAATATCACTTTTCAGTCATGTGTTATTTACGGCAGATTCTTTTCACTCCAATGATCCAGTGATGTTGATTTTATTTCAGTCCCACCCAACCGTTTTCTTTTCTTTTTTTTTTTAATATTTATTTTTCAATGAATATCGTGTTTTTAATCCAATTTTCTCTTAAGAAAATATTTTTATAGAATATTCTTTCTATTGTTATCTCTATCTTTACTATTATGTAAAAGGAACTGTGTCTGTGAGTTCGTTTCCTATGGATTCCAAAACGCCTGTGCCGATTTTTATGAAATTTCACACAAATGTACTTTACGACTGTGTTTTTAGATATGTTTTGTATCAGAATGTTTTCGATGAGTACCGATGATAAAAAAAATCGGATGTAAGAATGAACAGGGGATTTTGACCAAAGTTAACACTTTATACAAACTAACATCAAAAGTGCATTTGAGAAGTTTTATCATCGCACAAGCAGAAAGGGCAGC
Organism: Euprymna scolopes; assembly: GCF_053919585.1. Lineage (NCBI taxonomy): Eukaryota > Metazoa > Mollusca > Cephalopoda > Sepiida > Sepiolidae > Euprymna > Euprymna scolopes. The sequence continues at coordinate 83,881,018 of NC_136487.1, read as the reverse complement.
CATATAAAATGAACAGTAGGTTCTTTGATATGACTCGGGCATTCAACGTGAATGTTTCTGTTTAGAGTACAACTGAAGCATGATACTTGACTTTTGCATTTTAAACTTTAATTAAAGCCATTATATCTAAAAATAATTTTATGTAATCAACAGTAGATTCTCTACAGTGTAATGTAGACTACAATTGTGGACTAAGTCACTGCGGAGAGGCATATGAAGCTTCCTCCCGGTGCATTGCAATGGGTCTTCCAACTGAAACAAGCCATTAATCAATTTGATTAAAAAGTTGGTGATTTCAGATTTCCATGAAAATAAAAAATATGGGAGTGTGAAATATTCGTTGATCATCATTCAATACCAGGCAACATCGGGTCTCCCTGCAAGTAAAAGATCAAAGGATAGTCAATTTTCTTCCGGATGGGTGGATGGTGATGCTGGAGTGGTGGTATATAGGTAATACAGCTTAAAGTCCAGTTCAAATCCCATCGGATCCGTCTATGGTATTGTTTACTTTACACAATTATACCATTGGGAAAGTTAAAATATCTCCAACTACTTAAACAATAGCCATTTGTCTTCAATAAGTCGCTTACAACAGTTTTCTTTTTTTTTTTTTTTTTTGAGGAGGCATTAAATGCCACAACAGTGTTAATTTTTTTTAATGGAAAAAAAGTAGAAATGTTGCAATCTTTATTTATATAAAGTTAGGTATGTGTGTAGGTTTGTATATTTCTATCTATAACATTCATTCTTAAACTATTTAACCAACTAATATGACTTTTGGAATACATCTGTAATGAACATGGGTTATATTTAGTTTAATTTTGTTTCATTTATAGTCATTAAATAGCAATTAAGCAAGATTCCATGAATTTGAATTTCTTAAGAGTCTTAAACTTAACCCTTAAATTTTAGATATTTTCTCTGCTCAACATCATACAGTGTGGAACGGTAAAATTGTCACCCTAGAAAAGACAACATGATTTCATTTCCGTTTGATGAAAACCAGTTTTCTTTTTTTTGTTGCAGAAGATCTACTAGTTGGCCAGTTGTGTACAAATCCCAAGAGCGATATTAGTCTTCTATCGTGTCTGAAAGTGACACAATGTTCAACGAACGAGATCGGAGATGCGCCGGTGTACAACTCATGCTCTCTACCGATCCGAGTTATGATAACAGGACCATTGCTAGCATCCTCAAAATGCAAATCCAGACGGTTCAATGCTTGCGGGACGTGCCCAGAGTGATGAAAACAAAGTTTCTGGCCACAGTCATGGTCTTTGGTGTGATTTCAAGCGAGGGCCACATCATGCCACCTCCAATTTTCGAAAGTCAACACCAGCACCTGGATGTGCTGAAGAGTTTGGTGATCCCTTGGTGCAATCAGGTGATTGCTGGCAGACCCTGGGTCTGGCAGAAGAACTTGGCACCAACTCACAAGTCCAAAGAGTCCCAGGGCTTGATTTCAGAAGCTCTGACTTTGTACCCTTCTCTCACTGGCCCGCCTTCTCCCCCGACCTGAACCCGCTGGACTACTCCGTTTGGTCATATAGCGAGAACATCATGAACATTACCTTCTACGACCTGATCACTGCCATCCGCTAAGCTCCCGCCGGCACTTGTGGAAAAGGCATGCTCCCAGTTCCGAAATGTATCGAGACGGTGATTGAGGCTGAAGGCGGCTACATTGAATAGATGTTAGCTCTACTACAAAATCAAGTCATCTGAATTGATTTTTTTCAATAAAAGCTGTGGTGTTTTTTTCTTTAGGGTGACACCCTGTGTAATGGATTTTGATAAAAGTTGGAATTAGGCTTCTAGACAGAAAGTTTAGTATCATATTTTGATTTTAATCTTCGTAAGGAGACATAAAAGTTGTGCAAAACTGTTTTGTTCGGAGAATTAATTTTACCCATTTATGATGGATATTCTTCTAGTTTAGGTGGACACTTTGGACTAATTTTGAAATTTTCTATTTTGCTAATTTTTGATTTGTAAAATGAAAACGCAGTGACATCATAAGGATACCCGATGCCAGTCATGAGACACACCCAAAACTCGTCCTGTTTGAACAACGAGCGAAACTTGAAGTCGAAGACGACAAAATTCTATTTATGACGTCTAGTTTGGAACAGTTCATTTTGAAATGAGTAAGATCTTAATTGTTGGCGCACAGCAACACTAGATGTTCCTCAAATTGCATTCTATCTTTATCGGATGAAATCATTTTTGGGGCGTGTAATGATAGCTAACAAAGGCTCACACGTGTTTTGTATATAAGTCACAGATTAAGTGTGATAGAAATATTTTAAAAACCTTGTTTCATTTTACTCTTTAAAATTCGTTTTAGTATTCTAAACTCTTTGTTATGTGCACTGAGGCTTAAAAGTCGCGCCTTTTTTCTTTCTTTCTTTTTTTTCCATACATTTATCAGTTAATAGTACACTCCCCCCAACGATATACGAAAACGTTATTTACCTGCTTTAATCTTTTTTTCTTACCGCCCTGCCCTCCTTGTTTTCTCCAATCTTTCTTTTCTGCTTATTTTTTTTTCTCAAGGCGAGGATGGGGGGGGGGGGGGGTAAGAAATTGATACTTTCCGCTTTTGTTTTCTTATTTCAAAACTAGGTAAAACTTGTCTTATATATTATGTTTTCTTAAACTTTTTTAAACCAATAGAAAGGAAATGACTTTAAAAGAAAAACAAGACAAAACAAAGCAAATAAATAAATAAATAAAAAGCAGCAATTACTGAGAAAAGCAAGAATTAATTGATGTTGTAATGGATGATTAATGGGCGATTGTTAACAATTTCCAACAGAAAAGAGGGTGAAAAAATATTAGTCAACAAATAATTGTTACCAAAGGCAAGAAAAATTATTTTTCTACTTATCTATCTATTTTTTTCTGTTTTACAATGTTTTATAGCGCTTTGATATACATTTTTTCTCGTTGCTTTCTAAGTCTTGTTAACCTAACGTATTCAAGACGGCACCAGCTTTTACTCAAAGTGAAACCCCGATCTAAAAAATCAAAAAAATTAAACGAACATACAGCTAAATAACAAATATACAGATCGGTTGAAAATGTAATGGCGGACCTGAACGACCTTTCCCTCCTGCTGTAAAATTAATTCCTTTCCACAGTTTCTTATTTTTTCTGCGGATTATCGTTGATAACAGACTTGACTCTCATATTAGTAGAATTTTTTTTTTTTAAGTTTATTTAATGACTTTTAACGTGGGGATCATTTTAAATGATAACGTTCTATTAAATTGATATCCCACTTTTCGGTCAATCAACAAAACTCTCCTTATTAAGCTATTTTTGTGATGTAAAAGAAAAATTTAATAGAACGTTATAATTTAAAAGTGATCCCCCACGTTAAAAGTGATTAAATAAACTTCAAAATTTTTTTCCTGCTAATATGAAAGTTAAGTCTGTTATCGACGATAATAATTTTACAGCAGGAGGGAAAGCTCGTTCATGTCAGCTAATGTAATTTTTAACAGGTTGGCGACAGTTATTAGTTGTAATTTTCGTTTTTTTGAGTTGTTAAATCTATGACATCGAGGTTTTACTTCCAGTAAAATCAGGCACCATTTTAAATACGTTGTATTCACAAGACTCAAAATGGCAGGATAAAAATGTAACTTATAGATTTTTAAAATACTTTAAAGCACAAAAACTAGTCAGATACGTAGAAAAGTAACTTTTCTTGCCTTTGGTAACAGTTGTACCTTTTTTGTTTTTCAGTTTTTTTTCTTTTACTTTATTAAAAATTGTTGACAATTGCCGATTTATCTATTAAAAATGTTTATTCTTCTTTCTTTCCCTATTGTACCCTAGTCTCAGCATGTAAGTCAAAAGGAGTATGCTGATTAAGAGACTAATGCAGAGAGTTGCGAATTGACTAATAATTAGTCTTTGTCCGTCGTTGTCCAGTGAGTTGTTTGGAGAAAAATAAATCGAAATATATTGACTCACATGCAGTTTAAACACACACAGACATACACACACATAGCTGAAAGGGAGAAACAGACCAAATATCAAGGTCTCATGTATGATATGAAAAAAAAAACTGGAATCTTAGGGAGATATCAATCATACCAGTTATTATAGGGGCCACAGGGTTTATGAAGAAAAACCTGAAGTCCTACCTAACTAATATTCCTGGTGAACCAAGTGCAAAAGAGATCCAGACAATTGCACTTAAGGGAACAGCAAGGATACTAAAAAGAGCTCTTGGTTGGTTTCAATAAAAAGCAAGGCAATGTTGGTAGCTGGTTTGGCTGCCCCATACCCAGCGCTACAATCTTCAAAAGAAGAAAATTTAAAAAAAAACAACAAAAAAAAAACACACACACACACACACACACACAAAATGCAGTCTTTGTCAAATATAATTAATCGGTGACCCTTGGATATTCTGTAGAACAAAAATTGGAACGCACACATTCATTGGTCCCATTACAATTTAGTGGCTTAAAACGAATAAGAAAAAAGGGGCTTATTAAAAAAAATTAATACTCGTTTTTAACAATAAATGGCGCTTGTGTAGAGTAGTGATGTTTCAAACCAACTAATTTTAGGTGAATACATTATTATATTACGCACTTGTGTATTATGTGGATATTAGCATAAATTTCTAAAATTAAGAAAAATGTTCAAGTAGATATTGCTAGATGTATTAAAAAGAAAAAAAAAATCCCCAACAATTATGTTCTGACATTTTGTGTTTAATACATCAGTTTGTCATAATGAATTACTCCCACAATTGTTCCACGTACGATAAAACCGGATAATTCGATAAATTCTGTTTTTACTTATAATTAGTTTTCTACTGGATCATTTTTCGTAATTGTTGGAATTTATACCAACGTATAGTTGATTTGAATTGATTGATTTTATTGATTTGTGACCTTTTCCCCTGCTTTGTTTTCATTTCATTCATTTGATTGTTCTACTCAAAACTTTTCTTAATTTTAGTTATAGTTTTATAACAATTTTGTTGGCTACGCAATATTGCAACCATTAAATTTAACTTTCAAAATCCGACGTTAATGGGTGAGCTTCAAGTGTGAGGGAGATAACTCAATTTCTGACAAAACTAAGGGAGATAATTGGATTTTTAATTGTATTCATTAAACATCTCCATTTTAAGTGAATAAATTAAATAAATAAGATCCAAATAAGAAACATTAAAAAAAAAAAAATGTGAATTTATGTATAAACAAAAACTTTCAAAGATAAAAGTCAAAACTTTTTGAAAATGCAGTATAAAATTGTGTATAGGCGATAAAAATTGTTTTTTTTTTTTTTTTTTCTTTTTCTGAGCATAATGACATGCTGAACATTTTGGAGCAAAAATCAATTTAGTATTACACATGAAATCTGAAGAAACAAGCATGCATGGTCCCCCGTGAGTGCACAGTGAACGAGGTATAAAAAAAAAATGACCAAGTTCAGTCCCCCCCTCCATATAGCCCCAAAAGTCCCCAGAGGGCATCAAATTCTGGTGAAAATGAAAATACGGTGCAGTTTTAGGCCTTAACATATGTAAATTTGAGTTCTGCACCACGAAAAAAAGAAATGACTAAGTCCATCCCGCCTCCATTTAACCCCAAAAGGCCCCGAGACCTTAACATATTTAAATTTGAGTTCAGCACCATGCAAAACTGCTAAATAGACATGCAAAGAAAATTTTGGACAAATATGGTAAAATAGTCCCAAAAATGGAGTGTTTTTATTAGCCCAAAAAGAGCCCCTGGGACACACCCAAGAATTATCGCGAAGTATAGACAAACAAAATTATATAAAAATCAGTTAGTTACAACTATTCAAAAAGTTTTATAAAAATCCAAGTCATCAGTTTTTTTTTTTTTAAGTGTCAATTTTAGCCATTTAAACCCGAAAGGTATCCCTAGGAGGTGCAACCGGAGTTTTCCCGGAAAATCCGTTCTGTAACTTTTTTTACTCATATCATGCTTAATGTTTGTGCAAAATTTCAAAAACTTTCATTGAGAAAAGTGCAGACAGATGAACGGACGAATGAACAAACAAGGGTGAATTTACAGGTCCGCTCCTCCTTTTGTCGGGGGACCAATAAAAAATCAATTTAAGAAAATTTTCAAAAATGTAAATATTTTCTTACAATAAATGAAGAGAAAAGACAAAAGGAGACTGGGGTAGTGGGATACATACAATGGATGCCTCGTTATTTCAGAAACCAAAATACATTCATTCTGATAGATTTAATTTCAAAATTATTATTGAGTAGGATTTTCAATAAATATTCAATTCATGCATAAATAACAATTGAATGTGTAAGTCGCAAACTTGTTATAATTTTATTATACCAAGTCAAGTTAAACTGTCGAATAGAGTGATTTCTGGGTTATTGGTGCACATTAACCAAAGAAAAACTGGTCAAAGTTAAGTATTAAGAGTCCTTAAAAATTCAAGGGTCCTGAATAAGATAGCACTCAGTCACGGCCAATGTAAATATCAGTCCTATACCATACGGCAGACAGATGTGTAAGGTTTTTGTTGTATTGCCACAGAACTTAGGGTTAGTGACATGATTAAAGAAAGGCATGTGTTTTAATGGCTGAAATCTGATTTTAAACAAGAACACAATTTAAATTTAATTTTATCTTAAAATCGTTAAAAAAAAAGAAGATAAACACATGCCCTTCCCTTAAGCCTGTTCGAGTGGAATGTGAAAAATTATTATAATAAAAAGAACCTTTATAAGTCATACGAGATTTTTAAAGTTCAATGTCGCTGATAATATCTCTACAAGGCCACCATCCGTCCATAAATGAAATATTGTTATCACATCTGAACCTGTGTGTGCACCATTCACTAGTCTCTCTCTCTCTCTCTCTCTCTCTCTCTCTCTCTCTCTCTCTCTCTCTCTCTCTGACAATGGATCTCCAAAAACAGTTTCTAATTTAATGCGTCCCTCATTATATCTCTGTGATTGTTTTACAACTACTTAATGTGCTCCAATGAACTGGTGCCCACCTCGATGTGAATACACCTGATCAACCCAACAATAAGTTAAATCCCATCTGTAACCCTTACCTCCCACAAATTATTATCTACAATCGCGATGTGTTATAAATTAAATGCGATCTCCAGCTGTGTAATCACAAATGTAACATCGTCTAGTCTTGGACTCTTTAAGTGTATTCAAGCTGGATGCTGGAACTACGCATATATCAAATTTAGCTTCATGGTGCACAAACACGTGCAGAACCAAGTCTCGTTGCTTTCCCGGATGTCTCTGAGGTTGGTTATCTGGTCGTGCTAGTGATTTCTTCTTTCACCATAGGTCACCATTCGGTTAAAAACCCTTGTTGCTGAAAAGGTTTGGTTTGAAGATTGTCTGTGAAAAAAATAACAAAAACAAAAAAACAAACTGCATTTCCAAAACACGAAAAAAAAACCCCAAAAAACTGAATAACACACACACACACACACACACACACACACACACACACACACACACACACACACACACACACACACACACACTTTTTCTTCTGATTTATGAAACCCGTTCTGAATCCGCTACAGTCTTTGTTTTCAATTTACTAAGTTCCTTGGGGCAAAGTTTGGTTATACCTCAAGAGTTCGGGCACATTGTGACCAGCACAAGTGTGGATTTGCCAAGAACTGTGTAGGTGACTCTTAGCTTATTGAGCCTACATCTGCCTCCCCCTCTCTCATTGCGACTAGTAATTAATAATTTCCTTTCTTCTGTTCGCCTCTCCAAAACTCTTAATCATGTTTTTTTTTCTCTCTCTCTCTCTTTTCCTTCTTTTCTTTAGTGGAATCACTTTTACCAGAATTGATAATTCACTGCGTAAATTTATTCTGTCAGTAAAACTGATCATAAACACCTTGAGTTAGCCTGTGTAACCCCCTTGTTTTGGTAGCTGCCCCTCTCCCAAACTTAGTATCTAGGAATTAAAATTCTGCCTATTTTCGTTTATTAATGATAATGAAGCTTGAGAATTTATCATCTAGGTTATTCGACTATCGGCACATATCCACTCAATGCAGTAGGGCTTTCTACTTCTAATAGATTCTTTGGAAGTCTTTCTCTGCTTCCTGTTTCCTTGAGTGTTATGAAATGTAGAAATTTAAATGTAATATAAACAAACATCTCACTCGAAAGGATCTCGATTAAACTGCCACCTATAATTCTGGCTCCTAAACGTCTCGTCTCCGTGTCAATATGCCTTATCTGGGGTTTAAGTTTTAAAAGTTTAAAAAACTAAAAAAAAAAAAAAAAATCACGGGCGTTGCTCGTAAAAAAAAAAAGAGCCTATTTAGAGAAGACGAGAGTGCTAAGTTGGATAGTTTGGCACTTGTACAGTTTAGTCAAGACATTAAAAAAATGAAAATATCGAAAAAAGGTTATATTGTACGTATCCGTTTTGGACTGAAGATCTCATTTAATTTGATCAAGTATTTTTTTTTTTTTTTTTTTTTTTTACAGCAGAAAAACACGTTTTTATGAGAGCGCGTTAAAGTCAGCCATTATGAAATTTGCTGAAGCTGAACAACATGCCATGGGGAGATAACTCAATGTAAAGTGCCGACACTCCCTTTCCCATCTTTAATTCTAGCTTTTCTTCCTAAAAATCGAACCTTTTGCTCGGTATCATAACAAATTGTTTTTTCGCTGTAAAAAAAACAACAAAAAAAAAAAACTACTTGATGAAATTAAGTGAAATTTTTTTTTTCGGAGAACTTCGTTTCATAACAGATACGTGAAATATAACCTATTTTCGATATTTTCACTTTTTAATGTCTTGACTAAACTGTACAAGTACCGATAGTTTTACTTGAGGTGTGGCCAAGAATGTTCTGTCTGTGTGGGACGGGGTAAATAAATAAAAAAAAAGGGGAAACTAAAAAAACAAAACAAATAACGTCATCTCCATGTGTTCGACTAACATTCCACACAGCGATACTGTTTTGTTTGTTCAATTGTAACATAGTGTCCCTTGGAATGTCTCGCCTATTTCTCTTGTTTCGTGACTAGCTTTAGGATAAATTGATGATTTATCATGAATTGTAATTGTTTCCTACAATTTACTTTTTTAAGTGTTGAGAATAATTTTAACTTCAATGTTTTAATCGATAGCAAATTCTGGAAATCAACCAATCTCAATGAAACTTTTAGTATTTTAAGCAAAGCACTACCAACTCGCGCCACAGATTTAACCCCTCTATATGTAACACGATGTAATTGTAATTTAATTTAATATTATCATCCTAACTTTTGTACCATTTAATAGAAGCTTCAAATAAACTGCTAATGTATTTAGGGAGGGGAGCAATTTAATAAGTTCCAAATCTCAGCGATTATTGATCAGAATTTAAAAATGAAGATTCGTTGGAAAGCTAATGGCCTGAATTATGTAGTGGGCTATGTAGCATTTGCCCTTAAAGTCACACATTAAGGCGATCATCCCTCACCCAGAGCCTATTTTTGCACTTTTTTACAGCCATAAAATGTTTCAATCATAGTCATTTGTTTTCCTAGTTTTGCATATGAATTGCAAAATATCCGATATTTCTCCAAAACCTCTGGAGGGGGAACTAAAACTTGCCGCTATGGTTTCAAATGATCTGAAAAAACAGCAAAGGGAGACTTGATTCCAAATATTTCTTTGATTTTCATACATAAAGTAAATTTCACAGTGTATGAGGATTATTTGATACTGGAGATATTCATAGTTGTACCCTATTTCCAAAAGAGGGAGATATAACATCTGAGAAATATTTGGAATCAAGTCTCCCCGTTGCTGTTATTTCAGATCATTTAAACCTATAGCAGCAAGTTTTAGTCTCCCCTCTATCAAGACCGGAGGTTTTGGTGTGTGTGTGTATATATATATATATATATATATATATATATATATATATATATATATTATAAAACCATTACAAAATTTACTTACCTTGAAATTGTAAATAAAAAATGGACATAAAATCAATATTATTATGTTTAAAAAAAAATCAACGCTTTTTCTTGATAATATTTTTTCTCGATAATATAATTATTTGAATTACAACAAAAAACAGAATTCTAAAAAATAATTAATTTTAAAAAGATTTTTGAATTATATTAAATTCCACGATATGAAGTTTTAAACACAATTTTTTATTACAGCTTTCCAATATTAAAGAAATATATTCATATAATAGAATACATGACTATTGGCAATGCTAAATTAGGAAATCAAGCATCAACCTCAAAAAATTCATTTTTGATTTGATTGTTTTAATTGAAATAGTGTCAAATTTATTTTTGTGCCTTTTTCAAAAAAATGTACGGACCCTTAAATTAACAGTCTGGTTATTTACATATATTTTTTTTACTATTTTATACATATTTTTTAATAATTATATTGTTTGTGTGAATCTTAAAACCTAACAAAAATTACAAAGATTAATTATTAATTGTAGTTTGAAAAAGGAAAAAAAAGTTTTTGTAAAAATCATTAAGTCGCTTCTGCTATGCCATACTTATTGAAAACACTGTATAGTTAATGCAAGTGCTGGCGTCACCGATTTTGTGCCCCGTTCTTCACAATCGGTTGGAGATTTCTGTAATTAACGATCACAGAATATAGTAAACCCATTATTTTCTTTTCTTTTAAATTATTGAAAATATTATTTTGTGTAAACAAAAAACACCTTTACTAAAGTTATAGTTTGAAGTATTAAAAAGCTGCATAAATTTATTTTTTTGCCTTTTTAAATGAAAATAAAGCATTGTAGATAGATATTTACAACTGAACATTACAAAAATATTTTAGGAAAAGCCCCTAAAGTCCGTGTTAATAAAATCAATACAACTCAAAAGAAAAATTAATTTCTCGAACTAATGATATTATCATTGAATTAAGCATTGTTTATTTAATATTTTCACTTAAATAAATAATAATATAATTGCAAAAAATATTTCATGTGATTTTATAAGTTTTTAGGAAAATTTTTAATGTGATATTTTAATATTTCCCTTGTATGCAGAGTAAGAAATTTTTTATAAGCTTGAAAATAAATTTTTAAAAATTGAAAATAAATTGAGGTCCTGGGTCACCAAGAAAATTTATACTGCCGATCAATTTGAAGAATGTCGAAAAAATAACATGTATGTTTATAACTTTCATTAGTAAATAATTATTTTCTTTCAAATTTTAATTATATTTAATTATTAATAAAGAATTGTTTAGCTTATTTCTTTAATGAATAATAAAATTTCATAATCAATCAAGTAATGTAATTGCTTAAATTGATGCAGTCTGTATTGAAAAAAATATAGTTTTGAACAACAGAGTTTTGCAAAAGGCTTATTTCAAATTCTAAGGGAAAACATTAGTAAACAGACGTCAATAATTTTAACGTATTACTGAATAAAAAAAATTATACCAAGTTAAATATGAAACTTTTTTAGAGAAAAATAAATTCTTAATCGTGTACGTTCAAAAATATTCTAATTAAATGAGCATTTCCTCTTTTATTACAACAAAATTAAATTAAATTCAACAAAATTATTAAAGTTTGCATAGTCCATATTTTTTAAACAATCAGCAGGCAATTTCTGTTTACAATTGATTACAGACTTTTTTTTTATATATAATTATGCAATTTTTAATTAAAAAAAACGTATGTGCATTATTTTTTAATTCAGTATTTTAAGATTTTAATTTACTAATTATCGTTGAAATAGTTTCAGAAAACTGATAATTATTTTTCCAGAGATTTTAAAGTTGATTTATTCGGACTTTGAATTTTGGAACAAATTTTTGTTTTTTTCCACAATTGTCACTGTAATTTTTTTAACACATAAATATACATTTTTTTCATTTTATCTTTCAAACACAATTAAAATCTAAATGTATATTAAAAAAAGTATCATAGTCGTGGTATTTTGTTGTTTTTTGTTTTTTTTCTTGGACATTTTTGTTCATACTTAATAATTTAACTAAAAAATAATCGTTAAAAATTAAAATCGTTCCTATCAAGAACATTTTTAATAAAAAGTTCAAATCTATATATGTTTAAAAGCAAAATACAATTTTATTGTCGGACAAAAAATTCAATTTAAAATTAATCAATTTTATCCAAAATTTATGCGAAAATGAAGTGTTCCATTCATACAATTGAACAGTTTTTAAAAGATTTTTTAGTTATCCAAGCAGTACATCCAATTTTACTTTTATTTTTATTTTTGATAATAGAATTTGAACCATTAAAAGCACACTGAACCACATAAGCAACAAGTGAAGCATGCATGGTCGCCCATGAGTGCACAGTGGATGAGGCATAGAAAAAAATGACTAAGTTCAGCCCAGGAGATGTCAAATCCTGGTGAAAATGAACAAACGGTGCAGTTTTAGGCCTTAACATATGTAAATTTGAGTTCTGCACCATGCAAAAAAAGAAATGACTAAGTCCATCATTTGCCCCACACCCTCCATTTAGCCCCGAAAGTCCCCAAGGTCTTAACATACTTGAGTTCAACACCATGCAAAACTGCTAAATAGACATACAGAAAATTTTGGACAAATATGGTAAAATAATCCCAAAAATGGAGTGTTTTTATTAGCCCTAAAAGAACCACTGAGGCATACCCAAAAGTTATCTCAAAGTATAGACAAACAAAATTATATAGAAATCAGTTAGTTACAACTTTTCAGAAAGTTTTATAAAATCCAAGGCATCAATTTTAGCCATTTTAACCTGAAAGGCACTCCTAGGGGGGCAACCCGAGTTTTCCTGGAAAATCCATTCTGCTACACTTTTACTCATATCATGTTTAATGTTTGTGCAATATTTCCAAAAATTCCAAGGCGTAGTTATTGAGAAAAGTGCGGACAGACGAACGGATAAAGGTGAAGTTACAGGTTCACCCTCCTTTTGTCGGGGAGGGGGGGGGGATTAAAAAAAAATTAACTTTGAACATTTTATTATTTTTTAGATCCAAACTTAAGTTTCTTTACAATCGATCACCACCGCATAAACACTTAGTTTATTTTTTACATTTTATCACTTAGTGTAAAAAAAAAAGAAGAATTTCAGTAGATTTGAGTGGAAACAAAAACAAACTTGATAGTGTTAGCAAAAAGGCTAAGAAGTTTAATTCTCTCGCTCTCTCTCTCTCTCTCTCTCTCTCTCTCTCTCTCTCTCTCTCACACACACACTCGCACTCACACACACACACACACACACACAGATAAAAAAAGGAACAAACCAAATTATATGTTCATCAATGTTTCGTCTTTATTTCTCAGAATTAATAATTCGAAGAAAATAAAATATCAGTACAATATTTGAAGATATACTTGTGTTTGTGTAGTGAAAAGGATATCTTTGTTTTGAAATAAAACAAAAACATCTTTTCACATCACAAACACAAGTATACCTTCAAATATTGTACTGATATTTCATTTTCTTCAAATTATTACTTCTGAGGAAGTCTTGAAATAAAGACAAAACATTGATGAACATTTAATTTGGTTTGTTCCTTTTTCATTTTTCCATCACATCGAAATATTTCTATAATTTTCATTCATATAGATATAGATAGATAGATAAGTGTGCCCCCCCACCCCTTCTTATTTACTTGCCAATCTGAAGAGGGAAAGTGAGACATGAGATACGAGTTTGATTATGTGATGAATGCAAGAAGGGAGAAATTTGGTTTAGTGTACAAGCAAATGAAATAGGAAGGGGAATATTAATGAAGCTTGAAGTAAGATTAAAACCAATTTGTTTTAGTTAACATTATTGCATTTTATTTTAATAAATATTTGATTAATAATAAATAATTCAATGTGTAATTATCAAAGTTATGACGATGAAACGCAAATCAGCTTGTCTCATATTTTTTTTTATATAGATATGAAAATATGTGGTGCTTAATCGATATAATACTTTTGAGAAAAGATTAGAAAATGAATTCAACTTTTTTTTTTTTCAACTGTTGATTCACCACTTATTCAAGCCCAAAAGTCATTCTAGGCTTAATGTGGATGGATTTTTCAGTTAAATGATGAAAAATATTATGAGAGAATTGAAAATGATGAATGGAATAGACAGAATTTTATTACTTATTAGGACGATTTATACCAACTATTTTTTGTTGCATTGAAGATCATGTTTTAATCTTCATGGAAGCAGTCCTGTGATAATGTGTTCCGCAGATTGGAAGTTCATTTTGTGCACTTGTAAAAGAAAGAGGTATCTGGAATAAAGGGCATGTTGAATGTGAACTTTTAAAATAAGAATATGAGTTTTAATAGCCTCATTTCTTACAATTGACTATTGTTCAATTTCGTCACTTAAGTACAAGAAAGTAAAAAAGTGATTGGTCGATAAAAATGTTTAGCAGTTGCATAATATCACCATGAAGTTAATTATAATGTTTATTTCATAAAAAAATTTGTTTTCATGAATATCATCTATATTATTTTTGTTGATTGAAATCAATTGTTGAAAAAAAAATCTAAAAATAAGCTGTGATAAGTTGTCTCCCTTACTTTGACATTGTAAAGTAGAAAACGGGTCTTGTGGTTTTTGTTTTTGTAACTTTTTTTAAAAATTTATTTATTTTTTTTACAAAGGAGTCACCACTTATCAAGTCCCGGAGGCCACTCGAGGGTAAGGATTAATGAGTGTACAGTGGTCAAAGGGAACATATAATAGTGTAAATTTGGTAAATTGGATTACTTAAGGGGGTGGCTCATTAAGAATTTGTTCACGTTGGACTTGAAGACAATTATATTATAGTCATTTGGTAAGCAGGAAAACGGAATAGAGTTCCATAGGCGTGGAGTTCTAAGAAAGAAACTTTGTTCATGGAATCTACGTTTAGGTTTAGGCACAGATAAAGAGTAGGGGAAATTATTGATAGCATTTTTTTTTTTGTGAAAGTCAGGACAGGGGAGACCATGGATTGGAGTTAAGATGAGCACTTGCCATGAAAATAACGATAAAGCAGAGATAAGCTTGCAACGTCTCTTCTATGGTAAAGAGGTTGCAGAGAAAAGAAAAGGGTATCCCCACAAAGTTATTTTGAATTCTGTCAAGGCAGGATAAGCTACTTTTAGCAGCTCCTGCCAAAATGTGGCAACAGTACTCTATCCTTGGACGTACTTGGCTCTTATACAGACAGAGAATGACATCAGCGATGAGATATCTACTGGAGCGGTAGAACGATCCCACCATTTTTCCAGCAGCCTTGGCAACAGATTTTATGTACATGTTCCATTTCAGATCAGGAGTAAAGGTCAGACCTAAAAGCTTATCAAAACATGGAGCCTCCCCAAGATGAAAGCCATTCATTTTGATTGATGCCAGATGGAGATCAGAGCATTGATGATGTAAAGATAGAAGTTTGGTTTTCGATGCATTAAAATTAACTAGCCACCTCTTTCTCCATTGCACCATACTATATTTATCATACTATAACCAAAAAGTCAGTTATCTCTACTATTATATAAAAGGTGGGTGTGTGTGAGTTTGTTCTTTAAAGACTCAAAAACGGCTGGGCCGATTTTTATGAAATTTCATATAGTGTCCCATAATTATCGATAATCGATAATTGATGAAAGAAGGAACAGGCGATTTTGACTAAAGTTAACACCTTACACAGCCTAACACCACAAGTGCACTGGAGTAGTTTTATTACCACACAAACTGAAAGGCTCGACATATCTACAGTAGGTTCTTTAATATAACGGGCATGTTCGAAATGAATGTTTCTGTTTAGAGCACAATTGAACCATGATACTTTTGCATTTTATAGTTTTATTCAAGCCATTATATTAAAAATAGTTTTATAAAATCAACAGTAGATTCTCTACAGTGTAATGTAAACTACAATGTATTGTGGACTAAATCACTGCGAGGAGGCGTGTGAAGCTTTCTGGTGCAATGCAATGCATCCCCAATTTGAGCAAACAAACGATTTGATTGAAAAATGGACGATTTCACCGATTTCGATGATAATAAAATATGGGGGCGTGAAACATTTGTTGATCATCATTTAATCTCGGGCAACGTCGGGTCTCCCTGCTAGTTTATGGTAAACATATTTACAAAAGTATTTAAAAAGAAAAATCAGTTTCTTTATATATATGTTATCTTTCTTATATTTATACGACAAAAACATGTGTAAAATTACTGTTTTTCTTTGGTTTAAAGAATCACCACTGTTTTGCTTATTTGCGCTTTCATTCAAGCTAAAAATTACTCTCTAATTTGTCAGATTAAACACGACAACCTATTCATTATATATGAAATTTGTCTTGTGATACTGCAATTGGAAAGTAATTTTGGAATTTAAAAATTCTTGATTAAAGTCATTACTGGCTCTAATTAAAGTACAACTGGCAAAACTGGCAATCAGCTAAATCCCACCCCTAAATAGTAAAGATCCCTAGGTGTAGGAAAGCCTTCTACACCAATTTTTTCTTCCCCAGAACTGCTAGATTTTGGAACTCCTTTCTTTCCCAATTGTACTGACATGCAGAAGTTCAAGTGTAATGTAATTGCTGCTCATCTCCCTTCATAATATCCCTGATAGTAGCCCCTACTTCAAAATGGCATTGTGCCTTGTTTGGGGTGAAAATAGAATAATAAAAATTTTTTTAAAAAAGCAAGTAACATTTTTTTTACTTTTTAAACCAAAGAAAATCAGTAATTTTATCATGTGCCCCTGTCATAAAAGAACATAGTTTAGTAAATTAAAGATCTTGTTCAATCTGGAAAGTTTTTTTTATCTATTAATTAAAATGTGTTATATCTTTTTTATGCATATCAGTATCTTTCCATTATTCACTACATTATTTGAAGATTAGTTTCAGAATAGAGTTTGCTTTTTATCTTTTTACAATAAAATCTTTTTATATATCAAGTAAAGACGACCCTCCCATATACATATAGCTTACTTTTGTTATCAATACCTGCTACATAAAATCTGTTTCATTAGTAATTTATAGCGAAGGCTACAAACAAAAGCTTTATTTTTAATGGATTTTAATATTTAATCAATATTTTAGTTTTTATTAGTCATAAATATAGTAACGCAGAAAACTTTTTAATACTGTCACCCGAATAATCAAGGATTAATTTAATAACAATATTTTTTTAATATTATTTTTTATTTTTTCAACATTCATCGGTGAAAAGTGTGAAAGGAAATATTAATTTGTTCTTTTCGCTTTCCTTCATTACTTTTGCCTGGTTAACAGAAGGATAAAACAACTTGGTTTATGTACTTATTAGTATCACCATTCTGTACGTCAATTCAATTATTCACAACTACTTAGAGACCAGAGATTGCGAGTTCAAACCTCATCCAGGGCTTAATTATTTTTACTCTCATTTTTTCACAAAATTAACTTACATATTTCAAATTGCAATATAAACCATTTTTTTTTTCTTAAATGTTATTTATGGAAATTAAGACCCTTGGATGCCTTGCTATTAAAAATTAAAATTAATCTGTAATTAATAAAACCATCTTACAGGATCTTGTCTGTCTGTTTATTGCTAAAATGTGACTTCGATGAATACACATTTATGTAATATATATATATATATATATATATATATATATATTGGTTGCCCGATTTATTGGAGAGGGACCTATGTTTTCAGTGGCGTCCATGCTTCTGTGCATCCGTTAGTCCGGACTATTGCCAGATAACCGCCCATTAGTTTATTCTGAAATTTGGTACAAATTGTATTTCATTAAATAAATGGCACAGTAAAAAAGTTTTTTGCAAAAATTCCTGTTGCGTCCCCAGGGGCTCAAAAGAGGTAAAAATATGCCCCCAAATGGCAAAAAATGACACATTTTGACCCATAACTTTTGATCTATCTGTTAGATTTTTCTGAAACTTGGCCAAAATATGGAGCCCAATGTTTTTAATATAAATCCAGTATGGGTGACCCTGGTAAAATTCTAGTTTGCGTCTCCGGGGGACCTTTAGTGCTAAAAACGCCTCATTTTGTGGCTATTTTTTTCATATTTCTCAACAAAAACTTGATATGTCTGACTATATAGTGTTTTTTCATGGTGGTCAACTGAAGTATACATGTGTTAAGGTCTGAAACTGTACAGTTTTCCATTTACACTGGGATTCGGCATTCCCAGGAGTTCAAAAAAGGTAAAAAAATGGCCAAAAATGACACTTTTTGCTCCATAGCGTTTGATCCATCCCTTAGATTTTCCTGAAACTTGGCCAAAATGTGGAGGCCATTGTTCTTAATATTAATTCAGTATGGGTGACCCTGGCAAAATTCTGATTCACATCCCTCTGGGACTTTTAGGGCAAAAAAAAACATGCCTTTTTGGAGCCCTTTTTTCATATAACTCAAAAACCTGATATTCGTATCTATATAGTGGTTTTCCATGGTGCTGAATTCAAATATACATGTCTTAAGGCGTGAAACTGCACCGTTTGTCCATTTTCACGGGCATTCGGCATTCCCAGGAGTTCAAAAGGGGTCACAAATGCCCCAAAATTGCAAAAAATTACACTTTTTACCCCATAACTTTTGTCCCATGCATTAGATTTTTCTAAAACTTTGCAAAAATGTGAAGGAAACGTTGGCCCTTCACACTTCTCACATTCAACATTTCTTCACTATTTTTTGTGGCGTCATCTCACATGCAGCACCAGAGGGGGACCACACATATGCGGCTTGTTATATATATTATATATCAAACTCCTCGACCTAACATTTGCTGGTAATATGAACTGGAGCAAATACATACTGGATATTGCAAAGGCTGCTGCAAAGAAGGTGGGTTCCCTCTATCAAGCAAGAAGACTACTCACGCTTGAGAGTATCCTGCATGTTTACAAGGCCACCATTCACTCATGCATGGAGTATTGTTGCCACATCTGGGCTGATGCATCTACCACTAGTCTCTCTCTCTCTCTTAGATAAAGTCCAAAAAAGTGTTGTCAATCTAATCAGCTCCACTTTATCAACTAAGCTCCAGCCCCTGTGCCATTGCTGCAATGTTGCATAACTGTGCCTGTTTTACAAATATTTTAATGAAACGTGTTCTGATGAACTCTTTTCACTTGTACCCCTTCGACATACATATTCCCGACAAACCCGCTTAGCAATAAGATCTCACCCCTTCACTGTTGATGTTCATAAATTCCAGAAAACTTTCTATTCTAATAGTTTCTTCCCTCGAACAACTAAACTTTGGAATTCCCTTCCTGCTGCCTGCTTCCCTGGCTGTACTGAAATGCAGAAGTATAAATGTAACATAAACAAATATCTTGTTAATCTTTCCTAGACATGGTCCCAAATAGTAGCCCCTTATGTCCAAGTGGCGATATGCTTTGTAAAGGATGAACATGAGTAATATATATATACACACACACATTGTATTTGGAATTATTCTTCTCCTGCTTGGCAATGTTTCCACCCGCACAACTCCAGGTGAATAAAGTTAGTTTCAGGTAAACTGTTAATCCTTTTAAATTACCACAATTAATAAAAAATAAATAATAATCATTTAGTTTCATTCATCAAAGTGGTTGCCATTACATTTTTTTTCTAAAATGTACAATAGACACTTGATAATCTTAGTGTAGTGTCAGTCACCTTATTTTCACTCCATCCAAAATACCTTTTTTTTTTTGTGTGTGGGAGCTGAATATTCCCCTATATGAAAAAAAAAAAATCAAGCAAACAAAAAAAGAAAACAGCTTTACGATTGTGGGAGGCGAGTAAATAGGGGCATTTATTTTATAGCCAGTATAATTTACATTAATTTCAAGACTATAAAAAGTAAATTACAATTTTATTTTGAAAGTTTTGAGCTGAGTATTGATAATTTATATTATTTTTGGAGATGTTCATGGTTTGTCTGTGATTTCTACAAAGTCGTCGATTGCATGGTGAAGACCCTAAATGTCCGTCACTTTGAAATATTTTTTTAGTACAAGTTTTTTTTTTCCAATAGTAAAATAAAATAAGGTTTAAAAAACAAAATGTTTCTTGAATGCCAATAAGACGTATGTATCTGTCTATATGCTCTTTTTCTCTGTGATTCTCTTGTGATAATTTAATAAAATATGAACGATAAAATAGCCTGTACATCAAAAAAATAGAAATTTATTGAAAATAAAGGGGGGAAAAAAGGATAGATAATGCATATTTGTCTCTATGTCATTTGAAAAAAATAAAAAGGTAGCAGAATATTCAGTTGAAATTTTACAACTGCATATAATTTTTGTAGAGGAAATAGTGTGTGTGTGTGTGTGTGTTTTTACAGTTTGCTCAAAACTTCTTACTGGCAGACAATAATTATTTTTTTTTAAATAATTCTTTTGTTGAAAATCTTTCATAACTGAGGACAAAATTTCAATGAAAACATTTCTTAATAGAAAAAGTTATTTGGCGTCTTGGCCAAATTTCGGGTTAATATGGTTTTTTTTTTGTATGTTTATTTCTTTTTCTCTAGTAATAAATAATAAAATATAACTTGAGACTGAAAATGACAAATATTTATATTGCTAACCTAAATCTAATAATGTTTTTTTTTAAATAATTTTTCCTCTTTTTTAAGAATTTCTAGGCGCAAATGTTAAATAAACATGTGAAGACATTTATCATTTGAATAAATGAATATTAATTTCAATGACACTTTTTAAATAATTAGTTGTTTAGATTAAAATGCAACTCTGATATTTGTAATAAATTTAGAGTACATTTGGATCTCGTTTTTCAAATATAACCTTTGTTAAATCATGACATTTTGTCATAACTTTATTTTCTTTGAATACAACAATGATTATTTGAGGTTTTCTAAATATAACTTAAAATGACCGTCACAAATTTTTTTTAGTTCTCGGACCTTTTCTAAAGAAATAAATTTAAAGTGTCTTTAACTTCACAAAAATATCTGAAGTCTAAAAAATAACTTGAAATATTAAATTTTACATATAACTTCAGAGATCAATATATCAACTTCTCTTTTTGTTCCCCCGACAAAAAGAGGGAGGACCTGTAAATTCACCCTTGTCCGTTTATCCGTCTGCACTTTTCTCAATAACTATGCCTTGGAATTTTTTAAATATTGCACAAACATTAAACATGATATGAATATAAAAGTAACAGAATGGATTTTCCGGGAAAACTCTGGTTGCTCCCCTAGAAGTACCTTTCAGGTTAAAATGGCTAAAATTGACACTTTTGTGCTTATTAAAAAAAAAAAATTGATGCCTTGGATTTTTCTAAAACTTTCTGAAAAGTTTTAACTAACTGATTTCTATATAATTTTATTTGTCTATACTTCGTGATAACTCTTGGGTGTGCCTGGGGGCTCTTTTAAGGCTAATGAAAAGGAAGTTAATAAGCTTCCTCATAACACCAAATCCTTTTTGATAGAAGTAATAAAGAACATAAATGAAGATCAAAGCTTGCAGTCGTTTTAGAACTTGAATTAAGTTGGTAATAGAAGGCGAAGGAGGATATATTCAGAATAAAACGTAGATTAATATTATATTTGTTTTCTTACAATAAATTGTAAATTTCAACAATTTAACAGTTTAATTTCCTGTTTTTCTAAAAGTGTCCTCAGATAGCTTACGCACCCTTTGTGTGTGTGTGTATATATATATATATATATATATATATATATATATATATATTCACTTATCATACCTTTTTTAAAAGATGGAATTGCCCGATCGTGAAGACAATATTTAAGCAAGGGCGCAAGGTCCACAGAGTTTTATAATTATATAGATAGATACATTGTGACATGCTGAATATATTGTAGTTAAAATCAGTTATAGTCAAGATCGTCTACTTTTTATTTCTTGCTGTCTACTTGGATAGATAATTAAACATGGGGTAAGTGGGGGTGGCTTCGCGTTATTTATTTAATTTTATTATTTGTTATTAAGTAAACAAATTTTTAAAAAATAAATGGGGGGGGGGCAGTCCAAAATCCCTATTCCAGATGCGACAGCCATGGTATAGTGGATAATTTCTATTTTACTGTTCTTTTGGTCATTTTTAATCACATTTATTTTGGGAGAAGTTTTATTTATTTATTTTTTAAATTTTTGGTGACTTAAATTACTTTTTCTTTTTATTGATTTTAATTTTTTTTAAAACTGTATTTTATAACCTTTTGTAGTTTTTTGTGACTTTTGTAGTTTTTGAACAGCTGTTTTTATTTATTTCTTATTTTGAAAATTTTTATTAATCAATGCCAAAAGTCACTAGAGGGTAAAATGATTATCTATTGAGCGCGACACTGGGTTGAATGATGGACCATGGCTCAAAATAAACCCCAGGAAATGTTGGTGCAGATTCAAATAAAAATGTGGATGTAAGGTTTAAAAAAAACAAAAAAACTTCCTTCAATTGCGAGCCCTCTCCTCCATTTTTCAAAAGTTCGTTTTTAAGCAAAATTTCCGCTTATTGTTCAATCAATATTCTGTATATCGTTTTTGAGCGTGGCAGGGGAGTCGAAATAGGGTATATCTGCATCACTTGCAATTTCTGGATAAACTTTTGAATCGCACGGCTATCAATACAATCTGTTCCACTCCTCTTAGGCGGATAGAACTCCCTACACCTTTCCAGTATTCCCTATCTGTCATAGTACCCAAAAAGATCTTCCTTGGAGATGAATGTATCTCGTTGTATCCTATCTGGAAAAGTTAACTCACGTGATCGATTGTGAGATGATGGGTGCCTCCTCCACAGTACAAATGATAAAACAAGTTCATCTGTGGTACGTGCACAATGCCCAGCGAACTGAACATGTCTTTTGCAAACTGAGGTTGATACTCTTGGTAAGTCTTCACATACCATTTCTAGAGTTGGATGATTTCACTATGAGAGACTGGAGTACTCTTCCCAAAAGACGTGTGCAACATCCATCCAAAAGACCCTGTTATTTTGCTGAAAGAGTCCAAGTTTCAGATCCATAGAGTAAGATTGGCTCAATAAGTATGTGGAAAACTTGGAGTTTGAATTATCGAGCAAGATTGGATTTTCAGATCTTATCCATTTTGTTACAAGCAGTCCATGCGATGCCCTTTCTAATGTTAAAGTGTGATCCTAGATACTTGTAGTCTTCAACACATTTGCGGATGCTATTTGTTAGGGTTTTAATTTGATGATTGTTGCGTAACTCCTTCTTATAAACTGAGACATAATTCTATTAATATTAAAATAAACATATAGTATAGTTTTTTTACGTTATTTGGATGGAGATTGTAAAGAACAGCAACAGTAATAATTTTTTTTTTTTTTTTTTATATAAGGTAGTCACCACTTATCAAGGCCAGAAGGCCACCCAAAGATAAAGGTTAATGACTGTAAGGTGATAGTTTATTAATTGTTAATGGTGTAGATTGGGTAGAATTTGGATTATTTAAGAGGACGGTTCAACAAGAACTTGTTTACATAACTTGAAGGCTACCATATTGTAATCTTGTGGGAAGCAGGCCAATGGAACAGTGTTTCATGTGCGAGCAGTTCTAGCAACTTTACTAAAGTAAAGTACATAAAGTACTTTACTTTATGTACTTTACTTTAGTAGCTTTGCTCATGAAGTTTGCGTTTAGAATTAGGCACAGATAAAGAGTGGAGAAAATTGTTGATAGTGAATATAGCTAGTTGAGTGTTTTTAAAGTTGGTAAGGGGGAACCATAGATTGTAGCTCAGACGAGCACTTGCCACGAAAAAACGACCGTGACCCCCCCCCCACGCTAGGCTAGTAATAAATAAATAAAACCAATAAAACCTGATTCGATTCAAAAGTTATTGCGAATGATTTTAAATTGGCGAATAGAAAGGAATTCCTGGGCAAAAATTAAAGTTTCTAAGCGAAAAAGTCGATTCGAAAAAGTGGTGGTCAACAAATCAAATATACAACAAATAAATGTTACCATAGTCAATGAATTTACTTCGCAATCTACCTGCGTCATTTTTAGGGATTTTTTTAAAAAGTAGTTTTAAATCCTTTTGATTTCATCTCAAATATTAACTCTTATTTACGGCTTTTATGAAACTCAAAAACGAGGCCGGTCTGGTCGGGGAGGGGAGGGGGGTGTACAACATAGCAGCCATCTTGGTTGGAAAATTCCAAAAGCCGTAATCAGATAAATATTTGAGATGAAAGAAAAGGCATTTAAAACTTATTAAAAACACAAAAAAAAAAAAAAAAAAAAAAAAAAAAATGATGCAGATAGATTGCAAAGTAACTTTTATTGCCTATGGTAATATTGATTTGTTGCATGATTTTTGCCCCCCCCCCTTTTTTTTTTCTTTTTCGAATCTCTGTGGATTGTTGTTACACTAACCCAAACAGTCTATTATTTATGTTTGTTCGTTAAAAGCCATGTCCATGCGTGACATTTTCGAAAGGGAATAAACTGGGGCAGGTAAGTACTTTTTGACGGACCGTCTTTTTAAAAATCTACCAAAAATCAGGTAATTATCCAATCAATACGAAATTTTCAGCGATTATTAAGAGAAGAATGAACTTTATAACAGTGTACTTATTTTTCATAAACGATATTTATATATATATATATATATATATATATATATATTTTGCTTACAACCCCCCCCCCTTGTTTTGAGGGGGTTTCAAATATGCTTAAAATAATCATCTGAATCTGAACAAAACATATTGTGTTGTTGTAAGGGACAGGATTATAGATTTGAAAAAAAAAAAAAAAAATTGTTTGCATACCTTATTTTGACGTCTGAATATCAGAAATTCGATTGTTTAATTATCCCGCTTTTGAGTTTTGAAGTGTGAAATTCGGTGAATATGTTAAGTAAAATAATTAAGTTAAGCAAAACAAAAAAAAAATTTTTTTTTAATATTTATACGAAAAAAGCCATTTTAAAATCTTTGATAAATAAATTAACAATTTTTTTTTTAGCGAGCCGAATAATGCATGACCATTATTAAACAGGGCATGCTTTGAAGAATCGATACAAAAAAAAATTCGATAAATATTGTGCCCTTTGTATTAAAAATAGCATCATTTTTTCGATCCCGTTTGAAAACGTTTGCCGCCTTTCGACTACGGTGGACCAAACGCGCTGAAATAATTTTTTTTATTCTGCTTTAAATTGCCCCCCCCCCCCATTTTGGGGAGCCTGGCCCACATACACATTAAAAACCAAACTCATACAAATGGTCACCCATCTGGTACTGGCCAGCCTCAGCGTTAATAATACATTGAAATTTTCGTCACTGAAAAATAAGTTTTTTTTGGCCTGTTTGGTTTTCCATAGTTTGCTTTTTATTAAGTACAAACGTAAATATTGTCTAGATCGACACGAAGTAACTGGTTGCCTATATGAATAAGTGGAATTATTTGAAATCCAGGTACTTATATTATAATATTTTTGCATATTCTCATAGAAAATCACCCTAAATCTTAGTTAGACAACAAATAAATAAATTAATTATTTCAAAAACCTTTTTTTTTAAATATTTATGTACATTTTTTGTGCAAGACAAAAAATGTCAATTGTTAACTTTTTGGGAAAATTTAACATTTAAAATTTAATTAAAAATAGTAGAAAAAGTTTTACATTATTCTGTTTACTATATGATTAAATTCAGGGTTTTATCTTTCTGGAAAAAAAAAGTTACTCAGAAATAATGGATTTTAATAAATGTAATTTCGTTTTAAAAAACAACTTGATTTTTCGGCCATTTTTGGCGGTGTCTAGTTTTATTGAATAGGAAACTGATGAGTCGTAGCGGAAGTATACACGTTACTGAGTGCTTTTATTCTTTCTATTTGATTAATAACAGTAACAAGCTAACCGTGTTGATAATTATCGTAAATAAGTAGATTGATGGAGTAACTAAAATTGCTTTCATCCTTTCACCCCAAGATTCAAACAATTATGATTTTGTTGTGTAGCCAAGTGAGTCATTCTTGTTATTGGTAAAAGATTCTAATTCTATGTTTCTGTAGAGTTATTGTATTAATAAGTATTTCAATTCACAAGTGCAAACAATGCAAGTATTTTTTTTATTTTGGTTTTATTTATTTACTAGCAGACTGTCCGGTACTACCCGTTCGTAAAATACGTTTAAATATGATATTTTTATTAATGCAGACTTCGTATTCATTATATTGTAAAGATTTAAAAAGTAAAAAAAAAAAAAAAAAAATGACTCGTGCGCCACCACCAAGAATCGAAGCCAAAACCTTTAGCTTACGATTTACTTTTTCTTTTGACGTTAATGCCTGAGTTATGAAGACATGCTTGCTGCAAAACTAAAAATTAAAACATGAACTAATAGTGCATATTGGTAATGCCGTCGTTCGACCTTCACCTGGCAAATTTCATTTAATTTTTAATTTCCATCGATTTTCCCCAGCTAAAATCCAAATATAAAGTTTCACAGGGGCTCGAATACCCTATATATTAAGTTTCATGTCTGTAGACCAAAAACTGACAGAGTTTGTTAGGTAGGCAAAATTTTTTAAACAAATGTACATACGCAGACATAAATATATATAAAGAGGGGGGTTGTGTTTAATATAACCTTTTTACGCAAATATTACGCAAGTATGAATCATGTAAAATATCTGCATGAATATAATTACACGTAAAGACGATCATCCCATAAGAAAACCGAAAAAAAAAAAAAAACTAATAGGGACTTAATTAAAATGTATGTTTAAAAGAATATGCAAATTAACTAGATCTTTTGCAGATGAATGCAGTTCCACAACCCATATATACATAACAAAGTTGTATTTTCTTTTTAAATGAATAGAAAAAAAGGTGTCTTAATACGAATATCAATACAAAAAAAAAAAAAAAAAAGAAGAAGATTTATAGGAGTATAGATTCTAGATTTTTCAAATTTTCTCAATTTTCGAAGAAGACTTCGTAAGACAGCCACTTGGATGATCATTTGACAGAAGAACCCGTGATACGAAGAATTCTGATTGACGATTACTTTTGAATTTGCTTTTTAATTAACGAAATAACAACTTTCATTAACTCCAATCAAGTAAGAAAGCAGGGATAATTGCGATCCTATATTCGGATTTGCCTCATAATTCAAAGATAACAGTCGAGATGATCCTATATTCAGCTTCAAGTCATAATTTAGAGATGGCGATTTGGTATCCTTATTTCGGCTTCGCCATATGTTTTAAAAGTAGCGACGAATACCTCAAATGCGACTTCGCCTTGTCTACAAACGGTACAACAAACTATTGTCCGAAAATAAGAAAGCATTTAAAAATTTGTCACGTGTCAAGAATTTTCAACGGGTGGAGGGAAAAGGGGGTGGGGTGAACAAATAACCGTTACCAAAGGCAATAAAAGTTACTTTTCTAAACACCTGGATCATTTTGTTTAAAGTGCTTTGGTAGGTGTGTCAGAAATTTCGTGAAAAATATTGAATAATTCCACCCCGTTTTTTCCAAGCTTATAATTCCTCGAAAAATGTAATTCAAGTCCTATTTTTTTTCAATTAAAGGAGCTAGGACCAAGGTTTCATTAAAAAAACGTGTTTTTTTTTTTTTAAAAAAGGTTTTAAACTTCGGACTTTACAGGTAAATTTCTAAAAAAACACTACTTTTTTTTGTTTTAAATTTGAATATATTATTTATTGACCTTTTCTCTTCAATTTGTGAGTAAATTAATTATTTACTTTTTAATAGACATTTCAAAATGGGAGGCGTGAATTAATTCGACCCCCTGTCTTTCCAAGCTTATAACTACTCGAAAAATGTAATTCAAGCCCTAGTTTTGTTTTCAATTAAAGGAGCAAAGACGAAGGTTTCATTAAAAAAACAAACAAAAAAAAAAACAAAAGAAAAAACAAACAACGTGGTTTAAAAAAAAGGTTTTAAACTTCGGACTTTACAGGTAAATTTCTAAAAAAAAACACTACTGTTTTTTTTGTATTAAATTTGAATATATTATTTATTTATCTTTTTTTGACGACTTATGGATTTTCGAGTATGCTGAAAACGAATATCACTGTAATGGCCGATTTTAGTGCCGAGAAAAAATTAAAATATTCAGTTCAAACAAAGAATTTAATACAAAGTAGAT
Source organism: Euprymna scolopes (assembly GCF_053919585.1). Taxonomy (NCBI): domain Eukaryota; kingdom Metazoa; phylum Mollusca; class Cephalopoda; order Sepiida; family Sepiolidae; genus Euprymna; species Euprymna scolopes. The sequence goes on along the minus strand of NC_136487.1, from coordinate 83,852,875 downwards.
AAAATACACGAGAGGGGGTGTGTAGAGGGGGTTAAGAAAGTTCCCTCCTTAATCCCCCCCCCTTTTTTTTTTAGATGAGAGAGAGAGAGAGACAGGGGGATTAAGATGGTTCCCTTCGTAACCCTTTTTGGCAAGTGTGTATTTCAGCGGCGTTAATTATTTGACAGACAAAAATTTATAAAAATTATTTATTTTTATATAAAACACATTATTAGACCCTAAGGCTGAAATAAAAATCGAACCATGAGTTTAGCTGCCATTTTTTTGAGTTCTTTTTCGTGCCATTTTTTTATTATTTCATTTTTCCCAAATTATTATTATTTTTTTTTTTTTGTTAAATAAAACATGGACACCAAAAAACATGGTCCCATGAAAATACTCCCCCACCACCACCAAAAGACAGAATTTGGAAAAAAAAAAAGAGAATGGCAATATGGAAAAAAAAAAAAAAAAAAATGGCACCAATAATGTCTTAACAATAATTTACGCACTTGAAGTGCACATTTAGAAAAAGAAACCCCCAAAACGGCGGCCAAAATCACGGTTCGATGCAAGAGCGTAAAAAGTTTTATTGTGGAGAACAATCTCGTAGACGTCCGCCATTTATTTTCAGAAAATAATATTTTTAAATTATGAAAACATTTTATATAAGTTAAAAACAAAATTTGAACATTAAAATGGTTTCGATCTTCATTTACTGGGGTGGGGGCGGGTGAACGCAAAAATAAATAAATAAATGGCGGAGCTTGAATTTCAAGTGAAACCAATAGTACCCGCGTAATTGCCAAATCTCAGATAGTAACATATGTAAAAAATTACGGAAAATAATGAGGTCGAAAAATAATTATTAATGAAAAAATTTGTGCACTTCTTAAAAACATAAGTTGACTGGGGAGATAATTAAAGTCTGTTGCTTAGGTTACGTGATGAACGTAATTAAAAATGACGGACAAATGTTATTCCCCTAGGTAAACTTTATCAAAAACTGTTTTTCATTAATAATTATTTTTCTACCTCGTTTTCCGTCATTTTTTGGACATGTTACTATTTGCGACATGACAATTACGTAGGTACCATTTGTTTTACTTGAAATTCAATATTTTGTCGATATTAATATAGAAGCACCAAAACAGCAAAAGAAAAAAGTCATTTTATTTTCAGTTGCGTGCACTTGTTACCGAACTGGCAGGTGTATTGTAACTATGCAACTATTCTGTACTTCCACCTAACAATTTAATAAACAAAAAGATATCGTAAAACTTGAATTTAACGTGAAAATATTATTTAAAAAATAGTACGGTAACATAAGTGCATAAGTACCACTTTATTTTACATATTTCTTATTCAAAGGATCGTTTGAATAAATTCACACTGATTTAAATTTAAAGTGTTATGTGGCTCATTATTTTTTTTATAAATAATTACACAAGTGCACGCAACTGAAAATAAAATGATTTTTTAAAATTTAAATCATTTTATTCAAACAGCTCTTTATCTCGCTAAGTCAATCCGCCCCCCTCCAAAACATATATAATAAAATGATTATATATAAATATAAAAGTTTTACGATATCTTTTTTGTTTATTAAATTGTTAGGTGAAAGTACAGAATAGTTACAAAACACCCGCCAGCTCGGTAACATAAGTGCATAAGTACCAATAAAGTGATTTTTAATATTGTATTCAGCTCCATAACAAGCAGCACTTGAATTAATGGTTTATTTTATTGTCGCTACACCGTAGTCACGTGATTTAAAATTTTAGCAGACGAAAAATTGTGAAGCAAGAGTCACGAGAACCGCTTTCCGAAAATAAAAATAAAACTACTTGATCAATTTTTGTGATTTTTAGAATGTATCATCTTCATTCAGTGACAAATAAGTACGTTTTTGTTTATCGCCGTAAGTGCCAGCACTAAATACATATACATCTATAGTGCCGACCGTCGGCACTATCTCGAGAATAAGGAGGTAATCCTTGGAAGCTTAGCCTCCCGAGCCCGAATATACGGTACTTTTGAGCCTTCTAATCGGGTTGGTCACGGAAAGGCTATCCTCTCAGGCATTACCTTCTTCACCGGGCGCCGTTCACAATTAATTTTGCATCCATCATATACCCCCCCCTTTTTATTTATTTATTTTTATAGTAGCTAAATTAACTTTGCCCCTGTTAGAGATCAATAAACAAACAATCACACTTTGATCTTGGCCAAAGGGTCGGATAAAAACTAAGGAATAATTGTTAAAAAAAACAGCACTTTTGTCCTACTTACATGCCTTCTCATGATGACAAAGTTAGACACGAGGACGGTTTTTAATATGAGGGAAATCCAGCCCCTCCCACCTCTAAAAAACAACAAAAATGGGCACTCTGTATTTAAACAATTTTTTGGTGTTGTTATCTGGCATATTTTGAGAATTAAGAACTTCTCAATGCAAAAAAAAAAAAAAAAAAAAAAATCAACTGTAGGAAAACTTTTATTTCGGGGAGGCGGGAGGGTGATAACTGACAACTAACTGTGAATAACCGAACCTATTTCTCAAATTACTTTCTTTCTCTTTCAAACGCTACATATCTGTACTTGGTCGCCATAGCAACGTTTGCTGTGTGTGTGTGTGTGTGTGTGTGTGTGTGTGGATAAGTTGGGAGCACTTGGGTTGGAGAGGCAGCGGGGTCTGGAGCGTAACTCAATTTATGTCTCCCCTTACTTTAGATTTAAACTCAAGGTGACTTCTAACAACTTGTTTGTTATTGTTCTTTGCGCAAATCAACGAAAGATACCAGCATGATCATTCAGTATTGCCCATGGACGGCTGAAGACGGGTTCGTTTTCTAACGGTTTAAAGTTCTGAATCCCATACAGTTTTTATTCTTGTTTTAATTTCTATAAATTTTCACGGAAATAAAGTAATGGATATTTGTCGTTTATAGATGCCTCGTGCGAACCCAGCACGATAAACCCCGTCTCAATATGAATATATCATTCAGATACTTTCCTACACGTTTTACCGTGGCCTTCGTTATTAAGACGGTCTTGGTTTTACTCGAGAAAAATTGCATGACTTTTTTTTTTTTTTCAATTGCATCGCTAAACAGACGAGACAGTGACAGCAAAAGAAAAAAGTGTGTCTGGAAGATATATAGAACTAAACGTAAGCACGTAAAAAAAAAAGGAGGCCAAGGTTGATCTAGATAATTTATGTCAAATTTATGGTTGAATTATTACGATTAAATTAGTGTTCATTTTTGCATTAAGTACTAATCACACACAAAACTATTAATTCCTAAGTGTGCATCGAATGGATACCATAATGCTTAGTTCGCTCCGACGCTCCATCAAACAAGGGTCCATAAAATTTTTTTTACCCAGGTTGGCTCAGTAGTTTCAGAGAAAAAGTAGGACAGACAGACTGCTTTACTTGTCTAACTTTACCCTCGTAAGGAGATAAGTGATTGGAGGATAAACGAGTGACCCCTCTTACAAGCTAACTGCATTAAATGCGTTTAATTATAGAACTGAATAAATGCAAATTTATTTTATTTTTTTTTATCAGTTATCACATATTTTTTCATTAAAACGGTTCAATCTTTTTAATTTATAATTAATATTAATTATATAGTAGAAAGCAAAGACCCAGAATAGTTATTTGAGTCATATTTGCGTAGCTATTTTTAAGCAGTTCATAATAAATTGATATTCAATGTTATTCATTTGTAATATTATTGTCCTCTCTCTCTCTTATAAATATATATATATATATGTGTGTGTGTGTGTGTGTGTGTGTGCGCGCGCGCACGCGCAATAGTTTTGCCGATATTAACACTAATTAAAGTGATTAAACTAACAAAACCTTTAAAGCATTATGCTCAATTTTCAAATGAGGTCATTTAAATGAAAACTATTCGTTAAAAAAATACACTAAGTGTATATTAAAAATATGTAATGCAATTTATATATTTCCTAGCAGGCCGCCTAGCGTTGCCCGGTCATAACATGTGCATAAATATTACTTTTTAATTCATACAGAAATTGAGACCTGTGCATGCGAGTATTATGTTTTTTTTTGTCTAAACGGTTCACTTCTTGTAAGTAAAAAAAATAAAATAATAATAATAATAAATACTCAAGCTGAGAGCGAAACCAAAACCTAAAAACAGTGAGTCAAGTACGATGACTATTAGGCTAGCTTGACACAATCTTTAAAAAAAGGGTTCTCTGACGTACTTACAATGACCTCCACATACCAATTTTTCAATTTTTACTCCTTAGTGCCCCCCCCCTTTTTTTTCTTTTTTCAGATGAAAACTGATAGAAAAGTTTTCTGAATATCCTATATACCAAATTTCGAGTCTTGTAAATCAAAAATTCATTGAACGTATAGGTTGAGAATTGTCCTCACACTTTTATATATATATATATATATATATATATATATATATATATATATATATATATATACAGGGTGACCTAAAAAAAAAAAAAACGAACCCCAACTATAATTAGGCCCCGTTTCTTAGTGTTTTGTCCGAATTAAATGAAACTTTGGTCATAACTAGTTTATTATATTCAACACATCGCATCAAAACACTAGGGTCATTGGCCTTTTTTTCTCCGTTGACTGTAAAATGCTCAGAAAAACAATTGAATGTCTTCTGTTTTTTTGGGGGGGGAGGGGGGTCACCCTGTACATGTCCTCACTTTTGGAGATATATAGATAAGAATACTTAGAGCTGGATTAATAGCTGCCGAATAGTAAGTTTTGCTTGTACATCTATGTAGAAAAGAAGTATTTACTGATGGCTTTTAACCCTGAAGCTTTTCCTTTGGCACCAAAGCTAACAGTTTAGGCCATTGTTGAGATGTTGTGTTCCCTGTTGACTGACATATGTCTCTTATCCTGTGCAGATCTATGAGGTTTACCCTTCCAGGCTTTGCTTTCTCTCTTTGAGAAGGGGTTAGTTTATTTAGTTTATTGCTAATCGCCTATCAAGGAATGCTAGTGGGGCTGCCCAGGCGTTTTTTTTTTTTTTTTTACAGGTCAGAGTTCTCTTCTATGGTGTTGGCTTTTCAAATCCCACTTTCAAGCCCTTGTCACATTATTCCACCGTGTCATAACCTCAATGACCAAGGTTAGATATAAAGCCACCTTTCCTAGAAGTTTATAAGAATGGCTGTGATGGGACTCATTGGCATTCCCTTAGGTGTTCTGCAATAAACCAATCGTCCCCCCCTTCGCCCTCCTCTGAATGCAATGTAATGCTTGGGAGTGTCCTCCAAGTTCATGTCTACTATACCTCTTTCCAGTCTATGATCGGATTTTCTGAACAAGCCAAACCCTGGTGCTATAGTTTCCTTCTTGACCAGGTTTGTCACAAATACATGAGTTATTTCTGCTACTTTGTAAAAACCCTGGCAAAATAGTATGATTTGTGTCAAGGAAAGATAAGCTATAAATTCATCTGAGAATTAACGTAAAATGACCTAAATCTTAGAGAAATTTGGCCAAGTTATGAAGCTTTTTAGTAAATCGGACACAAATAAAATAACATTTACTTTAAATAAATGCAAATTTGAAAACGAACTTTTTTTTTTTACTAAAAACAAACAAAACAAAAAAAAAAACTAATAAATTTTAAAATAACATAAAATAAAATGGTACTGCTGTAATTTCCAAATCGTGCTGAAATAACGTTATTTAGAAACCCATTCTTAAGATGGGAAGAGCTTTGTTAGCTATTCTGTACTTTCACTGAACAATTAATAAAGGATACAGTAAAAATTTAAGTCATCTAAAGATTATCGAGGTCCATAAACTGCTAAAGTACCAATAAAACAGCAATTAACAGGACATTTATTAATCTAAATTAACTGATTTTCTTTTTTTCTTAATATAGGGAAATTCTGGACAAGAACACATTTTTTACTTTACGTAATTTGATTATATATTTTTTTATGGTTTGATTATTTTTTCTTTTTCTTTCTTTTTTTTTACTCACAATTTTTGAACAATAGTAAACAAAACATGATGCCTTCCTCGGCCACCTAAAAAGTGCTGTTGTAGCATAAGTCGGTACTTGCTGCCTTTTTTTCCAACAAGAAAAAAAAAGTCAGCTTTTTTGTTTCATCCCTCTTTCTCCACTTTTCTTTTTTATCTTGGCCTTGGCTGCTGCAACTTTTGCACTGTTTTTGCCATAATGGTGGCAGCAGCACGGTTTGAAGTCGACATCTCTCTTTTATAGCAATGGTGTGAGATTACATTCAGCTTGTGATGTGTGTGGGGATGATATCTTGTGTCTGCTGGACATACTTCAAGGCTGATATTTGAGACAAGGACAAGGAGAGAAAAACATGCTTATTTATTTATTAACTTTTTTTTTTCATCTCCCCTTTCTTGTTAAATCTTGATTATCTCCCTTTTTTTCATGAACTAACAAACTTAAAAATGTTTTTTCACATATCAATTCTTTATCCATCTTTTAAACCTTCTGTGTCGTCTAGGAAAGAAGAAATTCTTGATTAGGACAATTTTTACTTTTGTCTCATCCAAAATCTGGGAAGACAAGTAAATAAGAATTTCAGAGATCATTATATTTTTATTCAGTTTTCTGGCTAGAATCAATGTGCATTATTTGCTTGAGCACAGGAGGCCAGTCTCCCCAGCATTATTACCTCCTCTTTTTGGAGAGGATAGAGGTTGCCTGTCGCTTGACGCGCCCTCATTTGTGAGGAAATACTGACAGAACTATGCGTATTTTCTTTTCTCACACAGAAAATCCCTTTTAGGGAGCTGGATTTTTCAACATAAATTTTGACCTTGTGTCTAACTTAGCCCCCTGTGTGGAAGCAAGTAAACCTAAGTAAATAAGGACATCTAGAACCATTAACAATTCACATATTTCACTCTGTTTTCACATACTTTTTCATTATTTTTTGCATCATATTGCCATCACCATCAGTTTAAAGTCTGTTTTACGTGCTGGCATGTGTTGAACGGCTTTTAGAAATTGACTTCCAAACTAATCTACCTATGCCCAGGTTTGTATCCCTCTCTTTCTTAAGGTCATTCTCATCACTTCCTCCCATGTTTTCCTTTATCTTGCTTTGCTATCTTAGTTGTTTTAACAACTACTAACCTAAGAACTCTCATGGCCATACCATTAGAGGCTATTATTCTACACACCTCTCCTTATACTGTTCAGATTTAGTCTTTCTCTGATGTCATCAGATTTAAGCCTGGCTATAAGATTCACATTACACATCCATCGTTTCATTCTCCTATTTCCCTCCATGCAATGCATGTCCTCAACTCTTACTGGTCAGGTTTCACTTCCATACATCATCACACTACACACACATGCCTGACAGACTCTTCACATGGTTGTCAGAAATAACACTCTGCTGGTTAGTAAAAGCAAAAGTTCCTCAAATTTAATCCATCCACTCTTGCAATTGCACTAGCACCTGCTCCTCTCTGTGCACCAATAGTATCACCATAGTAATAAAACTTCTAAACAAAACAACTTGTATAATTTAGCCATTTATATATATATATATATATATATATATATATATATATATATATATAGTACAAACAAATGATCCAAAGACAATTATTTATATGACTAATTAGCATAACTATTTTTGAAACGGTTTACAACGATAATTCCAAAAGTAAATCCTCCTATTTTTAAATTTTTTTTTTAACTCCCAAAATTGAATGGCCTTTTGCGCTTCAGAATTTATTTTTCAACATAGACACCACTATTCTTAATGCACTTCTGCTTCTGACACATCCATGGCAGGGGTTGCTTTATTTTGAATTTCAATATCTGCAGCAAAGAGATGAAACTTTGAGGTGATGGATGTCATCATAACAATGCAATTTGCAATCTCCTTTGGTATATTTGGACAGAATAAAAAAAAATTAAAAAAATAGGCATTACTTTTGGAGTGTCCCTCATGTAATAAATTGTTTTGTGTTATACATTAGTAATTTTATTGTCCATTTTATCTATATGTGCAATAGATTTATTAATATTAAGAATAATTATTTAATTAAAGCAAATGGATAACTTGCTAAAAACCTTTATCCTATCGTTGCTCATTAGAATTCTTATGGATAGGCAAAGGTGAAAAGGGAAAAGAACAACTGGGTAGCTGGCTGTTCTCCACTTCATTCCTTTCTTCTGTTAACGGTGGAGTATTTTTCTCAGATGAATTGATTTCTTCTTTCTTTTTATTTCATTGGGGACTTTTTTTTAAAAAGATAACTAAATTTTAATCAATATTACATGTTTATATATTTATACAAGTAAACGTGAAAATGTTAGTTTTGCGTTTGCAATGAATTCATGAATGAAATGTTTATTCAAATTTTAGTTTCAAGTATTTCAAGTATTGAACTTTGTAAAGCAAAGCGAGCTCATAAAGCTAGCGTGTAGAGCCATCAAAAAAAAAAAAAAAAATCAAATGAAGTTGCTTTATGTTGATAAAAAGAAAAACGCTCCCTACTCTAGTTATTATTTTCAAATTGTTGTCAAAGGAGTATATATCTGGTGTCTAGCTGGATATGTGAACTACATTGGGATTTACTCAATCTTGACAGAGCATACTCTATGGACAGAAAGAAAAAAGGCGGCAAACGAATAGAAAGCAAAAATATTTCTGAATAATGTACACACACACACACACAGATACTGCAGAGTATATACGCCGTGTGTCACTGACTGATGCATACACATTTAAAAGGGCACAGTAAGCCTCCCCCTTATCTGTACCTCCCAGGGACACACCTCAATTTCTCCCTGAAAAATGATACACTGCACTATTTTGCCTTAAGAATATTACTTTTCAAAAGAAACAAAGTTCTAACCTTTTTAATGTTTCACAAACTTATACAATGGAAATAGAATACGTTTAATTAACTTTTGCGTTCATTACTTTAGGTCAAAGTATTTTCTAACGATAAATAAATGTCTTTACAGAATGAGATATATTGAGAGGAATGTTTCTGATTGTGATTTATGGATAAGAGAAGAAATGGTTGAAGCAGTTTACAATTTGAAAGTCATATATATATATATACACACACACACACACACACACACACATATTTAGACGTTGTTGAACGGCACGGAGTGTTTCTGCTTAATCGTCTTTTTTTTGTAATTTTTCGTATGGTCGTTCTAATATCTTGGCCCAATTTGTGTAAGAAAGTTCCATAGTCGTTTTCATCCATCTGTTTTTTTGCAAGTACTTTCAACCGATTTTCTTCAGTCGTCTTAAGGCAGTTTTTGATTACTGCTTCGTTTAAAATCTGGATGCTTTTATATGCTTCAGTTCAAATTGCATTTAAATTACTTGAAATACCGAAGCATCTTGTGTGAGAAAAAAAAAATTAAATTAAAAAATAAATAAAAAGTTTTAATGTGTTAAGAACGTGGCTGTTCAACAATGTTTAGATGAAAACATGCTGCTTAAACACACTAATATATATATATGTCTGCCTCCATATTTTCAAACTCTATCTCCTCCGAAACTAAAAGTTGCAGAGTGGCAGTCGGGGCCTCAAATGATTGAATTTTTACGGATCAGTCTTTTATGGTTCTTTAACTGGTTAAAATAATTTTTAAGGGGTCAAAAATGGGTAAAAATTGAAAAAATTGTTAAACACTTTGTACATTCATCTTAGTTTATTTTTAATTTTTAATCAGTTCATATGCGTGTCACGTTGGTACAGTGGTAATGTCACCAGCTTTAAAAGCTACAGTGGTAAAATATCATATTTAAGCGTATTTTGCATACGACCGGATAACCCCCCCCCCCATCCCGGGCTAGTGTGTGTATGAATAATATGCATAAATAACACAGATGACACTCACATGTGGATGTAAAACCAAAGTTAATTTAATAGCAACGAAAGCAACTGTTTAGTCTTCTGAGGAACTGATAAAAAATTCTGACAGATATTTTTTTTAATGGCAAAAGCACTAAATAGCAATACATGCAGATAGAAATACTTCTTTTGGTAAGGGTTGTAAAAATGTCTTTTTTGTTCCTCAAGAATAAAATAAAAGTTAAAAGAAACAAACAAATAAATAAAAGTAAAAGAAATAAAGTTAACTGCCTTATTTGAAAAATTTATTAAACCCATTTTTACACAGAGGAGGGCAGGTAATTGATCCTAACTGTAAGTCTGTACTAATTAATTGATTGGTTACGGCTTGGTGATTTCTAGTCAGTGCCATAAATCACAATCAAAAACATTTGTGTCTGTATGAGTTGTTCTGTAGAAGTATTAAAAACCTTTTCAATCTTTTTTTTTTTTTTTTTCATCAAACTTAAAAAATAAGTTAAACAGTGTTGCCATTATCCATTTGTCCATTTATTCCCCCCCCCCCCCAAGGACTAAGTTAAACAGCACGTTGGTTTTTTTAATATGGGGAAAATCCAGCTTCTGGATAGGAATAAGAATGTCTATATAATCCTGTTGACACTGCTTTGTGAAGGGAGGGGGTGTCTAAGCAATAAATCAATCCCTTCCATAAAAAGAGGAGGTAAGATATATAGAAGAATGGCTTCTTAACAGGATCTGAACATATACTATACTACACTTTGATCCTAGCCTTAAAATTAGAGGGAAATGAATGTTGAAACGATAGCCATGTTTTCTTTCTGTTACTTGGCACAAATTTAGATAGATTTTCAAAATTTGAAAACTGAGAATATCCACTTATTAATTAGCAGCCAGTTAAAACCTAGAGAAGTTAGCACAATTGAACATCCAAGCCTGCTTATATACCAACTTTTTAATTTCTGATCTTTATTTAATTCTAGTTCAATTAGTCGGACGATTAAACACTACTAAATTGAAGGTGGTGCAATGAACGTGTGTGGGCATTATCCATTGGATTTCAAATCCAATGTTTTAATTACTCAGCCATCACATTATAAAGTTATTTGAAGGATTTGTAGAGTTTTTAATAGGTAATTTAGGAACCAATGTGATAACTTGTAAAGTTTAATTTGGTCTGCAAAACATTAGAACATATTACTATATCTTAATTCGTTCAAAAACAATGCTATGAAGTAATGAATATGAATACATCCGGGTCCCTCCTCACAAGAATATGATTGGCTGATTTTAAGTCGTAAACATGTAATGCTAGAATAACTTGGGAGAGACATTGAAAGGTACGCCGAAAGCCCCATGCTTAAGGATATACCAGTTCCAACCACAAACACTCGTTCAGTAAAGTGACTTACTCTAATATTGTAACTAGTGTTGGGACGATTAATCGGAATCAGAAAAATCGGAAGACTTGGGAGTATTGGAATAAGAAAAATTGATGCCTATTTTCCGATGCCAAAACAATTCCTTTAATTGTTTTTTTTTCTTTTTTTTTTATTTGATTTTGTTTAAAGTAAAATCTTCCATTGCTGTTATTACCAGATAAAATAATAAATATTTATTTATTTTAAAATACCAATAAAGCTAAAATCAGTAGATCATCCTCCAAAAGTGTATTTTGACATATTTAACATTTTCTGGATATTTAACATGTGTTTTTACGAAAATCGAGGAAAATAACAATCTTATAGTTAAATAATTAGAGATTTTAAAGAATCGGAATCGGGAATTTAGCACAGAATTGGTAATAGTATCGGAACCGGGAAAAATATAGGAATCTTCCCATCACTAATTGTAACCAAGACAATTTGGCTACTTCGAACAAATATATCCTTTTCTGGGGCATATCCTGTCATAAGATTAATATATCTAGTTAAAAATGTGATTTAAAAAAAGAAAAAAAGAAAGAAATATTAAAAAAAGGCCAAACACTTAGTGATGATAGTACTTATATTCATTGATTTCATTCATTTAGCCAATTAAACAGATAATTAGCCTCTATCTTTTATTTTTTGAAAACAAGTCTGTAAAAAGGTTTTGTAAAAATCTACAAGATGAATAAAATATTCTGTTTTACTCATTGAATTGTTTTTCTTTTCTTTTTTTTTAGAGAAGGGGGATCATACGGTAAATTTTTTTTTTTTTTTTTTCATGTAAAATTGATCCTTCCTTTTCCACAATTAATATTATTTTAATAATGCTTATGCAGAATAGGATTGTATTATTATCTGCATATTCCATGCAGGTTATGCAAACTGACAGAAGATGTCAAACGAAAACTTATTTTTTTAAACGCTGGCAAACAGTTAAAAATTAAAACGAAAAAAACATGATTATAATAAACAGTCATTATATGGTAATTCAATGAAAAATGTACTTATGCAGTTTATGGACCGTACTGAAAAAATGTTATTTAGAAAGTCATTCTTAACATGGGGAGGAGTAAAGCTTTTTAACTATTCTGTACTTTCACCTCACAATTTAATAAACAGAAGATACCGTTTGTCAATTGTTGTTTGCTGCGATTTCATTAGCTATGCGTTTCAGCACCTTGTGCTGGTTTACGTAATCTGCCTGGAATATGCTGACGTTGTTGTTGTCCCTATTCTGTATAAGTACCATTTTAATCAAAGAACAATAAAATAAATGTTTATTTCATAATGTCCCTATTTAATTGCCTCTGCACAGGGGTAAAGTTTTTTTGTGTTTTTTCTTCAAAATTTGTAGAATGACGGTCTAATGGATATGCCATTGCCTCTAATAATTCCAAAGGATAGATGTGCTGGAACATCGAAGCAATCTCTCTGGGCTCGTTCTAACATGTGGTTATCATTTGTCTAACATTGCGTATGAATCGTGAAGTATCACCGGACTTTGAGTCTCTGACATTTGACTGTTTTTCTAAATCGGTGGTACACCTTAAGGCAAAAAACAAGGAGCAGCTTAAATGATCAACTTTAAAGATGAAGATTAAATGTAAAGGCTAAGTTATAGTGACCACCATTGAAAGCTGACCACCCGAGAGCTCAAATCCCTTTTTGATGGTTGTTATCAACATCCTCAGTTATCCTCTGATACCAATACACTTGCTTCACCCATTCAGAGAGGCTAACTCATTGTCATTCACTTTCCGGCAGTGAAATCACGATTGGGTAACCATCTCATGCGACCTTGCTTGAGACTGCTGTGCATGAGCTGCAACCCATGATCTGAGATGTAGTGCAGGTCAGCTGGCTCTACCCAATCTGATATATAAAGACTGTTGCAACAGATTGACCACCGGATATCGCCAGTTTTAGAGATATGATGTCTGCATCATAAATATTTGACAACCCCCTAATCTAGAATGTGTCAAAAAAAGAGAACGTTTGCCGACACATACCCAATAGTAATATTGATAGTAACAGTAACTCTAGCAATAATGCTGACACAAACTCAACCAGTAACACCAATACGAACTCTAACGATAACATTGACATGGATTAAGAGCGACCTATGAAGTCCCTAACAAATGACTCTAGTGTTGTCCTTATATCGCTGCTCGTTGAGTGCGTTCTTGTTGCTCTAGGGTTGTCTGGTGAGAGCACACATGCACTGTTCTCAGGAGCTTCCGCGCATGCCTATCACATAGTCTATGGTACTTCATTTTATTTAACTATTTGTTAACAATGAGTACCATGCCCTATGGCATAATGGTTAACGCACTAAATTTGCAGACAAATATTACAAGGTGCAGATTAGGCCACTAAGATAGCAAGCCAACTCCAAGCATACCAATGAATTTGTGAACCAATTTGTCAGTTGCTTAGTTACTCTTCTGATAACAATCTACTCAAACAAAAAAAGAAATTGATTTCTGGAAGTCGTCTGATAATCTGGATTGCCATCTTTGTTATTGAGTGACTAATTCTGATAAATTTATTGACCTCATGGACATCTTCCAAGTCTTTTGAATCGACAATGTCATATGCAAATTCTATCAGATTTATTATGTTCACTTATATACGAATACTGTTTGGCGTGGTTGGTTATTATGTTCTCATAATGGAAGAATTAGACATACAGTTGGTTTTTAATGTGTGGAGAAAATTCAGCTCTCCAAAAAGTGAATTATATACATAGAAATATATAAGCATATACATGTACACTCTATATATAAAGTTAGGTATCTACTAATACAATACGGTATTCTTTTTGTCTGCTGAGTGTCTGTAACAGTGAAAATATTCTATTACTACATGTGTATTGCTAAATGTCACCCTTTTTTTTTTAACACAAGCAGTAAAATTCTATTTTTAATTTGTGAAAGAGAAAGAACTATTTTCATAAAAAAAAAAGTTTTTATAACCCATTAGCGCCTAGATTTTTTTTTTTTTAATTTTCGTACCAGAAAGATAATCATATTTCAACAATTGTATTTTTAAGAGATATCTAGAGTTAGTCATGACGATTGGAATATCTTTCAAATATTACACTTGCTGTTTGATGTATATTGCTAACATTGATATTTCAGCTTTCGGTATACTGTTGAAATCTAGAATTCAAAAGATACAATCAGTTTAATCTAATATTTAATGAAAACTGTTTTGTTAAGTAATACTTATAAGCAATCTACATTGTTATATATAGAATACGTGAATGCGCTATCCTGTAAAGTAAATCTTTGAAATTTTAGTATTAAATAATATTTACATGAGATAAATTAAAGAAAAAAAGTTCTTTTTCTAGAATTTCGCTCTGTTAAAAAACAAAAATAAAGAAAAATCTGTATGATGTTTGTACCCATGGTGATACAAAAATATCATGTAAAAAAAAATCATGTAAATTGATCAAGTAGTTATATTTTGAAATAAGAAAATCAGATTTTATATGTATCCGAGAAGTGACTGTCTCACCCATCTTTTTGAAAAATATCACAAAATAAAAGATAACTCAAAATACTTCATACTTACTAGATTCGTTATGCCTATGGATTCCTATTAATCACTTAAAAATGATTTTCTTTGTAAAAAATAAAACTACTTGATCAATTTATGTAATTTTCAGAATATATTTTCATTTCGTCACTGGTACGTACATCATACAAATTTTTCTTTATTTTCTTTAATATAGAAAAATTTAATGACCAGGACCCAAAACATTTGGGTTTAAAACTTCTTTTTTGTGACATTTTTAGGGATAACTTAAAAAGTACATGATTTGAAAGTAATTGACCTTATTAAAATGTAAATCACTATGTATCTTTTTTTTTTTTTTTTTTTTTATATATATATTGATTTTAATGCAATAAATATGTATAGAGCGACCTTTAGAAAATGCTACCATAAAATCGTTAATGAAATTCACAATCCTTTCAGCAGTAAAATTCTCCCTTTCAAGATAGTGCAAGCAAGAGAAAAAGCCAACTTAACTGATCAGGGTGAACACCATTGCAACAACAATAACTACAATAAAACATTTAGTAGAAATAAACTTTCGTTTCCACCTGATTTGTTCACTTAATATGCATTGGGCATCTTTTACACATGACTTGTTGCGGCAGTGTGTTATATTAGCTATGGAATTAATGTATGAGAGTGACACTTGTAATGTAAAAAAAATAGTTCTTTGTGACATAACAGAAACATTTCTATGAAAGTATATTGAAATGAAAAAAGAATATAGATTTCTATGAGTTGTTCTGTTTATAATTGTTTATTTTTGAAATAACAAAACAAAAAAACTTACAGCCATTGAATTATAAGTGGTTTGCCATACTTATAAGTAAATGTGTACTGAACAGATACCATAATACTTAAAGTTAAATTCAAATTTTGATATATCTTTTCATTTATGTGTATTATTATTCATTGGACTACTGTTCTCATCTTAAGTGTGATTTTCACAACGTTTCGGTCGATATAACCTCCGACCTTCTTCAGGTGTATCTTGTCGAACTCGGGAATTGAGACGAAATTTCGAGCGGTACCCTTTATTTACTTCACGGGGGTAGCGTGCTCTTGTTCCGTCAGCCATGACTGGATAGAGGTCCTAAGTAATTCGCAAATGTGTATTTCAGTCGCCCACACTGAGGATTGAACCTTCAACCTTCAGGAGAATATCACTTTTACAATTGGTTTTTCCCAGTACTCTAACCACTGCACCATGGGTCCTTGCGGAAAAATAAAAACAATTGGGACACTGAAAACATACACAGTAAAACAATGTTTTATTGTTGCGTTGATTATTTATTTGTAACGTAAATTAAGAAAAACATTTTCGGGATTATTTATTAATGTTGGTAGTGTAGAAGAAAATGTATAAATGTTTAAGAAACTAAATTAAAATAGAGAAATAAATTAAAAAAAAAAAAAGGAAGGCTCTTATTGGTGTCAATAGGTTAAAGTAGATTTATTTGTAAGAAAATTGCATTAAAATAAACATAATACGTAAATGAACGATGTAAAAAAAAAAAAATGCAGGAAGTATTAACAATTGTTTATTTGGATAATTTAAACACGAAAAACACAATTGGGATGCTGAAAACGTACACAGTAAAACAATACATTATATTGTTGTGATGATTATTTGTGTATGTACGCATGTACAACCGGAAGTTATAAACCGGATGTTGGGTTACAACACCCGTTACAAGGTCATTTGAGTTTTATAATTATATAGATAGATTAAATAAAAGTTACAATTCGCCCATATGTGTATCTTGCCACATCTGGGCTGGTGCATCTATCACTAGTCTCTCACTTTTCAACAAGGTCCAAAAATGAATCTAAAATCTAATAGATCCCTCACAATCGACCAAGCTCCTACCTCTGTCCCGTCATCCCAATATTGCATCCCTAGGGCTGTTTTACAAGTACTCTAATTAATAGAATGTGCTTTGATGAACTTGTAGTACTTGTGCCACCCCCTTAACGTACATACTCCCGACTAACCAGACAAGCAGCAAAATGCCACCCCTTCACTGTTTAGTAGACACTGTTTTCCTAGACACTGGAAAACCTTCTACTCCAATATTTTCTTCCCTTGGACTGCTAGACTTTAGAATTCCTTCCCTGCTACTAACATGAAGAAGTTTGAATGTAATGTGAACAAACATCTCGCTGCTCAACTTTCCACTGTTTACTGTTAGATATGATCCCAAATAGTAGGCCCTTATGCTCCAAGTGGTAATATGCCTTGTTTGGAGGCGAAAAAGGGTTTTTAAAAAAGCTAAAAGTACATTTGCTTATCTCCCTTATTCTTGCAAGATCCTAAGGGACTATTTGTGGCGTTTAGGGTTCTGAGGAAACCCGTTTGAAAAATGCTGATTTACAGTGGTGGTTTACCCGTGATTTGGAACAAACTCGCAAGACTACCAGAGTCAGAGCCGGGTTTTTTAAATCTTTGAAAAATCAATAGGCGGAAGGTTTTTTTTTTTTTTTTTTCTGAATCCTCAAGGTTCGAATTAGACTTTCAATACTGCAACCTAATTTATTATTTATTTGTTTTTTTCCATCGTATATTTTTAATCTTTTCTACGTTCTTAAATCCGATGAAGTGATTATTTTGTAGATAATTTTGAAATTTATAAATGGTAATGCATAGTGTGATATAAACGTCTTTTATAAATCGTTGCGATTTCTAGATTGATTTCAGATTTCAAAACTTTTATTTTTTTGATCCACCAATCCTATATTGAATTAATAAAAATCATGCAAATAATTCTTCATCCTAAAATTTCAGACCAAAATTAACAAAAATAAATAAATAAATAAATAAATAAATTTTGCCCATTCAGCCATTTTGCTTGACTATTTTTTTTTCTCTCTATTGTTCTCGTTGTATAGGAAAGAGAGGAATAATTATCTTCAAATCTTTACATTCCTTGCATTATAACTAATCGTTGCTGCCATCTCTGTTTAGACAGACCATGGTTGAGGAATTCCAAGACCAAAAAGTTGGCATAAAACATTCATAAGCAATTAATAACAGGAAACAATGTAACTAAGTTGACTTTGAGAGTCAGAGCAACCGGAACACTTTTATCTACTTTTCCTGTTTGTTTTTTTTTGTTTTTGTTTTTTCCCTCCCCCCGTTTTTCTTTTAGGTTTCCTTTCCTTTTCATTTCTAACTTTCTTATTTTTAGTTTTCCATTTTTTTTTCCGTTTTTATTTTTATTTTTCCTTTTCTTTCTTGTTTTAGTTTTTTCCCCCCTCCTTTTTTTTTTAGTTTTCCTTTTTTTTTAATTTTTTTTTTATTTTATTTTTTTTTTCAGAACTAAATGATAAATTTTCTGTTCGACAGTCTTGTTCTGTACTTTTTGTCACTTTAAAAAAAAAAAAACAACCTTCTGGAGTAAAGAAGATAAACAAATAATAATAAAAAAATAACATAAAAACATGCATGAGTTCAACTGTTGTGTTTATGGTAACTTTGACACAGTTTGTTTATATGATTTAAAGAAAAGATTATAAATATATTAACTAACGTGGCTACTCTGTTGCCAAGGTTAGGTGGGGGCGGGGGCATAGACAAAAAAAAAAAAGATTAAAAGTGTGTTACATTCTTCTTTTAAAACTTCTTTCTCTTTTCTCATTCATTTTAATACCTCTTTCTCTCTAGCAACTGAAGAAAATCTACACAATTACGTTAAAAAATGGCTCTAAATGTCACCACTCTTTCTCTGATCCTCTGACTAATTCTGTTCCTTTTGACCCTAGAAAGAATGAATATTTAAAAAAAAAAAAAAAAGTGGCGATATTTTGTCTGAGGTAATGCTGAAAATGAATATTTTAGATTTATGGGTGTATGGGTGTGTTTTATGCATTTTTAAAACTTTTTTTAGTAGATCACACACGCAGACTACTTTCCTTTATATAATAGACTAGCGAGGGGGGTACCCGGCGTTGCCCGGGTGTTTGTAGGTGTGTGTGAAAAAAATCGGAAGCCATGACGCGCATAGTAAAAAAAACAAACAAACAAAAAAAAACAGGTGCCCGTGAAAAAAAAACAAAAAATAGAAGCCTTGACGACGCGCAGTTGGAAAATAGTAAAGTGTGAAAAAAACAAAAAAAAACAGGTGCGCATTTTTGATTGCCGTGACCGCGATAGCTATTCAGCAGTTACGATTTTGTGCGGAACAGTTTTTAAATAAATAAATTGGTTTGTTTGTTTTAACTGCGTTCGGGGAAAAGCAGCTCCCTGTTAATTAGGGGGAGTGTCTCGTCTCGAAATGAAAGCTACCGTCTGATATGACGAAGTCGACATTGAACAAACGTTACTTAGCTCTCTAGAGACCACTGGCTCTGGGCCTGTGATTAGAGTTTCGCTTTTTGTTTATACCGAAAACCGAATGTAACGCGTGCCGATGCGGGAAATGTGGAATAATTAACGTTTGAAAGTCAATAAAATTAAATAGACAGGCGAGCTCCGTGGTTAAGTGTGAGATATTACAATTTATAGATGATATAAAAAGTTTTAAGAAGTTGCGGAGCGAGCGAGCGCTTCTCTGAAAGAAGCCTTTTGTGGACATCGAGGAGAAGCGTACATACATACATACATACATACATACATACATACATACATACATTTTCGCTTTTATATATAGATAGGTGAGGTGATAGTGAAGATCTTTGTAGATTCTTCCGCTAAGTCTAGTGATAGGCAAATGTACACAATTTGTCAACAAATGCAACCGTTTGTCAATCGGCACTTGATTTCAAACCTGGCAAACTGATTTTTAGATGAGACAATGTCGTTACATTTTTCTGGGGGTTCAAATTTCAATTCTCAGTCTAGGCAACACTCAAAGTACAATTGCGAATTACTTTGTTCTACTCAGTCATGGCTGAGGAAACAAGAACATGCTACTTCCTTGGATTAAATAAAGGATTCAGTTAGAAATTTTGTGCAGATTCCTGCGTTTGACAGAAAGATTTGAGTTTGACATGAACAAGGTTGGAGGTTACATCAAGATGAGAAAAGTAGTTTGAATAAATCCAAATAATACAAACCAATTTTCTTTTCACGAATTTTATTGTTCAAATTGCTTTTTCTTCAGAATGTAGTCTTCATCAAATTGATATTTCGACCATATTTCGTGTTGCTGACTTTAGTCGCATTTGTTCATTTATTTACATTGGTGTATTTTCTTTATTTAACTATGATGTATGGTGCTTATTTGGGTACGCTGATGTTCCTCTTGCGCATTTTAATGTTTTTTGTAAATTTACTTAAAATCATCATTATTCAGTATAGAAAGGAAAACCTCACTCTACTTAAATAGATAAACAATATAAAGAAGACTGAATGTCACATATGCTGAAATGTTGATGAGGACAATAATCCAAAGATAATGTAAATTAATTCATTTGAGTATGTATATATGTATGTACGATATAATCGTGTTTACACACAGGTTCTCATCAGATTACTGAAGTTAAGCAACGTTGAGCTTGGCTAGTACCAGATGAGCTACCATTTGGGAATTCTACGTGCTGTCTGCTGTATGTGCTTTCCGCTTATCTCCGCATTTGTTTCCAGACGTTCTGAACCTCTACTTGCCACTGGTATTCAACAATGTCGACCCAGAAGAGGGGTGGTTAGAGATTGTGCAATTCTTGCCACAAAAATTTCACAGGCACCCTTACAGTGGGTATCCTTAGTTTGTCAAGACTGAAGGAAGGTGTGTGTGTGTGTGTGTGTGTGTGTGTGTGTGTGTGTGTGTGTGTGTGTGTGTGCTATTGAATAGATTTTAAAGAAATACAACATTGCACTCATTTATTTTTTTTAAAAATCCTCAAAAACTTAAAAATAAGAGCATGAAATTTATTTATTACCGGTGTTATAGAAGATAAAGTCAAATCAGCATGATACCGTCGGTTTCAAAATTAACGGGTACGTTTTACTCTAGACCGACAAGTGATCCCTTCAACTTGTCAAACTCTTCATACATCCCTGAAGATAGCCAATGATATTTGTTGATTTCTGTATCCACAGCGATCCAAGTAAAATTATATAAAAATTAGGAAAGGCCTTACGCTGATCAGTCTACGTTTTGACGCTAATCGTTTTCTCAGGAAATATCAAAACGTAGATTTATCCGCATAGGGCTTTTTTCTGATGTTTATATAATTTTACTTATAAAATCTCCCTGCATTAAGCACTTTTGAAAATTTTTTTTTTTTTTTTAGTTCAATATATTTGAACTTATTTAACACACACACACACACACACACACACACACATTATTGTTCATTTCTTATTTAAATATTTTTTATTTAAATATTAAATGAAAAATATTTAAATAATAAATCAATAATTACAAATAATACGTTCCAAAATGTGGGGCGACAAAAATGTAAACAAAAGGCAGATAACTTCTCTCTTAAGAGTGCTCAAGGAGCGAGAAGGAAGAAGAAAAATACCACAGAAATCGCTAATAAAAATAAATAAATAAAAAAAAAAGCAATTGTATATACAGGGTGGCCACAAAGTCACGCACCAATGTTAATTAAAAAAGTTAAAAAATTAAAAAAGTTATAGTAGTAACATTTATTTAAATTCAGAACATTGGTGCGTGACTTTGTGGCCACCCTGTATATTATTGCATATTTTCAAGCTTGATTTTTATGCTTTTATTGATGTATCAATATAAACCATGTCAGAGGTTATAATTATACTCTTAAAAACGACATCCTGTTTATTTCTTTATCATCACTAAAACAAATATTGGCCATTAAAAAAAAAAGATCATTATATTTAAAAAGCAAAAAATTAGCTATATATGTTCGGTGTTATTTGAACGTCTTTTTACTTTAATTAAAATGTTTTTCATTTTCAAGTGATATAAATATTTTTTAAGCTCTTGTTTTTAACTTTTATCTTAGTTTTTAACTCTGAAATTTATGAGGGGAGAGAGAGATGTGATTAAATGACGAATGCAGGGAGGTAGGACCTAGATATGTAGTGTCAGCCGTGTGTGCAAGCAAGGGGGGGGGGTGTATTATTGAAGTTCCAAATAATATATATTTTGATTTCGTTTTTGGGTGCTTGTCCCAGAAGTACCTTTATTAAAAAACAAAACTAAAGAAAAATCTAATGTACGTGCTTGTGACGAAAAGAAAATATTGTTTAAAAAATCACTTAATATTGATCAAATAGTTTTATTTTTATCAAGAAAATAATTTTTAAATGAATTTGAGTTTTTTAAATATCCTCCCTCTGCTCCCGATTACGTTTTCAAATCTCACAAGTTTGAATTATTTGGAGTTATCTCCCTTGTTCCTTTGTGAGACAGTCAGTCTTCAGTTAGCCATGAAATTTGATTTTCTCGTTTAGAAATAAAACTATGGGATCAATTTACGTGATTTTTGAAATACTATATTTTCTTCCTGTCATGGGTACTTACATCATGCAGATTTTTCTTTTTGTTTTTTTTACTATAAGGGGAATTCTGGCCAAGTAATTGTTTTTGTTTAGCTTATTGCATTTTTTTATTTCAATGAATATTCGATTAATAGTTAAATAAAACAATTCAGTGCACAATTAATTATTAAAGTTAAGTTGACAAGAGGAACACTTACACACATTAAATGGTCTTAGAATAATATAGACATGTGATTAAATCTCTTTAAAAAAAGCTTTACAAATATTTCTTTCCTCTTTTTCCTTACATCAACCCTCTTCCCACTGCTGGTTGACCCATAATACACAGCCTAACCCACGAGCCATACTAATTCAGATAAGATGTCATGGCCGTGGGGTGGGGAGGGGTGCAAAGGAAGGAGAGAAAAAAAGAAGTAAACCACTTTCATTGTATTTATATATGCCTTCATGGGCAATGTCATCTTGGTAAAAACCCATTTCAACATTTAAAAACAAAATTGTTTCATTATTTTTACTTTTCTTCTAACTTTTAAACATTATTGTAAACCATAAACTTCCAGTAAGTTCATACTAATCTAAATATCGCCTGAATTGCCTTTTTTTTTCTTTCAAGTTTTAAATCATTTTAACATTCATGAAATAGACACCCCCATATATTACCCTAGAATGTTCAAGACTCCCATATACCATTTATTATTATTATTATTATTATTATTATTATTATTATTATTATTATTATTATTATTTAATTTTTCTATTTTTCCGCTCAGCCGATTATTAATTTTATATGAATAGGAGTGACTACGTCCAACAGTAATAAGTCCTCTTTCTCCTAACATTGCACAAACAATACAGTATAAATCTATTATCATTTTTGATATTATAATATGCATAAGTCATATTAATCATTATGACGACTAACAACTGATCAGCTAATAAAACGCAAATAAAATTTCGTTTTCTGATTACCAAATATACATATATAAAATTCTTTCCAAGAGCATTCTTATAATATGCATAACAAAACAGACCCTACTTATCTTTAGATACTATGTACTATTTTTCAGTTTCATTGATCAAACATAAGTGGTTGATTCAGTTTCTAGTATAGTTACTGCAGCATTTACATATGGTGAAACGAATTTATATGCGTTATAATAAAAAACATTTCAAAATAAATATATACTACAATACAATTTAAGTTACAGGCAATAATAATAATAAAAAAAAACTAAACAAAATCGGGCATTTTTCATTATCTATCCTTAAGCAACCATAGTCAGATAATTTTTAATGACTCAGACTCCCAGTAAATTTTGAAATGTCTGATTTCTATTTCTAAACTAATGAATTCCAGTCATCTACGCAACTCTGCAGACAATGTTGGATAAGTTTACAAGTAATGTATATATATATATATATATATATATATATATATATATATATATATATATATATACTAGCAAAAGTACACATCGTTGACTGGGTTCAAAAACAGCCTACAGAAAATGGACTCTGATTTATGAAAGTATCATAGGTTATGAAAAGGAAGGGTTGTAAATTTGGGTTGAGTTTGGGGGTATCAAAACCAAAGCAAAATATGATGAAAGTAAAAATAAAATAGATAAACCCCATAATTTATTATACCATACCTGTTCACACTGAAACACTTATTACAATATTCTGTGGATCTATATTAAAAAAACCTTGTTAAACTTTGTGAGATATTTCCATTCTATGGAGGTCAGGTGCGAACAAACCGAATAATTTTATTATACCACATTTCTTCAAACAGAAACATAATTATGAAAGTATACTTATGCAGATAGATATGAAAAGTCTTTATTAAAGTTTGTGCCTATTTCCATTTTATAGAGACCAGGCGCAAACGCAGACCCCACAATTTTATTTAATTTGATTTTATATGCTGGGACTTTCTGATTGTGCAGTGATAAAACTTCTCAAATGCACTTGTGATGTTAGGCTGTATAAGGTTGTTAACTTTGGTCATCCTTCTTTAATTGGATTTTTTTCCATTTGATACAAAACCTGTCTAAGAACGCTTCCAGAAGTATATTTGTGTGAATTTCATAAGAAATGGGCCCAGTCATAGTGTATAATGAATGAACTTGTGCACACACAAAATGTCTTTTATATATAAGCAGATTTATATGTATTAAAAAAGATCAGAATAGGATTGGTACTGTCGATCTCGAGTGTAACAAAGAGAAAACAGCATTCTATGAACTCTCCTCAGCCTTCTTATATATATATATAAATAAATGAATTTTTGGCTCTAATTTTTAAAAATTTTTCTTAATCGAAGACTCTGAAAGAACTGGAATGCTATAGCAAAAAAATAAATAAATAAACAAATAGCTTGATTGTCTAAAATAAATAAAGGAACATGAAGAAAAGTTCCTATAATTAGGAAAAAACCTACATATGTACTATGATTTGACTATAAAACACTAGTTTTGACTTGTTTTTATGTATATTTATTTTTCCTATTGTTAGTAAATAGGTTCAGATTATTGTAAGTATGTTGTTTAGTCAGCCGGAAAAAAGGCGCTAAAAATGGTCTAACATTTATTTCTAATGTTGTTTTTTTACAGATTTTTAATTTTGAATGAGTTTTAAAAAAGTTCAAGAACTTCTGACACTAAATAAGAAATCAGATCGATGGTGCTCATTCCAAATCCGCGGTTAGTTTTCCTCTTAGACCAAGCGTTTAACTGTGATATTTATGTGATATATATATATATATATATATATATATATATATATATATATATATATATATATATATATATATATATATATATATATATCTGGTGTCTATAGAAAATGTAAAGACCCAGATGATAACTTTTCAGTTTTTTGTGTTTGTGTCTGAATGTTAAATTTTATGTCTTTTTGGACTGGCTGAGTTATCTTCAAGAGTGGTTTTCTTGGACCCACCCAATGTTTTTCTGGAAGTTATGTTGATAGAATTGATATCCCTGTGTGGAAGAATTCTTTCTTTATTTTTTATTTATTTTTATTTAACAATTTAGCCTTGAGGAGTGGAGCCAAGAGACCTTAGAGGGGAAGGGCACATGCTTCATTGATGCTGTATAAGATAATGGTGGGGGTGAGGCCCTCAGTTGTGATTGAAGAACAGACATACACTGATACTTCATATACAGACCTACAAGCATGAATGTTTGGTCTTGCTCCTATTGCAATGATTTGCAAAATTATCATCATTTACTTTTAGTAAGCTTTAAATACTTGGCATTTTATTCATTTATTAGCTTTATTACCCGGCCTTGCCCGAGAATTTTTTTCTTTTTATTTTAACTTAAAAACTTTAACTTTTTTACAGTATTATCTTTTTAAATAGGATTTTGAAAATTAAATTGAATATTGCAGTATTGTTTGGTCGTAAAATTATTAAACAAACCAAACTTTTATAAAATTGCAAGACCATCTATGACCCGTTGTGTCCGTATTTGTTATTTATGTTACTAACTAGCTGTCCTGACCAAGCGTTTTTCTGGGAGTACTTGCATTTTTGATTTGCAACAAAAGTAACCGAAGCTACCCGACATCACCTGGAGAAGAAAGGCTGTGTCATAAAAATTCTATGAGGAAAAATATGGGAAAGAAATTATAATGTATGTGAACTAGTGTTTGGATGAATAATCTAAATCCAAAAAATTAAAACTTTTGAGAGCATCAGGAAAAATTGTGCTTTTTTTCTTATACCAAAAACTATTTGTTTCTTTTTTATTTGAAATAAAATTTTCCATTGCCATTGCTAATAATAAAATAACTATTTATTGATTTCCAAATAACAGTAAAACTAAAATCTGGTCATCATTCCCTCACAAATCTATTTTTAAATTTGTGAAAATATGCGCACATATTACATAGGTTTTTGCGGCGATCCAAAAGTTGAAAGAAACAACAACTCTATTGTTAAATATTTAGAGATTTTTAAGAGTCGAAATCTATATTTGTAGTAGAAGCAAAGATTTCAAACAGAATCTGTAATTTTATCGGAATATACGAAAATTTGAACAGTTCCAAATAATGGATATAGCAGGTAACGAATGAGCTGGTCATTCTGTTATTTGATCAATTCTGGAATGTTTCAAAAATCCCTGGAATAGCGAATTAAGTCAATACAACCAGTATTTAAGTAGCAAAAATATAGTTGGAAAGAGATAATAGTAAGTCAGAAAATTAAATAATGACGGCAGTATCAAGAAAAAGTATCCTAGAAAAGTATTTCTTAATGTAAAGTGATGGTGGTGGCGGCAGTATTTTTTTTATTTTATTTTATTTTATTTTGTGTGTGTATGTGTGTGAATAAGTTATTCTAACTTCTTGTATTTATGACTATTTTAGGAGAATCAGACAAGTTGGAAAAATGTGGAAAATATTGAAAGCAAACGAAATAGTCACATATTCACCCCCACCCCAATAAATAAATAAACAAACACGCGCGCGCGCACACACATACACATCAAAAATGGGCCTAAAGTGTGAGCATAGATAAATTGTATATATTGTTTGTATTTACAAAATTTTAATGTGTGAATGTAAATAGGAAAAGTCGACTTTACTTTATTATATAGATAGATCATCCGTTTCCCCATTATTCTCTCCATTTGAACCACAATGTATCTAGCCAGTTAAAATAAGGATGACTTTTGATTCAAAAACTAAACACTACACCTAGAATTTACAATAATAATCTTTAAACATCACACAATAATACATTTAAACAAAAATTTTAAGAACAATTTTCGGTGCTTATTTAGAATTAAACCTATATTATGAAACTAAATTTCAGAAAAATCTTTGTACGTACTGTCTAGGAACGTAGATGTCATACTCCAAAAATTGCGTAAATTGATCAAGTAGTTTTTGTTTTGTTTTTTTTAACCATTTCTTTAACGATTTTAGCGATTTTAATAGGAAATTGTAGCCATTATAAGACTGATTTTGATTTCGATAGTTCCAATTGCGTTATATTACCCTTATTTATAAAACATGGCGGATCGAAACATAACGCCTCACTTAGTCATAAAATTTGATTTTCTTGGTTAAAACAAACTACTTGATCAAGTTATGCAATTTTTGGAATATGACGTCTTCGTTCCGTGACGTACATACATCAAAGATTTTTCTGTATTTTTCTTTTGAAAATATGTCTGCTTCTAAATAAGCGCCCAATTTTTAGTCTCGGTACGTGTACTGATCAGCGATAAATAAGTGAAGACCGTACCGTCACATATGACGTCACGTGCTCTTCATTTACCTCCGGTTTACTGTTATAGATCTTCAGACTTATGTACACGTTGTGTGTCAAAAGACATGTCGGCCCACAGTTATTCATTCATGCCTCGGAGGACATCTCGGCAATAACACAATGAACCAGAAATAAAACAAAAAATAAATAAATATTCTTAAAACGAACTACACCCTTCGTCGTGAGGGAGAGGGGTATCTTTCGCCTGTGTCCACACTTAATGTTCACACAGAATAGCATTTTAATCTGTGTAATTGAAAAAAAAAAAAAAAAAAAAACTTGAAAGATTTGTTTCAAAGAAGAAAAAACAAGGAAAACAACGTATAAATTCGGTATAGAAAGCAAAAAGAAAATTATGAAAATAAATTTGATTTTTCAATTCCACTATTTAATGGAAATCAATTCGTTTAGCAGTTTTTTTTTTGTTTTTTTTATATACGCTAAGTTACGGAGATATATACGTATGGCAGTTAAACGACACAGAATTTTCCGCGTTTAATTCTCGTAAGGACTCGTCATTGAGACTAATGAGTCCTTACAAGGATGAAATGCAAAAAATTCCGTGTAGCTTAATTATCTTCAATTTTTTTTCCTAATTGATACCCGGTTCTACTTACACACTGAGCACTGTTGAAGTAAATACTGAAAATCCTGCATGAAATATATTTATTTAGAAAATTTTATGTGGAGACATGAAATATATATATATATTAGCGTGTATTTAGGCAATATTATTTAATTTATGTGAACCTTGTTAAACACAATTATATCCTTTCCCCAATTTTTGTCAATTTTCTGATCTTTTAAGTTTTAAAAAACGTGTCATATATATCATAAGTATTTGCGATTCTTTTATCGAATCGTCTTCAGGTTACAAAAACAACTAATAAAAAGCTGAAGAAAAAAAAATGTCTAAACAAAAACAACCAAGAATGCTGTATATTACATCGTTAAAAGTTAACAACAAATTGGTTCTAGATAAGGAGCTAAACAATTTACATATGTATAAATTAAGTTGAATAAAATAGAAATAAAATAACCCCAAAGAACTGGTTATTAAAACCCTCACAACCCTTTCTAAACAATAGACTGCCTAATGGTTTGTTTAGATCCAAAAACAAGTAAGTTGATCTCTAAGTGTGAGGAGAAGCATGGGTACAATTTGAGTCCTCCCAAATGATTTTAATTTGGAAAGGCTGGGTTAGGATACTACACTTTAATCATAGCATGAACAAAGAATGCCATCTAAAAGTTTTCGTATTGTCTATGTAAGACATGAAAAAATAGACCATAAAAAAAGTCTGTCAAAAAAATAAATAAATAAATAAATAAATAAAATAAAAAAAATAAATAAAAATAAGTATAAAACCTATTTATTCTTCTTGCATTATGAACATGTTTAAGCGACTCATTTCGATAATTAAGTTTTCTCCATAAAGAAATCTTAATGTTTGATTAATCAATCACATTGTTTGTTCTCTGGAATATATTAAAATAAATAAAATAATGTCCATAGTTGTTAGGTCTGTTTTCAAATATTTTCAAATTAAAATATTTGGTGTAAGTACCCCCCCCCCTCATGAAAAAAATAAAAATAACAAAAATAAAGAAAAATCTTTATGGTGTATGTACCTGTAATAGAAATAAAATATAGTACACCAAAAATCACATAAATTGATGAAGTAGACCAAACTGGCGACGATATACATTCACATTAGACCCTCTGCATAATCCCAATAGTGTTTGCTCAGAGGTACTGGCGATCTCCTTTCGCATTGTGTTCTGCAGTCCTGAACGGGCTGCCTCGGAATTGCGTAAATGAACATCTATCACTGTCACATTTTCAAAATTCTGTATTGGTTAACTATGATGTTGTTCCTAAGTTTTATGCATTCCCTAATTAGCTTAGTAGCCTCTGTCTATTGCTAATGGTTTTATGATCATGGTATAATAAAGGGAGGGAGGTGTAGGACTAAACAATGACCGACAATATCTCAACACCATTTTGCAGGACAATGGAGATAATTTTAAATAATTCAAACTTTCTAAAAATTTTAGAAAGCCATTCTTAATATGGCAATAGAGGGAGTGGCCTACGCATTCCCAGTAATTAAAAAGTGCTTAAAATTATTATTTTTTTTATATAACAATAAAACTACTTGATCAATTTTACTTGACTTTTTAAATAGAAAAATTAGGATCTGGCCTTCAGACTAAGATCCAAGTGTGGTATCTGTTCTGATGCTACACATAAGTTAATTTGTCCTTGGTTAGTGGAGGGGAAACCCTTCTATATTAAGACTACTGACACTGCCCCTTTTTATGGAACTAGTTTTTTCCTTCAAATTAAAAACGACGTTGTGTCACATTTTGCTTTCGTGGGGAAGCAAATAAATACCAATTTTACGTGATTTTGGTGTATAATATTTTCTTTCCACTACGGATGCATACATCATACAGATTTTTCTTTATTTTCTTTATTTTATTTTTTGTGAGGGGGGGGGTATGAACTAAAATTAAATATTTTGTTGAATGTAAATTTCTAAAGGATTAAACTGAAGATAATAAAAGGTAGTTAAGAGTTCTGATTTATTTAACTACCCTGCAAGGTCAGAGTTAGACACATGGTCGTTTTTTAATTTGAGAAAAATTTAGATTTCCCAAGAAGGCACACTTTCGATTGCCCCCCCCCCTCCCTAATAAAATTGCCTCATCTAGAAAAATTGCTTCTTTACTGATTGCTTGCAGTAAAGATGAAGTGTAGTATCAGATTTATTACACTTTGCTCCTTGCCAAAAGACTAGTCTAGAGTTATGATAAACAAATACCAACTATTGATAATTTACCAGTCAGAAATTTTAAAATTTACTATTGTATAAAAGAAACTTTCTGTGTGTGTGTGTGTGTGTGATAGTTCCCTATGGACTCAAAAACGGCTAAGCCGATTTTTATGAAATTTCACACGAAGGTACTTTATGTGCCTGGCAGTGTTAGGTTTTGTATTGGAATGTTTTCGATAAGTATTGATATGATCCGATGCAAGAAGGAACAAATGATTTTGACCAAAGTTAACACTTTACACAGACTAACATCACAAGTGCATTTGAGAAGTTTTCTTACCACACAAACCGAAAAGCCAGACATAAAATCAACAATAGGTTATTTGATATGATAAGGGCGCATTCAAAATGGATGTTTCTGTTTAGAGCACAATTGAAGCATGATACTTGACTCTTGTATTTTGAACTTTAATTCAAGCCATTATATACAAAAATGATTTTATAAAGTCAATTGTAGGTTCTTTACAGTGCAATGCATTGCAGACTGTCACTATGGGAAGGCATATGAAGCTTCCGTTCGGTGCACCGTGATGTGCCCCCAACTAGAGCAGACAATCAATCGATTTGATTGCAAAATGAACGATTTCACCGATTTCGATGACAATAAAAATATGGGAGTGTAAAACATTTGTTGATCGTGATTCAATTTCGGGCAACGTCAGATTTCCCTGTTAGTATAATATAAAGATATCTCGTTGGATTTTCAAAGTCGGACCCAAACAGTATTTAAGTTGATAAATTTTTGTTCTAATGAGACAATTTTCATTTGTATTGTTGTACTGACAATATAACAACATACTTAGCTGCAACGTTTTTTGTTTTTTTTTGTTTTTTAAATTACTTAGTCCATTTTAAAGAACTACTAATGAAATATTTTTAAATAATCACCTAAAAATAAGTCAGCAAGAGTGATGTACTATTTTAAAAAAATATGCAAACAAATAAAACTTCAGAACTAAAACGACTTTATTGGATCCCGGGCAAAACCGGGTAGTAAGTACGATTACTAGCCAATCATTGAAACGATGCACACATCAATTTTTGCCATCCAGAATTCCATTATTATGTAGAATTAATCAAATATACAATTTCAGATGATAGAGTAATCTCATCTAATCCTGAATTTTCATTAATTTGGCATCGACGAGTTTCTGGGAGTTCTGGATTAGAGAAGTTATTCTTTCTAATCTTTCGTCTTTCTTTTGTTGCAATGTAATCATCTGCACTGGGAATGGATGGGCAGGTGTAAATGTTTTCTCGCCAGTGGAATCAGATTTCTTGTGAGAATGATTGAGGAATGAAAGCCATAACATGTTTAGTGTTGATACGAAGAAATTTCCCTTTTTTTTTTTTTTTTGTTTTTTAAAGAGAATCATTTGATGCAATCCTAGAACAACACCCAATAACCCGTAGACAGATAAGAATGATAAAAGAAGATCCAATAAAGGCTACATACAGAAGTTGCTGTCCATGTTTAGGCCAAGATGATCTCCCTATGCCCAGCTATATGCGCTTTGTAACTTGATAAAAATTCTGACTCTCCATACTTAAGCATATTATGAAGACACTGATATATATATATATGTGTGTGTGTGTGGACTGAGCATTTCAAAACATTGCTAAACGAGACGCCAGACATTGACGAATGAGCAATAATCAACCTGGAGCAGTTCCCGACACAACACTGGATGGACAGATGCCCTGACTCAGATGAAATCTGCAAAGCAATGCTGATGTTACAGGATGGCA
The DNA here is from genome assembly GCF_053919585.1 of Euprymna scolopes. Taxonomy (NCBI): domain Eukaryota; kingdom Metazoa; phylum Mollusca; class Cephalopoda; order Sepiida; family Sepiolidae; genus Euprymna; species Euprymna scolopes. Next base: position 83,820,708 of record NC_136487.1, on the reverse strand, counting down.
AATCAGTTGGGTCTGATGGCATATACCCTGAGATCATTAAGCGAGGAGGACAAAAACTACTTAGCACTCTCTGCACAATCATACAGAGTGCCTAGACCACTGCAACTGTCCCTCAAGATTGGAAAGACTCACAGCTAGTGACCATATTCAAAAAGGGAGATCGCAGGCCGTGCGGTAACTACAGGGGTATATCACTGCTCTCAGTCTCTGGGAAAATATTCGCTCGTGTTCTCCTGAACAGGCTTACAGCGCATGCTGAAACCTTGCTACCTGAGGCACAATGTGGATTCCGTGCAACCAGAGGCACAGCGGATATGATCTCACTCAAACAGATCCAGGAGAAGTGTGTGGAGCAAAATATGGAGCTGTACATGATCTTTGTGGATTTTACAAAGGCTTTCGACACGGTGGATCGTAGCACTCTTTGGGAAGTTTTGCTGAAGCTTGGCTTTCCCGCACACTTCCCAGCCTTGTCAAAGCCCTTCATTCAGGTATGAAAGCCACAGTTAAGCTGAAGGGCGAGCTCTCCGATTCGTTCGACGTGCAGAATGGTGTCAGACAGGGCTGCGTCTTCGCTCCAACCCTCTTCTCACTCTACCTGTTAGTTGTGCTTCGGCATGCCTTTAGAAATTGTGATAAGGGTGTTTTTATACAATCTAGGCCGGGAGAAGACCTTTTCAATGTCAATGCATACAAATCTGCAAATAGAATAACAAAGATACTCGTACGGGAGCTCATGTTTGCTGATGACATCGCATTTGTAGCGCATAGTCACGAGGATGCTCAGGACATAATAACTCGCTTCGCAGGATCAACCAAGGCCTTCGGATTGAAGATTAACATCAAGAAAACCGAAATGATGTACCAACAATCCCCTGGATCACCAGCACCAAGCCAGCCAATTAAGATTCAAGACCAGGAGCTTTACAATGTCAGCAAATTCAAATACCTAGGGACCATGGTCATAAACAACAACAAAATGGATGAGGAGATTTCTACAAGAATGGCTAACACCTCTATATCCTGTCTGGCAAAATAAAGACTTTCAGAACCAAATGCTTGGTGTACTGCGCTATCATCCTCTCGTTACTCTTATACAGTGCAGAAACATGACCAGTGTACAAACTGGTAGCCTGCAAGCTCAATACCTATATGATGAGACACCTCCGGTAGATTTTAAATGTCAAGTGGTATGACTTTGTCAGCAACAGGGAGATCCTATCACAAGCCAACCTCCCAAGCATGTATGACCTGCTCATCCGGAAAAATTTGAGATGGGCCGGGCACGTAAACAGAATGGAGAACTCCCGACTACCTAAACAGATACTGTTTTCACAACTGGAGGGTGGGGTATGAGGCATAGGCAGACCTAAGCTCAGGTTTCGTGACACCGTCAAACGAAATCTAAAGGACAAGTTGATCCCTACTGGAAGCTGGTAGACCCTCAGTCACGACTGTGACAAGTGGAGAATGATGGTTCACAGGAAGTCGTCTTCGGACACGAAGGACAGCACATGATGATGATGATGATGATGATATATATTTGTGTGTGTGTGTGTGTGTGTGTGTGTGTGTGTGTTTGTGTTTTGGCAAGCTAATAATTGGATCCAGGGTTCAAATTGTCTGACCAACGGTGCAGTTACATAATTCCATACTAATGCATGTAGTAAAATGAAACAAGTCTGTGAATATGAAAAATATAATAAAAATAAATTTGGGGGATTTTTCGAAAATTGTTTTAATTATCTAAAATTTAAAAAAAAAAATTTCTAAACTTTTAAATTTTATTTGAAAAATTAAAAAAAGACATTGAAAATTTATTTATTTTTCTTTATTTTTTTTCTTTCTGGCTTTTCTCTCTTTTGTCTCCATATTACCCCCCCCCATTCTTTTTTCCATTTCTAATCTGAATGCTTTTAAAGTCAGTGATTACATTGCTACGAAAGAAAGACGACAGATTCGAAAGAATAACTTCTCTAATCCAGAACTCCCGGAAACTAGTCAATGCCAGATTATTTTTTACCCTTATATTTGTATAATGCCGCTTTTCCTCCTCTTCGGATTTAGCTTCGAAATGCCATGGTCTAAAGCGGGTTCTCTCCTATTCCCCATTTCTGTAACTCTTATTGACTTGATAATGTAATAAAAATCCTATGTAACTTTACTTTTTATCCTTTTAGCTTATTCTAATATATATATATATATACATGGAGGTCACCACTTATCAAGGCCCAGAAGCCACTTGGGGATAAGGGTTATTGCATGTACAGTAATCAATGGGATAATGTTGTAGCATTCGTTAGTATTGGAGATCTGATAAAGTGTCATTATTTAAGGGGGCGTTTCATCAGGAATTTGTTTATGTTGGACTTGAAGACATCCAAGTTGAAGTCAGGTGGGAAACAGGCAAGCGGTAGAGAGTTCCACAGTAATGCAGTTCTAAGAAAGAAGCTTTGTTCATGGAATCTATGTTTTGATTCAGGCACAACCTGGAGTGGGGGAAATTATTGACAGTGGTTTCAGCTAGACAGGTGTTTATTGTGAAAGATTGGCGAGGGGGGACCAGATATTGGAGCTCAGACGAGCACTTGCCATGGAAATAACACAAAGATAGGCTCACAATGTCTCTTCTGTGGGCGAGAGGTTGCAGGGAAGAGAAAAGGGCACTCCCCCACTAAGCCACAAAGTCTATTTTGTACTCTGTCAAGGCAGTATAGGCTGTTTTTAGCAGCTTCTGCCCAGATGTGGCAGCAGTATTCCATCCTTGGACGTACTTGGCTTTTATATGAATAGAGAATTGCATCAGTAATGAGATATCTTCTGGAGCGGTAGAAGGATCCCACCATCTTTCCAGCGACCTTGGCAACAGACGATGTATCTGTTCCATTTCAGATCAGGAGTAAAGGTCAAACCCAAAAGCTTTTCAAAACATGGAGCATCCCCAAGACGAGACCCATCCATTTCAATTGATGCCAGATGGGGATCAGAGCTTTGATGATGTAAAGATAGGAGCTTGGTTTTAGACGCATTAAAAATAACCAGCCACCTCTTCCTCCACTGTATCACGTGCTCAAGATCAGAGGAGAGAGAATCAGAACTTTTTCATTTACGGCCTTTGATGTGTTGCCATAGATAGTCGTGTCATCAGTATAGATGTCAACGAATGATTTAAGTATGTGTTTTGGGAGATCATTGATGTAGATCGAGAAGAGAGTTGGGCCCAGGATGAACCCCTAAGGGATTCCAGCATTAATACTGCAGGCCTCTGATTTCTGCCCATCAACCACTACTCTTATGAGCCTATCAGAGAGAAATGATTTAATGATTGAGAAAACATTTCCAGTTATACCATAGCTGGAGGTCCTGGATATGACCTAAAACTATATCCGATGGTGAGGCCCCACCTTGCGGGCCTTGGGGAGTGTGGAGCCACCCTTTAATTGCCATTGCTCCCAGATCCACTCTGACCTGAAGTGGTAGTACCTGTTAGGGTCCCAACTATGGGTTAAATAGAATCCGACTTAAAACAAATATACTCCATTAAAAATCCTTCCTCAAAATAACTAGATTCGGCATTAAATGACCTGAAAAAGGTTGATATGCCATAAAACAAAAACAACCAACCAACCATAGCTGGAAATCTTGTGAAGTAGGCCTTTATGCCATACCTTATTGAAGGCCTTTGATATGTCAAGAGCAGTTGCCCTAGAAAGGTAGCCTTTGTCGAGAGATTCGCTAATCCTATGAGATATAACCATTAGCACATCTGCTGTAGATCTAGCAGAATGGAAACCAGGAGACTTATTGGTCTGTACTGAGAGGGAGATGACTTATCACCTGAATTCTTAAATACAGGGCATACTGATGAGGTTTTCCAGGGTGTTGGAAAGCACTTCATAAGGCAACGCTTAAAGAGTTTTGTAAGTATGGGGGCAAGTTCTGGTTGAAGCTTTTTTAACACTATAATTGGAATACCGTCAGGGCCAGTTGCTTTATTGGAATCAAGGTTCTTGATTAACTTGGCAACCTCACGCACAGATATTTATATATATTATATATATATATAAACTAGACTGCTCGTAATTCATTGTCACAACCACTACGACTATTTATTCCATTTTGATTTTATTGAAACTTCAAGAACAAGTATTCGAGAAATTTTGAGATGAGGATTGATAATTTGTTTTCTTTTGGACTACTGTTCTCATCTTAAATGTTATGTTTTGATGGTTAGAGATTATATTGGTTGAAACGCTGTGACATATCTAGAAAGATATTCTTCGTGCATAACTAAAAATAATAAATCTCTTTACATCAGTATTATCGTTGGCTCTGTCAATTGCGACTGTAGAATATGTCAACTGCACCTCTCCTCTCCAAAGAAACTTGTTGACTATGGGTGCTGACCTGTGATGTCTGGGGATGAGAATCTGGTGGGCTAGCAGCTGATAGTATGGAACTAAAAAGCCATTAGCTGCAACACTCCATTTTTGATCTTAAGCTAGATGGATGGTCAGTTGGTTATGCCTATCTCCATCTAACTAGGCTAATCGCCTGAGGCGCCCTTCCTGGAATGCTGATGGGGCTGCATAAGCATCTTTTGCAGAGTCAGAGGGCTTCTTCTCTGGAGCACTGACTTTTCGATCCCACTTTCCGACCTTAGTGTCACAGTTCTTGCAGTGGGAGAGAACTAAATACCTCCATATCAAATATAACAGCTTACACTTCTCTCCCATCATTTATACCACAAACTCGCATTACCAAATATGTTAGAAAGTGATGGATGAAGGTCAATAAATTTGGAACATATGAAGTCTAGAAGTCTGTACCGTGGATTACCCCCCCCCCCCCCCGAGAAAAAAGACTCACTTAGAAGTGATTGTATTTTTAGCACTTTATCCGTTATGATGATCGAGAATGCTAGGATTGGGATTAAGACTATAAATTAGAAATTTTCATTTTATAGAGATGGTGGTTGAGACGATTTCCTTGAATGAGGGTTAAATAATGCTAAAATAGGAAAATATTGATATTCTTGTTATAGACTTTTTAGACTGTTAAAAACGTGCAAAAGTTATAGCATGTTGACTTACGATAAGTGCTTTATGCTAAATTAATGGTTGAATATGGTTAAATTGGTGCTAATTTTTGCATTAAATATTAATCTCTATTAATCTTTAACTATACATTAAATGGATACCATAATACTTAGTTTGCAGCACTGTATCATAACCAAAGGTCCATACAAAATTCCAGCCAGATCAGCTCAATAGTTTCTGAGAAAAAGTGGAATTGACGGACAGACAGATATATTATATAGATTTATCGGGGAAGACAATGGAAGCATTCTTGAAACTCTAAGTGCACTCCTAAGGGAGCTATGATAGCATCACACTCTTAAAACTTTAAATATATCTTATTTTTATGAAATTTATATCATATGTATAAAAAAGAAGTAAAAAGGGACATCATGTTATTATACATAATAGTAGCGTTGTGTTTCTTTTTACTTTTTTCTGGAAATGAATGATGTACAGATGTAAACAAAAATAATTATTTGATCCATTCAATCCAGGGTTTATAATTTCTTGTACTATTGAGTCTAATGTCTTTGTGTAATGATTAAAAGTGGGTTAGAATACACGAATTGAAAGGAAAAAGTTATTTGTTTTATTTAGAAAGTGAAATCTTGATTCTCCTATAAATAGCACTGGTACATGTGATATATATTTTAGAAATCAAGAGGCTATACATTCAAGATAAAATTTACACATTATCATAAGGAGCAAAGCAGTTCACACAGAATTACATTGCATTTTTGGTTATAAGTTAGTGATTTACTATTGTAAGATTTGGCCTTTTTGGTCAAGATCAAAGTGTAATATCTGTTCTTCAGATGCTGCACTTCCATTTCTTCTCTTTCGGTGGAGGATCAGTCCTTCACGACTGAGACAATTTTTTATTTTTGTACCTTTTCTCCACGTTAAAAAACGACCCTGATGTCTAACTCTGTCCTGTGGGGAGGCATAGTAAATAGGTACTATTGTAAAACTCATTTATATAAATTCATACATCACCGAACAAATAACATTTTAGCAAATTTCACAAAAAATCTTCAAGCCGATTCCAACAATTCTCTCATGGAGAAGTTGATCAATATAGTTGAATATTTATTTATTCCTCAGAGTAATTATATAGTAAGCAGTACTATATAATATATATTATCTTATAGATTTTAAAAAAGAAATTATTTAGGTTCCTATTTATAGGATAGTGGGATCTAATGGGTTGAGAAAGGGAAAATATGTTTAAATCCACAATGTTGAATTTCGCTCATATAGATTTCTTTTTAAAAAAAAAAGTATGATAAAGCAATTTGACTACCTGATCGATCATGTTTGCTATAAACATAATTAGTTCCAGTAAAATGCAATGAGCCAGTTCAACTCGCATCCAAGCTGGTGCATTTATGTAAAATTATCGATACCCACACAAATGGTATCAAGATCAATGAACAGATGTCCATCTGTTTACTGAATTCTTAAAGAGGCATCACTATGATGACTCATTGCTAGTCCGGAACTTCTCATTTAGAATACATCGTTTTTGTTGTTTGATTCCCTCCAATGTTGATTGAAGAACGAGTCAAATTTATAATAAAAAAAAAAAAAAAAAATACAAGCAAAATATCCATCCCTTTATTTGCTGTATTTCTTTACATTTCGTCAAGAAGTCAATAACCAAATAATCCTCCACTTCTATAATGACTAATATGTATGTATTTGTATATATACATAATACAAATCCATTGTCACACAAAAATTAGTAACAAAAAAAAAATTGTGTTCAGAGGAAGAAAATTGGCAGCCTCGTACATCCCGCTTTCCTTATTTTGTCCTTTAGTCCTCACATTCTACGAATGAGACATTTCCTTTCGTTTTTTTTTTTTGTTTTTTTTTTTTACCCTTCTTTTTATCCTATTTTTCTTTTTTGGTTTTAAACCTTCCTGTTTGAGACGTTTTCTTTTTGCTTATTTCTTTTTTAACTTCACTGATTGAAATGTTATTTTATGAGTATGAACACTAGTGAAGCATGATTTTTTTTTTCTTGTCATTTTTCTACATTCATCATAATAATAAATTGTTGAAATTTTAAAACATCCAGAATGTTGTAATTTATCGGTAGTCGATATACAAACTAGTTTTTCATGTAAAGTCTCTGATAGACATGCAGTCACTTTGATAGACATGCAATCACTACCAGCCGAATGGGGAACTAATTTACGATGAAATCCCCCCTCTCTGTTTGAGTGCTGTTAACATGATGGTGGACAGCTGAAGACCTGGACAACAATTATAAAAGAGGACTTTGCCAAAATCTCAAGTCTAGAAGTGGTTGTCCTTCGACTGTGATTGGTTACCTATCTCGTTCAACTTTGTTCAAGACCGTCGTGCATTGACTGCTATGATTGCAGTTCCACTTTTCTATTGAAAAAGTAAAACCAATTTCTTAGTCAGTTGTGGATATGTGACTGACTTAATAAGAGATAATTAATTTGCATATTCTTTTTTTAAAAAATACATTCTAATTAATTAACTGTTCATTTTTTTATGCACAGTTCCAGTTATAAATGAAATTGGATGTCTGGCAAAATTGCAGTCCCCACAATATTATTGTACTAAAAACAAAATAAATAAATAAAATAAAAAAATTAATACAACTGTAATTTTAGTAAAATTTTAGTAAGAAAGTTGTTTGGTCCTGGTAGAGGTCTTTTTAATTGCAGCTTTAAATGAATAGACATAGATGCTGCCAACATAGTGTAATGTGATTTACATAACGATTCCAAGTTGCAGATTTGAATAAGTAATTAATCGATATTATAGATTTCTAATTGGTAATTTTCTATCATCCATATAAAAAAATGGTTCTTGTCCAGAATTCCACCTATATTAAGACGAAAATAAAAAAAATCTGTATAGTGTACGTATCCGTGGAAAAATAAAAATATTATATTCCAAAAAATTACGTAAATTGATCTAGCTTTATTTTCAAATAAAAAAATTAAATTTTATGAATATCAAAGGAGTATTTGCCATTTTGAAAAATCTCAAAAACAAGGGAAATAACTCAGCAGCAATTCTTATAAACTAGATTTATGTTGTAATACTTATGAATTCCCATTAATTGCTTAAAATGATTTTCTTTATAAAAATGAAACTACTTGACCAATTTACATGACATTTGGAATATATTTTCGTTTCGTCATAGGTATCATACAGATATTTCTTTATTTTTGTTTGTTTAATATAGGAGGGTATTCTGGATAAGAACCCAAATAATATTCATAAATACAACTATCCATTGTATGAAAATTAAAACAATCACTGAAATGAAAAAATAGTAAAAACAAATCAAACACAGTGTTGCAATATTTTTCATTCATAATGGAGTATGGTCCCTCACAGTTGGGAAATTCTATTTATAAACGATGCTGCTAGGAACTGACAAATTAAATTAATTCAAATTCTGCTACCAACCAATCAGAAACCAGAATTGCTCCATAAAAATTAAACCTTTTTTTAGCAACCTTGCATATGTTTTCTTTGTCTCAATACGGGAAGAATCTTTTGCTCTTTGGCTACAAAATTATAAAGTTAGGAACCTGTATAAAACAACTGTATATTGAGAATCAGTCATCTCCAGGACTTGTACAGAACAACTAACCATCGAAAACTGCTCTGAAACTAAACATGGCTTCTAACTTGAAACACTGACAAAAGAATGCACAAAAACAACTGAGTGTTTTTATTATTTATTTAAAACAATAATCCAGAGTGTGGGGAAAAATGATTACTTACTTATTGTATACATAGGACATTTTAATATAAACGAAAATATAAGTGATTATATGTTTCTCAACAACAGAGGCGCTTTAACATAAAATAAAATAAAAACGGTTGCTGTTGCATTATTGGCAGCCAGGTTGGAAATGAAAACATTTTGTATAAACAAAATCAGAACTTGTAACCGTGTTTGTTTATTTATTTTTTTACTTATTAGACGATCATGTTTTTATTGCTTTTTTTTTTCTTACGTTTTTTTACATAGAATAATCACACCAATTCCCAAAGAAAAAAAAACAAAATCCTCATACAAAGTCGATCTTTAATGGACTATTCTCTTTGATTCTAAGTGCAATGCGCGCGCACATACACACGCGTCCTATTAAAACAACAAATACTTCTAAAAATATTAAAATAAGTTCTAGTTAATTATACCTGATGATGAATCCATATGGATTCAAAAATACTTGATCCTACAGTGACTATGGCAACTACATCAACCAGTTCTTGCACGAAGCAAGAAAATTAATTAGAAGGTTGAAAAAGACCCTAACCAGAATGAATAGACATGACTTGTCTGTGTTGTTCAGTGAAATAATTGAATAATATATAGCTAAATATTTCATATTAGATCCTATTGCAAAAGTGGATGCTCGATATTGGAAATAGATATAAGAAATATTAAAATGATGAAAAATAAAATCGGAAAATAATCAAGTGTTCAAGCAAGGAATATAAAAAGTTGACTTTTTCAATCCATAGATTTTCAAAGATAAACTTTTCTCATCAGGAGAAAACCAATAAAATATCAAATGACTAACAAGCATGAATTCAGAAAGTTGAAAAATTTCAAGTAAAGGAATTTTTTAACATCTATTTAAAAAAAGAAAAACTATCAACGGTCTGTGAACAGTGAAATGAATCATTTTATTGCTTAAAAAATACTCTGTCCTTGTGGGGAGACAAGTAAATAGAAATTCATTCATTCTTTTTGCGAACTTTTATCCTCATTTTCATAGTTGTTGTTTCATAACGTTTTGGCCAACTCATCCTCTGGCCTTCTTCAGGTGATTACCCACGATGAGATAGGAATTATAAGTGTTGTAACTTATCCCCAGTAATTACTGCCTTCCATAGTTGTCGTCTCGCCACGTTTTGGCCAGCTAATCTTCTCACCTGCTTGAGTAAAGTTGAAACTGCTATCTTCAGACAAAACTCATAAAAAAAGAACATAAAATTGGATTTATAAGACAATAAAATCTAACTTTAAAATCGCCTTTCAGGGCCCATAGCACAATGGATAGAGGCGTTGAGTCTCTACGGTTCTAGGTTGCATTGTCTGAAGATAGTTTCAATCCTACCCAAAGCAGGCTAGAGGATTAGTTACAAGACTCAGCATTCCTATCTCATCGTAATTAATCACCTGAAGAAGGCTAGAGGATTAGTTGGCCAAAACGAATGAATGCACAAATTATGAAGCATCATTTCAAAGAATTCCAAAAAAAATTAAAAATAAATAAGTAAATAGGAACTTCTATCTTGCTATTTTGCTTGTACCACCAGTTAGGATCAGGTTGCAATCAACTGATCCCCTATATGTCTTAATCAGTCTACCGTGCGACCTTGGACCATTGATATCGATGCGGGACATACTTTGAAACGTTTCAGATGACCGACTGCACCAGTTGAGAAGCAATTTTTGTTGAGACGTCCTCTTAATCAAATTCTACTCGATTTCCACCAATACTGATCATCACTGATGTCTTACCAACTATCTGACATTAATCTATATCCTCAAGTGGCTTCTGAGCACTGATAAGTGGTGATCCCCTCTCCTGTAAAAAAAAAATTTACAGTGAGACTAGCAATTTTCTCCATTTCTGCAGCCAGGAGCGTTTTGTTTTGACATTTTGTCATCGATCATGTCTCAGTTATTGAATGAAACTAAGAGTTGAAAATGATAAATATCCATTCTCTCAACTTCAACTGTAATCTTCACCGACTGTTCTCACTGTCTCAACTGTCCACAAAAGAAGACTGCATTGAGCTTTCCCACTTTTCTTTTTCACAGCAGTTATTATCCTCATATGCAAATTACTGCCATATGTATATTAATAAACCGTCTATAGATGTAAGTTTTTGTTTTCTTTTCCCTTTTTTTTGATTTTGTCATGTAACAGTTTGCTGCTGACAGAGGTGCCATCACTTGTGTAAGTCACGTTTTTCATTACTTTCGCCACATTCCCCCTAATGTCATCATCACAAATAGTGCAGCTGGGTACAGGCCTTTTTATTTGTGTGCTCCTGCGGAGTTGGGGAGCAGCGATTTCCTACATGGGAGATTATTTTTGGGTGGCCTATCATCATCATTGTAAGGCAATGTACCGTCATCAGAGGTTCCTGGGCTACTAACATCAGAATCATCATTTATCGATACTGACCTCGGCCTGTTCACTTGTTCGCTTTCTTCTGATGAGCCACTAGCAATATCAACTGGTGTGCGAGCGCCTGGATAAGGACGCAAGTTCTTTAATATAAGAGATTTCATCAATCATGACTGAGTGTGGACTGTTGATTCCAGTCACCCGACCTATCCTAGATTTACTTGTACACTTGCTGTGAGAGTTTCTAACTCAAATGTCATCTCTCACTTGCTAGTGTCCCTGGACATCTTGCAGGTCAGACCTGGTCATAGAGTCCTCACCTTGTATGCGGATGTGATAGGTGTATATGGCATTAGACAGCACTGTAGATGTGGAAACACTGTCTTTTGGTGTGACATTATACCAGTAAGCTGCTTCTGATATGGAACATTGTTTCCTAGTCGCAGTGGTTTTCACACATCTGTGATTTCTCTCACTTACACCATTTCCTCTTGGATCGTAGACACACCGTAATCAGAAACACACATCCTAATCTTACAAGAACTTCCAAAAGTGCTTGCTGGTAAATGTGGTGCCATTGTCCATTAGTATTTCAATTGATGAGCCTCGCTCGTAAAATATGGACTCCAATTAGTGTACAATGCTTGGTGAATCTTGCCAACATAGGAACCTCCATCTCACAAATCGTGGAGGACCACAATCAATGAGTATAAGATAGTGGTCACTGCTGTAATGAGTAATGTCCACACCAATCTGTTATGATTGTCCCTCATATCAAGCCTCCCTTTGCACCAGTGTACAGGTGTAGGATCGATAGACTGACACGCCTTGCATGCTTTAATCATCCGAACATCATCTTTCGACATGGTTGAATCCCTCCATTTAGCAAAGTAAAATGTGCGTTTTATGCCACTCTGATGATGTATGTGTGTGATTTGCTTAGTGTTCAACTGATGTATAGTGGCAGCACAGGTATGTTGAATACTCGACTTCAGTTTTTACTTTACTGAGCCACTGCTGTGGTACTCCTCTCAACTGGTTAGCTTTATTATTGCCTAACTTTAGTGTTACATCTACTGTGAGTCCATACTCCATCCATGAATGTGCCAAGCTGTCCGCATGGCAGCATTTCGCTGGCTGCCTTAGTAGTGAGTCACGACTTCCCTGTCAGAGCGTCTGCTGCCGATCGGTAAAGGCTGAATCTGTCGTGATATGTGGAATCTTCCCTCTGCCACTGAAATGCCAGGTTAACTCCTTTTAACATTGCATCCAGTTCTGCCAAGTGAATGTGTTGCACAAGTATTTGCTGGGTGCAACCAACTCGCATCCTCGATGACTGATTCGTTGGTCTCTATGACCCCAGTGGCCAGTGAGCTTACATTCACCCAAACCGTAACCTCGGTTCCATTCACACAACAATCACCTTGCACAGGATCATTCTGATGTATCCTGCTCAGCATCTCCATCAACATACTTTTGAGAGAGAGGTTATGCATTTCATCATCCCAGCCAGCGCTAATTTTGTTGGTGCGATGTTTTATGTATGCTGTAGCTACATGCAGCCATCTGCAAACAAGAAAATGTCCAAACAGTTTTCCACATACTGGAAAACTGTTTGCCTCGTCATGACTGGTGGAGATTCTGGAGCATTTCCTCCTTGTATCCATCGTAATCTACCACCATTGCTGTGAACATGCAATCTGAGCACACTTGCTCCTTCTTGAAGACTTACAGGCTAGTCCGAATTTTTCCAAATGGTTCTTCACTCAATCTGCAGAACCTTCATGTTGCCATTCCTGCAACTTTTATGCACATACATCTGCATTTGCTGTAAATGCGTTGACAAACTTATCGAGCTCTCTGTAGTCCATCACGGGTTTCACTTTGTTTTTATTTGTCTGCACTACCACCATTAACGGAATTAAGATTTTAGCTGGACTCTTCTTCTGCATATGGCACCAACCAACCAACCATTTTTCAGGCATAAATCTGCTTCTTTTTCATATCTGGCCAGAATATGCTTGGCGACAAGGTATTCTGATATTCTATTCATCAATTGCCCCAGTATTTATCTACCTATCCATTTCCATGCGGCAGTCCATTATCTTTTATTGGTCAAATACAACACTGAATTCTGGCTCATCAATACTAATCGCAGCAGATCTAGCTACATTTTCCATGAAAAAGTGAACCTTGCCAGATTCAGTCAAATGCACTTCACCCAACTTCTTGAAAGCATTAAATCCCAGTAAAAGGTCAAAGCCTAACCTAACAGTTTGTCTTCGACAACTAAGACCTCTAGTTGCAAAGAGTGCAGGCTACCCACTGTAAGCTCAACTTAGCCAGTCCCACAGCATTTCATAACCTTTCTATCTGCAGTCATCACCTTAGCAGCTTGTTATCTCCATTGACAACATACTGCCTTGTTCGTCAGAGTTTTAGAACAGCCAGTGTCAACTAGGACCGTGCATTATCAACAAGTATGTGAATGACTAGATGCGCCTTGTTGCATGGGAAGTAGACTGGCGCTAACATCTTTCCCTGGATTTGTTTCCCTGGCATTCTTTGGCAAAGTGACCGATTTTGTTGCACTTAAAACATAGTTTATGTCTCAATCTTTGGACGCTTATGCTATCAGGCCATCCAGTTGCGCAGTCTTTGGCTATATGGGCCTGGCCACTGCATCTATCCCTATTCGAGGATTTATTGTGGGTGATCCCTATTCGAGGATTTATTGTGGGTGGAACTTAAACCTCAGTTGCATCTCGTTTGAGTACCCTAACTTGTGTCAGCGAATCACCCATAGTCAAGGCATCAATGTTCGGTGCCTGTTGCAACTCCATTGAAATGTGTTGGGAACCCTGTTACAAATGCTAGCTTCATCGCAGTCTCAAGCCTTTTTCTCATGAATCTAGCTATTCCTGCAAGTTGTATTTTGTTGGTATATGCGTCTACGTCTTCTCCAGTCCACTTGTTTAAGCTTTGAATATGCAGTGAATGCCCCGCCTGCGAAGACTTTCTTTAACCAGGTTTCAATCAAGCTGATGTTTGTCTAATGACCCTCATCCATCTCCAAATATAACGGTAGAAGGCTTGCCACATCATCTATTTGCTGGAGTTTTGCAACGTCACATCTTTTTGAGCCAGGTCACCATGTCTCCATCGCTGTAGAAAGGCTTTATTATATCACTGCTGAAATTTACTGTTCCCATGTTCAACAACTCGAAAAACAAACAAAAAAACAAAACAAAGTGGAATAATCAATAAATAAAAATTAGTCATTGAAATAGTTTGAATGAAACTAAGTTGAAAAAAAAAAATAAATATCCGTCCAAACTCCTTGCCTACTCTCGACTTTAGCTGTAATTTTCACTGACCGTTTTCTCTCTCTCTCTTTCTTTCTCTCCTGTCCAAAAAAGAAGACTGCCCTGTGCTTTTCCTTTTCACAGCAGTCATTGTCCTCATATGCAAATTACTGCCATATGTATATTAATAAACCGTCTATAGACGAAAGTATTTCTTTTCTTTTCCCGATTCATCGCGCGACGGGATAGACAGAAGCACCGTCGCATGTGTAAGTTACGTTTTTTTATTACTTTCATCACAATTATATACAAAAAGTACAGGTTGCACATGTGTGTTGCTTTATTCCACTTTCAGATATGTGAGAACCGTGTTTTGTCAAATTATTCAATATTTCTAAATTTATTTTCATAGATATATAAACAACAACCTTGTTTATAAACTTTATGGAAAAAAAACGATTAAAAAAAAATCTTTTTATATGCATGCACAAAATATTAAATACTAATGGGACCCATGGAAATTCCACTATTCTATCCTTTATCTTTTTTTTATATTAATACATCACTGCTCGTCAAGGCCCAAATGCCACTTGAGGACAAGGATTAATGAGTTTGTGTCAGATAGATGGCAAGGTTAAAACCATGAGAATTGTAAACGATGGGTTGGATTTGGGCAGAATTTGATTATTTATGAGGACAGATCAATAATAGATTGTTAACATTGGATTTGAAAGTCGACTGAGAGCAGTCCAGTGGTATTGCATTCCACAGACTGACAGTTCTTGGAAAGAAACTCTGTTCATAGAAGTTCCGCTTAGCTCCAGATATAAAGAGGAAGAAAAGAACATTCCTTACAGTGGTTGTAGCTAGATGAGGTTTTGCATAAATGTTTAAAAAGGATAATCCAGCTTAGGTTAGAGCTTAGTTGGGCGTCTACCATGAAAATAACGATAGAGTATAAATAGATGAGTAACATCTCTTCTGTAAGAAAAGGCCAAGTCTGTAAGGACGAAATGAGACCCCCCCCCCACTAGTTTTTGAAGCTGATTTTATACTCTGTCAACGCAGAAGACAATGTTCTGAGTGGCACATCCCTAGCTGTGGCAACGGTATTCTATCTTAGGCCGTATCTGGCTCTTTTCATACAGGTAGAGGATTGCATTAGGAATGAAATGCTTTCTGGAGCAGTAGAAAGATCCAACCATTTTTCCAACAGTTTGATATAAGCTGTTGTATATTGCTACCATATTTAACAATATTACTATTTTATGGATGTTAGGTGCGAACACAGACCCCACGATATTGTGTCACCTTTCTTCAAACTGAAACATAGTTACCTAAGTTCTCTGGTTAATGTAGTTTCAGTGTGTGTATATATATATATATATATATATATATATATATATAAAAATTAAAAATTTAATGGTTTTAAAGACCAAAATAAGTGCAGAATTTTTTGATAAACATTTATTTATTAAAATTAACTTAGATATTTTGTTAAATTTTGAATTTTCCATATCAACAGTGCTTCTGACAGTAGGCTTTTTATTACTTTATGGAATTACTTATTACAGTCATGGAAGCCGTACTTATTTGCATAAACAAATCAACCACCAATCATGCTCAATATTGGGGAGGGTACAGAAGTGATTTTAACAATTTTAAACGACTTTTTCAATAAATTCACTAAACGCAATTTTTTAATTCATCACTCACCTGAAGATGGAAGTTGAAAACGTTTGTGACTATGGCAAATTTCTTTTTACACTTGAACAGAACGTTCGAACATGGGCTCGCCAAATTGAAAAACAGATTGCAAGAGAAACAAACAGGAATTATCCCTGCTATTTAATGAAACCTGCATATATATGGTTATGGAGGGGAGGAGTCATTTCCAAGATCTTTGCAGGAGTTTGACATATTTCCATTCTATGAACGTCCAGTACTTATGCAGACTCCCATAACGTTATCGTACCATCTTTGGACAGTAAAGATACTACACTTTAATCTTATTTTGAATACCAAAAAGTGTATTTTAGTTTCATGACATTCAACTAGACGGTAACATCAAATCAAATTTTAAAATTACTTTTTTTTGTATTGTCTCTTTAGCGATCAGATAGTCTCATCTTACAAAGGAGGTATAAGACGGTAACCTTTGTATGAGCATGAAATTGTCATTAGATATTTATAGAAAGAGCATGTTTGCATCATTTTTATTTATTTATTTTTCGTGAAGAAGGAGTGTTCAGGTTGGTGCAAAACTTTTTTGCCGATTTAAAATTTCATTTTGAAAATAAGTAACCGTCTTTTTAAAAATCTTTAAAACAATAACGACCTTCGCTCTTTATAACTTGATTCCATCTCTCAACAAGCTTATAAACGCCTCACTTGTAAAATTCTTTAGGTTTTGATATGAAATATGAATCTATCTTTGGTTCAATCTCCTCTCTTGATGTTTACCTAAGGTCATCTAAATGATTTTGTAACCCTTGGAATAAGTGATAATCCGAGGAAGTCAGGAAAATATGCAAGGTGGGGTAGATTTCTTGGCCAAATGCTCCTGGGAGATCTTTTGTCAGTAATGCTGTGGGAGGATGAGCATTATCATGATGGAAGATGACTCCCTTTTTGTTAAGTAAAGAATGTTATTTTCAGGTCAATATGAGTGATAATATTGCAGAAAAATATGAATGATACTTTAATAACTTTAAAGAAAAAAGTTATAAATTAATCATGGTGATATGCTTAAGTAATAGCAATATGCATAAAATAAATTACAATCGTTTAAAATGGCCTGTGCAAAACTTTTGCAGGATTTGATATTTAAAGAAAATCGTGTAATTTAAATCCGGTTAAGGATATGAGCTTTAGAAACTCGATCTTATTGTTTGTCTTTCATGCAGAACTGCAATCAGCAAACACTTATACACCCAAAATAGACATTTCATTTGAAGTTGGTTTTTTTTTTTTTTTTTTTGGTAAAACAAATCGTGCATAAAGCATTTACTAGAGAAGTGTTTATTTTAGTTGCTGCTTTAAAAACATCTATGCAATCCTAAGGAAAAAAATATTTTTGTTATTTATGTAATAGTTCACTTTAACTTCTTCTATATAATAAAGTAAAGTCAGTCTGCTTTATATTTATTTGCTACGTTTTTCTTTAGATATCTTATCCCATGGTGCTTTCTACATTTACCTGTATAATTTACTGTTAATAATATTCGTTCTGAATTAATAAATGCTGAAATACACACCAACTCACAGTTTGTTTTATAATACAAACTAAGTCTGTACTGTACTTGATAAAATGTCTCTTTTCTCGTACATACTCTTTAGACTTACCTCTATTTCAATATTAATAGACGTAGCTAATATTTATACTTCAATTTAATATTTGGTTTATTGCCATAAGTGTGAGGAGTATTCTTCTATTTTGTAAGAAAAGTTTTTCTTTAAATAATTTTTTTTTTTAATGCAATGTTTATCTTCATTGTTTCGTTACTTCTTTTACAGTCTCTTACTTCATCTGTAGCGAACCCCACTTTCTTCAATGGTTTACTTCTACTTGTGCAGCTGCCTTTGTTCAAAGGCAGCATGCATACTGTAGACTTAATAACATAAGTCCATTACAAACAGACAAAAGTTTATAGACGCTAGAAATGATTGTAAGAAAGAAATAGCAACAGCTAAGAGAAAATATACTGAAACTGCCAGAAAACTCATTGAAGCACAGAAATTAGGAAACCGTGATTTCTGGAAAATCTACAACAGTGTAGTCAATAATGGGCAATCAACAATTGCCCCACTATCCAACAATCATGAGGTTGTTTGCACGGCAACCGACAAGGCTAATCTGCTTGCCAGTCAGTTTGCTTCAAACTCCTCATTGTACCCAGCAAATCACTCCCTCCCTGATTTTCCTTGGTGGATAAACGCCACACTGGATGATCTGAAAATTACCCCTTCTCAGGTGCATGATATCATCAAAAACCTAGACACCTCAAAAGTATATGAATTCGATCTCATCCACTGAGGTTGCTCCAATCCTCTCCAAACTTTACAACAAATGCCTTAACGAGTTTTGCTTTCCTGACTGCGGGAAAACTGCTTCTGTGGTACAAGTTTACAAGAATTCTGGCAAAAGAACTGACTCATTAAATTATTGCCCCATTAACCTCCTCTTGCTTTTCGTCAAAATATTTGAATCCATAATTAACCATCACCTTACAGCTGCTAAACTTCTGACCAACAATATGGATTTAAGCAAGCCCGTTCTACAGCAGATATCCTATCTGTAATCTCTGAACGTATATACCATACACTGGACAAAGCAGGAGAGGGTAGAGCGGTAGCCCTAGATATATACAAGGCTTTTGAAAGGATATAGCATGATGTTCTTCTCAAGAAAATCAGATCATACGGTATCACTGGACGTTATTTAACATAATTAAATCCTTCATAAATAAGAGAAGAATCCAGATTGTCCTTGACGATCATATATCTAAACAATATGATATAAATGCGAGTGTACCTTGGACCTTTATTATTCCTAATATTCATAAATGACCTCCCTGATAAAATTGTCTCTGAGGTGGGTATATTTGCTGATGACACCACGCTCTATAACAGGCATGAGAGGAAAACAAATGAACACATATCTAAGGTAATGTCAGAAACACTAGGGGAAGACCTCCAATCTCTAGTGGAAGGGGGGCATAAATGGATGGTCACATTTAATGCTGTCAAGACTAAGCTTGTTTCCTTCAATAGCTACAAGAAACTTTCTCAATCACCAATAATAGCTATGGCTAAAGATACATTACCTGAAAGTACTTTTTTCAAACTCATCGGCTTAACGTTCACAGGGAACATGAGTTGGAACAGATGCATTAAGAGCATTGCCAGGACCGCTGTAAAGAGGGGAGGCTCTTTCTACCATGCTAGAAGGTTACTTATGCCTGAAAGTATCTTGTACCTCTTCAAGGCCACCATTCGCCTATGTAAGGAGTATTGTCACATTTGGGCTGGTGCATCTACTACTAGTCTCTCGCTCCTGGACAGGGTTCAAAAGAGAGTCGCCAACCTGATAGGTTCTGAACTATTATCTAAGCTTCAACCTCTGTCCCATCGACGAAATGTTGCATCCCTTTGCCTGTTCTACAAGTATTTTTAATGGTGGATGCTCTGATGAACTACAAGCCCTTGTACCCCCTCGACATAAATACCCCAACAAGCAGTAAAATCTCACCTCTACACAATAGTAATCCCTAGATATAAAAAAGCTTTCTTCTTTAATAGTTTCTTCCCCCAAAACTACTAGACTCTGGAACTCCCTCCTGGGTTCCTGCTTTCCCAACTGTACTGACATGCAGAAGTTAAAGTGTAATGTGAACAGACATCTTGCTGCTCAACTCCCTACATAGTATCCCTGCAACTTATGTCCTCGATAGTAGCCTCTTACATCAAAGTGACATTGTGCCTTGTTTGGGGTGAAAATGGAATTAAAATATAAAATCTATGCAATTTTTTTTTTTTTTTTTTTAATTTTAAACTAATTTTTCATTGCTGATACTTTTTTTTTTTAAATTTTAAACTAATTTTTCATTGCTGATACTAAATAATAAAATTGTAAATATTTATTAGTCTTAAGTAAAATCAAAATCTATATACGCGCCCCCCCCCACACACACACATGCATATGTAAGAGTCTTTTTGTGTTTGCGACAATATAAGCACAGGTTATTGGGTTTTATGATAATCTGAAAATAAAAATTTCAAAATTAAAAAGTATATATATAACTCTATAGCTAAATATTTAAGTTTTAAAAGAATCGGAATTAGGGAATGTATCTGAATCAGGAAAAATATTAGAATCGTCCCATCATTAGTAACTACTGAATTTGGTTTATTATACATACAATTATTTATTTATTTATTTTTTTATTATTATACATACAATTATTATTGTATTTATTTATTTTTTTTTTACAACTGTGGTTTTTAAGTGTTTATAGTTTCATTTCCAGTTGAAATGTTTGATGTTTTATTGCTAATGTCACTCACTCGTTATTCAGGTATATCATGGGAGGTGGTGGTGGTCTACTGGATAACGACATGGACTGATGACCTAGGTGTCCCAAGTTTGAATCCAGTTTGTTCCACAAGAATTACTTTTACTTTGGGACTATGGGAGGAACCAGATGACGGTTGCCATTATCCAATGTCTTTTTAGAAAGAATTCTGATTATAAAAATATCAGAAACCAATGCCAACAATAGAATCTTTGGATTCATAAGATATGATGATCATTTATGCTCCCTCCTATAGGAGGTCCAGCACTATCTGACTGTCCTTATGTTAAGTCCCTAGTGATCACACTTGTGGAAATTGACTATGTCCATTTGCCACTGTTTATAATCTTGCCTGATGGTTTCTTTCCATGTTGTTTTACAGCAGGCGGCTTTCTTTTTGCTGTCTAGTTTTGTTTCTACAAGTGCTGATATACATTTGCTTTTTTTCAACATGTC
Source organism: Euprymna scolopes (assembly GCF_053919585.1). Taxonomy (NCBI): domain Eukaryota; kingdom Metazoa; phylum Mollusca; class Cephalopoda; order Sepiida; family Sepiolidae; genus Euprymna; species Euprymna scolopes. The sequence goes on along the minus strand of NC_136487.1, from coordinate 83,799,643 downwards.
TGAACCAGCAAAGACGGTTTGCCCTTATCAAGTTTTGTGTTGGGCAAAAGTAGATGGCCTAATATTCTGGATCTGGTCTGGCTTTATGTTGCATATCATTGCTTGGTAATTATAAAATTAAGTCTAAATATTGACTATTATTCTGTTTATTATTCACCTTAATGTAAACTACTTAATAGTGGGTACATAAAAGTATGTGTTACTGACAGTTTACATGGTATATCGATATACAGGGTGTTACAGTCTAACTCTTGACAAAAAAAGATACACAAAATGTCAGGCGCTAAAGAGCTTGTTGAAGCACTAGATGGACGAGATCACTGTCAGACACCCCTACATCTTCCAGTAAAACTCTGCTTCTGGATACAAGGCCAAAAAAATTCGGGTGGGAGTGCTCAACAATATTTCCCCACACTAATGCAATCTCTTCACTATTTTTTTCTGGAGGCCAAGACCAAGCATGTACACAACAGGGTCGACTCTCTGAAGACTAGCATCGTGGAGATGGTTGCTAAAGCGTATGACTCACTTTATGCCCACCTTGAAATGGTCATCTCTAACGGCAGTGGTTACATTGAGAGATAACATAATATGGAACTATAACTGTTCCTAAATGAACTGTCGGGTTTCTGCATCTACAACTTTTGTTTTCATTGATTATTTCGTTTTATTTTTCTCGTATATACAAGGTGCAACATAAATAGACTGTTTTTTAATTCTATTTTTTTTTTTTTTTTTGAACTGTGATATTTAGTAAAAAATTTTATTAAACATTTTTCTTTTTGTTGTAATTAATCATACTAAATTGTAAGTCTACTTTAATGGATTTTTGTTCAGTAAAATTTAAAAAATTACAAGTTAGATATAAATTTATGCATTAGAAGAAAATTAGAAAAAAAAGTTATGTTTCATCCTGTATTTCAATTACACAGAATACATGTTAAAATATTCCTCAGTTTTGAAATTGAGTTGTTTTAAAAATAAAAATAAATTTCATTTTAATTGTTTATATTAGCTGTAATTTGCAATTAACTAAGTGATTAATCGCTAAGTTTCTATTTCTATCTACCAGTCTTACTTTTGCTAATGCTTCCTTGTTTGTGAAACAAAACTACTAAACTTCAATTTCAAGAACCTGTGGCATAAAGTACCAAGTCAAATTCAATTCTAACTTCTGGGGGTTGAATGTTCGATCCTCAATGCAAGTGATACTAAGAATTCAATTCCAAAAAAAACTTCTATCTGGCTATGACTAGTGAAACCATTCGAAATTCCATACAATTTCCAGAGTTTGACAAGATGCACCTAAAGAAGGTTACATCAAATGAAACGTTGTAGCAAAAACATTCAAAATGAGAACCATAGTCCAAATAATCCAAATAATTTCATTTCTTGTACAAATTTTAGTTTCCGACTTACCTACAACTTTTATAATTGAATTCAATTGTAAAATAAAAAAATCGTTGCACTTTGTTTGCATTACAAGTAATACTAATACTTCAGCCAGCTGCTGTTTATGCTTGCATTTGTTTGAATGAATACTGAATTACTTCTGTTGATGTTTTGCCAAAAAAGAATATTTTATTTTCATTTTAAAAGATTGTTTGGTTTTTAAAGTATTTTAATGAACAACTATCAAGGAGGACTAAACTGATCTCTCAGATCTATAGGTGGTCAGCCTTTGATGGTGGAATTGCTATTGGTTTAACAATTTTGTACAACCTTGCTCTATGACTTGCCATGATTCGGGATGTGGAAAAAATACTGGCTCAATCCGACCAAAGTGAACAACGTTGCAAAAGCTTTACATATTTTCTTTTTTATGCAAAAGTCATTAAAATCCTTTCAATTAAACAACAAAATTCAATGTCTTAATTTTTAACTATGATTGCATTAACGTTTAAAAATGTTATAAAGAACTATTTCAATGCTGAGAAATTGAGCAAAATGTTTTAATTTCTCTAATACATTTAACATTAAAACCTTTGAAAGACTTTATAACCGAGTCTGGGCCATTTTGGAAATGGCCCATTTCCCTATTAACCCTGGTATGTTGCTAATCCTGTGCTATTCTAAGACTTCTCTCTTGGAAAAGGAATTAGTTTATTGATAATCGCCTAAAGTTCCCCTATCAGGGAATGCAGACGGAACTGCCCAGGCATTTTTTGCAGGCCAAAGCATACTTTCCTTGAGACTCTGGCTTTTCAATCCCACCTTCTGACTCTTGTGTCACATCTTCTCGTCATAGCAGAGAAATATTAACATCATTGTGTGTGTGTGTGTGTGTGTGTGTGTGTGTGTGTGTGTGTGCGCGCGCATGCGCCTATACAATTCTGTTGACTTTTCTAACCTCTTTAAAGTATTTGGAATTGACAATAAAAAAAACAAAAAAACATTACGACCCGCCAAAAGGTATTTCTTAATGACAAATCAAATCAATGAGTACGTGTGTGAAATAACCGACGCTCTTGGCTAACGATACAAGGGAAATAACTCCACTATTCCTAACGAACAGTTTCATTTTATTTATTTGTGTGAAAACAATTTTTTTGTGAAGCAATAACGATTACTCTTGTCACGCAAGTTTTATTTGCAATATAATGCAGCTGAATTACAATAAATGTTTTTAATGGAATTTATAAAAAAAATCAATTCAACTTTTTTTTTTTTACAAAAAAAACAAACAAATTACAGTATTCTAAGATGTATTTATCATTATTTGCTTTTAACAATATATTTCACAATGGAATGTGTGTGTGTGTATATATATATATATATATATATATATATATATATATATATATATATATAACATTAATCAATAATTTACTTATAAATTATAAAAAAAGAATGGCTACAATATGTTAAAAAAAATTGGCATAAAAGTTGAATTTTATACATGTTAAAAAGTTAATATGAATATGAATTTTTACTTTGTTGCTGTCTGATTCAAAACAATCTGTTTCAATGGAAAAATAATAAAAATGGCTTTTGTGTAGGTTATATATATATATATATATATATATATATATATATATATATATAGTGAATGAATGACAAAAGTCGATATTCCACAATTCATGTCGACCATCTTATAATTTATTACTGTAATTCAGTTGACATTTACATGATGAACTTTGGAATACAGACTTTTGTCATTCATTCACTATATTGCTCTGTAATTAACATTGAGCTTCTTAAATAAGGATTTGTATGTATTATAAGAAAATAAAATATATTTCCACAAAATTTCTTATTACAATTTTTCAATGCCTATGTTGGTTGAAAAGTGTAGTTTTGTGATGTAAAAATCCAATATTTCATGTGTAATGAAGTTTGATCTTGATATTTTATTCTAATACATATTAATAAAAAGTTAATCTCAAAGCAATGGCTTCTCTTTTCTGTGATGTGAAGTGTTTCTTAATTACAATGTTATTACATAAACTTCAACTATTGTACAATTTTTGCATCCATTTTCTGTTTTGTAACTTGAAGCATCTTTTATGTGTGCTGAATGTGTCATAGAAAAAGTGTTACTATTACAAAAAAAAACAAAAATGATATTTGCTGGCTTCAGCACTATCGGACAGATTTGCACCAAATGGGTGCATGAAAAATTTGTGCTATCAAAATTCTAAATTCTGATAATTACCAGAAATTTCATAAGCTACCCACTTCCACCTTTCGAACACAGTGTCCCCAGCCTTGGCTAGTACCACACAAAATGGCCGTGAAGAGACGAGGATGATTAGGAGAGAGCACGAATCAGATATCTGCTGAAAAGGTGCAGAGAGCACTGGAACATTGGGGCTTGCTTATCGCTACCCAGATTCCAGAGAGGGACAACATTTGTTGTTAGCAAAACATCAATACGAAACAACTGTTGTGAAAACACAACATGATTTGCAATGGTTATCTAACGAATACTGGAAATCTGGGGAGACTTGTCATTCAGACTCCAGAGAACATCACTTGATAAACGATCACTGATAATGACTTGTATGAGATTTCTTAGCAAGCAAATACTAAATACTTAGGAGTTTAAAAAAAAAAAAAAACTCTTGGGAAATAATAATTCCGCTAAATTTGACTTTGAGCACCCTTGTCATAACAAGTGACTCATAAGAGGATAAACATAATACTGCTACTACACCATCAATGCTTATGTTCAGTCTCAAGAGACAATGGACACCCTTGTAAGTGTAGCTGAGCATGTAATTGTAAGGTACGAGTTGCACAATCCCGAATTACACCTCTCTTGAATTGGCACTGCTTAGGTCCAGTGGCAAGAGGAGGCCCAAGACTGACTGGAAACAATGCCAAGATAAGCGGATAGCACATACAGTACCTAGAATTCCCAAATGGTCACCTGTTTTAATACTGACCGGACCGGTGATCTAACGGGCACTGATGTGTCAATGTGATTATGCCATACTGCTGCTTCTACTAATACTACAAATACTACTAGTAATGGGGTTGAAACTATTGCTTAAAATGTACCAACATTGGTGACATTTTGGCTTGTATAAATGTAAAAATATTTTGCTTCTTATCAAACATTTATTAAACAATTTTTGTTTCCCTCTCTATAGGCTGATGAGATAAATGCCAGTGTAAATCTTGAAGAACATGATGGTAATTCCACTATGCATCATCCTACCGAAGTATCCATGGCTACAACGTCCACATCTCATTGGTCGTCGTCATCATCAGCACATCCAGGTAAGTCGATTTACTTTCATTTCAAAACTTGTATTTTTTTTAAAACTTTAAATAAAAAAAGTAACTCAGTTTTACACTCACAATTAAACATCTAAATGAACATTACCTTACAAACATCAAGATTTGTGTTGCGGATATTTTTCTAAAATTAGAAGCACATTTTTAATTTCAAAAAGGAAAAATAATTTCTGATAACTTTTTTTTGTGCGCAATATTTTAAAATTGCAATAATATAGATACATCATAAAAGTTAAATAATATACTATATGCATATATTTTACGATAATTTTTTTTATTATATATACATATATATTTTTATATTTGAAATAAAAATTTTCTCTTCAATTATAAATGTTTAATAAATAATTTTAAAAAGCTCAATAGTATAAGGCTAGAGCTATAAATACTCTCCACTTTTACAGTTTTTTTTTTTTCCTTTACAGGGAATAAAAACTTATGTTTATCAAATTTGTTTATTATAAGAACATAGAATTGTTTTAGTTTGTACTGATATAAGGTTCACTGCATATGTTTTTATTTTTACTTCAGCATGGGCCCTTATCAGTGCTACCATATACACAAAAAAAAAAAACAAGACCCCTCCACTGGGAATAATTTTCTGGCAAACTGTCTGTTCATTTCAAAATTTACATTAAACCGCAGTAGATATAAATCTGATTTGTAATGTTATTTATAGCTCTGTAACAAATTTTGAAATAACTATTTAAATGTTTCAATATTGAGCTTTTCATATTTCTTTGGAATTTGATCTGAACTATACAATTTTTTCATGTTGGTGTACATGCACATGTGTGCGTATGTATGCTGATATGGCATAATCACATTGACACACTGATTCCTGTTGGATCACCGAAGTTAAGCAACATTCAACCTGGTCAGTACGAAATGGGTAACCGTTTGGGACTCCCGGGTGCCGTCCGCTTATCTCAGCATTGTTTCCAGTCGTCCTGAACTTCTCCTTGCCACTGGACTCAAGCATTGCCGATTCAGGAGAGATCTAGTTGGGATTGTGCAACCCTTACTTCACAACTGCCTCTACAGTGGGCACCCTTTGTCTTTTAAGACTGAACAGAGGCATTAGTATGCTGAGATATACTTACATACACATATAAGGTAATATGAGAACAATACTTATGAGTTAGAACAGGAAAAATAATAAACACAAAAATATGCTTTTATTAATTTGATATTGTTTATGGAAGGTAGGATACTTGTTAATCTGAATTTGTTCATTTTAAGTGTGAAGCTTAGTTACTTTGATCTATTCAATTTTTCTTTCTGTTTGATTAAAAAAAAAATTATCATGATTTTATGATATAATTGACCTTCATCCCAACATGCTTTGTTTTTCTTGTACATTTTTTTTTCTATAACAGTGGTGCTAGGCAAAGGCAGAAATGGTTCACACAACAACCTATTGTTTTGAATATTCATGAATTCAGATTTAATGTTTTTTTTTTTTATTTTATTTTATTGTCATTTTCATTTTGCAGGTGACAATACGTTTTACAGACAAAAGATATCTCAATCGTTTGCAGAAGATGTTTAAGATTTTAATCAGTTGTTTTATTTATAGCTTTGTGGACATTTGTTGATGCTTTTTTTTTTATGTATTTGTGGACATGTGATACCTTTTTTTTTTTTTCTTCCTTTTTTTCTTTTTCTCTCTTTCCATTACTTTGTGTTGAAGTGTATGTAACTGATCTTGGATCATTATTGTTTAGTAAGAGCAGAGAAATATAGGCATTTAAAAATATTATTTTCTCAAAACCAATAACATTATTTTGTGTTTGTTCAGAATTGTCCCTATATTAAAAACAAAAATAAAGAAAAATCTGTATGATATCCGTAACCATGGCGAAACAAAAAGATCATATTCTAAAAACCACATCAATTAAGTAATTTTATTTTTAAATAAAATAAATCAAATGAGTAACGGAAGAGTGACTGTCCAGTCCAACATTTTGAAAAATCATCTAAATAAAAAAAGGGGTGGGGGGTGGGGGCTCAATTCAAACTTGCGAGATTTATGTTGTAATGCATATGGATTACCATTAATTGCTAAAAAATAATTCTCTTTATAAAAATGAAACCACCTGATCAATTTAAGTAATTTTTTGGAATATGATATTTTTGTTTTGTCACAAGTACATACATCATACACATTTTTCTTTTATTTTTGTTTTTAATATAGGAGGGATTCTGGAGAAGAAAGGTTTTTTACATAGTATACGATTCTTTGTTTTGGAATTTTTGAAATAAAGATTGATAATTTGGATTAATGGAGACATTTTGAAAGATCCGGAATTCAATAAAATGCACCCGAAGAAAGCCAGATTATATTGCCAAAAACATTGTAATAATCCAAATAATGACTTTTTTTTTGTTATTTCTATAATTTGATCTACTTATAATATAAGAGCTGCTTTATAGAAGCCGAGATTATTGATGTCTTTATGTAGGATGCTAGTATGACTGTAATAGTTAAAAGTGGTTGAAATAAATTTAGTTTACTAACCAGTTAATTGTTTTTACTGTCAACGCAGGAAATGAGTTTATCAGGCATGTGTGCTCAGTGTGATCCTGTATGGAAGTAAAACCTGACCAGTGAGAGTTGAAGATGTGTTGCATGGATAGAAATGATATGAAAATTCTATGATGGCTGTGTAATAGGAGTCTTAAAAGACAGGCTTAGATCTGATGTCAGAAGATTAAATCTAAACAATATAGTGAAATGTGTGTAGAACTAGTATGCTTTCATGCTTTTGAAATTTCAACCATGTTTTAAACTTCCTCATATGCACACACACATACACACACAGTTCAACATGGTAATATCACATTGATTGCAAAAATATGTTTAATAGAATTATTTATTTATTTTTTTAATATCTTAGATGTTTTTCATATGTAAAATTAAAGTTCTTTCTGCTGTAGAAATCTTTTAAGACTCCCAGGCTAAAATGTTTTAATTCCATCATAAATGTATTTTGGTAGTCATTACTACTAGTGACATAAATTATTTTAAAGGAAACTCCTTTAGGAAATTAGTTTTAAAAAAAACACAAAAAAACAAAACAGTTTATTTTACTTGACCTACTCATTTTGTGACCTATTTGCGTTAAAAGAAATTAATGTTTTATGATGAAATAGTCACATTTTTAAAAATTATTGTTTTCTATTCAATTGATGGTTAAGAAATTTGAAAATGAAGAAAAGAAGATAAGAAGGGCGAATTTTCATTGGAAGCTCAGATTTTAAAATAAATTAATTTTAAAACCTGAGCTTTCAACGAAAATTTTTCCCTTTTCAAAATAAGACATCTTTTTCTCTCTTTTTTTTTTTTTTTTCTATTTATTTGTTTTTTCCATTCAAAGCACTTATACTTTTTTTGGGGAACAGTAGTTTGTTTATCTGATGGAAAAGACAGTTTGAAAATAAATCTGAATGTGAGCACACTTTTTTTTTTTTTTTTTCGAATTTAATATTTGATATTTAAATGAAGTTTTACTTCATAAATAGTGCCAGAGTGAAATAGATTCATGTCAGCAATTTCGATTCTGAAGAAAAAATAAGTATATATGTCCAGATTATTTTACTCGGTAACTTGTTTCATTTTACTTCAGTTAGAAGTTCTCAAAAATCAAAACGCCCCTTTGTAGGGGGTTAACACTTGATCTCTATATGAAATGCATAGATATTTGAATATTCCATTAATGTTCCATTTTACCTCTCAAACACTGAGGTAGTAAAGAAGTTGAGAACATAATTTTCCTCTCCCCAACTGACAATGTAAATAAGTTATAGTATACTTTTCCTGTGGTCTCTTGGTCTTGCTGGATTCCAGGACAAGAATTCATCTAGTCTCATGTAGTAGCCAGCTTCATGTTGTTGCTTGAGGTAACATCACTTGGAGTATGTGTACCATTTTTTGGATAAGTTAGTGTTGGTTAGTCATACTGAGATTTCATTTGGGCCGTGAATACTTTGTAATTTTGAATATTTAGTCAAGGTTTACTTGCAGGGAGAAGTATCCTCATGCTAGGTTGTCTTGACAAACCTCTGCACAGAGAGACTTTAGGCATTCGAGGATAGTGTTTAATAGGCATTCAAGTTCTCTCCCTATTTACAATAAAGCAAATGAGTAGGTAAATAAATTGGTTTTAACTTAATGTCCTAACAATATTTCCTTCAAAATTATGTTGCCAATTTATTTTATTTAATAGAATAATCACATTGAATGAGTTAAATGTATAATCTGTTTCTTGTACTTTTTTGTATGTATTTATGACCAAGAACAATTACACACACTTCAACAGCCAATTTTACTCTTTAAACAGCTTTAAATTTAAATTTTTTTCAGAAATTTTTCTTCTAAATAAAAAAATTAATATTCATTACTAATGTTCGCTGCTTATGGATTTTATCAGTAATTCCCTACAGCTGGGTCTTTCATGGATTTTGTCTTAGCATTTCGTCTTTCATTTAAATCAGTTTCTTCTACAACAATCAGTATAATGTTCATATTTTTTATGTATTTTGCGTTTCTTTAAATTAGCTGTGTGTTGTTGTTCTTTCCTAAATCAAATTGTTTAACAATCTTATAAGTAATTAAATCTGAAAGCCTTACCAATAAAAATTATTTATTTTAGTTTAAAGTGTGTTAATTTTACTTTAATGTTTAAAAACGATTAAAAAGAAATGCTGAAACAAATATGCAGTGAGAAATCGACTGAATGCAAATTGTTATCATAGAGTTCTCCCCCTTGCTTCATTCAGTTCAATACAACTGTTTTCAGTAAATCTATTTTCCTGAGGTGTACTCAGATTTTTCACACACGCACAATGCATTCAATTTTTTTTCTATTAATCTTATTATCCTGTATGTATTTTTTAATTTTAAGATCGTAAGTGTCATTCATATATTTGACATTATTTTCTCCCATTAAGAAAATATTTCTAAAAGTTTATTGAAAATGTTACAGTACAAGTTGCTTTATGTTCCTATTTTGGAACAAGATGAATGTTTTAAATAGTGTGAACCATTACTGGACCGAAATATTTGAGCACAATTTGGTTCTTGTCCAGATTTCTCCCTATATTAAAAAAAAAACAAACTTTGTACGATATACCTACTTGTAACAGAAAAAAAAAAAACAAAACAAAAAAAATAGATTGATCAAGTAGTTCTATTTTTGTGTAAGAAAACTAAGTTGTATGAGTAAATGAGGGAGATAACTCAGTAATTCAAACTTATGAGATAAGCCTTGTAATCCCTACAGTTTCTCATTAATCACTTTAAATCGTTTAAAAATTGTATATAATAATTAAAATGATTTTAATAATAAAAAGTGTATAACTTATATGTTTCATTAATTTTCAAGGGAGGTAACTTTAGTGAAAACTATTTTTAAAATACATTTATATTAATGATACAACTTGCAAAAGATATAGCTCATTTGCATATTCCTTTAAACATTCATTTTAATTAATTCCCTATTAGTTTTTTTTTTGTTTTCTTATGGGAAGATCATCTTTAGTTAACTACTACATGTAATTAACACAGATATTCTACATGATTTATACTTGTGTAATATTTGTGTAAAAAGTTTATAGTAAACGAAACTTTTTTCATATATATGCATACGTATATATTTTTGTTTAAAAAAAAATTTGCCTACGAAACTCTTAGAGTTTTTGGTCTACAGACATGAAACTTTATATTTGTGTTTTAGCCTGGAAAAATCGGAACAAAAGTGTGAAAATGAATTAAAAATATTTTTTAAATCAAATTTGCCAGGTGAAATTCGAATGCCAGCATAATGAATATGCATGCATAACGTAGTAGCTATTGGTTCATGTTTTAATTTTTAGCCTTGTAGCAAACATGTCTTCATAGTTCGGTCATTAACTACAGAGGAAAAATAAATAAATTGTAAGCTAAACGTTTTGGTTTTGATTCTCAGTGGTGGCGCATGTGTCTTTTTAAAAAATTTTATATAGCTTTTTAAATAATTACTATATATTGTGTCCAATATAATAATAAATATAAAATTTGCATTAATCAAAATATCATATTTAAGCGTATTTCATAACTGGCCAATGCTGGGTGCCCTGCTAGTATGTGTATATTCCTTCTCTTTCTGACTCATTTTGTTGTGCATTAATTGTGCAGTTTTCTGTTGCCATTAATTCAGTCTTTATAAAAGACAAAAAAAAAAAAAAAAAAAAAACAGGAACGTCCATATTGTAATCGTCATTAATTTGCAACAGTAATTTAATTCTTATTCCATGAAGTGTTTCGTTAGTAGAAATTGATTTAAGAATATGAAATGTCAGATGCTGTGAGAATGAATGATTTAGCAACGTTGATTATTTTTATTGGTTTCTGCTATTGACAGTGGTTTTATACAAAGTGATGCTTTGTCTTGTATAGAAAATTTTTAAATGTCATTCTCACTGTAAATCTTCAAATGGTAAAGTTATTAAACATGGGTGATCATCTAAAAGATTGATTGTTTAAACTAGTTTAGTGATTTGCTTATTTAAAATGCTTTGTTTTTTTAATATGTGGCTAATGAATAAAACAATTCCTATTATTTGAATTATTCAGACTACTGTTCTCATCTTGAGTGTTTTATTTTATTTATTTATTTATTTATTTTTTCACTACGTTTCTTTCGATGTAATCTCCTGTGTATCTTGTCAAAGTCTGGAATCTTTCTGTTGAATTTGGAAATCTTCACAGAATTTTGAATGGAACCCGTTACTTAATTCAGGGCAGTAGTATGCTCTCGTTCTGTCAGCCATGACTTGAATAGAAGTTCTAAGTAATTTGCAAATTGTATTTTTGTTTTTTAATGTCACCAATACTGATGATTGAACCTTGTAAGAACTGGAAGAACACAATAAGGGAAGCGAGTTCTGAAACTGCCGATGAACCGAAGGTTAACTTTCTACTAAATTTAATTAACCATTCTCTTGATTCAAGAAAGATCTGGCAGATAACTATCAAATAGAAAAACAGATAAAGGTTAAGACGGACATGCTGCTCTGGACAGCTAAAAGATAGGCTTAAGTGGTGGAATTTTGTTTTTTAAATTTGTGGTGGAGCTCTCCATTTTCATCTAAAAAATTCTAAAATGGTTATTGTAATGATTTTGTGAAATCGGTTGGCTTATATTAATGATGGTATGATTCCAATACAATTACCAATTTCGGTTCTTTATAAATCTCTAAATATTTAACTAAACCTTTAAATAGTTATTTTTTCCCCCCCGATTACCGTAAAAACACACACGTTAAATGTGCAGATCTTTTCTTAAACGTAAAATAAATATTTGTGTGGGATAGTCTATAAATTTTATAATTACTGGTTGTTAAAAATTAATCAATATTTATTTTAAGATTACTACTAACACTGGAAGAGTTTATTTTAAACAAAATTAGATAAAAAAAGGAAATTAAAAGAATTTTTTTTGGCATTGGAAAATATGTACAAATTTTTCCGATTCTGTTCCCCTCAAAAGTTCAAATTTTTCTGATTCCTGATATATTTCCCCAAAACCTCTGGCCTTGATGGAGGGGAAATTAAAACTTTCTGCTATGGTTTCAAATGATCTGAAATAACAGCAAGGGGATACTTGATTCCAAATATTTCTCATGTTATATCTCCCCTCTTTTGGAAAAAGAGTATGATTATGAATATCTCCAGTATCAAATAATCTTTATACGCTGTGAGATTTTATGAAAACCAAAGAGGGAGGATATAACACATGAGAAATATTTGGAACCAAGTCTTCCCTTACTGTTATTTCACATCATTTGAAACCATAGCAGAAAGTTTTAGTCTCCCCTCCATCAAAGCCAGAGGTTTTGGGGAAATATCAGATATTTTGTAATTCATATGCAAAACTAGAAAAACAAATGACTGATTGAAACATTTTATGGCTCTAAAAAAAAGTGCCAAATATAGGCTCTGGATGAGGGATGATCGCCTTAATGTGCGATCTTAAGGGCAAATGTCACATTGCCCACTACACAATTCAGGTCATTACCTTTCCAACGAGCCTTCATTTGTTAAATCCTGATCAGTAGTTGCTGAGATTTGGAACATAAAATTTCCAAAAAAGGTGTTTTATATGGATATATCTGTACTCGTAGCCAAATTGAATAGTGAAATGCTCATATTTTTTAGTTCTATGGGACGAAACTACCTGAAAATTTGCAGATTTTTTTAAGATTATAATACTATTCAATGGTTAAAATCTTATGACAGTTAGTAAAAAAGAACCTATATTTTTAAACCAATAAAACCTGCTCAAATTTGGCTGCATTTTTATATATAGTGTCCTGGCATGCCAGCTTTAGTTTTGCTGCTTTGGGATGAATTTTGCTTAGTTTTTTGCTTGGTTGTCTCCCCTGTAACCTTTCCAGGTCACTAATATATATTAGTGATGGGACGATTCCAAAATTATTACTGATTCTGATTCATATAAATCTCTAGATATTTAAGAATAGAGTTGTTATTTTTTTTTCCCGATTACTGTAAAAACACATTTCAAATGTGCAGATATTTTCTCAAATGTAAAAACACACTTGTGGAAGGGGGAGGGGGAAGTGATTGATAGATTTTTGTTTTACTATTAGTTTAAAATCAATAAATATTTATTTTATCATTACTAGCAGTAGTGGAAGATCGTGTTTTAAACAAAATCCGATAAAAGCACAGCAATTAAAGGAATCGTTTTTGGCACCGGAAAATAGGTAAAAAAAAATTTTCAAATACAGATTCTGATTCCAATTAATCGTCCCAACACTAATATATAATATATAGCTCAATACGCAATTGCAATTTATCCTGAACATTTGATACTATCGATTTTTAGAAATATATATATAATCTCAATCTCACTTGGAGAAACTCTTCAATTGTTATAGCTATTTAATTTAAATTTTATATTAAGTTATCGGGTGGTGCTATTGCTCAGTTCATCTCTACAAAAATATGTTGAAAGTCTATATAAAGGCAATCATTCATATATTTCATCAGTTTATTAGCTTGATCATTCAATGAGTGATCAAATTTATGTCCTGATGACATGAATAATCGAAATATGATTGCATTTGTCTGACCATTCATTGCATTTATGTACTCATGAGGAGTTTACACACAGGCCATCATCAAAGATTACCCTGTGTCAACAACCTGCTGTGTTCCCTGGTTCTATGTGGCAACAAATCTCCCCAGATTTCCATTACTTCTCACACCTTTCCATGACCTTTACAAATGAATTTGTGTTATCGCAACAGCCGATTTCTCGCTGGCAACGATCAGTAGCCTTCACTGAAATTTGGGTGGATTCCTCAAACTCCCATTAGGATAATTATAATTATTATTATCCTCTGATGTATTGAATTATCGAGCACAATTGAAATAAATACTGGAAATATATTTTAAATGTGTTATTTTGGAGTTGGAAATATATGTATAAGTCTTTAATATTGAAAGTTAATATTTGTCTCATTAATTAGAGAGAGAACATATTAGGAGATTCTATAATTTTCTGACTGGATGCTACTGATGTCACGATAGCTGCTGCTGCTTTGGTTGTTGGTTCCTTTATCATTCTTGCTACTTCCATTTATCTGAAGAAAAGTGAAGAGACAGGAATGATGACGCTGACAATATTTCCAAGGCTGCTGCTACTGCACATGCCGGCCGCGTTGTCAAGTCACTTGCAACCAACAATGACATCATTGCTGGCTGCTGTGCATTTTAATTTTAAACAATTAACTTCTACCGCTGCCACCATTTCCGGAATTAGACCTCCTCATCCTACTCCACATCTTTTAAAATACCTCATCATTTATATTTCTTGAAAAAAAAAAAAAAAAAAAAAAAAAGTTGTTTTTCTTTTTCATCTGTTTTTATAACAACTACGTGTTCATCTTTTGACTTGAAGATTAGTTTTTATTTGGAGTTTTTTATTTCAAAATCTGAAATCTTAATTTCAATATTTAGGAAATCTTTGCTTTTATATCTGCATATTTATTTTATTTGGAATATTTTTAAGAAAGAAACAAACAAAAAAAATATTAGGGTATATGTATCTATTTACTTGCTTCCCTATGAGTGTAGAGTTAGATACAGGGTCGGTTTTGAAATGTGGGGATAACCCAGCTACCAGAACAAATACTACACTTTGCTCCCATTAAAATCCACGACTAAAACAAGATACAAATTTCATGTTGATCAAATTGGGGGGGGGGGGTATGACTTTCGTTATTCCTTTCTTATTTGTCTTTCACCATTGAATTGAACCTAAAATTTCCAAAATAAAATTGAGTACAAAATGTTATCCATTTTGTTAGCAGAGGAATCACAGATAACAAATCAATCTGGTTTATGTTCTTTTTGTATTGAGTTGTTAACTGAATAATACAAGATGACTCTTTGTTTAATAAATAGTAAAGCCTCTATTTATTTGCCTCCGCACAAGGGCAGAGTTAGGCAGAAAGTTGATTTTTGAATGTGGGGTAAATTCAGCTCTCTCTAAATGGGCATTTTAAATGGAGACAAAAATTAAAATTGTCTCAGTCTAGAAGTATTTCGACTTCATTGACTGAAGACAGAAATGAAGTGTGGCATCAGAACAGATACTACATTTATCTAATCTTAGCCAAAAAGCAAGACCCCCCTGCCATAACATCTATTGATTACAATTAACTTTCTCTAAAGTCTACTCATTTTTATCAAGATAAAAACAGTCTTTGAGCTAGGGTAGAATCTGTGCTGTCTCATGAGATAATACTCCTAGGTATTACCTCCTCCTTAGGAATGAAAACAGGTGATTTATGCTGATAATTTAGCTGCTTCACACTACAGCAAGGTTAGACATGAAGTTGATCTGACGTGGGGGAGAGTGTGTGTGTGTGTGTGATCCAAATTTCCCAAAGTTGGAAGGTACGAAAAGTAGAATGAACAGATGCTACATTTTTCTCTTTAGCCCAAATGCCAAGATTCCCATATTGAAAGTAAATAATACAAGATGTACTGTTAATTAATAAGCATTGTTGATGTTGGATTACAAATTCAAAATTTAATGGTTTAGAAAGACCAAACAAGTGCAGCACCTGTTTTGTGTTTTGACATAAGTTATATTATTGTTTCTGTGCTACGGAACATATGCTGTCAATTAAACATTTTAACATGCTGAAAGAAATAAACGATAAGATGAAGAACATCTTGGAATGTGGAACATTTTGTCATATATATATATATATATATATATATATATATATATATATATATATATATATAAGAGCAAGTTAAGATAAAGCATAAAGTTACATAAGAACTTCATTAAATTATCACTGTTCATCTTTGAAGAAATATGTGAACTATATTTTCCATCATCATAGCAAAAAATGTATGACAGTAAGGGAAAATAGGCATTCACCTATATTATAATTAAAAAATTAAAAAAAAAAAAAACACGGAACATTATGCATAGTGTCCATTAACGTGTGTGTGTGTACATTGACACACTGGTTTCCATCAGATCACCGAAGTTAAGCAACATTGAGCCTGGTCAATACTAAAATGGGTAACCATTTGGGAATTCCAGGTGTTGTATATACTCTTTGCTTACCTCGGCATTGTTTCCAATCAGTTTTGGGCCTCTGCTTGCCACTAGACCCAAGCAGTACCGATTCAGGAGAGATGTGGTTTGGATTGCGCAACCCTTGCCTCACAATTACACGTGCAACTACCTTTACAAGGTTGTCCATTGTCTCTTGAGACTGAACAAATAACTTTTATGTTGAGAATTAAGATAAAGAAATACATACTAAATTGCTAGTATACCATTCTTTTTCTAATGGTTTCTACCAATGAAAAGAAAAAAAAAGTTTCGTTTTATTTAAATATTGGATTGGTGTTTGATGTTCTTGATCATTCCATATTGAATGACAACATTCAAATGAAGTAGCAGACTACAAAATACCTCTAAAAATCTAATCTAATGAAATTGTATAAAAAAAACTTAATTCTGTAATTGCTATTGAATTGAAATGTAAGCAGATGTTATTTTTATTTTATTTTTTTAAACAAAGGAAAAAAAAAAGATTTGATTCGTATTTAAAGCAAGGGGGATTAGATTTATTGCAGATTAAGAAAAACAAAAACAACAAAGCAATTTATGGCTTTTAACCACTTATGAGCACAGCTAAAATCTATTATAACCTCTATTATTAACATTAGTATTTAACGGACACTGGATTCGCAATTGTGTACAACTACATATTTTCTTTTTGGTTTGAAATTTGGATGGGGGGGGGGCGCTAATTTTCTTTGTATAATTAATTTACAAAAAGCGCAACTGATTTATGCGAGTTAGCTTAAGGGGTGTGTGGTTGGCAGAGGATTGTATTTTTTTTTCTCTTCTATTGAAAAAGTAATGTAATTGCTATGGGGAACAGGGATGGGCGACCCCTTAGTTGGCCCTTTGTCTGTATTGCACCTGCCCATTGAGCTGTTTTTAAATTTTTTACATTTTTTTTTCTTTAGTATTTTGTGTATGTGTGTCCGTCTTTCATTCTCTGCCCTTTTTTTTTTTTTGTCAATATAAAGGATCTCCTTGTGGGGAAAAACAATATCAACCAATCACATAACCACCATCACTACCCAACAAGCTGTTGCAGTCAAAGCCGAACTGTTTGTCTTGCTCTTCTGATTCAAACTAGTTGTCATGCTATGTTTGAACATTAGTTTACATAAAATTTTTAAAAATACATTTTAGTAAAATTCTGTGATCACTTCGCACGCGCCTGTGTTTCTCGTGATTTAATTATTCTTATTTACTACTAGCAGGGCTACCCGTTGTTGCCTAGGGCAAAAGTGTTACATATTCTTATTCAAACTTCTATCTCCCACCCCCATTTTCTTCCTGCCTCTCTCCACTCCCTCTCCTTTGCCCAACTCATTCTTCTCTTTAGGCATACAATGCCAATTAAGACTGTACCAACTTTGTGGGTATTTGTTTTGTCGTTTTTAAATTTAAGCTGGACATGCATACATATTGACATCTATATAGTAGATTAACTCTTTATTGAAATCAAAAATGCAATTACACCAAATCGATTATATTTGAAAAATCCTACTTGATAAAATAATATCATCCATTTCGGTTTATTTGTAAACAAATCAACCATTTTAATCTTCGATTTGTAGTTGGGGGGAAATTAATCGCTTTGTGATCCTTTGAAATTTTAACACATTTAAATCGCCAAATAGGAAATCATTTTTTACTTAAAAATTCTTAGCAAATCCTCATGGTTGAAAGTCTTGGAAGCTATTTACACCCAAAATGTTATATATATATATATATATATATATATATATATATATATATATATATATATATATATATATATATATATATATATATAGATAGATAGATTAAAACAACATTAACTTAACAATTAGGTATAGTTTTATGGCAATTTAATTAAATTAATAATTTATTGATCAGATTTAAATTTATCTTACAAAAATCTTATCATATATGTTTTCTTCAATATAGAAATCACAAAGATTTCATTCAAGAAAGATAAGGGTTAGTACTGGGTGTGCCATTCCTTGCAGGTGAAAGACTGGGTCAAGACTGTGATAAGTGGCAGTTTTGTTCACAAGCATGTGGCGAAGCTCTCTGGTGTTCGCATATAAATCAAGTATATACATTAAGATCTTTTGCCGGTTTTTAAGTTATAACTTGTTGACTTGGAATGAGTGCTTTATGCCAAGCTTAAGTAAATGCGGTAGTGTGGTGACTAATCCCTAACTATGCATAAAATAGATAACATAATACTTAGTTTGCTGCACTTAATTATAATAAAGATCCATAAAATATTTCAGCCAGATCAGCCCAGTGGTTTCAGAGAGAAAGTGGAATGGGCAGACAGACAGACTAAGAGAAATATAATATAGATACTTAATCTTCCCTAATATTACATTGGCCTTTTGGCTAGGAGCAAAGTGTAGTATCTGCTTTGAAATAAGAGGGATAAATAAAGGGATAGGTTGGATTAGAAGTCATTCTAAAAATCGTCCCATGCATATAAGCATGTTAAAAAAAAAATGGGTTGACCAATGGTGATGATCATCATCATGAATAAGAATTATATATGATTAACTGAATCCAAGTCATTGTTTTATCCATATCTATAAGAAAATGCTGGGTTCATACTTTTCCCAATGATAGCAGTGTGTAATTGAATACAACAGATTCAAGAGGATTAGACATCAGCAATTCCATAATCAAAAGCATTATTCCATTTCCCTCTTTTTCAGGAGATTAGACACAAGGTCAAGTGTAGGTTTTGATGAAAGTGTTTCCATGTTGGCCACCATCAACCAAAACTACACATTTTAGTCATGAAATTAAATGATGAGCATAAAAGACTATTTAGTTTTCTTTATAAATCTTATTACGATTTTATATGGGAATTGTCTGGCTTTTTGTTTTTTAATTAACATTTTATTAAAATCCAAAAATATGATGAAAGCATATGCAGATATTAATACAGGAAAAATATTTAATTATCCATATGTCAAGCAAAATTCAATAATTACTCCACACCAGATTAACAGCTGTTTCACAACTGAATAGAAGAATAAAGTAATTGTAATGCAAATGAGAAAACCTGACGCATTATTATAAAGAAAATTTAGCGATTTTTAAATGGCTAAAACTTTGAAAAAGAAAAAAAAAAAGAAAAAAACAGAAGCAAGAAAAAGAATGAGAGAGAGAGAGTGAGAGGGATAACATCTATATATATAAAAGGCAAAAATCGGTGTGTATGTATGTATGTATGTATGTATGTATGTTTGTTTGTAACGCTAAAACTTTTGAAAGACGGAACCAGAGTTGACAAATTTGGTATCATATTGCACCTTGATCACCCGGATGACAAATATCGAAATTTCACGTCAAACGGACCAGTAGAAAGGGGTCAACTGATCGTTTTTCTCCTAGGGGGGCCCCCAAAAAAACCTGTCATTTTAACGTTATTCAATACGTGTCACGTGACGTGACGTCAGCTCAAACTTTTGACAGACACAACCAAAGTTGACAAATTATGTATCATATTGAACCTTGATCACCCGCATGACAAATATCGAAATTCCACACCAAACGGACCATTAAAAGGGGGTGAACTGATCATTTCTCTCCTAGGGGGGGCCCCCAAAAAAAACCTGTCATTTTAATGTTAATATTACATAATCCAAAAACGCTTAGTCATGTCACGTGACGTGACGTCAACATCCAGTAATGGCGAACAAATGTAAACAAACACTTTGTTTTACCGATACTTTTGTAATTTCTCTTCTGCTTTGTTCTAGAGATTATTAAACTCCATGACAATGTCTCCAACGTATTTAACTGGTTAAAAATAGTATTTATACAAGAGTTTTAACGAAAAATATCAGGAAAAAATGTACAGGAATAAAAAAAAATTCAGCTTTCAAAATATTCGTCGATAAAAAAACCGATCTTTATATTTACGCTAGCCATTTTGTATATTACCACGTGACCTGCTATCTCTTAAACTGGAGGGGGGGGGATCCACTTGAATCCAACAAAACCAGTAATTTTTTTTTTCTATTATATATACATCATTTTCTATAAAATTAAGTGTAGACTTTATAATTAAAACAAAAAATGTTATTCATACTAAAAAAAAAAAACGCTTAGTCATGTCACGTGACGTGACGTCAACATCCACTAATGGCGAACAATTGTACCTATTTACTATGCCTCCCCACGGGACAGAGTTAGACACCAGGGTCGTTTTTTAACGTGGAGAAAAGGTACAAAAATAAAAATTGTCTCAGTCGTGGAGGATTTCTCCTCCACCGAAAGAGAACAAGAAATAGAAGTGCAGCATCTGAAGAACAGATACTACACTTTGATCTTGACCAAAAGGCCAAGAATGCGAACAATTGTAAATAACAACTTTTTTCACAAAACCAACACCGTCTTTCTTTTTTTTCTCTCTCTTTCTCTCTCTCACCCACTTACTCTTCCCTCTCTCTCACCCTCTTTCTCTTGACGTCACACCACTGTTAAACTGTGGGGGGGGGGGGAACACATTCCCAGGCATTATCTCCTATAGATGCACATTTTATTAGAAATTCAGCTTTCAAAATATTAGACGATAATAAAAATATAAAACCAACACCCTCTTTCTCTTTTCTCTCTCTCTCACCAACTTACTCTTCTCTCTCTCTCACCCTCTTTCTCTTGACCTCCTACTACTGTTAAACTGTGTGTGTGTGGGGGGGGAAGAGGCAGCTTGAAAACCAACAAAAACAGTGCACAGTTTCCCAAGCATTTGGGGTGGGAAGGGGGGGGGAAGAAGCCGAGCGCACAGTTTCGTGTGAGAGAGAGAGAACAATTCTCAACCTATATACTCAACAAATTTTTTATCTACAGATTTGAAAGTTTGTATATAGGGTATTCAGACATATGGAAATATATCTAGCATAATCTATCTATTATATCTATAAAAGTGAAAATGTGTGTGTGTGTGAGGTAGCCAGAGAGAGAGAGAGAGAGAGAGAGAGAGAGAGAGAGAGAGAGAGAGAGAGAGAGAGAGAGAGAGACAACAATTCTCAACCTATATATTCAATACATTTTTTATCTACAGATTTGAAAATTTGTATATAGGGTATTCAGACATATGGAAATATATCTAGCATAATCTATCTATTATATCTATAAAAGTGAAAATGTGTGTGTGTGTGTGTGTGTGTGTGCGTAAGAGAGAGAGAGAACAATTCTCAACCTATATACTCAACGTATTTTTATCTACGGATTTTAAACTTTGTATATAGGGTATTCAGACATATAGAAATATATCTAGCATAATCTATACATTATATCTATAAAAGTGAGAATGTGAGTGTGTGAGAGAGAGAGAACAATTCTCAACCTATATATTCAACAAATTTTTTACCTACAGATTTGAAAATTTGTATATTGGGTATTCAGACATATGGAAATATATCTAGCATAATCGATCTATTATATCTATAAAAGTCAGAATGTTTGCGTGTGGTTGTGTGTGTAAGGTTGCGAGAGAGAGAGAGAGAGAACAATTCTCAACCTATCTATTCAATAAATTTGTTATCTACAGATTTGACCATTTGTATATAGGGTATTCAGACATATGGAAATATATCCAGCATAATCTATCTATTATATCCATAAAAGTGAGAATGTGTGCGTGAGAGAGAGAGAGAGAGAGAGAGAGAGAGTAAGTACAATTCTCACCCTATATATTCAACAAATTTTTTATCTACCGATTAGAAAATTTGTATATAGGGTATTCAGACATATGGAAATATATCTAGCATAATCTATCTATTATATCTAGAAAAGTGAGAATGTGTGTGAAAGAGAGAGAGAGAAGAGAGAGAGAGAGAGAACAATTCTCAACCTATATATTCAACTAATTTTTATGTACAGATCTGAAAATTTGTATACAGGGTATTCAGACATATGGAAATATATCTAGCATAATCTATTATATCTATAAAAGGTAGAATGTGTGTGTGTGTGTGTGAGTGAGTGAGTGAGTGAGTGAGTGAGAGAGAGAGAGAGAGAGAGAACAATTCTCAACCTATATACTCAACAAATTTTGTATCTACAGATTTGATAATTTGTATATATGGTATTCAGACATAAGGAAATATATCTAGCATAATCTATCTATTATATCTATAAAAGTGAGAATGTGTGTGAAAGAGAGAGAGAGAGAGAACAATTCTCAACCTATATATTCAACAAATTCTATCTTTACAGATTTGAAAATTTGTATATAGGGTATTCAGACATATGGAAATATATCTAGCATAATCTATTATATCTATAAAAGTGAGAATGTGTGTGTGAGAGAGAGAGAAAGAACAATTCTCAACCTATATACTCAACAAATTTTTTATCTACAGATTTAAAAATTTGTATATAGGGTATTCAGACATATAGAAATATATCTAGCATAACCTATCTATTATATCTATAAAATGACCATGTGTGTGTGTGTGAGAGAGAGAGAGAGAGTCAGAGAGAGAGAGAACAATTTTCAGCTTGTGTGTGTGTGAGAAAGAGAGAGAGAGAAAGAGAGGAAGGAAAATTCTCACCTTATATATTCAACAAATTTTTTATCTACATATTAGAAAATTTGGATATAGGGTATTCAGACGTATGGAAATATATCTAGCATAATCTATCTATTATATCTATAAAAGTGAGAATGTGTGTGTGAGAGAGAGAGAAAGAGAGAGAGAGAGAACAATTCTCAACCTATATATTCAACTAATTTTTTATCTACAGATTTGAAAATGTGTATATTGGGTATTCAGACATATGTAAATATATCTGGCATAATCTATGTATTATATCTATAAAAGTGTGAATGTGAGTGATGGAAAGAGCAAAAAATTCTCAACCTATATAACCTATAAAAGTGAGAATATGTGTGAGAGAGAGAGAGAGAGAGAGAACAATTCTCAACCTATATATTCCACACATTTTTGGGCACAGATTTGGAAATTTGTATATAGGGTAGGCAGACATATAGAAATATATCTAGCATAATCTATCTATTATATCTATAAAAGTTAGAACTTGTGTGTGTGTGTGTGTGTGTGTGTGTGAGAGAGAGAGAGAACAATTCTTAACCTACATACTCAACAAATTTTTTACCTACAGTTTAGAAAATTTGTATATAGGGTATTCAGACATATGGAAATGTATCTAGCATAATCTATCTATTATAACTACAAAAGTTAGAATGTGTGTGTGAGAGAGAGAGAGAGAACAATTCTAAACCTATATATTCAACAAATTTTTTATCTACAGATTTGAAACTTTGTATATAGGGTATTCAGACATATGGAAATATATCTAGCATAATCTATCTATTTTATCTATAAAAGTGAGAATGCGTGTGTGTGAGCTAGCGAGAGAGAGAGAGAGAAAAAGAGAGAGATAAAAATTCTCAACCTATACATTCAACAAATTTTTTATCCACAGATTTGAACATTTGTATATAGGGTGTTCAGACATATAGAAATATATCTAGCATAATCTATCTATTATATGTATAAAAGTGAGAATGTGTGTGTGTGTGAGAGAGAGGACAATTGTCAACCTATGTATACAAAAAATTTTTTATCTACAGATTTCAAAATTTGTATATTGGGCATTCAGACATATTTCAATATATCTGGCATAATCTGTCTATTATATCTATAAAAGTGAGAATGTGTGTGATAGAGAGAGAGAGAACAATTCTCAACCTATATACTCAACAAATTTTTTATCTACAGATTTGAAAATTTGTATATAGGGTATTCAGACATATGGAAATATATCTAGCATAATCTATTATATCTATAAAAGTGAGAATGTGTGTGTGTGTGTGTGAGAGAGAGAGAGAGAGAACAATTCTCAACCCATATACTCAACAAATTCTTTATCTACAGATTTTAAAATTTGTATATAGAGTATTCATACAAATAGAAATATATCTAGGATAATCTTTCTATTATATCTATAAAAGTGAGAATGTGTGTGTGTGTGAGCGAGAGAGAGAGAGAGAGAGAGAGAGAGAACAGTTCTCAACCTATACATTCAACAAATTTTTATATATAGGGTATTCAGAAATATCGAAATATATCTAGCATAATCTATTATATCTTTAAAAGTTAGAATGTGTGTGTGTGAGAGATAGAGAGAACAATTCTCAACCTATGCACTCTACAAATTTTTTATCTACAAATTAGAAAATTTGTATATAGGGTATTCAGACATATGGAAATATATCTAGCATAATCTATCTATTATATCTCTAAAATTGAGAATGTGTGTGTGAGAGAGAGAGAGAGAACAATTTTCAACCTATATACTCAACAATTTTTTTTATCTACAGATTTGAAAATTTGTATATAGGGTATTCAGACATATGGAAATATATCTAGAGTAATCTATCTATTATATCTATAAAAGTGAGAATGCGTGTGTGTGTGAGAGAGAGAGCGACACAGAACAATTCTCTACCTATATATTCAACAAATTTTTTATGTACAGATCTGAAATATCACATTTGTATAGAAGTAGAAATCTTGATACCTACTCTGATACCTAATAAAAGAAAGGACACTCTTTAGGGCGGATTTTGATTATAACAAGTCACTAATTAGAAATTATAATAAACATTCTAATAATTTAAGAATTTTACCAAAATAAAATTGCATGGTAATCACCCAATTTCTGCCACAAAATTTTGATTGGCAGAACTCATAAACATAAAATATATATTTTCTAATTTCATCTTTTTTTTTTCTTTTTACATAATCTGGTTTGATGTTTTCCCAAATATTCAAATCACTATATTTTGCTGCTTAATATCAAATACAGCAACTGAGTTATTTTTATGCATCAAACAATTACATTTTCTCATTCATCCAAACTAATCACTGAACATCAATTTCATATTTTCTTCACTAAAATATTACTGTGCTTGATGTCATCAAGTGGAGCGGATCATTTTTTTTTCATTTGTTCACACATTTTTCCAATTTATATATATTTTAAAGATTCTTAGCCTATGTCATTGCATACCAATCTGTTTATTAAAAGTTAAGGTTCACTGTAAACACATATGTTACACCAAAATAAAAACGCTTCAGATAATGTCTTGATATTCAATTCAGTTTCTCACATGACATCTTATGAAGTTAGTAGAAATGTTACAGACTTTTGAATCTCAAACACTTTCAATACTGTGCACTGATATTTTCTTTTTTGCAATATAAGCACATTCATGATTTTTTTTACAAACGTTAAAAACTTTCACATTGTGTAGCAATATACTGAAACAATTATAAAAATATTTGTTTTTATTTTGAATGATGCAGGGCATCTGAAGAGAGATTTTTCTAACAAAATGAAAGTATAATTTTTAGCAATAGGTATCTAGGAAAAGGCCACTACATATGTTATAAGTTCCAAATTTCCACAACCTGGCAAATACTGGTACATGCTAGCAAATTTAGATTTGCAATTACAAAATATGATTCTAATTTTTTCCTTTGCTCTTTATTCTAACACTACACTAAATTTACTGTGTTATTTCGCTACAGTTGATATTGTGTAGAACAATAAGAAAATCATAGTGAACAATGCATTCAACAAAATTTCACACACATTTCTAGATACCTATATCTAATAAGTTCAAAAGAAAGGACACACTTAGGGAGGTATTTTGGTGGTCAAGTCACTAAAAAGAGATTAGCTGGTTTCCCGGCATAGCCCAGGATATAATAAAGATTGACTGAAATACATGTTCTAGCTGGTTTCTAGGCGTTGCCAGGGATGTAATATAGACACATTATGTTGTATATTACCTGTTCTCTTCTCCCTAAGGTAAAACAATTTCATATACATGCTGTAAATTACCTATGCTAGGGATAAAACATGAACAATATCAGTCCTAGGGTAGATAAAACAAATAATACATAGAGATGAAAGATTCCTCTCCCCTAAGAATAAAACATATATTCAATATCTGCTTTTGTTTTTTCATTGTTAATACGGTCCCGAGCAACGCCGGGTAGCCCTGCTAGTCTATATATATAAAAGCCAAACGTCTGTGTGTATGTATGTATGTTTGTTTGTAATGCTAAAACTTTTGAAAGACGGAACCAAACTTGACAAATTTGGTATCATATCGAAGCCCCATCACCCGGATGACAAATATCGAAATTTCACGTCAAACGGACCACTAGAAGTTGGTCAACTGATCAGTTATCTTCGAGGAGGGCCCCCAAAAAACCTGTCATTATCTATATAAAAGACAAATGTTTGTTTGTAACGCTAAAACTTGAGATGAAAGATTCCTCTCCCCTAAGAATAAAACCTATGTTCAATATCTGCTCTTGTTTTTTCATTGTTTATACGGTCCCGAGCAACGCCGGGTAGCCCTGCTAGTCTATGATATAAATCTCACCCGTCTGTTTAAATGTATGTATGTTTGTATGTCTGCTTAAAATTTTCAACACGGGCGACAGATTTTCATGAGATCAGTATCGTTTTGAATCTCAACCCTTCGGACAACAAATATTGAAAAATTGGCTGAAAACATTAATTCCTTCACCCTCAACTGGCCACTTTTCTACAAGGAGGGGGTTGCTTTTTTCACCAATATTTTCGAAAGTCATCTTCCTCTTTTCAATTGAGTAGCCTTAATTTAAACCTTTGCCACTTCCGGTTTGGCGATGAGTGCAACAGCAAAGACGTCACGTTTTCTTTTTTTTTTTTTTTCACATTCTTTTCCTCCTTCACGGTACGGGTTTGAGCCTGCCTGCCTGCCTACTACCACTTTTTTTTTTTTTTTTTGCTCAATGCACACCTCCAACCACCTGGACAATGCCGGGCATTCTGGCTAGTACACAATAATGGGGAGTTAACAGAAAATCGTGCAAGGGGAGACGACAGAGGTGCAAAAAAGTCCATTTTAAACCCTGTTAAAGCAAGCAAGTTCAGTTTGAGCGGCATCACCCATGATGTGGCAGCAGTACTCTATCTTAGTATGTTTCTGACTAATATAGGTAGAGGATCACATCAGGAGTCGGATATTTTCTAGATCATGGTAAAACGGTCCAACCATTTTCCCAGCAACTTTAACAACAGATTGGATGTAGATCTTGCATTTTAGAGCTGGAGTGAAAGTCACAGGAGCTTATTAAAACAAGGGGCATAATCAAGGAGAGAGCCATTGCTTTCAAGTGGGCTGTACATACTAGAGCTACAAGTGGTTAGTGAACACACAAATGCTTATCTCTCATATTAGTATATCATTTTTATTTCATATGTGAATAGCCTGACACCCGGAAAGATCAATATTCTCAATAGATTGAGCATCCCTCTCATCCCCACCGACATACACAATTGTAAGTTTCCTCTGCCTTAAAAGGGGGGGGGGGGCGCTATGTTTTAATAACTCTAACAACTATAATATGATAACTTAGATTCAAGCAATGCGACATGTAATTTTTTTTCCGAACTTTGAATCACCATCCACAAGTCTCTTTTCTTTCTTTTTCATTTTAATCAAGTGTATCTTATGAAACTTGGGAATCTTTCTGTCAAATTTCGGAATCTGCACAAAATTTCGAACAGAACTCTTTATTTAATTCATGAGGATAGCATGCTCTTGTTTCATCAGCCATGATCGAGTAATAATTCACAATTGCATTTTTGAGTGTTGGCCACACTGAGGATTGAACCTTCAATCTCCAGAAGAGTGTAAATTTACAACTGAATTTTACCAAGTACTTTATTCACTACACCACAGGTCCTTACAATTGCAAATTACTTAGAACTTCTACCCAGTTATAGCTGACGGAATGAAAGCATGCTACCTCCATGGATTAACTAAAGGCTTCCATTCAAAATTCTGTGCAGGTTCCCAAGTTTGACGTGATACACCTAAAGAAGCTCCGAGATTACATTGACTGAAACATTGAAAATAACACTCAAGACGAAAACAGTAGTTTGAAGAATCCAAATAATATGGATAATCAATTCTCATCTAAAAAATTCAGACACATATAACCGTGTTACCTTATTTAATATTGGCTCTTCAATAAAAAAAAAAAGGGTAACAGATCTGCTCAATCTTTTTTCGTAATTTTAAATTTTTTTTACTAATTTCAACGTAAATTCGTAATAATGTTTTTACTTAAAATACATTTTTTGAAATTTCATTATACTTTACAAACACTAATTTATCTTATGGGATTTAAAAAAGTTAGACCAAAATAGCATTAAAGTTGACATATCAAACTTTGACTCTGACTAGCCGATTTCCATTTATTATTGTTGTACGATATTCTTAACACTACTTTCTCACGTGTGAGAATTGAATTTTCTTTTCAGGAAGAGGGGATAATTTCTTTAGAAAATTAGACTTAACTGATTTTATATACATTTAGCAGAGTGCGGGGGGGGGCTGTATGGTAAGAGAAAGGATTAAAGAGCGTATGTCTAGATATGTAGATAGTAATCCGGACCTCATTATTAGTTTTCGTTCTTAGTTGATCTCTTGCTGTTATCAGTAGAATAGGACAATGTCCATTAAAGGAATGAGTATTGATTGACCAGAAATGCCAAAGATCGGGACCCACAATATCTCCCAGTGCTCCCCTTCCCATTCAACAGCGTAATAAAGTATATTAATGTTACTGCATTGGCCATCTAACATGCTATTGATCTGTTGCAATAGTGTGGCTGTCACAGATGTTTACTGAAACCACCTTTGCTGGTTTTGCTGGCGGCTAACCAACACACGCACGCGTATGTTTGTGCGCACACGCACACATTGTTACATGGTTGGGTTAAATAACCATTTATTTTCACACTTTCATTCTTTTTTTTTTTGTTTTTTTTTCTTGCATGTTTCTCTGGAATGCTTTTCCTGTCCTTTTTTATGATTGCTTTTTTCTTCCCCTTCTTTCTATTTCTGATTTTTTAAACTTCTTTCTTCTTTTAGTTTTTTTTTTTTTTTTTTTTTTTTTTGCGTTTCTTTACTGTCCTGTTCTTTCCTTCCCCTTTTCTTTTTTTCTTTCGTTAAGTGACATCTTAACGTGGGAAGTTATGACGTGAGATATTTGTTCACATTACATTTAAATTTCTCCATGTTGATAGTCAGGAAAACTGAGCTGTGAGGGAATTCCATAAGCCAGGAGTTTGAGGAAGGAAACTATTGGAGTAGAAAGCTTTCCAGCATTTGGGGATCTCTACAGTGAAGGGGTGTGATTTTGCTGATTATTAGGCTGGTTGGGGGTATTTACATCGAAGGGACACCTAAGCAGTATTTCTGAATATCTTTCTGTATAACATTAGGTATGTGTGTGTTTATATATTTGTATGAACATGGTTCATTATTAAATGAGTTAACCGATCGTTATAAATTTTGGAACACAGTTGCTAAGCATAAGGAGTAGTAATGTGGGATATATTTAATTAAATGATATATTTGCTGTACATACACAATTTTTAAATTTTTATTTGTTTGCAGATAAGGTAGACAACTCCCATTATATTTTTAAATTTAAAATGAATTATTGTTGATTTTTTATTTTTAGGTGATTACTTAAAAAATATTTCATACCAGAAGTCGTGTGCATTGGACTAAGTAAAGCGTGGCCATGTACTTTATTATATTGCTAACAACATGGCAAAGCAATAATAAACAAGAATTGGCTTGTTAGAAACAAATTTTGATTCGTCAACTTAAATTCCATTTGGATTTAACTTTGAAAATCTGACAAGACTATATATATATATATATATATATATATATATATATATATATATATATTTCTTTTCAAGGGCTCAATAAAAAATTTAAAAAATTATATATATATATATATATATATATATATATATGAGAGAGAAGAAAGTGAAATTTAATATTCCATTCCAACACTAATTATACAGAGAAAGTTGATATATTTAAACTTTCTAAAGATAAGTACAATATGCAAACGTGTATTCTTTGATATTAAATAAACACTCATAATGTATATACAAAAATAATGTCTTGACTTAAGTGTATAAGTTATATACATTTAAAAACAATGCCAGATGTTGTAACCTGTTTTAAAGCTTTATTTTTTAAATTTATTTACTGAAATTGTTATACTTGTTTCTTGTATGAGTTTTCACAAAATAATTTCTAAGCTTTATTGCTTCAGAGCTTGAAATTGTGCATTGTCCAGATTGTTGGCTTATTTGAATGGTTTTAATTAGTAACCATCTGCCTATCATTGACAATCTTGCCATTAAATCTACTATTATTGGTCATACCTTTAGTACGCTGTCACCTGGTCGCAGCCATAATTGGTATTATTATTACGTCGCTAATAATGGATTAAACAAACTAACAAAAAAGATTTTTTTTTAATAATTTTTTTTTTTTTGTTTCTTATAATAGCCATAAATTATCTTTTATTTAACTTTGAATGATAAAATTGTTTTTATGTAACTTTTGCGACTTGTCATTAATGGGTATCCAGATGGTTTCAGTGATTTAACAGAGAATCTCGGGCCGTCCCAGAAATGGTCAAAGCAGTTTACAATTTCAAGGCGATATTTCTTTTCCTTTTTATGGTATAAAGTTATATATTTTTAAGCCATAACCTAACTCTTCGCATGATAAATGCTGTCTGCCTTTTTACATTTCCTTTTGAGTTTTTCAAATCGTAAATTGCTTTGACCATTTCCATTGAAACTCTCTGGATACCCATTCATTTACAAGTACCCAACGCTTTTATATATCTATACTCCTATAAATTTTTTTATTGTTATTTTATTTTTTTGTGTATTGATTTTCATATTAAAAACCCTTTTTTCTATTCATTTAAAAAGAAAATACAACTTTCTTATATATGGGTATACGTGGAATTGCATTCACTAGTAAAAGATCTAGCTAGTTTGTATATTCTTTAAAACATTCATTTTAATTAATTCCCTATTAGTTTTTTCGGTTTTCTTATGGGATTATTTTTAATTTTTATTTATTGCGGACTATTATTCTCATTTTTATTAATTGTTGTTTCACGACGTTTCGGACAACTATTCCTCTGGCCGACGGATAGGAACTTCAAATCTCCTAACTGCATTCTCAGCAATCACTGCCATCTGTAGTTGTTAACGTCTCACCTACTTTTGGTCAAGTAAGACTCTGGCCAGCTTTGGGTAGGATTGAAACCGCTATCTTCAGACAATGCTCATTTGGAACCGTAGAGATTCAACGTCTCTATCAACTGCACCACAGGCCTCGAAGGGCGATCAAGGTTGGATTTTTTTGATCTTATAAATCCACATTTATTTATTATCTGATCTTCCATGGTCGGGTCTGTACCGAATGGTATATATATTATTTTTTAATTGGAATTCATTATTGAGATGAGTATTATTTATATTCATTTTTATTTATTGCGGACTATTATTCTCATCTTTATTAGTTGTTGTTTCACAACGTTTCGGCCAACTATTCCTCTGGCCTTCGTCAGGTGGTAACTGTGACGGATAGGAACTTCGAATCACCTAACTGCATTCTCAGCAATCACTGCCATCCATAGTTGTTGTCTCACCACGTTTTGGTCAAGCAAGCCGGCTTTGGGTAGGATTGAAACCGCTATCTTAAGACAATGCTCATCTGGAACTGTAGAGATTCAACGTCTCTGTCAACTGCGCCACGGGCCCCGAAGGGCGATCAAGGTTGGATTTTGTTTTTTGATCTTATAAATTCACGTTTATTTATTATCTGATCTTCCATGGTCGGGTCCATACCGAATGATATCTATATATTATTTTTTAATTGGAATTCATTATTGAGATGAGTATTATTGTTGGCCGAAACGTTGTGAAACAACTAATAAAGATGAAAATAATAGTCCGCAATAAATAAAAATTAATATAAATAATACTCATCTCAATAATGAATTCCAATTAAAAAATAATATATGTATATATTTTTGTTTAAAAATTTTGCCAACCAAACTCCTAGGGTTTTTGGTCTACAAACATGAAACTTCATATATTGAATTAGCCCGGGAAAATCGGTACAAAAGTGTGAAAAAAAAAAAAAAAAAAAAAAATGAAATTTGTCAGGTGAAGGCGAACGCCGGCATAACGTATTAGCTATTGGTTCATGTTTTAATTTTTAGCCTTGCAGCAAACATGTCTTCACAGCTCAGTCATTAACTACAGAAGCAAAAATAAATCGTAAGCTAAACGTTTTAGTTTTGATTTTCAATGGCGGGGCATGAGTTATTTTTTTTATTTTTTAAACTTTTTAACCATTTCCATATATTGGGTCCAATATATATATATAAAAGTGAAATTGTGTGTGTACATTTCCCTACCAAACTACTCTGTCAATTTTCAGTCTACAGACTCAAGATTTGACACTTGAAATTTTGGATGTATGTTACTTGAACGGATTAAACTTTTTAATTTGATTTGAGCCCAAAACAAATATTAAGGGATCAAAATTGGGGTCAAAATTAAAAAAAAATTGACTTCTGCGGTCTCTACCAAATTACTCAGCTAATTTTTGGTATAAACATTTGAAATTTTACAAAAAGTGTATTCACTCAGGTCAAGCTTTTTAATCGTTTTTTGGCCGAAAATTTCACTACTAAGGGGTCAAAGTTGAAAAGATTTGACCATTATGGTCTTTAGCAAACTAGTCAACCAATTTATGGTCTGAACATATGAAATTTTACATCAAGGGTATTCAGACATGCAGCAGGCCGTTTAATCAGTTTTTGGGCGAAAATTTGGCTGCCAAGAGGTCAAAGTTGAAAGAGTTGACCTTTGCAGACTCTACCAAACTCATCCGCCAATTTTGGATCCAAACACTTGAAATTTTAGATGTAGGTTAGCTGGACATGAGCAAACTTTTTAATACACACACACACACACACACACACACACACACACACACACACACACACACACACACACACACACACGCGCACACACAGACATATATATATATATATATATATATATATATATATATATATACTAGCAAAAGTACCCGTATTTGACGTGGTTCAAAAACAGCCTATAGAAAATGGACTCTTATTTATGAAAGTATGATAGGTTATGAAAAGAAAGGCTTATAAAGAGATAGCTTCGAATTTGGAGGTATCAAAACCAAAGCAAAATATGATGAAAGTAAAAATAAAATAGATAAGCCCCATAATTTATTATACCATACCTGTTCACACTGAAACACTTATCACAATATTATGTGGATCTATATTAAAAAACCTTGTTAAACTTTGTGACATATTTACATTCTATGGAGGTTAGACGCGAACGAACACCCCATAATTTTATTATACCCTATTTCTTCAAACTGAAACATAATTATCAAAGTATACTTACGCAGATAGATATGAAAAATCTTTATTAAAGTTTGTGTCTATTTCCATTCTATGGAGGCCAGGTGCGAACGCAGACCCCACAATTTTATTATACCATCCCTATTTAAGTTAAAACATACTTATCAGAGTATTCTTATGTACATCTATATCGAAAACACTTGTAAACGTTTTTTTTTTTAAATTTTTTTTATTTCCATACTTTGTGGACTAGGCGCGAATGCAGACCCCACAATTTTAATGAACCACTGTTGTTCTGCCAGATCAAACATATCCATTCCTGTGTCTCGATACATCTTCTATCATTATATGTAATCAGTTTTTTTAAAATAGCCAACAATATAGGAGCCTATTCGTGACCACACACACAGCTTATATATATATATATATATATATATATATATATATATATATATATATATATATATATATGAATTATATACTACCTGAAAAATAATTATAAAGTCGTTTTATACAGATTATATTATATTTTTTTTCGACTTTAATCAATCAAGTTTTTGTTTTGTTTGTTAGAGAGAAGAGGCGAAAATAAGATGTAATGTGCAATTGAGGATAGCACATTAAAATAAATACAAACAAAATGATTGATTTCTTTTTCATTTTAGCACCATGATGCTTCACAATTGTTTGGTCATGTAACCAAACGCATTTGTGCTAAAAAATGCATTGTTTTGAAAAATTATTAAAATCTGATAAATTGTTACTTTCAAGTCTAGATATGGCGATAAAAATGTAGTTATTAACAAAAAAACAAAAAAAAAAACAACTTTTTTTTGTTTCCGTCGTGGCATATTAGTTTTAACTTAAAAGTTTTAAGTTTACACAAAATATCGTCCGATGTCCTTTGACCCTGACGAAGTTTAAGTTTTGCTCGTGACTTGTTTCGTTGTTGATTTCTTACAATAACATATTACAACAGAAAAAATCGTGGAGACCAAGATTATATGTGTTTAAAATCTTTGGTTTGGTAGAAAGAAATCCAACTGTGTTCAATCATTGAATAATAAGAGCACAATAATTATTTTATTAATTTTGTGACTGAGGATCAGAACGTATCAAACATGACACCGTCGGTTTTGAGCTGTTACAGCTTAAGACGAATCATTACGTTGCAGTATGTATCGTTTTCAGCCGTAACAGCTCCGAACCAACGGTGTCGTGTCGGATATTTTCTGATCGTCTGTAACTATATCTATCTATCTATCTATCTATCTATCTCTCTCTCTCTCTCTCTCTCTCTCTCTCTCTCTCTCTCACACATATATATATATATATATATATATATATATATATATATACACACACACGCACAAACATGTATTATGATTAAAATAATATTCCAATGTCATATATAAAAATGAAAAAGGAACAAACCAAAATTATATAAGATGAAACGTTAATGATTATAATTTTAGTTTGTTTCTTTTTTCGTCTCTTCATTCATATATATATATATATATATATATATATATATATATATATATATATATATATATACATACATACATATATACACACACACACACGGGCACTGTCTCCCTCCCCTCACGTCCAATCATCATAAAAATGTGATTCCAGTTACAAGTAAAATGTACTTTCACGAATAAACCAAAGAGGAAGAATTAGTACATTATCAATTCATATTTTCTCCAAATTAGTATCATCATTATACTTGTGTTAACTAAAGAATAAAATCACAGAAAAAGATTTGAGAATTCTTCTATAAACCTATTTAGTTATCACATTGTAATATTTTAAAGATCAACGTACAAACACGCATTCATTTTCATAAAACACGAACATTTTATTCCTATTTTGTTAGCAACAAAGAATCACCTGACTTCTCTTTCACTTTTCGTGTCATTTTTTTTTTTTTTTGTTAACTTGTAAAATCCGCAATATAAACGGTTTTCATGTAACTTGTAGTCGCGCCGAGTTGTCTACGCTCATGACTTGTTTGTACACGACATAAAATAAATACGGCAAATCTGACCCGAGCATTCTTAGCGGTCAGTTACTTGTGACAACCTCTACAAAGGAGGAGGAGGAGGAGGAGAAGGAGGAGGGAGAAAAAAAAAAAGAACAGAAAAGGGAGAGGGGGAGTATTTTTGCCTGCTGTCCCCGACGGCGCACATTCACTCGCATCTGGTCTCTTCATATGGTTGCTTGGTCTCTCCTTATGAATGGTGATAGCCTCGCTGACCCTCGTTGACATCCCCCGTCTGTCCATAGTAAATAAAAGTAAGAGGGTGGAGGAGGGTGGAAGCGGAAAACACTTACAGTCTTAATTGTACTACTTATTTCTTGTTCCTACATAATAGTTTGTTTTATGTCAGTTTTATTTTTCAATATTACATTAAGAGAGCGGTATAAAAAGTATTATTAATATGAGCGAGAGGGAGGGAGGGGCTTGTCATGATGTGACTTGTGGGTTGCCAGTGCTTGCCCGTCCGGTCATCCGTACAACGATTTAGAAGCGGGGGGGGGGGGGGCTAGATGTCAGTTTAACAGGAAGACATACGTACCCCGGGCCAACGAGGCAGGCATCTCTCTTCATCTTATTCTTCCTCACTCTCTAAAATGTGAGGTGATATATTCCTTCTCTACCATCATTAATCGGTAGCAGCATTTAACACACGCATACGTATACAACGTATACCCACACAGACACACGTCGCCATTACCACCATAAGTAATAAAAAAAATAAAATAACGATGGTAATAATAATAGTGGCTGTGGAGGTGAGAGTAGACTTAGCAGTAAAAGTAGTTGGGGGGAGGGGGGAGAAAGGTGGGAGTAGGGGTTTGGGAGCAAGAGTTAATGGCGCTTCCCTTCACCGCCTCCACTCCCTCTACCTTGTGGAAATCAACAAGCAGCAGTCTGCCCATCTTGTTCTGAATAGAGTGCTAATTACTGGCAACACTAGGAATTTGTGTAGGAGAGAGGTTTTTCTGCATTGTTGTCAAGTACTGTTTGCCTTCTGTATGTATCTGTATGTTCATGTGTGTATGTTTTATATTATCTATGTAGTTATATTTATATACGAGTGTGCAAGTTTGTATATATTTGTGCGTTCATATGTGTATGCCTGTGTATTATTACATGTGTGTGTATCCGTGTTTATTTATGGTTAGATTTATATATGTGAGTGCTTATATATTATATTTGTGTCAGCGTACCACACACACACACACACACACACACACACACACACACACACACACACACACACACACACACACACACACAGAGTCCGAACTGGGAATATATATATATATATATATATATATATATATATATATATATATTGCAGGTGTTGTGAGTGAGGGTGGGAGCCACTGGTTGTTATTTTTTCTCTCCCTTTTTTCCACCCACAGTTTCCTGTGTTTTGTGCAACTGCTTTTAACTGCCACGCCACAAACCTACTTGCTCCCATTCTCTCTCTCTCTCTCTCTCTCTCTCTCTCTCTCTCTCTCTCTTTCACGGAAAAAGAAGATGACGAAGAACCACACGCGCGCACACATTCTCAGCTTTTTATTGATGATGGACGCTATCTACATCGCGCATTATAGACCAACGGCATTTGCTTTCTTTTTAATTTTTATTTTTCTTTCTTTTAGATCCCCTGTGTAAATGTATTATCCGCGCTTTCTTCGCGCACGAGCGTGTGCGTTCTAGAGTAGTGAGTGAATGTATCTGTGTTTCTCTTGTGGTAAATGAGATCGCTGTTTTCTTGTCTTGCAGATGTGTATGCGTGTGTACATCTCTATTATTGTATTGAATTGTTTTTTTCATCAATTACTCTGTGTGGGTGATTCCAAAGAGAAATTACGTATAATATCATAAGTCATTCATTATATACTTTGTCGTGTATACTGCAAAAGAAAAAAAAACTAAAGTTTATTGTGTGTGTATGTATGTATGTATGTATGTATGTATATGGTGACAATATTGGAAATGTGTGTGTGTGGTGTGTGTGTGTATAAGTGTGTTCATGCATTGCAAGTGCTGTGTATGACGTGGTGGTGGTGGCAGCCACTGATTGCCATATACACATACACAAAGATAAATATATACTAACACAAAAAAATGTAAGAGAAAAAAAAAAAGAACTATTTTATTATTTTTTTCCTGTAAAACAAAAAGAAGTTTACTGTAAAAATAAATAAAAATTATTATTATTATTATTATTATTATTATTATTATTATTATACGTATACGGGTGGAAAATGGAGATGAGATTCGTAACGAATATAAGTAAATAGTCGAGCAGCAGCAGTATCATTATCTTTGTATTTATAACAGACAAATGATAGCTGTGTTCTGCTAAAATTATGTTCGTACGTTAACTTTAACTTGCCAATTTGGCTCCATTATACGTCGGAGGGCTCCACATCTATTCCAAGTGGCAGCAAGTCCCCTACCTCTTTTCTCTCCAAGAACTCGGACGCGGACGCCTCCAACTATATGACGACTAAAAAAAAACTGGTTGTGTGTTTGTGTGTGTATATATATATATAAAAAAAAAGGCTGGTGCCTATGAATTAGAACAAACTATATACAAAGGAAACTAGCGTATTCTTGCCTTTTTCTTCTTTAGTTCCTTTTAGTAATATTATTGTTATTATTTTCATCATTATCATCATCACCAATATTAAACACTCAGCGTCAATGGAATCTCTCTTCTGTCCTCTTATTGGGGTCACTTCCTCAACAAAAGACACCGTGTGTGCGTATGTATGTGTCTGAGCTAGTGTGTGTGTGTGTGTGTGTGTCTCCCCTCGGGGCCTATGAAAGACAGCTCGTGAGTCAGCCAGCACCGCCTCCACTGCCTTTTTAAAAACTGCAGCAGTGGAGGCTGCACCAATAATAGTAGTTGTAGCAGTAGTAGTAATTTTCAGATATAGTATTATTAATAGTAGTAGTCGTAGTCAATAAATGATTATTACCCCGTCCCGCCTCGCTTTCCTTCCCACTCACCAGTCCATTAGAGCACATTACACATGATCCGCTGCTGCTGCAGTTGTCGTCTTTTCTTGAATAGTCGTAAATAATAACAACAACAACAATAATAGTAGTAGTAGTTGTAGTAGTAGTAGAGAGAAAGAGAGTGAGAGACAGAGAGCAATAGTAGTGGTAGTAGTTGTAAGTGCTATAGTAGTAGTAGGAGCAGCAGCTGTGATAGTAGTTGTAGTAGAGTGGTAGTACCAAGTCCTAGCCAAGCACTGGGTGTGTGTGTGTCAGGACTGTCTCAATGCGTTGGCCTGGCCAGATATCATGTCATTTAATAATATTTATACTAGCACTTCTGAGGGTTACCTGTTTCCAGCTTATTCAAGCATGCATGCTTTCTATCCTTTCCCAGGTAAGTGACACCCCTTTTCGTCGATGGCCGAATTCGTCGGTCGGTGTAAACGTAAAAAGAGAAGAGAGCCTCTGACTCACAAGGAATTCGCGTTCATATATTTTTTTTTCTTCATTTTTTTCCTCATATTTTTTGCTCTTCTATAGTCAGAGGTTAGAAAAAACGGGGGTGGGGGGGCGGGGCGTAGAAGTTTTTGTTGGTTGGTATTTTTTGATAAGGTCTACGCGTGTGTGCGTGTATGTTTCATATATACT
This sequence comes from Euprymna scolopes, assembly GCF_053919585.1. Taxonomy (NCBI): domain Eukaryota; kingdom Metazoa; phylum Mollusca; class Cephalopoda; order Sepiida; family Sepiolidae; genus Euprymna; species Euprymna scolopes. Next base: position 83,760,221 of record NC_136487.1, on the reverse strand, counting down.
TATATTGTTGGAGAAAGTGTTTGTTTATTGGTGTGCGTACTTATATAGTACTTACACATAGTGTGTAATGGCGAAAAGTTATATTATGATGGTGTTCGTAAGACTGTGGCGTGTGGCGCCTGTCTTTGAATATTCAACTAACGACTCAACAGCGATGGTTCCTCACATAATTGATTCTTAGTTTTGCTTCTGTTTGGTGAATAAACGCTGCGGTTTCGTTTTGTGTGGATTGTTCGTGTGTTAAACATTCAAGCCTGTGTATGTGCGTGTGTGTGTGTCCAGCTGGTGATCCTCTGCCCCGAGGTCAAACTTCCACCATTCCTCTTGCCCCCCTCCCCACCTCTTCTATCCATTCCTCTCCCTTTCACTCACTCGCTCGATAATCACTCACACGCACGAGCGCGTTCGCTTTAGTTTCCTCGTCTCTGTTCTTTTCAACTCCCACATAACAACAAGCGAGCACTATTATTCCGGTGGATTCAACAATGAAAGGACCCTCCTTTCTTTCTTCCACTTGTTTTATTTCATTTTATTATCTCTTTAGCCCCCTCCCGCTTTTCACTATTTATTCATGTTTTTTAGCTTCTGTTTATTTATTTGATTTAATTTTATAGTAGTTAAGCTACACAGAAATTTTTCCGCGTTTAATCATTGTGAGAATTCGTCAGGCTATATTTTCAAAACTTACTATCTAGCTCTACTCACGTATTGAGCACCGTGAAGTATATAATGAAAATAGATAAAATTTTATGTACATTCATGAAATTATATATATATATATATATATATATATATATATATATATATATATATATATATATATATATAATATTGGATTAATTAAGTTCACGTACGTTAAAAAACAATATTTACTCAATACATATTTAGAGTTTTTGATAATTAAAATTATATAAACACTGTAAGGAGTTTATGCGGATCGATCAACGACCCGACCCACTTAGACTCCTTACAGTGTCTATAGTTTAGGTTTTAAGGAGACCAAAGGAACTCTATCAATTTTCCGTTTGTCATCAGTTTTTTTTTCGTTATCCAGTATCCACCTCGTTTGTGGTTATATTTTTTCTTTCGTCATCGGGTCGTCATTCCGTTCACCGCTCACATCTCCCACCTTAACATGTAGTTCCCATTTTCTCTTTCCTAATAGTGTTGCTATCCTGCCTGCTGCCTCTTCCCAATCCTTTCCCCGGTTGTCACCTGTGGTCACTGGCGGCGACTCAGCTGTTGTTTGCAGAGGAGCGGTCAGTGTACCTGGCGACCTATCATCGGACATTCAATACCCCCCACCCCCGCTTCCCTTCACGCGCTTTTCTCCTGAACTCCGCCGCTGTCATCTTAATATTATTTTCTTTGGATTATTTCTAAATATCTCGTAGACTAATTTTTGATTTGTTTAGAGAATTACCGATCCATTCTATTCTATGGATATTTTTTTTTTTTTACAATATTTTCATTTCATTTCCTACGATTGTGTTTTACTGTCCATTCACAACAAACTGATCAGTGGATCCAGTCTGATCACAGGTTGTAAAAATCACATGTCCACGCTTTATCAGCCTAACTTCTTATTTATTTATTTATTTTTTTTTTTACTTTATTCTACATTTATTATACGATGAGTTTTTTTTATATATATTTTCTTATATATTTATTTTATAAAACTTCGATAATAAGTAGTCGATATATACTCGGCGTTACTCGGGTGGAGGCGCCAGAGAAATATAATAAAGAATATAGTATTTATATAATTTTAAAATAAGATTTTTTTTTTTAAATATCTTTAACCCCCCCCCTTTTTTATTTCAATCAGGCTTTTAGGTGAAATTAATCAAAAATATAGTCAAATTAACATTTTTTTTTTAAATATAATTTTAAAAAAGTTTTAATTTTTCCGTATTTTAAGTTCGATAAATATTCGATCAATATTATCAAAAATGTGTATTTATAGAACATTACATTTTCGCACGATTGGTGACATTTATGATTTATTGGATTGAATCAGTTTAATTTGCGATTTTGGAGCGATTATCGATGCTCGACTAGCAGTGTCAGAAATTTCGTGAAAATAGTGAATAATTCCACCCCATCTTTCCAAGCTTATAACTCCTCGAAAAATGTAATTCAAGCCCTAATTTTTTTTTTCAATTAAAGGAGTAAGGACCAAGGTTTTATTTAAAAAAAAACAAAACAAAACAATGTGTTTTTTTTTTTTTTAAAAAGGTTTTAAACTTCGGACTTTACAGGTAAATTTCTAAAAAACTGATTTTTTTTTTTGTTTTAAATTTGAATATATTATTTATTGACCTTTTCTCTTCAATTTGTGATATATAAACCTATTAAACATAAATTAATTATTTACTTTTTAATAGACATTTCAAAATGAGAGGCGTAAATTATTCGACCCCCTATCTTTCTAAGCTTATAACTCCTCGAAAAATGTAATTCAAGCCCTAATTTTTTTTTCAATTAAAGGAGCAAGGACCAAGGTTTCATTAAAAAAAAAAAAAAAAAGACAAAAAGAAAAAATGTGTTCTTATAAAATAAGGTTTTAAACTTCGGACTTTACAGGTAAATTTCTAAAAAACTGATTTTTTTTTTTGTTTTAAATTTGAATATATTATTTATTGACCTTTTCTCTTCAATTTGTGATATATAAACCTATTAAACATAAATTAATTATTTACTTTTTAATAGACATTTCAAAATGGGGGGGGGCGTGAAAAGGGGGGGGGCGTGAAAATGGGGGGGCGTGAATTTAAAAAAAACGTTTGTCTAAAATATTATATTCGGTTTATTGGAAAGAACATAAAATTTCACATTGACCCTGAAAATATCGTAAAAATAGAATCAATAGAAAAATTTTGATAGATTTTTAAAATTTAAAAATTTAAAAATATTGAGTTTAAAAATTGAAAAATATCGAGTTCGGAAAATTCATTACTGTTTTAAAAAAAAAATAAAAATATTTTTATTACTTTTAAAACAACTGTAATAGTTTATTTTGGAAGTATAATCCATAAAGAAAATAAATAACCCACTTTTAACAGAGAAATTACGAGATTTTTATATTGTATTCGCAGTTTCGTGTTAGGGGTGTCAAAAATTCCTACAAAAATTCTGATACTGCTAATGCTCGACTATTAAAATGAAAAACAAAATCGTGGTCTCCTTGACCACAATTTTGTTTTTCGTTTTAACTCTACAGGCCACCACCTTTTATTTATTTATTTATTTATTTATTTATTTATTTTTAAATAAAAGCACTATAAGATAAGTTCAAACAAACAAACAAACAAACAAACAAACAAACAAAACTGTCCCGATAAGTAGAAGAGTAACTAACTTAGCTTGTCTTTGGTAACATTCATTTGTTGTAATTTATTTTGTTGTTGTTGGCTATTTTGGAAAATCACCAAGTTACGCACAGACGAGAAATATAGAGACTTCGAAAATTGTCATCTAAAGAGAAAAGAATTTATACTAACTGATAATACAAAAAAATCCTACTACTACAACTAATAATAATAATAATAATGATAATAATATCATCACTTTTATATCCTCCCTATATTTTGGTTTGTTTTTATTTTTTGGCTGGGTTTTCTTTGCCAAAATCCTATATATTTTCTACACGTACACCCGACCGGACACTTTATTATTTGTTTTCGTTTTGTTTTCTCTTGACCTCTTCCCCTGTCTTATTTCCATCTAGCCTCGCCCGCCCCACGCTAACAATCACAGGTACATTCATGTCACCACTCTATGCCACAGCCTTCAAGAAAATATCAACTGCTACTGATTTTCCAATTCTGCTGCTCCAGCCACCTGCAGAGTCACAGACAATGCTGCTATAATACCACCAACTCTGCTTATTGCTTTTGCTGAGGGAGAGAGAAAGAGAGGGAGAGAATGTGTCAAAAACAACAGACCTTTTCTCATCCCATTCCTACACACCAAACAACCTCAACTCCCGGTTGCTTCTCGCCGTTTCCATAGCGATAGGGAGTTTATTTAATAATGGGCGACTATATTAATACCCATTTAAGAGAATGGAAAAATAGACAAAATAGCTGACAAAATTAAATCTTTTGGAGATAAACGACATAAAGTAAAACAACAAGAAACACAACTCTTCGACGCATGGAGTTTCGAGTTAACTTCTTCAGGGAATGACACGATTTTTATTTATAAAAATATGAACTATTATATATCATGGCAGACGTGTTTGTTTTTGTTTTTCTTTCTGTATAAAGGCTGTCAACATTATGAAGGGAGCTCAGAACAAAATAGGTCAAACGTAGTTCCCCACTTTTAATCATAAAAATACACATATTCATGCATGTGTATGCGTATTTATCTACATGTGTATGCGTGTGTGTCATTTAGTGTTATAGAAAAAAAAACGGCGTGCTAAATTACTTGTGTAAGATTTACTTATCTAATGAGCAGCTTTAAAAAGATTATATATATATATATATATATATATATAATGTGTGTGTGTATATATATATATATATATAGAGAGAGAGAGATACTATACATAAGTTTGGTCTTCTATCGATCCCTTCAATTTCACAAAAAACATTGAAAACTCAGTTCATCGAGATAAAGATATGAGATTTAATCGATTCTCAATTGATGTTTTGGCAGCCTCACACATTATGATACTTAAAAAAATCGATGGTTTATGTTTCGTGAAACTGAAGGCATCGATAGAAAATCAAATTATATATAATTACTTACATAAACAAATGTATAAAAATATAAACGGTTTGCAAGATCGTAATGGACGTATATTGTTAATTTTATATTGTATTTCTATGTTAAAATATTGAACACTATTTTCTCTATGAAAAATAAGCTTCTAACCCACAACTATTTAAAAAAAATTTTTAAGTTCACAACAAGAATAAAACACCTGTTTTAAAAACTAATGGAAATGATAATCGGTTAAATTAAACGTTATTTTACAGAACGTTAAATGTTATGAATTAATTTACATATATGGTTTTTAAACATTAACTTGCTTGTAAGAGAAAATAAGTTGACAATTTTTTCGCTTCTTCTTACTCTAAATTTTTTTAAAGCATTGAATAACAAACAGAAATTTGTAGTTCTTGTCTTAACTTTTAGGATTAATTGATGAAATTGAACTAGAAATGGAATGAAATAAAAAATATTTCTGACTTTTTACTTAAAATTTTTTTTTACCCTCTTTCTCATATGCTTCTGTGAAATGAAGTTGGTCATTATTTTATCAATCGAGCTTCTGTTATAGTTTTGTGTTTCGAACATCTTATGTTGTGATTAAATTTGATTCTCTGTAACCAGGTAATTTGTTCCAAATGATCATGTGAATTCTGGAATCCTGTAGGTGTAAAAACCCTTTATATACGGCGTAACATATTTGAGGACAGATTTAGCCAGACGGAAGGTGGAACATCAACATACACAAAAATGACAAAGCTTTGACCGTTTGTCTAAGAGGAAAGTGTAGTATCTGTTTTGATACTGCACTTTATCTTTGAAGAGGAAAACCTTTCTAAACTTCGGCAATTTTCATTTTTGTCTCGATTCAGAGTGCCACTTTTTGGGAAGTTAGATTTTCCTCCATATTAAAAACCAACTTTGTGTCTAACTCTATCTTTATGGAGAAGTAAGCGAATAGACTCTTAGGAGACGATAATATAACGTTTTAGAGGATAAGAATTTATTTTGTTATTTTGTCAATTAAAATCTCCTTCAGCTTTGATAATGGCTTTTATATGATGAAATGTCTGCATGTTAGGAGCAGGTGGTTCTTTTTCGTATTGGACATTACTCTGAGGAATTATTGTGTGTTTTTATAGTACTCATTAATCTTTTCTCAAGTACACTCTATACATAGTAATTCAAACGATTGAGATCTGGAGAGCTAGGGGGTCATGTAATCATGAAAGTTTTATTAAATCCATTTCTAGATTCCGTGAGTTTGATAAACGATCTTTATCATCTAACCGATAAAACTTGTATCTGATGTCATCGTGGACAACATTTCAAATTGTTTTTTTTTTCTGACAAACAGTGTTCTTTTGCAAACTTTAAGAATCTTCTAGAATTACCACCAATGGTGTGCTGTATCTGCTGAATAAAGTCAGGTGTTCCGATGTTATCAGTGTCTTTAAAATGTTTCTTATATTTTGGTACCTCCTTTCTATCTTTGTGAATTTTGTAAACAAAACATGTAAAAAAGATACTTTTTTTTTTTTTAATTTATAAGTTTCTATATTCAGTCATTACAATCACCATAACTGTATGCCTCTTCATTTTCTGCATAATTGATAATTCTGAAATATAGAAAGTAGAAGAATAATCGTCTCAGGACAAGTAAAATGAATTCCCCAAGCAGAACAGTTTTGCACTACTTTTATGCCTCGTTATAATGATTAAAATCCAATTATAATGATGCTAAAAGTTATGTCTAGAATCCTTATTCCAATCCATTACATGATTTTGATTCTCAAAAATGTCTAAAATTGAAGATTCAAGGGATGATTAGCGGCCAGAGTAATTTGGGCATCCTAAGTGGGAAGTTGTGAAGTGAATAGTTTGTTGACATTGTGTCTAAATTTGTGCATGATGATACAGTTGAGGAAATATGGAGCAAGGAAAATTCCAAAGGCAAATGGTTCAACAGAGAGTAGAATAAGTGGGATATTGTTGTTTGTTGGGTTAGTTAGGGGTATTGATGTTGAGAGGACACAAGTGCAGCAATTTTGTCAGAGTACATTTCTTTGAAGTACTTGTAAAACAAGCAGAGAAATGCAACATTGAGATGATGAGACACAGGTCGGAGCTTAGTAGACAGTATGGGATCTATTAGGTTAGAGATATTTTTGAGACCCTGTCTAAGAGTGTTGGTGCACTAGTCTAGATGTGACAACAATATTCCATGCATGGGTGAATGGTGGCTTTGTTAGATACTGGCAGATGTGAGAAATTTTCTAGCCCAGTAAAAAGAACAGAAAATATTTATTCTCTAAGATCTCTGAGGCATTCCCAATCAGCCCGTTGGTAATGTTTCACAGGTGCTTTGGTATGACAAGGTGATCAGTGTTCCTGAATGTTGAATTGTCACAAGTCTCAGGAAGTCTTGTCAAGAATAAGTCAGGAAATGAGGCTTGCTAATTTTCACAATCTGGAAAGTAGGTTGAGAAAGTCAGTTTGTGAAAGAATGTGCAATATAGAAATCATACATGCTGTTACCAACTGCATCTGTGTAGTTTGAAAAGCTAAGCCAACTTTCGTGTTGGACATCAACATCTCCAAGCACATTGATTTAGGCGATTGGATCTTAGGAAAGTTCTTTGTCTACACTATCAGTGACATAATCGAGTAAGATATAGTTATGGGTTGAAGGAGAATTGTAACAGAAATACAGTTAACTAATGTCATGTTGTAAGATTAATCTAAAGCACATGGAGGCCTGGTTAGGCTAAGTTTTTGAGTCAAAGGGAAGGTGTTCAGATATAAACCCTGATCCTATCCACATGTTGTTGGCTTTTACAGCAGAGAACGAGGTATTTTGGCATGTCAAAATTATTAGAATAGATTGAAGGGTGAAGATTAATTTCGCTTAGTGCTAATGACTACGGATTAAATTCCATGCAAATCTGAAATGTTTGAATTTTCTAATGGGAAGGTATGCTCATTTTATGTCCTAAAAACGTTTTAAAATTCTCCAAAGAAATTCAGATTTGGGGAATATTTATTAATATCTATTGTTAAAATTTCACAAGAATCAAAGCTAGTAGAATTTGCACAAATGGCTTCTACAGCATTTTTACTCCTTTTACATAAAAACTAAATCAAACTAAATATAGTTCACATGATGATCCCTCATGCTTAACAGTTGTGTTAAAAAATTCATAATGATCAGTTAATTAGTTCAGGAGTGAATCCTGTATATACAAAATATATAAACATACAGATGCCTAACGTTATAGACATAAATACAAATAATAGACTTGCCATAGTAAAAATAACATATCCTCAAATATCACACACACACACACACACACACACACACACACACACACACACACACACACACACACACACACACACACACACACACACACACAATCTGGTTTTGCTTTCTTGAAAGGACATTTACTCTCTTCCTGAAGAAATCAATACAGATTTTATTTCCTCATAAAAGATTTTATGTTAGACTTATTCAATGGAAATCATTTTGTCTGCCCCCCCCACTTCTCACATTTCATTGAATACTAGTTATTTCTTACTAACTCGGTGTTTAAGAGGCAAAATAGAACTTTACTGGAACATTTGAATATCTATGTATCTCATATTGAGATCAAATGTTAATTAGCCCCATGAAGGGGGTTCTTGATTTGTGAGACCTTCGACTGAAGTAAAATGAAACAAAAACAGTCTCCTTGAATACCTACTAGACACTATCCTCGAGTGTGTAAGGTCTCTCTATACAGGAGTTTGTCAGGACAACCTGGCATGAGGATACTTTTCCCTAGAAATAAACGCTGATCAAATATCAAAAATCACATAGTATTTGCAGCCCCAAAAAGATCTCCTCAGTATGATTAACCCATGCTGGTTTTTACGTGGAATTGGTGCACCTTCTCCAAGAAATGTAACCTCAAGTAGCAACACAAAGCTTGATAAATTCTTGTCCTGGAATCTAGTAAGATCAAGAGACCAAAAATAAAGTTATAGGATAACATATTAAAATGGTCAGTTGGAGAGAGAATAATAATGTTCTCAACTTTACTCGGTGTTTGAGAGATAAAGAACTTACATGGAGCATTCAAATATCTATGTATCTCATATAGAGTTCAAGTGTTAGTTCCAAGAAGGGGGCCCTAGATTTCTGAGAACTTTGACTGAAGGAAAATGAAACAAAATTGAAGTTAGTAATAAGTCATAGACCATCCACTATGACTATGCAATTCCTGCAGTTATGGATCCAGAAAACAGAGCTGTTAACTCTGACATATAGAGATATGGGACAAGAGGAAGAAAGTAGTAACACTAGTTAAAGTCAATGGTCCTGTGATGCTGGTTTAAACAGAGCTGAGAGAGAGAAAATCATGAAATATCAAGGTCTTATATATGACATGAAAAGAAATCATCCAATAATTATGAGAACAACAAGACTCATAAAAAAGAATTAAAAAAAAAATGCTTGGCAAATGTACCCGGTTAACCATATGTAAGGTACAACAATTGCACTGAAAGGGACGGTTAGAATCTTACAAAGATTTCTCAGGTGGAATGTATGAAATAGTGGATAAATGTCTGGCATCCAGTAGGATGCCCCATTCTCAGCAAAAAATCCAAAAGAAAATTTAAAAAAAAAAAAAAAAAAAAAATGGAAAAAAAAAGTTGGAGTACCTAGCTATGTTGAATGAGACATATAAGCCCCAAAAGATATCTTAGTTTTAGTAAAGCTACCTGTATCAATCGTTGTTATTACTTACTAGAAGTTCCCATGCAAGCCATTTTCAGTGTTTTGGAATATTTGAGGACAGGGAAGGGGTGTCTTTCCTTTTAAAGTGAAATTTTTGTGTTATGAACTCGCCGTACTTTTCATCTTTTGTAAGCACCTTTCTAGCTATTATTTTGTTTTGGAACACTGTGTTAGTTTTACTGATATTAATCGTCTCTGATGACTAGCGAGATAATTTTCATCATGGGATTATGAAACGTACGTAAGACGGTAAAAAAGAAAATATAGACATTCATCGAAATATAAAATTTAAAAAAAATTTATAATTGCAAACTAATTCTTTCATTTACACACACACAGTAATAAGTAGGGCTATGACAACAGCATATTCTTTTCATTGTTTCTTACTCTCGAGTATATATCCGACACAGTTAGATACAATTAATCAACCGAGGATCACATCACTCTACATAAAAACATAAGATATCAATGGATATATACCTGGGAATCAAAACAAGGAAAATAATATGCTGTTATCATAGCCCTAGTAATAAGGAATAATCTATAGTGATAGATAGTAATACCACCTGTTTCAAATAAGAATAACATTAATACTAGACTTGTATGCAAGGATCTATGGTGTAATAGATAAAGTGCTAAATATGATCAGTTCCATGTAACGGCCTTCTGGAGATTGAAGCTTTAATTCTTAGTGCCGGCAATACTACAAATACAATTACAAATTACTTAAAACTTCTATCCGATCATGGCTGACGGATTCAATAAAGGGTTCCATTTGAAATTCCACTCAGATTCCTCGAGTTGGACAGGATACACTTTAAAGAAGGATACATTAGTCGAAGCGCGCAAATAATATCCAAAATGAAAACTGTGATTTGAATAATCTAAATAATACAAATCATTTGTTATTGTTCGACCATAGTTGGCATTCCCTGGAGTGTGAGTGACAAGTAATTACCGTATTCTCATCTCCTGTTGACAACTGTTGCAAATCATTTTGTGTTATTGCAACATACGTTTATCATTGATTTCTCACTGATAAAGAATGGAACCTGACTGACAATAAGCCTACTCAGGATTCTAGTACTCTGTGTGCCACGTCCCACTTCCATTGTTTAATTGAAAAATACCAACATCTTCACTTCGCGGAAATTTGCCTCGATCGTTAGAGTAAGTTAATTGACGTAGATTGTTCAAAATAATATTTGATTTTACACCACATTTTTTTTTTCTTCAAAGCTAAAGCCAAATATGTCCTAAGATATAATACTCTTTCCACATCTGAAAAAGAACTGTTAAGAGTAGAAAACCATCTTTGAAATCTAGTGGGTAAGGATCTTTTCACCTTACTACTTCCTTTTTCTCACAAAAGAGACGCGAGTCTATCTCCGCTCTATTGTCATTTTCATAGTAGGTGTTTGACTGAGCTTCAATCTATGGTCTTCACCTATAAAACATTCATAACAAATACACGTCTAGCTACAACAGCTGTCAACAATTTCCCTTACTATCTGTGCCTAAAAATAAATAAAAATTTTGTGAGCAAAGTTTCTTTACTAGAACTGTCAGTCTGTTGAAGACAATACGACGTGGCTGCTTTCCAACTGACTATAACACAATCGTTTTCAAGTCTAATGTAAATAAGTTCTTGTTGAACCGTCCTTTTAAATAATTAAACTCTACTCAAGTTCAATCACTACTGATCATTACGGTGTTGTCTCATTAACTATTATCCTCGAGTGTCCCCCGAGCCTTAATAAACGGTGATTTGCAAGTAAAACTTTAAAAGAGGGAGGCATTTATTAAATAT